>NC_058342.1:25122264-26507889 GCF_905475395.1 Chrysoperla carnea | reverse complement strand
AAATATATATATATATATATATATATATATATATATATATATATTATCTAATCCACAGGCCTAATTATTTTTAACAACACATGTATAAAATACCTCTCACTTAGACGCATTGCTTAACGCATGTATTCTGTCATACTAGTGATATTGGTATCCCTAGATGGTACAAAAACGGCCTGTAAGTATATATATATATATATATATATATATATATATATATATATATATATATATATATATATATATATATATATATATACTTACAGGCCGTTTTTGTACCATCTAGGGATACCAATATCACTAGTATGACAGAATACATGCGTTAAGCAATGCGTCTAAGTGAGAGGTATTTTATACATGTGTTGTTAAAAATAATTAGGCCTGTGGATTAGATAAGACGTACCGATACATTTTTGATATCATAGTGACTCATAGATGAAATTATTTTCAACTTTTTAGTACAATAATAGCTTGTCTTAGTATTTTTCATTTCATTTTCGATTTCATATAAAACCAAGTGAAAAGAAAAATTGACTGAGTTAATTGTTGAAATACCATGTAAAGACAGTGTTGATGACGCAATCGTTTTTTGACGTCACGTAAATAAAAAAAGATATCCACTTTTAAAGAGCCACCCACACACACATAACTGATATTCCCATATTAATACATACTATAAAATTTGTGCCCTAGTGGGTAAAGTGATGTTTACAAAAAAATGTTTTAAATAAAAGTTGTTTATTTTTTTTTATAAATAATATTTTTTACATTTAAACTTTTGTTCTATCTCTAACGGTTTACGAGATGGATCCGTAAGACCCAATTAACCTATATTACTCATATACGAACACGACCTCACTTTTTACGTCCTGAGTGCGCTATAAAAATTTCACCTTGATATCTCTTTTCGTTTTTGAGTTATCGTGTTGACAGACAGACGGACAGACAACCGAAAATGGATAAATTAGGTGATTTTATGAACACCTATACCAAATGTTTTTCGTAACATCAATATTTCAAGCGTTACAAACTTGGGACTAAACTTAATATACTATGTATATTTCATATATGCATAGTATAAAAATCATTTTATCCAAAATAACCCTGGCGCTCGTAGATAATTAACTAGATCTTATAAAAGAATAATTATCTTATTAACAGAACAATAAATTATTAAGACCTGACAATATTCTTGTTATAATAAACTAGCTGTGAACTACCCGCTTTGCTGGGCAACATCCCCACTTGCATCCCTCCCTCCACATTTCCTTGCGTGGGATAACAGTTTTGTAATGTACACGTCATGCTCTTTTATTTGATACCCCACTTAGGTATATTTGTAAATTTTCGATAATTCCTTCCCACTTTCTCGCTACACCTTTCTACCCTCCGAAGGTTAAAAGTAGATAAAAACAATAGATCTTTGAAGCTGGTTGTATATCGTGTCAATATTTGAGCTTAATCGATGCACAACTTTTTTATTTTTTGAAGCATATCCCTTTCAACCCCTATTTCAACCCCTTACTCTACTATAATATGGATGTATTATACATAAAAACCTTCCTCTTGAATCACTCTATCTATTAAAAAAAACCGCATCAAAATCCATTGCGTAGTTTCAAAGATTTAAGCGTACAAAAGACATAGGGACATTTATAATATGTAGTGATAGTTAAAACAAATTAAACATTTGATTCAAGAAATTCTTTTTTAGTCTTTTTTATATAATTGATAAAACTTGTTGCTCCTCTCACTAATAGTAAGTTGAACTATACCCCATATAACACATAATTTTCTTATAAATTAATGACATGTGATAAAAAAATGAAAAAATATTTTTTTTTATTTTTTTATCACAAGTCCACAAAAAATAAAAAAAAATATATAAATTGTAATGTGCTGGTGATTCTTATTTCTTATTGATCGTATGCAAGATCAATGAGAATCATTGTTACCATCTCGTACGTATTACTTATCAACAAAACAATAAATTATTAACACCTGACAATATTTTTGATTTTATAAATAGTTCAAGCAAATTAAACATTGGTCCAACAAATTCTTTTTTAGTCAATACATATTATAAAACAAAGTCGCTTTTTCTGTCCCTATGTCCCTATGTCCTTTGTACGCTTAAATAAATCTTTGAAACTACGCAATGGATTTTGATGCGGTTTTTTTTAATAGATAGAGTGATTCAAGAGGAAGGTTTTTATGTATAATACATCCATATTATAGTAGAGTAAGGGGTTGAAATAGGGGTTGAAAGGGATATGCTTCAAAAACTAAAAAAGTTGTGCATCGATTAAGCTAAAATATTGACACGATATACAACCAGCTTCAAAGATCTATTGTTTTTTTCTACTTTTAACCTTCGGAGGGTAGAAAGGTGTAGCGAGAAAGTGGGAAGGAATTATCGAATATTTACAAATATACCTAAGTGGGGTATCAAATAAAAGAGCATGACGTGTACATTACTAAACTGTTATCCCACGCAAGGAAATGTGGAGGGAGGGGTGCAAGTGGGGATGTTGCCGAGCAAAGCGGGTAGTTCACAGATAGTTTTTATATAAAATAGATAAACCTTATTGCTCCTCTAACCAATGGTACGTTGAACTTACACCCCATTATAGTTCACTCATTTTTTACGTCCTAAGCACGGTATAGAAATTTCAGCTTGATATGTCTTTTCGATTTTGAGTAATCGTGATGACAAACGACAGACAACAGACAGACAAACAACCGGAAATGGTCTAATTAAGTGATTTTATGAACACCTATACCAAAATTTTGTTTATAGCATCAATATTTTTAAGCGTTACAAACGTGGGGCTGAACTTAATATACCTTGGTATATTTCATTTACATGGTATCAAATATTTATATCATGGTAAAATTTAAAATTTGATTAATTTTGAACTCTATTGTAATAGCTAATTAATATGTATTTACAGTCCTAGAGCTATTTAAATAAAAATAAACACTTAATATGTAGTCATATTTTCCCCAAAAAATATAGACCAATGCACTGTATCGAAGGTCTGCGAAGAGGGCTTATGGTGTGTTATACATTTATTCTATAATCCTTAGATTATGATCGATATAGCTGTTTGTTTCCCGTCTACTTTTTGGCACCTTCAGTGACCCTCGTTGGTTCAAATAAACTGAAATTCCGTAAGAGGGCTTATGTACTAAGAAAATATATGTTATTAAGGCAGAGGTTAATTTCAAAAATTTAGGATTTTTAGGGGGAAACCACATTTTGAAATTTTAAGACTGTGCACCTGCAAAGTCCTTCCAAATTATGCTAAATGGTTGAAAATCGAGATGTAAATTGAGTTAAAAAAAAAAATATCATAGATTTTCACAGTTTCAAAGGGTTGTTTCGTACCTTCAAGGCTAAATTTGGTATGTTGATTAAGAAAGTGCCTTTTGGGGATTATCAATATCTCAACAACTATATCCTAACTTATCGAAATACATATAATATTCTTTACGTTTTTTACGGTTTGGCGCTTGAGTTAGAGGGTTAAAATTTTACCATAAGATGAAGTTACTGTTAAGAAAATGTCTTGTGGCAGTGCATTGATTTTCCGCATCACTTTTCACCCAAAAAAGAGATCAAAAACATCTCAAGAAAAGAAAAAAATCTCAACAAAATGCATCTTAAAAAAGAGAGGGAGAAATATGACCTTAACCATGGAGCTCTGTTGCACTGGATTTTGATACCATGTATATATTGAAATATATCAAGGTATACTAAGTTTAGCCCCAAGTTTACACTGCTTAAAAATATTGATGTTACGAACAAAATTTTTGTATTGGTGTCAAATAAAACCACCTAAGTATAGTCCATTTTCGGTTGTCCGTCCGTCCATCGTTCGACTGTCCGTCTGTCGTTTTTAGAGCGTGTTCAGAACGTAAAATGTGAGGTCGAGTTCGTAAATATATACATCAAATAGGATCAATTGGATTATTGGGTGCGTAGGACCCATCTATTAAACCGTTTGCGATAGATTAAAAGTTTAAATGTAAAAAATATTCCTTATAAAAAAATAACCAACTTTTGTTTGAAACCTTTTTCGAAAACATCACTGTTTACCCGTGAGGGCGTAAATTAAGTTAGAAACATTAAATAGTATGCATACAAGTACCTCTATAATTTTGTATACGTTATATATATATATTATATATGTGTTTGTTTTATGCCACATCCACTGAGGAAGTGAGAAGAAAGATACTCTTATTAATTTGTGTGTAAGAGTGACTATCTTTACTTACTTGATGTAAAAAAACAAACTATTGCGTAATCAACACTGTCTATACATGGTATTTCAACAATTAACTCAATCAATTATTTGTTTTCACTTGTTTTTTTTTTTTTATTATACAGCGTAAATTCGTTAATTCATATGTAATAATTACTACCATACATTATAACATGATATTAGGAAGTCCACAAAATATTTCAATATGAACACAATTTTTTTTTTAAAGAATTAGTTTTAATGTCGTCTGACTATAATATTTTTTAAATATTATGTTTGTTTGTTTTTTTTTTTTGTCATTAAAAAATTTTGTATATGGTCGCCACATGACTTCCGTATACATATTGGATTTTGCAATATAAATTGAGCTTCTTATAAGTGCAACACTGTAAGCTCAGTAGCATCTGTAATTCAAACTAAAAATGATATTTCGCTACATCAGCATGGTGAAGGAGGGGAGTGGGTGCAACGGAGAAGGAGAGGTTAGCATGACTCTCCAATAATCCTCAGCTTGATCACATTAAAAAAAGTACTGAAAAAAACTACAAAAATTTTTGATCATATCTCGATGAATTTTTCCTTATATTAAAAAGGTCTCAATATTTTTCCTTTAAAAAGAAAGAAAAAGAAAAGTTAACTCAAACCAAAACATATTGTTACTAGAATTATTTAAATAGCGTATTTTTCTATATTTGAAAAAGTACTTCAAAATGTTGATTTTGCTAATAAAAAGCCACCAAAAATTTATTTCGGAAAAATACACACTGTCAAAACGCGACATCCAATTTGGTGACGTAATATCGGTATCATTATACGAAATAACACAGATAAGTTTGACAGATATATTCATAGACAACTAATTATAATAAATATAAATATTTATTATCTATGGATATATTATACCGAGCTGTCTACATTGAACTAACTGATGGTCTATGGCTCATACCGATATGACATCACATCAGGGCTTACCCGCGTTTTATGTCACGTGATATACAATTGAAAAATTACGATTTTTAATTTTAATATAATAAAAGAAAAATGTGCTTTTATGACTCGAAATCAGAATATTTAAGTATATTTTTACATAAATTTTAACTTTTTTCAAATTTCATAATTTATTTTTCACTACCGAAAGCACCCTATTGCCATCGTAATTTCTGATTAATGATTCTAGAACGTCGAACACGTTATCGCTAGAAGTACAAACTCCGTTAAAGCTTGTATATAGAGGTTTAAAAAAAGTTGTTAGTTTTATTTAATTGGTCAAGGTTAATTAAGAACTGGTTACATAAATTTTTAGTTATTTGGTAATTTGTTTGTTTCAATTTTTTTAGAAAATAGCATTGCTTTTCCGTTCTCAGAAATTTTCACGTAGTAAAATATCAAATGCCATTGTTAATTACAAAAAAACAATTTGTCTGAAACTTTTTCCTGGAAATAAATCTGATAGGTTAACGCGAGGGAAAATGTCTATTATATTTGTTTTTTTTTTACAAAATAACCATTCCGGTCGGATAAATTTTCACGTGGTATTTAGACACAATTATTAATTTTTTCTCAAGCAAGCAAGATAAAATTTTCCACTAAAAAATCAACCAGATGAGATCGTAATTTTACAACTGCTAAGGCCTTTTTTTCGCCTTAAAGCAAATGCAATAGAGTTGTCACCTCTCCGGGAGACTCCGGAAATCATGTAATTTCTTCCCGATTTCCAAAACCAATATAAATCCTTCAGAATTCAGTAAATCAAGAGATTTTTGATTATTTTTTTCATATGCAGGTAAATTTGACAGTTGAGCAACCTTATTTAATTTTTTATTATGGCTTCAGTATCTTTTATGATTCGGTCGTATAATTATTATCTCCTGACTACCTGGAGCTTTGAGGCGGCAACTCTACTTACTTTAAAGATATTTTTGATAAATTTTATATTACGGCTGTACTAAAAATTCCATGCAAAAAACAACAACGATTTGTAAATAATTGCATATGAAAGCTTTTTTTCGACAATTTTTTACATATTTCATTCAAATTGAACAAAAGACAGGCAGAAAATTAATCAAAGTATTTGAAAGTGCATGCGTAAATAAAAACTTACCTGAGGACGTACCTCTGTTATTTCTTTCAAATACTTTGATAATTTTAGGTTAAAATTTCTTTCATTAAAAAACAAAAAAATCAAAAAAAATTTTTAAAAATTTCATGCTTTTGCTATATCAAGTGCTTTTTTTTCTAATTTTCAAAAACATTTATTTTGTTTAATTAATTTTCATTCCATTTAATTTGAAGGATGATCGATATGAAGTCAATTGAAAGTTTTGGAAAAACTGAAAAATCATACTGAGCTTACGAAGTCATTCCTGTTAAACCTCTCGAATTTTTAAGTTTTCTGTAAATTTAATTTACATTTAATTCGGTCTCTGCACACGAGCTTCATTGAGCCTCGATTGCTTACACGATTTTGTCTTAAACATTTCAAGGTCTCAACTTAGTCTCAGAAAGTTGCAAGAACACTTATTTCGAGTAAGAAAAATATTTTGAAGGTTAAGATGATTTAACGTCGCCCTATTAGCTCAGTTGGTTAAGGCGTAACCAACTCCGTCCGCGGTATGCTTAGGGTAGCGGGTTCGATTCCCGCCGTCGCAACAAAATTAATTTAATTAATAGTAGTGATGGGCTGGTGTAATGCATGGTATATGCAGGAAGGAGGTGCTATAAGCCTCTGAAATTGAGGAGCCACAATGGGCTCTATAGCCTAAGTGTGTCCTTCATGGACAGCCAATATAACCTAATCTAACCTAAGATGATTCAAGGGCTACTTGAACGGTAGCAAATTTTAAATAAATGTAGGAGATTTCCATGTCACTATTGTAAAATTAATTTGGTCTTCTCTCCTTTATTTTAACAAGCCTAATTAGTCACACCGTAATGTGACAAGCTTCCGAAATTCCAAATACCCTTTTCTGATTATATATAATTAATTTGCCGTTTCTTCTTTTGGATTGAATAAATTGAAAAGATCTTTAACTCGCATTTAAAAAAAGACATTTTAATCGCAATTATTTTTATAAATATAACAAGATCATAAATTCAAGTAAAATTTGGTTACTACATACTACGCTAATGATAAAAACTTTGATTTAACTAATACTAATCAACAATCATATATTGTTGATTAGTAGATGATTTATTTTTGTAAGCTCAATAGATCTTTATTAATTTTATGTTAAGCTGATGACTTATTCTCATAAACTCAATAGATTTTAATCAAGTAATTTTAAATTTTATGTTAAACTGATGACTTCTTTTCGTAAACTCAATAGATTTTAATTAAGTAATTTTAAATTTTATGTTAAACTGATGACTTCTTTTCGTAAACTCGATAGATTTTAATCAAGTTATTTTAAATTTTATGTTAAACTGATAACTTCTTTTCGTAAACTCAATAGATTTTAATCAAGTTATTTTAAATTTTATGTTAAACTGATGACTTATTTTCGTAAATTCAATAGATTTTAATCTAGTTATTTTAAATTTTATGTTAAACTGATGACTTCTTTTCGTAAACTAAATAGATTTTAATCAAGTTATTTTAAATTTTATGTTAAACTGATGACTTATTTTCGTAAACTCAATAGATTTTAATTAAGTTATTTTAAATTTTATGTTAAACTGATGACTTATTTTGTAAATTCAATAGATTTTAATCAAGTAAAATTAAATTTTATGTTAAACTGATAACATATTTCCGTAAACTCAATAGATTTCAATCAAGTAATTTTAAATTTTATGTTAAACTGATGACTAATTTTCGTAAGCTCAATAGATTTTAATCAAGTAATTTTAAATTTTATGTTAAACTTATAAATTATTTACGTAAACTCAATAGACTTAATCAAGTAATTTTAAATTTTATGTTAAACTTATAAATTATTTACGTAAACTCAATAGATTTCAGTTTTGATAAACAGGGTTTTAAACAATCAAGACGGTTGTTTTTCTTAAGGTATATGAAGCTTCAAATGAATTTTTCCCATATTTTGGGATGATTTTTCAAATCTATCATAAACCAAAATAAAGTTAAAATAAGACTGTTTTTGAAAATTGAAAAAAATTAAAACTGAATAGCAACATTTCATGCGACAGAAAAAAATAACAAAATTTCGCAGGACAGAAAAACTTGTGACAAGACACGAACAATTTTATTAATATATTCATCCAAAATTTTACCTGTCATTGTACTGTTGATCAATATTGCTGTTAAAGAAGAAAATTTTATTCATAAGTAATGCAAAAATATATATAAAAATTTATTACAAAATTTGCAAAAATAAAATTTTTTTTTTCAAAATTTTATATACAGCTGATTTTCATGTAAAACAAAATTTAATCTAGTCGATATAAATATATATATTTTTTGTTATTAAATTCGCATAGATCGCATGATACCCCCCAAAAAAAAAAAATTATTTTATTATTATTTTTATACCAGAGTGTAAAAAATAAATCAAGTCGCCCACCAAATTGACGTAATTCTAAAATTATAATTTCGAAAAAATAATAAAAAAAACACTTACATTTCTTGCCGTTTATATTTCAACGATAAATTATCGTTCCATGTTTGTTGATGCGTTTGCTGTTGCGCAGATGTTGAATTGATCAATTTCGCTAATGTTGTATTCAAAAATGGAAAATATAAGTTTCCAATTGTATTATTATTTTCCTCTAATTTTCCAATTTTATGTAATTTTGTTAAACCACTATCATTATGCGTTTGCATTACACTTTCATCGTTTTGATAATCTTCATCGAAGTTATTAGGTTTTCGATGTTCATCGAAATAATTATCGATATAGGAACTAATCATATTTTTAAGCACATCACTCTTTTTTAACTGTTCAATGTCTTCACTATAATAATCGTCATTATAATCGCTGTTGTAATCGCTGTTTACAAATGTTGGATAACAATCGCTTAATTTTATTAACGTTAAAACAAGCATAATTTTTAAACACATTGTTAACGATTTTTTTTTGTAAATACTCGATTTAAAAAAGTTTTACCATCATTTTTTCCGAAAATTTTTTTTAAACCACTTTTAAAAATTTTTTTCGTTTTTTTTGCACTAAAAAGTAAAAAAAAATTTTTTGTATTAATTCATTTGATTAAAATTTGAAGAACGTGAACGGTTGAGTTGAAATAACGCGATGTAGACTAAATGTCTACTTCAACAAGTCTACAGTCTAGTGTAAAGGTAAGTGAAATGAAGAATCAGAATCAGTTTGAGTTTGAGACACTGTGTATAATGTTTTAGTGTACGTACTCTTACATCTTTATAAAATAATTCTTAGATATGTATTATTTCATGTTCATTGAGTATACCACGATCCGCATGTTATTTTATTTTATTTTTTTTTAAATAAATAAATATGTGTCTGGCTCCGTCTCACTTCAACACAATTCATTTCAAATATAATTTCGAAGCGACTGTTCAATTTATTAATTTGTATTGTAAAAAATATCGGAACACAATTAAAACAATCATCTTGGATTTTCAACTCTTACTTTTTGCAAACTAAACTAAACTTTTAGTGGCATATAAAGTTTGATGAGTTGAATTCAATAAAAAAATTTGTTTACATATCTAGCATATATGCATAACATACAAATTTTGGGCTTTTTTGCGCAGCTGTAGTTATGGAATATAACTCTTTATAAAAATTTCTTAAAATTTTGAATTGTTGGATCTAAGTCAGTGGCGTAGCTCGCCTTAGAGGAGCCCTGTATCAAAATTAAGTTGGGGCACCCAAATTAAGGATAAACATTTCTCACAAATTGAAACAAAAATGCTTGCTTAAATTCAATTAAAAATTTATCTCTATATATTATAAATGCGAAAGTAAGCATGTTTGTTTGTTTGTTTGTTACGCTTTCAAACTAAAACTTGCGAATGGTTTTTAATGAAACTGTACAACAATATAGCTCATACTTCAGAATAACACATGAAATATAATTTATAAAATATATTAAATAAAAAAAAAAAAATTAACAATTAATTTAATTTGACATTACCAGAAATTACAGATTTTTGTAAAAATTGTCAATATAAAACATTTCACGGCCATCTTTTCTGATATAGTGAATGAATAATTATGACTATTATACATTTAAAAAAATAGAAAATCATACATATATTTTACCTGTGTAAAACAATCCTTACCATTATTTCGAGTGTTATAGAAAGGGGATAAGCGAGACCAATCTTTACTTATCTTTATTTCTTTTATGTTATCGTGTTGACAGACAAACAACAGTAAATAGACTAATTAAATGATTTTAGGAACACCTATACCAAAATTTTGTTCGTAACATCAATATTTTTAAACGTTACAAACTTGGGACTAAACTTAGAATACCTTGATATATTTCATATACATGGTATAATAGTAAATTAAAAAAATTTGTATTTGTAATATTAAAAAGTTTTTTTTCTTTAATTAAAAATACAATAATGACAAAAAAGACAATAAGGATTGGCTTGAATAATGAACCTGATTACGTTTTTATTTAAATTTCTGATAATATTTTGTCTAAGCTGATCGTTGTAGTTTCTCTTTTGAATAGAAAATCAATGTCAATTAAAAATTTATAAATTAATTCTCAAATATTTGAATATTTCAAAAATAAATATTAGCTATTTATGACACAACTATAAAGTCTCATGCACACACGTCCTTTTTAAATTAACGCGCGACTATTTATTACCGAGATATATTATTACCTAAGTCTTGAATACTAAGTAACATAATAAGAGTGGTTTTATCGTACACACACTGTTTAGATATATTTAGTCGCCCTGTTAGCTCAGGGCTTGGGTAGCGGGTTCGCTTCCCGCCGTCGCAAAAAAATTAATTAAATTCATAGTTGAAATGGGCTGGTGTAGTGCATGGTATATGCATGAAGGAGGTGCACTCAGCCTCTGAAATTGAGGAGCTGATAAATGAAATTATCAGGAGAAAGGTAGTAAAACACATAACTGGTATGACAATGGGCTCAGTAGCCTAAGTGTGTCTTGCGTGGGCAGCTAATATAGCTTAACCTAACCTTCATATATTAAATTTGTAAAAAAACAAGTGAAAACAAATGAGCTGAGTTAATTGTTGAAATACCATGTATAGACTGTGTTGATTATTCTATCACATTACATATACATACACGTCACACATATATAACTGATAATCCCATATAATACATACTATACAATTTTCACATAATTAGCGCTCTCACGGGTAAACAGAGATGTTTACGAAAAAAATTTTCAAACAAAAGTTGTTTATTTTTTTATAAGGAATATTTTTTACATTCAAACTTTTGTTCTATCTCTAACGGTTTACAAGATGGATCCTACGGACCAAGACCCAACTGACCTATGTTGCTCATTTACGAACTCGACCTCATTTTTAAGTGAGGTCGACATCTTAACACTCTAACATCTTAACATCTCGACACTCGACATCTTAAGCACGCTATAAAAATTTCAGCTTGATATCTCTTTCCGTATTTGATCGTGATGACAGACGGACAGACGACAGACCGACAGACAACCGGAAATGGACTAACTAGGTGATTTTATGAATACCTACACCAAAATTTTCTGCCTAAACATGGGACTACTTAGTATATCTTTATATATTTCATATAGATGGTATAAAAAAATTTTAATTTCCAACGATAAGTTTTGAAGAAATCTATGAAAATCATCCGTGTACCGTTTTCCAATAAGACCAATGTTAAATATGTCTACATTTTACTAAGCAAATTAAACATTTGATTCAACAAATTCATTTTTAGTCTTTTTTATATAATTGATAAAACTTGTTGCTCCTCTCACAAATAGTACGTTGAACTATACCCCATATAACACATACTTTTCTAATAAATTAATGAGATGTGATAAAAAAATGAAAAAATATTTTCTTTTATTTTCTTATCACAACTCCACAAAAATAAAAAAATATATAAATTGTAATGTGCTGGTGATTCTTATTTCTTATTGATCGTATGTCGGTATGCAAGATCAATGAGAATCATGGTTACCATCTCGTACGTATTACTTGTCAACAAAACAATAAATTACTCAGTACTCAGGACCTAAAAACTGAGGTCAAGTTCGAAAATGAGCATCATAGGTCAATTGGGTCTTGGGTCCGTAGGACCCATCTTGTAAACCGTTAGAGATAGAACAAAAGTTTAAATGTAAAAAATGTGCCTTATCAAAAATTAAACAATTTTTGTTTGAAACATTTTTTCGTAAACATCACTGTTTACCCGTGAGGGCGGCAATTAGGCGGAAACTTTATAATATGTACTATACTTGATTATCAGTTATGCATGTGTCACATGTTTGTATGTGTTATGTGATAAAGAAATCAACACTGACTATGCATAGTATTTGAACAATTAACTCAGTCAATTGTTTGTTTTCACTTGTTTTGATCTGAAATGATTCGTCTACTCAGTAGAAATATATCTTGAAGACGCCACGCCACGCCGCGCGTCACATAATACATTTCTACAGAATTACATATATTGGTAACACAATAAATCTATGGTTTAAAATTACGGTCCGGATTTTAAATATTATGTTTAGACTGGCAAAATAAATTTTTAGTTAATCAATTATGAAATAATAAAATTTTGTTGTGATAGGTCAGTAATTGATTATAGAAAGTTTATATTATCCACAATTTGTATATTATTGATTATGATTAATAATAATTCGTAATCGATTTATTTTTGATCATTGGAATGTCCAATTATAAAGCCTGTATTACATTCAGTTCTAATATCATCTGTTTTCAAAATTTATGCTTTCATTTTTTTTAAATATCTAAGGCACGAGATAAAAGAGGCGGTAGCAATAATCGCATCCCTTAATTTTAAAGATCAATGGCACTAATTTGTTTTACTTTAAAAAAAATTTTCTTTATCGAAAATAAAGTTGATTTATTTATGCGTTCCTGAGTAAAAAATGTATTTCTAGTCAATTATTATCCCATGTATATGAAATATACCAAGGTACCTATTCGCACCGTGCATGAGTTTTATTGGAGGCGTTTCCATGATAACGATACACTACTTTAATTATAGAATTGTATGGATGCATATATAATCGTATGGATTGCATTTATGTTTTACATTGAAAATTTAATATTATTGTCTCACAAATTATGATAATTTACATTTGAAAAATAGTATTTGTGAAATTTGATTTCTTATTTTCACAATTTTTAATGCATTAAATTTAATTATTTTAATTATGTTTTTCAATAATTTTAATTTGACATTTTCTATGACATTAACAAGTAAAGAATTGCAACTTAGTCATAACAGCGTCCTTTAACGCTAAAATTATTCACTGGCAGCGCTGGCATCGATTTTATTGTCGATACCATGACTACGCACACAACGAATACTAACTTTAGTCCCAAGTTTGTAACGCTTAAAAATATTGTTTCTATGAACCAAATTTTATGGTGGTCATAAAATCACCTAATTAGTCCCTTTCCGGTTGTCGTCTGTCCGTCTGTCATCACGATAACTCTAAACGAAAAAACATATCAAGCTTTTTTAGTGTGCTTAGGATGTATAAAGTGAGGTCGAGTTCGTAAATGAGCAACATAGATCAATTGGATCTTGTAAACCGTTACAGATAGAACAAAAGTTTAAGTGTAAAAAATATTCCTTATAAAAAATAAATAACTTTTGGCTTAAACATTTTTTCGTAAACATTACTGTTATTAATGAGGGTTGAAATTAGGCGTAAATTTTAAAGTATGTATTATATATGAATATCAGTTATGTATGTGTGACATGTATGTATGCGTAATGTGATACAGTAATCAACACTGTCTATACATGGTATTTCAACAATTAACTCAGTCAATTGTTTGTTTTCACTTGTTATTAATATTTTCGATATTTATTAAAATGTATCAAAAAATATCAATATGACAATCGGTTTCATAAATGATTCTCAACCGTTTCCTAAATTTGATGCCGGTATTTTATATACTTAACTCACTGATCTCCTAAATCAAAGTTTTTCTCATTGCTGATAAAATAAAAGTTAATAATAGACAGTTAAACTGCAGTATTTCAGTAACTTGGTTCCATTTAGGAAACATGGTACAATTTAACAAAAATCATAATAACCTTTGTAATCGGGTATTCTACTATATTTGAAAAAGTACTTCAAAATGTCAATTTTGCTAATAAAAAGTCAACAAAAATTCAAAAAATACACACGCTTTCTTGCCAAAAACTTAAATTAAATTTTAAACCTTTTTTAAACTGTCAAAAACGTGGGCATCCAATTTGGTGACGTAATATCGGTATCATTACACGAAATAATACAAATAAGTTTCATAGATATATTCATAGACAAGTAATTATAATAAATATAAATATTTATTATCTATGTATATATTATACCCAGCTGTCTACATTGAACTAATTGATGGTCTATGACTCATACCGCTATGACATCATATCAGGGCTTACCCGCGTTTTAGGTCTCGTGATTTACAGTTTAAAAATTACGATTTTTAATTTTAATATTTTAAAAGAAAAATGTGCTTTTATGACTCGAAATCAGAATATTTATGTATATTTTTACATAAATTTTAACTTTTTTCAAATTTCATAATTTATTTTTCACTACCGAAAGTACCCTATTAAAAATATTGTATGAAATTGATTTCATCAAATAGAACAATGGATGTAGCGCGATTATATAGCACCTTGTATCCTAGTGTAAGAGGTATTTCTAGTACACGATGAAAATTGAGTAGGTCGGGCTTTCGGTATATGAATTGTCCAAAGTCTATTGATTCTATTTCAATTATGACAGAGAAATATATAATAAATATATTTCATACCCCCCTCTTCTCTTACACAAGACAAAACAAAGTATACTACTATTTTTTTCAATTTTTATACCATGCATATATGTAATATGCAAGGTATACTAAGTTTCGTCCCAAGTTTGTAACGCTTAAAAGTAGTGATGTCCGTCCGTCCGTCTGTGGACACGATAACTCAAAAACGAAAGAAGATATCAAGCTGAAATTTTTACAGCATACTCAGGACGTAAAAAGTGAGGTCGAGTTCGTAAATGAGCAACATAGGTCAATTGGGTCTTGACCTATGCGTCCGTATGACCCATCTTGTAAACCGTTAGAGATAGAACAAAAGTTTAAAAGTAAAAAATGTTCCTTATCAAAAAAGAAACAACTTTTGTTTGAAACATTTTTTCGTAAACATCACTGTTTACCCGTGAGGGCGCAAATTAGGCGTAAATTGTATAGTATGTATTATATAAATTGTATATGTATATGCAATGTGATAGAGTAATCAACACTATTTATGCATGGTATTTCAACAATTAACTCAGTCAATTGTTTGTTTTCACTTGTTTAATTAAAAATTTCTAGAATATCCATAATTTCAAATAATAAATTGAATATTATTAAATTTGACAATGCACAAATTATACAATAATATTTATTGATTAATTTAATAATTTCAACTTCAATTTAAATACAGTTGACTGAATTAATTGTAGAAATACCTTATACAAAAAGTATTGAATTTCAGTGCTTACATTACTATATCCTGTTTATAAGAAAAATCAATCAAGATACACTAAGTTTAGTCCCGAGTGTGTAACGCTTAAAAATTTGATACGAACAAAATTTTTGTATAAATATTCATAAATAATATAATTAGTCCATTTCGGGTTGTGTCCGTGAGCACGCTTACACAAAAATGAAAAAAGATATCAAGCCAAAATTTTTTTATCGTACTCTGGACGTAAAAAGTGAGCAGAGTTTGTAAATGTGCAACATAGATCAATTTGTTCTTGCTATACAAATTTCAGCTTGATATCTCTTTTCATTTATTAGTTATCGTGTCAAGACAAACCGACAAATGGACGGAAATGGACTAATAAGATAATTTTATGAACACCCATATCAAAAATTTGTTCGTACCATCAATATTTACAAACTCTGGGCTTAACTAAGTATATCTTGATATATATTTCATATACAGAGAGACGTATTTATGATAAAGACACCCGTATATTTTCGTTGTTTATGAGAAAATCGAGTCACATTTTTTAAGATACCGAAATCTAAATTGTAAACTCAGCCTTCTACAAATTGACAAATAGGGCCAATTCTTAATATTTTGTTTAGGATCAGACATGAAGAGACATGAAAAATTTATTGGAAAAAGTTTTAAATTTGCATTATTTTCGTCTTTACTCAAAATTATTACATGCTTATTGAAATATTTAAATACATAATACAATTAAATTATCAATTCGTTCAGTTTTTACATTCCATAGCCTCATTTGAGACCAAAGTAATAAAATAATTAAAAATGCGAATTTTGGCATAGAAAAATCGGTATCTCTAATAATCTCTGAAGCTACGCAAAATACTAGAAATCGGTCCTATTTGTCAATTTGTAGTAAGTTGAGTTTAAAGTTCAGACTTCGGATAAGTATCTTAAAAAAACCATCACCATGTATGACAAAATTTCAAATCGATATAATAAAAAATATGAGGGTGTCTTCATCTTAAATTCAACACACTGTATATACAGCAGGCATGGGCAAACGTGGCTTATAGAAGTCCCTCGGACTCCTAACTGAACATACGAATAAGACAGTGGCCACCTAAAATACGAGTAAGACAGAGAGACAACATTTTTTTCTACCTATGTCATTACTATTAGAGAAACTGAGATAGGTAGAAGAATCGTATATTCGTCTCGCTTCCTCCTCTATGAGCAATGCGTATTGGATAAAGAGACACACAATAAAGTTATAACAATGGTGACTTCGACTTAAAATAATTCGCCCATGCCTGATATACAGGGTATAAAAATTAATTTTATTACTACAATTTAATATAATTTCCAATCAATAAAAAATCTTGATAACATTACAAAAAAAAAAATAGTTCAGACTAAATTATTAGTGAATAATAATCGGATTAACTGTTTAAACAACTTTTTCATACAAAAAAAAAAACGTAGACGGTTTTTTATATTCATTCTTAAAATTTTTATTGAATTATTTCATTAATAAAATTTTTAATAGTGCAGGTGACTTACAACATCTATTTAAGGTGATTTGTACATTACAGGAATTAAAAAAATTAATTAATTTTTTATACTCCCCAAAAATAAAAATTAGACAATTATTGTTTCGTTAAGGTAGTACGAGCGCCAAGGCAAGTTTAGATTGAAATAATTTTTTTTTTAAACTTTGATGATAAATATTGTTATAACTTTTTTAAAAATAACAATAACATTTTTTCGATATCTGCCTTTGTTTTCGAAATATTGAAAGATAAATAATGAAACAAAATTTTCGATATTTTGAAAAGATAGATATCGAAATTTCTTCGAAAGTTATAACATAATTCACCATCAAAATTAAAAAAAATTATTTTTTTAAATTTGTGTCCCCACTACCGTGCTCATACATCCTTAATTAGTGGAGCACAACTGATTTTTTTTTTTTTTTTTGTATTAAATAATTTATTAAGGTTTAAAATTTAATTTAAATAGTTTTAATTTCCACCGACTAGATTTCGAGAAATTTATGGAAACATATAATCCATCTACCGTTTTCCCATAAGACCAATATTAAATATGCCTACTTTTTAAGTCATTTATTTATTTAAATAATCGGGCATCCCTCCAATTTTCAGAATTGATTTAGACTAAGTTCAACTTTATATAAAAAAAAAAATCAAGCCTTTTTATCGAAAATTTCAAAATTTTTATCCAAAAGGGGTACAATTGTGGCTACTCTCCCCTAATTATATGAAAATTCATTCCAAAAGACTCTAAAAAGCACCGTTTCTCAAATTTTGATTCACAGCTGTCAGATCACTCTTAATCGGATATAGAATTAATAATTTTGTTCTAAATTAATGAGCTTTGGTTCTTAATAAAAGACATTTATTATTATTTATTTAATAAGCATAATAATTAACAGTGTTAATTGTTTAAACACTTTGTAAAAATAGCATTGTCGTTGAAATTTTCGATCTTTTATTACTTGACTCGAAAAAATGATTCCGAGCCTCAATCTAATAAATCTTCAGAGATTTTAAAATGTTTGTTGACAACCTTTGTTTGAATTTTTCAAAAATTTTGAGAAACTTTACTATAAAGTGTGTTTAGGAAACTAGACTTAATTATATACGTCACTAATTGAAAATTTGTGAAAAATTTACCTTGTTTAAAGATAGAAAACTAATTTTACTTAGAAAACACTTTCCGGAAAAATAACACTAAATACAAAAAAAAAATGTGGATTTTAAGAGCGAAAAAAAATTGAATGTTTAGACGCAAACTAATTTGTTTTGTAAAATAATTCAAAATAATGCGATTAATACGATTCACCTGCCTTTATATAGTCACACATTTCTTGAAATTCATAAATAATTGAGAGGCCCTTTAGGACGAGACAGAATAAAATTTTGATCATTTTAAGTATATCAATTCTATTTTTTTTTTTTTTTCATTGATGTAGCAAAATTAATAGTTTTGAATTAGCGCGCTAAAACAATGCAATCACGTGATTTTTTATAAGCAAAATTTATTTATTTTTTTTATCAAGACGGAATTTTTGTTGAAAATTTTTTAATCAGCAGAAAATTTACAATTACTTACAATTTTAATTTCGTTTGTTTTATTATAACATAAAGCTTTATTTACTACGAGCCAATTAAATTTGAAAGCGGTCTAAAGTGCAAAAAATTTTATGTTTGGGACTGCAAAGGTACGGATTCGAGTTATTTGTACAAAAGACACATTATTGGTGAAGATCTCTCGAATTCTAGACGACTGTTTTCATAATTCCGATCAAAAGTCGACTACAGTCACATTAACTTTCAATTCCTACGCTTTATAAAACATCAGTAATGACCTAAATTTCGGGTTAAATAGCTTGAAATACAAGATCCGTATTCTATTAAGCATCGTCAGGAGCGTCCATAAACTACGTGGCTCAATTCCAGCCTCTTTGGAACCTCCTTTCATGTAGTCTAAGGTGGCCTTTACTGTGATTCTTTGATTATGTGATTATCAAGACATTTTGTAGGTATTTTCTGAAGCATTGGCATTAAGGCATTGTAACAATATGGCGTTCATAAAAATAAATGTTTGAAATCTGACGTAGCTCAGCGTATCTTTTGAACTAATACCCTCCCACTTTTTATCAGGCCACGTGGTTTATAGATACTCTCTTAGGATTTTGTTACATAGGGAAGTAGTCGAGAATCGGAAATAGTAAATGGCCGAGCAGTCTGAGGCGCTAGTTTAAGAACGTTGGACTATATAGACTTAGGTTGCGGGTTCGAATCCAGGCAGCGGCATTGTGAACAATTTATAATTAATGGGAGTGCAGAATTGATCACATTATCGTCGCTTGGATAAGAACGAAGTAACCGACTCCACCCATATCAAAAATGTAATTGTAAATATGTTTGCAATGGAATAAATAAAGATTAACAAATAATGAAGTGGGTGGCCTCTGTGTTAAGGCATGCGTCACGATATTGTTCAAGATTGGTCCAATCTTGATTTAACATCGAATGCCTGATTTTTACACAGGTCTGTATCACCGGACCTTTTTTATTATCTTTAGTCAAGGCATGGGAAAAAATTGTCAAAACTACTATTTGAGGTTTGGGCATCGGTTATCAAATAAAATCTTGATTTATTACTCTTGATCAAAGATTGACTAAAAATTGACTATTAAAAGAATTGGTCTTAGACGAAACTCAGGCAAAAAAAACTGCCAATCAAAGGATTGGCTCATTAGTTAAGGATCAGGTAAGCAATAGCATACCTAAGCTGGACTGCCCAATGTTGAGCAGTCCAGCTTTGGGCTGCCCTTCCTCAAGTTTAACCTAAATTCTGGTTACCTTAACCTGAAAAAATAATCCTTATCTACAAAATTTCCTTAATATTCCTCTTACTGTTGGATAAAATTAAGATATCATTGTAGCGTTGCGTGCATGTGATTTTACGAACACGTTACATCAAAAATATGGTCGTTTGTAGGACAATACTTTATTCCACAATTTGTACACTATTTAGTAGGAAATAAAAATATGTAAACGATATTCAATTTAATAAGCAGAAACGGTCCAGACATCTTCGTGAATTAATCAAGTATCAACTAGGCGATAGGCGTACATAATCTTATTGCGTCGTTTTTTCTTTGTTCATTTACATATGATACATATTTTTTGTCACATCATTCTTTTAGGATACCGTTTCAAACGCATCCTGTAAAAAAAGTACTCGATGTTTTTAAAATTCGATGAATCAATTATTTTATATTTACTATTAAAAATAATCGAAAACAAGTGAAAACAAACAATTGACTGAATTAATTGTTGAAATACCATGCATAGTCAGTGTTGATTTCTTTATCACATAACACATACATACATGTGACACATACATAACTGATATTCAAGTATGGTACATACTATAAAATCTCCGCCTAATTGGCGCCCTCACGGGTAAACAGTGATGTGTACGAAAAAATGTTTCAAGCAAAAGTTGTTTATTTTTTGATAAGGAACATTTTTTACATTTAACGGTTTACAAGATGGGTTAATACTCAATTGACCTATGTTGCTCATTTACGAAATAGACCTCACTTTTTACGCCCTGAGTACGCTGTAAAAATTTCAGCTTGATATCTTTTTTCGTTTTTGAGTTATCGTGCCCACAGACGGACGGACGGACGGACGCACAACCGGAAATGGACTAACTAGGTGATTTTATGTATACCTATACCAAAATTTTGTTGGTAGCATCAATATTTTTAAGCGTTATAAACTTGGGACTAAACTTAGTATACCTTGCATATTACATATACCTATGCATGGTATAAAAATTTATAATAAAATTTTTATCGTGTTTATGTAAGTACAACTTTTTTTTTTTTTAATTAACTATTCATTTTTTCTACGATAAGTGCCCCCTGAATAATTTGATCCTAGGGACGCCTATGGTAATAAAACCTATTTATATGCAGAAAGAGTTCAAAATGACAGCGCGCTGTTTTCAATATTTTCCTTAAATAAAATAATTTTGTTACTAACGTTTTTTTTGTGAATTGAATTTAAATTTTATTGGTCTTATTTAATTAATCATCGAGAGTAAGCATGTCTTTCGAATAATTGACATAATCGATTATTTCGACATCGATTTAGTTTCTTAACATCGCCCATTACTATTCCCTTGATTAAATATATCGATATTCTGCTCATATTATATGAAATGAATATGTTTTCTCTATACCGGACCATTTATTGTCAATGATACCTGCATGGTCAATCGAATTTATGAATTGATATAATAATTTTAAAAACAACAATTCGTTAAATTTTTTTGTTAATTGATTTATTTTTATTATTTTTTATTGGGCAATTTAAGCGCCAAAATTTGTCCTTATAACAAACTGTTCGAATTGATTCAGGGGCTGATATCAGATATAGGAATTATATGTGACTAAAATAAAATCACCTGCCAGGCTATTTTAGCCCCCACCAAATCATGCCAGGCGATGATATTTCATTTGATTGAATATTAGGCTTTAAAATGGTATAGATTTCAAAGTGAATCGAGAACATTTTTGGCATAGGAATAATTGCAAATTAAAATCACCTGCCGGGATTTTTTAGCCCCACCAAATCATACCAGGCAATGATATTTCCTATGGTTGAATATTAGACATTAAAATGGTTTAGATTTCGAAGTGCCTCAAGAACATTTTTTACATAAGAAAAATTTCAAATTAAAAACTTCATTGTTCACTAACGACCCCTCCCCCCAAACCTTTCAGCCAGGTTGTTAATTTCACCATCCACATATTCGCAAGTTATCAACTTTAATATTTTCAATGTGCCTCAAATATGTACTCAAAAAAGCCACTCAGCTCTTAGACTATAATTGTACAACCCTTTACAATACATTTTGACTGTGCGTTGAAATTTTCTAATGCGTTCGTCAAGTGATTATTTGAAACAGATTAGGTCAAAGTTAGTCGTAATTAATTTTGCAAAACAATGTGACCTTGTAATTAATGTCATTTTTTTTTTTGTAAAATAGATTTTGTAACACAATAAATAGAATTAAAAAAATAATAAAAAAAAAGAATTATTCCTTGATATTTCGCTGACATTATTTTCATCATACATCCGGATAATTCTGTATTTTTTTTTTTATGTTTACATGGAATCATATTAAATTGCTGACCTAAGACACATTTTACACAGTGAGTACAGGATGTTAAGACACATTCAAATGTTGTAATACATTTACAAGATAAAAAATATAATTACTCAACATAGGGGTTTTTAACCTCTTTATGTAAATAAAATTCACAAAATATTTATTGTTTGCAGACACCCTGTACAAAACAGTCTCCTCATTTTTATGGTTCCTTAGTCAAACAAAGAACCCTTTTAATAAGTCCCAAAAAATATGTTTCGTTTTAATTATTTTGATATTAAAAAAAAAATTGAGATTAAAATGACTCCTGTCAGAGGCCCTAGGTACCATGGAGGTTATAAAGAAGGAGAACGATCGCTATAGAAAATATTGTCCCCAAAATATGGACAAAATAAGTGAGGCGCTGGGATCGCTAAGTTGTCTCATTAAAAGCGGGCTGTTGTGCGCTAATTTCAAATGATCTATCAACGTTTAATATACGTGTATATAATATCATTCAAAGGAAAAAAAAGCAAATAATGAAATTATTATTAATTATTATCATTATTTACTAATGAATAAATTATAAATTATCTATTCTACTTTATACATTTATCTATACTACTTAATAAATTTGAATGGTACTAACTTCATCTACTTGTACTCATAAACAGCTAACTTCGCAGATACTACATACCGACGACAGCGCGGCTGGTGGCTGAAAAATGAACTATAAATTCTACAAATTTTCAGGGACAGGTGCGCTAATGCTTTAGCACGTAGCGATCGTTCTCCTTCTTTATAACCTCCATGCCAGGTACACTGTAAAAATTTTATACTGTATAGTTTCGAAGATTTTGATTCGCTATAAAATTTTAAACATAAATGATTTTACTATTAAAAGTATCGGAACATGAGAAACATTTAGGGCGCATGAGTCGATATCAGCATGGGTGTCAGACCCATACTGACTAGTAATATCCACAATACTTCTGGCGAATAGTACTATTTAACACAGTAATGTTGATACTAATGACATACTAGCAATATTTATTAAAATGACAAATTAGATTAAGGTAGTTCTTTCACTGGCTGGAAATAAATTGTGAATATTGTTTTAAATTAACATTGGCGGTGGAAGGGTCTCTTTAATTCAATAAAATAAGTATTTGACTTCTTAAGAATTAAAGTATAATAAGAAAATATTATCTTAAATCAAAGTATTTTACTTAGTGCCTTAAGAGCAAATTTTCCTGCTAGTACTTTTTTCAGCTTATTATTTATTTCTCAATAAATTTTACGAAAAGTTCAGTATTTCGAAAAACTAATTTTCACTCCATCTAGCCGATAACTGGTAGTATAATTCAAGAAAAGTTGGTAGGGTTTTACTGTCAACAAAACTTAACATTTTTGAAAAAATTTTTCTCAAAAGGTAAAGTATGATTGAAACTTCACTAAAGTTATTTTTTCTTGTAATCTAAAATTTTTTAATTAACATTGCGGCGAAAGAATCCCCTTAAGAATAATAGAGAGGTGAGCAGTGTGACAACAACCATAGCGTTTACACCCATACTGAATATACTGAATAGGATCATTATTCAATAATGCGTATTGATAAACGTGCCAAAAATCTTAGCGGGAAAAACAAGTAGCTTTACGACATCTACAATATAGTATGGGACTCTAAATCATGCATGAGCAAACGTGACTTACAGACTTCTAACCTAATATACGAGTAAGACAGTAACAACCTAACCACTGACAACCTAAAATACGAGTAAGACAGAGATACAACATTTTTTTTCTACCTATCTCATTGGACTTGGATAAAGAGACACGCAATAAAATTTATGACACACAATAAAGTTATAACAATGGTGACTTCGACTAAAAATAACTCGCCCATGCCTGCTAAACCATACTGTCGAGTTGAAGTTACTATTTTCCAATTTTAGAAACCCCAAAGTTTATGTGCGTCGTTTATATAGTTACAGTCAATTATTACCGTAGAGTCTAGCAAATTCTAGAACATTCACGCGTAATCCATTGCATATATTTTACTTGAATATGTTTTCTATCTCTGTTTGAGTAATATAAAAAGATATTGTTTTTTTCTTTTTAGAATTGTCTAGAATTCTAGATAATTCTATAGTATTTCAAAATTAGTTATGGATCTTACGGCAATATAATATAGAGTATTACCAGATACTTTTTGAGTATCTGTCTCTATTATACCATACCAGCATTGTAATAAACGCCACTTATTTCTTACTGTGCATATTACGATTTTGATAGCTACGGAACTATATCTTCAAATTCGCCTTGCTACGCACTTAATCAAATAAATTTTTTTTAGCTGGCAGAGTGAAATTTATTTGAAATATGATCAGGATTTAAAATTGAATTGCGTAGTAAAACGATTTACGTTTCATAGAGGTCGTTATCCACTTTCGACGACCTTTGATCCAAGGGCATCATGAATGAATCATCTGCCCGTTTAATTAAGTGTTAATTAATTCGCACAAGTGACTGCAGGAATTTTAATTTGCTTCGAAGATCAATTTATTTTGTATGGTACATGCCACGCATTTCATGTACGATGTTTTGTAAGTGCGATGTTAATTATTTAATTAGTCATCTGTTCCAAAATAATTTATTATATAACACTCAACTATACGATTCTAAATTGATCGTCACATGTTTTTTTTTTCTTTTTGAAAACAAACAAAAAACATGTGAAAACAAATAATTGACTGAGTTAATTGTTGAAATACCATGCATAGACAGTGTTGATTACTCGATCACATTACACATTCATACATGTCACACATACATAACTGATATTCCCATATAATACATTCTATATACAATTTGCGCTCTCATGGGTAAACAGTGATGGCAAAAAAATGTTTAAAACAAAAGTTGTTTACTTTTTTATAAGAAACATTTTTTAAATCTTAACTTTTGTTCTATCTCTAACGGCTTACAAGACCCAATTGACCTATGTTGCACATTTACGGACTTTACCTCACTTTTTTCGACAGACAGACAGACAGACAACTAGAATTGGACTAGTTACGTGATTTTATGAACACCTATACCAAAATTTTGTTCATAGCATCAATATTTTTAAGCGTTACGAACTTTGGACTAAACTTAGTATACCTTTGTATATTTCATATACATGGGATAACAAGTGAAAACAAACAATTGAATGAGTTAAATGTTGAAATACCTTGGATAGAAAGTGTTGAAAATCAGTGCTTGTATTATTTTTGACAAATTAAAAAGAGTTTAAAAAGCCAATACAGTTATGGCGGCCTTTCGGCTGCCATTTATTTGGTTTTCGAAAATTTTGAAAACTTTCGAAAGTATTTCTAGAAGTTTGTTTCGTTTTGCGAGAATGTTTCACAGGACCTCTAGTTGCAGATACCTGCAAATTTTCAACTCTCTATCTTTTATTGTTAGTTATGAGAAAATGGACATGTTTTGTCCTAATTTGCTTCCTCACGAATAAACAGTGGCGAAAACTGCTTCAAATAAAAGTTGTTTAATTTTTTATAAGGAACATTTTTTACATTTTAACTTTTGTTCTATTTCTAACGGTTTACAAGATGGGTCGTACGGACCAAAGATCCAATAGAGGCTATTTAGTTCATTTACAAACTCGACCTACCTTTTTACGTCCTGAGCACGCTGTAAAAATTTCAGCTTGATATCTTTTTTCATTTTGAGTTATCGTGTTTACAGACAGACAGACGGACAACGGGGAATGAACATATTAGATGATTTTATGAACACTTATATCAAAATTTTGTTGGTAGCATCAATATTTTTAAGTGTTACAAACTTGGGACTATACTTTATATACGTTGGTATATTTTACATATACATGGTATAACAACACATTGACAAAATTTCGTTAATCGTGTATTTTACTACACTGTGTAAGGTTCATAAGGTTCATTTTTGTGTAAATATTTCTATTGGAAACCATTTTGAAAGGTTTACATTTTTCGGAACATTTGACCCAAAATGCGTGTTGTTTTGCGTCGGATTATAAATACTATTATGTTAAGGTAGTAAGTGTGTTTGAAATGATTTGTACCTTATTTTCAACTTTGATGATGAATTTTGTTATAACTTATATGAATGTAGACGAAAAATTTGAAAGCTAATTAATTAAACAAAATTTTCGATATTTTGAGAATTACTCCAGATATCAAAAAATTTTATTGTTACTTTTTATCTTATATTATCAATTTATAACCGCCAAAATTTGAAAAAATTATTTTTTTAAATTTGTGCCCCCACTACCGTGTTCATACATTGTTAATTAGTCGGGCACAGCGGGTTTTTTTTTTCAATAATTTATTAAGGTTTTCACTTTAAATAGTTTTTTTAATTTCCACCGACTAGTTTTGGTGAAATGGATACATATCATCCATCTGCCATTTTACCAATGGCAAAATGGCAAAAAACCAATGTTAAATATGCCTGCTTTTGAAGTCATTTATTTATTTAAATAATCGTTCAACCCTCCCAAAAATTTTCAGAATCTATTAAAAAAAGCTTTCTATTAAAAATTATCTTGGTGCTTGTAAATCCTTAACATTAAAATATATATTTCATATTTGAACAATTTCACGAAAAAAGGATTGGAAGAGAACTTTCATAGTCAAATTTTATAATAATAAATCTTAAATAGAAATCAGAGACTCCAATAGGGGATCCTGAAGTCAAATTAGCCATATTACCCATAAAAATGTAAAACTAGACTTGATACAATGACAAAATTCGAAAATGAAATTACAATTGATTAAAAAACGAAAAAATTATAAGCAATCAAAGATTGCATTCAAAGGTTGCCCATCTCCTTTTAGCAAAATAAAGTTTTATGTGTAATCTCTATGGTGATACCCACGTCTGACGTATCTTCCTCTTTGTTTAATTAGGAATTTTAAACGTTCATATCTTGCATACTAGTAAAAATTTTTAAAAACCAACTTCACTTTTCTATTCGTGCAGTGAGAATTCTTCATCTGAAGTGCTAAAAAAAAATTTAGTCATATCCCTTATTTTGAAGAATTTCATAGAAAGAGAGTTTGGTGATGCTAGGCAAAGGTATAAAATTATAATTGAACGAATGAAATGGCGTAGGTTTTTCATCTAACAGCTCTTTAGACAAATTTAAGTGGTGTAATAAACAAGTCATTTAATTTGAAACAAAAAATATAATTGTTTGTAGGTATGTAGTAAGTGAAAAAAATTAAAATTAAAAAAAAGACGTTCACTAAAAATATGATAAAAATAAATAAAAAATAATAATATCTTGATTCTAAAGTATCTAAAAATATCAAGTCAATGTTCTGATGCTTCTCCTATCTGCTACTACTTAATGCTTCTGTCTTCACATAAAAATTTAAATTCACAGTTCATTCTGACTCTAGACTAAATACTACAAGCAATTGTTTTTAAAATACCAGTAGAGTCAGACCTCAGACTCAACTCTCAGTACCACCTCACTACCTCAGTGCTCAAGTCTCACATCTCACTCTCAGTAATACAAATTATAATACAACATAGTTATTATTCATTACCTGTATTCACTATTCCAATTGAGCGGAACATAGTATCCTTTATAGTTTTCAGATTCAATCAAGGTTTGTTGTCTTGCTATGGGCATATCGACAGATAATTAACATGGATAGCATAGGAAAGGTTGCGTTTTTAACAAGTTTTTATAATTCTAGAAAAAAACTAGATTATATACAGAATTACAGATGTTTATTATCATACAGAATACGTGATAAATGGACAGTTGAGTTAAAAGCATGTTAAAATTAATGCTTATTTGAGTGTGCTAAGCATATCTATACGTACATACTACTGCTGTATGATGTAGTACACTATTTTTACAATATTGTACAAAAACAACCACCTTAAAACCTCACTCTGATTCATAACTGACAAAAATTAACTGAAGCCTTTAATTAGAAAGTTGTTCTTTATAAATACGCAAAAATTTTTGCTAGAAATATTTTTTTGTGAACCGAATAGGTTAGACAGTAATTGATAGCAAAAAAAAAAGGTTTTTTGTGCGTTTGTTCATTCAATTTGAACAAAAAATGTCTTTATAGAAAAGTCATGGTAGGGACAATAAAAACGATACCAGCGCTTCCAGTGAAAACTTTTAGCGATAAAGGACGCTGTTATGACTAATTTGCAGTTCTTTACATGTTAATGTTATAGAAAATGTCAAATTAAAATTATTGAAAAACACTAATTATAATTAAACTTAATGCATTAAAAATTGTGAAAATAAGAAATCAAATTGCACAAATATTATTTTTCAAATGTAAATTATCATAATTATTTATTTAAATTTGTGAGACAATAATATTAAATTTTCAATGTAAAACATAAATGCAATCCATACAATTATATATGCATCCATACAATTCTATAATTAAAGTAGTGTATCGTTACCATGGAAACGCCTCCAATAAAACTCACGCACGGTGCGAATACACCCAATATTTTTCGCTTGAAGGATTTTTATCGATAAAACTTATTTCAAGCATATGTCAACTTAAAAAAGATGCCAATATGTCAACTTAAAAACTTTCTTTAATCATTTAGCTTTAGATATTTCGAGCCCCAAGACAGATAAAGGCGGGGCCCTGTACACTAGCCCACATTGCCCAATGGGAAAAAGGACCTGTCTAGTGATATATCTCTCTAAAAAATAGTTACTCCAGAGAGATAAAATGTATATATCGCTTATAACGACTATCATATATATCGACTTTAAAAGTCATCATAACAGATTTTGATTGTATTCAAATAATTTTCTCAATATTCGTGAAAAAATATTGAACCGCTTTTAAAAATGTTGAATGTAAATTTTGAGTAGCAAATGTGCCAAAAGTATATTTTTATTTGTAAAAATTGGAGAAAAATTTATCATTGAGTGATGAAGGAAAAATTAAAAATATTTGAAAAATCTAAAATTGTGTAAAAAATTTATTTTTTACTGAATAAAAATTTCAACATCATGTAAAATTTCAAAAAAAAAAAATAATAATTTCTAAATACTCACATCACATGCATAATTGTATTCTAAAAAAACTATTTTCTCAAAGTCTCAAATAATAGCAATCTTTTAAAAGAAATCTTTCTAATAAATTTCTAAGAGAAATTTTAACGATCGGAGAACCGTTCTGTGGAACACTTTTTAATCTTAAAAGTTCATCGACTGTTTTGATAATTTTATCATAAAAATTTCAAGATGAGAATTTTATCTTGTTTCATACTTTTTACAAGCTTTTATTTAGTTTCACCTATCCCGTTGTATGTCTGTAAAATCTTGCAAGTCAAATTCGATCCACTTCCCGGTTTTCGATGAGCTGAAATTTTGCATGCACATTTGGTTTGGATGACAATGCATGGTAAGGTTGTGGTGTCCTGATTTTCCCATCGCTTCCATCATGTTTGATAAATAAATGTTTTTTTAGTCTTAAATTAAAAATTTTAATAAAAATACTTTTTATGGGACAAGCTTTTATAGTACTAAAAAGTAATAATTAGGCATGTGGAGTAGATGAAGCGTTCCGATTCATTTTTGATATTTTAAATTGACCGTCTCAAGCTTTTACAATAGTCGGGTATGAGTCACTCATAGATAAAATTATTTTGTACTTTTTAGTACAATAAAAGCTTACCCCTTAAAAGTATTTTTTATTAACAAATTTTTAGAGCGTCATTTTGTAAAAAAAGGTTTTAATTTTCGCACTTTATTTTTAATTATTTGATTTAACAAAATAAATAAATAATACGACACCATTGCTGATGATACAGTGTCCAAACGTGAATGCAACCTAATTTTGAAGCTGAATCAGCGGGTAACATAATCTAGTCTCAAATAATACCTACTTAATTAAGAAGAGAATACTTTTAAAAACCAAGGACTAATTTGAAATTTTGTCAACGTGTAAAATTTCCTGATTCTCTAATTTCTTAATTAAAAGCGATGCCATGCAGTGTAAATTACATATATTGAAATTTTAAACAAATGTAGGCATATACTAGGGCGCAACGAGTATTTCAAAAATAAAAATTCTTTAAATTTGGTCAAAAACTAAATGTCCAGCAAAGACATTTATCGTAGCTTTAGAACAATTACTAAAAGGTTAGATAGACACTTTGCTGTTCCAGTTTGTCTTTTGATAGCCGGGCTATGATTTTTCTCGATGAAAGAGGATTTTACTTAATTGATTTATAAAAAATTAAAAATATGCAATTTTCATAAATAATATGCATTCTATAATTGCATTTTAAATTGACTGTGAGTGTCTCCAAGGTACCTGGTATCCATGTCGTCTCATAGTGTTCGAGAAGTACGTTTTATAATCGGTATAAACTCGATTATATAAGGAATTTCTCGAAAAATTCAAGAGACGACGAGGATACCGTTTATTCTAGGCACTAGGTGCCTCGAAGATTAATTTTGACGCAATATTTGTGTTCGTTGATCCCCAAAACCAACGAGTTACAAGTTAAATAATAATTTTCATCACTATTAACTTAATCGTCGCTCCATTAGCTCAGTTGGTTAAGACGTAACCAATTCCGTCCGCGGTATGCTTTGGGTAGCGGGATCGATTCCCACCGTCGCAACAAAGTTAATTTGATTAATAGTTGTGATGGGCTGGTGTATTGCATGGTATATGCGTGAATGAGGTGCACTCAGCGTCTAAAATTGAGGAGCTGATAATTGAAATTATCAACGGAAAGGTGGTAAAACACATATATATTATCACAATGGGCTCTAGCCTAAGTGATTCCTTCGTGGACAGCCAATATAACCTAACCTAACCTAACCTAACCAAATCGTGAATTTAGTTTTACGCGTCAATTTAAATTGCATATTATTTATGCAAATTGCATATTTTTTATTTCTTATAAATCAATTTAGGCCACTAAATTTCCTGAATCTCTTACAAATCGATTGGCGAAGACGCCATTCAAATCCGACTTACTGTTCAAATTTTTCGAACTTCATTGCTTCGTTTCTGCGACTATAACTTGAATCGAATGGAATAGTTAACATAGACGGTAGACGCGACGCTACTTATGAAATAAAAATATTAATATTAATACACGTAATTTAATTCTAAGAATTTTTGAAATTTGAGTAAATTTGCTTACTTTGTTATTTCTATGATACAAATACAACCATAATTTTAACTGAATTATTTAACTCAATGAAATATTACAAAATAAAAAAATTACAATTCTCATTCTGAATATTTACTATACTTTGCTAATCAACATTTATTATTTAGTTGGAATATGCTTACAAAAAATTTGTAAATAATCCTAATTCGATAATGCTTACAGGGGCGGAGAGGAATGTCCTTTTGCGTACCAGTTCTGGGATCTTATCACATTTTTAGACAAATTAGACGCAACTTATATAGTATGTATTATATAGGAATATCAGTTATGTATGTGTGACATGTATGTATGTGTAATGTGACAGTGTAATCAACGGAGTCTATACATGGTATTTTAACAATTAACTCAGTCAATTGTTTGTTTTCACTTGTTTTCGTTTTAAATTTTTAATGAGTAATGGTCAAAAAGTAATTTAATACCCTCTAGCGGTGATTTACCAAGTTTTTATTATGCTTCAACTCTAATTGATATAATTTTAATGAATTCGAATATTTGATCTTAATTTATAATTTAATGAATTCATGTCTGGCATAATATTCGTAGAAAGCAAAATAAAACTAATCGAATGTCCGGGTCACTGAATTTTTAATAAACAGTTTTGTCGTTACTGCGAATAATATCACCACGATTGACGACTATACCTATTATCAATCAACAAACAAAATTTTTTTGAATTGCAAATTAACTTCTGTCCCATGTTTAAGGCTAGACTCACACAGATAATTTTATTGAATCGATATCGATATTGAACAAAATATATTGATTGATACATTGCAAATATATACGGTGATATATTGAATCACCGATTAGTATGATAACAAAAAACACTGCTAAAGTCATCTAAATCAACACATTCAAGACCCGCCATATGATGGAGAATCATTGTACCTGCTATAATTTTATACGCAAAATAGGGATCATTTTAACTTATATAAAGGGGATCATTTTATACGTAACGACACATTTGATTATCATCTTAAAAACTGACCTTAAAATTTATTATACGCCTATCAAAATGTGTTATAATATTATTAAAAGTCGACAGAAGCTAAGAGTAAAACAACCAGCCGACGAAAATTACTTCAAAAAAGGTTTGATTGAAAGATTTTGCATTGAAATTGACAACTTACATCATAGATCATATGATCAGTAAAAATAATATTTTTGTTACGAAACACAAAATAGTTTATATATTGCCGTAAGTCTTTGTTGAACGATTAGTTTGATCGCGTGGAAGCTATCTACCGATAAATAGATGGCTTTAATGGTTCATTTAAAACAACTAGGGATCATTTTACTCTGAGGGATCATTCATATAGCACTTTCTCTTACACAAAATATTGAAGAATTGTTAATACAGTCAAGGGATTTCAAAGATTAAAAAGTGTTCCACAGAACGGTCCTCCGAAATGAACATTTAAAATTTTTTTTTACCAATATTATTGACTCGTGTCGAGGCATCCAAATTTTACCACAAGTAATGTCAATAATATTGTGTCAGTAATATTGATCGTGTGAGGCTGGTCTAATGTTCAATATTATCATTATTATTATTATTATATTATGGAACTGGATGCCAAGTAAATATTTTTTTTAAATATTATTTTTCAGAATCGATTTGATATAATTACATATTTATGAGAATTTTATTTTAACAATGTGTATTCAATTTAATCCCACATAAATTCAAATTTTTTTGCCTTAAATCACTTTAACTGTATTTTAAATATGACTAATCTGTCAATCAGAAGCGTATAGATACGGGTCTACGCAGTTCCGTCCGCATTCTAATATTAGAAGCGAGTTCTTCCGCCCCAAATACCCGATAATTTTCTATCTCCAATTTTTCAAAATCATTTAAAACTTGCAAATAAATATACTTCAATACACAATATTTTGAGGATTTTTTTCTGCCTTGAAAGCTTTTTACCACTGGAATAAAATTTACCCCTAAAACAAAAAAATTTTTAGAAACCTTCCTGCTGGCTAGAAAGTTGAATATAGAGCCATCCTCCCCTCTCCTGCCAAAAATTATAAACTGATTATAGTCTCTTCTTTAACAAAATAGTTTTAACTACGCTACTGCTCTATTATTTTTAAAATACTAAGAAAATATATGTTTTTTTCTACCGGGATTTTCCGTTTTTTTTTATTTGGTTTTTGGAAAAATTAGTAAACAAGCATTTGAAAAAAATATTCCATACTTATACATATCTAAATGTAATTACATTGGGTTGACCTTTTTTTAGTTATGATCAACTTAAATCGGTTGTGATTACCCATTACTCCGTGCAGGCGGGGGGAGTGCTCTCTCTTGTAAGAAAAAAATAAGTTATCAATGCATGAGGGTCCTAAATTCACAGAGAGAACGTTCGCTTTTAAAAAAGTTTGGACAAAAGTGAGTATGTTTTACCTTCGACCATTGATTGTCGTGATTTTGATATATATTGATTGCTCTTATTCGACCATAAATGTCCTTACAACATTTATTCAAATTTCAGAAGAATTCAAAGAGTATTTATCAAATAATTTTTAAAAAATAGGCCATACTTTAAAAAGATAGAGAGCTATGCCCTCTGATATTAAAATTATAACTAGAAGAACTCTATTGGAGAATAAATTCTTTGACTCGCATCTTTTAATCAAAAACTTATTTAGTTAAATCATATTTTAATAGATGGCATTGTATTTTACATACATAATTATTTCTATCAAGTGTATACTATATACATAACTATAATGCTGTACACATTGCCTAAGCGAATTATAAAATTAAATAAATTACACGGTCATGTTTAAAATATGACAACAGTAAAAATGTCTTGTCCATTTCGTCAATATGAATAGGTGGTGAAAATAACATCTGTCACTAATCAACCAATTAGATCCCATTACGTATATAGATTATTTTTTGCTGTTTCCATATCTAGATTGTAACGCGAAATGTAAATATACTTTTGATTATGCAAAAAAAATCATCTTGTTACAGAAGTTACAAAACGTAAAAAATAGTATGCCGAGCATTAGAAATGGACTTTTTTTACTTCAAAAATTGCTGAAAATATTTTTAAAAAAGTTATTTTTCACGAGGGTCAATTTAAAAAAAAAAAAAAAAAACAAACTATTTGGTTACAAAAAAGTGTTAATAGCACAAAATCATGGATTTTGATAGTTTTTGGGATATTTTTGGATAGAAAATATAGCGTTTATTTATTAATACATACTCTTATATTATTTTCTGAAGGTGGTTAATTTTTCTAGTTCAAGTTTAAGAAACTTTTCTTCTCCAGTCATCTTCATTCTTTGCTTGAGTCTAAAAAGAACTAAAAATGTGTGGGCACTAGCAGCGATTCTGAAGAAATTGAATAGTTTTCTTATAAAAATTAAATAGATGGCATTGCTTATCACAATCCAAAGCAATCTAGTGAGTATATTGTACACTAATATATACAATACATTACAATAACGTAATGAATATTGCCTATAACACTTTAAAATTACAATTGAGTGAATAAAAACAATATAATTGAATTAATTATAGAGATTGTTAAGAAAGATATGAATATTAATTAAAAACAAGTGAATATACATAATTGACTTAGTTAATTATTGAAATACCCTGTATAGATACTGTTTCACTTGTTAAAAAGAATTGTATGTAACAAAAATGCATACAATAAATCAGAACAGTACATGTGGATGTGGTAATTTCATTTTATTTAAAAGTTGAATAATTAATTATCAATACAAATACGTGACAATATTTATGAATATGTTGATTATATCATACTTATACCTAATTATCAATGAATCATTATTTATATTTTAAACAAATGAAAAACTATGTTTCAAAAGAAATTTTTATACCATGTATATTTGTAATATATATCAAGGTATACTAAATTTAGTCCCGAGTTTTGTAACGCTTAAAAATATTGATGTTTCGAACAAAATTTTGGTATAGGTGTTCATAAAATCAACTAATTAGCCCATTTTCGGTTGTGCGTCCGTCCGTCTGTGAACACGATAACTCAAAAACGAAGAAAGATATCAAGCTGAAATTTTTACAGCACACTCAGGGCGTAAAAAGTGAGGACGAGTTCGTAAATGATCAACATATAGCTCAATTGGGTCTTGGGTCCGTATGATCTTCTTGTAAACTGTTAGAACAAAAATGTAAAAAATGTGCCTTCCTAAAAAAAATCAACAACTTTTACTCGTGAGAGCGCAAATTAGACGCAAATTGTATAGTATGTATTATATGGTAATATCAGTTATATATGTGTGGCATGTATGTATAATGTGACAGGGTAATCAACACTGTCTATACACGGTATTTCAACAATTAATTCAGTCAATTGTTTGTTTTCACTCGGATTTAAATAAAATAGGTTCAATGTACAGTTAAACCTGGATAAACGAAAATTCAAGAGACCGCAATGTGATTTTCGCTTATCGAAGTTTTCTTCGCTAAATCAGTTCTCGTTTATAGTTGTCTTTATAAGTGCAGGACTGGTTTTTCTTACTTATACAGGTTTAAGACAAAAAATGAGTGTTAATAATTTCCACGAAGAATGAGTCACAAATAGCAGTTGTTAAAAAATATAATCAAGTAGCAGTCTCAGTTATAAAGGTCCTTGAGATAAAAGAGAAAAAAAAGACTTTCGCTAATAGAGGTTATACTCCAAGCAAATTGAAATTGACAATTGATTGTTATTGGTCATTCATTAATTACGTGATTTTGACGATTTTTGATTCTCCACCCCCACGGCAGCATACATAATATTTCTCGAAACACCCTCTCTCTTTTTACGTAATTAATGTATACAAATTCTAAGGGACTTCTAGACATGTTAGAAAAATGCGTTTTTTTTTTTATTCGACGCTAAACCGCCCGAAAAATCGGAAAAACATCCCCCAAAATTACGAATTTCTGTTGTATACAAGCTAAAAAGATTCCTTACATCATAATTCCCCGAAAATGAAAAAAAAAAACCACCCCTAAAACTACCCCTATTCTAGCTAACTTTCCTCTTTACAAGCTAGAAAACGGTTTTTTGCTTTTTCAGGCAAATGATTTTTTCTGTGACGCCGAACTAAGGTCGGAGGCACCACAGGCGTCAAGGGGAACACTCTTGCGAGCAAAGCGAGAATACCGCCTAGAAATAATGATGTTACAAATAAATTTTTAACTCCCGAATCAAAAAATAGGTGTTATAAGTTTGATCGCTGTGTGTGTCTGTCAGTGGCATCGCAGCGCCTAAACGAATAAACCGATTTGGATTTGTTTCGTTTGAAAGGTAATTTAATGGAGAGTTTTTGCTTCAAGTGCGAGTTTCTTGGGGGTTTTTTAAATTTTTTAAATTTTACTTGTTGGTATAGGTGTTCATAAAATTACCTAACTAGTCTAATTCCATTTGTCCGTTTGCCTGTCTGTCTGTCATAATGATAGGTCAAAAACGAAAAGAGATATCGAGCTGATCTTTTTATAGCGTGCTTTGAGTACAAAAATTATAAATGCAAAAGAAAAGTTCTAGAAAAATATAAAACTTTTGTTTAAAACATTTTTTCTTAAATTCCTTTCTTTTCCCGTAAGGATGTAATTTAGGGAAAAACTTTAGATTCCATTTTCTCTTAAACTTGAAAAGATAGAAAGTTAAAAACTTGCAGATAGTTTCGAATTAGTAAGTCTATACTGATTATATTTTCATACTAAATTCATTTGATAATATGAACTTTTGGGGGAAAATTTCTAGAAAATACTTCGAAAATTTGAAAATAGTAGAGCCATCTTTATACCATGCATATATGTAATATGCAGGATATACTAAGTTTAGTCCCAAGTTTGTAACGCTTAAAAATATTTATGCTATGAACAAAATTTTGTCATAGGTGTTCATAAAATCACCTAATTAGTTCATTTCCGGTTGTCCGTCCGTCCGCCCGTCCGTCTGTGGGCACGATAACTCAAAAACAAAAAAAGATATCGAGCTGAAATTTTTACAGCGTACTCAGGACGTAAAAAGTGAGGTCGAGTTCAACAAATGAGCAACATAGGTCAAATTGGTCTTGACCTACGGGTCCGTAGGATCTATCTTGTAAACCGTTAGAGATAGAACAAAAGTTTAAATGTAAAAAGTGTTCATTATCAAAAAATAAACAACTTTTGTTTGAAACATGTTTTCGTAAACATCACTGTTTACTCGTGAGGGCGCAAATGAGGCATAAATTGTGTGGTATGTATTATGTAAATTGTATATGTATGTGCAATGTGATAGAGTAATTAACACTATTTATGCATGGTATTTCAACAATTAACTTAGTAAATTGTTTGTTTTCACTTGTTTTATCATAAAATAGAAGTTTTCTTGCATATTCTAGGCTATGAGACGAAACTGCGTAATATCAACATACTTAATTCACCAAACGAATTTTCTAACTACGCTCCTGAACTGTCATACAATCTATTAAATTAAAAGACTTCAAGAAGCACAAATAGTTAAATTTAATTGAATTGCATTATTACAATTAAAGAACTGAATACGAGTTACGACTAATTATAATTATTTATTCAGGAAATAAATAGTTTCACGTCAACTAATAACTTCTGTCTCATTTCCTTATTAATATTAATCCTTCTATATTTTCCTTTGATGAAAATTTATTTGATTGTTTCAAATTAAACAATTGTTACAAAATGAATAAATTTTTAATACTTTTTTAACATGTCAAAAATTTTATCAAAAATAATTGGTTATAACTTACATATTATTTAAATTCAATTTTAATAATCCTTGAACTTCAGAAAGAGTGGGTGTATTTCATTTGAATGACTCATTGTATCGAGATTTTACTAGGGGAAAATTTGAAACCTTAGTCAAAGTATGTACCAGGTCTTATCAAATTCCCAAACAAAAAATTGTGTGATTTTTTTCAATTACCCAAAAATTACAAAAATTGGGTTCATTTACCGATGAGACGAGTAGTTTTCGAGATAACGTCAAAAATCGATCCAAGATAGTGTTTTTCACAGGAACTATTCGCCCAATCGTTAAAATAATTCGATTTTTGATTTTTTTGGGTCAAATTTACCTTCTAAACTGAGTTTTGTGAAATTCCGGTACAAAATATTTTTTTTAATTTTTTCGATTTTTACCAAGGACTACCCCTTAAGAAAATTGCAAAAAATCGAGAAAAACTTTTTGCCTCCAATTTCGATAAAACTTACTTTATAAGATAAAATTGACCCACAAAGTACAAAAATCCGGTTCATTTAAAGATTGGACGGCCAGTTTTCGAGATAACGTCAAAAATCGATCCAAGATAGCGTTTTTCTCTAAAAACTATTCGCCTAATCGGTAAATAAACTCGATTTTTGAATTTTTCGGGTCAAATTTACCTCATAAACAGAGTTTTATCATATTCCGGTACTAATATATATTTTTTTTTTTTCGACAAAATTTTTGTTTCCGATTTCGGTTAAACTCAGTTTTAAAGGAAAATAGAACAAAGGATAAAATAGTATTTTCCTCAGAAACTATTCCCCTCATCGTTGAATTAATTCGATTTTTCAATTTAATTCTAGATTCATGCTTGAATAATATGCATTAATATATTTCAACTTAGAAACCGCCTCTATTTTAGTGTCCCAAAAAACCATAAAAACTTACTTCAAATTTCGGACCCTAACAGACCGCTCCCCTTTTATCACAATGACTAAATTGAGGTAAATTTAAAATTTGATAAAAATCTGTATGTTTAGTGTTTAGTATTTCCGTACACAAACAGGTGGCATAACCGGTGTAAATTAAATAGAAGTCCATTGACTTTCGAATCAAATTCTAAATGAACTGAATCGAGTACCTTGAATAGAATGAAATGAAAATTCAAATGTCCTGAATCAATTTGATAAATCTAAATATAAAAATCTTGACTAGTGAACTAATTAATTAATAACAATCTGTTCTGTTATCGTTGCTAAAAATAAATTTTCAAAACAAATCAAATAACTTGTTGAAACTCGAACAACTGAGAAATATCATCAACATTTATTATATTGGATATTCTGTTTTTAACTTCCATGTACAGTGATATATTACCTCTATATATAGTATCTAATATTACCTCTATGTTCAAACCGCAGTCAAAACTGCTTATCAAAATATCAAAGAGACCTACAATTATATGTACATTTATTTTATCTCTTGAGAGAAATGTCATTAGAATCTAATTTTTCGACTAAAACACTAAAAATCATTGAATCACTAAACAAAAAATGAAAATCAGATTGCCAAAAAACAAGGATCGAGTTCGCGTGCCTAATTTCCATTTCCAGTCCCTTTAACTTACTATGCTATTCACAGGTCTTATGCCAATATTTGAATTTGTCTCACTGTATCTACTTTCACACTTTCAATTGGCAGAAGCTCCTAATATGAAAAGCAAAATGGACAATTTTCGGCATAAAATCAGGTGCTTATTTCAACCCTTTTACTGCTTGCAACTTTTATATCCATGGTTTTTCCGTGCCAAGTTCTTTCAAAGCATTCATAATAAAAGCAGCTATACGGACAAAAAATGGAAGACAAATTTTTCACTCTGTTTGAAGATACAAGCGAGAAAATGGGGTACCAGAGGGGAGGAAAATGGTGGACAGATAAATTTTAGCTGTAAAATGAGGAATACAAAGATTTTTAAAATAAAACAACTGAAAACAAACAATTGACTGAGTTAATTGTTGAAATACCATGTATAGATAGTGTTGAAACGATAATCTATACCATGTATAGATTATCTATACCATGTATAGATTATCGTTTGTTTTTTGACGTCACGTAAATAAAAAAATATCCACTTTTAATGCATACTATAAAATTTGCATCTATTAAGCGCCTTCGTGGGTAAACAGTGATGTTTACAAAAAACAAGAACATTTTTTACATTTAAACTTATGTTCTAACTCTAACGGTTTACAAGAACCCAATTGACCTATATTACTCATTTACGAACTCGACCTCACTTTTTACGTCCTGAGTACGCTATAAAAATTTCATCTTGATATCTCTCTTCGTTTTTGAGTTATCGTGTTGACGGACAGACGGACAGTCGGCCAGACAACCGGAAATGGACTAATTAGGTGATTCTATGAACACCTATACCAAAATTTTTTTCGTAGCATCAATATTTTTAAGCGTTACAAACTTGGGACTAAACTTAATATACTATGTAGGTTTCATATATACATGGTATAAAAATCAAATTAAAGAAATTCACAAGGATAAAATATGATGCGAAATCCTGTTAACTTTCCCAAATCTCTTCTATTTGGTGCCACCCTTACCCTTCCGTCACCTTTTTCTATCTAAAAGCACATTTGCAATGTAGCTCCAGCTTATCAAGCTAGAATCAAAGGCCACATTTACACTTTCTTTAGAGCCAAATTTCTAGCTAACGCACTAGGTAGAGCGTTTGATAAAGATAAATAAAGACGATAAATGTGACCTTTTTCTAGTCAGGTAAACTCTACCTACAGCGTTCTTAAATTTTCTCTTGAGCTCTTGAATAGCTGTCAAGACGTAACTAAATCGTAGTGTTGCCAGATTTTCTCCAGGTAAATCTGTAGAAAACTAGAAAACTCTTCGAAGACTCGTCAAGAAATCTAACTAGAGCTTAGAGTGTTTAGCTAGACTTGTCGAATAATCTGTTTACATAGAGGTGATGTGATGATGACATGTTAACATTTATAATATTGGCCAGCCTGTTTTTGTTTTTATAGAACACACACTAAAACGCTACACTGCTTGTGCAAAGCTGTTCATCGACCGCACCTATATGAATACATACTAATACACTACACAATTATTACTCCGGCAATAGGTGTGTTTTTAAAAACTTAACAAAAACCAAAGTGAATTACAGTGTTGTGAACGAAAAATATCAAAAAATCCAAACAAAACACCCAAAAAAATATCCAAAAATAATGGAATTATAAACAATTGAACAGTGATTTTTATTTTATATAAAAAAAAAGTGAGTAAAACACCGAAAATTTGTTATTGATTTTCCTGTGATTTGTACTTAAAATATATAAACCCATCTTTGTCTGCCATATAAACAAATTAAAAGTGATTACGGTTAATTTACATTTTTCGTAGTTTTTAAATCAAACTAAGCTAAATGACGTAATTTCTATTTATTTTTTTTGAGTCAAAATAAGTGTTTGTGATAGTTTATTATTGAAATATGATTTCATAATTTTTTTGAGTAAGGTATTAGGTCAATACTGTAGTCGGGTCATTTTATAGAAAAATTTCTTCAGAAGATGATTCAAAGATACCGTTTAAATATATACAAATGAGTCATTACATCTTATTAAGATTAATTAAAAACATTCGTTAATAATCAAATTGTGTATTTTTTTTCTCTGTTACAGTTTTTATTTTTTTTTTTAAATCATGGCAACTAAAATCATTTTAGTGAATCTTTTACTATTTAACTTAATACTAGTATCAAAATCTCTATGTAAGTATTATCAAATTTTTTTTTAAATTATTTAATTTGGATCTTTTTTGGAAATCCCGTCCTAGAATTTTTTTGCGTAATGATAGGTTTTGATCTAAAAGGATTAAATAAGGACATTTAAGGATAATATCTTATCCATACCACCCCCAAATATTTACTTTTTTTTTGTGAATGAAAAACAACCTAACGAATTTCTTTCTGCAATGTTGACTAATCTGGGTTGGACCCCAACCCAGCCCTTTGGTATTCCCCGTTTTGACAATCAGGGTTGTATTTTTTCTAGGAGTAAGTTGGTTTTTAGTGACAGAATCACCAAATTAGTGACGTTTCTCTCAAAAGTTAATTATTCCAGAGAGATAAAATGTGTTATTTGTACCATCATGGTTTCGCAAAAAATTCTGAATTAGGGATTCCAAAAATTATTCATAAATTTTTTTCGGATTAAAGATATATTGGTTTTTTTTTTTACTTAATTAGTACATTCGCCTCCACGGTTTGTAAAGCAACCGCCGACTGATGAGTTATTGTTTCAAGTTAAACAAAGTTCTGGAGATGTTGATAAGCCTTTTATTATTGAATGTGAAGCGGAAGGAGAACCAGCTCCTAAGTAAGTAATTCCTATTATCCTGAAACTTCCTGTAATGTTATGATGTCATAATTATGACATCATTCATTTAAATTATACTTCAAACTTTTCTTAGTATTGTCTGCAATGTTATGACGTCATAATTATGACATTTAGTAATGATTGTTTTTTTATTTGGGGGTTATGTTGACAAATAGGAACAGTTCATCGAAACCCAAACATATATAGGATTTTTAAACAATTAACTCTGTTAGTTGATATCTTTAATTCTTTTTATTTTGAATTTGGAAAAAATTTCAATGATTCATTCGATTTTTCCGGCAACTGTCGAAAGCTATGACGTCATACTGTGAGTCAAAAAGTTGGCAGTATCTACGTGTGTTTAAAGCATTAAATTTTAATGGCGATTGATCTGGAAATGGACTTTCAGAATCTGGTATAACTCGGGAAATTTGAATATCAGTTAGGGAAATGATTTATTAAACGAAGTTTCCGTTCCTTTAATTTCTTACATGGATGAGCTATTAACACGAACAAAAATTATTTCTATCCGTGAATTTAGTTAAAGTCACGGATGAAGAATTTTCTCTGGCGTGAAAATTCCTTTTCTTATAGTTGATGTTTTCTTACCTGAAAACTTAAATCGAATTCGATGTCGGTAGTAAAGACGTGTGTCTTTGAAACTATCATTTTTCGCTTAAAGCATTTTCTTGGATTAAATTTATTTGTCGAATTTCAAGCATATGTCATCTTAAAAAGACATAGTTCGGGAATATTTGCTATAATCATGGATAAATCAAGAAAATTCCTCATGATAATTCGATCATTACCCTTCAATATAAACTAGTTTTTAGAATCAATTGTAAATCGTTCAATATTTAAAATAACAGATATCGATGGATAAAGAACGGAAAACCGTTCGCATGGGAAGCGTATGACGATCGTATTCTACAGCATCAGTATCGTGGAACTTTGGTTGTGACAAAACCACGTGACGAAGATTTAGGACAGTATCAATGTTTCGCAGAAAACGAGCACGGTACAGCCACTTCAAACAGTGTGTTCGTACGAAAAGCCGAATTGAACTCATTCAAAGATCAACCCGTTCAATTAGTTGAAGCAAACGAAGGCGAACCATTTAATTTGACATGTCATCCGCCAGACGGTTGGCCAAAACCAAATGTATATTGGTTAATACAGAATTCCGACGGTTCAATTAAATCGATAAATAATTCACGTATGACCTTAGATCCGGAGGGTAATTTATGGTTTGCGTATGTTACCAAAGAGGATATGTCTGATAATTTTAAGTACGCTTGTGCAGCTACATCTGTGTTCCGAAAAGAGTATAAGATTGGTAATGGTTTATGGCTGAAAGTTATTTCAGCTGGTATTTCGGCAGCTCAAAATAAACAAGAACCCGTCCGACAATATGTTACTAGGAAAAATGAAGTGGCTTTACGTGGAAAACAAGTGGAACTGTTCTGTATATTTGGTGGGATGTAAGTAACAATTTTTTTTAAATCGAAAATTTACAAACCTCTACAGCCCTTCCTACTTCCCAATCCGTCCCTTTTTTGAGATATTTCTTATGTCTAATAACATGAAAAACAAAAACCCTATAATTTTTATTTTTGTCTAGACCGCTGCCGCAGATAGTTTGGTACAAAGACGGGATACCTATACGAGCTAGTGATCGAGTTTCGCAAGAGAATTATGGTAAAAGTTTAAAAATCAAGCATGTCACATTCGAAGATCAAGGCGCATACACTTGCGAAGCAAGTAACGGTGTTGGACATGCACAATCGTATTCAATAAGTTTATCCGTACTCTCATCACCATATTTCACACGTGAACCAGAATTCGTAAACGCCGCCGACGATGAAACAGTTGAAATACATTGTGAAGCAAAAGGTATCCCTGATCCCGACATCAAATGGATTCATAATGGACGACCAATTGCTGAATCTCCACCAAATCCACGACGAAAAGTATCATCGAACACGATTCGTATTGAACGATTACAAGCGAACGATACCGGTAATTATGGATGTAACGCAACCAATGTTCATGGATACGTATACAAAGATGTGTATATCAATGTACTATCGTTACCACCAGAGATTACCGAGCCCCCAGGTCATGAAAGTACCGTCGATTTACGAACAGTTACGTTACGGTGTCGTGCTTTCGGTGCCCCTAAACCAGAAGTGAAATGGTTACACGGTGGTCTAGAATTAACCGGAGGACGTTATAATATCCTTGAAAATGGTGATCTGGAAATTAGAGATGTGGCGTTTAGTGATAGTGGAAATTATACATGTTTTGCGATCAATAAATTTGGAAAACAGGATGCTTCGGGTAGTTTAACAGTTAAAGAACATACTAAGATCACTGATGAACCCGAAGATTATGAAGTATCCGCTGGAACACCTGCTACATTCCGCTGTAATGCAGTTAGTGATTCTTCGTTAGATCTTCAAATCAATTGGTTGAGTAATGGATTACCGATTGATTTTGATGCGGAACCGCGATTTGTTCGTTCTTCAGATTATTCGTTAACAATTACAAAAACAACTGAATTGGATTCGGGAACATATACTTGTGTTGCAAAAACTGAACTAGATGAAGCCGTAGCTCATTCTACGCTTACTGTGCAAGATGTACCAAATGCCCCACGCTTAGAAAAAGTCGATTGTGGTGAACATACAGCTAAAATTTATTGGAAACCTATGGGTGATAATCGTTCCCCAATTTTAAGCTACACAATTCAAGGAAACACCAGTTTTACCCCTGATACTTGGGATGATTTAGTTTTAACAGTTCCAGCTACGGATATGTCCTATAGTGTGGAAATTAGTCCATGGGCGAATTATACTTTCCGTGTAATCGCACGAAATAAAATTGGACCTTCAATTCCATCCCAACATTCAACTGTTTGTATCACTCAACCAGAAGTACCGCATAAAAATCCCGATAATGTAGAAGGTAAAGGTACCGAACCAAATAATTTAGTTATATCTTGGACGGTGATGCCCCAAATTGAACATAATGCACCCAAATTTTTGTATCGCGTTTATTGGAAGAAAAACATACCAGGCGAAACGTGGATCACTGAAGATGTCCCAAATTGGAGACAGAATAAGTTAGAAATATTCGATCAACCGACATTCGTTGAGTATCGTATCAAAGTGGTCGCCATGAATGAAATGGGTGAAGCTGATGTCACAGCCAAAGAAGTTATTGGATACTCTGGGGAAGCTGAGCCTTTACAAGCCCCCACAAATTTCACATTAGTCAACATACATTCATCCACAACTGCAATGCTACAATGGAATTCTGTCCCACCAGAATCAGTACGTGGACACTTTAAAGGATATAAAATCCAAACGTGGACCGATCGGGATGGCGAAGAAGCAAAACGTGAAATACAAATCAAGGGTGATGAAAATCGTGCACTTGTATCGAAATTTGTTCCACATACGAAAAATTACGCTCGAGTTCTTGTCTTCAATGGTCGTTACAATGGACCTCCTAGTGAAGTTTTATACTTTACGACACCAGAAGGTGTTCCAGGACCAATCCCTGGTATTGACGCATATCAAATGGGAGCATCTGCTTTGTATTTAATTTGGAAGAAACCTCAACAGCCAAATGGTGTACTTATTGGTTATCGAATTTATTATCGAGTTGTTAAAGGAACATTGGTAAGTCCTTTTAAATGATTTCTTAATGATCGAAACAAATAAGATAAGAGGAACTTCATGGGAACAATTTGTTTGCCTTGGATTGCAAGTATTGAACTATTTGTCCAATTTGTTTGGGTCATCAGTTCACGATTTAGATCCGCAAATTAAATAAATAAATTTTTCTTTTCTGTTTACAGTTAGAATCTTTAATTGAACGTGAACCTTACATCAAGGATCCAAAACAAACTCGTGCCAAATTAGCTGGTCTTTTACCAAATTCAAAATATCGTATTCATGTACGTGCTCTAACACGAGCAGGAGAAGGTGACGACTATTACATTGAAACAAGAACACGTGTTGATAAGCCAGCAGTACCCGATAAACCAAGTTTCACTTGGACACGATTACCAAGCGATACAGACAATGGTTTAGCTAAAATTAAGGTGACTTGGTTGCCATCGTTAGGTGGAAATCAAGTACCTGGATCTCATTTCTTTGTTAAATACAAGTAAGTAAATATTTTTCATGGACTTAAAAGAAAATATTGAAGCAGAAATGGCCCTACGACCCGTTAGACCTTGAATTCAAAAGATCTGATAACTCCAAAATAAATTTTTTTTTGTTGCAGGTTGAAAGGAAAGACTTTATACGAAGAAACTCATCCACAAATGAAAGAAGATTACATTGAAGTGCGCGGTTTATCACTTGGTGAATTATACGAATTCAAAGTAGTGGCTGTTGATGGTGATTACATGACTGAAAGTGATCCACAAGATGTTGATACTTACGGAATTGGTATGTAAATCTTCTGAAATCAAGCCTAGTATTTAATACTCATTTGAGAACGACTAGAAAATTGAAAGGCAGTTGTGAAGGTCGTGTATAATAAATTTTTAGTCGAGGAATTTTCTTTCGGGGAACCTGGAAAATTATTAATTTCGCAGCTAGCTTTAAATAAAGGATGCAAATTTACTCAAACACTCGGTTGTTCGATTTCTTCTATTTCACAGTCCAGTTCTTGCCATAAGTAAATGAACTCATTTGATCCAGGTCTTTCTTTGACGACCTCTTCACCCTTAAGTTCGTTACACTGAACTTTACAAGACACTGAAGATGGTATTATCACCTTCATAACATAGGGATATCCGTGGATCCCATTTGTAGGGCCTGTATGTAGAATTGTGTAGTATTTTCGGGTCCGGAACCTAGGAAAAATCCCGGTGGAGAAGCTGTGGTCTTTCTGCGTGTCGTCTGGCCTCAACAGAATCATATAGCTTCATCTGACTTTAATAGCATCTCTTACGTGACAGGTTGTTCTCAAAGAGGGCACATAGGAGCCCCTGGTCTAGGTGCTAGAGAGGTACCCCTCTTACGTTTTATTATTATTTTTATTAAAATAACCATTTCGTTTTAAACTATCTCTGCGCAATTTCGTGCAAAATTACTTTTTTATCGGTGTATACATATTTTTTGTGTATCCTGTATTTTCATAATCCACAAATACAAATCACTTATCCTTGAATTTTATTTTCTGTTACAGAAGGTCCAATAATCCAACCAAAAGAGAATGTAGCAACCGCTGGATGGTTTATTGGAATGATGCTTGCAATCGCATTCTTGTTGCTGGTATTAATCATTGTATGCATCGTAAAACGTAATCGTGGCGGTAAATATGCTGTGCACGAGCGTGAACAAGCGAACGGACGACACGACTACCCTGACGAGGGTGGATTCCACGAATATTCACAACCGTTAGATAATAAATCACATGGACGTACTTCCATGAGCAGTGAACCGAAACAAGCGCCAGAGAGTGATACAGATTCGATGGCGGAATATGGAGAAGGTGATACCGGTACGTTTGAAAACTTATTTATTTTCAGCAATTTTGCTAAGAGAAGGGGTCAATTGAAAATCGTGTTAAATGAACCCGATCAATTTTTTGTACGTTATAAGGTAAACTTGTCAAAAATCAACCCAGTAGTTTTTCTCTAAAAACTATTCGCCCAATCGATAAATAAACTCGATACTTATATTTATGAAATTTCGGCACAAAATATTTTTTGTGATTTTTTCGATTTTTTCTAAGGGGTACTTAAGAAAATTGTAAAAAATCGAGAAAAACTTTTCGTCTCCAGTTTCGATCAAAGTTACTTTATAAGGTAAAATTGACCCACAAATTACAAAAATCGGGTTCATTTAAAGATTGGACGATCAGTTTTCGATATAACGTCAAAAATCGATCCAAGATATCGTTTTTCTCTAGAAAATATTCGCCCAATCGTTAAATAAACTCGATTTTTGAAATTTTTGGTTCAAATTTACCTTGTAAACTAAGTTTTATGAAATTCCGGTACAAAATATATGTTATGATTTTTTCAATTTTTTCTAATGGGTATAAAGCACCCAAAATATGACCCCTCTTCTTAGTTACATCATTTGAGCTTAAATCATTTTCATTTGTTTTTTCATATTTATTTATTTTCGTTTTGTTTTGTTTTATTTTATAAAATTAAAGAGGGGATGAACGAGGATGGATCATTTATTGGCCAATATGGTCGACAACGAAAACAAGGCGATAATGCGTCGCAAGGTTTCGCTACTCTAGTCTAAATTTGTTCTCAATTTTTAATTTTTCAAATTTATTTTATCGAAGAGGTATTTATTTTTCTTTATTTTTATTTTTTAATTATTTTTTTTTATTGCGCCTGTGTGTGAATTTTATTCATTGTTTTTTCTTAATGTACTCGTCCACAATTTTTTACGGACCTGTTTGCTCGACATAAACATGATTGCGATCGATCGGAAAAAGTTAATTTTATTATCGGTCAAGAAAACCGATAAAAATATTCTCAGAATCTAAGAAATTAAAGTCTGAAAAAGAATTCTTCGGTTTTTGGATTTGATTTACCTTAGTGAATGTTTTATTGAAATACAGAAAATGACGAAAAATTTTTGCTATAATCGTGCAATTCCATAAGAACGATTTGATCGCCACTCTATTAAACGACCGAGCAAATAAATGTCAAATAGGATGATTGCAAAACTCATCCAAGGCTATGAACACTAATTACTGTAAAATAATTGTGGACGATTAAATTAAGTACGTTTTTAAATTTTTTAATAATACCAGAAAAATATTTATTATCCCCAAAAAAGGAATTTCATACTAGAATTCGGCCATTTTAGGGAAAATAACAATGCAAGAACTCTTTATAAAAAGTTTTTCTTGGTACAAGGCTCCTGAATGTTCGAATCTCGAAAGAAACCAATTGAATATACTTATTCTATTATGAAAATCGTAATTGGTCATTGGGAGGTTTATGTCCTCCTTAGAAGCATCCTGTCACCTGGAAAAAGGAGTGGGCTCATTCTGGTGACATAATTTTTGCAACCTAGCATCTAAACCTTAAGGTCCTCTGGCTCGATGACAATATCAGATGAACAACAAGCGGCTTGCAATCAATAGTTTTCTCAACTTTTATCATCAATGAATGAGGATATCTTAAAAAAGGTCAATCTAAGATGGAGCGAGGAACACCTTGTGGTAATCGTAGGCGTTCCGAAGATCTTTTATCGAATCAAAGGACCTCTATAAGCAAAATTGTTGCGGTTATTACAGGACCCTGGATAGGTAGTAGGCACGCTGAACGCCTCAGCCTGTCAGTGTATCACAATTATTGCAGGTGCTCTCACAGTAGGGAGGAGGAGGAACGATGCCTCGTCTTTTCTATCACTGTTCAGTTCTTGCCATGAAGGGAGATGGACTTACTTGAGCCAGTCTTTCTTTGAAGACAATCACCGATCTTAAGTCTTTTGACGTCACTTCTTCTAAAGAGACGGGCCGTCCCTTTATCATAACTTACTCTTTGGTCTTAGGGATATTCCATCCCAGGACAGCCACTCTAACCTAACCTAGCCTAAGGTTGTTGGTCAAATTATTTGATCGTATTTGGGAGCCTTTAAAACATCAGTATCAAATTCCTTGAATCAATTTTCTAAGATATATTAATTTATATTATTTGTTTTGTGGATATCCAGGGCGTTTTACTGAAGATGGATCATTTATTGGTCAATACGTACCAGGCAACATGAAACCTCCAGCTACATCAACTGCAGATCATGGTACTCCAAACAATATAATGGCCACATATGTTTAGCTAGCTTCATAAAACTTGTAACGAATCTAAACAAAAAAAATGTCTCTATCGTACAATTTTGTGGCTAGTTGTTTATCTCAAAAACAAAATCTTCTAAGTATCTCATGTGAGCCAGTATTTCACTGCCACTTTTTTGCAAAAACAAAAAAAAACTAATTTTAAATATAAAAAATTTGTGTTTTTAAAAAAAAGAAAAGCCTCAAGCACACATTTTTTACAAATCACCCTAAAAATTTTCTTTTCAAATTTAATTTTCTCGTTGTACTTTTTTTCGCGCTTCGAAAAACTTTAAATCCGAAAATAATATATATGGGGCAAACTATTTAGCCGGGGGGTTGAATTTCCAAATACTACTTAAAAAAACTAATCGTACGTGGTGATTTTCATTTTCTCTTTAAATTGTTAAAAAAAAAAGAAAATTTTTAACACTTTTTTTTTTTTAGTAATATTTAAAAAATAGTATAAAAATAAATAGGCCATGCGGTAGAAACGAAATTTTAAAATCTAAACTCAGTACTAAATATTTTTTGGAATCAAAAGACTATGGTCCTGGATTCTTAAATATTTGGTAATGAATTTACAGGGAATACATCTACCACACGGACTATAAATGTATATATATTTATATACACGAAGGCAAAAACATGGCGGCTAAAAATATTCCCGATTCGAATATCATTTAGAATCTCATTTTTTTATATATATTTTAGAATTTCATCTCGAATTCACTCAGAAAAAACGTACATTTTAATATAAATGGGATATAACTGAAATTAGCCATATAGTCCAAGAGAAATAGACATAAATTCTAAGAATCAGGGCACTTTAATGGATAAATTTGAAAATTTTTATATCCTTAAACCATTTATAGGATCGATGGAATAGAATTGAATCCAAAAAGATCTGATTTATTCATCGATATCTCCGCTTGTTGCCGCTTTATTAAATAGTTTGAGCCGGTTATCGATGGGTCAAGTGATTATGCAGTCCGCTCCCGAACCATGACATATTCTACATAAATTTTAACCACAAAGTCTTCGGTTTTTTGTTCGATATTTTTTTATTAAAATATGGTGCAAATAAAGATTTCTATATTTTTCGAATCGAAAATTTCGAAATTAATACTTCAAAAACAGTCAGAGAATTGAGGGATGTTATTTTAATAATGGTTTCAGGTCATAAATCTCTTCAAATTGATCTTTAAAGTGTCCTTAATTCAGAATTTAGGGAAAATTAGTATATATATAAAAATTTGCTATTTTTATTGGACTAAATAAAAATTTTATTTCGATAGCCTAATAAAATTTTTTAAGCCTTATTATGTAAATATACATATATATAAATATTATATAATATATTATATAATTAATTATATATTCATATGTTAGATTATGTTTAAATGTTGACATGATAATTAATACAGTCAAAATATCGGTTATAATGACATGGTCATTATAAGCGAATATGTTTAATTTCTCTAAAAATCATTCTTCTCCGAGGAAGCATGATTGTTAAAAGACCTGATTGAGAGACCTGAGATTGTCAAATTCCAAATAAGGCGGCAAGTTTTTTTGGATTTAATTACTTAAAACGTTTTTCATCTAATTAGGTCTAAAAATTCTGAGCTGAATGTATACGATATTTATGGAAGAACACCTTTATATTTAGCGGCTAAATTCGTTAGCCATGAGGTAGAAAAAAACAGTGGAAGAATAGGGACCTCGTATGCAATGGGGGTCACCATTAATCTCAAAACTTGAAAGTGATTTACCAATTTGTTGTAATAAACAATTCGTCATTATAAGGCGGTGTCGTTATAACCGATTTTGACTGTATGGTTAAAAATATATTTAAAAAAAAAAAAAAAAAAACTTTTTAAAAACAATCAAAAAATATTTTTAACATTATTTAATGTTCTGCGCGCTAGAAAAGGGCTATACTCTAATCAAACTCTATTTGTTTTATTTTTTCTGTTCTACTAGTCAGGATGTTTTCGATGAAATCAATAATCTAAAGATAAATTCTGGAACGAGATAACCGGATTAGTAATTTTTTCAAGCGGTGTAATTCATTTTCTAAATAAGTTTTCTCTTTTTGGGGGAAATATTTAAAAATTGAATTCTGATAAAACTGATTCTTCATCGATATTTCGGAATTGTATTTTTTATCAGAATATGATGCAAAAAGAGAGATACAATTTTTTATATCTTTTATAGCGTATAAGGTTATTCGTTTCGAATTTTTCGTTTATTTGATGTACAGTGTCTTTCATACTCTGTACATCAAATAAACGAAAAATTCGAATCGAATAACCTTATACGCTGGAAAAGATTAATCAAATGTATGATATTTTATTTTCTTCATCATTATCAATAGAATGAGAAATCGAATTAATTAAAAGAATGGGATCATGGATATGTGATCAAATTAATTGAAAGAATGGGTTCATGGGCATGGGATCGAATTAATTGAAAGAATGGGATCATGGACATGGGATCGAATTAATTGATAGAATAGAGAAATCGATTATATGTATTAAAATATCTGTTTTAGATCATTCCAGAAATATTATTTAAAAAAATGAAAACAAAAACGGGTAATTGGGAATTTTTAATAAATCACAAAAAACATCCTGCTTAAGTATTACGAAAAATATGTGAAAAACAAAGAAAACCACAAAACTCTCTTTATCTCGAATAATTAATTAATTAAAATACGATTTATGCTTTTTGTATTCTTATTTTATATATAAAACAATTGAAAAACCAAAAAAAAAAACAAAAATTAATCTAAAATAATATATTGAATAAAAAAAAAAAAAAAAAAAACAAAAAAATTTTTATAATGCCTGAACTTATATAAATAATAAAACAAAAGAATCCACTAATATTTATTTATTCACAGAACACATTACAAAATTCATTTTTTTTTCTTCTCGTGTCACTGTCATGATACAAGCTCAACAAGATATGTCATTCTTCTCCTCTCATAAACGAATTTTCCGTAGATAAAATGGATTTTATTATAAAGAAGCGAGGATTTTTGCTTTAAAAATTAATAATATATCAATACAAACTTTATGACTCATATTTGCGATATTTTCACCGTTTCACCGAAAATTTCCTAGTTTTTCTTTGGCAAACGTCATCGAATGACATTTGTAGATTGACACCTGGAAAAAAGATGGAAAATTTAAAATATTACCTCTTGTTGAACGACTCATAACCTGACATGAGCGAATCTCATTAAGTCAATAACTTCCTAAAAGTTCTAGAACTTTTCAGATCTAAGGTAACAAGTATGGCCGCAACTGAAAAAGAGCGAAACATATCTTGTATCTTTTGTATCATGAATTTAAAAAAAATTCCCAGATCATATAAATCCCGTACTAGATTTTAGCAACAGCCCAAAAAAAAATGAATTTTCCTTGTTAATTTTGTTTTTTTTGCGTGTTTGTGGAAAAAAAACCATATCAAGACATTTTCTTCTTAACGATAATGATTCACAACGAAATATTTACAATAGTTTCTTTTAATATGTTTACAAGCATTACGCATGCGTTTTAATTTTTTTTCTAAATGTATATATATATACTAAATGTTTCAGGGAAATTAAAGGGCAATTTTGAGATTATACACAGTCGAAATCGGTTAAAACGACAACAAAAATGATCATTTTATCTCTCTGAGAGAATCACTTGCGTTCCATCAATTGCATGCGTACAATTGGGTCACCATCCCTGCCCTAGTAACATAATGATTACTGAAGAAAGGCTAAATTTTCGAATAATTCAAAATTGTTGCCTAATTTTTCATGAAACATCCTGTTAAATTTAAGTAGAAAATGTCTTAAAAATATTTAAGTTATGTTTGTTTAATTTTTTTTAGTAACATATAAATCGATTTCAATCGATCGATTTGTGTGCGAATCCTTTCCGGTCCAATTGAATTTTTTTTTGTTAGTAATTAAGTTTTATATATTATGTAATATAAACGATATTAATTAATATTAATGAGTAATTAAAACAAAGAATATTTTTTATATTATGATTTTTTTTTCTTTGTCTTTTATTAAAGAGTTTATATATATATAAATATTTATTTTTATCTTTTTTTTATTCGAATTAATTCGGGATCTTGGGTCTTTTCTCGTATAAAATTTAAAATAATCGTACCAAAACTAGATTTCATGTACTTTTTGTTGCTGAAAATGAATCTAATTCAAGTAAAATCGTGAAAAATGGTATATTTTGAAACAAATTTTATCGTAAACAAGTTGATTTCGATTTTAGGCAAACCAGATCTTCCTAAAAAGAGTTTCCTTAAGAACTAAGAGTTGTTCAAAGCCTTAAAGGCAAAGAAAAACCCATGAATTTTCTTCATACAAGGGGAGAAGAGGGACTGAAGATTTTACACTACCAAAAGGTACGTACTTTCTTAGCATTAGTTCAATTCAAATTTTCAACCATCTAATTCAATTTGGAGGTTAATAATCCGCGCAAAATCTTAAAAATCGGGTAAAAATGAAACCTCTACCAAAATGGTAGAAACGGCAGCTATAAAAGTTGAAAACCCCAAAAAACAAATCCTTAACACTAACTCAATTCACAGATGTGCAAAGCGTAAAAAAAATCGCGGTTTTTCCTCCAAATTACTAAAATCTAGCCCGGTTTGTATCATATTTTTCTGCTTAGTAAACAGTCTTACATTTCAGCTCAGTTGATTGAAAGGGAATTGCCGGAAGTGCTAAAATGTATACTTCCTTAAAACCCCCAAAAATTATGTCGATACAACTTTTCCCAGAAAACTGCTAACAAATGTGTAGGTTTTCATTCAGTTTTGGAAGGCCACTTTAGATTGGATACAGGAAGAGACCCAATTCCTAAATTAAAGGCTTTTTCTTTAATTCTTTGGTAAATCAGTATTTTTAATTCCATTTGAAAATTGCGATTAATTTTAGTGTGGGTAAAATCACATAGTTGGGCCGTAAAGGTTTTTTTTTTCTCGAAACAGTGACGGATTAAAGTGGATCCCGATAAAATAACATCTGGAATTTGAAAAGATGGATTTTTACAATTATTCGTAGAAAACTCAGAAAAACAGAGAAGTATGTGCCCAGGAGAGTAAATCGCTGTACGTTTAGCTGAGCGTGTTCGGTACGCTGAAAGGTATTTAAGTCAAAATCCCGCACAAAACGCTGCCTAAACTTCAAAAATTTAATCTTTTTCACGAATAAAAATTATTTAAAGGAAAATTTATGTCTTTTCGATCCGTCACTGTTTTTTTTATTTGGCGGCATTTTTTTTTTAATCAAATTTTTATGTAAAAGCATTCCGTAAAATTTTTCGAATTATTTTTGCACGATTTAAAAGAAAAAAAAAAGTAAGAAGATTAGAGGATACCTTTTCATTGTTAATTTTTGTGTATTTTGGATTCGTAAAAAAAATCCTTTTTTGGATCTTTTTTTTAGTTACGTTTTTTGGTAAAATAATTAAAAATAAAATGCTTTTTTGAATGGCCTTTCTTGTGATAAATTTAAAAAAATAAAAATTATATATCAAAAAATGAATAAAAATTACAAAAAAAAAAAAAAAAAAATCCTACAAACGTAAGTCTTGTAAATCAAAATTTTTTCAAAATAACGTTTAGCAATTAGGGACAAGGATAATATGCAGCAATACAAATCAAAATTCTTTTTTTTGTTATTCAATTTTTTCTGTGGAAAATATTAGGTTGTTCATAATTTTGTTAACAGGTATTTACGGTTTTCGCAAATCGCCTCAAAATGCATTTATAATTTTAGGAAGAGTTGACAGTCGGGTGTTTTTTTTTACATTTTTTATTTCCAAAATGGTAAAATTTTTGAAATTTCCTTCAAATGAATGACCCCCTAAAAAAAGGGTTTTTTTCTAATCTAAAAAGGTTTGGACAAGTAAGTATGATGAATTCGAGAAAAGTATTTGTGGAAAAGTTCTGAAAATTGTTTTCAACTATAAGAATCAATTTTTGTTGACTTCGAGTTGAGACATAGTTATTGAAATAAATACCACGTTACTCGAAATAAAATATAATACATGTTACTTAAAAAATATATTAAAAACATACAACAGACTTACATTTCGCTAAATATCGATATTTTGATTGCAACGCAACCATTGTCAGTAGCTAAATTTATTCTATATTCTTTACAGAGTTAAAAATAAATGTGTAAAATACTACCAACAATTACAGTAACATTTTAACTTTGTAATATGTTATATAAATAAATTTAGCTATTGACGATGGTTGCGTTGCAATCGAAATATCGATATTTTAATATACCATTTTATTTCGAGTACCGTGGTATTTATTTCACTAACTATATTTTTAACTATTTCACCACAACATTTCCCATTCAAATCTACAAAGGAATTCCTCAAAAAAAAAAATACCCTTTTTTAAATATCTGTTAACAAAATTATGGAACACACTGTAAATGTGATTGTTCTACAAAATTTACTTGGAAACATGTTTAACCCAATAAATAAAGTCAATTGTTTTGATACCAAAAGCAATCGAATTCGTCGAAATTTTAAACTTTCGCCAAAATACAAGATCGTATTATTATACAGAGTATATCAAAAACTTTCAATTACGTAATCTTCAAATCAAAATACAATAAGTATTAATGTTATGAATTATTCATTCAAATTATTTTTGAGACACTCTGTATTATAATTTAAAAGGGTAATGTGTATCAAGTTTTAAAGTGCAAAAAAAAAAGAGTGGAAATCCATAAGAAAAAATTTATGGTTCTAAAATATGCAAATAAATAAATGTCACTTGGAGCTAATTTTGTGTCTCACTTAAAATCATTCTTCTCCGAACAAAAATGCAAATTCGATCGTCTGAAGACAAACAGGAAAGCTAAAAGGTCTAGTTTTCCATATGATTCCAATACTTCAAGTGGTATTGGGGGGTCTCTAGCTTCCCCTCAAAGTTGTGGGAAAATATGCATGAGCTAAACGAACTGTCAAAAACCTGAGGCCAGAGTGGCTTTGTTAATTTTCCCAGAATCACACTTTTCCACATAATTTCCAATCCCTCGAATGATACTGGAGATCACTATATGTGTCTTAAACTCGTACCACTTTAGTGGGGGATAGCGATTCCATTTTAACTAGGAGGATTGGAAATTATGTGGAAAATTGTGACTCAGGGGCAGTCTACAAAATCACACTTGTTCCAGGGTTTTGGTAGTTCGTTTATGCATATTTCCGTACAACTTTGAGGGGGCCTGGAGATCCCAGTACTACTCGATAGAATAGGTTTTTGGCAGCTCATTTAGTTCATGCATATTTTCCTATAACTTTGAGGGGGAGTGGTGGTAGACCTACAGTTCCACTCGAGGGATTGAAAATCATATGGAAAAGCTTGGTTCTGATCCGAACTACAACATATGTCAAGAACTCGAGGCGAGAAATTTCGATATTTGCCCCAATTTCTTTGATCAACTGCTAAAATACTCAAATATCATTGGCCAATAAGCATCACGCTCATTGGCTAAACACGAATTACCTGTACGAAGAAAAATTGATTTAGAAAATTGTGGCAAACATCGAAATTTATGTCAAGAAGAAAATTTTGGCAGTTAACGACATTCAAGTGTTCACGGGTTATTGCAACCAAATTTATTTGACATATTTTTGACCCAGAAATTCACTTTATGGTCCTTACAAAATATGTTCAATTATCCATGACTATAAAAAATTATTTGTAATTGCATATTTGTATTTTTTAAGTCGACGAATTAGACATATTAAAGAAAAAAAAGTATGGTTACGAAAATCAAATCGAATATCGAATTTCTTCGACATTTTCAAAGAATAATTATTAAATGCTTCCCCAACAAACAAGTATGAAATTTGATATTCGATCCAAAAAGATTTTGATTCATGATTAAAGACCTTCAAACGTGATACAAAAAAAATAATTTTTATGACTGATTTGTAAGCGAATTTTTTGTTTTCGAGTAAAAAAAATTTGATGACTTTAATCATTAATAAAAATTTTGAGCTTTTTTTTGATTGAATGTAAAAAAAAATTAAAAATAAAAATAAGAAAATATTTTGCTATACAAATTTCGAATGGAACTAATTTTGTGAAAGTTGTGTGGGGGGAAATCGGGGATGAGCTTTGCACGTTAGATTTTAAAATAATGAAAATATTAGATTATAATTTTTTTTTAATGTGAATCAGTGACGGATTTAAGGAAAAAGGTCTAGAAGAGATTTGACCTTTTACAGTCAAAACCGGCTGTAACGAAACTATCATGCCACTAAAAATCATCCCTGTGGGTTTGATGGGTACCTAATGGTCATAGGTAACTAATTAGTACTAATGTTGGCTACTAGGGGGCCGTGAAGTCCGTTTATAGAATAATTGCTTCTTTTCCAATTGTTTAAATCCGCCACTGATATGAATAAATTTTGAGCACTCTATTTACTCACGATTTGAGATTTATTTCATGTTATCAATGTAATAAAAAAAATAAAAAATCGATTAAGATGTTTAAAAAAACAAAAAATTTTGAAAATACAAAAAAAATTTTCCCCAAATTTTCTAATTTGCTTCAATTTTTTTTTTAAGAATAATGTTTTTTATTTCAAGGAAATAAATTATTGATTTAAATAAAAATTTTTGTGAAAAGTTTATCTTTTATTGTTTTTATTGACACAAATTTTGTTGGTAATTTTCGAGGTGTACGAATTCTACTTAAAACGTAAGAAAATTACTACAAAACTTTATTTAAGTTGAGCTTACATCTCAAATATTTTTTATTTAGACATAAAATTATACAATTCAGAGAAATATGTGAAAATTTTTTGTTGTTTCATTTATAATTTGAAAAATAATTGGGAATTAAATCAGGGGATACGCTTTCAAAAATCATAAGGCTGTGCGGTTGTTGTCCTATCTACCGATTTGAAAAAACGCAATGGGGCCTACAGCGTCAATATTTCCAAGGGTCAATATTCCCTAAAAATTCGATTTTTAGGTAGATAAAGTGTGGCATGATTCGGTTAGAAAATCAGGATAGTTTCGACGTTAAGCAGTTTTCTAACTTTGACTGTCACACTCCTTAGTCCTCTTCATGGGCGGACTGTTGGTAAGCGGCCCACCGGAAATTGAAGGAAGGGTTGGCTCAATGCGTAAAACAAGGTACACAGATTTTACTGACTCCTAAGTATTTATCTGACATTGTGTTGCAAAAATGGACACAAAACAGCTGGTAGACAAAAAAAACAGTAATTGATCGTTTTTTCTCTCTGAGCCCACCGGACCACCGTGAATTCTCTCGATTTCCCGTATAACCAGTCCCTAGCTCTAACACATTAAAGGTACGTAATTTTCCGTCAGAAAAATTGTTTTTTCTAAAGGATACTTCACTTGATATATAATAGAAAAAATTTCCCGAACATTTTTCAAATTTTTATGGAAAACCCAAAAGATTGAGAAGATAGTCTATAAATTATATTTGAAATGTAAGCAACGAAAATATACCTTAATTTTTCATGAAAATGCACCTGTGCCTTATAAGTGGGCATGTATGCTTTGTTTTTAGATTTGTTTCCCCGTTTTAGAAAAATAATTTTCTTTATTAAAAATTCCGTATCTGTAATTCTAAGGAAGAAAATAGACAAAACAAAAGTATATATGGAGTATTTGGATAATTTTTATTTTTGTACTTGGAAATAATCAATTTTCCCAACAATTATGTTTTTCTTGATTTTTTCTTTAAGTTATTTTTCATTTCATATGTAAAATGGTAATTAGAGCTTTTAATTATTAGATAATTAATTAATTACATAAGAAAATAATTATTGTAATGAAAATACAAACACAATTCAATAAAAAATATTATTTTAAAACATTTTAATCTGTTGCCTTTTTATTTTAAATCCTTAAGATCAGTCAGGCCCTAGGGCGACAAAAAAGTAGAAGGTCCCTAATTATTTTTCAAACAAAATAAACAATTTTCATTTTTAGTTTGTTTCAATTATTTATTGTAAGCCCCGGGCCCGATCTACCTATTTAGAAGCGCCGGGCAAAAATAATATTTGCCGCCCATTTACACTCATACCATAAACAGGGTGTCTTTTTTAAGTTGACATATGCTTGAAACCCGAGAAATAAAGTTAATCGAGGAAAATGCTTCAAACGAAAAATATTACTTTCAAAAGATCACATCTTATACCACCATCGAATTCGATTTAAGTTTTCAGGCTCAATTAAAACTTCACTGTCATAACTGGCAAACATTAGACGAACACTTTAAATTAGAAAGTTGTTCTTTATAAATACGCAAACATTTTTTTGTAAATAGTTTAGACAGTAATTGATAGCAACAATCTAACTTTTTGTGCGCTGTTCATTCAATTTGAACTAAAATGGTCTTTATAGAAAAGCGAACCACTTTAATTGGATTTATTGGGAAATTTTTTTCGAAGAGTGTCTAGGTTTCGCTGAAACAATTAGCCGAAAGAGTACCAAAAACAATTAAACGAAAGAGGTCCATCCCAAAAAATACAAAATCCAGTTTAATTGACAACTTAATGACTAGCTCTAAAGATAATGTTGAAAATCTTTCTCAAGATACAGCTGGCTTCATGTAGGATTTTGGGTTTGGGATCGAGTAATTGTTAAAATTACTCGATCCAGGTCCGCGCGCAGGAATCATCCATTATGTCAAATTGGATATTCAAGTTAATTTTGTGAGATACAGCAAAAACTTTTCCAAAACGCTATGCGCATCGACCTCTGCAAGACTTTGAGACGACGCAAAACTGAAAAGGTGCGTTCATTCGTCACTGTTGTCAGAGGTAAAACTGCCAGGACACGCAGCATTTGTAGTGGCGGAAATGAAACACTAAAAACAAAGTTCGAAAAATTTGAACAGTAAGACGAATTTGAATCTGGTTTTCTGCATTCGATCCGTTAGAGCGTCAGGGAATTTTGTGACCAAAATTGATTTATAGCTTGTTACTCGGGGGGGTTTTTGGGATCACTAAACATGAATATCGTGCGTCAGAATTGATCTCTGAGGTATCTGGCGCTCAGGGTAAACGGTATCCCGGTCGCTTCCTGGAGTTTTCGGGAAATTCGTTATATAATAACTTTCATTTTCTTTCTTTTTTGTGGATAATTTTCACGCAAAATTAAAAAAATTACAATTGTTTGAATTTATTGGTCAAAATTGTTTATGAATTGTCCAATATTTAGATATCCTGTAATACCTACAAGAATTTTCTCAATTTATAAAATAATTTTAAAGAATTTTAATAAAAATTTGTTATATTCGTGTAATTGCAAAAGAAAATTTTCCTCCGATGAGAAATATTTGAAAAAGTGGTTGTATTTCGTATTTTCCACCCTTATACAACGCCATCTCTGATTGAACTATTTAATAAAAATTGACAGCAATTTGATTTTAGTGAGTTTATAATTTTTTTTAGTGTGTTGTAAATTTACGAGTTGAAGTTTAAATTGTTTTTATTTTTCGATAATTAGAACAAAATGTTTTTAAAAGAATTCAAAATTAAAGGGAAGAATGCATTGAAGACGTCCGAACGGTATTTATATTACTTTTTCAAAACAAATCCATAAAATTTGAGGTTATCCTAGTAAAAAAAAACCTAAAAATTTATTTAAAATACGGATCCCATCTGATAAAAGACAAGAAAATCTTGGCATGTATGTAGATTTCATCAGTATGTGTCACTATGGAAAATTTTACATGTCGGGAAATACTGATATGCATAAAATTCATCGTTTTGCAGAGGATTAAAATTAGATTTTCATTAATATTGTCGAATGAAACTGAAAGAAAATTAAAAAAGCCAAATCCACTTTTGCGTCCAAAGCCGATATTTGGTAGAAAGCTTCTTCAGGCAAATTAAAAATTTTCTTGTATATAGCGTTTTATGTTGAGGCAACCGACAAAATCGGGTTTTCGTCATGAATTGATGTTGTGGACTCTCTCTGTATATTTAGCACCTCCATATCATGATAATCTGTTCTTTTCTTCACGGTCCATCATCATATGATCACATGCATTCTGAAAGAACACAGGTTTATGTATGGTGAGCTTTGTATAGTTTTCTTAAGATGTAAATTCATAATGACGCTTTACGCGGGCTTTGAGCGTCAAATCAGGGTTCCATCTAGTTGAAAAAAATAAAGTTATATCCAGCGTCAGCGTCAAATTGTAACTATGAGCTACAAAAAAGTTTATTAATGTCGAAAGTCGATATTTCGAGATATATATACTAATAGTCATTCCCTGTGTGGAAAAACGTAGAAAATTTTTGGTTTTTCCGAAATCACCTCTTTTTTCATCTGCACATATGAAATTTTTTATTCTACAGATAGAGAGCTAAAAATTGACATAGGTAGCATTGCTGCCTCGAAAACTACAACAAATGAAATTTCATCTAATTTGATGGGACTATAATAAAAAGCATTTAATGAGGAGTAAATATGACCGTAATGTTGGTGCTCTGTCGCTCACGAATTTTTATTTTATTTTTTAGAAAAAATTTACATCAAACGATTTTAAAACAATATCCAAATATAACACAGGAAAAATTACGGGAATATATGCCATTAACGGACACACTTTTTAAAATACGAATATGCACCTGTAAAGGAATTCAATTATATGTATATTTAGTCGATCAGAAGCCCACATTCTTCAAATTAGATTACGACGATCATTTATATCCAACTGTCTTCACATTATGGACATGGACATCTTTATTACCGGCATTTACCACCTACAAAGAAGTATGGCCACGATTGTTGAATGGAGCGGATTTAATGTGCCCTGGTGTTTTAACAAAACCGCAACCAAATTCCAATCACCATAAATGGGGTACACATCCAAAAGGGCAACTGGTTTACATCAATTTAACGTCAAATGAATCCGCACATGCTGTGGGCATTACGGCATTGTCTAGTGATGATATGTTTATGTCCGCTGGACGGGGTAAATGTGTTAAGATCTTACATAGGTATTCAGATTTTTTATGGCGATTATGTCCGTTACCTGTCCCTGAAGTTGGTCCACCACAATGGTTATACGATTGTGGTCAAATGTGTTAGTATATTTATTCATTTTCAGTCTTTGTTTCAAAAGTTAGTTGGTACAATCATGGGCGCCACACAGTGGAGTATTTATACCAAATTTCCGGACAATAATCAGAAAACCCAACTCTTTTGCATTGAAAGTTATTTTTTGGTGTAGTTAAGTAACCACTCCATCACAAACAGATTACTTGAGTTACTTTAACCTCACCCCCGCCTGTTTTGTTAGCCGCAATCTATCTGCTCTTACGGATGCATGTTATTATTGTTGTTGCTCTCGATTTACCTTGGTTTTCTCAAGGAGGACACAGAGAACCCCTTGTACCCCTTTATAATTTTTGGGGTAGATGCCTCGTTTTGCCTCCTCCAGGTACTTAAATCTCAACTAACTTTTGGAGTTAATTATCTATTTTTGAGGTAGAAGAAAAACACTATATAATAAATTTCCTTTATATTTTTTTAGATGAAAAATTAACTGCTCAATATTATCAAACATCAATCAGTGATTATGTAAATGAAAACACAGATGACGATGCAAAAGCTTCTGAAGAAGACATAATCGGAAATACAGAAACACCAAATAATATTGAGAATGAAGTGAATAATGAGTCAGACAATGATGATACTGAATCAAAATTAGATCCAACATCATCCTCGATATCACCTAGTGAAGAGATGGATACACGCTTAAAATATAGTCTATGTAAAGTTATTAAGTTACATTTTAAATCAATCAAATTACCTATGTTAGTATCAACATTTTATCGTAATTACATGTTACTCGCGGTACCGGAACACCTAAAAATCAACATTAAACAATCATCGTATAAAAAATTGAACATCTTCCTAAAAGAAATGCAAATATTAGGATTCTTAACATTCACCGAAGTGAAATTAGTACAATATATTCAGACGTTAAATAACACACATCCGGATGTAATTGGCTTTAAACTTTGGGATAATGATACAATTACGGGAGCGGAAACGAAGAGTGCAGAGGAATCAACGCCAGCGTTAAATACGACAGTTGTACCAAATGAATTCTTTTCGGTGACAATGCCTGTTTTGAGGTTATTTAATTATGCTGGATATAGTCGTGGAGATATGATTACACCGAAGGATATTCGAAAACATTTAACGTTTTATGTCAAAGAACATCAACTAGCTGTTAAGTATGTTTTTTTAGTTGTTTTAACTCGGATGATTTCACTTATTTGGCTTGCATGGTTGGGCGATTAAACCTTCATCCCTTTTATTTGCACTTTCTTGCCGAACGTCCTTAAATGAATTGGCGGAACAAATGAATTTAAATCTGGCATGGGTACCGGGACATAGAGACATTTCAGGGAATTGTGAAGTAGTTCCGTTTGCTAATAACAAACTGCTCCTGAATGAAGATATCTTAAAAAAGAGTAAATTTTAGGGTGAGGGAGGAACGCGATTGTGGTACTACAAGATAGATATTATCCGAGTATGGTCACTTCAAAGGGCCTCTATAAGCAAAATCGTTGCGGCTATAACAGGACACTTACTAGACAACAAGCACGTTGAATGCCTGGGGCTTATAGTGTATTACGATTATTGCAAGAGCTGACAGTGGGGAGGAGGAAGAAACGATGTTTAATCGCCTGTCACTGTCTAGCTATTGCCATAAGAAGATGGACTCACTTGAGTCAGCATTTCTTTGACGACCTCTACGACCTTAATTCCGTTGATGTCAAAGCACCCCTAGACACTGACTAGACAACAAGCACGTTGAATGCCTGGGGCTGATAGTGTATCACGATTATTACAGAAGCTGACAGTGGGGAGGAGAAAGAAACGATCTTTAATCGCCTGTCACTGTCTAGCTATTGCCATAAGAAGATAGAATCACTTGAGTCAGCTTTTCTTTGACGACCTCTCCGACCTTAATTCCGTTGACGTCAAAACAACCCTGCTGTTCTTAAACAGCTCAGAATGATTCATGGAGTAGTGATTAGGGATGAGCCAATCGGACATTTGGTGTAGGTTTGTCCCATCCCAGGACCGCCTCTCTAATCTAACCTAACCTATTTGCTTTTAAAGAAGCCTACATCGATCCTGGAAGGAATCCCCACAGAAAATCAATGGGTTTTCCGCACTGCATCATCAGAAACTTGTTACTTCACTTGCTTAAAGTAACGCCTTCCACTTGGAGATTCTTCACCTCCAGGTGACTAGTTGTTTTTAAGGAGGGCACAGAGGACCTCTTATTTGCAGTACCCCTCTTACCATAGGCGTACCGACGGGACATGCCTCTGTCCATAATTATTACATAATACAAATTTTATGAGAGGATTTCCGGGAAAAAACAACTTTTATCACGATTTTGAAAATTTGCATTCCTCTACAGTTCCTGTACGTTTAAAAATGGAGGGAGAGGGGTAAAAATTTGTATTTGAATTAAATTAATATCGAGGAAATGTCATCCTGTCGGAAGGGATGCTTTCCGTCTTTTACAGCCTATCAAATTGAATTATAGGGTTGAAAATGTAGCCCATCCCGACTCTCCTTTTCTTCCTTTTATGTAGATTCAACATGTTTTTAAAAACATGAAAAAACAAAAAGAATCTTGTAATGAGTGGATGTCCCTTATTTTTTGGTGCCATGGTATAAAAATATTCATATTTAAAAGATGAATTAATTATATTTTGCAGAGATAAAATTCAACCAGATGAATTTATAGAATCGTTAGTGAAAACAAAAGAATTAACAGCATGGGCGGATGTAATAAATGCTATAGCAGGACAAATGACCCCATATCATGGTAGCACAACAGAGAAAGTTGAACGTGGAAAATTACGACCCATACAAATGTGTGTACAAACACGCAGCGGTAATAAAAAAGTCACCCTTGTCGATAACTTAGAATTATTTAATATCAATGTACAAGAGTTCGCAAAACAATGTCAACAAGGTGTTGGTGCCAGTGCAACGGTTCAAACTCCAACTGGAAAAAAATTAGCACAGCTATTAGTTCAAGGAAATCAAATTTTATTTATTCACAAATTATTAACAGGTAAATTTTTTTTATATCTATCAGACAGGCAATATCAATGAGTCCCTTCAATTTGGTTATAACCGATTTTGACTCTTAAAACGGAAAAATTTGTTGTTAAAAAGAAAGAGTATTACAGAGTAATATCTCGAACTTACGCGGTAGGTGGGATTGAATGATAACCGCGTATGACGAGATCTACAGAGTGTACCATTTTAATCAAAAAGTCGATAAAAAAATAACTTATACAAAAGTTCCAGGGTTTGATAGGGGGCATCATGTTTTGACATCAGACTGGACCTAGTTCCCAGGGTTGCTTTAATAGTCAATAGGGGATAGCCCTGATGTCGAATTAGCCATATTACCCATAAAAATGTAAAACTAGTCTTGATACCATGACAAAATTTGAAAGTAAAAGTAAAATTGATTAAAAAACGAAGAAGTTATAAGCATTCAAAGGTTTCCCATCTCCTTTTAGCAAAAAAAAGAAATCTGCAAGGCGTTAGATTCCGAAAGTTTGGGCCCAAAACCTTGGATCCATCTATCCTGGGAAAGATCCTGACGGAGAAGCTTTGGGCTTTCTGCGTGACGTTCAGTCTTTGGGTGGCAGATCGTTCTCGAAAAGGGCACAGGGATACCCCTCTTTTGATTTATTATTATCTCTTATCTTTTAGGATCTTAACTGACTATTAAAGCAACCCGGAGAACTAGGTCTAATCTGATGTCAGAACATGATGCCCCCCATCAAACTATACAGTTTGTTTAAGTTTCTTTGTTAAAACTACAAAACGAACTATTTACCATAATAGATCAAAATGGCCCACCCTGTATCTTGTTCTATAAACCGTCTTATGAGATAAGGTTTGAAATAGGAAGATTTAGGAACAGGGTTCGAAAATATCCGATATTTATTATAAATATCAAAATATCGGATATTTTTTATATATATTCGATATATATCAAAAATTTGATATTTAAAAAAAACTAAAATGTTTAAAGGTTTTATTTACTTAGGCACTTCAAATCAGACAAATGAAACCAAAACATAAAATATTCTTCTAGATCAGGCAAAATCAATTAAAAATAATAAAATTTTTATAAATAAAAATCAACTTTAAAACAAAAAACAATTTTATAAATTGTTATCAGTCAATGGTCATACCTACACTTAGGCAACAAAACAATAAACATTACAAATAATAACTCTAGAGTATAATCAGTCTTTTAATTATCAAATCAGTCATCAGTAATAAACTGTTAATTATCAAATAAAAAATAAAAAAATGTCGTTTCATAATTGTGCGTGGTTTGCCTGCAAGGAAGATAAAGCTAGATCATCTTCCGATTCTGAATGTTTCTTAAACTTACTCTTTAGTAACGAATTTTTTCTGACACGACACGATTTGAGCTTAGTATTAGTAGGTTTTAACTCTACTCCAATGCCATAAAAATTGGGGAAGTAGAAATACGGTAACAAACGCCAAAAATTACTAAATAATATTAAATTTTTTTAAATCATTTTTGTATTGATATTATATCATAAAAATTCACGTGATATATATCGGATATATATCATGATATATATCCTCGAACCCTGTTTAGGAATCGCGTAAATCGAGGTATTACTATATTTCAAAGACTTTATATAAATGATATGCCTATGACATTTTCATGACTTCGAAACAACTAAAATATATGTTTTGTTTTTTTTTAGAAAAGTATAAAATTCCAAAAAATATGGTAAATGGTTTACAAAATGCTCCAAAAGCAAAGAAAAAATAAAAATTGAATGGGGGGCGAGAAATTTTCTTCATAATTTTAAGCGTTGTGTTCAAAAACTTCAAAATAGCAATAAAATTTTCCAAAATCATAATTTTCAAGTGCCTCTATTTTTTTTTACCAGCAATCGAAGAATTGATATGTTATTTGTTTATAATTTATTGAACCGATTTTTAATTATATGCCAAATTTTTTTTTTTGTATTTTGGATTCAAAATAAATTAATTCCAGTGTTTTATTGTGATTTATTTAATTATTTTTATACATAGTATATTAAGTTTCATCTCAAGTTTGTAACGCTTAAAAATATTGATGCTACGAAAAAAATTTTGGTATAGGTGTTCATAGAATCACCTAATTAATTCATTTCCGGTTGTCCGTCCGTCCGTCCGTCTGTGGATACGATAACTCAAAAACGAAAAAAGATATCGAGCTGAAATTTTTACAGCGTACTCAGGACATAAAAAGTGAGGTCAAGTTCGTAAATGAGCATCATAGGTCAATTGGGTCTTGGGTCCGTAGGACCCATCTTGTAAACCGTTAGAGATAGAACAAAAGTTTAAATGTAAAAAATGTTCCTTATAAAAAAATAAAAAACTTTTTTCAAATATTTTTTTGTAAACATCACTGTTTACCCACGAGGGCGTTAATTAAGTGCAAATTTTATAGTATGTATTAATATAGGAATATCAGTTGTGTGTGTGTGTCTATTTAAAAGTGAATATCTTTTGTTATTTACGTGACGTCAAAAAACAAACGATTGCGCATCAACACTGTCTATACATGGTATTTCAACAAATAACTCAGTCAATTGTTTGTTTTCACTTGTATTTAATACAATCGGGTTTTTGATTTTTTTTTTTTTTAAACCAAAAAAACGTTATTTACAAAAATTATCAACAAAAAATAAACAAATATATTTTAAGGAAAAATTATCTAAATATTACATTAAAATGATTTTTATTTAGTATGAATACGTTTATGACCAATTAAAGAAATTTTATGTCGAAATGTTTTATTGCAAATATTACATGAAAATGATTTTTCTACGGTGTGAATTCGTATATGTGAAACTAGCGAAAATTTCCGAGTAAATGATTTATTACAAATATCACATGAAAATAGTTTTTCTCCGGTGTGAATACGTTTATGTATAACTAGCGAACCTTTCTGAGTAAATGTTTTATTACAAACATCACATGAAAATGATTTTTCTCCGGTGTGAATACGTTTATGTTTAACTAAATTACCCAGCAGATTAAATGTTTTATTACAAATATTACATGAAAATGGTTTTTCTACGGTGTGAATTCGTATATGTGAAACTAGCGAACCTTTCCGAGTAAATGTTTTATTGCAAATATTACATGAAAATGGTTTTTTTCCGGTGTGAATTCGTATATGTGAAACTAGCGAAAATTTCCGAGTAAATGATTTATTACAAATATTACATGAAAATGGTTTTTCTCCGCTGTGAATTCGTTTATGTTCAACTAAATGGTGTTGATAAGTAAATGATTTATTACAAATATCACATGAAAATGATTTTTCTCCGGTGTGAATACGTTTATGTTTAACTAAATTACCCAGCAGATTAAATGTTTTATTGCAAATATTACATGAAAATGGTTTTTCTACGGTGTGAATTCGTATATGTGAAACTAGCGAAAATTTCCGAGTAAATGATTTATTACAAATATCACATGAAAATAGTTTTTCTCCGGTGTGAATTCGTATATGTGAAACTAGCGAACTTTTCCAAGTAAATGATTTATTACAAATATCACATGAAAATGATTTTTCTCCGGTGTGAATACGTTTATGTTTAACTAAATTACCCAGCAGATTAAATGTTTTATTACAAATATTACATGAAAATGGTTTTTCTACGGTGTGAATTCGTATATGTTTAACTAGCGAACCTTTCTGAGTAAATGTTTTATTACAAATATCACATGAAAATGATTTTTCTCCGGTGTGAATACGTTTATGTTGAACTAAATTACCCAGCAGATTAAATGTTTTATTACAAATATTACATGAAAATGGTTTTTCTCCATGGTCAATTCGTTTATGTTCAACTAAATGGTGTTGTTCAGTAAAGGTTTTATTACAAAAATCACATGAAAATAGTTTTTCTTCGTTATGAATTCGTTCATGTAAAACTAAATCACTTTTCTGAGTAAATATTTTAAAACAAACACGACATAAAAATTGTTGTATTGTATTTATTGCTCTACTGTGTATTCGTTTATGTTTAACTAAATAACCTTGATAAGTAAATGTTTTATTACAAATATCACATGAAAATGATTTTTTTTCATAATTATCTTGTACTGGTTCATAATTTGTTTCATCTTTAATTATGAGCTCTGTATTTAATTGTTTTTCAAGTTTAATGTTTTCGTAGTTAATTAAAGTAGTTGAATTTTCCAGTTTTTCATTTTTAGTTGGTATACATTCCAATGAATAACAATCGTTTAGAACTTCATTCTTAATTCTGCCGCCATGTTCCATTGTAAAACTATTTTCCAGACCTTCTTCAATGTGTCCACTTTCCATGTTGACATCGATGTCTTCTAATATTTCTTCTTTTATTATAAATTCTGTATTTAATTGTTTTTCCATTTTAATATTATTTTCACAGTTGATTGTAATTGAATTTTTATCATTTTCATGAATGTTTTCAGGTTTCATATCACTACTGGTATCTGATTTTTCATATGTAATACGTACACGCTCCATTGTAATTTGTTTCACTATCTTCCAGAAATTTATTATTTAAAATAAATTTTATTGCAAAGTAAAATATTAAATAAATCTTTGATTATATAAAATATTTTTAACAGTTTATGTAAACATGTTATAACCTCAAAGTTATTTCAATGATTTGAATGATTTTAAGGTTGATGATCGTGATGACTATATTATAATAAAGGGTGCGTTCCGATATACACTGCGACTACTGTGAAAGATGGCGTTTATTCAGTATACTTTTATTGCCAGCTGTTGACAAATGTTAAATAATCAGGTGGTCTAAATTGGAACTGCTGAAAAAACGGCCCATTAATTTTATTGCCAGTTAACGGGATTTATCTGATTTGAATTTGAATATTTTTATTGGCCTTAAAAAATAGTAAGTACAAGTACAAATTGTAACTACTGAATTCGGGCCTTCTTCTGATATTAACTAGTACGAATTATTATCACCATTTGACGAGTTGCAACTCCCAGTTATCAATAATAGTTACTGGTTAAAACGGAATACAGTTCAATATGTACTGTCACCCCGTTTTTGAACACCATCCAATCAAATAACAATAATTATACCATGTATATATGAAATATACATAGTATATTAAGTTTAGTCCCAAGTTTGTAACGCTTAAAAATAATGATGCTAGGAAAAAAATTTCGTCATAGGTGTTCATAAAATCACCTAATTAGTCCATTTCCGGTTGTCCGTCCGTCTGTGGACACGATAACTCAAAAACGAAAAAAGATATCGAGCTGAAATTTTTACAGCGTACTCAGGACGTAAAAAATGAGGTCAAGTTCGTAAATGAGCATCACAGGTCAATTGGGGCTTGGGTCCGTAGGATCCATCTTGTAAACCGTTAGAGATAGGTTTTTTCGTAAACATCACTGTTTACCCGTGAGGGCGCCAATTAGGCGGAAATTTTATAATATGTACTATACTTGATTATCAGTTATGTATGTGTCACATGTTTGTATGTGTAATGTGATAAAGAAATCAACACTGACTATGCATGGTATTTCAACAATTAACTCAGTCAATTGTTTGTTTTCACTTGTTGTTTTATATTTTCAGTTTTTAAAATATTTTTATTCATTATCCTGTTAAGGATGTATGAGCATGACAACAATGTTTGATTTAAAGGCTCACAATTTTTGAATAGGTAGATTTTTACTCAAAGAATATGTGATTAAAATTTCAGCTTAGGTATCCGTGCAAATTTTTAAGAAAAGTCATTAAAAATCGATATAAAATACATTGGCTCTTATGGAGGAATCTCAAAAAACGACATATTTTGGAAGTTTTTGATAATTTTCATTTGGAATGAATGAAAACAAATTTAAAAAAAACTTTTTAATAGAAAGTAAACATATTAGCAATGAATTAGAAAAGAAAAAAACTAAGTGTCACCGTCCATGTAAGGGATGTAAGAGCAGGGTAGATTAAGGGTTGAAATTATTTTTATCTTATTTTCAACTTTGATGATGAATTTTGTTATAACTTCATAAATGTAGACGAAAAATAAGAATAAAATTTTTCGATATGTGCCTTGGGTTTCGAAATATCGAAAGCTGAATAATTAAACAAAATTTTCAATTTTCAATATTTCGAAAAAAACGCCAGATATTGAAAAATTTTATTCTTATTTTTCTTCTTATATTGTCTTCTTAATATAATTTATCATCAAAATTGAAAATATATATTTTTTAAATTTGTGCTCCCACTACCGTGCTCATACATCCTTAAGTATTAAATTTGGGTCATTCCATTTGAAATTGTGAAGAAAAAAAGTTTTAAAGTTAAAAAAGGAGCGTTAAGGTTAAAGGAATAATTAAATTAACTTGCGATTAATTCTTTATTACAAAAATATAACATGAAAATCATTATCCTCGGGAATGGTGAACACCAAAGAGTATAAGATAGAGGAGAAGCAAGAACATATATATAAGGACTTGAAACTCCTATACCGAGCTATAAGCGCCCGTGGCCGAATTAACGGCTATCTGGGCCGGGTTAAGTCATTGGCCATTGCGTATGTTGCTCATTTACAAACTTAACCTCACTTTTTACGCCTTGAGCACGCTATAAAAATTTCAGCTCTATACCTCACTTCGTTTTTGAGTTATCGTGTCCACAGACAGGCGTACGGACAAATGGACTAATTACGTGATTTTATGAAAAAGAGCGACCCCAAAAAACCTCGTTCCTCGGGGTTTTTTGGGGTCGCTAAACATGAATATCGTGACAGAATTGGTGTCAGAGGTACCTTCAGGGAGCGGTATCCCCATCACTTAAGGGAGTTTTCAATAAATGAAGTCAAATTTTTCAAATTTCATTGCATCGTTTCTTCGACTACTTATATTCTTTGGTGAACACGTTTATGTTTAATTAAATTACTTTGATAATTAAATTTTTTATTACAAATATCACATGAAAATAGTTTTTCTTCGCTATGAATCCGTTTATGTTGAACTAAATTACTTTGATTATTAAATGTTTTTTTACAAATATCACATGAAAATGGTTTTTCTCCAGTATGGACACGTTTATGTTTAATTAAATTACTTTTTTGATTAAAATTTTTCTTACAAATATCACAGGAAAATGGTTTTTTTCCGTCGTGAACACGTTCATGTTTAACTAAATTACTTTTTTGATTAAAACTTTTATCACAAACATCACATGAAAATGGTTTTTCTCCACCATGAAGAAGTTTATGTTTAATTAAATTACTTTTTTGATTAAAATTTTTCTTACAAATATCACATGAAAAGGGTTTTTCTCCGGTATGAACACGTTGATGCGTAATTAAATGACTTTCTTGATTAAATGTTGCATAACAAATATCACATGAAAATAGTTTTTCCTCGGTATTAATACATTTAAGTTCAATTCTTTGTTTTTCTTCACCATGAATCCATTTATGTCGAATTAAAGAATTAAGCTGATTAAATGTTTTATCACAGACATCACATGAAAATGGTTTTTCTCCACTATGGATTCGTTTATGTCGAACTAAATTACTTTTAGTTATAAATGTTTTATCACAATTATCACATGAAAATGGTCTTTCCCCACTATGAATCCGTTGATGATCAACAAAATTACCACGTTGACTAAATGTTTTACAACAAATATCACATGAAAATGGTTTTTCTTGACTGTGAATTCGTTTATGTTGAAATAAACCCTGATGATGAGTAAATTTCTTTTCACAAATATCACATGAAAATGTTTTATCACCGATGTGAACACGTTTATGTTGAACTAGATTACTTTGATGATTAAATGTTTTCTCACAAATATCACATGAAAATGATTTTCCTACGCTGTGAAAACGTTGAATATGTCGTAGTAGAACATTACGTTGATTGAATTTTTGATCACAGGAATCGCATGAAAATGGTTTTTCTCCGGTATGAACACGTTTATGTCGAACTAAATTACTTTTATTTTTAAATGATTTATCACAAACATCACATGAAAATGGATTTTCTCCACTATGAATACGTTTATGTTCAATTAAATAACTTTTTCTTTTAAATGTTTTATCACAAACATCACATGGAAATTGTTTTTCTTCACTATGTAATAGTTCTAAATCACTTTCATCTAATTTTTCTTCTTTAATTTCTGTTTTTAATTGTTTTTCAATATGAATATATTCAAATTTGATTGTAACATCACTGTCTAATTTTTCATTTTTAATTTCCTCAATTTTCCGATCTTCCATTGTAAAATTAACTTCTTTAATTTGTTCATTTTCTAATTGAATATCACTGTCTTCTAATATTTCATCTTTAATTATGAGTTCTGTATTAATTTGATTTTCAAGTTTAATTGCCATTTTCTTTTCCATTTTTCAAACTGATATACATGTGATGATTTCGATTTTAAAGAAAATATTTGAAGAATCGGAGAAAAAAGATACACAGAATATACACACAAATCATAAACTTCTGGTCGAATTTACTACCCGAACCAATAACCTCGAAATTAAGATACATTTATTTAACTATTTTTAGTTTAAACATTGTAATTCGAAGCTTTAAAGCTTATTTTGAAAATTAAAGTATGAACTTTAAACTTATATATATTAAAATCCACTAGAAAAAAATAAATATTATTTTATTTGACTCGTAAAAGTAGTTTTGACAGTTTGTAAATTTATTACAATATAGGCAAAACACATTACGAGCTACTTTTCTATTTTTGAAGTAAAAAATTTAATATTTGGTGACAGGAGAACATGAAAAATTGATAAACAAATAGTGAGTTTACAGACAACTACCTTAAAATATTATAAACGGAATACTACCTTAACAGATGAATAAAATAGACACGCCTTCTAAAAAAAGAGTGCGTTGTATACAATAATTATGTTGAACTAAAAGAGACAAATATATTATTAATAAGATATTCCTATTGGTCAATAATAAAAAAAACATGGCTGCTTTAATATAAAAGAGCTAGATATATACATAATTGAATATAGTTAAGAGAGATAACGAATTTAATTTATAATAAAAGTGAGACATATATGAAAATAAATGAACCAAAAAAGACAAACTACCTCCACAGATGATAAAAATAGATACGCCTTCAAACAAAAGAGTAACGTTATAATAAAAAAAAAATATGGCCGCTTTAATATATAAGAGTTAGATATATACAGAATTAAATTTAGTTAAGAGAGATAACGAATAAAAGTGAGATATATATGTAAATAAAATGAACCAAAAAAGACAAACATATCATGCGATATAGTTATATTTAACATGTTATCCTATTACCAAAACTTATAAAATTTCTCTGAATTTGGATGATTTGGATGGATTTAATTGGATTATTTCTATGTTGAGATCATGTCTTCCTAATACACAAACTTAAAACATGTTTTTGAAACAAAACAACAACAACAAAGTTCGTAGTTAATTTTATAAAATATAGATGGAAGCGCTTTTTTTACAGGAATCTGCATCTCCTTTGATTACACAGATTTCTTTTATTAAATAAAATAAAAAACTGTACTTATAAATGAATATTACACAAATAGATGGCTTTATTTTACAGAAGACTGCAATTAATGTTTAAAGTTTTCTTAATATACTTTTAGATGGCATTACCTAACTATATCTCTCCATCCTTGTCTACGATTTCGTAAATTAGACTGTGAATTTAACCAGCAATGTACAAATTACAACATTATTTTCAATCAAAAAATATTATTTTCAATGAAAATACTACAGAGATAAAATGTCACTTCCCAGTTCATTCACAGTCTAAGAACAAAATTATTATTAAAAAGTTATTATTATAGTGTTATTATCTACCTTGAGTTCAAATTAGTAAATAAAATCCATTTAAATTTTAAAGTCATCAAAATTTTTATTTGAATTCCTAAAATAGTTTTGGACATTTTATTTATTATTACGGATACAGGCAAAACACGTTACAAGCCAATTTTCTATTTTTGAAGTAAAAAATTTAATATTTGGTGATAGGAAAACATGATATTACATTGCACAGAAAAGTGAATTTATGGTTATACTACCTTAAAAAAGGTATACGGATGTACTACCTTTAAATTTAATATCTTGCTTAACAAGAGAGTAAAGTATATACATAGCTTCTTTGTACCAAGAGAAACAAATATATTATAATAAAGCTATTCTATTGGTCAATAATAAAAAAACATGGCCGCTTTAAAATAATATTGTAAGAGAGTTAGATATATACATAATTGTATATAGTTAAAAAAGAAACACATCTTGCTTATATTTGCATATACTTATATTTAACATGTTTTCCTGTTACCAAATCTTATAAAATTGCTCACAATTGGGAAAGTAGTGAGCCCAAATAAAGTTGAATTCTGATCATGTTCTCCTAATGTCAAATCTTCAAAAAATGCTTAAAAACTTTAAAAAATGTTGAGAAAATTTTTTTTGATTTTTTCGATTTTGATCGACGGACGAATTAAAAAGGGTTCTGGAAGATTGAGTGAACTTCTCTATCATTCTCTAATAACTTGTTTAGTTATGTATCCTTCTCTTATTACTTTGAGTACATATTTTAAAATGTACATTTTTGCTACAGCAGCGCTATCCTTATTTAATGTTGTAGAACGGACACTTTTATATACAGAAATGATTTTCCTTTAGTCCCGGCAAAATTCGTCATTGAGTATGATTAATTTTCGCAAGGAAAATTTTTGCAGGATCTTGTTGAAAACATGCTAACATTGCAGGTTGCCGGTGGGTAACTCGGTAGGATATTGTTAAAACTAATTTTTTTTTAACAAATGAGTAATATTGACCGAATTGCTTCGGAAAATTTTATCTTATACTTGAAAAATGTTCTTAGAGATTTTTCATCCCTCAAAAAGCCTATGAAAATGTATAAAAGCCTATGAAAATCTATGTGATTTTCAATATGTATAAAACTTACGTATTTGTAGTGCAAAGCTTACTCAACAGTATCCCGCAAAAATTTTTGGCCTTATTGAAATTTAAGTGCTTGATTGCTTATTGTTAAGAGAGCGCGCGGAAAACCACCCAATGATAACGATTTGCTGTTTTATGCATGCTAGAAAGATGGGATTTTCACCAAACGACTCAAAATAAGTCAAATTAATAGAAAAGTTCGAAAAATTTGAATTTATTTCGAGTTGATTTGTGAAAATCCCATCTTTCTAGCATATATAGAACATGGGTGATTTTTCGCGCGCTCTCTTAACAATTAACAATCAAGCACTTAAAATTCAACTAGGCCAAAAATTTTTCGAGATATAGGCCTGATAATTGACGATATTTTTCATAGAAAATTGTCAAAAGAGATCTAGGGTCCAAAAGAAAAAAAAAACACAATCAGTCAAGTATAAAATATTTTTCTGTATATTTTGCCTTCTGTTACAAAAATTAATAATATAATATTGAAAAAACATTTGAATCTTATGCCTGATACACTCACATCCAAATCATTTTCTTCGAAAAAAAAATTTTCCCGACATATTAATTTTCTAAAATATTTTGGACAACTTCAAAATTAATTTCGGAGAAAATGATTTAGAGATGGCTTCAGTCACATTTTTATTATATTTTCTATTACATATTAGTACACCAGTCTATTCACACGTTAGCGTAATCATTTATTATGAATATTAAAAAAAAAAATTCAAAATTCCCTGACATTTAAAGATAATCTGCTCATTACAAATGTAGCTGAGTATGAGTAAAAACATTTGGATTTAAAACACGTTGGATCCAAAATTACTTTACAAGAGACGCTATCGTGTGAAGATCGCTTAGCGTACATTATATTATTTGAATTGGATAATAATAGCCCAGTGAATGAGAGTAAAAAAAAAACTCATCTCCAGAATTGCATTCAAAGTTTTGGCACATGGGAATTTACCTTGAGATCAGGTTGTTTAAGGAAATTCCAGGTGTAAGCGAATACGGGAAAACCAATTTAAAAACATTAAAAATTTTCAATTTTACTAAAAAACATTACTTTTTGGTTTTTTTGTAATCGATGGGCGAAATAACCTTTTTATAGTCGAATTAATAAGCCGGAAAATGTTGAAAAACTGCCGAACAGCACCGATTAAAAAAAATTCTTCGTGCTCCTTAAGACCTTCAGGAACATTAATCACCACTTCATTTGAAAATTGGAAGAGTTTCAATCCCTTCAAACCACCCCAACAAGAAACAGTCAATAAAATGGATATTTTACCTCCGAAATTGGCTCAAGTGATCTCTTCTCGCAACAATTTCGATATTGGAATCCAGTACTGGAATGCATCGTGATCAGAAACTAAAAAAACCCCCCAAAGCCAATTCCGGAGGTAAAATTTTCATTGGATATACTTATTATGGTAGTTTGGGGTGGGGAGTGTATTTTTGACCAAAAATGGCACAAATCCCCTACTGGAATGTGATATTGTTGAATTTAGAACCCATATTCGTGATCAGAGAACAAAAAAATTACTTAGAGCCAATTCCGGAGGTAAAATATTCATTTCATAGACTGTTTTTTGTTAGGGTCGTTTGGGGGGAGTGTATTTTTGGTCAAAAATGGCACAAATCTCCTACTGGAATGTGGTATTGTTGAATTTAGAGACCGTATTCGTGATCAGAGACAAAAAAAAAAACACCCTAAAACCAATTCCAGAGGTGAGACTTGTTTCTTGTTAAGGTAGTTTGGGAGGGGTTAAATTCCCCCAATTTTCAAATCTAGACAGAGGTTGGTGGTGATGAATGTTCCTCAAAGTCTAATTTTTGAAATTAGTGCTGTTCGATAAATTTTCAAAAATTGGCAGTTTTTTCCGGCAACTTTATTCGACCATTAGACAAATCTAAGGAAAACTTGCTGTTTTTCTTGATAAATTATGGATGTTTTATAAAATTATTTTCGGGAGAGAATGGGCGAAAATTACTAAGTTAAAATTTATTTTAGGTTATATAGTTTCTGCCTGGATTCGTTCTACTCACAGTATGTATATGTTCCAAGGTGCCTAAAGGAGCCTTAACTTACTTTTGGATGCAATTTTGGGAATCAATAATCAAATTCATTGGGTTTTAATATTATGTATATAAAATAATTTACCGAAATTAATATAAATTGGTATCGATTATAACGATTTTCTTTTATTTTTGGAAAATACATATAAATTTATATTTTTAACTATTTTCTTTAATAAAATTTTCATGTACACTCGCATATAATCAAAATGAACCAATCGAATCATAATCTAAAGACAAATTTATTTCTTGTGTGTTCAATTTTATCCTTGAAATTTCCGCAAAGGAATTTTTAAAATCGTTGTTCTCCGACAAGTTTCCAACATTTTCTGGCTTATTAAAGTGGTTTGGCTGTTTGAGCAAGTACGGTGAAGTACGTGCAAGTACGGGCCTCTTGCGGGGCAATTTTGAATTATTTCATTTTAAAATTGTGATTCGGTGAATGAGCTTCAAAAAAGTTTTCATCATGAAGAAAATTTATCACAGATTTTCTTTATGCAGAAAAACATTACCTTACGGCGCTTTCCAAAAATAAAACATGAAAAAACTTTGGTTTTTAACGCTTTTTCGATATTTTTAGAACATTTTTTTACATTTACGTCATAAAAATTTCCTAGTTGACTAGTCACGAGACAGCTGAACCACCTTAATTCGACTATAATATAGACGATCCTAATATCGGATACAAGATCTCTACGGATTGGGTCACGTTCAATTGGTTCAAATTTGATTACGTTTTGAGTGTATCATTTACACCAAATCTAAATACTTTCTGCTTGGACAAAATATTTAGATTTTCCCCAAACAACATTCAATCTATAAATTGTACGTAACTTTCATCAAACACATGTATACAAACAAAAGTAAAAAATTTTCTCGATCATTTTAGGCTATAAAAAATTTAGAAAGGGAGGGAGGGGGGCAACAAATTGAAAATTTAAGTGTTAAAACGTTTTAAGTCTAATAAAATTAAATAGAATATCATGATAATATAGAAATAATTAATGCATCTTTAAAATTTTCATAAATAAATTTTTAAACCTAGGAATACCCTACAGCCAAAGTTTTTATTGATTTTCATCGCATCAATACCACTCTCAAGATCAACCTATAGGGTTAATTTAAAAAAAAAAAATTGAAATATAATTTAAAGCCTAAAATGATCAAAAAAAGGAGCCATAGGGTCCCATTTTTCACACACAATCATTTTATTTACACAATTCACACATTCCCAAAATAAAAAATATTAATAGAAGATTGGTCGAGAAAACTTTAGTGGAAATATTATGCGTCCCAATTATTACTAAAACTATTCTAGTTTTACTCGAAACACAAATGAGAAAGTTTCTGATTTGCTTTTTCAGTTTGACAAAAAGTATTATTATGGCAAGTTTATATTAAATGCATATTAGGTCTAGGGTCACATGTAGTATTTGACAGTCAATTCAGAATGACTGGAAATTTGAGAGACTTTCGTCAAAATCGTTTCTTATCACTTTTTTAGAATACACAAACTTTCATGGCCAAAGTCTTTTCTTACGTTTTTCTAAACAAACTAAATTCCAATCCACCGAGTGGATTAGGGATCGCTATCCACCGTAAAAGTATGTAACTTTGGCGGAGCATAGCGAGCCGTGATATTACTTGCGGATTTTTTGAAAAATGTGGTTCTGGGCTAATCTACAAAGCTTAAAAGGTCTCAGGTTTGTGGCAGCTCGTTTAAGTTTTGCATACTTTCCTACAACTATGAAGGGAGGGGTGACTAGAGACTCTCAGTAGCACTCGGGCCTAAGCATTAATCCAGCCAAGATCTAGGCTGGATTAATGCTTAGGCCCGTAATGTCTGGGTCTAAGCGATTAAGAAAAATCCCCTGGAGCCATTTCCAGCAAACATTCATTTTATAAAGTGTCATCAGCGATCAAAAAAATCATCTGAGTGGCTAGAGGTTCTTAGTACCATTCGGGGGAATTGAAAATGGAAAAGTTTGGTTTTGATCTGACCTACATTTGTCAATGTACTGTTTTTGGCAGCGAACAACATTCAGAGGTGCTTGCCGAGTAATTTAACATTTTCCAGACATTCCCTAAAATAAAAGTCCCCCAGTTCTGAAATGACTGTCAAATACTACGTTTGACTCTAGTATCTTTAAGTGTTTATGGAAAAATTGAAAAAGAAAATCCCCTAAAATCGATTTTTGATGACATGTCTCGAGTAACTTGTAAACATTTTTATTATGACCGTTGTAAAAATACTTAGAAAACTAAAACTCCCTGTAAACAAAAAATTGATAAAAAAAACTATGGAAAAAAGTTGGCACTTTTGAATTTTTCCCTAAAATCATTTGTCAATTGTTTCAGTCGATTTTAAAACAAAAACAAAAGCCATCTTTGTCATGTGAAAGTGGGCAAAAAGTTTGACGTAGTAATTTTTCGTTTCGCCAAAAAAAATAAAATATAAAAAACTTAACTAATTGAGTAATGGAACATTAATTTGTACCACAAGTCTACTTTACATACATATAGGGTCAAGGTTTTAAAACCAAAAAAAAAAAAGAATCCCTGTTTCCATTTTCATTCGAGGACATTGTTTCCTCATAAATGTGTTCCTAAAAAATTGATTTTTCTTTGGTTTAGAAATATCAAATTAGCATTAATGCCAATTAACAAAGTGATTCAGTAAAGGACTAATTACAAATTTTCCATTTTTTCTCTAAACTAATTTTTTAACAACTTCACTGGAACACCTTGTATTTTTTTACAACAATTTTTTGGTAAAATCGTTAAATTAAATTATAAACATTCTAAAAATTTAAAATTATAGCCAGTAAATTAAAAAAAATAATCTCTTTTGTTTTAAAAATTTGGAAAATATCCAAAGGACACTAGAATCCACTATATTTTTATTCGTCGTATGAAATTTTTGACGATATCTCAGAAACTACGCAATCAATCATTAAATGAACCAAATTTTGCCCTCGAAGTTGTAATAAAATATGCAAGACGACCAAAACGAGCTGCCAAAAACCTGGGGCCATAATGGTTTTGTAGATTTGTCCAAAACCATAATATTCCACATAATTTCAAATTCTCCCAATGGTACTGGAGGTCGTTATCCCCTTAAAAATCTTTGGTGGGGGAGATAGCGCACCCATTTCCACTTTGTGGAAAAGTGTGATTCTGGCCTAACGTATAAAATCACCCAGGTTCCAAGGTTTTGGCAGCTCGTTTAGGTCATTCATATTTTCCTACAATTTTTGGGGACAAAATTATCTTTTGTACTGCGTTTTATCGAAATTGGATATCCCTTTTCGTCGAAATTTGCTAAAACTCGGTAAAATTTGCTGATATAATACAAAAATCACGTTCATTTGAGAATTCATCGAATATTTTCTGTGGTAGCGCCCAAAACCCTGTATAAAATCAGACTATACCTTCGTAATAGGGTTCCGTTGGTCACCTTTTGGGTACGAAACTCAAAAAATGCGATGTTTTGGTATAAGTTTCTAATCTTTTGATTGCAGTTTTTTTTTTGGGCGAACAGTTTATAATTTAGTTTAACGATTTTCATCTAATAATTTAGAAAGTGTTAAAAACAAATGTTCGTACAAATATCACGTTGAACGTTCATTTTGCTCTGAAATAAAAGCATGTAAAAAAGTCGTTAATCATAGACTTTTTTTCAAAAATTCTCTGCAAGTTTTTCAATTTCGCCAATTGTAGGTCTGTGGCCAGGTATATTATTTGAAAGTCACTTTAGAATGGCTGAAAATTCGATAGAAATTTATCAAGGTTCTGTCTTAATACTTTTAGTCGGATATTACACTTTCTAATGACCCTAGAAAAGTGAGAAGCGGATCCCCATCACTAAAATCATATTTCCCCCTCTCTGTTAGATGTCAAATATTTTGGGGTAAAAAAAGGGAGGGTTGGGAAGTTGTCACCCTCAAAAAGCACATCCTTGACATTAACTCAACTTATATAAGTTTCAACACTGTAGCGGAGCTTTGAGGGTGTGAAAAGCCTTAAAAATCGCGAAAAAAAAGATTTTGTGGTATAGAAAAGGAGGTAGAAGTGCTGTGGAGTTAAAAATTCTAAAAGGTACATCCTCAACATACGTACCAATTTTCAACACTGTAGTTCAATTTGGAAGAGCTATAGTAGTTTGGAAAGCCTTAAAAACCGCTAAAAAAATATGATTTTGTGATATAGAAAAAGAGGTGGAAGAAGAAAAATTAACACTTTCAAAAAACACATCCTTGATACTAACCTCAACATACGTATCGATTTTCAACCTAAGGGCTCAATTTGGAGAGGTTGTACGGAAGTTCAAAGCAGTAAAACAGTTTTTCCTCTAAGAATCCCCTCCTAATTGCTAAAAACCCCGTTTTTATAACATCAAAAATACAAAATTAATTTTATTCGATATTCAGCAAGGCAGAATGCCCATCGGTCGACGCCTGAAATTTTTCACTTTTTAAGGTGTAGAGCAACAGAAGTCTCAAGAGAGTTGCAACAGAAAAGTTCTTGGCTATGAAAATTATCGTATTTTAAAAAATTACTAAGCACGACAATGACAACAATCCCCAAAATTTACAGCCATTCTAAAATGACGTTTCAAATATTACACTTGCTCCTAGATTAGTTAGTCTATGATTTTTATCGACCTATAAAATTCAGTCAAAGAATTTAAAAACAAAATTATTGCACAAAGTTAATAAAAAAAAAAACAAAATTTCTAAAAGCGATTTAGAAGCGATTCATTTCAGTCTAGATCATCCCTTCTTTGTAAAATAAAAATTTACAAATCTTCATCACCGATATCTTCAAAGGCATCGTTCTCAATAAATTGATTGTTTCCGCTCATAAAACGACTTAGAGCGCTGTTGCTGAATTTCTCTTGTAATTTTTTTATTGAAAATGGTTCACTCCATTGTTGTGATGATCGTGGTGTATTTTCCTGAAACACATATTACATATTTGCAGTCAAAACTGGTAGTTTACGATGAAAATTTAAAATTTTTTTATTTTTACCATAAGTCTCATGGAATTTTAGCTCGAAAGTAAAAAACCGCATCTTTCTAACATATATAAGAGAAAAGAGGTAGTTTTGGGGGTGTTTTTACCATTTTCGACGGGTTAATTCGTCTTTATTACGTGCCGAATAGAAAAAAAATTTGAATAAAAGTGAAAAGAGTAGTTTTAGAGCTGTTTTTCCTATTTCACCCTCTTTAAGAGTTTTATTTTCGCGACAAAAAGTATCCTATGTCCTTTCCCATAGTTCCGTTTATCTCTAATCCGAAAATCTTAGGAGAGTTTGGAAGTTTAGGCGTAAAACGTGGTTCGTAAGTTTAGGTGTAAAAAGTTTTCCAGAAAAGTTTCAAAATTGCTTGTAAATAAAAGAGGGGTACCGCAAGTGCGCCCCTAGCGCCTAGACCAAGAGTCCTCTGTGCCCTCCGTGAGAACGGCCTGTAATCCGAAAACGAAAAGTCTTCGGATAGGAGGCGCTTTTAAAATCGGACGAAGCTAAAGGATTTTGTCGAGGCCAGACACCACGCAGAAAGCCCACAGCTTCTGCGTCGGGATCTCTCCCAGGATTGATGGATCTTAGGTTTTGGACCCGAACATTCTAAGCCAGGACCGCTAGCTAGACGCCCTGTACCATTATAGCGACTAGACACTATTTTTTAGTCATGACACTAATCAGGGGACTCTTCTTGTTGGGGCGTCCAAAGGACCCGGACTTCATTTGTAATTGCTCCTAGTAATATTTCACTCAAGAAGATAATTATTTCAAAGAGATAAAACGTACATATTGCTTATAATGACTATCAGATATAATGACAATTATTTTACTCTACTTACCACATTTTCTGGCGCATCAACAGATGAATTTAGATCAATTAAAGAGATAGATCCGTCACGTTTCATATAGGTCCATGAATGATTCTTGGCATCAATATTATTAAATTGTTTAGTGGCTCCACTGCTGTCTCCTACCCCACCACTAAGACCATTCTTCTTCAATAAGAGTTCGTCGACCACCGATTGTAAACATGTTGACATAAATATGGCATGTGGACTTGATATATTGATCCAACGCAGCTTATCCTTCGATAATAAATACTCAAACGATAATTCCAGTTGTGGTTCTGGGTCACAATCGTTTGTGTCATTCTGTTTTAAACAAAAAACAAATAAATAAATAAAGTCAGTCATGGGGACTGTTGACGGGAATGAAAACTTAAAACTTTGAAATAACTGTTTTTGAATTTTTTAATTAATTATATAACACAGTAAATAAGCGGGAAAATACCATCAAATGTGGAAAAATGGAAGAACAGCTCCGATTTCAATAAAAATTTTAACCTAACCTCGCCAGTACTTTGAAAACTAAGAAAATTGCGGTAGTTTTCCCATCCCCGAAGCACTTCAAATGGTAACAGTGAAATAAATTTTAAACAATTAAAATTTCATCTAGGAAATTGCCCCCCGAGAGTTTTCGAAGTCGCTGATCATAAATTCAAGGATAAAAAGCAACTGAATACGACAACAACTTTTTAACCTTGAATTCATGATCAGCGACCTTGATTTAAAAAAATTTTTTTATCACTATGTAACTATTTGGAGTGCTTTGGGGATTGGAAACCTACACTAAATTTCTCAGTTTTCAAAGTAATGTCGAGTAATGCCGATCAGCGACCAACAACAAACCTCTGGTAGAATTTTTCGCAGCAAAATGTTTATATTTCAATTTTCGCCCAAAAAAAATGAGTTTTTTTTCACCAAAAATGGCACGAATCTCATACTGGAATATGGTGTTGTTGGAGCATACTGTGTATGCCACTGGAGTGTGGTATTGATGAATTCAAACCCCGTATTCGTAGTCAGAAAACAAAAACCCCCTAGAGCCAAGAGGCAAAATAATCATTTTATAGACCGTTTCTTGTTGGGGGGGGGGGGGTGATTGAAACTTCCCCAATTTTCAAATTAAGGCATAGGTTATTGTTGATGAATGTTCCTAAAAGTCTAAAGAACACTTAGAAAAACCAATTTTTTGAAATACGACAGGTTTTCAACATTTAAAGCATTTTCTGACTCCATATATTAGAGTCTATAATACTAACTTGACTGTTTGAGGTTAATCTTAGATTAACCATAATAATTTCCGGTCAATCATATTCGCTTACCTTGCGAACAGTTGTAATACGCCAACATCGCATACGTGTAACTTTAAAACAACCTTCGCGTGTGTTACATTCTGTCGCACTCGGTAATCGCATACTCAACTCTCGTTTTCCAATCGCAATAATGACACGTGTATCCGGTTGCGGATAATCACTAATTGCATAACCAAATTGCATATATCCATAATATTTAAGTGTTCGTGCTAATTCCAAGTATTGCTTTTTAGCACCACGCGATTGTAAATCGGCTAATTGTGCTAACACACTTTTCGTACATATGATCCAGCCACGTTCTACATCGCTCACAGTTTGCACATACAGTAGATTTAACGATACCGGATGACACATCAGTTCCAAATCGTATTCGGGATCCCAACACCTTTAAATAAAAGAGACTGTCAAAAAACTGAAAATGCTGGCTGTTTTTAAAGTATCTTAATTTGAAATTTGATTCGAAAATTCAAATTCAAATCTTCATTAGGGTCACATTTACTTTAGTCGATAGCAGGGATTCCATGGACACAAAGGGTTTTTTACCCGAGTGAGCAACGCAAAGGAGTGGTAATGTGTTTATCAGTCTATGTCTATTCCTATGTGGCACACCAGAGGCCAAACGCGTCGGTCGATTTTGATTATTCTTGATTCTTTTAACCTTGCGAGTGCTACTAAAGATATAGCAGTAATGAAAATTCAATATAGCGACCACCAGACGCCATATTAATTAGTAAAAATTTAGTATCATAATAAAACAAGTGGACTTCCGGCCGCTATTTATTTGGTTTTCGAAAATTTCGAAAATAATTTTCTGTAATTTTGTTTCGTTTTTCGAGAATGTTTCAAAAAACCACTAGTTGAAGCTATCTGTAAATTTTTAACTCTCTATCTTTTATAGTTTTAACTCTCTATCTGGAGAAAAAGACACCAAAATGTTGTCCTAACTTGCGCCCGGGTAAGCAGTGACGTTTACAAAAAAATGTTTCAAAGAAAAATTGTTTATTATTATGTAAAGAAATATTCTTTACATTTAAACTTTTGTTCTTTCTCTAACGATTTACAAGATGGGTCTAAGACCTTGACCTATGTTGCTCATTTACGAACTCAACTTCACTTTTTACATCCTGAGCACGCTATAAAATTTTCAGCTTGATATCTTTTTTCGTTTTTGAGTTATCGTGTTGTCAGGGAGACGGGCTGGCAGACAGACAACCGTAAATGGACTAATTAGATGATTTTATGAACAATTATACCAAAATTTTGTTCCTAGTATCCATATTTTTAAGCGTTACAAACTTGGAACTAAATTTAGTAAACAAGGTATAAATAAGTGTTCTAGGTGTCATAAAACGGAATTATATCCACCACTCACGTTGACCTTTGATACATCTTTCGGGGAAAATTAGACTAATCAAGTAAAATGCTTTTCCCTCAGTGAAATCGTGCAGAGAACTGCGTTTCCAGAATATAAAGATGGAAGTATAACTTACATTTTTCGTAAATATATCCGTTGTACATCGCTGTGTTTAGAATTTTCGTATAACTTTTGAGAAATATACGGTGATTCAAAATCTTCTAATTTTCGTACAATTGTAATATCACCATTTTCGTTACGACGTATACAAAACAGCGCAAAATAATCGATATACTCTGGTGGTAAATTGATTTGCTCGCATACTTTTTTTAAAACTGTATTCGTTTGATCCGTTGTTAATAAATGTATCTGTATTTGATAACCGTTCATTAAATATATATCCATTGTTGTCTGTTCGGTGACGGAACCTTCGCTCTCCTGTTGTGCATTTCGTAAGAAACTGTTCAGAATGTTCGATGTTATTATCCGTGATTCTTGTCCAACTATAAATTTAAAAAAAATCGCAAATCAATATTGAATAAAATAAAAAAAATCGTGAGCAGCTCCATCACTAAAGTCTCATATTTCCCCCTCACTATTCAGAAAAATTAAGAATAAACTGCTTGATTTTAAGAAAATTTTATGAAAATGAAAACGTAATCAGTTAGCTATAGGAAAGTTGATAGTTTTTGGCAAATAACTACATTTTACATGTATTGTTGACATAAAATACAGAGCGTCTATTTAATTTGAACAAATTACTATCGTTTAAAACTTGTTTTAGTCATAATTTTGGGACAACCTGGGCAATACGTAATTCAATTATTCACAATTGCACCAAAAAACTGAATACATTAGTAGACTCCAAGTTAAATCGAATTTGGTTTGAAAAACGGATATAAGCTTTGAGAATTTATAGGTTAAAATTTTCACTACATTTTCAAAAAATACATAACATTTCGAAAAACGTGAATTTTAAGTGAGGTAATCTTTAATGACATTCAATTTTATTTTGATCGTAGAACCTGAATATAAAATAATATACAGGGAGTTCCATTTAAATAACGTTTCCCGGACATCCAGTGCAGCCATTATACCTCTATCGGTCCCAAAACCAAAATTTGCTTAAAATCAAGCAGAAGATGCTTTTTTATTGAAATGGAATTTATCTATATTTTGCAATTTATGAAAATATGCGATATCTACATAAAAGAGCGGAAACGAGGGAGGTGGGCTAAAATGCTGACAACTCTGAAAGACACATCCATGACCCTAATCCAATTTACATATCGACTTTCAAGCCTCTAGCTTAATTCTGAGGGATGTACAAATATTCAAAGCCATAAAAACTGCGAAGTAAGATTAGCATGATTTGGAGAGGCTATGAAAGAACGCAAAGCATTAAAAACTGCGAAAAAATGATATTTCGACATAAAAAAAAAAAAAAAACGGTAAGGTTATCCGGACACACTCGTGTGTCAAATGGCTATCTTTAGCGACTTTTCAAATTAAAGTACTTTTTACGTAGATTACAAATCCGTTGTTGTAGCTGATGAAAAATTAATAGGTTTTCTCTATGGTATTGCGTTCATTTTATGATTCACGGATTGGCTATGCCTTTAATGGGGTCGAGGTAGCACGAGGCTGCGAGTTTTATGGCTTTTTGGATAACCTTCTGATTGCGTTCATTAACTTATCTTCATAAAATCCGAGAAAAGCTCGAAAAACTAAGATAATATTCGGTTAAAGCTGATCATCTACTCCAAATTATCTTTAAAAGAAAGGGAGAAGTGAGCCTGGGAGTTGACTCAGCCAAAATACTTTTCCTTGACACTAACCTAACCTGTAAACAAATTTTCAGTTCTTTGTTTTTAACTTTTCTTTCATCTCTTATTTGAGACGTTCACAAAATTATAATCACCTTTTAGGGAAAGAACACGCTTTTAAAATATCAGGATGATATTTCTTTACGTTTTTGATTGAATAACAGACGAATTTGTGGGAAACAGTTTTACTTCAGATCCCAATATTTCTTAGTTTTAGAACTTGAGATAAAAATACTTTGCACCACTAATCTCAATCGAAAATGACTAAATTTATAATTTATTGTAAAGGAATATTTTTTTAGGATTCAACTAATTTATTTATGATAAAAATACTCACTTGCTTGAACATATTTTTCTAATTGAGCACGACGGTCATATAGTTGTGACGTAGTTAAGGGTAAGAATTTCTTTGGTGGAAATTGTGGTAAATTTGATGATCCACATTTTCGTTTTAACTGTTCGTGTAAATTGTGTAATTGCTTATATCGGACCGTACAATGGTACACACCATTTATATGTATATTATACCCCTGGAAAATTATAGGAAATTTTAGAAAATATACCACCAAATGTTTTCATATACTTCGTTGAGAAAATACACCATAAATTTTATTATAGTTTCTTTGAAATAGATTAACAATGTTAAAATGGTTTTAACTTTTATTGGAGTTAATTCATTTTGGGCTACGGAAAATTTAGTAAATTGTGAAAGTTGATTTTTAAGATGAATGGATTTTGATTTGTGGTAAAACTTCCAATGTCTCTAAGATTGTAATTTTGTAATATAATTTTCCTCATCATTAATTTCTTCTACCAAATTTTCCCAAAGAGGGAATGTTTACATACAAAAAAAATATGGAAAGCTTTTGTGTTATTTATTTTGGGAAATATGGTAATATTAAGTTACTTACGATATAAGAACTACCATTTTCCGTGTACTCCTTCGTATCAGGTATTGAAAAATGCATTTTTCTAAATTAAAAACTACATAAATGAAAATTAACTTGAAAAATTAGAAATTTTTTAATAAAAACAAAAAAAAATTAAATTGACAGATATACTTCCTAAACATACTTCTATAAAAAATTACTTGACAATTATACAAACCATTCTAATGAAAATATCTACATTACCGACATCTAGTTTATAAACCCCTCTTTCTTCTCGGTATAGTGTCAATTACATACAAACCATTCTGTCAAACACAGTCAAAATCGGTTATAGCGATATTGAAAGGATCGTACAATATGATCGTTATATGCGATGGTACATTTATATTACGATAAGTTCAGTAGTACAGTTTATCTATCAAGGATAGTTAGCATACAGAGAAGGGGGAGGGATGGGGAGTCCAATACGGCTTTTTAATGATTCTGATTTTGACAAACTTTTATTTTTCTTCGGAGAAAGGTATTATTAGTCATCAAATTAGGTTCTTGGCAATATTTCTCTTTGGAAGATAATTATCTCAGAAAGATTAATTGTGCATATTGCTTAAAACGACTGATGGATATAATAGAGCATAATTTTAGAATTTCCAGTTTCGTCATTCCTAGAAGTGTCAATACTTTAGTGAAAAAAACCAATTAAAGCCATACTAATGTTGGCAACATTATAGATAGAAATTTACTATAGAAAGTTGTTCCTTACAAAAAATTAACAACTGTCGATAGGGTTGCTACCTCGAAGTTAAACCAGAAAGTCTGGAGGCAGTGAAATTCATCTAATAATATGATCGAATCAAAACGCTGCGTGATATTTTTTATGTTTAGTAAACTCAGTTTATCCAAATTTAAAAATTGAAATAAATATACTTCCAATAATTTATAATAAAAGCTACTGAGGACTGTCAAATTTACTGTAAAGTAAATTGGAAAGGCTATAATAAGCAAGTCGTCGTTATAATGAATTTTGACTGTACATCGAAGATCTTATCATTATTAGATATGCTTACAAGATTGTCTATTGGTAAAGGGTGCTTTCACACTAGAAACGACACCTACAACACAATGGATGTAGTTATACGATGAGACTGGGCGCGCTTTTTTTTAAAAACAAACGCGTCCTCTAAAAATTTAGCAAAGTGTACAAAAAAACTTTCTTACGTGACAATTATGAATTTGTAAATTCGCTCTTTAGGGGCTATTCACAAACTAATCTGATTATATTAAGAGAATCAAAGGAGTTCATTTTTGAGAAAAATTTTGAAGCATAAAGATTTCAAACAAAGATTACTTCGAAAATATACGGAAATAATTTTTCTAATTTATGAAAAATAATACAAGCACTGATATTCAGTACTGTCTATACAGAGTATTTAAACAATTAACTCAAGTAAATTGTTTATTTTAATTTGTTTTCCTTTTTTTTTTTAATATTTTTTATTAAGCCCAAGATTAATTACAATTAGTCTAAACATGGCCTTATAATATTTGAAGTGTATTTTGATTTGTTAAAACTTTCCATAATCCACAAACATAATTGCATTTATTTAATTCATCAAACACATGACAGCCAACTTAATCACATTAAAATACTTCAATGACGTAATTATTACAAAAAATTTTCTGAAAATACATGAAAATCTAAAAAATCAATAGTAAAATTTTAGAATTACCAAAAAAAACAAATGAAACTGATCATAGCAAAAAAAAAGGCTCAATTTTAAATACATATATTATTTAATTTGGGGGTGCATTGATGTTAACCCGCTTGAGTTGAATATGAGGGGAGAGAATTGACGCACATGGACGCCAAATATATATACCCTTTTTAATACAATGACCTTATTGCCTACATTATCAAATATAGTTAATTTATCATTATTTTTTCTTGCGTCATCGAATTCTTATTTAACTCGAATTTTCCATTGAGAAGAATAGTAGAGTGAAATTACGCCTTGTGTATGGATTAAAAGTTCGAGCAGTGAAACTTTGGGGTTTTTCTTTTCACATCAAAATAAGTATTTTTTGAAATTTTTTACTTTCCCGGAGTGGTGCAACATGTTTAAAAAACAAAATGGCGTCAAAAATGGAATTTTTTTCAGAAATTTTATCATTTTTATTTTATATTCGCAAAAGGAGACATCGGTGCATATCCAAATTTGGTAGGTTTGTAGTCAATGATAAGAACTACTCCTCATATTTTTTTGGTGGAGTTTCGTCCCTTCCCCTCCCAGTTATATATATATGTATACATACATATGGTAAAACAGTTCATTTGATTGTAACTTGAAAAATATTCAATTGATTTTAATGAAACTAATATCAATAGTAGGTTTTATTACTTACAACTTTCGGTTAAAATTTTAGCGAAATCCGTTAAATAGTTCGGCCAAAATTTCCAATTTAGTGAATTGTTTAAAATGGCTGCCATTTTATGCCATTTTGTCCTACGAGGTTAAATTTTTTTTTAAATTGTAGCATTTTTTATTATCTTTCGATTTTATAATAAGTGACTTATCCGTAAAATGACTCCTTGATCCATATTTTTGCGAAAAACGGAAAATTTAACACTTTCTGGAAATAACTGTTTGGGGGGGTGTATGGACTGGCTTTGGGGGGTGTTTTTTGTTTTGGCATGAAAAAACTATTTTTAAAAGAGGTGTGTATGGTTTAAAGCAAAATTTTTAAGTTTTAACCCCCGCGCTGTAAGGGGGAAGGGGTGTATGAAAAAATGTATCTTAAAAGATTTTAAAAAGAGGTCAAAATGGTTTAAAATGCTAAAGTAACCCAAAATTTTAGCTGTTTATATTAATATAGCACTTTTTACAACATCCACCCCTTCCACTCCCGCTTTCATATTTTTTGCAAATTCAAAATTTTTAGGACGTATAAAGGGGTTTTTGAGGTCGCTGATCTCGAATTTTGCAATAGATTATCAAAAACAATTGTAATATTTTTAGGGGGTGTACTTATTTGGGCCAAAAGTTCGAGATCAGCGACCCCCAAAACCCCTTCATACATCTTAAAAATTTTGAATTTGCAAAAAATATGAAAGCGGGAGCGGAAGGGGTGGATGTTGTAAAAAGTGCTATATTAATATAAACAGCTAATATTTTGGGTTACTTTAGCATTTTAAACTATTTTGACCTCTTTTTAAAATCTTTTAAGATACATTTATTTCATACACCCCTTCCCCTTTACAGCGCGGGGGTTAAAACTTAAAAATTTTGCTTTAAACCATATAGACCCATTTTAAAAATAGTTTTCTCATGCCAAAACAAAAAACACCCCCCAAAGCCAGTCCATACACCCCCCAAACAATTATTTCCAGAAAGTGTTAAATTTTCCGTTTTTCGCAAAAATATGGATCAAGGAGTCATTTTACGGGTAAGTCACTTATTATAAAATCAAAAGATAATAAAAAATGCTACAATTTAAAAAAAAATTTAACCTCGTAGGACAAAATGGCATAAAATGGCAGCCATTTTAAACAATTCCCTAAATTGGAAATTTTGGCCGAACTATTTAACGGATTTTGCTAAAATTTTAACCGAAAGTTGTAAGTAATAAAACCTACTATTGATATTAGTTTCATTAAAATCAATCGAATATTTTTCAAGTTACAGTCAAATGAACTGTTTTACCATATGTATGTATACATATATATATAACTGGGAGGGGAAGGGACGAAACCCCACCAAAAAAATATGAGGAGTAGTTCTTAACATTGACTACAAACCTAGCAAATTTGGATATACACCGATGTCTCCTTTTGCGAATATAAAATAAAAATGATAAAATTTCTGAAAAAAATTCCATTTTTGACGCCATTTTGTTTTTTAAACATGTTGCACCACTCCGGGAAAGTAAAAAATTTCAAAAAATACTTATTTTGATGTGAAAAGAAAAACCCCAAAGTTTCACTGCTCGAACTTTTAATCCATATAACAGCCTTTTTTTGCTTAGATTTACTCCAGTAGAATTATCTTTCATAAATGTAAATTTTACGAATAATCATAACAGTTTTTTATAACATATTTAAATGAAATATATCAAGGTAAACTAAGTTTAATCCCAACTTTTCAACGCTTAAAAATATTGATGCTACCAACAAAATTTTTGTATATGTATTCATAAAATAACCTAATCAGTTCATTTCCGGTTGTCCATCTGTCATTACGAAAACTCAAAAACGAAAGAAGATATCGAACTGAAATTTTTATAGCGTGCTTAGGACGTAAAAAGTTAGTTCGAGTTCGTAAATGAGTAACATAGGTCAATTGAGTATTGGGTCCGTAGGACCCATCTTGTAAACCGTAAGAGATAGAAGAAAAACTTAAAGGTAAAAAATGTTTCTTATAAAAAAGTTAACAACTTTTGTTTGAAACATTTTTTCGAAAACATAACTGTTTACCCGTGAAGACCCAAATTAGGTTAGGAACATATAGTATGTTCTTGTACCTTTCTTTACTTACATGACGTAAAAAACTAAACGATTGCGTAATCAACACTGTCTATACATGGTATTTCAACAATTAACTCAGTCAATTGTTTGTTTTCACTTGTTTTTCAAAAATATTAAATTGACGTAAATGCTAAATTAAATACACGTAATTAATTAAGTATGGTTATATCAATCTATTAAGGTGTCTGGTGCAATAAAAGAGTGGCGACAAACCGAAAAAACAGTGCAAATTTTTACACTACCACTTCGATTCACGTGTTAAATCTTCCCTTTCTTTGCACGAACATATCCTAACTAATATTATAAATGTGAAAATATTTATGTTACGTTTTCACGCCTAAGACACAAAACCAATTTTGATGACTTCCGACTTAGAGATAGATGGGACCTTGAAAAAGGACATAGGATACTTTTTGTTGCGAAAATAAAACTTGAAGGGGTGAAATAGGCGATAAAAGGGGGAATAAGACTATAATGTATTTTAATATCCGCCGGAAATAGGCAAAACATTTCTAAAACTACCCTTTTCACTTCTGTTCACGTAGAATAATGAAGTTTTCCCATTCGACGTGTAATCATGTCAAATTAACAGAAAACTACCAGAAGTTTAAAGATATACGTCGCAATTCCCCGTAAATGAGAAAATACCTCCAAAACTGTCTATTTTCTTCTATATATGCTAGAAAGTTGCGGTTTTTCCTTTCGGCGTGAAATTTGATGAAATTTATGGTAAAAAATCAAAAACATTTAAATTTTCACCGCAAACCAACGTATTTTGTTTCCCGGAAATTTGGTGAATATGTTTTCATCATAGACTTTTTTTTCATTTTTTTGTGGGGCCTGTCATGTAGGCTGCCCGTGCAGCGATAAAATTTGGTACAAAATTTTCAACCCTTAATCTCTTGTTCGTACTTCCTTAACAAAGTAATCCATCCTGCAATAATTAGTTCTTCCCGTAAAAACTTTTTAACCTGTCATGTGGGTTTTCCTTCTTAAGTTTATTTTTATATTTAACTACCTTAAATTATATTTTATTTGCAATAAATAATAAAGTTTATAAAAAAATCCAAAAAACGTAAATTTTTTGTCTACTAAACTGAAAAGATCCCTTAAGAACATTTTTGAAATGTCGCCACGTAACAGTTCAAATAAAAAATATGTACAATATTTGTGAATAAATTGTGATAAACGTACTCTGATACTGGTACTGTGTATCACTGTTTATATTACATTATTTCGTTCTTTTTGTCTCCGTGTATTTACACTGGGTGTAAGTAAAAAGAGACAAGTGCTATCATAGCACTATAAGGATATCCTTTTCTAAATACACTCAGTGCAAATAGTGTATACACTAAAGTTCAAAGAGAACGTCGTTATTACGTATATACTCATTTACTCACTACGTATGGTGAGTTCGTCGTATTTTAAAGGTATAGGTATTTAGTTTACACCTCCATGCATAAAAAACAACCGAATATGTATGGTGATCAGGTCACCAATTGAGGAAATGGATGAAACAAGGGCGTAAGTTCGCAAATTATATTTTGAGAAAAACCGCTAATAAAAATTTGAAAAGTTATTTTGATTCAATTTATTTTTTTCAAGGATATTTTATGCTTAGTATGTATTAAAGATGTAATTTCATGGTGACGCTTGACGCTGGCTTTGAGCGACAAATTAGGATTCCACCTAGCTGAAATAAATAGAACTATGTCCAGCGTCAAATAGGGCTTTTCATTTTAAAATCACGATTCACTTTTGTTTCGTACTAAATGATTTATAACCAATGTGATAAAATGAATAACAAATATCTTCTATCTTAGTCGTACTTATTGCTGTCAGTACGAAAAAATAAACCCTGCACTTGCGCTTATAACATGATGAAAAGGCCTATTGTAAAAAGTAGCGGCAAAAAACAAAAACGTTTATTAATCTATAACCTCATTTTTAATAAGATACTTGGTAATGATAAACAACTATATCCATAATGGGTAGTGATAAACAACTATATCCAATACTCTCAAAATTAATCCTGATAATAAAAATTGTTTAAACTTTAAAAAGTCATTAAAAAGTCATTTTAGGCCGTAACCTAATTTGACGCTCAAACTCAGCGTCGAGCGTCATCATGAAAACACACCTTAAGAATTATCTATTTTCGATCTCAAAATAAATATATTTAAAATTTTCAACATTTCCAATATTGTTTATACGCCTTCTTCCATAAATTCAAATAAAATTTACAGGCATGGTTAAAAAAAATAACTATATTCAAACAAAATTTGCATTTTATAACATAAACGCAATAAAGTTGCAAAAAATTTTATGATCCAATCTCTTTTCAAATCCTCGGCTTTTTGCTGATTTATGATAGCATTAGCATACGAGGCAGATCCTTCTATAGTAGTATTTTTTAGTTTTAAGGACAAGAAACAGTTTAATCAAATAAGCAACTATTTTGAATTGTTTTTATACAATGATACAAAAAAAGTGACAATTAATTAAATTAACACAATATAATTGATTAAATTTAGTATTAACAATAACAATAATTAAAAATCGTAGAAAAATTTTTAAAAACTTAGTTGACAAAAATTTAACTTTCAAATTCAATTATATGTCATTTAATGATGATACCACTCATGAACGCGTTATATATAATCTAAGGAATCTTTTACCATTAAAATTCGTGAGCACAATGCGTTTTAATATTTCCGATTAACAATAGAGACAGAAACTTATCAATAGCATACGGTAACCTTATGCCTTAGTAGATCAATTAGATACATAAAGGAGAGAAGAAATTCCAAAGAACCTGAAATTGAGCCACAAAATTTATGGACGCTCCCAAATTATTTATATTTGAATTGAATGGATTTATGATTTTTCCCACGTTTATTTTCTGCGGATCTACTTTTTCCGGATCTATTCCTCCAGGTCTATTTTTTCCGGATCTATTTTTTCCAATTACCGAATTGAATCAGTTTCTAGTCAATTTATTGTAATAACTGGTTGGTCGTTATAACAGATTTGGATGTTGGTGTAACCGATTTTGTCTAAATTGAATATGGAAGTTGTGTGACGTCTGCATTGAATCTGAAAAAAGAGTTATTGTATAATATATTACAAGAATACTGTGTACTCTATATCTGTATGTTAGTTGTTATTTTTGTATCCTAATATGTGTACACTATTTACATTAAGTGTAAATAGAAAAGGAGAGTCTTATAGCATTGTAAATAGTACTTAATCTTTGTCTACTTACAAAAAGTGTACTACACCGAGGTAAAAAAGAACAAAGTTCACTGGTGAAGTTAAAAAAGTATTTAGCAATGTACATATTGGTACTTGTGTTCGTTCCGTTCGTGTATTCTATTTGTAAGGTGTACCAACCTAAAACCATACCAAATTCAACACTTATTTACTGTGCAAACTGTGCTGGTAGTGTGGCAGTACTGTAAACGAACACACGAACATTGAACACTACACTCACGAACATTGACGAACACGTACAGAGTTTATATACGCAATCGTTGTATAAATAAAATTGAATTGGATAACATTGAACAGAACACACAACAGTGAATTTAACAGCGGGGAGCGACAATCGATGTCGATCAGCTGAGAGGCGTCGCACTTGATGCCAGTAACTACTGCGCATATCTGCAATGCAACCAGAGCACAGGACGTGTGCCGTGCGTTCCTGAAAGCACCTGTACCTCCCGTTCCAGATATATATTCTTAGTGCACTAAAACGTCGAACGGGTTCAAAAGACTTCAATTTCTACATATATTTTTTCGGACACACATAACAAATTTTATCAAATTTTTATTAGTTTTTCGTTCGGTATTTTTTGTGTAATTTTTAGTTTCTTTTTTTTTTTTTTTTTTTTGAGAGAGTAGATTTAATACTACAGTAAAATTTTATAAGTGTATGTATGATTACAGTAAAATTTTTATATCATTTTTTTATTTCGTTTGAAACGAAACAGTGAACATAAGAGCATATGAAACGTAGAGGTCTCATTTTATTTAAAATAAATTTTATTTAATATTGTGAATTTAATTTTTTTTTAGTGTTTTTTAACCTTGTGATTTAGTTAGCTGGCTAACTTAAGTTTAATTTTATTTAAAAAAAATTCACTTCTAAATATATACACATATATACCATTTCAAAAAATGTTATATATTTATATATATATATATACTTATAAAATTTTTTTCTAATTTCTAGCTCGATTTTGTTCACTGAAAAATATCTCAGAGTACCTAAATACAAAATTTTTATGTACGTTAAGTGTTAATTTGTTTTAATTGTATGTGTATGGTGATAAATAGATACCTAGAAAGTGAAACTCTCTGAAGACGACGTCCAAAAAAAAAAAAAAACTCTCTGAAAACGACGTCCATGAATGTGTAAATCAAAAATAAATTTAATTAGTGAAAGCAATGCAAGATGAGACATCATCTACAGCAAGTATTGTGACAAGTAGTGACTTAAAATTAGCTGCAAACGTCAATGTAGTGACGAAAATATCATCTTCAACAGAAAAGAATTGTGTAAACGTAGATAATATGTCGTCGAGTGGCGCATTGAGTGCCGTCTCAACATCGGTTGTTATTCAACAAAGTGGTAATCAAACTGGTAATCAACAATCAACACAGAATCAATCAAATCAACAATCAAATCAAGAGAATAAATTGAAAACAGTGGTGAATTCAAATAATAATCAAAGTTCACCAGGAAGTGGTACAGTGATTGTTGATCAACAACAATTAGTGTCAACAGTTGTGTCATCGTCCACCGGATCGGTTGATCATCAATCGGTTGTGAGTGCTGGAACTGGAGGTGTGGTGAATAGTGCTGGTACAACTGTTGGGGGTAACGTAATGGTCAATAGTGATGGAAGTGTGCAAGTAATCACACCTGGGACAACTCCATGGGGTACAGACGCTGTTGATTCGTCATCAACAGCTTTCTTGTCTGGGTCTGGATCGACCACGAACGGGAGTAGTCAAGGTGCAGGCCAAGGTGGTTTTGGTCGTCAAAACTATCAACAAGGACCGCCACAAACAAATTCATTGGTCAGTCCATTAGGTCGTAGAGCAATCACAGCTACACATAACTATTTGCATGCCGCTGGTGGCGGAACTAGACAACAGATGCCACCCTCTGGACAGTATGTTGCAGCGGTTGCAAAAAGTGGTGGATACGCGAGCCAAGGTGGGGCGGCTGGTACAGGTGGGGCCTGGCAACCGCAAGGTACTGGAGGTAATTGGACTTCCAGTGGTCTATCATCCGGCTCGACTGGCGCTGCAGCATGGTCACGTGGTCGTTCTGTACCAAATATGTTGCCAATACAGTCAGCCGGTGGACTGCAGGTGGGTCGTAAACCAAGTCCCACCTTTAGTGTACAATCGTCAAACGTGATGTCGTCACCAGTTAAGTTTCGACGCAGCACCTCGTACCCCGGCAAGGGCATGTTCCCGGCAAATGTTGTTGGTCAACCACAGCCCACATTTGAAATCACTAACATGGACGAGGGATGCGAGATGCTGCTACCCTCTTATCAGGTACATTACGAACGAGACTACGCACCCACATATCAAATATCTCACGTATACTATACTAGGACACGCCATAGGTCCACACTCTGCGCAGAAACAGCAACACTAAAGAAAGCCTTCCCTCAAATGATGCCAATATTCTTGTTTATCTAGTCGGGGATTTTACATCTCTCATTGTCATTACACAGATGCAAATCACGACCGATTAAGTCCAGAAACGGTTTATTACGTTATGGTTTATTTGTTTGTCGGATTACGGAATGTGTTAATCGGAATTTAAAACGAAGTTACATTTTCAAGGGAAGGTAAAATAATACGTTCGAACAAAAATGGAAGAATATAATTTTTCAGTATGATTTTGAAGGGCGAATCTCGCTCTTTTCACCACTGTCAGAAGGGGAAATTCAACCAGGCTACATAGAATTTGATTTACTTCGCAGTTGAAATTTTACTAGGAAAAATGAAAATCTGATTGCCAAAAGCCAAACTGAAAAAATTAAGGATAGAACGATGCAAAGTGGTTGCCCAGCAAATTTTTTGACGAATAGGAAATCTCGACGGTATTTTGAGACTAGCAAATTTTTCACCTCTTTAGAAAGAGATAACTTTTAGATACATGAATCAAATTTGCGATGAATAATACTCGATCTGAGCATGACTATATCTTAATCGAAATGCGCATTTATAATACCAAAATTGCCTAGAAATTAGGATTTTTTACATTTTTTAGGAAATTTAACGTCATATTGAAAAATTGAATCCTTTCATTTTTTGTTCGGGAAAGAGTATCTTTGTAAAAACAGATAAAATTCTGTACCGATTAGAAAAACAAGAAAAATTCCATCAGAGCAGTTTTCCAAGCGATTGTTTGCCTATGTCTGTCCTGCTCCACAAATACATTTACAATTGTTTTTTTTTTTTTAAACGTGTTATATAACCCCCACCACTAAATTCAATCACTCACGTTGCGTTCTATTGTTTTGTTTTTTTAATATATTTTTGTTGTTTTTGCAAAAAAAAAAAAGAAAATTGCATTCAAAATCAAAAAACCACAGACCGCCTGCCACCCCAAAAATACCTTGCTACAAATTTTTTTTTGTAAAATGTAAATACAGCTTTGTGCTTTATTTTTCGCTTAAATTCATCAAATTCTAACATTAGCACTTAAGTTCATTAAATAATCACTTGGGTTAACCATTTTGGAAAAACAAATTTTGGTATATCTAAAATATCTTGTGAAAAATCGATTATAGTGACATTGAAATGACCGTCCAATTATGGTCATTATATCCGATATATGTACATTTTATCTCGCTGGGATAATTATCTTCCAATGAGAAATGTCATTAGGAGCATATTTGGTGACACACTAAAAATCTTCCATTTTCGAAGAAAGATGAAAATCTGATTGTGAAAAGGCAAGCAGGAACATCAAAGAGTCGGGTTGGGGAGTTTGAGATTCCCCAAAATGACGCGTGTTTTGTGTTTTGACGACCGGGTTTATTTTTTATGGGAGAAGGATGATTTTGATGGAAAAGTGGCTTTTTCACTCAAATCATAATTTTCCAAAGAAAAATAAAAACCTGATTGTGAAAAGACAATCTGGAAACCAAGATTAATCTCAAACCTCTAACTGCAGCCTTTGGTGTTCCAGCTTTTCGGATTTTCATTTTTTATCAGAGAAGTATGATTTTAGTGGAAAAGAGTCACTAAAGTCGATAATGGTGCCGCTAGTAGATTGCTTTTTCACTTAAATCATCATTTTCCGAAGAAAAATAACTTGATTGGAAAAAGACAAGCTGGAAATCAAGGAGAATCTCAAATCTATAACTCGAGCCTTGATGTTCAAGCTTGTCTTTTGGCGACCGGATTTTCATTTTTTTTTTCGGAGAAGGATGATTATGGTAAAAAATCACCAAATGTGCCCCTAGCAACATGATCATTACGGCTATGGATTCAGCTTGAACCTTTTTGCCGATTAAACGGTTTTACTGTATTTTCTAATTGAAAAAAAATTAATTGAAACAAAATCACTGGATTGATTGGAAAATTGATTGTATGATATGAAAAAAAAATTTGTTTTTCTTTTGATTCAAAAATATTAATAATTTGCATGAACAAATGAAAAATTAATCGCTTTAATAAATTTTGTAAATAATTTTTTTCTCTTTTTTTTTTTTCTTCAAAATTTTTATAATTTTTTGCTAAATAAAATTTTATTTTTTGTTTTCTTTTTGTGTTTGGTGTTTTTTTACGTTGCATGAGTTGCGCATTGTGTTTTGCTTGAAGATTTAACCACAAATTTGCCAGAAATATCAGAGCTTTATTTTTTTTTTTATTTGACCTATTTTTATGCAAAATTGTCCCCATTTAAAAAAATATAGGTCACTAGACTAAAGGAGGGTTTATTGACTTGTTTTAAGTGAATTATGCTCATTAATTTCGGGTTTATTAGGCTTAAAAATTGTTAGTCGAAATTTTATTAGATCAAAAAAACCTAACTATTTAGTTATTTTTGCCCAGATTTTTTAGTTCAATAGTTTCTTTTTTCAAATCAAGAAATCCATACAATCCATGGATCTTTCAGTTAGTCAGTTTTATTTATGATTAAACGAATTTGGGTCATTTTAGAAAAAAACGCAGTCTGGTTGAATCACAAAAGCTATTCAGTAATGATTTTAAGCTAGCTAAAGAAATCCAAAAATAAAAGTAAATCCGAAAATGCCTTAACATTTTTCAAGCAGTATAGGCAATATGTATTAAAATCAGCGAGCATTGAATAAAAAACCTTCGAGTTCGGGACATGAATAGTTTTTCAAATTTACAAGGACTCCAAAATCGAAAAAACCTTTTTATTTCTATGCAATTTTAAAAATTTAATTTGCTCAAAATAAAAAGTGATTTTTAAAATTTCAATGACGTCTTTATGAATGCGAAAATCAATATTTATTCTATGAAAATGTACACACGAAAAATCTGGGTTCTAGAATAAATTTCTGGACACACACACATTTTGACTGCGCTTTTTTTAGGTTATTTTTTTTTGACAGATCAAAGAAAAATTTTTAAGAAAAAAATGTTTTTATTTTAGTAAAAATTAGCAGCTCCTTTCTAACAAAAAAAAAATTGAATTCATGTCAATTTAAATTTAAAAAAATTCCACGTGGAATTAAAACGATAAAAAAATAGGTTAGACTAAATTTTTTTTTTGGACTTAGGTACCTTCAATTACGGTGAAAGTGAATTTGAATAATAACGGTTATTTTAATATACATTTGTAATTATCATCGATTAACAAGTCTATGTAAATTTTTAATAATTGAGAAACACTTTTAATTGTTACTGAAAGTGACATATTTTTTTTTCCATTTCCATCAGATTAGATCATTAGAGAAGGCGCTAAAGAGGGAAGGAATAGTACAAGCAAGAGATTTTAAACTTAAAAATTTTAGAGACTTGATGAATATTTGACTGTAGATGTGTACAATTACATAAAGTAATTGTCATCAGGAATATTTGGAAAACTAGGACATGGAAAATGTCAATTTTCCACAGATAACTTTTAAACTCATATAAAATAAATTTCAAACAAAATTCTGCAAATTTTCATTTTTTCTACGACTTTAAAATTGAAATGAACTACGTTAAGTTTTAATAAAAGTTATATAAAATAACAAAGGATTAGGTTCTCGTTCTGATTAAAATAAAACTTACTTACCTACCGCCAAATTGAATGTAACATTTTACTTGTCAAAAACTGAAGTCGAATCAAATGTTAAGTAATGATAAAACGGAACGTAATTTAGTAAAAGCTCTAAAAATGTTTTTGAAAGTTCATATTTTGATTCGAGCCAGGGTTGCCAGATAGGGCGACTTATCGCCTTTTAGGCTACTACTTTTGACAATGCTTGACGATTAAAATTTTACTGAAGGCAACTCGTCGCCGATGGGCGACTTTTGAAATTAAACAATGAAATGAAAATTGAATAGTATTGTGCGCAACAAGTATTGTTTAAGCTAATTTAATTGTTTGGAAAATAAATAAGTTTAATCATTATTTTGAGTTGCAATACGTATTTAAAAATTTGTTGAATAATAATAATGATAATAATTCTATAATTCTTGATAAATTAGAATTGAAAAAAAATTTATTTCACTTTTACCATTTGAATTAATCGCGGCGACTTTAGCGCCACGGGTCGTCGACGAGTCGGAAAAAAAACCTGGCAACCCTGGTTCGAGCAGTTGTCAAAAAATTATACAAGTAATGACAAATACAATAATATTTTCTATCTTTGTCAAACAGAACTGTAGACAAAAAATAGAAAATATATGGCATCTCCCTTTTCAAATAATTTTTTGAAGTTTTTTTTCTAAAATAAAAAGGTCTATTATGACGAAAATAAAACCAATCGAATGTTTTGTATATTTTATGAACTTTAATGATTAAGTTTTATTTTATAATATGATTAAGTCAGTACTGTTACAAAAAGGCACCTTGCGATGCTTTGGACCTAATTTTAATTTAATTTTAACAAAAATTTTGTAGTAATATCTTCTAATCCCTAAATTTCAAAATTTGTCATAAGTTTAGAACAGATCTTACGGCCACAACGCGTTGTAGTTTGTTTAAAAAAACATTTTGTTACAAAAAAGGCACCTTGCGATGCTTTGGGCCTAATTTTATTTAATTTTAACAAAAATTTTGTAGTAATATCTTCCAATCCCTTAATTTCAAAATTTGTCGTAAGTTTAGAACAGATCTTACGGCCACAACGCGTTGTAGTTTGTTTAAAAAAACATTACTCTTAGGAGTTTCTTAGTTTCATCATCTTCTGATTCATCTTCTGATTCTTCTTCTGATTCTTTTTCTGATTCATCTTCATATGAGGAATTAAATTTTTTTAGGGGTCGTTCATCAGTTTTTGGATTATTTTCTTCTAAATTTTGATTAGAAACCTCTGTAGTTGGATTACTATCAATTGGATTATGATTAACTAATTGAGAATCAACCTCGGCTGTCGATGTGGCATTTGATACCATTATTGAAGGTACCAATGTTGGAGGGTGCTCTAGTTGTGAAACTACCTCGGCTGTCGATGTGGCATTTGATACCATTATTGAAGGTACCAATGTTGGAGGGTGCTCTAGTTGTGAAACTACCTCGGCTGTCGATGTGGCATTTGATACCATTATTGAAGGTACCAATGTTGGAGGGTGATCTAGTTGTGAAACTACCTCGGCTGTCGATGTGGTATTTGATATCCCGATGGAAGGTGCCATTATTGGAGGGGGATCTAGTTGCGAATCTGCTTCGGCTGTCGATGTGGAAGGTACCACTGTTAGAAGGGGATCATCTTCGTCGAAATCTTGTATCATATCACTTTTACTAGCATAAATCTGACGTGCTAGAAAACTACCAGTTTTATATCGAACACGTTTCTCATTAGTTTTCGGTTTTCGTTGCATTCGTTCCTGTCGTTTAATTTCTTCCATTTTTTTTTTATTTAATTGTTCCTCATCGAATAATTGTTTATCTCGATCTAATGATTTTTGTAATTGTTCTAAATCAAATGTGCACGGATTCAACAAAGCTTTATCAATTAATTGAGGATTAATTTTCTCTTCTTTTTTAAATTTATTTTTTATGTCACGTCTAGTACGATTTTTAAAATATGTCGACATCATTGAAAAATTTGTACCAATCATTTGAAGTACACGATAAAATTTTTTCGTTTCATATACACTCCAATCTCCTTTACGTTTACCACGTTTGTAAGAGCCGTATTTGGTGTCTAATTCATCGTAATTAATCGCTGTTTCAGATAATTCATGTGATTTGTTCATACGTTGTTTTTTTTGATCGGTTGTTTCAATTACCACACTTTGCTCATCTAAAACAACTTCTCCATTTTCACCAATTCGAACTTGTGGTTCAAGTTGGATATTTTCTTTTTCTGAATCATCAACGTTCTCTTCTTCCACTAGTGTTGACTTTGAAAAAATTGAATCATTATCACTAGAATCAACCGATGATGACGAGTCCGAGTCAATTTGAACACTTTTAGTTTTACTTGCTTTGCTTGATGTTGATGTTTGCTTTAACATGGGATTTGACGTTGGATTATAATAGATAAGATCCTTCATTGTTAACTCTTTTCGATCTGGTGTTCTTGTACGAAATTTATTATAAAAATCACGTTTTGCTTCGGCGATATCGGAACGACGTGCTTTACGTTTTATTATAGGTTGTTGTTGCTTTTGGATTTGTTGGATATTTGAACATCGTGACATCGAGCGTGTTCTAGGTCTACATTCGGACGAACATGGATGAACAACTGACGTATTTTCATTTTCATCCAGTTTTACAAAATTTGATGATGATACGTCATCCCTAACAGGTTTCTCTGTTTCGGTATTTATATTACGACGTATTGATGAAATAGTTTCGATGGAAACTTTTTTATCGTTATTATCATTTGATGTCGCCTTGTTTTTCTCGGTTTCATCTAACAGATCACTCCCCGACTTTTCTGTTCTGTTGCCAGTGTTTCTGCGGGCGGGTACGTTTAGAACAGCCTTAATTCTTGTACGTCTCATGTTGTTTAGCCGACTGTTTGCTTTAAATCAAAACTTGTGCCCTATGTTTTTAGTAATAAATAAATAAATTTTTGTTAAATTTAAATTAATAAATTATTTGCTGAATTAGATACCTATATTTAAATTAAATATAAAAAATTTTTAATAACACTTCTTGATGAAAAAATTATATGCCTTGTTTATCGAGCTGCAGGATTTTGTTTCGTAAACTCTTAGAGCCTCTCTCTAGCGATAATAAAAAGAACTAGTTTGATAGTCCATAGATATATAATATTTATATAGACACGCTTGTTTAAAATCTTGTAAAACATACGCACATGCCATACGCATATAAAAGAGGTTAATGTAACAGTTTTTACAACACAAATTTTGTTAAATAATTATATAAAACATTAAAATAATTGTTTTAATTTGGGCCATCATGTTGTTTAAAAAAGTAAATCGCGAGGTATTTTTTCATAAATTTCCAAATACCTTATATCATCTGCTTGTTATTCTGAAGATGGCTGGTTCAAATCTTAGCTAATCCACAAAATTTTTTAAAATGACATCATAAACATATGAATTTGTGTAACGCTCAACGGTGCCGCTTTAGTTGCGTTTGCGCATTAACAGGACAAGTGCTTACTGTAAGTGGACAAGTGCACCAGTAAGTCACGCCCAAAAAAAGAGACAAAACATACGTCAGAGCATCATTCTCTTTTTACCGAGTCTGGAATCCCACTTACACGATCGTCCGTTACTAGCGCGGTCTATTCTTATATGTCTATGGTTTGGATTCGATACTGATGGCGTTGCTATTTAGCAGTTTTGCGTTGCTAATGCATTTACCAATATGACTGTGAAAAAAACTTTAGAACTTCTTTCACGCATAGCTTTCGTGTTATTTGTGAAACTCAGATTTTTCCATTTATTAATTTTTCAACGTTCAACAAGACAGTAAAATTGATAGTTATTTTTCAACCTAAAGTCAAATTTTCATTGAGTCCCTAAAATGTTTGAGCTCAGAGGTAATGTTTTTTTTTTCTGAATTGCTTGTACTAGGAAATATGCAAGAAAAATTATATCACGATGTTTTTTCTTACAATAATTTCAGAAAAAATTTCTTGGCATAATTTTTCACTAACGGACCTCTAGCGCTTAAATTAAATTAAAGATCTAGTTTTAGTCTGGTTCGTTAGCTAAAAAGATGGTCTTATTTTGAATCGAAAAGACTCGTTTTCTTTAAATTATCTCATTTTAAGATCCACCTTAAAAATCAGTTATCTCTATATAATCTCTAAATCGATTTTTCCACGTATGCAAAGTTGTTTCAAACTCATTTTAAGGAGTTGTTTCCATTTGATTTTAGAAGTTTGAAGAAAATGTACGATTTCGAGAATTTCTTGTGTAGCAATCTTGAAAGTGAATCACAAAATCGCATTAAAAATATGTTGGGTTAAAACGTTTCAGAATTTTTTTGGTAAAACGAACGGAATTGACTTTTGTTTTTAAGCTAAAGAACCGAACTAATAAGAGGAATTTCTTGTGTTAGGTGTCCATACATGAAATATTATGTATATAAGGAGGCGAAATTTTGATCGTATTTTGAATAATTACAGGATCGAAATGTTCCTGGAAATACAAACAGCACAAATCCTTTAGAAAATATGCGAAGTCTTGAACATTATTTAAACGACATCATGCGTGTTTTACCAGATCAGAATGATGTCAAAGGTTAGTATCATTTAATTCAAGAATAATTGTGCTCCAAAGTCGATCTTTATGAATTGGAATAAAATTCGAATAACATTAGGGAAATAATTTAAAAAAAAGCTGACTTTCATTTTATAAATTAGGATATTCTCATCTCCGATTTTCATAATATTTAGGTCAATTGCTTGTTGGTACTGAGAGGAGGGTAGGTTAGGGTAGTTCACATCCACCCTAGAACTGAATTTATCTTAAAATTTTTTATTTAATTCCATGAATAGTATGTAATATTCGTAATAACCCTGATAAAGGTATGGCAATGTATTTCACGAAAAAAAGTGTCTTAACGGCAAGTTATATTTCTTTAAGCGCGAGAGAAAAGTTATATTTTTTTAAAATAATTACGAGATTGAATTTTTATGATGCGCGCGCACAGGATGACGCGAAAACTACATGTTGAAGTTAGTTACAATTTTTTTAACACCATGAAGTTAGTTGATAAACGAAAAGGCACTCGCAATATAGGCAAAGTTAGATAGATGACAGATTGAGGGCCATCTATGAATACAATAGACAGGGTAGCTGGAGTATGTATTTATTGTTTACATTATTTATAAATGAGTATATTTGTTATTATCGAAGAAGTAAAACTACATAATACCAGCAGAGATAAAATTTTGCTTATTAGGCTGATAAATTGTTTAAATATATAAGCCGACTTATAAGAATGAAGTTCTACTTTAGCACAATTTTCTTGTTTAGTAATGGGCGACTTAAAAATCGATTTACAACGTTAAGTTGTCCATTACTAGTACTTGTCTTTTAAAGGTTGCGTTTAGCCGAAAAAAGCGCTTATGAATAGTAAGAAGCCAGTTAAGTCCTACTTGACAGTTCACTGTGAGTCGGTTACTTGAAAATTTTGTTATAGAGCAACCAGCGCTCATTTCGACTAAACACAGCATAAGTAAACAATAAAACTAAAATAATCGCTGTTATTTTTAGGATTTATAAATTCAAATACTTTACAATCGCTTGGTGCTTTACAAGGTAAGTACACGTGAAATTTACAAAATTAAAAAAACCCCTAAAAAATGCGGTTTTTCCTCTGTAACTCTATCCAAACTATACCGGTTTTCTTGAAACTTAGCTATAGATAACTGTCGATCAAGTTGGGTTATCCGTTTAGGAGCTATGATGCTACAGATAAACACATCAAACTTATAACACACCTCTTTTTGTGTCAGGGGTTGAACCGATTTTGATGAAACATGTCTAGAAAACCATTGCTAGAAAAACCTGCCACAGTTACGATGCCACAGATAGACATACATAGCGATCAAATTTTTTGTGCCGGGGACTTAAAATATACGTTTTTTTCTAACAGTAAATCGCAAATTAGTTTGAAATTTTTGCCAAGCTAAAACAAACAAAAAATGTTCCTGTTTTGGTTTAAATCCTTCGATGTAAAAGGAGATTTAATTTTAGTGAACTGTTTCAAAAATGTTTTGTAATGAAAAACTAAGAATAATTCATAATACAAAATTAAAGAAAATTGATAACATCGACTTACATTTATCCAAATACCTAGGATAAAACTGAGAAAATCGGGAATTTGGTTATCTTATCCAGCTGCAATTTGTCGCCAATAATACACTAGATTTTTAATAATTTTGGATTATTTTCTTACACGATCCACGATTTTTATTCACTCTATCAAATTATGGAAAACTAAATGTATTAATATTCATAAAAACAGGGTTGTACCTATCAGTAGCCAGGGTCATCTTAACCATATCGTGCGCCGGGGTGCGGAAATCAGATGAGTGCCGTTTTTTAGGCTTTGTAAATCAATCTGGTGCCCTTATCGTACAAATTTGTGTTTCTTCGTTGTTTTATTTGCCGTCGTAAATATCACTGGCGCCGCTTTATCTATAATGAATGGTATGCCCTCCCAAGACTCTGTATCCGGGAACCACGCACTCCTTGCACTCCCGGGTAAGGACGGCCTTGTTAGGAGCAAGCTTTTAGTGAAAGTGTAAACAATCTCTTGTTCTCGTAAGCTCAATATTTCAGTATATAAAGAGTATTTATATAATTAATTAAACTATATCTGTTTTTTTTTTCTTTTGTATTTTTATCACCACTTGAGGTCTCAGAATAATAAAAAATTTAAGGTGCTAGTAGAATTTGAAAGGCCAAATTCGTTGGGATAATTTCGAGCGTATCTAAAGAAGGTTAAGAGGGAAATTATTCTTAACACTCGTTATATCTTTTAATGAAAGACGGATTATCCGTAAGGCAAACTAGGTACGTGTTTAGGGGCGCAAGGTTACAAAGCAGCGCGTATTATATAAGTACTAGTTAAAAATTATAATTTATTTAATACGCCTCTGCTTTTAATTGAAAATATGTTTCTTATCCTGGCCCTCGCCAAAAAGAACGTTTATAGAGAATTATTTTATGATATAAAATTAAATTTTTAGGCAATATCATTGGAGGAAAATCTACTTTTGGCTTAGACGATCAAGCGGGTGTACTGTTAGAAGAACCTGGACATTTAGTTGATCCTGCTGCTCCACAGTCGTTATCATCTCCATCGAGATCTTCGCCCCACTCACCAGTAAGTAATGAAATGATTCAAAATCAAAACTAATCCAAAAAAAAAAAAAATGTATACATAAATTTTATTTGAACAGGGTTCGGAAGGTGGTGAACGATTTTCACGTAAAGTTTTCGTTGGTGGCTTACCACCGGATATCGATGAAGATGAAATAACAGCTAGTTTTCGACGTTTTGGACCATTGGTGGTTGATTGGCCTCATAAAGCTGAAAGTAAATCGTATTTTCCACCAAAAGGATATGCGTTTTTACTTTTCCAGGTATAAATTTTATTTTCTAAACCTGTTCATACGATGTCTAGAAAACGAATCATATACGACGCCTTAGTTTGTGAATTTATCTAAGTGTTGCCTAATTCTAAGTGTTGAATATTCTGTTTTAGGATGAAACATCAGTACAACAATTGATTGACGCCTGTATTACTGACGAAGATAAACTATATTTATGCGTATCATCGCCAACAATTAAAGATAAGCCAGTGCAAATCCGTCCCTGGCGTTTATCTGACGCTGATTTTGTACTTGATGCATCAATGCCTTTGGATCCACGAAAAACTGTATTTGTTGGTGGCGTTCCAAGACCTCTTAAAGCAGGTATGTATGCAACCAAAAACAAGATTAAGTTAGCATCTGAAAAAAGTTTGCCCTCAAATCACTCATATTCCTTGAATCACTTGGAGTTGTTCAAGAACGTCAAAATCAAACCGTCTGAGCTTCAGTACCTACTTTTCCACGCGACCAAATTGTTTTGGATGTTTTATTATCACGGATAATGATGCCGAAGCAAAATGTGTAGCCGCTGCAGTGGCCATCTTTGTGCTTGATAAACACGATGATTCGATGGCCTACTGCCCCCGATTGCTCGCAATTACCTGGAACTCTCTATGATCCCTTTGAAATCGATATTGTACCTTAGCGACAACTCGTTCAGCGGCGTTGGAACAAAGATCAAGTTTGTCCGCCCGGCTATCAGGTAGCCAGGTCCGTGTGTACTTTTATCGATTTTATGACCTAACAAGATTAACAAAAATTTGAATTAGAACCCCACTCACCTCCTTAATGATTTCTGCGCACGGGCCTACAGGTAGCATAATATCTTAACATGAAAAAACAGAATGCTGAAATATTGTGAGCGCTTTAAAAGTGACTGAGCTTATTTAGATTTCAATATATACAGGTTTTTTAAACAATTAATTTGGTTTGTTTTGCAGTGGAATTAGCAATGATAATGGATCGTTTGTATGGTGGCGTATGTTATGCTGGTATTGATACTGACCCAGAATTGAAGTATCCAAAAGGAGCTGGACGTGTTGCATTTAGCAATCAACAGAGTTATATAGCTGCGATTAGTGCCCGTTTTGTACAATTACAACACGGTGACATTGATAAGCGTGTGGAAGTTAAACCGTACGTTTTAGATGATCAAATGTGTGATGAATGTCAAGGACAACGGTGTGGTGGCAAATTTGCACCATTTTTCTGTGCAAATGTCACCTGTTTACAAGTAAGTTCCAAAGTTTCTCTAATAAATGTCTTACATTATAACAGTTTCTGTTTTTGGAAATAATTATTAATCGTTCTTTGATGAAAACGTTAGTAGTCCAAAAAAATAGACATTTGGTTACGTAAATTCCGAAACGAGGAAAAAGAATTGTAAAAAGGATTTTCAGAAAAAATATAAAAATGTAGGTCAATAGAGCATTTTTTCAAATGAGAGGGGTAAAAACATTGTTAAAAATCAGGGAAAATTTTTTCCCCTGAATTTATTTAAACGGATTTTACAAGATAAATTTAATCCAGAGATAACAAAAATCGGGTTGATTTAACGATAGGGCGAGATAATGTCAGAAATCACGAAAAGTGGCTATCCGAAAAGTGGCAGTAAGCAAAGAATTGAACTACAAAGTAGTGCCTTCTCTAAATTCCAAAAAGAAAAATTGTTATAATGTACTGAATATTTAAATTGAATACGTTTAATGGAAAATTATATTTGAAAATTTAGTATTATTGTGAAAATTGTTGGGCAACAATACATTCACGTCCTGGACGAGAATTTCATAAACCATTGGTAAAGGAAGGCGCTGATAGACCACGTGCAGTGCCCTTCCGTTGGTGTTAACGATGTAGGGCTTAGTTCCAGCGCGACAGATGTACAAAATGCGAGCAAATTTTGGTGATGAAAACAATGTTAAGACAATGATTTTTGCACTTTTTAAAATCACTTATACATAGCTAGTAAAAAAAAAAAACATTTAGGTAGAAAATTTATTTGATAAAAATTATTGTCACACTAAATCGCATCACCAAATCGCATTTCTGGCAACATTCTGTCCCACCAAATGAATAGACATAATTATATTAATAATTAAAAAAATAACTAGTAGAAATTTTTCAAAAACAAAACAAAAACTGTTTTTTCGTGTCGTTCTTTTTAAAGTACATGAAAATTTTTGTATTTTCATAGAAACAAAGCCATTCATTGTATAGTTTTTACACAGAATGCAAAAAAAAAATGGACAATGGAAATTTTTTTGTCAAATTAATGTTAAAAATGTTTACGTCAAATCTTTGGTTGTAAATATCCAAATATGGATCAATGTGTCCCAAAAAAAAATAAAAACAATATGTATATATTAAGTTTTTCAACAAAAGAAAACTTGGGACCATTTTCCACTGATTGTTATTTTAAAGAAAGAAAAAAAGAAATTTTATTAAATTATTTTTTGAACAGGGTCCTCTGATTTTATGTATATACGACTTTTTTTTTTTTAAATATTTATTTTATATTTTTATTAATTGAGATGAAACGTCTCAAAATTTATCAATTGAAATATATATTATCCAAAATCTACGCTGGCCGTAGAATTGACAACCAATTTTTTTTAATTTTTGAACAGAACTAATTTTTTTAGTGCAATAGTGAATCCATATATTTTTTAAATTAATCACGCTAAAATATCTTTTATTGATAAATTATTGAGATCATGGTTACCAGTTTGTTCTATTTATAATTTTAGAACTGATAATTAAGCATGCACATTTAACAAATGTCACCGTCAGAATGTAAACGGGCTGTCAAAAATCACCCCAACTCTTTCTTATTCAATAATCAATCTATAACACTTTGGAATTAGGTTGAGTTAGCACGGGTTGGAGTGATTTTAAGAAAATATGATTAAGCATGCGCAGTTAACAGTTAAACGTTTAACTTTGTATACAATATCACCGTCAGAATGTAAACGGGTTGCCATAAATCACTCCAACTCGTTCTTATTCATTCAATAACGCATTAAATTGGGTTGAGTTAACACGGGTTGGAATAGTTTTTAAAATAGATTACTAAATATGCGCAGTTAACAGTTAAACGTTTAACTCTGCTTATAATTACCGTCAGAATGTAAAAGCGATATAAAAAATCACCCCAATCTTTTCTAATTCAATCTAACACATTGGATTGGGTTGAATTAGCACGAGTAGGAGTGTTTTAGAAGAGATTTTTAAACATGCGCAGTTAACAGTTAAACGTTTAACTCTGCATACAAATGTCATCATCAGAATGTATACGGGCTGCCAAAAAACATCCCAATCCTTTCTAATTCAGTCTAGTTGGATTGTGTTGAGTTAGCACGAGTTGGAATGGTTTTTGGAAGAGAAATATACAATCTCAAAGGCAATTTAAAAGCTGCTTTCGACGCTGTCAAAAAATAAACCGCATAAATCAAATGAAAACGAAGGTTTAATTTTGAATATTATGCCTATTTCATAGACAAAACCCTTGAAAATGGCTAATTTTTGCAATAAAACTAGAAATCGACAAAATGTTTGTAGAAGTTTGTAACGACATGATATACCAAACTGAAGTTGCATGAATGGTATCGATTTAGACACATGCTACACTCATGGCAATTCCGTATGACGTATTAATTGAATTTTATGCCACAATAGACGACGCCTACAATAGGCAACACTAAGAAACAGGCTTAAAAGATTCACAATTAAATTTTTTATGCGATCATTGACAGAGCTCGCGTACAAGGTTCTTGAATTACAAATGGAACAAACATTAATTTTGTTAATTGACAGAGACATCTATGATTTTATAAAGTAAACTAATTAATTGTTTTTTATTCTTATAATTTTTTTTAAAGTTTTGTTTTCAATATGGGAACATGTGCAATAATATATTTGAAATATAAAATTAAGTACTTGTTAAATAATCCAAACATTTGATATAAACATTTTTATATAAAAAATTTATAAACAATTATAAACATTTACGCATGCGCATACGATACAATATTATATACAATTTTTAGACTATACTAATGAATAACAAGTGAGAGAACACTAAAAACGAAAAAATAATGTAATTCTTTTTATAAAAATAATTATGCTATCAAATAGCTATAAAACTATAAAAAAAATTGTTTTTGATTTTCAATAATTTTTTGATTTTCAATTTGTTTGTATATTTCAAAGGAAAAAAAAAGAAAAAAAAAAATGAGAAAAGTTGCTCTACAAATTTTGTGGTAATTTGTAAGAAACAATTTTTTTAGGTAAAATATTATATTGACATAATATACTTAGGAAAATACTAGTGTAAAGGAAAAATTATCAATAATAAGAAAAAATTGAAAAACGAGGCGTTTTTCATACACCTCGATGATAACCCAATTTATAAAAATATTTTTATCTGCTAAGAAAATTTAAACAAAAATTTTTTTTGATTTACAATGCACCAAGTTTTTTTTGAGTTTGATTTTTTTTTTTTTTTTTTTTTTTTTTTTTTTTTTAATATACAACACTTATTATGTAACAGGGTTGTATTCAGATGATTTTCATTGGAAAAAAGTATTTTCTATATATACCAATTAATAAGGGACAATTGCATTAAAAAGTTTTAGTCTAAATTTAATTTTTTTAACATACTTGAAAGCGGTCTAAAATTCTTGAACTCACTCGGGAACATGCGTATTTTGTGGAGAAAATTACTATTAACTGAAGGGGGCAACAAATTAGGTATATCTCCGGAATATTAATACCTAGAAAATTCTAAATTTGCAGCCAAAGCGGTAAACCATAGAAATTTTTGGGCGTGTTCATGATAGTTCCTTGATTCCGAAAGAATTAACGTAGTACTAAGAAATTTTATCATGATCACAAAGGACTTTTGGGGGAGTAACAATTACGGACAGCCAAATTTGGGCTTCATTAAAAAAGCCAGTACATGCCATATGAGGCTCAAGACCCCTCTAAACTTTCCACAAGTTCTTTCAAAAGACACAATCTGCTTTCTTTAACGGAAAATTGAGATGATTTTCTATTGTGTCCAAATTTTTTGTTTTATAATTTTCGAAATTAATCGATCAAAGAAATCTGGGGAATCCCCTTAAAAAATCTAGCTGAAAAATTCGATCTGTCGAGTTACTTCAAAATCCTTTTTTAGACTGAAATGGAACACTTTGAATTTGGATAGAACTTTTAATGCCCTAACTGATTTTAGACTTTTATTAATTGAACCTATAAATGCTTTTCTTAGCACACGTTCTAAATACAAATGCGTGTACAAAAGGAACTACCATTTTTAATTCTCAATTTAATTAGATGTTAAAAATATCCAACTTAGAGAGAGTGTTGCCCACACCAAAAAAAATGGGCAACAATACATTTTTAATCCCAAAAAAAAAAGTTGAAAAATCTATTAAAAAAAAAAAATTAAATGTTTTTATATAACTTGTTTATACAAAATTTTTTGTATCTTTTTACAATAATTTATAATTACGAAATAATTATAATTTTTGGGTGCGCCAATTAAAAAAAAAATTATTGTATAAGAAAATTTTAGAGGTTAAAAAACAAACCAAATTTGAAATCTCAATGTTTTCGTGTTTTTTGTTAACTTTTTTAAAAGCATATTTTTGATTCCTATTATTTTAGTATTGTACATATAGCTATGTTCGTGTCAATAATTCTAAACTGTTTTATAACATATTATATAGTTATTCCTTGCGCATAAGAAGTATCGGACAGACATTTCGACTGTTTTTGATTGAAATTACTGGTTGAATTAAAGTTTTCTCTGTTTTTAAAATCTGCTAAAAGTTTTCCACAAAAACGCATTTGAATGAAAAAAATTTTCTTTAAAATGCAAGTTTACAAAACTAGTACGCAATTATATCCGTTTTTTTATTAACTCGCAATTTCTGAATAAACGATTCTGACATATTGTCAAAATTCGAATCGAAGGAAAAGAATTATTTCGTAAAACTTAACTCGTAATAAGAATAGAGGATTATCTTCGGATTCTCGTATAAGTTAAGTCTCAGGCAGCTGAACGCTATTCGATATAATAGTGTTTGGAAAACTACCATCTTAAAAATTTCAAAAAATATGGAGATCGGTTTAACATGACTTGGAAGCCATGATTTTAACATGCCAGAAATATTTTTGTCTCTCTTAAATCAGAAGAAATTATTTAATTAACAACGTGAAATCCAGACAGTTTATAATTATTGGCAAAACCATAGCTGTTTAACGAATTATTATTAAAAAATCATTGGTTTTACTGATTTTTTTTTATTTTTGGGAGGGGGGCGAATTTTTTTTATAAAAAAAATATTCCAACGCTAATTTAAAACCAATATCGTAAATATTAAATGCCCAGATAGAAAAAAAGCGCGAAATACAATTTTTTTCTTTCAAAAGAAAATTTATACACATAATTTTTACCAATTTTTATAGTTCCCAATGAAAATTTTTACAATTTTTCGTGATAATTAAAAAAAAAAATACTTATTATTATTATTTGGTTATTTTGAAGTTTTTTTTAGTATATTTTTATAATTATTATTAATTTTGAAAAATTGATTGTGATCAAGAATTTGGAAGAACTAAACACACACTTAAATGGGTACCATTCAACAGTGTGAAACTTTAAAAAGGAGTACGTTCAACAATACATTTGTTTAGGAGAGCGATTTAAAACGAATTTAAATTATATCGTTTTGTATAATAGTGAAATTAAATTTGGCAACAATTTTTTGTCAATTTGTTGGATTGGTCGGTTCAGAGGTCGGTTTATGCAACTGTTGCTCCATAAGTACAAAATATTATCCAAATTTTTGATCCATGTCAATTATATTTATTTTTATCGTGTTTTTTAAGTAGATTTTTGTGAGTTTATATTAAAATAATTTACAGAGTGGTTACCAAAAAACGTTCAAAGTATGGTTATTTTTTTTATATAGCCACAATTTTATGGTCAGTTTGTTTTACATGATATTCCAGAAATCATCCAAAATATCAGGTCATGGTTGCCAGAGCTATCTGGATTGAACACACGGGAGCCATAAGGCTTTTTGTGACCATAATCGTCTTTAACCTTTTAGAGGCTCTTGACAGATAAGGATCATGGGCTCTTTTTTTTGTAAAACTTCATTTGACAGCTAGATCGAAAACGCACTCCATTTTCTATATCTAGGGCCACGTGATGTGTTAAAATAATTTCATAAGGCATGTTTTGAGAGAATTGCCTGCATATTGAATTGCGGGATGAATCTTGCCACCTTATACTCCTAACAAAAAATATTTCCATCATTAATTCGGCGCTCTTGAATGATTTTTTGAATATTAATCTAAAACAAATGATTTTGAATTTATAACAGTGATATTTATGTAACACTCTGTAATTTGAATGTTTGATTTTAATATTATTATTTTTTTGTTTTTATACTACAATCAAAATCGGTTATAATGGCATTGATCGTAAAATTACGGTCATTATATCCGAAAGTCGTTATAAGCAATATATGTACATTTTATCTAAATGCATAAATTGTCTTCCAGAATGAAATACCACTATTGCCTTCCAGAGAAAAATAGAAGCCCGATGGTCAAAAGACAAGCTAGAATATCTAAAAGGGTCGGATTGAGGGCTCAAATTGATCCTCCGATAAAAGAGCAACCAAAGAGTCTCAAAGTCTTGAAGTCACCCGGAATAATGATATTTTGGGAAGAAAATTATGAATTCGGCTGGGTAACCAGTTAACATTTTCACAATATTGATACCTAGACAATTCTAAACTGGCGACCAAAGTGGTAAACCATAAAATATTTCAGCGTGGTCATAATAGTTTTTTGTTCCCCCTCTAAACTTTTCAAAAGCTTTTTTAAAAGGCACAATCTGCTGTGTTTAATAAAAAGTTGGGAAAATTTTCTTTCTATTGTGGCTAATCTATGGTTTATAACTTTTAAAATTAATCGATCAAAGAGATCTGTGCGATCCCACTAACCAATTCGTGCAACAATCCCACTAATTTATATCGGATTGTGGGCGCAAATTGAGCCATTAATAAAAGTCATCAAATGAGGCCCAACACGACCTTTTAGAGTGCAAACTTGTTTTTTGACGACTAGGCTTTCATTTTTTCTCTGAGAAGAATTGTTTTAGTAGAAGGGTAGCAAAATAAGTCTCTAGTAACATAATAATTTCTAATTCATGTTAAGATTGACTGCATTATAGATATAAATTCGTTATTTCAACCAACCATTAAAATTTTTTTATCCCAAACAGGATGGCATCCCAATACTAATTCACTAGCTCTGTGGTTAAAACTTCACTGTTTATACGGTTCAAAATAAAGTGAATACGACTCAAAATTTCAATATAACACTTTATTCATTGACGCAATTTTTTCTTGAATCAACAATTTTAAAAGTAAGTAAACATATTTTTGCAATCAGAAAAATAACTATCCCCATAAGGGATGGGGGCCAACCCACTTTTTGGTATCACAATCCTATTGTCTAAGTGTGTCTCACCCCAGCACTTTATCCTAATTAAATGCGATTTCAATTTAACCGATTTTGAGTGATTTTTTATTTTTTATTTTGTATAGTGTAATTTTTAGTCACTTGTTCTAATCGACGACGCTAAGTCATATTAAGAATGAATCAATCCTACAAACTTTTTTTTTAGAAAAAAAATCATTTTTTAATATTAATATTTGCTAACCAATTATTTTTTTTTTGTATATGTTAAATATTTTCAGAGGTTTTATATTTAATTTAATTCATTGAATGTGTTAAGAATTATTTTTTATTCTTCCTAGTCTATTTTATTAGAAAACATTAAAAAAAAGTTGAATTTTTTGATTTTTTTAAAAAACAAAAAAAAATACTAAAAAATATGAAAAAAAAAAGATTTAATATATAATATGGAACCAAAAAAAAAAGAAAAAAAAACAACAACAACAACAACAAAATTGTAAATATACTCGTCAAACACACATACACTACGCAGACGCGTACATATGCGCAGTGGAGTATACTTTTTTTGAGTATATACACAAATTAATTATATCTATTTGTAAAATGTGTTGCCATCTATATGTGAAAGCTTTAATCAGTGGCCGGATTCTATAACTTTTTAACGACACTTATAGTTATCGTTAGACGGTGGTGTTTATTTTGACAAATGTCAGCCATATCCGTATATTTGAACTAATCATCTACCAATAACGATTTCGAGAGCTGTCAGAATACGGATAAAGAATGCATTTGAGTGGAACTGGCAAAAAGCAGATGTTAAATCGATAATCGTTCATTTGACTGAAGACCAGCCTCACACGTTCATTATTATTGAGTCAATATTGATTTTGATCAATATATTGATAGTCTGAGGAGTATATTGAAACAATAATATTTAAGAAAATGAAAACGATTTGATTTTTATTGATGATCAGTTAATATATTTGTTAAAAGCATGGTTATCCGATGCTGTCTCTGTTCTAATCACAAATTTAATCGATCAATATTATTTACTCATATGAGAGTACACTACTTTTAGCATATACTGAGTCAATAATGTTGACACTATGAAACTAGTCTAAAATAGGCAAGAAAATTTTGATTTAATTTGGATTGTAAAGTTTAAAAACGTTGATTCCAAACTCGAATGCACTCTTAGAATGTACTAAGGCTACAATTTTGTGCAATATTGTAAAAAAAAAAACCGTACTAAGGTAATACTTCTTACAAATAGAACTTTTTTAGATGGCAAATACACAAAATGGGCAAATTTAAAATGGAATTTTTTTTTATATTAAAAAAACGGAAAGGCTTATTTTTTAGTTACCATACATTTATAGGTTTTTTATATTTACCTTTTTTTGTTTTGATTCCAGAATGTTATCGATGTGTGTCAGATGTGAATATGTCGATTACGTTTTAAATTTGTCCCTAAAAAAATAAAACAAAATACCAAAATTATTTCTGAGTGCAATTATACAAAAAAAATATTTAAAAATTATTATTAAAAAAAATATTATAATTAGCCTAATGTGAAAGTTTTTTGATTTTGTTATATACTATAAAAAAAAAAAAACAAACATTTTTGTTTTTGGCGCCCAATTTTTGAAAACGCCAATCCAAAAATATTGAAAATTAAGTATAAAAAAAATTTTCTAAATATTAAATATAATAAAAAATATTAAATATAAAAATTAATATGTGTTCTTAAAAACAAATTTTTTATATTATTTTTTTTTTAGGAAATAATTTATTAAGCCAGAATTATTATAGTAGGAAAATTTTTTGAAAAATATTTCTCTAATTTTCTTTTTTTTATATATTGAAATGGTGTTTTATTTTCTCTATTTTGAATGATGATTTTTTTAAAAATTATTTTAAAATAATAATTAAATAAAATTATGACGATTAGAAATTTTTACATGTCCGAAACCGTACACAAGGGATACGTTCAGTATAATTCTACATGTTCAATAACTGTTGATAGAATAAAAACGAAATAGCTTTCGTTTATGACAAAAGTACTTTAGAAAATTGCGCAGAACTTTCAGATTTTATATTGACTATAATAAAAGTGGTCACAGGTCCTTCTTTTCTATTAAATACTATGGGAAAGTAACCAGGGTCTTGCCCATTTTAAGAGTGTAAGAAGGTCTCCCTGAATTGAAGATTGTCTGGACCAAAAACAATATACCCTTGAATTGAAGATTGGGTACATTGAAAACAGCTCATCGCCTTTAATCGTGCAAAGTATCCAGGGCCCAAATAGGTAAAGGCAGCTCTAGCATAAATACGCAAAAAAGTAAGATAAGTATGGAACCCTTCTAATACTGCCGTCGAGTTGTTCGTACAACCAAAAAACATGAGATTTTCCTCTTGCATTTATTACAGGCCCCACTCTCAATTTAACGATTAATAATATTGCGATAAAAAAAAAAATATCCGTTAGGCGCTACAAGGTTTTGAATAAAGCTTCATTTTACCGTAATCTTTCTCTCTCAAGTTTCAATGATTTCTTGAAAAGATTCGCCAAGTGTTTCTATAGCCAACTTACATGCGCAAGTTAAGCTTAAGTTTGAAATGTGGATTAAAAAAAGTCCCAATTGATTTGTTAAAAAGACTGATTTTAGACTTGAAGTCTGGACAACGAAGTATTTCTAATCGTTATGAATGTACATTTATGTCAAAATTTGACGTATTTTTTTTACGTATACGTTACTTCTTGGAACTGATTTTTTTATATAATTTTTGTATTTAGTAACGCAATACTTAAATTGAGACGTTTCAGAACAATTTATTTGAGTGATAAAGATTATCATTATCTGTCCCCATTCTTTTCAGTATTGTTTTTTTTTTTTTGTAATATTAATCTGTCACTAATTTAAGAAGCGGAGGATACAGGATAATGGAATCTTTGTTTTAGTGTTCAAATACTCATCTCGAATTAAATTTTAAAAACGCTTTGCCGCTGCGCTGCGCCTTTCTAGCGTTATAAATATAGACTGATGAAAATAATGTCAAGTAATTGTCAAAAATGTATAATGGTTTTTTTTTCACGCATACCAAAGAGTAAAAAACGATTTACACACAATACACAACACTCTAGGAAAAATCTCATCATTCAATTTTAGGAAAAAACACGGAATAAAAATATCCCACACATCTTATTACCCCCACCTAATTAATTAAGAATTTTTTTTTTGAGGTTTTTAATATATTTTCTTTTTCTATAATAGACAAATTAGTTGAATCAAATTTTTCTGAAAAATGATTGGTTCAAAATAAAGTGTGATAGTTGTATGAAAAAAATAGGAAAAACTTTTCTTAAAAAATAAATTTAGTAAAAATTTTTCTCACTATTGTAAAAGAAAATGCAGACAATTAGGTAAATTTTTAAACATACGTTTTTCGTGAATGGTTTCAAGTAGTATAACGAAACGGTATTGATGTATTGAAAACTAAGTGGAACAAACATAAATTGTGTACGATTACAGCGCTTGCGTGGCTATAATTCGAGTTAAATTTTACGTATTACATAAGAATTTAGCTTTTTTATGTAAAAAAAGTATTTCAGTGAAGTTTTTGTTCGGACTTCGGACGAATATTTTTTCAGGTGGCTGAAGAGGCCGTTTATTGTCGGTCGGAGCTTCAAAATCTTATAAATTTATCGTGACTCTATTCAAATCTATCAGAAGTGTAATCTGTACAGTTTTCACAGAGACATGCGCCAATAGAGTAATATTCCTAGAAGGAAGTTTGTTTGAAGTTTTGTTGGACGTTTGGGCCTGACAGTGCCTCACGATTATTGCAGCAGCTGTCATAGTGAGGAAGAGGAAGCAACGACGTCCCATCTTCTCTGTCACTGTCCAGCTCTTATCATGAGGAGATGGATTTCTTTGACGACCTCTGCGATTTGAAATCCGTTGACGTATAAGCACTTCTGCTGTTCTTAAACAGGATAAAATGGTTCATAAAGTAGTCTAACCCTACCTATGTCTACTTTTTTGTAACAAATTTTATTTCACATAACTCGAATCGAAAATGTTTTAAGCAGCATTTAGCGTATCAAAGAGTATTAATGTTGCATTAGAATTTTCCCGAAACTTCTAAAATTTGCAAGAATATTTCAGATTGTTTGATAATGATTTTAAATATTCGCAAACTTTTCATTTAGAATATTCAAGATTGGAATTAATTAAAAATATCGATGCAAAAAAAGGCAAAGAAACTTTCTTAGAATTTCACCCTATATATCATCCTGTTTTGGGGGACACAACCTGTATAAAAGTTTTCCATACGTCAAAACTAGTTTCGTTATATAACAATTTATCAATAGCCGTTCGTCGGAAAATTTGTATGTAAATTTTTTAACAAAATAATTGCATCAAACTAAATAATAAAACTAGAAAAACAAATTTTTACCATTGAATGAAATGAAAATGAAAAAAAAAAAACTTTTCTTTCCAAAAATAATTAATAATAATAAAAAAAATATATTTTCAATTTTTGTATGTTAACTTTTGTTATTAATAATATTTATTAAACTATTTCTCTTGTTAAATATTGTAATTCATTATTGCTAGTGGAAAAAAAATTACTACAATTAACCTAAAAAAAAACAAACTTTTTTAAGTAAATTAATTAATTAAATTGAAAAAATATTCAAAACATCCAATTAAAACATACCTCCACTCCTCAATCCCAAACCCTTCATCCCTCTATCTCTCTTACGTTTCCTCTGCTCGTGCAATAGACAACGTTTGAAAACACTTTTCTTTTATAATATTTTTTTTTAAAATTTCCTAAGGCAGCTCAGCTTAATTGAGAAGAAAACTATGTTTTGAGAATACTTCCGTGGAAAATGTGTGAAATTTGATTTTACAAGAAATTTTTCATTCATAAATATGAGGTTCTTTTGGTCCAAAATTGATTGCACCTTGGCTGATTATTTACATTTTGAGAGGAAGTATTCTGTGAGATAAGCTTCACGGCTTCAAACTAAAAACAGTTCGATCTAGTTTGAAGGAATTTTCCTGATAAATTTTACCTCTACCCTTCTAATATGCTCTAGCCATTACAGTACACTAAGTCAGGTTTTTTTAACTTTACAAAATTGAAACTTTAAGGATATTTTAGTCCTAAAACATAAACTATGAAAGCAATATCTCCTTTAAGGTAAATAAATTTCGATTCTGGAAAAATTAAAAAAGCTCGGTATCGATTATAGTACAGCCAAAGATGTAACAGATTAAGAAAAATTGAAATAAACCGCAAACTTGTGATTCTTAGGTGTCAAGTATGATTCCTAAACAATAAATTCGTTAATAAACGCAACTTGGATTACGTATACGTTACACATGTATAGTAGTTTTTCGACTATTTGAAAAATACTAACATATACGTAATGCAAGTTGCCTATTTATTAATTTATAAATTCAACTTTTACATGAAGGGCTTCATTTAATTAAGAATTTATTGTTTATTAACAAATAGAAACATTTGCGCAACCGATGAGCGGTTTATTTTATTTTCCTTGATTTTTGTAACATCTTTTACTGTACTATGACTAAATACAAAGTGTTTAAAAAATGAATACTCTTTGAAACAAGCAATTTATCAAAAGTTATCAGATTTTTGATTCTTTCTCATTGGTTGTAGCTTCTAGCAAATTGGACACCATTCTGCTCTATGGTCATGACGTCAGTTGGCTGTGTAAACAAATGCGCTGATATTTTGTATGAAAATTGTTTATAATTTAAACTTTTTAGTTTACATAGTGAAAAATTGAAAATCATATTAGTGAAAAATTGAAAATTGGATTAATTATGATGAATTATAAATGTCAAGTTTCATACATTTTCCTTGAATGATTCAGTTCGTATTTCCAGCTAAAGTTTTCACATATTATAAAGAAAAACTTGTGTTTTCAAATAGATGTCACTAGTGTGATTCCGAATATTTTTTTTTTGTAAATAGGAATAAAATTTTTTTTGCACACAAAAATTTGTGTAATCATTTGAAACAAAATGTTTAGAAAAAATGTTAGTTTTTAGATTAAAGAAAAAAAAATCCAAAAAAAAAAAAAATGGAAAAAAAACAATTTTTTGCAAATTAGCAATGTTTAGAAAATAATTAATATTATTCTTTATATGGCTGATACAAACAAAAAGAAATCTTAAAATACTGAAATACTGTTTCCCAATATAAATTTGGGTCGAAATTATTCCATAATAAATATGCAAGTTAATTTTCCAAAAAATTCGAATTCGTTAGCCAAAATGTTGAAGAATGATCGAATTTTATAATCAAATTTTTATATTGGACCGTCCAGAGAAATGGCTGTCTATAGTACATGTAGGAAAGTTCACGTACTGCCCTCTATTATTAATTACTAGAATTTTTTAGACGTTTCGAAATAGATTGTTTAATCAAATTTACTGTACCATGAATTTTTCTCCGTGTATTTTTTCAAAAACGACTTCATATAATATCTTATTAGAATCGTAGTGTATTATTTACAAAATTTAACGCCTTATTAAAACTAAAAACTATAAGAAGTGTTTTTTTTTATTGGAAAACAATCTCTGATTTTTACGGGAAACACATTTTTTATATACTTTCCACTATTTTCTATTAAGATATGGGCTAGAAAATTGACTTGTATATTCGAAATCAACTGATTTGTGGTTCAATTCTGAGAGATCTAACGATTTAAAACGTCTTTAAAAACAGGCTGTCAGATCTCCTTTATTGGATCAGATAGTTTGTTCCATTTGGATTGAAATTTGGCACTGTTTCCAATCACAGATTTAGTTAATCGTATTTTTTTTTCTATATTCAACAGAAGCGTTAGTGAGTGCATTTTTAATTCCATAAAATATTCTCAGCCGGAAATCCAAGATGGCGAAAGCGATCCAACTTATTAGAAGAGTAATACAGACGCAAACAAAGGGGCTGAGATGAGGGTAAAGTGCTATTGGTAATAATCGCTCCCTATTTCACCTTCGTCGACTATTTTATTAGTGATTGTTCTTGAAATACGTAAACACCCAAAACAAGCGTACTTTTCTGTGTAAGATCAGATCTTCTCCCTATTCCCACTTCTCGATGTTTCAATGTCACTTTGTATTGCAGTGCCTTTAGAATCCAGAAGAAAAGCGTATCATCGCTTACTTAAACAGCTGGAATACATTGACGTCAATGCTATTCACATGGACGTCAATTTCAACGCAGGTTATAACTGCTTTACAAATTATTTGACACTTGTGTGATTTCAGCCTAATCCAAAATTTGTTTACCCAAAATAAAAAGTACGAAAAACAGCAGAAGATAAATTTAATTCCTTAGAAAGACTAATAATTGATTCGCTTATTGAAGTCAATTTTAGTACCTAAATGATGGCGTTGCTATCGAAGAGTATATGTATATATCTATACCAGGGCTCGACAGTGATATACACTTTTCGATAGTAGCGCTATCACATAGGTTCTAAAATTGGTGAACTAACTAGCCTACAAAAAACAAATAGTAGAGTATTGCACCCATTTTTTTAAGCATCTCTATAGTGCTAATAAACCACTAACAATAAACAAAATTTTTACTCAATCGATAAGTGCCATAAAATGGATTTAAATTTTACATTCGACGACATTTGACGGAAAGACTCGAATAATAATAATTAATTGCTTTGTGGTCATGACGTCAGTTGGCTGTGTAAACAAATGCGCTGATATTACTTACACTATTAAATATTATTTTATTTACACAGCCGTATGACGTAATAACATGGCAGCTACATATTTCATGGGTGGTTTTTAACAACAGATAAAACAGCATATTATTTCTCGTATATAGTAAATCCTATTCTACAATTCTACGTTTTGGATTTTATTTTAGAAAGAAAAATTTTGGATTAGACTGAGGGTATTTTCTGAATAATAAGCGACTGAGTTTTTCTGTTAAAATTGGGGACGGATAAGTGAAGGAAAAAAATGAAACAAACTAGAAACCAAATCAGGAATGGATTTTTTAAAAGTATGATCACAATTGTAGTTGAATTTTATCAATTATCAAAAAATAAACAAAAATATACAAAAAAAAGTGAATTTTTTGGTATAAATAGATTTTTTTTAATTTTTAATTTTATGTTTATAAAATCGGGTACAAATTTGATATTTTGAAAAATGTTTTTAAAATAATAAAAAAATTAATAAAAAAAAAAAAAAAAAAAAAAAAATGAAATAAATAATGGAAAAATGCATGATTTGTAATCAATTTACACTCTTTTTCTACAATTATATTAATTCTAATAAAAAAATAATTATTATAAAAAAAAAATAATGAAAGTAAAATTATGTCCTTTTTAGCACGGTTAGTCCAAAATATTTCATACTCAAACCAAAAAAAAAAAAAATATCAAAGATATTTCCAAAAAAATGGTCAGCAGATTTATGGCTTTTACCCTGCTAAATATGATTAACACGTTATCGATAAGTATGTATGTTCATTGCAGGACAATTGAGCCAATTTTGGACGAAAAGATTTTTGTGACAAATTCAATCAAAACCGAGCAATGAGGCTGTGTTTATCGGACAAACGGGATTATAGATCCCAATAGGATAGTAATAATAATAATACATAAGGGAGGTGCCGCAAAGTAGGTCCCTTGCATCTAGATCAAGGGATCCTCTGTGACCTCCTTGAGAAAAACCTGTCAGTCGAAGGGGAGACGTATCCGGATAAGAGAAGCTATTTTATGAAGATGAACCCTGAACACCCACAGCTTCTCCACCGAGATATCTCCCAGGGTTGACGGTTCCAAAGTTTCAGACTCAAACATTCTAAACTTGACGCCCTACAGGTCTCTGCAAGTGCAAATAACATGTATGGAGGTTTTTACCCATACAGGTCCTGCAAGTTGGATCATCAGAAGCCCTCATGTTACGGAGATGGTAGTTCAATCGACAGTGTCCTGTCAAGAGTCTAACTACCCTTCTCAATTGTACTCTGGTGAGTTTCAGGCGAGCACAGTCGAATGGCCATGCTGTGGTTAAACACAGTTTGACCTGCCCCAAGTCGCAGTAATCAAGATGGACTTGTCGTAGCCATTCCTTGATCGGTCCAGGTTGGATAGCGATCGAACTTGAAATGTTACGGAATTTTGAGAACCAAGATCCTTTCCCTCCAAAATTGAGTAAAATTTCTAATGAATACGTGTACCAAAAATCGTATCATGTTAATGATATTTTGCAAGGTTGCTATGGAAAAATTTGCCATAAAATCTTCTAACTAAAAATGAGTTCGAAATACAACAAAAAATATTTTTAGGTAATGAATTTTTTCAATTCATTTATATTCACACAGTGTGCGCGCGCATTCACTTACTTAAAATAAGTATCAAAATGATAAGTATCAAAAGTCAAAGTTCAACAACGAACCATTCAAATTTCACCATCTTATTTTTGACTTTTGGATAGAGCATTTTTTGAGTGAATAATCCTTTTTTTTAAAGAAATTTAGAAAAGACCTAAAGTGGTAATTATGTACAGTTTTCTAAACTAATTAATAAAGGTAATTAAAGATAAAAAAACAAAAAAAACAAATTAAAATCATTGATTTCGAGATTATAAATTTTGAAATCAATGAAATCTCACTTATATTTAAAAATCAAATGGCTAAATACATATTTCAATATTGTTATGTTTTTGGGTCTAATGTTTTTTTTTTAATCGTAAACTTGGATCGAAAAATATACAATTACTTTCAAACTGTAAAAATCAATTGGTTTTGTACGTTCTGTTATAGCTTACGAGACGAGCCGATAGATGTCAGTATCCACAAATACAATCTATTTAGATTTTGAAGCACTTAATTTTTATACTTTCCAGGATTAGTAATTAAAATTTCAACTAAATACCCTGAAATATTAATTATTCTGGTTTTGAAGATCCTTTTTAAAGTGAAGAACTAAAAGATTTTTTCTTGATTATGAGAATTTATTTTTGTTTTTCACAATTACAGCTCTGGATAACTGATGTTCTAATATTTTGGGATCGGAAAAGTCCCAGAAGAGAGGGAATAGACATAGGCAAATAAATGAGTTTTGCTAAAAATTGGAAACGTTAGCAAAGCTTTTCTGATCATTGTAGGGATCTGCATTACCATAATTAAGTAAAAATAACAAGTAAATTTAGTAATTTTTACACATTAATAACTCGAAACGTAATTAAATTTGGTATTTAAAAAACTCGTCTTTCCCCCCATGCTCAAAAATTGTTAAATTTATTTAGGTTATTTCAACTTATTGAGGGTAATTGAAATATTTAAAATTCAACCGATGTCTGAAGAATTAAAGTTAATGAGTTTTAAAACAACCCATTTGGTGGTTCCAGTTTATCGCAATAACTGATTCGCTGTTATAAATGATTTTGATTCTATTTTTAGATTGATATTGGTTTAAAACTCTGATACTGACATCTATCGGCAAAAAAACTAAGCATGTTTATATCAAAGAAAGAAACCAGAACAAAGCGATTGATTGAGATTTCGAAAAATCGATGATAATGCTTTCCGTTCAATAAAATGAAACAAATAGGTAAAAATTAATAAAATTAATTAACAAAAAAAAAGTATATTTATAAAAATTAAAAAAAAAATCCAATAATTTAACAAAAAATAAAAAAAATAATTCATAAAAATAATGATTATGTCGATAAAATCAAATACTATATAGGTTTGCATTCATATTACAGTTTATAAAAACAATTGTAATCCACGCGATTTCTTATTTATATTGTTATACTTTTTAGCAAAAAATGTTAAATAAAATTGTGTTTCTTCTGCAAAAATTATTATTTTCTTTTATTATCCTAAATCCAACTTTTGATCCATGTTGGGCGAAGTGTCCAATCAGGGATTTTTTGCTTTAAAGAAGAGGGAGTGATCTTCAGGAATTTTTCGCCTAAAAATTTTATTAATTAGTCCAACCAAATTAGACAGAATTTTCGAGATCCGAACTCTCACAGAACCTGACAATCCTTTTTAAACTTTACGTTGAGATAGGAGAGTATTGTGAATTTGTGGGGTTCTGGGCTAATATTATTTAGGGCCAATTTTGCGCAATTTGCAAAATCTTGCACATTTCATCACTTGTATTTTCTTCCTGGTTTTGTGATTTTATGCTCCCTGTAGTAAGATTAAACACAGCTGACAGTTCCAACAACATCAAAGTCAATTTGTCTCTGGTTTGCTAATCAGATTTTTTGCCGGTTTGCCAACCATATGATCATATGTTTTTTTACCTGTGTTGACCCACCCCTGTGTTGAGAAATTGCCCTTTTCAGAATTGTAATATCCAAATGTCAAATTTGCTTGGATTATATGACCCATAGGCGACGGGTTTTCAAATAGAAATCTATGAGGGGCTAATCCACCTGACATCGAATACATATACTGATCATTCCAAACGAAACGCCCTGCTTATCTGAGCATGTCATTCCCAAAGCAAGTGAACAGCTACATCAAAATCGATTATTCCGTTTGTTTTCTAACACCCAGTAATTAAAGTTTTTTAATCAAAGACACAAACCATTTTAAATTGAATAAAACGTTTGAAGTGGATTAGTAGAGATGGAACCACAACATGCCAAAAATCAAAATATGAATGAACTGAAATAAAAAATCTATTTTTAAATATTTCGTATAGAAATAAGTAGCTGCGCGGCGTAGCCTGGCGTGGCGTACATTGACTGTCCAAGATTTCATTTACAGATGAAAATTAAAATAGTTAAGTAGCTGACATATAGTTTTTTACAAAATTCTTTATCGTCTGATAATTGATAAGATGAATTAAGGGAATTGATCTTGAATCCGGAATTGAGTCTATGGAGTTTTTTAGTCGCCAACACGAATACGAGGTTCAAATTCAACAATACCTCACTCCAGTACGGGATTCGCGCCATTTCTGGCATAAAACTAACTTTTTTATGCGAAAAATGTATAATTTGTTGCGAAAATTTCTCCTAGGTGTTTTTTTGGTCGCTCACACTCCAGTACGAAATGTTAGAGAATATTTATATTTTGTTTTTTGGCCAAAAATGGCAAAAATCTCGTATAGGAGTTGAATTAAGAATCCGAATTCATGATCAGTAACTGAAAAACTCTCCTGCGAGAAATTCTCACAGGAAAACATTTATATATCTATTTTCGCAAAATAAAGTCACGATAGGGGCTTCAGACAAAATTTTAAATTAATCCCTTTAAGCAGCCTAAGGCCCAACTACCCAATATCTTAATAACAGCGGGTAAACAAAGTAATGTCTTATCATTAACTATTAGGCTACCAACCATACAGGATTTTTACATTAAAAATTATGTCAGCTCCTTGACTAATATAAATAAACATTAATTCAATTTTCTTGCGCATAAAAAAATTTTTGAAAACATATTAATAATTTTAAATATTTGTGTATTAATGAAAAACTACTTCCTTTCCAAACAATATTTAAAAAAAATAATTAAACATGATTTTCCAAAGATTTTATGTGAAAATTCAATTTACGTAAAATTCATAGAAATACATGAAAAATCGTAATGTTAAACCGTGTAAAAGTTTTTTTCATAGATTTATTATTATTAAATTTTCCACCAAAAATCTGAATTGCATGTAATATGCAAAGTATACTAAGTTTAGTCCCAACTTTGTAACGCTTAAAAATATTGATGCTATGAACAAAATTTTGGTATAGATGCTCATAAAATAACCTAATTAGTCCATTTTCGGTTGTCTGTCCGTCTGTCCGTCAACACGATAATTCAAAAACGAGAAAATATATCAAGCTGAAATTTTTACAGCGCATTAAAAAGTGCAGGGCATAAAAAGTGAGGTCGAGTTCGTAAATGAGCAACAATGGTTAATTGGATCTTGGGTCCGTAGAGATAGTCCTACAAGATATCGCTATTCGATATATTTAGATTATTAGAAATAAAAAGAATTATCGAAATTGGAAAGAAAAAATAATATTGCTCGATTTTTTGCAATTTTCTAAAAGGAACCCATTATAAAAAATAGTGAAAAATTTTTTGTTTCAGAATTTAATAAAACTTACGTTTATAAAGCATAACAAACCTGAACATTCGAAAATGAAGTTCATTAGATGATTGAGCTCAGATCAATTTCGGACATTATCTCGAAAATTATTCGTTACAAGAAACCGATTTTTTACTGACTGGGTTTTATCGAAATTGGAGAGGAAAAACTATGCTCGATTTTTTGCATTTTTCTTATGGCGTACCCCTTAGAAAAAATCGAAAAAATCGTGAAATTTTTTTTGTTTCGGATTTCGATAAAACTCAGTTTATAAGATAAATTTTAGGCAAAAAATTCAAAAATGCAGTTCATTGGAAGATTGAGCGAATAGTTTCTATGAAAAACGATATCTCGGATCGATTTTTGACGTTATTTCGAAAAAAATTCTTCCAAATGTTAAATAAACCCGATTTTTTAACTTTTTGGATCGAAAAACTACATAAATTAGGCAAACCTAATTCGTCCTTGAGGTATTCCCACATAATAAAATTAATAATATGTAGTCGGAAAATAGCAATATGGGAAATATTTACCCTTAGGGCTTTTCAATTTTGATTCACTTGTGAAAATGACATAGATGGTAAAAATTTTTATTGCATGTCAATAAAACTTTGTTGCAATTTATTACAGCTAGTCCAAGTAACTAAGACATAAACTTAAATTCGGAAACAAGCAGTTTCTGAACATAAAGATACAAGTTTTTAACTTTTGTAAAAGATTTTCGAGCTACAGGCAAATTACATATATTTAAATATGTTCGAACCAGCTCAAATGGGCTTTTTGGAAGACGTTCTTTGTAGCGTTTTAAATGAACTAAAAGTTCCTTAAAAATGTCTTTTAGGAACTGTAACATTTGTAATAAAGTATACAAGCTTGCCTTGAAATACTATGTAACTTTTAACTCTAATGTACCACGCAAATATTTCTCATACAATATATAGTGTATTAAGTGAGGTTTAAAATTCTGTCAATAAAGATATCTCTTTTCAACGACCAATACTCTAAGTATAGCTGTTTCTGTTCAACAATAAAATTGATTAACTTTACGTTATTATATCTCAACAATGAAACGGTAAATAATTAATAATTTTGGTTTTTTTTTCTTAACTCAGAACAAATTCATCAATCTTCAGCAGTTTCATTCAACTAGTCAACTAGGCAATTTGTGTGACGTAAATGTAATAAAATGCTCTAAAGATATCGTAAACTAGACAATTTGTATGGCGTAAATGTAATAAAATGCTCTAAAAAGATTGTAGAAGCGTCAAAAACCAAAGTTTTTTTATGTTTTGTTTTTGGAAAGCGCCGTAGTGTAAAGTTTTTTTTTGCATAAACAGAATCTGTGATAAATTTTCCTCATGATGAAAACTTTTTTTAAGCTCAATCACCCATTAATTTTTGTACAATTGTCATTTTTGTGAGTTCTTTCATCATCGTGATCAAGGGCCTTTGAACTATTATCTACTGCAAAACAAAAATAAACATTCGCCGTACTTGCTTTAACAGTCGGACTACCTTAATAATGTATGGACTTGTGGAGCCCTTGAAATAAAAGCTTATAAAAATAAGATCTCATCTTAATAATTCAATGGTTGTGACTCGAGTCGAATGGTTTGCGTTAGTGTTAGCTATGACTACGAATTGATGAGTGACGTAATACAAAAAGTTTTTATATTAGAAACATAAGTTTGAGAGAACTGAGAAGAATAATCATTTATTTAAAAAACAGTACAACACTACTCAGTACTCAACACTAAACGTTGAACACTGAATACTGAATACATTGAACAGTTTAGCTTTAAGTGTACGATCGTTTACGTTTCAGACTCAGTAGCATAACATTGAACACTGAAAAAACATTATTTGTGTTTCAGTTGTTCAACAGACGGCTCTTTCTAAACATTCAAAAAATAAAAATCAAATTCATTCAAAAACTTACGCGCTATTTTTTGAATGAACAACGATTCCTCACAACAATATAAACTATTGTGCAGTGTTTTTAGGCCTCGAAAAGAAACAAGTGAATGATAAAAAAAGTTTTCTTAGTGAATTTATAGTGAACAATTTTCGAGAAAACAATAATGTAAACTCGATTATAAAATAAAAATTTTTGTGTCCTATTTTCCAAGTAGTGTGTATTGTTGTTCCCGAATTTTACCGAAGAATTTTGTGAAAATGTATGTAAACAATTTTTTTTTTATTATGAATAAATCAACATATTTTCATATGCATTTCTGAGCATGTTGATTTGTGAAATCAGCGTTGCGACGCTTTATAACGACGCCTCCGTAAATTTAAAAAAAATAATAATTTCTGGAATTTTTTTAATAGAGATTTAGATTAATTGAAATCAACTAAGAAATATTTTCTTTAGAAAAACGAAATTATGACAGATTTATAAGATGTTTTTCTTTCTATTTTAAACAATTATTTGGGAAAATTCTTGATGTTTCTATACAAATTTTCTCTTTGCATACTTTCCATATTTGTTACAAGGTTTCGATAAAATTTTCTGAATTTGCTAAAAAATTTCTAAAAGTTAAATTTTAATAGCTTATAAAACGACTTGGGTTAAAAAACGTTCCTCCTAGAAATACCCAGATAAACAACATTTCTCTTTCAAACTTTGGAAATTCTTGCAAAACTTTAAGCAGAGTAAAATTTTACTCTTCAGAAAACAGTGAAGTAATGTTTCTCGAAAACTTGGATAGAATTTGCTAAACATTTCTAAAATTGTATTTTACGAAGTATTTAAACCAGAAGGAAGTTTTCGATTTCCGGAAGATAATCTTTCGAGGAAACAAGGAAGTTACAACTTTGCATCTTTCAATTTGGAAGCCTGACAAGAATAACAAAATTTTTGTAAGCCTCAATTCAATCGAGTAAGGAAAAATAATTTTGCGAGCCTCATAGTCGAATAAATAAGCCGGAAAATACTGTAAAATGTTGAAAACCTGTCGGGCAACACCGATTTCAAAGTTTTTTTTTTCTGCGTGTTTCTTAGATCTTAAGGAACATTTATCACTACTAACTTCTGCCTTGAATCGAAAATTTGGGAAGTTTCAAGCGCCCCAAACCACCCCAACAAGAAATAGTCTATATAAAATAAATATTTTCCCTCCGAAATAGGCTTTACGAAACTAAATTCCAATACCAATACGGGATTTGTGCCATTTTTGCCAAAAAACCCACTTTTTAGGGCTAAAATTGAAATATAAACATATTGCTGCGAGAATTTCTCACAAAGGAATTTTTGCTCGCTGATCACGAATTCGGGGTTCAACATTAATAATAATTTGGGCCTCAATGGATTTATTTGAAATACGAACTGGATAAAATTTCAATCAAAATTCGTTTAAAATTTTAAAAAATCGTTTTTAAGAAATTTGAGAAAACATCCTAGTGAACAGAGAATTTTTTAAGAGGGTTGTTTTACAATATTAATCAAATCTTTATATGTTTCCTGTTTCCGGTTACCTGTGAGGGATGATCTTTTTAAAGTACAACCGGAAATGGCATTCATTAAATTTTTATGTCAAATAAAAATACTTTTTAACTGAAAATAGGCTAAATTTGTTTTAATGAAATTATTCCGAAATATGGATAAAATTTATTAATCGAGATATTTTAAACTTTGTATCCGAATTCGAAAAACTATAATTATTCTGTCTGTCTAAGTCATTTGTTGTAAAATTATTTAAAAAAATTTTGTGGATAATATTTCTCACCCTTTTAACCCTCAGCACAAAGTGGTAGAAGGGGGTAAAAATTTTTGAGCAATGCTAGATAGTACAAGTTTTCAAACGAGCTATTCAGATTCCAAATTCGATGCTTTTTCACAGAGATACAGCTGTTTGACATTTTAATAAATTTTTGTACTTTTAAAATTTTTCTTTGATATTTTTGATTAGGATACTCATTTTTTTTCAAATTTTAGCCTATTTCTCAGAATCTTATATCCGGTACTGAGTAAGCAGGAAATGATTTCCAATTGTAGGTTTAGTATGGGCAGAGGGCTCATGTAGATGGTATTAGACAAATTAATAATATATAATTATATACCGGATGTTCCATTTTATACAATCCAGCTGAAAATTTCTTCAACGAAGAGTTTTTTAAAAAAAATGACGCACGTAAAATTTGTTCTTCTAGGAGGGGGACATTCCATAGAAACCGTAAATTTGACCATGCCCTGAATTGATAAGAGATAGATGAAAATTTTAAATTTGAGTTTAACAGACAACCTCATGCCAGAAATTGAAAGTAACTTCAAAACTGATTAGATTCCATATATTTCAATTTTTGAATTCGATTTCTGCTGAAATGCCGTTTTCAACAAAAATTATTTTTTATATTATAAAGAATAACTTTCAAATTTCAAATTTCAAATTTTTATTTGTTATTTGTTATTTTATTAAAAAAAATCTTTCTTATTTAAACTTGTACTCTTATCTTTTATCGATTATGAACTTGAGTTGATTTTCAAAAGACCTTGCAAAGTTATGTCAAATTTAAGGTGAAAATTTTCAATTGTATTGTTTCAAATGGGCCACCCAGTAAATAATATATAATAATTATTTATGATAATGGCAAGAAAACCATATTAGATTGATAATTTTGAATTATCATAATAATTAATAAGGTCTTAGGACGATTATAGTTATGCGACAACACAAAACATTAGTTTAGTTTATAGACCAGGTCATATAGACGCAATCATTCTGAAATGAATTCCTTTTGTACTTTTAGTAATATTTTTTTCCCGAAAGTATTGAATTATCACACGTTATCGAAAATCAACGAGTAGGGACAGGGGATATGTAATAATTCCGTTTGATAACCTCTAGAACATAATATATGAGATTCCTAGGTTCCTAGATTGGGGGATATCCCCAGTTTTGGATATATTTATGTATATTAATATTTTATGTCCTGTGTTAGGATTTTTATTCCTCATATATTTGAATTCTCAGTTGAATGGATAAAAGATAGTACATTGAAATTTAAATTATATTGGTTTCATTTTTGACAAGTGGAAAAAAACAATTGACTGAATTATTTGTTGAAATACCATATGTATAGACAGTGTTGATTACGGAATCATTTGTTTTTTCACATCATGTAAGTAAAGAGAGATTAGATCCACTCTTAGATATCCAGACATACATACATGTCACACACACATGACTGATATTCACATATAATATATACTATATAATTTGCGCCCCCCACGAGTAAACAGTGGTGTTTACAAAAAAATGTTTGGATCAAAAGTTGTTTACGAACGGTTTACAAAATGGGTCTTACGAACTCAATACCTCATTGACTTATGTAGCTTATTTATGAACTCGACTTTAATTTTTACATCCTAAGTACACTATAAACATTTCAGCTTGATATCTCAGACAGACAGACAGACAGACATTAAGGCGGAAAAACGGAAATAAACTTTATGAACGCCTGTACCAAAATTTTGTTCGTGGCATCAATATTTTTAAGGTTTTTACTTTTAAGCCCAGTGAAGCGGGCCCAGGTATCAAAACTGGTAATAAAAATATTACTATCTGTGATATCGTTCAAAGTTACCATCTATGATAAAATGTATTTTTATAAAATTATTGCCCATTTGACCTAGTCTATAGTTATAGCGTGTTGCGATTGCTTATATCTAATAAACAATTATATTTTATGTATCGTAAATAGTTAATTTATTTCAATTATACTAATTAAAAATCGAATTATTATTATTATTATTTATTTAATTTTTTTTTTTGTTGATAAATTGCAATTAGATACAAGACAGGAGGTCTACAGAATAGACGAGTTATATGATTTTCGGTATTAATTTTCTGAATCTCGGTTTACGAAAGCCGTGTATGCACTTAAGGTTGTTGCCTCGCTATTGCCATAGTATTAGAAAATTATAATATGATATTATAATACAATTACCTACCTTAAAATTTGAAGTCGATTGACCGTCTCTAACTCAAGACAATATTAAAATAGAGTTCGAATCATTAGCAACTCAGCAAATTTAATCAATTTGATAGGGGATAATCTTGATGTCAAATTGGCCGTATTACCCTTAAAAATGTAAAACTAGACTTGATACCATGACAAAATTTGAAAGTGTAATTAAAATTGATTAAAAAACGAAGAAGTTATAAGCAATCAAAGATTGCATTCAAAGGTTGCCCATCTCCTTTTAGCAAAACAATGTGGGTATCCTCCTCTTTGTTTAATTAGGAATTTTAAAGTTCATACCTTGCATATTAGTAAAAATTTAGAAAACCAACTTCATTTTTCGATTCGTGAAGTGAGAATTCTTCATCTGAAGTGATAAAAAAAATTTAATTCGATCCCCTATTGTTGTACAGAAACGACTCAATTTAGAGTATTGTCAAACGTTGAGTGGTACAGTATAGATAAAAATTATACATTATTTCACTACAAGCTTATATACTATAACCGTGCATAAAATCCAAAATTTTTACAATATTGTAGGAAGACAAGAACGTTAGTTTCTTCGTTTTTACAATTCTTTAGAGGCCATATCCTTGATTTTCAGAAAAAGCAATGAGACTAGACTGGGTTAAAAATTTAACACCGTTTAGGGCAGGCATGGGCACATGCGGCTTAGAGAAATCCCTAACACTTCTGTAACTAAATAACGAGCAAGACAGCGACAACCCAATCAGTGTCAACCAATAATACGAGTAAGACAGAAAGACAACATTTTTTTTCTACCTATCTCATTACTATAAAAACTGAGATAGGTAGAAGAGTCGTATACCCGCCTTGCTTCCTCCTCTATGAGCAATGCGGTCTTGCATTAAGAGACACACAATAAAGTTTATGGCACTCAATAAAGTTATAACAATGGTGACTTTGACTTAAAATAACTCGCCCATACCTGGTTAGGGCTTTTCCATTTTTATTATCTCATCTGATTATACCGTGTATCTCAAAAACTAAAAACTTTTTCATTCGAAAAAAGTTATTTTGCGGTTGTAACCCATAGGCGCCGAATATCTAAAGACAAATCTGTTTGGATACAGCTGAGATATGAAATAATATTGACGTATACCTAGTTTAAAAATTTTAATACTCGAATTAGGTTATAAAGAACATTTAGTTAAAATAAATGTACCGTTTAAATTATAATTTCAAGTAGTTAAGGAGCTGACACGTATTTTATTGAAAAATTCTAACCGTTTGAGGTTTGGTAAGTTAATGTAAGTTGAGGCCAGGACCCTAAAAATTTTTTAATAATATAAACAAAAACCATCAATTTAGAACATTTGAACCAAAATTAAGAAGAATTAAGACATTCGTGTAAGCAACTTACATATCAAAACTCTAAATTTATTGCGCAAGTATCTTACCATTATTCTGTTCTGTTCGAGAACTTGATTGATCACGACGCGATTTCCTCCGCGAATGTGCCGGACTGTCTAAACAGCTTGATGGAAAAAGATAGGTAGTAACCTTTTTCACTTTTGGATTACGTCACTCGACGTATGGGGTACTGAATTTTTGCTTGTTTTACATTGAACATGATCCTAATGTAAAGCCCTAGGGTAAATTCTGGAAAGGAATTTTTATTATATTTTTGAGGAAATAACATGAAAATATGTCTCCCAGGCAAGAAAAAAAGTAAACTTCATTATTTTGGTTTAATTTCTGGTCTTAAGGATGTACGATCGTTGGACTAAGTCTAAATTTTGAAAATTTTAGGGGAGGTTTCCCGATTATTTAAATAAATAAATGATTTCAAAGGTAGGCATGTTTAACATTGCTTTATGGGTGCTTTATGGGAAAACGGTTGATGGATGGTATGTTTCAAAAAAAAAACTATATAAATTAAAGTTAAAATCTTAATAAATTATTGAAAAAAAAAACCCACTGTGCCCGACTTATTAGGGATGTATAAGCACAGTAATGGGGGCACAAATTTAAAAAAAGTATATATTTTCAAATTTGTTATAACTTGACAATCAATATAAGGCGAAAAGTAAGAATAAAATTTTTCGATATTTGCAGTAATTTTCAAAATATTGAAAATTAAAAATTTTGTTTAATTATTTAGCTTTCGATATTTCGAAAACCAAGGCAGATATCGAAAAATTGTATTCATAGTTTTCGTCTACATTCATGAATTTAAAACAAAATTTATCATCAAAGTTGAAAATAAAGTACAAATAATTTCAACCACAAATCTAAACTTGCCTTAGCGCTCGTACTACCTTAACGCCCTAGTAAATAAATCACATTACAGTTTTTACTAGATTTTTTTTTAGAGGACAATTAGAAATAGGTTAAAATAATAGTATGTAAATAAATTAATAATTTTTTATGATATTTTAGCTGACACGCGCGAAATTACTTTAGTTTGTACGACTCCCATATCTCTAATACGCTGAGTGTCCCAACGAAGTGTATAGAAAATAAAATTTTGATATCAGACAGTTAGGATTTTTACATAAAAACGAATGTGAGCTCCTTGACTAAAAGTTTTTTATGTTATTATTTGTTAAAGAAATGAACTGTTTGATGGAAGCCAGACCAGAAGACTCAAGACACTGTGACTGATCACTGTTTTAAAACCACAAGTAGCCACTAACTCAATGATTATAATCAATTTAAAACTCTGTATAATGTATTTAACAATTTCGCATTAAATGTCCCAATCGTCATTATATATTTTTATTTTCAGTACAGTATGTTTCATGTAAAATTGTCTACTTATTTACTCTAGCAATGGCACAAAATTGGTAAAATTTATAATATTTATAATACTTTAACATTCTAACCCCCGTAGGTTCGATACAATAAAACGCCACTAGTTGAATTATTTGAAAACTTTGCTATACTTTAATGTTTGACACAAAGATACATTAACTATTCCACAGGAAATCAATTTACTACCTTGATTTCCAAATATATTAACGACGAATATATTTAAAAATATTTCAACAACTACTGTTCACACTTCAATGTTGTTTGAACTATCCACAATGACTGTCCATAGAGAACTCTTCATACTGAATTCACCATATCGACTGTCTTGTTATTTTACAGTACCCATAACTAGAACTTTAAATTTTCATGGAAACCATGTACTATTTTGGAATATATTTTAGAATTCGATTGGAAATTTAATAAAAAATTTACAGTTTGGGTATTATTTAATCAACCAAATTAAAAATAATTTTGAAGAGCAATGTACTTTAGGGCATTATGAAATGTGCTGAAGCCTCCTAGAATCTTCCTGTAAACATTAAAAGAAACAAATTTACGGATAACATGTCATTAAAAAATATTTGAACGTAAAATTTTGTAAAAAAAATTTTAATAAAATATACTTTTTATAGGATAAGCTTTTATTATACTAAAAAGTAGTATATACTTATTTCATACATGAATGTTTGTAAAAGCTGGAGGCGTTCAATCTAAAATATCAAGGATGATTCGGAGTACCTCAAGCTTTTATCAATAGTCATATATGAGTGGCTTGTACTTTAAAAAGTATAAAAGCTTGTGCTTTAAAAAGTATTTTTAATTTCAAAATAAAAAAGGTAGGTATATCAAATAAGGTGGAAGAGATGGGAAAATCAGGACGTCACTTAGTGTACCATGAATTGCCATCTAAACTAAACGTGAATGCAAAATTTCTGCTGAATCGGTTGAGGATAACTGCTTTAAAATTCAGTTGTAAGTTTAACCCGAAGAAACATACATTCCTACAAACATTGCAAATTAAAGTGGTTCGGCTGTCTGAGCAAGTACGGTGAATATTCTTTTCTTTTTGCGGTAAATGGTAGTTCAAAGTTCTTTGACCACAATAAACACAGTTTTGGGGTCTCTTGTGGCGCAAAATTTTGAATTATTTCATTTTTAAATTGTAATTTTTAAGACAGTACTTTATGGAAGAAGAAAGTTTTCATCATGAAGAAAATTTATCACAGATTCTGTTTATATACAAAAACTTTACCTTATGACGCTTTCCAAAAAGAAAACATAAAAAAACTTTAATTTTGACGATTTTTCGATATTTGTAGAGCATTTTATTACATTTACGTCATTCAAATTGCCTATTTTACGATAATTTTAGAGCATTTTCTTACATTTACGTCATAAAAATTGCCTAGTTGACTAGTCACGTGACAGACGAATCACTTTAAATAAAAGCTTGTAATAGTTATAGAAATACTTGTTTTTTAGATTTATGTCAAAAGTTACGTGCAAAACTTAAATGCACACCTTAACAATACTATACACAAAAATAAAACGATTTTTTTTTTGTGACAATATTAAAATTGTTGTAAATAAAAAGATTTTAATTACATAAGAGACGATTATGTTCAATTGATTTAAATACGGGTAGCTTTGAATGCATTATTTAGTTAGTACTGTACTTTAATGATGTAAAAGACCTGAATCCATAAATAGATAATAATATTGCTATAGTCAACTTTGCCCCTTATCAATTAATATGTTTGCCGTTTTGTAATTTAAGTAACATTAAATATAATTATTTCTTTAAAAAATTACTTCGAAATTTCACTACTGATTGCAATTATTTTATATTTATATAAATTTATTTATAATCTCCCCTCTCCCCTGTATCTTTCTACAATTCTCGAAACTCATTTCTATTTCAATGAAACGATTTTTAATAAGATAATGATGCTTTATGGGAAAATTTGGAAACTACCATATTTGGGAGTCGGGTGGAATTTTTGAATTCTTTATGGACCTTTGCATTTTTCTTTCAATTATTTCATTGTTTTTATACCATGTATATGAAATATATACCAAGGTATACTAAGTTTAGTCCCAAGTTTGTAACGCTTGAAAATATTGATGCTTGGAACAAAATTTTGGTATAGGTGTTTATAGAATCACCTAATTAGTCCATTTCCGGTTGTCTGTCTGTCTGTCTGTCGTCTGTCTGTCCGTCTGTCATCATGATTACTCAAAAACGAAAAAAGATATCAAGCTGAAATTTTTATAGCGTACTGAGGACGTAAAAAGTGAGGTCAAGTTCGTAAATGAGCAACATAGGTCAATAGGGTCTTGGGTCCGTAGGACCCATCTTGTAAACCGTTAGAGATAGAACAAAAGTTTAAATGTAAAAAATGTTCCTTATAAAAAATAAATAACTTTTGTTTGAAAAATTTTTTCGTTAACATCACTGTTTACCCGTGAGGGCGCAAATTATGCGCAAATTGTATAGTATGTATTATATGGGTATATCAGTTATATATGTGTGACATGTATGTATGTGTAATGTGACAGAGTAATTGACACCGTCTATACATGGTATTTCAACAATAAACTCAGTTAATTGTTTGTTTTCACTTGTTCCTTTTGCATGTCACTTCAGGACAGATCTAGGAGATCAAGTTGTTGCAAACACTTTGTTACTATTTACTTTAGCTTTACAGCTGTCATGTCCTGTACTCCTGTACTCACAGAAACGAAGCATTGAAGTTCGCAAATTTGAACAGTAAGACGAAAATGATTCAAAACTTGTCATTCGGGGATTTTTGGGGTCGCTGAACACGAATATCGTGACAGAATCGGGTACCAGGTACCTCGGAGACCAATCGATATTTGTGTTTAACGACCTCGAAATACCTCGAGTAACGAGTTTGGACTGATTATATAACGAATTTCCCAAAAACTCCGTCTCACTGACTATTGACTGTTTCGATCGATGAACTCGATGAACTCGATCATTAACTGTTTTTAGTGTATCGTTTCCGCGATTACTGACATATTGAAATCACTGAAAACCCAGAGATTTTTCTTAAATCAACTAAATAATATGAACCCTTCAACTTTACGTTGATATACTGCTCGTTTCAGAATTTACTCGGGTAAACAAATGTCTTATTAGCTTGGAGAATCGTGACCATTGTAACCATACGTAATATATATTTTATTTCCACAATATATTTTTTTTTAAAGATTTTATTTTTGTGGGGGTACCTGGATGGATATAAATCGTAAACAAACACATTTCATTTATATTTTATAATATACATGAATCGTCACTGGACACACAATATTATGCATATGGGGGACATATGGGTGCGCAGTGGGGAAGTGAAACGTTTTATTTAAAAAAAAAAAAAAAAAAAAAAAAAAAACGTGTTGAACAGACAAAAGTGTAGGTTTGCTGTTACCAATCGACTCTCAATGTTTACATTATTTTATTAGATCGATTGCCAAAACATTGGCAATCAACACTGGCCAGTAGCGTACACGATAAAAAAACAATTATAGTTTTAGAAAAATTCACTTTTTATGTTGAAATAACATATGGGTTGTTCTACAAACTAGGGAACAAAATGAGCCATATTTCGATTCGACATTTTTTGTGTGATTCTAGTTGTGAAGTTCAGTCTATTATCTTATGTTAAGTGGAACAGTCAAAATATTTTAAAGTTTTAGATTTATGGCCAAATTTAAAAGGAATCAAGCGCAATTAAAGTATTTTATGCGTTAACAGAAACTTTTTTCGGTTTATTTTTTACTAAATCCAATATTTTCACTTTTTTTGGTACAAAAACGTCAAACTAGGTGATTTTTTTGCTGATGATCTAAAACCCGATGTCCGATTATACGGACTATGCTCATCTTCCAAAGAATTTCACTTATTTGGAGGTATTTTTGATTGCTGATTACGAATCCAATGTCAGATTACATGGATTTTGGTACGTCTTCCGAAAATCGTGCCATTTTTGTTCAAGAATGTCAAAAAAACTGCAATCTATGTATTTATCCTCGAAATTGTGCTCTAAGTTTTGTTCGCTCCTTACGAATCATAGAATCCGTTTAATCGGACATCAGTTTGGTAATCAGCGGCAAAAATCGACTTTCTAGAGCAAAGTTTTTCGATAATTACTTAGTTTATCGGTTTTGTGCCAAATTTTTGACCAAAAATGGCACGGTTTTCGGAAAACGTGACAAAATCCGTTAAGCTGATATCAGATTCGTAATCAGTGACCAAAAATATCTTCTAGATAACAGTTTGGACGATTAATGCTTAGTTTTCTGTTTTTGTCTCAAAAAGTGAAATGTCGAGTTAAAAATGGTACAATTTTTGGAATACATGACAGAATTAGTGTAATCTGACATTGAATTCGTATTTAGCAACCCAAAATACGTACTAGATGACAATTTCAAGCCAAAAAAGCTTTAAAAATTTGGGGCTACATTTGCCTCCTTATGACTAGGTTAAGTTGGCTGAATGTTCTTTGGGGTGAAATAAACAGGTTATAAAAAGTTTCATTAAAATCGGTGCTATTTCCCGACTTTTCCACTTTCGACACTTTTGTCCAGCTTATTCATTGTATAATTAATCAATATTATTGTTTCAATATACTCGTTAGACGTTAAAATTGAGTAAATAGTATAGACCGTGTGAGGTTAGAATTACTAAAAAAAATATATACTCCGTCCATGCAGATAATATTGGTCGTTCTAGTTGATTTGGTAAACTCAATTTTTTGTTTTAAAGAAAACGGTTCAGAGTGTGGGCGGATTACAAATATATCTTTCAATAGAACACTTAATTGGTTGCGGATGTAACGTTTATGTGAAAAATCATGTATTGCACAAAAATTTTCCAAATCAAAATTTATTATTTATTGATTTTTCATTTAAAAAAAAATCTTAGATATATATTTTTTAATTTTCAAGTACGTACTTAAGTAAAACTTATCACATTTTGAATTTTTTTGAAAATCATATAGAATTTTCAATGAATTTCCTTACATCATTTTTCCAATTGTTCTTTATTAAGTGTTTTGATTATATTTCGAAAGTATGAACTCGTACTTTTTAATTTTGCAATCTATTGCTCAATAATGTGTATCACTCATTTCCGCTTTGTACGAAGGGTTGAAAGGGTGAGAAATATTATCCCTAAATTTGGTATAAAGTTTAGAAGTGTAGAAAAATTTTAAAAATTATTTTACTACAAATCTTCTAGGACTACTCGAAGCTTTGTTTATTTAATGAAAATTTTTGGACCAACAGACATGCAAGAAGTGAATTAAATAAAAGCATGTAAATTAAAAAAAAAAAAACTGTTTATGATTGTGACAGCCTGACAGGGTGTGTCAGTAAATTCTCGCAAGAAAGATTACAATCATTTTGTTTGGAATACTGAATCTGAATTTGGCAACAATATTTATTTAAAAAAAAAATACAAATACCTTTGACTAAATATTAATAAAGAATCAATTCAACTGATTTGCAGATAAACCAGTGGCGGATTTAAATGGTTGGTAAAAGAACCATTGCCCTCTAGGATTCACTAGCAGACAGATCACAAGTCCTCTTTTAGCAGAATCAACTACCAATCTCGTTAGTTAGAATATCCTTGAATCGTGTCAGTAATGTCTCAAAGCGGGAAGATTTCGTTTTCTTCAAGGATGGCGATAATGTTAATTATACTAATTGTCCGTCGGAACACGGGTCGAAGTTTAGGATAGCCTTCAAATGTTTTAGGAGATTTTCCCTCATGATGGCTGATTCTAATAGAACACGTCAGGAATTGCTGGATGTTTGTCACGATTTCATCAGCCAATATAGTTTGGAGGAAAGTCGTCGAAATCTATGCCTAGCCTCTGAGTTCAAGAGACAGTCATGGGAATTTTAGGAAGGCCAGTATCCTAGCTTCGTACATACAATGTGTTAGAATTTTGCGACGACCAGTTAGAGCGAGTTGAGTGGGGCCGAGATTGAATTGGTTTTGTGGTATAGAGGTCGAAATTTTCTAAACGTTTTTAGAGGGCTTGCTCTTAACTTTGGGTTGCTACATTTACAAATACATAGCAGGACGATCGATTATCTGTTTCACCTCTTGCACAACAAGATCAGAGATTTTTGAATGTGTCTAGCACCACTTTGGACTTTGGAAATCTCGAACGTAACTCCGTTCATACGAGTAAAAAGAATGGTAATAAAATCACGTTCGTCTAAACCACCATAGATCATTTCTTTCGCAAAATTGTAGGAGATTCATGAAAAATGGTAGCAGAGGAAAGGAAAATCAAATTAATTTGTAACCTTTGTCTTTGTGAGCATGAAACATCCAGGTTCATGACTTCTCTAGCAAATCCTGTCGTCGAAAGACAAACTGAAACATTAAAAGATCGGATTGGGGCGTTTATTTTCACTCTTGAAGAATATATTCCAACCTTTCTATAAAAAGTGAATCTTTACCCTGAAAAGTCGGATGCTCTATAGGAACTGTGCCCTGAGTCTTTTGTTTGAAATCCGCCACTGCAAATACCTTTGTCTAAAAATCAATAAAGTATTGAATGTCGAATCGAACTGATTTTATAGATAAATTAAAATTCAATGTGTGTACTATAAAACGGTTGCTGTTGTTGCGTTTCAATTGTTAAAATTCATCAAATGTGTCAACGCTGCGCTGTGTTCTTAAGGCGTAATAAAAATTAAAAAAATTTAATTTTTTTTTTTTACTATTTAAATGCAAAGTATTAACTATTGACAGGAAATTTGAGTATGGTTTTGAATACTTAAAATCATTTATTGTTGCTGTATTGTTTTAAAAATAAAATCGACCCACGACTCTAAATGCTTGTTGTTGCAATGTGAGCTGGTAGTAAATTTTTTAAATACAATCAAAATCCTTTGTTTTTTACGGCTTTTATTTAGTTCTACGTAATGCAAGCACTGACTTTCAACCCTTTTATAAACGGTATTTCTACAATTAACTCAGTCAATTGTTTGTTTTCACTTGTTTTTTACTTTTTTTTTTTACTAAATTTAGAAAAAAACTGTAAAAATCTTTTTTGGGGTGATTCTACCCCTATATAAAAAAAGGTTTATGGTCTAATTTTTATTATAACAAATCAAAAACCTTTTGGTTTTTAAAGATTAACTAGGCATGGGCAAATGTGACTCACAGAAGTCCCTCAGATTTCTGTATACGAGTAAGACAGAGTGACAACATTTTTTTTCTACCTATCTCATTATTATTAGAGAAACTGAGATAGGTAGAAGAGTCGCATACCCGTCTCGCTTCCTCCTCTATGAGCAATGCGGACTTGGATAAAGAGACACACAATAAAGGTTATGGCACACAATAAAGTTACAACAATGGTGACTTCGACTTAAAATAACTCGCCCATGCCTGTCGTAGACTACGAGATAAACTACGTACCAGTTTGAAAAACGGTGTTTCAAGAAAAACGCGTTTGAAGTTTTATTAGTGCAACTGTATGTTATTATTACTTTTTATCTACTTCGAATTTCTTCATAAAATTTTTGAAGGGCATTTCTATGATACTAAGAAACATTATTATGCGTATACTAAGAAACATGCACATGCGCCAAATATTTCACGCGTTAAATATTCTTTAACTTTGTAAATCATAACCTCTACATAATTTTATATAATATTATTTTTAATGCACTTAACACAACTTAATTTAAACTAACGAAAGTACATGAATTGTCTCAAAAATTTTCTCTTGATGAGAGAAATTCTAACAATTTCTAACGGACTTGAAAAAAAAAATTTTTTTTTTAAATAGGTTGAAAAAAATCTGACAAATTCCTAATTCTAAAATAGATCAAATTATTTGAAGATAGAAAAATTTTCAAGCACATGTACCATTTTAAATCGAGCGTGAGCAAAATGCTCATAACGCGATTGTCAACGGGCTAAGTGTTAATTTTAACTACCAGCTCACTAAGTAAAACTAACGAGTATTGAATATGAAGTATGTACAGCGTACACTAAACACTTGTACAGGTGTAAAGCGAAGGCTCTTTGTATATTAGGCTCTTCAGTCTTCACTCATACATACAAAACACCACCGCACCGCACCGTTTCTATGTGTGATCAAAAAGATTCGTTAGTTTTGTGTTTATGTTTATCGAAGAGATTTAATCCTGCATACTAATTAAGGTACTTAAGTACAAAGGACTTTTTGGACGTAGTGGGCTTCCTTTTCAATTCAGTACCTAAATTTAAAAAAAACAACCGCATGATGATAACAAATAACTAGTACAGAGATGGATGTTAGACATCCATTTGAGTTACCACTCTTGTTTTTATTAATTGTTTAAATATCCTGCGTATACTTCATTGAAACAGAGAAATAAAAAGCTCATGTGGAAATTAGTTTAAAAAAATTTTCGCATGTTTTTAAAATTTAAACCTTAAAAAATATTTAGTAAATTCACCCGATAAAATTACACCCTCAACAAAGCGGGGTTGCATCTATTTTTGGCTATAAAAATCAAATTCAAAAATTAACCTATTTCAATTTTTTTTTAAGTTTTGTTATAAATTTCTGCGTTTCCATTCATTTTCTGACCTACGGGTTAGCCATACATTTAATGGGGTTGAACTAGCATGGATCTGCGGGTTTTTGGTTCCTATTCTCAGACATTCTAGCACGCATATGCGAGTTTTTCAGTCCTTGAGTTAACTTGGTGATTCAGAACAGTCTCTGATCCACGGGTTGGCCGTATCTCTAATAGGGTTGAGTTAGCATGGATTTTTGAGTTTTTGGTCTTTGCGTTAATCCTGTGATTTTGTCCACTCTTTGATCTGCGGATTAGAAGAGGCAGTTATAGAAGGCAGTTTAAATTTTTGATTGATATGAGATAAATTTCCATGTGATGATTATTTAAAAAAACATTGGATTTTAAATCCAAATTGGTCAATTTTGCTTAGAAATTTTATACCAAAATAAGTAACATTTCTCACTGTTTCAACTCCGTACAAAGCGGCAAGAAATGGTAAAAATTTTCTAACTGTAGATTCCAAAACGAAAGTACAAGTTTTCAAATGAACTTTTGATGTCCCAAATTCGATGATTTTTCGCAGAGATAACTACTATTGGAAATTTTGGTAAAATTTTGTGTTTGTTTCAAAATGTTCCTTTAATAATTTTGGTGAGTATATTTCATCTCATTATTAATATTTCCCAAGAATTTCTAAAAAATTGACGAAGAATTTGACGAATTTCTTAAAAATTAAAAATTTTTCTCCTGCCAGTTAAACAAGATACACACCCCCGTCCCTTCCTCATTTATCTTGAACAGTAAAATATCTCCAAGACTAAAGAAATAAAAATGCATAAATTCAAAAATTTGACCCCATATGTTTAAATTTGTCAGGTAATGTGTGGATGACTTCGACCTTTTATGGCATTCATTATTATTTATGATTCCCACGAACCATTTATGGTAGGGTTTAGACATATGGTTAACGGTTGTTATTTTTTTTAACATTCATAAAAACTATTTTCTCTCTTAAACATTCAACAATGAAGTCAAGCGATGTTATTGTTTGTATACTATACTTCCAATATATTATATTTAAAATAATATATAATTCGTTAAAAAATTTGATTGAGTAGAGTATATCGGAAGTACTGATAATGCAATTATCATAACTCAAAATAGCTATACGCTATACATTATACTACCAATATAATCTATTTAAAATAATACTACCTAAATTTTTATTTTTTATAACCACAAAAAAAAAACTTAATAATAAACGATTATTCATGGTTTTAGAAGTTTTTTGTTGAGTAGATTATGTCGGAAGTATTGATAATACAATCATTATAATAGGTCAAGAACCAAATGTAGTATTTGGCAGTAATTTCGAAACGATTGAAAATTTGAGATACTGTTTCCAAAGTCATGTCTAAGAAATTTTTTCCACTAAAAAAATCGTTGGACTTTTTTTCAAGCAGCAAGCTTACAATTATAGTCCTTTTGTCCAACAGTCGTTATAATCATTATATATTTTTTAACTGAAATAATTTTCTTCTGAGATAAACGTCATTAGAAGCTATTTTAATGACTAAGCCGGAAAAGAGTATAAAAACCTTCCGGGCAGCAGCAATTTCAAAAATTATTTTTCCACATGTTCCTTAAATCTTTATGATCATTCATCACCAATCAAGTTTCAAACACCCCCCCCCCTTAAACTATCCCAACAAAAAAGCAAGAGTTGTTAAGTATTTTCGAAGCATTTTGTGTTCAAAATTGACTCTGGAGGGGGTTTTTTGGTCGCAGATCATGAATCCTGTGTCTAAATTCAAAAATATCACGCTCCAAAATAGGATTAGTGCCATTTTTGGTCACAAAACCTATTTTAAAGGTCTAAAAAAGGTTCTATGGCTAAAAATGGCCCGAATCCCATACTGTATTTGAGGTATTGATGAATTTAGACCTCGTATTCATAATTAGCGACCAAAAAAACGTCCTGGAAGAAATTCTCCCAGCAAAATGTTATATATTTTAATTTTATCCCTAAAATGACTCGAATCCCATTCTGAAGTGTGGTATTGTTAAATTTAGACCCCATATTCGTGGTCTGAAACCAAACAAATCCCCTAGATTCAATTTTGGCGACAAAATATTCATTTTAAAGACCGTTCCTTGTTGGGGTGGGTTGGGAGGCGGTAGTTTGAAACTTCCCCAATTTTGAGTTGTTGAATGGTTCCTAAACGTTTAAGGAATATGTAGAAAAAGTATTTTTAAATCGGTGCTGTCCGACAAGTTTTCAGTATTTTTCGGCTTATTTATTTGATTTTCATTCAAACTTTCAATAAAAATCATCCATCTCCGAAGAAAATGAAAATTTTGGTTAGCATTAATTTTAAAATTGCATTTTAAAAGTTAAATTTTCATAAAGAAAAAATTTATTGTTTACGACCTTGAAAGCATTATCTCAAATTTTCAAACGTTTGAATAATGCGACTGATCCTAGACCAATAATTTTTAAATAGTATTTAAGAAAGCCACTTGTTTTTTTTCCAGCTAAATATTTACATATTCACTGAAGGGAAGGAATGCATTAATTTAGATTTAGAATTTTTAAAATAAAATTTGAAAAAAAAAACATTAATGGTCAACTCATCTACATAACTTGCATATTTAATTAGATTCAAATTATTTGAACAGCGCTATACTTGTGCAGTGGTCCTTAAACCATAAAGCAATGGAAATGGGAATTTTTTTTCGGTGTGTATTCTCGGTCAATCCTAGAGTTTGAACCTGAGAGGTGACAAATTTTTTGTTTCAAAGTAATACGAAAATCGGATTCATTTTACGACTGGGCAATTTTTCGAAGAGCGATATCTTGTAAAATACTCTTCCAACTGTCAAATCAACACAATTTTTGTATTTTATGGATCAAATGGGTGTTTTATTGAAATCGGAATTAAAAAAATTGTTTCCAATTTTTCTTAAGGCGGTATCCTTAGAAAAAATCGAAAAAAATACAATTTTGAGTTTGATAAAAAAGAGAACACAAAAATTGGGTCCATTTTAATATTGGGCGTGTATTTTTTGAAATGCCGCCTAAAATTCTACATTGAAGCGATGTGCGATATCTCGAAAATACTCGCCCAATCGCCAAATGGATTTCTGTATTTTTTGCAATTTTCTTCAGAAAAAATCCTTAGAAAAAGTCGAAAAAATTTAATTTTTGTTCGAAATTTGATTAAACTCAGTTTAAAAGGTAAATTTAACCCATAAAACACAAAAATCAGTTCCATTTTACAATTAGACGCGAATTTTATCAGATATTGCCTTAAATTCTACACCGAAGAGCGATATCTCGGAAAATATTGAACCACTCGTCAAATGAAACCAATTTTTGTAAATTTGGGTTAAAGTTACCTCATAAATTGAGTTTTATCGAAATAATTTTTCTGGTTTTTTTGAAATTTTTGATAGGGTAGAAAAAATCACATTTGTTTTTATAAAACTTACAATTTATTACCAGTGGCGGATTAGCCATGTAGCAAAAGTAGCAAATTTTACATACCCCCGCACATGGGCCATCCTAGTGGGAGCCCCAGGTAGATTTACGACGGCATACAAAAAATGAAAATTGAGAAATAAAATAAAAGTGGAAGGAAGCGTACGAATTTTTGGGCAAGGGGCCCCAGGTAGTTTTACGAAAACTATAAAAAAAGCGGTCCGGCACTATTTGCTTTGACAAATTCATAATAAAGTATGAATTAAGGAGACTAACGAAGACTAAAAAGAAAATTGGAAGGAAGAATACAAATTTTTTGCTAAGGGGCACCCTCTGGGACTCCAGGTAGTTTTACCCGCCTAGGACTATTTTCAAAGACAAATTGATAGTGACGTATTAGACAAAGACCCAGAAAATACAATAATCTGAGAATCGCCTTAGATTCTATACCGAAAAATTATATCTCACTAGAGACAGATTAATCATTAGTTACTCTTCCTAGGAACTACCTGGGAACCCCGGGAAAAGAAAAAACCAAAAGAGAAAAGAACTTTGTTGAAGAAGAGCGATAATTTAATTTACGATGAGTTTAAAAAAGCGTTGCCGGTTGATGTTCGATTTCCAGGCTATGGGCCCCGATAATTGAATACCCTATGGGCTCCGGATTGAGTTAATCCGGCACTGTATCTCGGAACGGAAATGAATATTAAGATTCACTGGTATACATATAAAAAGGACTAAGTAAGTGCAGGTACTAAAAACTAAATTAAGGTATAAAATTAAAACTAATTGTGATACTCATTGACAGATTTACAAAAACTTTCTGTTACATAACATGCATACTTAAAATTAAAGATTTCTAATATTTTTGTTGTTGTTGTTGTTACGTTTGAAATATTTAAGCGTTGTCGCATCTCGCATATCGTTATTTGATCCGTTTATTACAAAAATGAGGATATTATATGTATGTTCGAAAAGGAATGACATTTCCTCTTCTGGTATTTTGGTGTACAATTAAAAAAAAAAAATCATATAACGAGCGACGACCGACGGAATAAAAATTGTTAAATATAGTTTTTAAAATATTGTTACATCCGGTTTTTTTTTCTATTAAAAATAACTTTTGATTTTGATACACATAAAAAAAATTTTTTGTTCATTGACTTGAGATATTTTCATTTTGACATTAGAAAAAAAATTTTTTTAAATCAAAAACAAACAAGTGACTGAGTTAATTGTTGAAATACCCTGTATAGAAAGGGTTGAATGTCAGTGCTTACATTATTTTTAATAGATCAGAAAAGTTTACAAAATCAACACAATAGGGTATTCTACTATATTTGAAAAAGTACTTCAAAATGTTGATTTTGCTAATAAAAAGCCACCAAAAATTTATTTCGGAAAAATACACACGCTTTCTTGCCAAAACTTAAATTAAATTTTAAACCTTTTTAAACTGTCAAAAACGCAAGCATCCAATTTGGTGACGTAATATCGGTATCATTATACGAAATAACACAGATAAGTTTGACAGATAAATTCATAGACAACTAATTATAATAAATATAAATATTTATTATCTATGGATATATTATACCCAGCTGTCTACACTAAACTAATTGATGGTCTATGATTCATACCGATATGACATCACATCAGGGCTTGTCCGCGTTTTAGGTCACGTGATATACAGTTTAAAAATTACGATTTTTAATTTTAATGTTATAAAAGAAAAATGTGCTTTTATGACTCGAAATCAGAATATTTAAGTATATTTTTACATAAATAACTTTTTTCAAATATCATATTTTATTTTTCACTACCGAAAGTACTCTTTCGGCCGCCATTTGTTTTAGTTTTCGGAAATTTTGTATTTTTACACGACCGTTGAAGGTATCTGTAAATTTACAACTGCCTGTCAATTATATTTTTTTCGGAGAAAATGGATACCAAATTTTATTCTAATTTGCGTCCTCACGGGTAAAAAGAGTTCAAAAAAAAAGTTCTAAGAAAGTTGTAAGAGAACTTTTTTTACATTAAATTTATGTTCTAACTTCTTTGTTACCTCTAATGGTTTAAATGATGGGTCCTACGGACCCAAGACCCAATTGACCTATGTTGCTCATTTACGATTTCAACTCAATTTTTACATCCTGAGTAATTACAAATTTTTCAGATTTTTCAACCTATCTACAGTTTTTTTTAAAACCATATTTTTTTCACATCCTTCCGAAATCGAGTGAATTTTTCTCATCACGAGAGTAAAGATGTAACCCAAAAAATATTAGTTTCAAAAATTTTCGAATCTGCTCGTGTAGTTTCGTTAGTTTAATATAAGTCATACTCAGTAAATTAAAAAAAAAACTTCTGATAGAAATATGGCGAAATTAGTTAAAATGAATTTAATTATTTCTCTACTCTAATATTTTCCTTCTCAAACATCATTCAATAATCATGTAATCAAGTTATTTTTAATTAGCTAGTGCATAATAAAACTTATGTAGAGGTTATGATTAGAAAGTTAACACGCGGAATATTTGACGTATTGAGCAGAGCGCGTGAGCAAATCTCTTATCACGCGACTAAAGATTACCAAACGGTTGACGCAAGTGCTGACGCGTTAATGAAAGAGTCGTCAAATTGGCTGTTATTGACAGTTCATTTTATACCAGATCCGCCACTGGTATTAAATAATTTAAATGAAACAAAAATTCACGCGTGGAGTAAGTTGAGACTTTCTATCAAATTTCAAATATTATTGAAATACTATCTATAATGATTCATAAAATTTATTATTCTAAAATTATTTTATCAGTCTGAAGTCTGAAACCCAGACAAAAATAATGGTGTTAATTATACCATGTATTTAAAGAACTATACCAAGGTATACTAATTTTAGTATCAAGTTTGTAACGCTTAATAAAAATTTTAATAAAAAAAATACTTTTTAAGGGACAAGCTTTTATTGTACTAAAAAGTAGAAAATAATTTTGTCTATGAGTCACTCATACCCGACTATTTGTAAAAGCTTGAGGCGCTCGATTTCAAATATCAAAAATCATCGAAACGCCCCATCTACTCTACATGCCTAATTATTTTCGATTCATTCGTGATATTAAGCGCCTGAAGCTGAGTGACTCATAGCTTCAGCTCAATCGGAAACCGGGAAGTGGAGCATATTTGACTTGCAAGATTTGATTACAGACAGACAACGGGACAGGTGAAACTAAATAAAAGCTTGTAAAAGTATTGATGCTACGAACAAAATTAAACATTTTGACTGAAAATCAGCGATCCCAAAAACCCTCTTATATGTCATTAAAAGTCGTAACTTGCCAAAAAATTATGTATTTCATTTTGAGAATCTTTCAGACCCCTAAAAGAGAGGGGGAGTTGCCTAAAGGAGTCTCTTAATAAAAGTATCTTAAATTTTGGGTTACTTTACCATTTTGACCACTTTAAAATCTTTTAAAAATTATCTAATTTACTTCACGATATAAACTCCTTTATCCCAATGGCGTGGGGGATAAAACTGACAAGTTTCTCTACATAGACTTTTTAGGATAATTTTCTGATGTCAATGCAAAAAACCGCAAGTCAAGTGACCCAACAAACAATTTTTTCCAGTGGAAAAGATTCGTTTACTATACTAAAAGACTGCAAGAAGTTGTATTCTTGATAATCAACTGAATTTCGCAACTATAATATACAAAAAATGTTTAATCGAAAGCCGATTCATTTTCTTGCTTGTTTGTAAAACAATTCTTATATTGTTTTGAATAAGTCAAACCATAATAATTGTTTTACAAACAAAACAATTGAAAATTACAAAAATTTGTGAATGTTTATTATAAAAATATTTTGAAATATTTTTTTTAAATACAAAAAATCACATCTGTGCACATTTTTAAAGTAAGTACACTAAAATTCAAAATATTTGAAAGGGTTGTGGAGTTAAACCAGACTTCTTTTTATCTCTTAAAATTTAACGAGATGTCAAAAGTGAGCTATTTCGGGTTCGTTTACATTTTATTTCATAAAATGTTTCTAGCAAAATTGTTTGTTCCTAATATTTTTAATTAGCTAGTGCAATAAAAATTATATAAAATTATGTAGAGGTTACAAAGTTAAAGAATGTTTAACGCGTGCAAATCTTTCATCATGCGACTAAAGATTGAATTTGACAGTTAATTTAGTCAACTCAGTTTTTAAAAATGTTGTGTATGATTATACCATGTATATGAAATATACAAAGGTATACTAAGTTAGTCCCAAGTTTGTAACGCTTAAAAATAATGATGCTATGAACAAAATTTTGGTAAAGGTGTTAATAAAACCACCTAATTAGTCTATTTCCGGTTGTCTGTCTGTCGTCTGTCGTCTGTCTGTCATCACGATTACTTAAAAACGAAAAGAGATATCAAGTTGAAATTTTTATAGCGTGCTTAGGACTTCAAAAGTGAGGTCAAGTTCGTAAATGAGCGACATAGGTCAATTGGGTCTTGGGTTCGTAGGACTCATCTTGTAAATCGTTAGAGATAGAAATTAAATTGTATAGTATTATATGGGTATATCAGTTATATGTATATGTGTGACATGTATGTATGAGTAATGTGACAGTGTAATCAACACTGTCTATACATGATATTTCAACAATTAACTCAGTCAATTGTTTGTTTGCACTTGTTTTTAATTACTGGCAATACGTTAATTAAATTTGATAAATAAAATCTTATAGTTTTCATAGATTTCTCCAAAACTAATCGGTGGAAATTAAAAAACATTATTTAAATTAAATCTTAACAAATCATTGAAAATAACAAAAAACCCGTTGTGTCCGACTAATGAATAATGTATAAGCAGGATAGTGGGGAATCAAATTAAAAAAATGTATATTTTCAATTTTGATCGTGAATTATGTTATAACTTGACAATATAAGACGAAAAGTAAGAGTAAAATTTATCGATATCTGGAGTAATTTTCAAAAAATCGAAAATTAAAAATTTTGTTTAATTATTTAACTGTCGTTATCTCGAAAAGATATCGAAAAATTTGATTCGTATTTTTCGTCTACATTTATTAAGTTATAACAAAATTCATCGTCAAAGTTGAAAATAAGGTACAAATCATTTCAACCACAAGTCTAAACTTGCCTTGGCACTCGTACTACCTTAAAGTGGTTTAATTTTTATTGAACCTGAGTGTACATAGTACAAGAATCTAATGTATTTAACTGTGAAGATGATCTGTGTGTATTACCTACTCGACCCGTCGTCATTTGACAATGATTTTCTTTTCAAAGTTTGAAACTTTTTTTTTTTTGTCAAACGTTAGTTACACGCTTACTGCTCTCAGCTTCAGTACATCCATCAGTACATCAGTGATCAGTTGATCTAAGTACATCTGGCCACAACATGTGTGATGTATTTATTATACATGACATAGAAAAACATTCGACAATCAACCGTTCGTTTAGATGCGTGACTTTCTTTAGCTACCTTCATTCTAAATAATCGATGATGTGTGTACCTTGCATGTTTCTTCATAATAAATGGTTCCGTTGTCTTACATACAATAGAGTCAAATATTCACCTTAAGCTCAATTACGTCAAGAAGGCGAAAATTTGGTTATATGAGGGCATCCATAAACCACGTGGCCCAGTCAAGATGGAAAGGGAATTAGTTCAAAAGCTACGCTGAGCTATGCCAGAAGAAAATGCATAATTTTGACGATTTTTGACCCTTCCCCTCACGTAAGCTTACAGAAGATTTCTGAATGGCGCACTTGATTCGTTGATAACTCATGTCGAATCAATTGATTGAGTTAATTGTTGAAATATCATGTATAGTCAGTGTTGATTACGCAATGGCTTGTTTTTTTACGTCATGTACATAGCCACTCTTAGATAGCCACACATACATACATGCCAAACACATTTAACTGATATTCCCATTCCCACATAAAACGTACAAAATGTTTCAATAAAAAGTTTTTTTCTTTTTTATTTTATTTTTTATCTTTTAACTTTCGTTCTATCTCTAACGATTTACAAGATGGATCCTACGGACCTAAGAGTCAATTGACCTATGATGTTCATCTACGAACTTGACCTCACTTTTTACGTCCTAAACACGCTATAAAAATTTCAGCTTGATATCTTTTTTTCATTTTTGAGTTATCGTGTTTACAGACTGACAGCTAACCGTAAACGGACTAATTATGTGATTTTATGAACACCTATAACAAAAGTTTGTTCGTAGCTTCAATATTTTTAAGCGTTACAAACTTGAGACTAAACTTAGTATACCTTAAAATATATTACTACTCTCTTGGGAGACAAAATTGTTCATTCAAAAAGAAACAATCGCAATTTCTAGCGAAAAAGAATTTTTTTCGTTGAAATGAACGATTTTTGAGTTATTAGTGAAAAAGTGTTAAAATTTGGGGTTTCGCACATAAGAGCTTATAGAATGACATGAAAAAACGCGTAGTCCATGCAAAATACATTAAAAATGAATAATTGTAGATGTTTTGGTACGGATCACTAATTGAAGTTTTACTTCAAGTACTTAAATGAAGGTTCACCCAAAAAGTCCTTCAAATTATTACCAGATGTGATAGACTTATTATTTTATGGCATTTTGTTTCAAGAAGCGAAGGTAAAAAGCATTAGTTAATTTTAAAATTTTAAAATTCGTGTCAATATTTAGATGAATGTTTTTTGTATTTTAAATTCGTATTTCGACTACGATGTAGTCTTCATGAATACGAATTCATTTAAAATTTTCTTATAGCCCTAGGACTATAGAAAAATTTCAAAACTTTCTTTCATTATTTTATTGGGGGAGTATTTTTACCTGTCCTGGGACTATTCGCACCGTTCGTGAGTTTTATTGGAGACGTTTCCATGGTAACGATACACTACTTTAATAGGGCTTTTCATTTTAAAATCACGATTTACATTTGTTTCGTACTAAATGATTTATAACCAATGTGATAAAATGAATAACAAATATCTTCTTTCTTAGTCCTACTTATTGCTGTCAGTACGAAAAAATAAACTCTGCACTTGCGCTTATGACATGATGAAAAGGCTTATTATAGAATTGTATGGATGCATATAAATTGTATAGATTGCATTTATGACTTGCATTGAAAATTTAATATTATTGTCTCACAAATTTAAATAAATAATTATGATAATTTACATTTAAAAAATAATATTTTTGCAATTTGAATTCTTATTTTAACAATTTTTAATGCATTAAGTTTAATTAATTACTGTTTTTCAATAATTTTAATTTGACATTTTCTATAACATTAACATGTAAAGAATTGCAAATTAGTCATAACAGCCTCCTTTATCGCCAAAATTATTCACTGGCAGCGCTGGCATTGATTTTATTGTCGATACCATGACTACGCACAGAACGAATAAGAAATTTTTCTTATTCCACTGTACCTGTGTATGAAAAATGAAAATTAGGGAAAATTAGAAGGATTTTCGAAAAATAAAAATACCCAGGGCATGCAGAATATGAATATCTATAACATATCCAAATTCCAAATCGATATAGTAAAGGTTATAATATACTATTCGTAATTATAAGCGATGTCATTATAACCGATTTTGACTATACATTTCTGACAAGACCGGATATAAAATATTTTCATCACAACAGACAAAATTGTGCCTGTTTTATATTAAAATGAAGCAAAAGGTGAAATTAAACTTAAGTGAAACAAGTGAAAACAAACAATTGACTGAGTTAATTGTTGAAATACCATGTATAGACAGTGTTGATTTCTTCATCATATTACACATACAAACATTTGACACATACATAACTGATAATCAAGTATAGTACCTACGATAAAATTTCCGCCTAATTGTCGCTCTTACGGGTAAACAGTGATGTTTACGAAAAAATGTTTCAAACACAAGTTGTTTAATTTTTGATAAGGAACATTTTTTACATTTAAACTTTTGTTCTATCTCTAACGGTTTACAAGACCCAATTGACCTATGATGCTCATTTACGAACTTGAACTCACTTTTTACGTCCTGAGTACGCTGCAAAAATTTCGATATATTTTTTCGTTTTTGAGTTATCGTTCCCACAGACGGACGGACGGACAACCGGAGATGGACTAATTAGGTGATTTTATGAGCACCTATGACAAAATTTGTTTCCTAGCATCATTATTTTTAAGTGTTACAAACTTGGGACTAAACTTAATATACTATGTATATTTCATATATACATGGTATAAAAAAAATCATTACAGATGAATCATAATTTTTGCAATATTTAAAACGTCATAAATTCATAAATACATGTTATTTTATTTAAAGTTGAAAATCTATTTTTAATATTTTATATTAAAACGATAAAAAATAATTGTTTTGATTTTATATTAAGAGGAACCGGATTTCCATTTTCCTTCCGATTACGTCAATGCGTTCGATACCGATTATACCGATATTATGCACTTAAAAATCAAATTTTTCCATGTTCGTTCTGAATATGTTGTATCGGAAGTACTGAAATACAGTTTTATTACATTTTTTTGTGTATATTTTTGTTGGTGTGATTTACACGATAACGTTTATAAGTCCAAATCCAAACTACGCAAAAACAAATGAAAACAAACAACTGAGTTAATTGTTGAAATACCATGTATTGACAGTGTTGATGACGCAATCGGTTTGTTTGTGGCGTCACGTAAGTAAAGAACGATATTCTTAGATAGCTACACACAAACTGAAAATCCCATATAATGCAGACTATACAATTGGCACATAATTTCCGCCCTCGTGGGTAAAGAGTGATGATTTCGAAAAAATGTTTCAAACAAAAGTTGTTTATTTTTTTATAAGGAATATTTTTTACGATTAAACTTTTGCTCTATTTCTAACGGTTTTCAAGATGGATCCTACGGACCCAAGACTCAATTAACCTATGTTGCTCATTTACGAACTCGGCGTTCAAAGCACGTTATAAAAATTTCAGCCTGATATCTCTTTTCGTTTTTGAGTTATCGTGTTGCGAGATGGGCAAACAGACAGACAGATAATCGGATATGGGCTAATTAGGTGATTTTATGAACACCCATAAATCTTGTTCATAGCATCAATATTTTTAAGCGTTACAAACGTGAGACTATTTTCACGTGAAATTAAAAGGTTTTCATTTGAATGGAAACGTTCGTATAAGTTTTTGTATAATCTTATATATTATTACTCAAGAGCCTAAATGGCCGAGCGGTCTAAGGCGTGTGTATTAGACTGTTTGTCCATTTAGACTCAGGTTGCGGGTTCGAATCCAGGCAGCGGCAGTGTGAACAATTTATAATTAATGGGATTGCAGAATTGATCACATTGTCGTCGCTTGGATAAGAACGAAGTAACCGACTCCACCCACATCAAAATGTAATTGTAAATATGTTTGTAATTAAATAAATAAAGATTAACAAATAATGATGTGGGTGGCCTTTGTTATAGGCGTATATGTCAGAGAAACGGAGTTTAAACCCCATTATTATTATTATGTCTAGGTTTGACGAAAAATACCTACTCACGGTTTAAAAATGTACCGCTTAGGAAAAAACATGCTAGAAAAATGATTTGAACGAAAAAATATCAAAAATTTAAATAATAAATTTAGTAGGCGAACATGTTACTTTTTACTGATGCTCTTCTAATACTCTAGACATATAATTACTATTTTTAATACATGTTGACATTAATTTAACTTTTGATTTTTTTCATCAATTGTCGAACGAAATTTGGTTTATTGTTTTTAGCCACGGGTTACAGTAACTACTGAAGCTAAATTTCTCACAGGTCGAACTAGTTATTATTAAATAGATCTCGTAGTGAAAGGTTTTAATTTAAAATGTTGCAGACAAAAAAACTACATATGATATTTTCACGTGAAATTAAAACGATATCGTTTAAACATACACGTTCGTATAAGTTTTTGCATAATTATGTAAATTTGAGATTATGAATATGTGTAGTTTGTTGATTCTTAATTGGTTGAAGTATTTGGAAGCGTGGGTTTTTTATTTCAATTAAAGTTATAACAGTTTCGTGTTATTTAAGTGGATCGCGCTCAAAATAACATTCGTCAAATCAATAATCACAGGCGTTATAAATTTTGAATGATTTCCAAAACAAAAAAAGCGCCAGTTTGACGTGAATTGAACAATTATTTTTTTTTAAAAATACTCCCAATCGAATATTTATACCATGTATATATGAAATAAAAATTCGTAGCGCAGAAACTGCGTTAGCTAAGCGAATTCCCTCAGAAATTGAAAGATTGACACATTTTTCTTAAAAAAAAAAGAAAATTTATTATTAAATTATTTATTATATTATTAAATTATTAAGTTATTTTCAATTTTGATGGTGAAATATGTTATAACCTGATAATATAAGACGAAAGGTTAGGTTAGGTTATGTCATATTGACTGTCATGAAGGTTATAAGAAGGAGAGCGATCGCTATAGAAAATATTGTCCCCGAAATATGGATAAAATAAGTGAGGCGCTGCGACCGCTAAGTAGTATCAATAAAAGCGGGTTGTTGTGCGCTAATTTGAAATGATATATCAATTTGTACATTATGCAACTAACTTCATCTACTTGTACTCATAAACAGCTAACTTCGCAGATACTACTTAATGATGACAGCGCGGCTGGTGGCTGAAAAATGAACTATAAATTCTACAAATTTTCAGGGACAGGCGCGCTAATGCTTTAACACGTAGCGATCGTTCTCCTTCTTTATAACCTTCATGTTGACTGTCCACGAAGGAAACACTTAAGCGATAGAGCCCATTATGATACCAGTTATGTGTTTTACCACCTTTTCGCTGATAATTTCATTTATCAGCTCCTCAATTTCAGAGGCTGAGCCCATCAGTATTAATTAAATTAATTTTGTTGCGACAGCGGGAATGGAACCCGCTACCCTATGCATACCGTGGACGGAATTGGTTACGCCTTAACCAACTGAGCTAATAGGAAAAGTAAGAATAAAATTTTTCGATTTCTGGAATAATTTTCAAAATATCGAAAATTGAAAATATTGTTCAATTATTAAGCTTTCGATATTTTGAAAACAAAGGCAGATATCGAAAAATTGTATTTTTATGTTTCGTATACATTCGTGAAGTAATAACAAAATTCATCATCAAAGTTGAAAATAAGGTACAAATAATTTCAGCCCCATGTCTAAACTTGCCTTGGCGCTCATACTACCTTCAAAAAGTATTTTCTATTAAAAATTCAGTTTGCGACTTTTTTTTTTTTTAATGAAAAATTTTATAATTCTATGCAATTTAAAAGAACAATACTGGAATAAAGTATTCAATTTCGAATAACATCTTTTTGTTTTAAAGGAGAAACGAAACGACACTCAGTCATAACGACATCCGGTGAACTTCACCAGATGTCTGAAATAAGAAATATGAAACAATTTACAGACGCCTAAACATTTTTATACACATTCATATATCACTATAAATTTTATTATCTTTATCATTTACATTCACCAATCCATTCTTTATTTCTTTTTAATTTGACTTCAATTTACCTGTGTCCTTTTACAGGATGATACAAGAATCAACTTTCAAAATTCCTTCATGATTTCCGATTTTTATACCATGTATATATGAAATATACATAGTATATTAAGTTTAGTCCCAAGTTTGTAACGCTTAAAAATAATGATGCTAGGAAAAAAATTTTGTCATAGGTGTTCATAAAATCACCTAGTTAATCCATTTCCGGTTGTCCGTCCGTCCGTCTGGGGACACGATAACTCAAAAACGAAAAAAGATATCAAGTTGAAATATATATATTTATAGCGTACTCAGGACTTAAAAAGTGAGGTCAAGTTCGTAAATGAGCATCATAGGTGTATTGGGTCTTGGATCCGTAGGACCCATCTTGTAAACCGTTAGAGATAGAACAAAAGTTTAAATGTAAAAAATGTTCCTTATCAAAAATTAAACAACTTTTGTTTGAAACATTTTTTCGTAAACATCACTGTTTACCCGTGAGGGCGCCAATTAGGCGGAAATTTTATAATATGTACTATACTTGATTATCAGTTATGTATGTGTCACATGTTTGTATGTGTAACGTGATAAAGAAATCCACACTATGTATGGTATTTCAACAATTAAGTCAGTCAATTGTTTGTTTTCACTTGTTAAGGTTTTAACTTTAATTTAAATAGTTTTTTTAAATGCCCATCGACTAGTTTTGGAGAAATCTATGAAAACATATCATCCATCTACCGTTTTCCCATAAAACAAATGTTAAATATGCCTACTTTTGAAGTCATTTATTTATTTAAATTATCGGGCAATCCCCCCCCCCCCTTAAAATATTAGAATTGATTTATACTTAGTCCAACTTCATATTTACAAAAATTAAGCATTTTATCCAAAATTGCTGTGGCAATTGTACAACCTTGATTAATCAAGGAAAAAAGAATATTAAAAAAATTTTGTTTTATAACTTGGGATTAAACTTAGTATACCTTGATATATTTTATATTTAAATGGTATAAATATAGAAGAAGACTTAGCATATTCTTCCCCTGTGCCCCCATTTCTATAATTCTGTTTCTCTGTTGCTGTCAGTTCTGTCGTAATCGTTCAGTCCAGTTGAGTTGAGTCTATCATTAACTAATCTATTCTTATTTAATTTTTATTAAATCAAATACTGTAGTTAAAGTAGCCATCATACGCTTATACGCTCATACGCAGAGCGTCCAGCATCAAGCATCACGAACCTCCAAGAAATAAATAATGTCATGCATGTACTTAGGAATTATCATCTGTCATAGACTTATCAAATTATCATCATCTCTATCGCAAGTATACCGAACCATTTATGGTAAAAATAACAATTAGGTGATTTTATGAACACCTATTCGTTGTGTGCGTAGTCATGGTAGATACAATAAAATAGATGCTAGCGCTTCCAGTGAAAAATTTTGGCGATAAAGGAGGCTGTTATGACTAATTTGCAGTTTTTTACATGTTAATCTTATAGAAAATATCAAATTAAAATTATTGAAAAACACTAATTAATTAAACTTAATGCATTAAAAATTATGAAAATAAGAAATCAAATTGCACAAATATTATTTTTGAAATGTAAATTATCATAATTATTTATTTAAATTTGTTAGTCAATAATACTAAATTTTCAATGTAAGTCATAAATGCAATCCATACAATTATATATGCATCCATACAATTCTATAATTAAAATAGTGTATCGTTACCATGGAAACGCCTTCTTTAAAACTCACGCACGGTGCGAATACCAAAATTTTGTTCGTTGCATCAATATTTTTAAGCGTTACAAACTTGGGACAAAACTTAGTATACCTTGATATATATTAAATATATACATGGTATAATAAGTATATCATGAAAAAATATGGTTTCGAAATTTGATAAAACGCAGTTTTAAAGAGAAATCTGACTATGAAAATTCAAAATTGGAGTTCATTTGATAATCAATCGAATAATTATTCTTAGTAAAATTATTTCTCAGATCGATTTCGATCGATATCTCGAAAAATAATCTCCCAATCGTTAAATGATCCCGATTTTTGAATTTTTTGGGTCAAAATTACCTATTGAATTTTATCGAGTCAAAATTACCTATTGAATCGAATTGGAGAGGAAAAATTTTGCTAGATTTTCAGCAACTTTGGGTAAACTTTTACTCAAATATCTGCTGAGATTTATCAAATCGCAAAACTAAAATTTTTTCGTTTCGTTACGATGGTCGAAAATACCTTAAATATTTTATAGGTCTATGATTTCGAGTGTATTTTTTCATGTAATGTTTATGATGAATATTGCCATGACTGCCATCAACGGACAATTCAGTAAATATTTCACAACAATAAACAAAATAATAAGTTGAATATTAAGGCAGGCAAGCAGGCTAACAATCAGTGGCGGATTCCACAAAAAAATATTATATAATGGGCAATTCTGTAGAAAATTAACATAATTCGATAAACATTTTAATTATTAAAAAAAATAAATAAATATTTTTAAAAGGACAAGCTTTTATTTTTAAAGCTTGAGGCGCTCAATTTAAAATATCAAGGAGCGTCTTAAGCTTTTACTTGAGCGCCTCAAGCTTTTACGAATACAGTCATGTATGAGCGAGTTTTAGAAATAATTATTTTCTACTTTTTAGTACAATAAAAGCTTTCATAAATATTTTGTTTTTAAATTTGTTATTTAAAAATACATGTATACATATCAAATATAGTGGAAGCGATGGGAAAAGCAGTTCATCTTTACCATGAAAACGCATTGTTAATGAAAAGTCATTGTACAGTAAATAAGTCGAAAAATATCATAAAATATGGAAAAGTTGTGGAACAGCTCTGATTTCAAAAACTCTTGTTTGTACGTGTTTTCTTAACCTTCAAGAACATTCAACACCACTGACCTGCGCATTCGGTCGCTTATCATGGATCCGAAGTCAAAAAGCAACTGACGATGGTTGCTACCACATTAAAACCACCCCTTAAATTGACAATGATAAAAAAAATTCAAAATTGCAAGTCAAATAAAAGCTTGTAATTACCAGTTCAAATTTTATAATAAACAAGAGCTGATTTCCTATAGGAACTTATAGCGGAGTTGCTCCTTTTTGACAGCTTAAATGCGCCACTGCTAGCAAAAGCATTAAACTAGAGGCTGGCACCCGCACTACACTGGCCGACTGACTAAACTAAAGTTACATAGGCGTCAATTAAATATGTCAAGAGATTTATTACATACAAACGGATTTATTGTTGCTTGATTTCAAATGTTTTGTTTCAAACAGAACAAATGAACAGATGAACGTAGCGGGTTGCGTAGCGTAGGACTTGATTACAAAACCCTACAACACTGACTAGTGATTAGTGACTACACAAATAAAATTACAAAACAAATGCAATTGTTCAATTATTGATTTATTATTCATAGAATTATCAATCATCAACTTATTATACAGAGAATTGGATTTAATTTACTAAGGACACGCTTATATTGTACTAAAAAGTAGAAAATAATTATTTCTATTAGTTCCTCATACTTGACTATTTATATAAGCTTGAGGCGCTCAATTTAAAATATGAATGATTCTATTTTCTATTTGTCAGTACAAAACAAATTTTGTACTATGGATAAAATCTGAAGCTCGTTGGTGGTTTATTTTTGGCCCACAGAGAAAATTTTCGGGAAAATCCGCGGGTTTTTTTTTTTGTATGTAGAGGGCAATCTGTTTTTAGAGCATCAAATCAATCTTTAATCCGCGGGAATCTTTCTTTTTTTGAATCGGTCTAGTTAATCTTCAATCCACGGACACCTTTTCATTGGTTCACCTTATCATTCATGCACAGTGATCTGCTTTTTACTCGGGGAGCCCATGGAATGTGGGACCTTGGGCACTTGTTCACAGTTTCTGGTGGGGAAAATGTATATAAAACGATAAAAAAAGAGGTTAAGAAGACGCCACTGAAACAAACAAAAAATAAAATATAAAAAACCGTAATAATATTAACAAATTCAATTAATCGAAATGTCCTTAAAACTAAATTCAATTAGATTATTTTAATCCAAACATCTCACAAGTGGTTCTTATTTGTCATCAAGTTGGTATGAGGGAGATATTCGACCCTACTATCTGTACAACTCTGTCTTACACCAAAAATCTTTAAAGTTTAAACACAGTGTCCAGTTCACAGTTCAGTTGATCCTAAACATACCCGTATAGATCCCGCATTTATTCTCTTATCGAATTTTCGCATATCTTATATATTATTATGTACTCTAGCAAGTTTTTTTTCTGTCCTACACTTATCTTCCTTATTCCTTTATCAAATTCCATGATTCACCACTCATTTTCAAGCTTATTATGTCTAGGTTTGACGAAAAATATACTCAGGGTCTAATAAATGTACCGCTTAGAAAAAAACACGATAGACCAATAATTTGATCGACAAAATATCATAAATTTAAATAATAAGTTTATTGGGCAAACATGTTAGTTTTTACAGATGCTCTTGCAATACTCTAGACATATAAATACCATTTTTAATACACTTTTCTACGAAATTTGTTGTTTGTTGTTTTTAGTCACGGCTTACGGTAACTACGGGAGCGGAATTCCCTCCGGGTCGAGTTAGTTTATAATATAGATTGCTATATAAAAATTTAAGCGTCTATAAAAATTTTTAGACAACATTTAACACATTTGTGTAAAAAAATTGCCTATATTTAACAACTTTTTGAATAAAAATTCTGTGTATATACAAAATATATAGGCCTTGTTAAGGATTTTCCTGACATTTTGTAGTTAAAATAATACCTGAACTACATTTTTTCTATCATTTTCCTTTCATAATTTCATTTTTATGGCATACAAAAATTTAAATATCAATTTTTTTCTTAAATCTTCCACTGCTAAAATCTAGATCCTACTAAATCCTCCTTTTTCTCTTCTAGTTTTCTTCCGTAAAATAAAATGGTAGCAAGCAACATTAAGACAATCATAATGAAAACATCTGTAACTTTAAATATAGAGATAAAATCTAGTTTAAACGTCATGTAACCTCCATGTAGAATATCAAAAATATAAGATATTGTAGTGTGTCATATTGATTGATTCGAAAACTTTTTCGTAAATCACGAATATCACTAAAAGCCTGTAAGATGGAGCTCTTACGTTTGAAGCCTTTTTTCGTTTCTCTCGAAGAGAGCTAATAGTGTATCAGTTTTTTCCGCGTGGTTAGCGTACCGAAAATTTTGTTTTCCATTTATCGAAAATATCACGATTTTGTTGACTCAGCCATGTTTACTGAACTGTAGACGTAAGGGTTTCAAAATATAAAAGGATTGAAATAGACAATTTCTGCATGATATATTAAGACCTAAGATCTGTCAATGGCCTAGTATGTTTGAAAATTTTTCCTTTTTTTCTCTGCTATTTGTTACATGAATGACCTTTTCATCAAAACAAAAAAAAAACATCGATGTTCCCTATATACATTATACAATGTGACATACATAGACAGCTAAAACTGGATCAACCAACAATACTTGTATATAGAGGACATTTTTTGCACAGAGTTATTCGCACAATTTACTTACAAAAAACTTGAGAATGTTTGTTGTGATGTTTGTTTTTTGAGTCTGTAAAGTCTATTTGGATTTGGTATGTACAGTCAAAATCGGTTATAACGACATTGAAAGGGCCTGCAACTATGATTCTTATACCCAATGTCAGCTGACCGATTTACCGATTTGACAGCTGACAGTAATATTTTTCTAAATTTAAGAGACAACAAATGAGTATATAGGAACATGAAAATTACTATGAACCGTAGGTGCCGCCACGGAAGGCGGGAGGGGGGTAGATCACGCAAATCTCCTACCTTTCAATAATCCTCAATTAATTGAACAAAAACAACATTTTCAGGCAACTTTTAATATATTTGTGTAAACAAAGTTGCCTATATTTAATACTTTTTGAATGAACAAATTAACATTTTATGGTTAAAATACTACATTAATTACATATTTGTGTAATTTCCATAATTTCATTTTTGGATTCGATATTTAAGATATAAACCTCAAAATACTAAAAAAATCAGCAAAATCAATACATACAGAGTGGACCCTTTTAATATATACACTTAAATACCTCGTTTTGTAATCAAACAAACAAAAAACAACTAAACAAAAGATGCAGAGTTTGATGGGGAACATCAGATTGGACCTAGTTCTTCGGATTTCTTTAGTAGTCTATTTAGATTCTAAACGATAGATAGAGATAGAAAAGATAGAATAACATCATAAATTAGAAAGAAACTAACAATTTTTTACAATGAGAAAATACTCGTCACAGTATTCAAAAAAAATGCACTAACAACCAATTGCTAATTTGCTTGGACTAATTGGTACCTTTTTAATTGGTGATAATAATCAATATGTCGGTGTAAGCGATGTCGGTTTAACCGATTTTGACTGTATAGGTTAGAAAATATTGTATGTACACTGTACGTACACTGAATTAAGACTTTTTATTGACAAAAAAAAACATATACGGCTATTTTTAGTATGAGACGCGTGCATTATCTAAAAATATATAACACTTACTTTCATAGCACACAAAAAACGTACATGTGCGGTGCGGAACGCTCTCACCAGCAGCCAGTCAGCCTGTCAGCGCTACCAGTCGCACGATTATTTATATTTTTGTACCATTTTTGTCATCACATATTAAACGTATTGTGTGGAATACGTTCATACTCTCTTACAAATTTGGTTCAAAGTACTTGGATAAAATCATCACTAGGTCAGAGGTTTTCAAACAAATTTTTCAGCGCCCCCAAAAAGTGTTATATCAGTTTTATCCTATAAAAATTAGCCTTACCGCAACGCCCCGATATTGGTCTCTAGGGCCTTCAAGTCGCACACTTTTCAGTAAGATTGCCTTAACCCACAAACTCCGAAAATCGTGTTCATGTCCGAAATCGATCTGAGATATCGTTTTCTCAGAAACTATTCATTCAATCATCAAATGAACTCCATTTTTGAATTTGTTGAGTTAGATTTGCCTTAAGGTTTCCTTAGAAAATGTAAAAATTTTTTTATCTAAAACTTCAATAAAACTCCATTCAAAGGATAATTTTGGACCAAAAATACAAAAATTAGATCCATTTAACGATTGGGCGAGTTTTTTCTTAAGGAAATCCTTAAGAAAATTGCCAAAAATCGAGAAGAAAATTTCCTTCTTCAATTTCGATAAAACTGAGTATATAATAATCTGAGTAGGTAATAATCGCAAAAAAAATTCAACAATCGGATTTATTTAACGATTGGATTAGTATTTTTCAAAATAACGACCGAAATCGATCTGAGATATCGGTTTACTCAGAAATTGTTCTTCCAATCGTCAAAAAAACTCGTATTTTGAATTTTCGGAATCAAATTTACTTCAAAAACTGAGTTTTATCAAATCCGAAACCAAAATTTTTTCACGATATTTTTCTAAAGGTTACCCCCTGAAGAAAATTGCAGAAAATCGAGCATAGTTTTTACTCTCCAATTTCGCTAAAAGTAAATAAAATAATTTTGACCCAGAAACTACGCAAATCACGTTTATTTAACAATTGCATGAGTAGTTTTCGAGATAACATCAGAAATATTCTCAGAAGCTATTCGGACGATTTGTAAACAGAGTTTTAACAAATTTCGAAACCACATTTTTTCATGATTTACTTATTTTTTCTAAGGTAAACCAAATCTTTTTATCCAAAAATAGAGAATTTTCGTAGTTAAATAAATTATCGTCTATATTTCAATGACCAATAAAGTATTTAGACGGCATAGAATTCAAGCAATAAATTTTAGGTAAAATAAAAATCCATAAAATGCCTTTATGGTCACGTTTGAAGTGGTTAATAGGGCACTATGTTAATACAGACCCTTAGATTTCTGAAGTACAAATAAAGGACAGGAACAAATCATATTTTTGAGTATGTTTTCAAAAATTATACAATTAAAGATAATTCAATTGTCCCGTGTTTTTGATAATTAAATGAATATTACTAAAATAAGGGTGTTTTTTGTATATAAAAGTACGGAGGGGTGACTTTTTGTGAGGTCATTTATTATAACTAATCATCTCAATAGCCAGCTAAATTGCACGTATTATTAAAATAAATCTGCCCTTGTTAATAACAATCAACCCCCAACAATAATAAAAATAAGTGAAAACAAACAATCGACTGAGTTAATTATTGAAATACTCTGTATAGACAGTGTTCATTACGCAATCGTTTTTTTTTATGTCATAAAAATAAAGAAAGATAGTCACTCATTTTTAAGCTCTAAAAGTAACTCATCAAAGGGGCCAAAAATTAACTGTTTTTTATTTATTGTTGCAGAAAATTGAAAGAAAATGCTGTCGAATAAATACGATCAGAAATATAAAACTCGAAGAAAAAGAAAATATGTCTGTTTTCTTTCGATAGTTTTTATGTTTATGATTTCTGAAATTGAATGCAGAAGTATTTTCGGTAAGTTCTAAAATTTTCCTTAAATTTTCCAAAATGTGTACATACCATCGATTTAAAAACAACTTAGGGTATAATGGGAGTCCCAGATTTCTGAAAGGAGTCACTTTACAAGATATAAGCCGGCCTATTCGTCTCCTGGACTCTCCTACGAGAATCTTTTCAATCATTCAACTGACATGAGATTCTGTCAGTTGATATCTTTAAACAGAAGTTGAAATCACCCTGGAACCCATGAAACAGCTTTAAATGGTTATCAGTCGTGAAGCTTTAAATGGTTATCACTTTTAGTCCATTTTGACCGCTTCAAAAGGCATCTTCTTAAAAGTGCATTTCGTGAGACACAAAACTGCATAAAAAACCTTTAAAAAGTTAATTTTTATTGTTTTTATGATTTTGATAAAAGTTCTCTTAAAAATTTCAAAAAACACAACCTTTTTTTCGGATAAATTTACCCCTATACAAAAAAAGGAGGGACACACTACACTATGAAAAAAAAACGTCATATCAGTTTGAAAAACGTAATTTCGAGAAAAACTCTGACACCCCTAGTCCATATTGTACCTATCGTTAAAAAGCATTGATTCGTATGCGAAATTTCGAAATCCGTTTAAGTGCAGTTTTACTGTCACGGACTCCCAACTTATTAAACATGGGACTCCATTACGCTCCTAATTTATTTAATTTTTCGATAGATCTTCATTTTCTAAACAAATTTTCTTTAATTTTCCCTCAGATAATATACGTTTTAAGAGATACGTAAAAGATACGAATAGAAATGTCACATGTACAGATCCAGAATTATGTAAAATCGGTAATCGTTTATCAAGTTTATCCACAAACTTAGACACCGATAATAATGGACAATCCGCATTACCTGACGACGAAGATTACGATAGTTATTATAACAGTGACACAGATCTATTACCGCCAGTGAAACCGTCCAAGAAGAAGTTATCGAACACAGTCACCGAATCTAGTCGAATAATCATTGTTCGGCAGGGTGATCATCTCGATCTAAAGTGTCCACTAAGCGGTGATATCATCTGGAAACGTCAAGACGGTAGTATTCTGTCACATACCAAAGATCATTTTTCTTTTAAAAAAGCGAATTTATCAAATACCGGCATTTATATTTGCCACTCTAAAAAGGAAAAAATTCAGTATTATTTTAAAATATATGTGTATTCAACAAGCGATAAGCGAAAACCGATTATTTTGGAAACCAAAAAAACTGGAGTGGTTCATGTGAACGCTACGGTGATCTTAAATTGTGATCTGGTCAAAGATCCATCGCAGAAAGTGAAATGGTATAATAATTCAAATCATTTAATACGCCAGGACGCGTTTCCGTTTCAACAGATCTTGATCTTACAAAAATTGTCCCTAAATGATGCTGGAAATTATACTTGCTATACGGAACGTGATGGTTTCGGTAAAAATAGTACAGCTATTTTGAAAATTGATTCAAGTAAGTTTTAATGCGCATGTTTAAACATACAAAACTTGTTTATATGAGTCGATTAACGAGGCCCCTTTGATATTTCTCTTCAAAACAACACGAGGAAGCAATCTAGGTTTAGAGATTCCCTGATATTTCCAGGTTTTTCAAGTCGATCGCCACCGTGATAGAAAATCACACCTTAAAATAAGCTCTGGCAAAACAAGTAAAAAAATATTTGGTATATTCACTATTTGATCAAAAGGATGAATTCAGAGGGGAGTGCAAAAAGTATCGCTACTCCACGATTAAACTTTTGTATTTACTCTTTCACTTTACTCCTTTTTTTGGCCGAGTTATCCGACTGATGTAAACTAGACTTCAGTTTTAATCCAAAATTTAAGGATTTGAATCACATGATTAAATTTCCCACAGGAGAAAATGTATCAGCTCCTGTATTCACACGACCCGAACGCATGCATAAAACGGTTGTCAAACCAGCAGGGAATACGATTACGTTAAAATGTCCGGCAGAAGGTAACCCAACACCGAATATTACATGGTATAAGAATGGTAAAGAGCCTACTCGACAACTAGGAGACTTCCGGTAAGCAAAATAAACTAAAATAAACAGCAATCCAAATTTACCCTTTTTTCATTGAATATTTAGACGGCAAAAATGGATGTTAATTATTGAGGATATTGTAACTCATGACACCGGAAATTATACATGTGTCCTTTGCAACGAATGGGGATGCATCAATTTTACGTACAACGTCGAAATTGTTGGTAAGTTTGGGAAATTTTTACTGTAGATTGGTGTATACTCTCACCGAAAAAAAAGACGAAAATTTCCGAGTTAAATACCAGAAAACGCTGTAAAGAATATTTCTATGCAAATATCCGGTTAGAGTGTACATCAAATTTTTATAGATTTATCTTAGACAATATAATATTAGGTTTCTAGATCTTAAAGTTTAAAGTTTAAGAAAGAATCTTTTGACTCCCCATTTTTGCAACAAAAACTTTCAAACAAGTTTTATCCTCGAATGAAAATTCCACGTTTTATTAGCTCGAGGAGAAAGAGGGAAAGAGGCTGGATAGTTGACACTTTCAAAAGGTATTTCCGTGGCACTAGCTCAATCAATATGGAGGGGCTGTAGAAATGCGGAGATGCGAAGGGGCTGTTGAGATGTGCATTGACACTTTAGGCTCATGGGGCCCTTTTGCTATAAAATATCTGCGAGGAACGTCATTCAGCCGCTTAGTTTAAGAAATTAGGGGCTCCTCTAATGGTGGAATTGGTATTTCACTTGGTTTGGAGGCCCCTCGAATGGTAGGATTGGGGCCCCCCTTCATTTGGGGGTCTCTTGAGCACTTGAGACTCAATAATGACTGGTATTTTTCTCCTCGCTACTTTGTCACTGTTCAAAATTCGAAAGTCAAAAATTCTAAACCCAAATTATTATGTTGTCTAAGGATTTCGTAAGAATAAAATTTTACGGAATCTTTTCACGAAAATTTTACGTTACAAAATCAGAGCGTTTTCCATCCAAACCATATATAAAAGAGGGCTATCCAACAAATGTGACTGCCTTAGTCAATTCAACAATCAGATTCGAATGCCCGCCAGTGGCTGATTTAGAGGCATACATGTCCTGGTACAAGATGAATACAAGTGTTCCAGAAAATAATGATTTGCCAAACACAAAAACAATCAAGGTAAAACCATATCGCATATGATTTAACGATTGGTGATTGGGAGCTTCCAAAAATGGAAATATGGTGATTGGTAAACTTGGTGATTGGGAACTTAAGCTCTTTTTTTTCTATTTTCTATGCATTTTCTTTTAATTTTCTTTGGTGGAAGGCTTTTCTTGTATTGGGTGATCAAATTGGGTTTATAAATTTTTAATTTGAAATAAAAACAAAACGGTATGGGATATCAATATGATTTTTTTTTTTAAATTTTAGACTGTAGCATGACATTTGGCAAAAATACTATGATTCATTGTCTAATATTTAAAAAAAAAAAATCACATTGACATCTTATACCGTTTTGATTTCAATTTAAAAATGTTTAACATTTATTTGATCACCCTTAATTTTTTTTCTATTGTGCTAAAAAAAAAGCAAAATTTGCATACTATGTGAAATGAATGTTAATTTTTAGAGCGTATAAGACATAAACCAATATTAACAGAAGGTCCTGGCAATGTGACAGCGGTGGTTGGGTCAAATGTGACATTTCATTGTAATTTTCTATCAGATTATTCCTTACATGTGGAATGGTTTAAAAATCGTACGGCTGAAAATCAAAATGATACCGTATTGAAGGTAAACAAATATTCTAAAATATCTAACAAAAATTTAATTTTCGATATTAATTCTACCACATAATACGGTTCAAAATAGAACGATTTTAACATTCGCTCGCTTTCGAAAACAAACTTTCGAAACGTAAAACTTTTAAAGGCAAAATAATTAATTCAAGGGCATTCCGAATTTTTCAATAAAATTTATTGAATAATCTATCGATCGATAGATTATTCAATCGATCGATAAATAAAAATTACTTAAAAAAGATATTGGCAATGCTAATTTCAAACTTGCCTACACTAAACTCATTCTATTTTGTTGTAACATGAATGAAATAATTTTTATTATGCTAACAAAATTTGTTCTAACTCTTTTATGTTGGTGAGTAAAAACATATAATTGCGATTTTGATCCAAATTTTTCATATTTTCATGATAATTTTAAAGTTACAGACAGTTTTAAAAGAACTTTTCAAAAGAGAAACGAAAACGCCAAACAATATAAATGTTCGTAAAACATAGACGTCACATTATAATGTTAACTGAATAGTATACACTGTATACAATTATTAATTAACATTATGACGTCACACGATCTTTTACGAACATTTTTTCTGTCGGGTGTTTTCGGTTCTCTTTTGAAAAGTTCTTTAAAAACTGTCTGTAACTTTAAAATTGTCATGAAAAAATAAAAACAGTTTTGTTATAAAAAAAATTTTTCCATTTTTCTCAAACAAAATTTGATTCAAAATCCCAATAGTTAATTTGCTTGATTAATTTAAATTTTATTGAAATGTAGGAATCTGGTAATGGAACCATGGAAGCAGAAGTACTCGAATTAACGAATGTAACACACAGCGATGAAGGTTGGTATGTATGTGTAGCTGCAAACACATTAGGCAGTTCACATGCAAGCGCATATTTACAAGTGGTGGATGTACTCCCGGAGGAACCAATACAAACACCAATTCGACAATCAAATTCGCTTGTATTCATTTTGGCTGGAGTTTTATTTACCATTTCATTGGTGGCAACAATTACTTTTGTTTGTACATGTCGACGTTTGAAACGGTAAGAGTTTTATTTTGTTACTTGCAGCTTCACACGCTAGCTAATGATTTATATTTTATTTTAGAGAAAAATTAAAAAAATTAATTGCAATTGAGACGGCGCGTGCGGCTGTTGTTACACAATGGACGAAGAAAGTTATTGTTGAAAAACAAACACTATCAAATTCACCAAATGTTACTGAACCACTGGTAAGTAAAATCATCATTCAATAATCGTCGTTATTGACGGATTTAAGCGTTCGGTAAAAGAAGAATAGTCAAATAAATAAACCGAAACATTCACCGGAACTGTAGGAACGTTCATCACCACTGACTTATCCGCATTCATTTACAAATTGGGAAAGTTTCAATCCCCCAAACCATCCCAACATGAAACAGCCCATAAAATAAATATTTCCCCCCTAAGGGGGTGTTTTTGATCGTTGATCACTAATCCGAGGTCTAACTAAATTCAACACAACACACCCGTACGAGATTCGTTTCATTTTTGTAGAAAAAAATCATTTTTTTCGCTCCAAAAAGTTTTTGGCCAAAAATGGCATGGATTACGCATGCAAGTGTGATCTTGTTGAATTTAGATCTAGATTCATGATCAGCGCCAAAAAAAAAAACCTGGTAGAAATTATCGCAGCAAAATTTTTCAATTTTCGCTTAAAATAAGTGAGTTTTTTGGCCAAAAATGGCATGAATCGACGCACGGGAGTATGATTTTGTTTAATTTAGACCCCCGATTCGTAATCAACGACTAAGAAAACTTCCTAGAGCTTATTCTGGAAATATTCAATATAGTTTCTTGTTGGGGTGGCTTAGGGGGTTGAAACTTTCCCACTTTTTAAAAGAATGTAGAGGCTAGAGCTGATAAATATTCCTAAAGGTCCGGTGAACATTCCGGCTTATTTATTTGACTATTGGCATACTTGGGAAAACTTTTATTAATTTCTAACTGAATCCCCGAAACGACGATGCTGTGAAGACAGTAAGATAGGTTCTTGGAAGAGTTTTCACAGAAAATTATTGGATGAAAGAAAACTACTATCCACTATGCCTTTTTTTAAATAGCCAAATTAACTGCAGGGGAAAATTTTGGGAAATAAAACCCAGTATTATTTCAAATTCTTACATCACGATTAAACGGTGAAAAACCATAAAAAACGGTCATCCAAAAAATTGGAATCTTTTTATAAATTAATACTAATATTAGAAATTATTGTTTGCAGCTAATGCCAATTGTAAAAATTGAAAAACAAAAATCGCAAAATTTAAATGTAAACGAATCTGGTGTAATTTCCGAATACGAGCTACCAATCGACGTGGAATGGGAAATACCACGATCATTATTAACACTTGGCAAAAGTTTGGGTGAAGGTGCATTCGGTAAAGTTGTAAAAGCAGAGGCACAAGGTCTTATCAAACAGGATTCAAGCACAATTGTTGCTGTGAAAATGTTAAAAGAAGGGCATACAGACGCCGAAATGATGGATCTCGTATCAGAAATGGAAATGATGAAAATGATTGGAAAAAATATTAATATTATCAATTTATTAGGATGCTGTACCCAAAATGGACCATTGTATGTGGTCGTTGAGTTTGCACCGTATGGTAATTTACGTGATTTTCTGCGACAACATCGTCCATCTTCGGGTTATGATGGACGATCTTCGGGTTATGAATCGACGATTGATAGTCAAATGTTAAAAGAGAAGAAAACGTTAACACAAAAGGATTTAGTATCGTTTGCGTATCAAGTAGCACGCGGCATGGAGTATTTATCATCCAGGAGGGTAAGTAAAGAATTTGATCAAGGAATGAAGATTTGCGTTCCATCATACAAGATATAACATAAACATACTTTTATACAAGAAACAAAAAATACGGAATCCTAAACTCGCACTTGACTCTTTTTGTAATAGCGGCCAAAGTAAAACACACCCTGTCGAAATTTCAGCTGTGTAACCATTGCGGTTTATGAGATACAGCGGACAGTGAAGTTTTAGTAATAAGGTTCGTGTTGGTTAGCCTTTAGATACGGAATCCTAAAAAGATCAATATTCTGGATCCTTTATTCATAAAAAACTACATATACCTTTTTCGAAACTGTTTCCATACTAATCATTCGAAATATCTGCTCCAATAGGACTAGCGATCAGGGTGTTTTACTCTTTTAACATCGGTAGTTAAAACCACATTGATTATTATACCACCCCCCTCCTACTTAGCTAAACCTGATAATACGTGCGAAATTTTTACTCCCCCAAACAGGCACCACCAAGTATGCACTCGATTTACCCTCAAATAGGTAAAAGGGCCTGGTATTTCAATTTTTTACATCTAAAAATATATCAAATATAGGCAATGTTTTTACACAAATATATTGAAAATTGCATATATAAAATTATAGAATCATCGGTCTTGAGGGTTTGTTGGTTGCGAATTGCTGGTAATGTAATAATAATTAAGCCTATTAACTATTGAGCAAACTGCAGGGCAAAGGTCTCCCCCAAATCCCTCCACTTGTTAGTTGTTGCTGGTAACACAAAATGGAATAATCTTTTATTTTTAAAATATATTTATTTTCGTAAAGTTTTATTTTGACAACTAATACTTTTTTATATATTTTTCATAGACGTATATAATGGTACGACCATAGACGAATTAAATAAAATAGACTGTTTATCGCTCCTTCAGTCTTATTTCATTTCAGGTGCGAACAGGGTTGCGAACATCCACATTTACGAAAAAATGTTTCAAACAAAAGTTATTTACTTTTTTATAGGGAACATTTTTTTATTTAAATTTTTGTTCTATCTCTAACGGTTTACAAGATGTGTCTACGAATCCAAGACCCAATGACCTATGTTGCTTATTTACAAATTCAAACTCACTTTTTACGTCCTGAGCACGCAATAAACAAAACAAAACAGCTTTAATAATTTCTTCTTTACATTTTAGTGTATTCATCGAGATTTGGCAGCTCGAAATGTGTTAGTTAGCGAAGATTATGTAATGAAAATCGCCGATTTTGGTTTGGCACGAGATATTCATTGTAACGATTATTATAGAAAAACTACAGATGGTCGATTACCAGTAAAATGGATGGCACCAGAAGCTCTGTTTCATAGGCTTTATACAACACAATCTGATGTGTAAGTGTCAAAATAATAGAAGCCATGTACATGGATGTATTAAGGGCGAATTTTAACGCCCTAGCAAAAAATCATTGTTTGAAAATAACAAATTTAAATTGTTTTAGATGGTCCTATGGAATCTTATTATGGGAAATAATGACGCTAGGTGGTACCCCGTATCCATCAGTTCCAAGTGTGGAAAAACTATTTCAATTATTACGAAGTGGACATAGGATGGAAAAACCACCATGTTGCTCAATAGAAATGTAATTTTTCACTATTTTCTTTAAACTTTTTCTTTGATACTCAAATCTTATGGAAAAACATTTTCACTGGATTCGAATACATCCCCAATAAATCGATTGTTCATGAGGCCTGTTTTAAATTCGATCTCTGATAAATTCTAACGAGTGGCAACATCAAAATTTCTCGAATACTCACGATATTATTCCGAACACAATTTTTTATATAAATAACATTTTGATGATAATACGGTTAGAATGATATCGTAAATATTCGGGAAAATTCGATATTGTCACTGGAAAATATCTGGCAGAAATTGAGTACACGCCAACAGGTTTTTAATCACAAATTTAAAAAAATATTTTGGACCAGAAAAGTAACTTAGTTAATTTTTACCCGAAAACGTCTCGTCTTCGTATGACAGGTCGTTCTCAAGGAGGGCACAGAGGACTCTCGGTTTAGGTTCTAGGGATCCACTTGCGGTACCCCTCTTTTGTTTTATTATCATTACGAATCCATCGAAAGTGTTTCCCAAACAAATTTGCGTTAAGATCCTTTCATTGTTTTATTTTAAAAAAATGTATTTTTTCAGATATATGTTAATGCGAGAATGTTGGAGCTATCAAGCAACAGAACGTCCAAATTTCTCAGGTCTTGTTGAAGATTTAGATCGTATATTAACAATAACCGCAAACGAAGAGTATTTAGATTTGGGTCTACCACAATTAGATACGCCACCGTCCAGTCAGGAATCGGGATGTTCCCAACAAGATATCCCATTCCCATACGCCTTATAAAGTATTAAGAAGTGTTCTACATAAAAGTATTCAAACACGAGATTCAATAAATTTTGAGCCTTCTCTCTGTTAAGAATTTGTTTCGCAGTGCAATATTAATTTTTTTTTTTTTTTTTTTTTTGAAGTATTACTTAAGTTATAACGGGAAAAATTCCCAAAATTATTTTTTAAACAATCCCCTGCATTTATGGTTTAGAGTTTAGTGCTATTAAAATTAGTTAGAACGTTTTAAGCCGAAATAATACACGATTTGGGTCAATTCCCAAACTGAAATGTGTTAAGGGCTGCCTTGTCAAAAAGCCTGCATCATTTTCGTAAGATTGGAGATTGGTTGGATTGCTAACTTATAGAACAATTAAACTAAATATCTAAAAGGAAAAATTAATGTATCTTTGAAATTTTCCACAATTGTTTATTATTTTGTAAAAACTTCGTAAAAAAAAGTCGACTTCGCAGAGGCGTTCCTAACCTATATTTCACAAAAACACTAGTTGAATTTAACCTGAAAACAATCATCACACTTTTTTTATAGTTTTGGAGAAAATAGATACCAAAGTTTTTTCCTAAGTTGCGCTCTCACGGGCAAACAGTGATGCTTACAAAAGAATGATTCAAATAAAACTTGTTAAATTCTTTATAAGGAATAACTTTTATATTTAAGCTTTTGTTCTATCTCTAACGGTTTAACAGATGGATACTTTTTCATTTGATTGAATGATCAAAAAAATTCCATTTTAAAATTGGCATATCTCGATCAACTTTGAAGCTAGAAAGTCGAAAATGTGCACAAATACTTCAGCTAGAACTTTTAATTGAAATTTTTTTTTATTTGATGCATAGTTTTTTGGTAATATGTAAAATACTGATTAAAATCTTCAACTACCCCCCCCCCCCAAAACGGGGTTAAGAACGCCTCTGAGAAGTCGACTTTTTTCACGAAGTTTTTACAATCTAATTAATTGAATTTTTTATTAATTTAATGCATTGTTCTTTTGTAATTTGTAAAAAAAACAGATTACAACCCCCAACTACCCCTCAAAAAGGGGGTTAGGTACGCCCAATAAACAACTGTGGTGTGTTGTTGTGCTATTAAGGAATGTTGCATTTAACTCCTTATCTTGCGAAAAAAAACATAAGTTTCTATTTGATTTAATATATTAGAAATTTTGATTTTCTTTAAAATTAAACATTTCTTTTTGGATGTAATATTATTATGGAAGTATGAGTTAGGTAAAAAAAAATTGTGCTCTCTAACAGATTAAAAAAATTGTAATATATAAAAAACAAATCTTTTTTTTTATAAAAATCATTTAAAAAAATAAAGAAAATTGTACAAATGTTAATTAAAAATTGTTTGTTTTATTTAAGTATTTATCTACAAATTTTCCTAACATCCTTTTTCGTAGAAAATGCCTTGCAAATAATTCAAAAGACGAATGATGCACCAAACTTGCAATAACTCAAGTTTTGCAATTTTCTCTCATATAATTATGTGGGATTTTCTTTCGGTAAGGGCTTGCTTTCAACTTATAAAATAATACCAGGCCGGAAAAATGATAAAACTTAATACTTACAATCGTGCTAGCTTCGATGCTATTGCATAAAACGTATTTTTCTACGCATAACACCTTAAAGTACAAAAATATTATTTATTGGCCAATCTACGGACGTTTCAAACCAAGCGCTTCACGTCGACCTTATGCCATATCATTTTTGTTTACAATTTTAACCATATCTCCGGTTCCATTGGTCGTATCAAAACGAATAACGAAAAATAAATATTTCTTTTTTTATGTAGAATAAAATGGTACTAATTATTTCCTAAAATTTTCAATAGTTTAGGAGCTATGACCGTAAAAACAATTAATTTGTTTATAAAAAATTTCCCCGCACTCTGAGCGATGAGCAAGTTGAAAATTCGGATTCAGCGGGTCAAAATACGTCGAAATACACTCCTTGTTCTGTGGGACCTGTAAATGCATACGAAATTCACTCAACGCCTATACTACGGTTAGGTTAGATTGGCTGTCCTGGGGTGGGACACACTTAGATCATAGGATCCGTTTTGATACCGAAAAAGGGTTGACCCATTCCCGGCCACTACTCCATGAACCATTTAGAGCTGTTTAAGAACAGCAGGAGTGCTTTGACGTCGACGGACTTGAGGACGGAGAAGTCGTCAAAGAGAGGCTGGCTCAAGTAAGTCCATCTCTTCATAGCACGAGCTGGGCAGTAACAGAGAATATGATACATTGTCTCCCCCTCCTCACCACTTTGACAGCTCCCGCAGTAGCCGTGATACACGTCAGGTTCAGGCGTTCAGTGTCCTGTAATAGGGATATAAGATCTTCGGAATGCCTACGGTTGTCTTGTAGTACCACAAGTACGCCCCTCTCCTCTATTTAAGATATTCTCTTTAAGGGGCAGCTTACAGTTCGCGAACGGAACTACCAGATGCTTATTGATGATTGTGTCCGACAGTAATGTGCCATTTCTAGCAAGCTCGTTGGCTTCACATTTTCCTGGAATGTCTCTGTATCCCGGTACCCATACCAGGTTTACCTTCATATATTCCGTCCGCTCATTTAAGGACGTAGCAGCTACACTATGAGAAAAAACATAATTTTATTAATTTACTAATTTTTATTTGATCAACAGTAGTTTTTTTTTTTTTTTTTTATAATAAATATAACAGATATTTAACAGTAATTATAACAAATCAAATTGACTTACAACAAAAATAATTATTCTCAGTCTGATTAATTATGCACATTACGATTTCAAAACTCAAAAATTTTAAACCAAAAAAAAAAACGTTCAAGCAAAATACTTTTATTTAGCCCGTCTAGTTGATTTTTTTTTTCGTATATAAATACACTGACCATATTTTTAATTGTAAAAAAAGCAAACCAGTATACGATTCTCTATTAAAATATCTCTGGCCATTTTAGGATTGCATTTTTGGTAAATTTGTAGTTTTAAACTCTATAGTCCAGGCGACAAGTTCGGATTGATGAATGAACTCTAGGAAAATTTACTGGAAGCTCCTTGCCATGAGGAGATGGGCTTACTAGAGCCAGCCTTTCATTGATGATCTCTCCGACCTAAAGTCTGTCGACGTCAAAGCACTCCTGCTGTTCTTAAACAGCTCCAAATGGTTCATAGAGTAATGGCCGGGGATAGGCCAACCTTTTTCCGGTATCAAACGAACCATATGGTCTAAGTGTGTCTCACCCCAGGACAGCCACTCTAACCTGACGTAACTTCAAAAATTAAGTTTAAAAAATGGCAGACCATTTTATTACAAATTGAAATGAAATTAAGATTTCATTTCGAATTCGATCCAACTATTTACCGCCTATTCCGCCACTGCCTCGAGTAACGATTGAATGTATTTTAAAGCAAAATTTAAGATACTTCATGAAGATGTTGGAAAAACAAGCAGTAATTTCTGGTTGTCAGATCCAACGAGAAATATTTTGAGATATGATATTCAAACCAACGATTTAGAAAATTCTTATATAAAAAAAATAAAATCAGTCGTATGGTCAGGACCAGACACTTTTCCAGGGCCCCGCGATCGATGAGGCTTTCGTAGGGGGTGAGATTTGTGGAAGATGTGGAAAACGTGTTAAATACGAATCCATGAATTTAATTGTAGTCTTTGTTTCAAATTAAAAATGCTTATGAAATCTAAAGGACTCTTCCTCAAATAAGGATTATCCTTTTACAGAAAAAATATGGTCAGCGCAAATATAAACATATAAAAAATACTTTTTTTGAAACAAAACTGTCTTTTCTTCATTCGAAAAAATGTTAACTAAAAAAATTAACCAATCGTTTGTTTTGTATTGTCGTTAAAGCATTAATACTTTTTTTTTTTCCTTGAAAGCAGAGCTTAAAATTTTTTTTTTTTATATTGTGATTTTTTTTAATTCAAAAATTGACAAGATATATTTTTATTATTGTCGAAGTCAAATTTCTAGTGAAATATTAAAAAAAAATTGAATAAAAGAAATAATGAATGAGATCGATAATAATCAATGCCCACTTTCGAGATTTTCGAGAACTATCATTCTTTTGGTTTCGTTTTTCTATTAATCCCATACCTCCACCATTTTTTTCTAAAACCCATTATTTTAGTGTTACATGTAAATATTTAATCGGATCTTAAAACACCAAATGAATTGTAATCAATTTTTTGGACCAAATTAAACGACGATTTTCATAATCATCGGCATTTTTCGGCGGTAGGTTCAAATATTAAGTAAAGAGTGGTATAAAATTTTTATTTAGAGTGGATGCTTTTGCGTACTTTGACCCCTTTATCCCTTAACAGAGAAGGATCGGCTCAATGGGAATAAAAAGCATCATAAGAGCATTGGGTTCAAAAAAGGAGTTGAATGTTTTTTTTAGCAAGGATTAACTTCTAAAAAGAAAAAAGACACATATGGTCTGGGTAAAATCGTAGGCGTTCCAAGGGCCTCTTTTAACAAAGTTGTTGCGACTATTACATACCCTGGCTGGGCGGAAAGCATACTGAACGCCTGGGCCTGACCGTGCACCACGAATAGTGCAGGAGCTGTCACAGTGTGGAGTAGGAGGAGACGATTTCTCACCTTCTCTGTCACAGCTCAGCTCTTGCCATGGGAGATGGGCTTACTTGAGCCAGCCTTTCTTTGACGACCTCTCTAAAGTTTGTCGACGTCAAAGCACTCCTGCTGTTCTTAAACAGCCCCAAATGGTTCAGTAATAGCCGGGGATGGGTCAACCCTTTTTCGGTATCACAACGGATCCTATGGTCTAAGTGTGTCCCACCCCAGGACAACCACTTTAACCTACCCTACCTTCTAAAAATGAGTTTAAAAAATGGCAGAGCATTTTATTACAAATTGCAATGAAATTAAGATTTCATTTGGAATTCGATCCAAATATTTACATGTTTTAAAACCGAATCCCATAAAACGTAACCTTCAAATTAGGAACACTTTATTGTTATAATCTAAAAATTCTAAAATTAATTCATAATTCCAAATACATACTTCAATTTTTAATTTAACATGGTCTCGATGGAATTTAATTTTCTATGAATACCTGGAGTCTTGGTTCCGAGAACTTTCAGAAAATATTTTGAACATCAATTCATAATCAATGACCTCGATTCAGTTGTGGATTAACCCATGCCGGGGCTGACAGGTCACACCAAATGATCTTGTAAATCACTTTGGTGCTTCCTTATGTGGCATCCTTCCGTATAAACTTGTCTTTTCCCCTTCTTTTTTTACTTTTCCCCGGAGATCCTAGAAACCGGGGCGCCTATTCCGCCACTGCCTTGAGTAACGATTGAATGTATTTTAAAGCAAAAATAGGAAATGTCATGAAAATGAGTCGTATAATCAGGATCAGACATTTTTCCAGAGGCCCGCGATCGATGAGGTAATCGCCTGCCCAAGAAATCATTCTTTGCAATCATATTCCCTTTCAACGTATTAAGTACACGATTCAATGACAAAATCATTGATTTGGAACGCGAATTTTTATAAAATTGATGTGAAGGTTAAGGCTAAAATTAACTAAAATTTTCCAAATTAGCTGACAATCCAGGTTTTTTCAAATTTTCTATTCGATCGAGCCTAATTATCCAATTGATTATGTATTTGGACTATCGTAAAAGTATTGTATTTTGATTAGGTCTGTTTGTACTTTGAAAAAAACCTATTTTTAATATTTCACTATGTTTTTAAAACCTTATTTTATTTAAATTGAAATATTTTTAAAGAAATGGACGACTCTTTTCTTGACGTCAAATCGACTCATCACAAAGGAACAACCATATTCAATATTTAATTCGATTCGGTCAAAATAAGAAACATCGTCCAAACCTTTCTCTTGTTTTGAATATTTATTTTGAAATGAAATCAAAATTTTTTTGGAGGGGACTTAATTAATACAATACTATTTTTTTTTTTTTTTTTTTTTAAATTTTTAAACAGTTGGTATTAAGAGTTATCGAAGCTAAGAAATATTTTTAAAAAATTTATGTAAAATTTTCCATCTTTTTTTAATACTGATCTCAATGGTTATTTAGTGAGACGATAGGGGCAGTAATTTGAATACAATTTGAAAGAGATTATTTTTTTTATTTATTAAAAGCTATTGTGAATACGGATAAACCGATCACTTCTTAAAGATACCAAATTTGAATCCATTTTAGGAATATGTAAACCATTTATCTGAAACACTCTGTATAAATAGTTACATATTATTATTGAAAATAAATACCACGATACTCGAAATAAAATTGTATAATAAGAAATTTTATTTAAATGATATAATAAAAAAAATATACAACAGACTTACATTTCGGTAAATATCGATATTTTGATTGCAACGCAACCATCGTCAAAATGTTATTTGGATTGTTCTGATCAAAAGCTCTCCCGCCCACAAAATTTTCTTAGAGGATAGATTTCGACCTACGGGCGGTCAAAGCTGTTAGTACGGGAATACACGGAAAAGTTGAGAAACAGCACCGATTTTAATGAAAGTTTTTGTAACGTCTTTATAAGACCCCAAGGAACCATTGCATTTTTCACGTAAAACCAAACTGACCATTTACTATACCCTAATTTGACCCATCATAACATATGGCAGTGAAAGTTGGGCCCTACCTCCGAGCCAACAGAGAAGTACAGGAGATCCTGAAGGGAGAAGATATTGTGAAGTTCATCAAATCACAGAGACTCAGATGGTTCGACCATGTGCAAAGAATGGAGGAAGGAAGGTTGCCCAAGAAAATATTGCATGCCACACGAAGAAGATGCAGGCCTCGACTCAGATGGTTGGACCAAGTTATCGATGACCTGAAGGTGATGCAAGTCACTGGATGTGGATCCGCTGTCATGTGCGGAGCAATCTGGATGGTTGAAGAGGCCAGAGCCCACCCCGGACTGTAGCGCCTATTGGATTGATTGAAAGAATGTTTGTAATGTGTTATATTAATAAATTTAGCTACTGGCGATGATTGCGTTGCAATGGAAATATCGATATTTAGCGAAATATAACTCTGTTGTATGTTTTTTAATTAAATATTTTAAATATAATTTCTTAATATACAATTTTATTTCGAGTCTCGTGGTATTTATTTTCAAGAAATATGTTTCAACTCGAAGTCAAAAAGAATTCCTTCTTAAATGGGTACATATTACTGGAATGGATATTTACTTAAAAAGTATTTAACTAAATATTTATCGAAACACATTGTACAATGTGTTTCAGTAAACATTTCGTTAAAAGTCACAAAGAAACCCTCACAAAACATATTGAAAATGGATTTCAGTTTAATCAGCTGGAATAATATAATCTACAAAGTTTGGAAATATCCCGTGTTCGAATGAAAAATATCTCAGAAACTGATCGATTAAACACGATTATTATTAGTTTACCCCCAACTTCTTTCCAAATAAGGGGGTTAGATAAACCCCTGAGAGGTCGAATTTTTGTTTATGAAGTGTTTACAACCTAATAAACAGCTGTGGAAAATTTCAAAGATGCATTAATTTTTTCCTTTTAGATATTTAGTTTCATTGTACTAAATTCTCCACTTAGACTGAAATTAATTTTCCAATGTATTTTGTAAGGGTTCCTTTGTTGTTTCATTTTGAAATTTGGTCCGATTTTAAATTACATGTACGAGAAAAACTTAAAAAAGAAAAAAAAAGGAAAGAAAATTTTGTGTAATTTATTATAAAAATTGGATTGTTACCAAAGTTTCATTTTTCATTTAGGTACAAATTTTTAATAAATTTTTTTTTTTGAAGCATTTTTTCATCTTGCTTAAAGTGCCTCAATTATATATATATAGATTTTTTTTTTTAATTTTTGATATAAAACTAAGCGTATATGATAAAATTTTGTTTTTGCTTAAAAATTAATTCGAACTATGTTAAGGTACTAAATTTTTTGAGAATTTTTGTTTGAATTTGTTGTGAAAATACATCATTTCGAATTTTTCACTTGTATTATTACCGACAACACCTTAGAAAGCATAAAAAAACACGTGTGACAGAATCGTAACCTGCGATTCATCCGAAACTATTTTTAAAATGGCACTAGCTCTGCAATTCCGAGCGTTGCCTTGGCAAGAATATATGACACGTGTAACAGCCTCGATTTTTATCTAAAATTTCAAAGCATTTTCTAAAAAAAACATCCCTGTAAATTCTAGAATTTTGTGGAAAATTCTAATACATAACTGATACTCTCTGGCAGACTAAAGGTCGCTCAAAATATTTAGACAATGATAGAAAAACTCGTCGAGAAGAGTTATTATTTAAATTTCCCCCATGAAGTTTCTTGAAGAAATGAGATCCCTTGTTTGATTAAATCCTTTCTGCGATTTAGAAAATCGTTTTAATGAAAACAGCATCAATTTGGATAAGAATTCTGTGAAAAAGAGGATGAAAATCCAATGAATTTCATGTGAGTATCCAATTTTCGAGAATGCATCAAACAATTTCCTGAATTAGCATCTAGATTGTACGATTTTCGAAGAAAATCATTTGAATGAGACGCTTTTGACCGATATCTTAAGTTATTTTCATAATCCATTGCCTTCTTCTAATATCAAAGCCGAAAAACATAGCCCTTGGACTCGGAAAAACCTTCAAAGATTTCTTATGTCATGTTACTAAAGCTGCCTGGATTAAAGCTGCCATACATCTACCATCAATTCGATCCCAAACATGGATTCGTTTTACTCCTAAGATAGAAAACATTCAGAGGGGGGGAAGTTTAAAATCAGATTCTAACTGATCAGATTCTTTTGAAAATTCGCATACACAACAAATTAAAACAATGTTTGATTGAACCTTAACCCGGGAAGTTTAAATCTTCTTTCAAATTTCTACATTACTTCCAAATTCATAAAACTTAAATAATCGATAAATATTAAAAACTGAAATAATTCCGTCGCCACTCATTTAACTTTGATCGAGTTTTTTTTATAGGTTACCTGACTCTGAGCATAACTACACACCGTGCGCAGACGTAGTTCTTTTCCCTACCAAAATGATTAGGGAAAAAAAACCGGGGACCCATAAAAAAATAAAAAACTCGATCACTGTTAAATGGGTGGCGGCCTGATTATAATCAGTTTGGAAATAATGTTAAAATTTAAGATTTTATTTTTTCGAGAAATACTGATGAGAAATATTTTAAAACTGATTTTGGTAATGCAAAAAGTACAATGGGTTCGTAAATAATTGATAATACATATTATACTTGTAATTTTTCTGAGAAAATAACAACAGGGAAAGAGAGGAGGAGGAAGGGGGGGGGGGTGTAAATTAATATGTACGGTCATTTAATTACGATCGCCCTGTATATATGATGAATATATTAATTTTAAATCAAGAAATTAATGGCAAATTTTTGCCATGATTCATTTTTTTTTATAAATAGTTAAATATATTTGTAAGCTAAAGGGGATATTTAAAATTCGGTTTTGAATTAGTCACTGAGAGCATCCTGACTTCGATACCGATTCTTTTTACCACTAATCGGTTCAAGATAAGCAGCTGGTGCCCAACCTTCTTTGGTCGAATCTGTAATAAAAGTTTACGATTTAAAACAATACAATTGAATTTTATTGAGTTTATATGGATTCTTACTTGCAAATCTAACAAACCACCAACCAGCGCATCCAACTTTTAACAGCTCAAAAATATCACCCTCCTTAATACTAACTTCATTATGCCCAATTGCGTTATAATCAGCTAAAGCCACATATTTTCCACGATTCATATCTGTTATTCGTTCATTCTACAAAAATAATTCAAGCAGTCACAACAATGTCCAAAATTTTTTACAAAGGTTTTTGGCCCAAAAAATACATTAAATTTTAAATCAGTGGTGAATTTAGGCTTGATGCCGCCTTAGACACGATTTGATATGCCGCCCTTTTTGATTTGTGAAATTAGGTGCTCTGTAACTTACACCGCAACTCAACACTCAAAGTTATTGGATCGTGAAATTGCTTAGTTAATAAACGAAAGCCTCGAATTTCGCAAAATAACAGATCTAAAAATGAGGTGTCTCTAAAACGTGCCTATGCCTAAATCCAACACTGAATGAGACGAGAAAGAGGAAATATCACCAATTTTACGAGATCCCATATTTTTGGACCAAAAACCTTTCGTAACTATTTTCGTGGAAAAGGAATCCAAGATAATCTTTTGTACTTACTAAAGTAATTGAAGATCCTGTCGTTGAACCAATATTTGAAGATTGTTCAACAAATGGGTCTTCATCTTCACTATTGCTATAGTCCGAAGACCAGCATACATTTGATTCGAGCGTTTCTTCAGGTGTTGATCTTAACGCTGTGTCACAACTCATTGTACGTTCTGGTAAAGCACAAGCTGCACTAGAACTAGTCGTCGTGGACACTTGGCGTTCCCAAGAAATTGTTTGTCGTAGAGGTCTATAAAAAAATATAATTTATAAAATTACTTCGTAACAATTGAAAACAAACCGCAAATGGGTCCTTAGAACCTAGACCCCGGGGTTCTTTGTGCTCTCTTTGGAAACAACCTGTCACCCGAAGACGAGATGACTACGGGTAAAATATGCTATTTTAAGAAGATGAAGCTATAGGATTCTGAAGCTATGGTAGGAAGCCCAAAGTTTCTCCCCCGGGATTTCTCCCAGGATTGATAGATCCAAGGTTTCGGACTCAAACATTCTAAACCTGAGCCCCTGTAAGTTTCTTACAAGTGAAAAAAACATATATGGAAGTTTTATCATCCTCCCTACAGGCCCAAAGAGATTCCCATGTTATGAAGGCGGTAGTTCAATCAAGGTTCTCGTAGTTATTTTTTGATTTGGTAAATTACGGAACATCTTGCTATGGGAATGGCAGGTTTAGATGAAAGGGGCGAATCCGTTGCTTCATTTCCTTTAACGCAAGATGTGGGCCGGTACCCAGATCAGCCTGACTGTATTATTCAGTACCAGGCGCTTCCACGTTCCACGAAGCATTTATAGACTATGAGATAATTGAAACTATAGGGCTATTTCGAGACCAGCGGCCAAATGTAAGCTAACTAGCTAACCACCCCCCCTCCCATCACCATTTCAAACGATCTCATTTCGACTATATATTTTTTGGATTATAAGTTGATTAAAACCGATTCTACCCTTTCTGAAATCAGTTCAAACTTGAGACAGACACTACAACTCTTGCACTCTATTGATCCCGCTTTGAGAACGAGGCTAACACCGATAGATTATTAAATCGTGGAAAATAAGGCAAATAAACTGAAAAACTTACTTGTGAATTAACGATGAATATTGCTTAATTTTTTCGCCCTTCAACTCTTCCAACTGATTGAACAAGACTCGTTTAATTTTACTAACCCACTCTTGTTTCTGTTCAATTGTAGCCGCTTGTATCGTATGTACTTCTTGACGACCTTGTAACCATACTTCAAATTTCTTATGATCACCTTTCACCGATTCCGTTAAACCAATTTCGCTCATATTCAACGAATGCTTAAATTGATACATCGCTTTCGTGTGCGTTGACTTCGCAATCGATTTACAGAATAAGATCACTTTTTGGTATAAGAATATGTGACGTTGCATTGTTTTTAAACGTAACCGTAAATCTTTTTTACTTTCTGTCCATACAGAGAAGGAGCCTTGAAGTAGGAGTTCACCTTGTTGAGATAAATCGTTTGGATAGCCTGTGATAGCCACATGTAGCATGCTATCATTTACACATTTTAATACTAGTAGCATACAATTTAAAGCTTCTTGAAGCTGCTGATGGTCGCAAACTGCATGCGGATCATCCTGACTATATCGATGCAGGTCCTTTAATAATAATTGGTACTTTGTGATCCGTTGTACTGGCTTTAATAAATATGCAGCCAATGGTAACTGATGATTTAATTTACGTTGTAATGATTGTAATAACGCATGCGCATCCGATGTTAATTGTTCACGTAATTGTTCAGAACGCGTTAAATTTTGACAATAGGAACTGTATAATCGGAAAAAATTGTCTTTCTGTAAAAAAAATAATAGTGTAGTTGTAGCGAAGAGAAATTCTTTTCTTTTTCTTAAACAAATGTGGAAAAAAGTAATGGAACAGCTCCGATTTAAAAATTTTTCTTGTAAGTGTTCCTTAGACCTTCAGAAACATTCACTCCAAATAGTAAAAGTGAAAAAAAAATTAAAATTTCACCTCGGAAATTGTCTCCACTAATTGGAGTAGTTGTCTAGGCTAGAACGAACTACCCCTAGAATGACCTGAAACCCGGAGTCAAAAAGCAACTGAAGAAGTGTTGCAACCCCATTAAAGCTACCCCTAGAAGTATCAGTGACACAAAATCAAATTAGAAAATTCTGAACTTCACCTCAGAAATTGTCAAAGCGGTTTTCGGAATCGCTGATAATGAATTTGAGATCAAAAAGCAGACTAAAAGCAAAAGTCTCTCGGGGGTTTTTGGGGTCGCTGCTTACAAATCCAAGGTCAAAAAGTAACTGACGATGGTTGCAACGCCATTAAAACCACCTCTAGAAGTGACAATGATAAAAATTTGGATAAAGATTTGGGTCGTTGATCACGAATCCGTGGTAAAAAAAAACTGAAGATGTTTTCAACCCCATTAAAATCATTTTAAGCAATATTTTAATTCATTGAATCCAAAATTCGCACACATATCATGTTGGACGTTTGCCGAAAACACCCAAGAGACGATTTCCAAGGCGATATTTAAAATTTTCTACATTTTTTTAACATTTTCACTTCTAGGGATAGTTTTAACAAGGTTGCACCCACATTTAGCTGCTTTTTGACCTTGAATTTATAATAAGCAGACCTAAAAACCACCGAGAATCGATTTTCAAGGTGAAATTTAAAATTTTCGAAATTTTCATCATTTTCTCTCCTCTATATTTCACCAATTTGAATTTGTTGTTTCGACTAATATTACCTGTTGAACAAAACATGATGCAACCAAATCCATAGATGTTATACAATTTTCTAGCTCACGTAGAAAAATATTCGCATGAAAATTATATAATTCATCTAAATTTCCAAATAGTACATCAATTTTATCGGATAATATTGCAGGTACAAGAGGTTTAATTTCTTCGTTTAATAATTCATGTTTATATCCCTACAAAAAAAAAAACAAAATCAAGCGATAATTTTGGCTTCAACAAATTTCTATAGAATCTTAGAATGTCAAATTTAATTTACCTTTAAAATCGAATACAATTCTTCGACGTAAGTTTGTTCAGTGGTTAATAATTCGCTTAGAGTGTGCCCCCGTCGAGCACCTCTTGAATCTGTATCATTTTCACATGTTGTCAAATGATTTAAATGATTCGAAGTAATACCATCGCTACTTTCGACCTAAAACAATACAATCATATTTATCGTATTCGAAATCATTGATGTTATTGTAAGGTGTTTGTCTTTGAAGCTTTCGTATTTTACAGGGCTTATTTACTCATCTCGAATATAAAAACGTTCGAGGTTAAAGCAAATTTGTTTTATGGAAATAATTTTATTAATTTTATTTCGAAACATTTCTCGAAAACAAAATAAACTTGGCAAAAATTTAATTCATCACGCACCCTCCCTTCCTTTTCCTCACACTTCATCACAATTTCTAGATTCCCTTATGTGAATGGAGACAAACAATTGACTGAGTTAATTGTTGAAATACCATGTATAGACAGTATTGATTACGCATTCATTTGTTTTTTACGTAATGTAAGTAAAGAAAGATAAACAAACAAACACATACATAATATATACATACTACATAATGTTTCTAAGCTAATTTCTCACGGAAAAACAGTGATGTTGATCAAAAAATGTTCCAAACAAAAGTTGTTTACTTTTTTATAAGCAATTTTTTTACATTTAAACTTTTGTTCTATCTCTAACGGTTTACATGATAGAAGTTATGAATTTAGAAAACTCGGAAGACAAATGCACCTAAAAAAAGGTTATGGAAAAAAAAGAATCATACTCGATTTAAATTATTAATAGAATGATGTCCAGTACGAAGTATGCCCTTACATAAAGGTGGTGCTCCGCCAGCGGGTTGTAATGGCATTGCTCGTTCCGGAGTAACAGTTTGTACAGGTCTCGGTGAGCGTATCGTTAATTTTTTCAAACTTGCAATACGTTTGTCGCACATTAATGATACGTCATCGATACGTTGCAATACTTGCATCACTAATGCCTTGGTTTCAAGCGTTATAGAATCTTGGAATACGTAGCGGAATTCTTTTGGACTATTTAATTTAAATTCAGCAGCGGAAGCAATGAATTGTTGTATCTCATGCAATGATTTTTCAGCAAGCTCCGTTGAAGTTGAACATTTTTCAATGTGTTGTGATGCTAATAATTCTACGCCACGGGTACACCAGGAATTGGCCTAAAATGTTTTTATTAGGATCAGGGTTTTAAACGAATGATTTTTGTTTTAGTAGTCCTTTACACATAAGAAGTTTGCCCAAGTTTTAACAAAGCATTTTAGTTACAGAGGATTATGAAATGAATTTTTTTTTTCGGAAATTCATGCTAAGCTCCAAGCTTCTTTTGAATTTTTTTACCTTAAGCGTTGAAAAAATGGTCAAAGTTTCATATTATTCACGGTGACCTGTGGAATTAACTTTAAGTCCCTGAGGATTCCCAATTTTCCAGTATTATTTATCGTACTTTTCCCTGATTTTTCAAAAAAAAATCAAGAATCAGTTTTTTGTTTCGGAATTGGATAAAACTCGGTATATAGAGTAATTTTGACCCAAAAAATACAAAAATTGGGTGTATTTAGGTCTGCGACCATGCGTAGTTTCAGTGGGTTCTTTCCATAGAGATAATATCATGGAGTTGCAAAGTCGCTGCCAAAGCGGTTGATCGAAGTAGAGAGGGAACAGATGAAGTAGGCGCATACAGCTGTAGAAAGAGAGATAAATCTCTCTTATACGCATACAATTTCTGCCTCTTTAGGCGTTATCTCAAAACAGTTTGAGATAACGCCGGGCGATGTTAAAGCAAACTACAGTGGAATCTCGATAACTTGAACCTCGTTAAGTCGTAATCCTCAATAAGTCGAAAACATTCCATTCCCTTCCGCTGAACTCCTAAATACGCGATTTCTTGAATTATTTAGACTTTTTAACTCGAACAAAATGTCACTTCCCTGCGAGGTTCTAATCTCTCGCGCCTTTCTACTTCGAAATTTTAGCAATATGTATCTCGAACTACTTGTTAAGTCGAAAACTTATGAACTCGAAATTTTTTGCATTTCCCTTGAGATTCGAGTTATCGAGGTTCCACTGTGTAACAACTTTAGCCAGCTTTACTTGGAAGAAAAAACTTTGACCACTTTCTTAGATTAAAACTTCTTATGTCTAGGATTCACTTTTAAAGTAAAACAAGACAGTAATTACATGTTCATTTTCAAAGTTAGAAAACATTCAAAGAATCGAAAAAAGAAATTTAGTTTGCGTTTCTGGAATTACTGTCATGTTAAAGCCCAAAGAATGAATTGATTAAAAACAAACCTTTTCAACGCGTTCCATTAAATCACGACATTTCGTTAGCGTATCCAAACGTCGTGTTAAACGTTCCGACAGAATATCACACATACGATTCAATTCCGAACATTTCGGTTCAATACAATCCAACGACAATGAATTTTTGATTTGCAATAATTGTTGACCAGTTGATACTAATTCTTCGGCTCGATCAATGTCATACAAGCATACTTTTTGAAAATCAGTAGTTTCTTGTATTAGGGTATCGACACGATTCACAGTTTCACCAATTTCCGTCATTTCGCTAACTGTTTTTAAGTGCGTATCAAAATTACTTTGTAACTCTTTAAAACTTTGTTCAAAACGACGTAACTCTAAGCATTGCTGTAATTTTGCAAAATGCTGTTGCCAAAATTCATCAAATGTACGCTCAGTTTCTTCTAATTGTACCAATAATCTAAAAAAAAAAAGAAGCAGAATTTTACAATCAAAATCAATTATAACGACATCGAAGAGACCCACAATTATGGTTGTTAAATCCGATAGTCATTATAATCGGTCGATTTAACGGTATGTTCTTTTTATCAGGGACGGATCGTGAATTTGTTAGGGCCCTACTTAGGGACTTGCCTTATTACTCAACTAATTTCCATTTTGTCAAACTAATTGCCAAAATATTTTATCTTATTTAAACGAGCAATTCTTGTATATATATCATCAATCTCGGAAACGGCTTCAACGATTTTCATATAAATTAGTATGCAGAGGGTTTTGAGGCGAAAAATCGATCTAGCTAAGTTACATTTTTAGAAAATGTTGTTTTAGCCGTGTTTTCAGGAAAAGCTGAAACAAACTGAAAATATGACTCTTACTGCCATCTATTGGCGAGTAGTAATACTATTATTTTTTTAAATGGGAGCAATTTACTGCTTTACCGATACTGAAACACTAAAGCTAGGTTTCAGTAGATGGCGTTGTTAAAAAACACACGTTTAGTATGCAGGGGGTTTTAGGGGTGAAAAAGCGATCTAGCTAGATTCCATTTTAAGAAGAAAGAAGTCGCTTTCTCTCGGAAACGAGTCCATTGATTTTCATGAAATTTAGTATGCAGGGGGTTTCGTCAATCATCATCAATCTCGGAAACGGCTCCAATGAATTTCATGAAAATTAGTATGCAGGGGGATTTTAGGGCGAATTATCATATACAAACAGCAATTGTACGACATTATTGCAAAATAAATTGACAGGTTATGTATAGTTATCCTAACTTTTATTATAAATGCGAAAGAAAGTTTGTCTGTCTGTATGTATGTTACGCAATTACACCTAAACTACTGAACCGATTTTAATGAAATTTGGTAGAGATAGTCTAGAGTTAAAGTGGATATGAACGATCGAATATTTTACAAACTTAACCACTTCCTTCAGAAATCATAAATATGTTCAATTTTGCCCAACCTTTTAAAAAAGAGTAAAATAAAAATTACCTTTCAACAGCGAATACATTCCCTAATTTATCAGTATTGTCGGTTAAAGTCGGCTCGGTACACTTAGATGCGGGGTTTTCTTTAATATTTAACAGTAAATGTTCACCATGTTTTGTTGCTGATAGAATTTCATCTTTTAATTCAGCATAAAGTATACCTTGTTGATTTAATAATTGTTGTGTTGCTTCCACATTATTTGGAAATTCTGTTTCTAAAATACTTGATAGAAATATATCTAATGCTTGTGAGATTTCTTTTGTCATTACAGAAAATTTTTGTAATTCCTAAAACCAAACCGAAAATTTAGTTATTTTTTTTTGTGTGGTTACTTTTTAATCATGTATACGATATTTATTTACATCAAAGTCTCTCGATTATAATTGACGATTTTAATATGATACATACAGCGTAAACTAAATATTGACAAATATCTTGTCTAGTAATCTTAATTAAAGAGAATTGAACAAAAAGTTTTGGTATTTTTTTTTAAATTTTCTTTAATTAAGATGAAAAAAGAGAAATGTGAAAAATCAAGTACTTACAATTCGTTGCTGAATCCAATCATGATGGGAATACTTTAAGAATCCACCTAACTCTTGCGTGAGTTGAGATCGGTCAATATATTCGTGCAACTCTTCAACTCGACTACAAACTATGACACGAAATTTGAATTCTTCCTTAAATAATTTATTGCTAACTTCTGAAATAGCTTTTTGTAATAGACTAGCAGGCCGTATCACATATGCAACATGAATAATTCCCGGAAAATATCCCTGAAAAAAGAAAACATAATTCAAATTTCGTATGTTGTAATTGCAAAATAAATTATCCAAAACTTTGCCTATATAGTACAATGAAATATCTAAAAGAAAAAAATTAATGCATCTTTGAAATTTTCCACAACTCTTTATTAGGTGGTAAAAACTTCGTAAAAAAAAGTCGACCTCGCGTACCTATCTGGACGATGATATTACGGACCTGGAAATCGATGATATTATCAACGCTTTCGCGAAAAAAAACGAAAGCTTGAATTAAATCTTGGCCAGGGCGTCATATATTCCTAGGAATTCACTATATCGATCATGAGCGCCTTCATACTTCGATTGTCATTTGGATTTTCGGGTGCTGTGCTCGTCACCTTTTTTGAGGGCTGAATCCGCGCTTGCATTCGCCCCCATGACTAATATGGACATTGTTTTGGATAATTAAGTGAAGTATCAGATATCGCATGAATACTTACCGATATTTTTAAAAGTACAGCTTTAACAGAATTCCATCGATCTTTGCGACGATCAATAATCAAATGAAATCCTAAATCAGCTTCTTGTAATCTAAAATGTAAACTTTTGTACAACACTGGTGTCCTAGGGTGCAGTTAGCAGTGAGCAGTGAGTGTTAGACAAGACATATTAACAAACAAAAGAAAAAAACATTGTTGTGGAAAAATTTTGATTAGTGATAAGAAAGAAAATTTTGAGCAGGGGCGGATTTAGGTTTTTATGTTAACCGCCCCTTGGGCTGCAAACTTTTGCGACCCTATTTAAACTCTTAAATTTGATAATTCGATATCCAATAAAATAAATTTAACTTTAATCGTTTACAAAACATTCCTTACAAAACAAGAATCCACTAAAATTTTGAAATGGTTCCTGTAAAATTTTGGAATGGTTATGCCTGAAAATTTATTTTTCAAAGTGTAAAATAGTCATTATTCATTGAGTATATCAGAAAAGAAGGTCATGAATTTTTCTACATTAAATATTATAAAATTTTTACAGAAATCTTTAATTTATAGTTCAAAATGATGATCATAGATGGGGCAGTAAAATGTCAGATTAAATTTAATTGTTTTTTAAAATATAGCTTTATAAATTACAGCTCATGTGTTATTCTGATGTATGAGCTATATTGTAGTTTCATTCAAATACATTCGGTAGTTTTTGCGTGAAAGCGTAACAAACAAACAAACATCCTTACTTTCACATTTATAATATATAGGTAAAAGGATATTTTAATAAATATTTTCATCAAAATTGAATTAAAACTAATTAAAATTTTTATTTTTGACATTTTACTGCGCGCCCTCTATGAACGTCATTCTAAAGCATAAATTTAAGATTTCTGTAAAAAGTGTAAACGGGATACAATTTATGATATACTCAATGCATTGGTTATTTGAAATTGATTATTTATTACTTTTACGTGTGTAAAACAATCCCTATTTCGAGCGTTGTGGAGCGGTGGTTATTTACATGAAAAACTAGATAAAAATCGTATCCCAGGAAAATTAAGGTTTTTAAATTTCCCATAAAATTTAAAGAAAAAATTTAAAAAAAAAAAAAATTTAATATAAATATTCTCATGAAAAGTCAAATTTTCTGTTGCGAAAATCTTTTATCGTTTAGGCCCTACGTTTCATGTGACATAGTAACGCTATATGTCTATAATTAGGTCACATAACTATCAATTTTTTTTCCTCTAGTAGATTCGGAAAAATTAAGACCGGCGAACAGAAGGTTTTTGTTTTTACACCTCGTATACAGTGCCCAAAAATACCCAAAAATTAGCTATTGATTTGGTTTGTAAGGAATCCTTTGCTTTCGTAGGCTATAGCCCCCCATTTGGCTCCCCTAAATCCAACACTGCTTTCAAATTAAAATAAATGTGCACTTAATAGAAAATTGAAAATTTACTTACGATGGCACAGATGTTAAATACATCATAAGTCGTTGATATTCGACATCGGTGATGTTTTGGAAATTATTGTTGTCGGGAAATGTTATAATTGGACACATGTCCTTCGTTTTCCCACCGGTAATAATTGCATATTGGGATTGTAATAAATTTAATACATCCCGAACAGCAATTTCTTCCACTAACGTCCCATTATTCGATCGTCGAGATTCACAATCACTTCGAATACTTTCTACATCATCTATAACAAGCAAACAGAAAAATTTTCTCACTACCGGAAAATTAATTTATGCGGAAAATCATAAACAATAAACACACCCAAATTTGTATATACCCTCCACCCCTTCTACTTATAATAAACTTAATAATTGTTGAATTAAATTTTTTTGAAAAAGAAAATTTTCGAAAAAAAAAATCACTTTCAAAACAAATTTGTGAAAAAATTATCTCTGAAAATTTTCTTGATAAATTTCGTGAAAACTCATTGCAAGTAAAACATTGAAGTTTTGTTTTGATTGTGAAATGAGAAAACTAGGTTATGAATAGACATGCGCGAATTAACAATTAAAAATTATGTAATATTTCCTTTGATATTTTTCCCATTTATATAAATGACAATACATAAATGCTTTTCATGAATAGTTTTCCGGTTTTTCTTCTCATCATTATAATAAAAACGATATATATATACACCTTTAGGCAAAAGTTTTCACAATGATGCATGAATAATTGCATATATAAAAGGGTGTATTGTATAGAGTTTTTATACTTCCGTGTGTCATAAAAAAAATGTATATAAACAGAGATGTTGTAATGGTAAATGAACATGGAAGTGATGAAATGTGTTTTTTGAAAATTAGGTCAGCTTAAAATTTAATTTTAACTCTAAACTTTAAAACGAGAGTACGTAAAATTTCGTTAGTCGACCGAGTCATTCTTCAATCCGCGGAGATCTTTTAATGAGATCCGGCCACCTTCGGATGCTTATTTTACACGCAATCTTGAAATCCGTTGACAGTTACACAAGAATTTGGCCCAATGGGAAACAAGGACCTGAATGGGACTCTATTATGTACTCTCTTGTATTTTTTTTACATATCAGAGACTTAAAAAGTTTCGGCATTCGAAATTATCTTTGGAAGAACGTGACACGGATTTTAAGGCTTGCCAAAAATTATCCCATTTTTCGAAATATTATCTGATTATTTAAAAGTAATTATTGTTCAGATTTGTAAATAGGAAATACTCCGTATAATCATATACATGGAGGTTATATGCATTAATATACCGAGTGTTTATGTTCAATATTATTAAACACTAATCAATAACATACCTAAACTGAGATATTCACAAGTTTTCATTTAAAATATCTGACAGTTTAGTCAGTGCTTCCAAATTTTACATTAAATTTTCAATTTTGTTAACTACACAAGGTGTGTCAGTTTTCGGATGAATAAAAATAGAGCACTCTGTATAAATTTAATTACTGTGTAACTTAGAAAACAATTAAAAACAGGCATCTGTATACCATGTGTATACAGAAAAATTACAGAAGAAAATGTTCATTCAATTGTTCGACGACTTTTTGATTCATTTTCCGCGCTATGGCAATTTTCACCTTTTTGTTAAAAAAAACGCATTTTGTTCAGCTTTTTTCGATTCGATGCCAAAAAAAGCTCCTGATCTTCCCCATCAACAATTTTCTAACAATAAATATCTATATCTAATTGGCCCCTGACGCACCAAAATTGAGATAATTGGAGAATAAAATGGGTCTAATCTTCACATGAATTTCCCAGCTTTGAAAGTTTTACGATTTTTGTTTGTACCAATCGTTAGCTAACGTTAGCACAGGGACTAATTTCATTTGCACAAACAAAAATTTTTACAGGGGCGTAGAAAAAAAGAAAACTTTTCCCAGTCCCTAAGTTTTAATTTTATTAATTCGAAACCTGGACTGTTAGTTTGAAGTTGCCCCTAATTTCTAATCCGTTAGAGATAAAAGAAAATAGTAAGGGAATAATGTTTCCTGGAATTTAAAAAGTAAAACAGGAATTTTAATAGGAAAAACAGTGGAAACTAAAATTTTCTTTAATAAGTAAAAAAAAACTTTTACTTGTAATTTTTATTCTGTAAAAATATGTATAATTTGCTTTTCAATATAAATACAATTTTCATTTTCATAAATTATTGAGATAAAAAATATTTAAAAAAATTAAAAGAAAATTACAATTTTTCATGATTTTTTGTTTTATACAAATTTTAAAAGAAAAACGAAATAGAAAAATTTATTAGGAGTATAAAAAATCTTATCTCGAAATATCATCTCACTTCTATCGCATTGTAAGGTGCTCCCAAAACTATCGCAATCGAGAAATTCTTAAAATTACAAACGATGATTATTAATTAACTAACGAAGCACCATCTCGTTAATGGTACTATAGAATCGGAAAAAACGACAAAGGAACTTAGTTCTTAGTATTTTATTTTGTATTACACCATATTTTTCTAATGCGATAATTTTGGAACACCCTGCATGTATAAATATAATATATATCTCACTCTAATAGTTACGTAACTTCTTGAAACTGTTTAGCGGATAATAGTCGAATAAATAAGCTTGGAAAAATTATTAAATGTTGAAAATCTATCGACAGCACCGATTTCAAAAATTCAATTTCAAAATTTCTACGAATGCCTTAGACTTTTAGATACATTCATTTGAAAATCGGAGAAGTTTCACTAGCCCCTCGCCCCTCCTCCAACCAGAAACAATTTGTAGAAAAAAGGATTTTTGTAAATCGGTACTGCTCGACAAGTTTTCAACATTTTTCGGCTTATCAATTCGACTAAATACCTTATAGGCCATTTTCATCTGCTAAACAATTCCATTGTATATTGCATAATTCATAATTTACAAGAAAACAAATATATTGCTAACAATTTATTGTTTAATTCTCGCTCAAAAATTCGTTACAAAATCAAATTCGATTTAGATTTATTACAACGGACAAAATTAGATTATCAACACGCGCCTCTGATGGTCAAAAGATGTAACTAACAGTAATGACCATAATATACATGGGGATCGAACTACGCAAGAAGGTCGACCTCAAACGGGAAAATAGACAAAATTTTGTACCACTAGCGTCGCTAGTTTTCCTTTTGCACCAAAGTGAATATAGATTAATAAAATAGGAATGAAGTAAGCAAGAAATCAATTTTATTTTGAAGTGAATAAATATACGAAATAAATACGAACACATACGAGAACATACGAACGAAATACTACATAAATGCGCCATATTTTTAAAATTCAAACTCGTCTTACATTCCTCCTCCAATATCCTGTTGCAAAAAGAACACTACTGACATTTTATTTTTGACAGTAATTTGTTTACATGTAATTCGATCTCCTGGTGTAGTCTCCATTATATTATACTCCGAGTCAATTGCTGCGTCTAGCAGTCATAGAGATATACCATAGAGCTGTATAGACATAAGAAACCCAATAAGGCTATCTACTGCAGCTTCCAACTGATTGATCTGTTCGCTCCACCCGCTTATCAATATTCCCATTACAACCTATTTGTACTGTATTATCCATTAAATTACCTAACTGATACCCCTTTTTCTACCCCATTTTCTAGTATTGGTACGATTAATTTCTTGATGAATTCACTAATACAAGCACCAAATGTGTCTCTACACAAATACCAATTTGAATGTTCCGGTAATGTACTTTATTTCGTCGCCAATAAGGTAGAGAGAATCGAGGTAGAAAGAAACAGAAATTGTAAGCGTATAAGAGAGACGAAGACAGCTATACGCGAATATTTTATCTGTCTTTCTCTATCTTTCTACAGCTATACGCGCCTACTTTATCTGTTCTCTCTCTACTGCGATCAATCGTTTGGCGGCAACTTTTCAGCTCTTTGGTATTATCTCTATGAACAGAACTGAATCTATGGACGATACCAATATTCATTAAATTAATCAATGCTAGATTTATAAGGGTCAAGTTAGTTCCATAATCGTTAAGCGTTTCACATAAATTTTTAATTAAAATAATAAAAAAAAAAAAAAACCTTTTGATTAAAAAGGGATAATTTTTGCACATAAAATGTATTAAGACTAGATTTTTCGTAATTTTTTCAGAGTGACGATCGAATAATTTTATAGTAGCCAGTAGTACGCCAGGACAGGCTTAGAAGAATTGATTTAGACTTAGTCCAACTTCATTTTTTTAAAAATCAAGCTTTTTATTTAAAATTACCTTGGTGCTCGAAAATCCTTAAATAATTTTTTTTTTGTTAAAAGAATTTGGTAGTTACCTTAAAAAAGGAAGTCTTTCGATGGATAAGTACTGTGTCCTTTTTTATAACTACGTTGGAACGTTCATGAGGACGTTACTAGCATTGTTTCCAATAATTATCGGAAACAATGCGAGTACTGAAACCGCATTTCGATTCCAATCGAGGATAGTTTATGAATGCAGCGAACTCGTTGGCATGAGAGGGGTCGTCACAAAATGACGGTCCCTGACATTTCCTGGTTTTTAAGGTCGATCGTCACTCTGATTTTTATACGGTTTCACTTTTAAAAATTCATTTCTTTATAATTCGTCTTTTGTACAAACTTCTAAATTAAAATAACTCAAATCTCTTAAATAAAAAATAAAATCACATAATTCCAATTAAAAAAAATAAAATCAATTAAATTTCGGAAAATTCTACCTTATTTGTTTTCACATAACGAAAAATGGACATGCTATCTGACCAATTCATGATTTGTAGCTACTTCCTGTTAGCATTCGTATCATTCTCGACAGAACTGGATCATTTTTTGGAACCATTCTGTATTTTTTTTACATGCTGAAGCCGCAAAAAAAAATTTTCTTAAAGCACAATAAAAAATATCGTTGTCTATAATTCGCTCACATTCGATTAAAGCTGTAGGACTGATGTTGATTTGCCATCGTCGTCACAATATTACCTTGTTCATTGATCACATACCCCGTATTCGTAATTTGGTAGGGAAAAGTCGTAGTATTTGTAGCATGTTGTGTCGCACCCCCACCACTTTGTTGCATGGTAACTAAGTTACCACCGTTCGGTATTAATTGTGAAACGGGGGCAACTAAGAATGTTGCTTGTTGATGCTGCTGACCGGGACTTCCATCAGCTGTCGTTTGCGACACAACCAACGGTATTACTTGTTGCACTTCGTTGCCTGTTATCACCGATTTAAGTGTTGTCTGTTGTTGATCATGCGTAGTCGATGATTGTTGAATTTTATTCAGATCATTACTTACAACTTGTGAATTATTTTTTGGCTCAACTTTACAGAATCGTACATGCGGGAATAATTCCTTTAAAAAATGACGAAATGTTGAGTATCCCATTAATTTAACACCCGGTTCGATTATTTGTCCATATTCTTTGTACGCGTTATGTAAATTTTTTCGAGTTATATCCCAAGGTAATTGTATTGGAGTTTTCGAATTTGAAATATTCGTTTCGCCTGTTGTCGTTTCTAAATACTGTTTTAGGAATTCCGTTGCATGTTGATAGATATCCAAGGAGAATGTGTTGTGAGGTTTTTTACCATGGTTACCATGGACACGTGGAGCAACTCCATGTGTCATTACATGCTTTCGAATACGTTTTAATTGATAATGAGTACAGTTTTCGAGATATAAAAATGCATCGAGACAAACACGTCGACCTTGGTACACGTATTGTGCACGTAATCGTTGTCGCTCCTTATGACGGACCGTAATATCGGGGTTTGCCAAACATGCCATTGTCACACCCATTAAATACATATCATGTTCTCCCTTTGTAAGTTCTGCAATGTTTAAACGATGCTTGTAAACACTTTCAGCACTTAAACCGCGAAAACAACTTTCGTCCTGACATTCACAGCCACGTTTGAATCGTTCCTTAACTTGAGCAACATTATCTTCTAATTTTGTAGGATCCCAATTAACGATCGACGATGGTTTCTTTTTTTTCGTTTTTTCAATTGTTTTTGATGAGCTTTTTAAATTATTTTTCATTTTCACTTTTTTGGATTTTTTCACAGGAATTATAGTGGGTTCGTGCTGTTGTTGGGTGGTTTGTTGAGGTTCTTGCGTTTCTTGGACTTCATCTAAAATTTGTGGGATTGCGTCGAATTTTATTTCACCGTTGCCAACTTGAATTGTGTGGCCTTGCCAAACTACCTACAAATTTTAAATGAAATTATTGATTTTATAAAGACATCATTTCAATTTCTCAATGACTTTGCTTTCCAAGCTAATTTTTTTCTAGCGTGGTACATATTTCCCGAGATATATGTAATCAAGGTGCTTCGTCAAATACATTGAGTAAAATCTCAGTTCAATTTCTGTTCAATCGTTAAATCAAGTTGATTTTTGTATTTTTTGGGTCAAAATAACCGTTTGTACTGAGTTTAACTAATTTGAAGACCAAAGTTTTTTTTTCCGATTTTTTGCAATTTTTATTAGGTGTAGAAAAAATCGAAAAAATCATGAACAATTTTTGATTTCGAAAAATGATAAAACTCTGTTTATAAGGAAAATTTGACCCAAAAAATTCAAAAATCGATTGCATTTAACGATTGGGCGAGTAGTTTCTGAGAAATACGAAATTTGGGATCGATTTGTGACATTATTTCGAAAACTACTGATCCAGTCGTTGAATAAACTCGATTTTTGAATTTTTTGGGTCAAAATTACTTTATATACTGAGTTTTATTGAAATTGGAGCCCAAAATTTTTTTTCGATTTTTCGTTATTTTCTTAAGGGGTACCCCTTAGAAAAAATCGAAAAAATCACAAAAAAATTTTTGTTCCGGAATTCGACAAAATTCAGTTTATAAGGAAAATTTGACCCAAAAAATTCAAAAATCGATTGCATTTAACGATTGGGCGAGTAGTTTCTGAGAAAAACGAAATTTGGGATCGATTTGTGACATTATTTCGAAAACTACTGATCCAGTCGTTGAATAAACTCGATTTTTGAATTTTTTGGGTCAAAATTACCTTATATACTGAGTTTTATAAAAATTGGAGCCCAAAAATTTTTTTCGATTTTTCATTATTTTCTTAAGGGGTACCCCTTAGAAAAAATCGAAAAAATCACAAAAAAATTTTTGTTCCGGAATTCGACAAAATTCAGTTTATAAGGAAAATTTGACCCAAAAAATTCAAAAATCGATTGCATTTAACGATTGGGCGAGTAGTTTCTGAGAAAAACGAAATTTGGGATCGATTTGTGACATTATTTCGAAAACTACTGATCCAGTCGTTGAATAAACTCGATTTTTGAATTTTTTGGGTCAAAATTACCTTATATACTGAGTTTTATAAAAATTGGAGCCCAAAAATTTTTTTCGATTTTTCATTATTTTCTTAAGGGGTACCCCTTAGAAAAAATCGAAAAAATCACAAAAAAATTTTTGTTCCGGAATTCGACAAAATTCAGTTTATAAGCTAAATTTGGTCCAAAAAATTCAAAAATCGATTGCATTTAACGATTGGGCGAGTAGTTTCTGAGAAAAACGAAATTTGGGATCGATTTGTGACATTATTTCGAAAACTACTGATCCAGTCGTTGAATAAACTCGATTTTTGAATTTTTTGGGTCAAAATTACCTTATACACTGAGTTTTATCGAAATTGTAGACAAGAAATTTTTCCTGATTTTTCGTTATTTTCTTAAGGGGTACCCCTTCGAAAAAATCGAAAAAATCACTATCACTACGATTTTTCGCACTTTAGAAAAAGTCGAAAACATCATGAAATCCAAATTTTTTGTTCCGGAATTTAACAAAACTCAGTTCATAAGCTAAATTTGACCCCAAAATTCAAATATCTGGTACATTTGACAATTAGAATTGATTCGAATTTCGAATTTTATTAAATTGTATTTCGGAAGCTATACATAAACTCCCTGAAATTATACTATCTTAATTTAACAATGATTCTTTCAAGCTAATAAATTTAGTGCAAGCTTCGAAAAACATCTAAATAATCTTGCCAAACAATATTTTTAACGTTTCCGCTCCCCCAAAATATTCAAACTCAATGAGAATAATTTGAACATTTCTAAATAAAAAAAAAAAAAATTGGCGGGAAAGGAAAAGCTTACATCATGAACTTGCTGTTCGTCTATCGTTTGTGGAAAATGATCTTCGAACAATGAATGCGTTGTAATCGCCACATTTCCTTGCCATTGTAACGTTCCATTTTGTGGATTTGTACCATTTTGATTGGAAGCATTATTCGATTGCTGTTGATTCACTGTATTATCTTCCTGCTTAACGATACGTTCAACCGACAACAATGAATGTAAAACTTCACTTGCTTCTTTTTCGGCCGCATCCACACTTGCCATACTATTTGTCAACGCCATCTCGTTGAACCGTCTTTTTTTAATTCAAACATTCCTAAATTTTTAAATCAGCTTTCAATTTTTTTATTTTTTAAACAGAATATAAGGAAGGCATGCTCTGAAATATAAATAACATTTTTTTGAAAAAAAAAGAACACACGATTAGTATGTACAGAGTGATTCAGACAGAAAATGTGTTTGCCCATTGCCCTTTGGATGTACCCCAATAATCAGAGATTACTGAAAGAATTTTCTTGTTGAAATATGCCCATGGTTGTTCCACGAATGTAAACTCAAGTTATCGGAACGGGGAAGGGGCGCTAGCTTCAGCACCCGCCTTGGAAAGCACGTTTTATCAATTATCTCAAACCATGTGTCGTACGACAAAATTAGTAAAGATCATTTTCATTTCAGAACGAAAAAGATGTCAAAAACTTGAAAAAACAAAAACCGCATTTCAAAATATGACCCAAGTGATTTTCTTGCAAAAAAAAATCGTGTTTCTTTTTGAAATTATCGGTATACAAAATTTGAGGTAGAATCCTTTCAAAATTCTAACCAATTATAGGAAAGTTTGTCATATCAGAAAATATTTCGTACCGTAAAATCAAAAAAATATTTTCGACTCAATAATTGTATGAGAATAAATTTTATCTGATTATAACCCCCAATTCTGATTCATTCTGTACATTGATATATTGAAAATTGACAAAAAGCTCATAATCGCTCAAATCGTATGAGTACTTGCCAAAGAAATATGAACCTTAATGCAAATTGTATAAAATTGTATAAAACTTACCTTTGACAATAAATTTTTCACAAAATTATTACAATGATATTAAATATCATTAAAACATATCATGAAAATACAATTTTCATGAAAATTCATTATTTTTATTAAAATTTTAACACCAATCAATAGAAATTTTAACATATAATAAAAACTTATCAATATGGCGTTTTTAATAACTCAATATCTAATTACAGATGGCCTTAAAGGATATATTCAAGTCCATGAAATCTGGTATATCATGTTATGTCTAGCCATTTTATAAAACAGATTCGTAGCTATTCGCGATTCCAAGACATTATAAGTACAAATTCCCTTTTTATGTCATTTAGTTATATGTATGAACGGTAGAGGTAAGAATCACAATCTTAAATATAGATCAAAGTAAAAAAAGTGTGCACTTGACAATAGAAAACAAAAGTTCTAAAATTGACCAAAATGACGCTTGTTTAAATCTTTATCTTACTCTTATTACATTCTTTTAAAACTATTTCCACAGCAGCGCCACGAATTTTTTGCTTTTCGTGGACTCTTTTTAGATACAGAGATGATTCGCCTTACCTCTACCCTCCATATTTACATATTTTAAGATAATGTTTGCACCTTCCTCTTCATTTCAGATTTAAATCAGTAGAGGTCAGCTCAGTATTTTTGAGTCACGAATTGGTCGAAACATCTATCGCTTATAACGACGAATTGACAAAGTACAAACTGAATTCAAATAGAAATATATATGTGACGATGCAATTTAAAACAACATCGGATAAAATGACTTATCGGCTATAATGACAATATAGATTTACTATTTTAAGCACTTATTTAAATACAGAAATGCTGAACCGGAACTTTTGATGTTCCATCTTTCTTTAAACGATCGGACTTACATTTATCCTCGGAGAAGGCTGATTTTAGTCCGTCCGCTTGGCCATTAAGATAAGTAAAAAAGGAAAAGAGGTAGCAAGATGAAATATCTACAGCGCGTTCTAAGCATAAAAAGTGACTTTTGAGTTAAGCCATGGATTAGTGGGACACATTTTTTTAATTGAAGGCCTAGCAGAATACAAACATATTCTTTTTGGAAAAACAAACGACTCAATTTTAGCTCAAAATAATTAAAATTTTATTATGTTACTTTCACTTGCAGTCAAATATTAATATTTTGTTTGAAGTGTCATTACTACCCTTTTGACGTTTCAAATAAGCGAAAAGCGTTATTGTAGAGTTTTTAAAAACACTTAGACAAAATCATGATTTACCAGATTTTTGTTAGCCTGCAACAGATACACCAAATACATAATACGCATGCGTTAATAATAAAAAAAATAAAAAAAACAATAAATTTTACGTGTTAAAATACAAAGAGTATTAAGGATGAAAAATTGATCGAAGAAAAAAACACACCAAAGAATCCTTTTCGAAAAAATATTTTCTTTTTAGGAGATTTAAAACAAAATGATTTATAATCTTACCGGTGCTCGTAGCATCATTATTATCGAATTTCGCACTTTGTGAACGATTTACAGCCGTTGTAAACGTTGATATACCACTTAAACTATCCACAAAACATTCATCCGAAGCGGGACGTTTATCTTTTGCTTTGGATGCAGTTCGTTTAAACTGTCCTAGAAAACTATCAATTTGTGTTTCTATACTATTCGTAGCCGGGGGTGTTGACATGTTCGGATTTTTCCATAAAAACAAAACAAAACAAACGAAAAACGGAAAACAAATGAACAACCCAAAAACTTTTCACGCCCCAAAACTCATAGAAAAATTAAAACACTTAACAAAACTTAAAAAAAGATTAGATTTTTATGTTAAAATTTATTTTTAGATAGGTTTGTTTACATTTTGGATTCGAATTTTTAAAACACTGTACACTTTGATTTGAAACGTTTTTGGTTTTATGATATTTTATAAATTAAAATGATAATTTGACTTAAATAAAACATTTTTTGAGTTTTGAAAAGTTCTGTCATTTTGACACATGTCTATGTAACAACCCTAAACGTGACAAACTATACCAACATTAGGAAATGAAAATACCCCCAAGTTTATATTATTAACTTGTCTGCTATAAAATTATGGTTAACACACCGAAAATCGAAATAAAAATTACACATGTCTGGGGAACCTCGCATCATTTTCCAACAAATTAACGTTACTTTATAGGTCTGTGAAAAGGTTTGCGGGAAATATAATAAAAATCCAAAATAATATGAATGAAAACTCTACGATTTTCGTTTTTGCCCCTAATTCCTGATTCAATTTTTGCATTATATAAATACGTATTTCGACTTCCAAGTAGTCATCATCAGTATGAATTAGCTAATCGTGATTACTCTTACAATTAGCCTATGTTACTCGTTGCAAACTTTGGTGACGGTTTGCACGAGAGAAACAAAAGATGATAAATGAAAATGAGGTCGAAGAAGCGTCAAGTAGAAGAAGAAAATGCTACAAAGACATAAATGATAAACTGATAATTTCCCATCTTTTTGTGAGTCAGTATTATTCCTAATCGAATCTCCAAATTTTGTCTTTTTTAAATGGGTTTTGCAAAATTTGGCTACCGAATTTATATCCGCAAAAAATTTAACAAAAAACAACTTCACCTAACGATATTCGCTATATGACTATTAAACATAATTGGAACGTAGCTGTAGGTTAGGTTAGGTTAGAGTGGCTGTCCTGGGGTGGGACACACTTAGACCATAAGGTCCATTGTGATACCGAAAAAGGGTCGGCCCAAGGAGCTTTGACGTCGACAGACTCCTATGTTGGACCGTTAATTTTCTAGCAATTTTTAATATTGGCGGATAGATTGGCCACCACAAAGTCTCGGGAAGTCAGGAGTAAAGTTTGTAAACACAGTTTTTCCACAATTAAAAATTTAAAGAAATACTCTTAAAATAAGAACCAGAATATGAAAGAAATACTCGAACTTTTTATTAACAGAACTCGTGGAGGATTTATGTTGATATCAGAACTTCAGAAGCCAGAAAAAATTACACGATCTCTGAAAGGTGGCAACCCTATTGATAGAAAAAGAACCAAAAATCCAATTTTTTAAATCATACGGCTGTATTAGTATAATTATTTTACTGAATAAATAAATTGTTGGTCTGGTTTTTAAAAAGCATACCCACCGTAGGTTGTTTTTATTTCTAGTGGGGTGAAGAGACCAAATGGTTGTATCGTTGTATGTAAACTTCGGCCATTGACATTGTTACCACTGCATTCAAGTTTATCATGATTACGCGTTGCATTCCCAATATTGATTTCAACTTTGGCGTCATAAACATGGGAGACTGGGGGAGAGAGGTAAGGATTAGTTGATGAGTAATATTGTTTTTCATTTATTTGGGGCTACGTATCTTAGCAATGACTAAACATGCAATATTTTACGCATTTCATTTTTTTATTCGTATTTTCAATAATGTGTTGCATGCGGACATGTCCCTTTTCTTTACTCTCCCTCTCAAGAAAATAGAATACACGCCTATGTGGTATTAAACTCCACCTAACAATTAAATAAGTAGTAATGATAGAGATTCCTACTTTATTGGCATTATAATAAAATCTTAACAGATTTAATAATTATTATAGTTAATTGTTTAAAAACTCTGTGTAGCAAGAATCGAAAATCGATTTCGATCGTAATTTGATTTCTGCCAGAAACCACAACCAAAATTTATTCGATCTGGTTGGAATTTTTTTTGAATCCCACTAATTTTGGGTCAAAATTTTCATCTTTGAAGTTATTTTTACGCTACCATTCACCTTTGTGCTAAATTTCGGGACCAGGATCCCACATTATTGAAACTTATTAAAGGTAGGTCAAAAATTCGAAAAGTATGACCCGAATTTAGTAGGATTACATGCTTAGTTCATCAAAATTGAATATTATTTGGATGCGATAGAGAAAATATAATTTTTTTGGATTTTGATGACGTCATAAAGTTCAAAAAAACCATTTTTTCGATATTACAGACAAATTTTATCGGATTTGGTTGGAATTTTTTTTGAATTCCACTAATTTTCGGTCAAACTTTTCATCTTTGATGTTAGTTTTACGCTACGAACCTCCTTTGTGCTAAATGCCGGGACCAAGGTCCCACATTCTTGAAAGCTAATAAAGATAGGTAAAATTTGATCAAAAATTGGCCCGAATTTAGTAAGATTACATGCTTGGTTTATCAAAATTGGATATAATTTGGATGTGGTAGAGCAAATATAATTTTTTTGGATTTTGATGACGTCATTAAGTCTAAAAAATCGGTTTTTTCGATATTACAACCAAATTTTATCGGATTTGATTGGAATTTTTTTTGAATCCCACTAATTTTGGGTCAAGCTTTTATCTTTGTAGTTAGTTTTACGCTACAATTAACCTTTTTGCTAAATGTCAGGACCAGGACCCCAAACTCTTGAAACCTATTAAAGGTAGGTCAAATTTGATCAAAAATTCGAAAAGTATGGCCCAAATTTAGTAGGATTACATGCTTAATTCATCAAAATTGGATATAATTTGGATGTGATAAAGCAAATATAACTTTTGTGGATTTTGATGACGTCATAAAGTTCAAAAAACCGATTTTTTCGATATTACAGCCAAATTTTATCGAATTTGATTGGAATTTTTTTTGAATCCCACTAATTTTGGGTCAAGCTTTTCATCTTTGTAGTTATTTTTACGCTACCATTCACCTTTGTACTAAATGTTGGAACCAGGACCCCATATTCTTGAAACCTATTAAAGATAGGTAAAATTTGACAAAAAAGACAAAAAGTATGGCCCGAATTTAGTAGGATTACATGATTGGTTCATCAAAATTGGATATAATTTGGATGTGATAGAGCAAATATAATTTTTTTGGATTTTGATGACGTCATTAAGTTCAAAAAATCGATTTTTTCGATATTACATCCAAATTATATCCGGATTTGATTGGAATTTTTTTTGAATCCCACTAATTTTGGTTAAAACTTTTCATTTTTGAAGTAAATTTTACGCTACTGTTCACCTTTGTGCTAAATTTGGGGTCTACGATCCCACATAATTGAAATCTATTAGAGGAAGGTCAAATTTGACCAAAAATTCGAAAAGTATGACCCAAATTTAGTAGGATTACATACTTGGTGCATCAAAATTGCATATAATTTTGATGTTATAGAGCAAATATAATTTTTTTGGATTTTGATGACGTCATAAAGTTAAAAAAATCGATTTTTTCGATATTACAGCCAAATTTTATTGGAATTTTTTTTGAATCCCACTAATTTTGGCTCCAACTCTTCATATTTGATGTTACCCTTTTGCTTCCATTTGCCATTGTGCTAGATGTCAGGAATTCAACAGATTTTGACTTAAATGGAATTGCGGATCAAGGTATTTTAAATGTAGGGGTAATAATTTCTCAATAAAAACTCATTTAAATAATGTCTAAGAAATTAGATATATATTTTGTCAATATTTTTTTTCTGGCTTTTTAATTTTTTTTGTTTGTTTTGGTTGTTGAATAATTTAAAAATTACATTCAAACATAATTGAAAAATTTATTTATAATTCTTTATTTTTTTGGAACTTTTTTTTATATCATTTCTCTTTTTTTTCGCTAAATCACAAAACATGTTCCTAAATATATAATTTTCTTGATATTTGTGGCATCATTTTTTTTTTTCATCAAATAATCTATATAAATATACTTTTTTTTTTTTAATATTTTATTTTTGAAAATAATCCGAGAGTTGACAAACACTTCAATTTTTTAAGCTACATGTCACGTTATATTAAATGAAAGTGGTCGCCTGAAAAGTTCCAAAATAGACACATAGATGGCAACTTTAATAGCATATTTATATTATTTTTAGCTAGTACTAGCTTGATACCCACCGCTTTATAGCCTCCACCTCTCTTGATCTCACTTATCCCCCTTCCATAACACTCGAAGGGATTTTTTTACACAACTAAAATATATATACACAGTTTTCAATTTTTTAAAATGTAAAATAGTCATATTTCATTGAGTATATCAGAAAAGGTGGTTATGAATTTATTTTTACAGAAATCTTTAATTTATGATTCAAAATGATGATCAACATGTCTTTATAAATTATAGCTCATGTGTTGTTCTGGTGTATGAGCTATATTGTTGTTCAGTTTCATTCAAATCCATTTGGTAGTTTTTGGGTGAAGGCGTAATAAACAAACAAACAAACATCCTTACTTTCACATTTATAATACATAGGGATTATGGAGTAAAAGAGTGTCCAGCTGAAAACAGAAAGTAACAGTTCTAAAATTGACCAGAATGGCGCTTGTGAACTTCTCTATCCTTCTCTAACAACTTGTTTAGATCTCTACCATCGTACAATATCTCTAGAACTAATTAATCCAAATACCATCAACTTTTGACTCGAATCTTTTGTAGATTGATACGAATTACTAATCGTCAATGAATACTATTAAAGTCGCCATCTATGTGTCAGTTTTGGTACTTTTGGATCACCTTATAAATCACAGTTTTATGACGCCATTGTGTAGGAGGCAATGCTTATTATATTAAACGTCTGTTAAATGATTGTTTTAAAGTTGATTGTTAATTGTTTAAAAACTTTTTTTATTTTAAATTCGAAAATTTTCCTAGAATAAAAATTCATGTTGAATTAGGGACCCATTTCTGAATATTACATCCTGGACGAATATGATTAACCGTTTTTCAGTATCTGAGAATCTCTAATCATTTCGCCCAATGTTCTTAGAAGAATAAGTCCAGGATTTGAATTGATTCAAGGCCGTAGATCTCACAATAATTTTTAATCTATCTTTTACATTAATAGTCCGTGAGCTAGTAACATCTGAATGTCGTCAGCTACCTAAAACCTGGCATTGACATAAATTGTAGATCAGATCAGAATCACACTTTTTCATATGATTACCAATCTCCTGAATGATACTGAAGATTTTAGCCCCCCCTCAAAGTTTTCGGAAAAGATGCAAGACCTAAAACTGCTGGAACCAATCCCCGAATGGTACTGGTATTCCCTGTAAAAGTATGTAAATTTAACGAGGGCAGCGACCCCATGTATCACTTTTGGAGGACAAAATTTCGGAGGGCTAATTTACAAAGCCACGTCTCGAGTTTTTGACAGCTCGTTTAGGTTCTGTATATTTTCCCACAACTGTAATGAGGGGTTAAACACCCCTCGATATCACTAGGAGGGTTGAAAATCATATGGAAAAGTGGGGTTCTGGTCTTATCTATCTATCGATGCCAGGTTTTTTGGCGTCTAACGATAATCAAGTGTTTCTAACTCACAGACTATAATATTTCTACTCCAAAAGTAATAAAAATTTGTCAACTCGCGAATTAATTGAAATAATTGAATTAATTTAAAAATTGTTTAAGGTCGTCATATATTCAGCCATGGATGTTTTAAGCATTCACGTGCTGAAACCCGCGTCTTTGCATCAAAATCCAACATTGGTTTTAAGAAGGCTGCAAAATCGACAGCATCACGATCACTAAATTCATATTTCTCTTCTAAAACTTGAGCTATGGACCATGGATTCAATTCGGATATCCTTCTCAATTTACCTAAAAAGAAAAATCCAAACAAAATACCGTTAAAATAATTTGCTGTCTGACAGTTTTTAAGAAAAAGGATACAATTTTAGGCTTAATGTGTCGTTTCGAACAATTTTAAGTCGAATTAATAAGCCGAAAAAACTTGGAAACCTGTCGGATAGCATCAATTTGAAAAAATCATTTTTCTACGTTTCCTTACGCATTTAGGAAAATTCGTCAATACTAACCTCTTGGTTTGAAAATTGAGGGAGTTTGAGCCCCCTTAAACCACCCCAAAAAGAAACAGTATATAAAATGAATATTTTGCCGCCGGAATTAGCTGTAGGAAGATTTTTTGGTTGCTGATCATGAACTCGGGGTCTAAAACTCTAAATTCAACATACCACACTCCAATTTCCGGGGCCAAATTTTTATTTTTTGATTGTTTCTTACTGGGGTGGTTTGGAGCGGAGGAGGGGGGGAGAGTAATTAAAACTTAAAACTAAAGAGTTAAAATAAAAAAGCGGATTTACTTACCATCATTTGTAAAAAATTTATCAGACCATTTTCCACTTTTCCATACATGATCAGGCATGGGTCCTAACAATTCAATCATATGAGCTAAATGATCGTCATCACATGAATATTCACCTTTTGAGCTTGCACGCGGATCGAACAAGTAATCACCAGCTGCTAATTCGAATACGACGCACGCTAACGACCATATATCAGCTGAGTATGTATATTTAGCACCTAAAATTGTTTCTGGACCCCGATACTGACACGTCTGAATTTGATCACAGAAATGCGTATGCTAATTTGAAACAAATTAAATAAAAAGTATTTTAGAACTTTTTGGATTCATTCAGCCAGAAGTTAAGGATTAACTCTAACGGATTTCCAAGAAGCATTACATATCAAAAACGTTACCTGCAATGATATCTCAGAATGGCGAGGGTAAGGATTTCTGAATTTCTAAAAATGTCAGATTTTCGGAAATTATTTATTTTACTCTTATTTTTCTCTTATTATATTTTTCACTTCTCGAATCCGTAAAAGTTAGCCAATAAAAAATAAAATAAAAATATATTTACATCATAACATGCATTGCCCAAATCAGCAATTTTAATTCGTAAATTTTTCGGTGATGGTACATGGAACACATTAATTTCCGGTGGAAAATCTTTGGTAAACTGAGTATTTGAATTAAATATTTCATTTAGTCTTTTAATATAATCATTATGATTAAACTGTAACAATAATATTATTAATTAATTATTTTTATCCCTTATACACACTGTAAATGTGGAGTTTTTTTAAATTAAATGTACAGAGTGTGTAAGAGATAGAAAAACACTTACTTGATCGTTATTGCAACTACATCGTGAGATATGTATTGATTTTAGGAATTCTATAATATCATTCTTAACTTTTTTACTTAAAATATAATCTCGATCTTCATTCCAATTGCTTACTAAAATTTAAAAAAAAAAAACATATCAAAAATGCATTTGTTTGGATTAAAACCGAAAAAACCTAGAAATTTGGCCTCGAAAATGTCAATGTTGGCCTCGAACAACTCTCTGAAAATTTGGAACATCTTAAAATTTCTATAACATGGCGTTTTTGAAAAATGACGCTAAAACGAGGTGTTATAAGTTTGACCGCTAGATATGTCTGCCTGTGACATGGTAGCTCTTAAACACGTGAAACGATTTAAATGACTTTTTTTCTGTTTGAAAGGTAATTTGATAGAGAGAAAGGTAATTCTTACACTCTCGTGGGAAAAATATTTGAAGAAAGAATAAGTCTTAATAAGTCTTAGAAACTCTGAAAAAATGTTAGGAACTCTGAATCAACATTTTTGGACTGTTTAATTCAGCCTTAATAAGTCTGGGTAACTCTGAATTAGACAGTCCAAAAACGTTGAGAAATTCAGATTTATTCAAAGTTCCTAAGACTTATTCTTTCTTCCCACCAAGGCTCGAGAAACTTAAATAAGTTATTTTATCATCCTTTCAACTGTCTATCGTCAAATTTTCAACGAGTTGCTTTTGAACTCCGAGTTAATTTACTTCCCTATTAGCTTCTATAATTTGGATAAGTTACCTAAGCCTAAATAAGCCTAAAAAAATCTACCTACCAAATTGTTTAGGCCATGGCATTTCAACTTGTAACCATTTCGCAACATTTAAAACAACTTTTCGATGATATTCAGGACTGCCAGCAATCAATATATTTTCTGGTTTAATATCGGTATGTATAATGCCACATTCTTCATGTAGAAACACTAAGCCTTCCAACACTTGACGTGTAATTATTTTCACGTAAGTCATATCAACACCAATTCCTAGAGTCAATGTTGTCAACTTATATAAGTTACATCCTAACAATTCAAAAACTATTGCTTTATGTTTGCCATTATCGCCACGAAACTCAAATTGATCGTAAATTCGTACAAAATAATCAAATTTTTTATTATCGGTACCGACAATCGATACGTCACGTAACAATGAGATCTCATCTTGTGCGGTCTCCGAAAATATTTTACCACTTTTAACTATTTTTATTGCAACTAAACGTTTTAATCTGTAACCAAAACAGAATATCAAATTATTAAAATTTCGGGAAAAAAAATTCTGGTAATCGGATTGCGATCAATCTGGAAGACAGGAAAATAGCAGGGATTTTGAGATTATAAAAAAGTCAAAGAATTTAAATATAGTGGAATCCCGGTAGTCCGGGATTACCGGGGTTCCACTGTATTGGTCGTTGGCTACAACAAGGCTATCTTGATAACTGAGACTTTGATCAGGGCATACTCAAATAACTCGGTTTTTGGCAGAGAGGACACAGCAGGAAAATCACAAGTTTATGTTTTCAAATGATCGCAAGGTCCTTTTCGAGGTCCAATTGATTGATGTAGTGCTGATTAAGTTTAGAAAATCAGGAGGTCAATCAAGTATACTTCCAAAGACTTGTGCGATAAGTTGAAAACATAAAAAACGGAAAATTTTCATAAATGTATGAGAAATCGTTGCATAAGTGCGGTTCTATTGCAGTATGCACTCGACCTTTGCGAGAATTCGCTTCGATTGACTATCGAAAACTGACCCTCGCCTGTCCTCAGCTCCGACAAGTACCGAGTAATTTCAGCATAAAATTCCATTTAATAAATTATAAGCACAAAGCCCCCCTTGTGTATTTTTCGAATAGAAGTTAGGAAATTTCGATCGCCTCTTTGGATGATTGCAGAGCGTCTCAAATTTGTTCGAAAGTGAATCGCAAAGGAAGTGGGATGGAGACGTGAAATGTGTCGTTGAAAATTTACCAAAAAGTGTCCTTGAACACTATATAAAAAAACCGTTCGAATAAATGTAAGTTCGAACTCCTGAAAGCCAGTCAAATTGATTTTCCTGGCTTTTCAACTTTTACTTGCAGTTTTAAAACAACTCGAAATTACTATTCATTCCATTTTCGGAAAATGTTGCTAAAAATATAAGGACAAATCTTATTAGCGACACATCTTTTGGTTTTACTTCTCCGTCCGACTTACTTACGGATATTGCACCTTCGAAATAGCTCAGTCATTTTGAAAAACCTGTTAGAAAAATGAATGAAAAACTTACAATTTATCACCACTTAACCAAACTGTAGAAAAATGTCCCCAACCAATTTTACGTATAATTAAATATCGATCTAAATATGTTTGTCCAATTTCAACTTTTTCGTAGCCACCATAACAGTATTCTTCGGAAGCTTCCTGAGGTAAATGGTAATCGGCTGTGTTTATTGTTAATTTTGTTGGTGCTAATACTGTTTTACGCCAGAAATATGTACGATCACAGTCATTTGTCACTTCTGTATCAATTTCATGAGTACAAGTTTTACCCCTTGGTACGGGGGTTATAGGTCGATAACCAGTACCACTCGATAACAACGAAGATTTTGTAGATGTAGAATCTAGAATACTCGATGGCCCTACAAAATTTAAATATTATTAGTTTAATTTTTATAAAAAGGCCAAGGTATCCCATTTTAATCGCCCTATTAGCTCAGTTGGTTAAGGCGTAACCAATTCCGACCGCGGTATGCTTAGGGTAGCGAGTTCGATTCCCGCCGTCGCAACAAAATTAATTTAATTAATAGTTGTGATGGGCTGGGGTAGTGCATGGTATATGTATGAAGGAGGTGCACTCAGCCTCTGAAATTGAGGAGCTGGAGGGGAAAGGTGGTAAAACACATATATGGTATCACAATGGGCTCTATCGCCTAAGTGTGTCCTTCGTGGATAGCCAATATAACCTAACCTAACCTAACCTATCTCATTTTCGCAATTTATTTTTGGAGGGGATTGAAAATATAACAGTTGGCAAGGTTTCTGCGTGGTTAATAAATGAAAAATTACTCAAAATGGGTTCATCTACGCCTCTCAACGGTTCAGAATCATTTCTTGAAGTATTAAAGCTAGAATAAAATAATGTACATGGGACCATGCAAAAACGATTTTAAAAGGCTTTTCGTGGAAAAAGATTCCATAGCGTTTGTAACTGGCGAGAAATCATTAGAGTATATTTTCACAGGCCAATGTAAACTCAATAATCATATGCAGAAAACTGGAATATACATTCTGTGTGAATGTGAAACTTCCTCACATCATCATTTTGAGTGAATTGATTTTCACTTAAGTGGAATAAATGAAGTGTCGCTCCCCAAAAATATCTTAATGTTTATTCAAGCTGTAGGACTAATTGTGTTTCCTGTGAAGCAAGAGAGAGATTTTGCAAATTTTAACCCAAAAATTTCTAATTTGCTTTCTTATAGACCAAAAGTTTCAAATATCCTGTAAATACGAGTACTAACCTGGTGTATTAATTTTCGATAGATTATCGTCAAATAAGCTCCTAACATAAAAATCGTTGGTTTTATTCGTATCTAAAATACTATCAGTTGATTTAATAAAATATGGGTCGTCGTCATCCAGGTCGTGTAGATCGATGTCAGATGTTGACGACTGTGACTTATAACGGTCACGTTCATGTTTTGATTGTATCGATTGTAATGACATTGATTGTGGTTCCGTTTCCGGTAATATCGGTAAATATTGATCTAACATCGATTTTGGTCGTGTTGGTCGTAAATTAGCCGTTGCAGTGATATCATCTGCGTTATCGATACGTGGAAAATCTAATGGTCTTTTATGAAAAGTGTATTGTTGATCATCAGTCTTTGATTTAGTGCTTGAAGATGAAGACAGCCACCATTCAGACAACGCTGATTTCAATGGTGATAATGGCGATGAAATTTTTTGCTTGATTTTAAGAAAACTATTTGTTGCCTCCAGAAATGGACTTGGAAATGATAGTTCGGTGGATGTGGATAAAGGCGTTAAAGTGCCACCACCCAAGTGCGTTGAGGGCGGTTCAATCGTTACATCTTTTGGTCTTTCTGATCGCTTCGATGCTCCGTTTAGATCATCATCCCATGCTGCATCTATCTCAAATGCATCCACTCGTATATCAGTATTCTCCGGTTCGATTGACACCGGCGGCCGAGGCTCTGACCTAAAAAATATACATTCAGTATTAGAATTTTTAAAGCAACCATTCATTCAGTAGAATCCTCTCCAAGTGAGATTTTGATCAGAAAATTTTTACCCACTAAAAACGTGAAATTAGACGAGTATTTTTGGGAATATTTAGAAAGAACTATGTAAAAAAAAGTGTCCGACGCCGACACTTTTTCTATAGTTTACTGTCTGAAATATTAATAGTATTTTCAACGAGGGCAAAATATTATCATTAGGGTGTCCACTCCTCATGCGTCAGGTCGAAATCTATCCACGATAAACTACGTGGCTCAATTCCACCCTCTTTGGACCCTCTCCCCTCTCTATGTGGCCCTCTCTTGGATGGAACGTAGTTTTTTATTATCAAATCAAGAACCCATTCTGTAGTTTTTGAAACACTGGCCTTACGACATTGGAATTAGAATATGGCGTTCATAAAATATAAAAGTACCCAATGTTTAAAATTAAATATCTACCGCAAATTAAACTGCAAATTATTTTCATGCCAAAAAAATATACGTCTTTTTTAAGTTGACATATGTTTGAAATTCGATGAATCGAGGAAATGCTTCAAACGAAAAAAAATGTTAGATTCAAAGGCACACATCTTATACCGGCATCGAATTCGATCTAAGTTTTCAGATACAATTAAAACCTCACTCTGATTCATAAATGGCAAACATTAGATGAACGCTATAAATTAGAAAGTTTTTCTTTATAAATACGCAAACATTTTTTTGTAAATCGAATAGTTTAGAAATAACAATTTTGATACGAAAAAACAATTTTGGATAAAACTTTTCAGTCCGTTTTTGCCTAAACTGTACGGTTTGCAAAAAAAAATTTTCGAACATAAACTGTTACTTTTATAATCAATAACAACAATTTTTATTGAAAGTGTTCATCTATCGATTACCAGTTATGGAGTAGACTGAGCTTGAAAACCTAGGTCAAGTTTAATGTCTGCGTAAGATGTGTGCCTACACATCCAACATTTTTCGCTTCAAGAATTTTATCGATACAAATTATTTTGCGTATTTCAAGCAAATGTCAACTTAAAAAAATTCCCTGTATATCAAGAAAATTAGGCAGCTTGAATTCATGTTCATTGCTACCCTCCCCTGACGTAACTCTTGAACTGATATCCTCCCAATCTTGATCGGGCCTCGTAATTGAATCAGAAAGCTATGGAGTTTGGTTCCCAAAGACCATAGCCATCACGACTTGTTTGATCCGAAAACACCTCTTACACGAATAAAATACTTTGATCACAATCTCACTCGAAGGAAACTCGATTCACAATTTTTTTTTTTTTTTGGAAACCACAATAAACAAAAACTGAATTTGAATACCACAAATGAATTCCAAAAGCGTCATAAACGATTTTTTGAAAAATTTTTAAATACATTACAAATATGTATGATATTTTTTTTAAACTGAAGAAAACTCAATATTTAAAAATGTACCGAAATTTAGAAATTTTCTTCTGGTATTTAGACCCACCAACATCGAATTTTCACATCGGCTCGTGCTATTGACACACATCGTTTCGCTTGATCATTCAATTGTTTTTTTGATCGATTTGTTTCGATTGTTTTTTTATTATCTTTGAAGTGTTCTGGCACATATTGATTTTGGCAATCGAACACAATGTTTACAATTTCATGAATTCCATGCGATGTTTCAACAGTTTCAACATCCTTTTTATTATTATCGTTGAATTTTAATAAAATTTTACAAAAAATTATGAAAATTAATGTGAACACAATAATCGGTGGATGAAATATTTCGGATAAATAATTTTTAAATATATCCATTTGGTAACGATTTAAGCATTATACGTTAATGACGCATCGTTATTTTGTTTTTTGTGTCGCTGTAGATGTGATGTTTTTCAAATCGCAAGGTTTTCGTTTCAAACTATAAATAGTTTCGATCAAAAGTCATATTCACAAGGTTGACCAAATCAGATCGAGAGAATATTTTAATATTATTTACACGGTAATTGTGTTCAATATTTTTTATTTTAAAGGCTCCCATAGACCACCTAAAAATTTGCAACAATTTTTGCAAATAATTTAAAAGTGTATGACAGGATTTCAATTGTTTTTATACCCTGTATAGAGGCACTATATGTATATCAAGGTATACTAAGTTTAGTCCCGAGTTTGTAACGCTAAAAAAATTGATGTTTATAAAATCATCTAATTAGTCTATTTACGGTTGTCTGTCCCGCCTGTATGTGGGCACGATAACTCAAAAATGAAAAGAAATATCAAGCTGAAATTTTTATGGCGTGCAAAGAACACAAAAAGTGAGGCTAAACTCGTAAATGAAACAATTTTTTGTTTCGCAATTTGAAAAAACTCTGTTTATAAGGTAAACTTGACCCAAAAAATACCAAAATTGGGAGTATTTTATAGGTCTGCGACCAAGGGTAGTTTCAGTGGGTCCTTTCCATAGAGATAATATCCTGAAGCTGCAAAGTCGCTATCTGCCAAACGGTTGATCGCATCAACCTAACGAGTGGGCTAATAGTTTTCGAGAAATCGATCGTAGATATCGTTTTTCTCAGAAAATAGTCGTTCATTCCTTCAAATAAAGTCGGTTTTTGAACTTTTTGGGTCTAATTTGCGTTATAAATTTCGGAAACGAAATTTTTTAACGTTTTTTTTCGATTTTTTCTAAGGGATACCAAAGTAAAGAAAAAAAATCGATAAAAATTTAGTATTTTCGATTCTGATTAAACTTTGTAAGTAAGATAATTTTTCCCCAAAAAATTCAAAAATCGTGTTCATTAGTGGATTAGGCGAATATTTTTTTTAAAAAACGACTTCTGGCATCGATCTCTGACGATTTCTCGAAAACTACTGACTCAATCGTTAAATGGATACGATTTTTGTATTTTTTTTGGGTCAAATTTTATTTAAGGCGGACCTAGTTTTTCGGGTTTCTTTAATAACTAATTTATATTCTAAACGGTAAGAGATAGAATAACACTTTAAGTTAGAAATTTGATCTTCACAAAAAAAGTAACAATTTTTGTTTAAAACATTTTCGAAAAATCGAAAGCTTTCGGAAGAAATACGAGATGGCGCTTTTGGCGAGGTATTCAGATGCATAGTGTAAAATGGACCATCCTGTACATGGTATACTAATAAAATTTTTCAATATCTGGCTTAATTTTTGAAATATAGATTATAAATTTCGGTTTAAGTATTCAGTCTTCGATATTTCGAAAATTAAGCCATATTTCGAAAAACTTTATTCTTACTTTACGTCTAAATTCATTAAAAATTCTATAAAAAATAAGGCTACTAATACTTTCTTAAATAAATTACAAAGTAAGCGCATCAAAATTTACAGAAACTTCTAAATTGGTGTCTCGTAACTTTTGTAGACGAGTGTATTTTTGACAGAGGATTAAAATAATAAATTCAAAAGCTAATTAAATTTGCAACGACAATTTACGAACTTATAAATAAAGCTGTGATATTGAAAGTCAGTGTAAATGACCTCAAAAATTGATTTATCGTACTACGTCAAAAAACTAGACACACAAAAAAAAAATTAGTTCGACTTACAATGTGGGATGATAATTTCGATAAGCTAACATTGGTCGTCGTCTGGATACTGGTGATGAAGACAACGATAAATTTTTCGGATTGCATAATGCGTCTTTGCTAGAATTGCGTTGTGGTTTTTTATCTATGATACTTTTTCTGGATAAATTCCAGGATTTTGTTTCGTCAATAATCGTTGTTATTTTTCTGGAAGTATTCTCATCGATGCTAGGAATTGCGTTCAAGTGAACATTAATTACGGGCGCCAGATTTTCTTTCTACAAAAATTTGTTGTCAAAAAAAATTTTTTAATTAAAAATTTAAAAAAAAAAAAAAAGTCAAATAAAATTCATACCAATTTCAGTAAATAAATGTTGACGGGAAAAATGAAAATTTTTAATGGAAACACATTTGTTTTGAATTCTAAAAAATTTTTCTTTTTGATTTGATTGAATTTTCTTGTTACAAAAACATATTATATGTGCTCGGGGTAGTGTTGTTTAATGCGCAAATATCTATGAAAATCCATGCGTGTATGAGTTGAATCAATGCGCAACGATGATACGCCGCTAAGGGTGGAAAACTCATTATGTTTGGTATTTTCATTTTGGAGCGTCGCGGTCGTATGTGGCGTCGTTGTCGGTTTAAATTGTTTTACCAACAATCAATTTTAATTGATTTAATAACTCATTCAAATATGAATGACTCAACAACAGAACACATGAAAATAAGTCTGTCGTTCTGTCCTTGCTGTCATGGAAAATCAATGAAAATACCTACTATTTTCACAATATTGTCATTTTAATTGCAAACTATTAAATTTTATTTTAACTATTTTCCTGTTTTCTACGGTTCATTAATATTTTTTTTTTTTAATATTTTGTTAGGGGGTGAATTTTACAATATGGTTCAAAAAAAGGAACAATCACTTTTCACAGGGTGGCAATTGAACTGTTTATATAAAATTCCTTAGTATTCAATGTGTTGAGATTTACTTTGTGGAATTCCATAATAAGATTAAAACAACAAATGTAATATTTGTATATGTAAATTTATTTGCATAATCCACTTTTTTTTTTTTAAATTTTTCAAAGAAAAATTAATTGTTATGTATACATTCGATCACTTGGATCATATTCAGAACATATCGTTCTGAATATGTTCTGAAGACTTTATACTTTAACCTTTTGATGACTCTGGGCACATAAGGATCGCAGGGGTAATTCTTTTTCAAGACCAATTGGGATTTTGAATGGAGCTTGATATCTCTTTTCGTTTTTGAGTTATCGTGACCACAGACAGACAACCGAAAATAGACTAATTAGGTGATTTTATGAACACTTATATCAAAATTTTGTTGGTAACATCAATATTTGAAAGCGTTACAAACTTGGGACTAAACTTAGTATACCTTGATATATACATGGTACAAAAATTAATATAAAATAAATCAACAAATTTGGATGAAATAGTTATATTTTTGACAACGAGATGGCATTTGATGTATTAATATATGCAATTTAAATTATTGTTATTTTTATACAAGCTCTCGCACGCAGTATGTTGAAAGTATGCGCAAAAAATATTTTTGAATTTTTGAGGGAATTCGCTTTTCTAATGCAGCTCCTTTCTAATTTTCTAATAGTGGGGGAACTCAGGTTCAATGCAATTAGCCTGGAGTTACATCTCATATTAGGTCATTGAGTGAATAATCAAGACTTTCGATAGATTGACGTAGGTCTTGGAAAATTTCAGCTTGATATCTCTTTTCGTTTTTGAATAATCGTGTGACGGACGGGCGGACAAACGAAAATGGACTAAATCAAGTGTTGATTTTTATGAACACCTTTACCAAAATTTTGTATGTATCATCAATATTTCTAAGCGTTACAAACTTGGTGACTAAAATTAACAATATTTTACCTACTTATGGAAATAACGACCGCAAAGGCAGGATATGATGCAATAAGTCTCATACTTTTACTACAATCCAAACACAGTGACGGATAAAAGTCATGTAAGACGTTCGGTTTCCAGGATAAGGAACTGAATACAACGTTTTTTTTCTGTTGAATCCTAAAAGAAAGAAAATCAGGAAAATAAAAATCGTAAAGTATCGATTGATATATTGTATATATAAAAGATTGGAAAATTTTATTTAAAAAAATTTTTCATACAAAGATTAATCTAAGTATAATAATGGTTTAGATATATAAATTTTTTGTATTTTTTTTTATAATAATATCCCTGGGAACGGATCTGGCCCAGTTTTTCATATTTTCACTACCCACCACGATCCGTGAAAATTTAAATTCTGTTTTCACATACAGAATTCGGTTTTTTTTTTTCTTTGATAATTCCCACAATCAGTGTAAAAGTTTACGTAAAATGTCATGTAAGAAAATTTTTTTTACGCGAGAGAATTTTCTAAAAAAACTTCATTATATACATTTTTTTTTTCTAATTTAAAGCCATCGTTTGTTCATATTAAAATAGCGGTAACTTATTGTAGAGACATCTATGTACGCGTCAGGGTATTAATATTTAGGTAAATGTAGACAAGTGACTTACAGTGACTTTCAAAAGTTCGTTGAAATTTTTTTCGAAATTTTAAACAATTTGAGTTAGGATTACATATCATTTGCTAAAGTTAATCAGAATAAATCTTTCAAGGGCGTTGTCTTGTTACAATATTATCAAAAAGTTTTGAATTATATGCGCGGTAAGAGTATATGATCTTGTAGTGAAATGGGACATAATTTTAGTCTAAATCACAATACTCAGTGTGTAATAAATTTTCTACAATAGTTGTTTCTATTACAACCACAATACATTAATAAATACACTTGTTTCTATTGAAATAATAAAATTGTTTAAATTTGCGTTATTATATCTCAACAATCTCAAAAACCGATCAGTGTTAAAGATCCGAATTTTAATTAAGTTTATCTCAAATTAAACACGGTCAATAACTATTAAAAAGTAACTATTTTCTCACCCCTCCGACTAGGGGTGAGAAATGTGATGGGTGTTTGTATGAAAATCAGTTATTTTTGAATCCACTACTTAATCGATTTTCAAAATTATTTCGCCTGCTGAATGAATAACAAAAGTTAAAAATTCTAAAAAATTAAAACCCATGAAATTATTAACAAAATGGGAGACAAGTGAGGGCTGGAGTAAAATTGCAATTGTCCAGTAACACGAAATTCATTGACTGTTAGGCGGTATTTAGTTCACTGGGTCAGCTAGTTGTATCATAATATAAACAAATTTAGGATTTTCTTTAATTTAACATTTTATCCCCCATAACAAGACTTCCTTAAATGATTTTCAGCTTTTAGAAATTTCTCCTATTATACCATTATACTATACTATACATACTCACAGCCGAAAAAAGAACTTGAGATGCAAGATTTCATTTAAGAAAATAATTTTCAAATTTTTTTTTTAATTTTCATATTTTTAGTAATTACGATTAAAAAAAAACCAAACTTATGTTTTTTCAAACTACTCGAATTTCAACAAACTTTTGAAGCGCACTGTATATTGCACTACATACTAAATACTAATATCCATTATGGTTTGTTTAGTTCGATATTTCAAATGTAGATGGGATTACTGGTAATGAATGCAATCTCCATACACATTGAAGTTATTGATCTCAAACAGTACCCATAAAAGGTTCTGTTTTCGTTTTGTTTATTTCTTATTTCTTAAAAATTCTCTCAACAATATAATTTGAGTATTTTTTTTTAAAGGGGGGAGGGTTTGGGGGCGATTTATAATTTTCACTGATTGCGCGACACACAAAAAAAAATCTTTGACATCATTTTTCCTATATAAAAAATTTTTCATTTATCACAATACATTGTTCTTAAATTAAAAAATAAAAAAAAAATTCGAAATTTTTGTTTTTACAAATTTTCGATTAATTTAAACGATTCTAAAAATTGTTTAAAATCGTTTAAATTTTGAATCAGTGGCGTTTTCTTATACAGGGGTGAAGAAAAACAGTGATAACATTCAAACATAGCAATGCTTCGATTTTGAATTTTTCCACTGTTTTCCGGGAACACCTTACATAAATATATTTATTTTTCTCTTAAGTATGCACTGCAAACTTTTTTACAAAGAAAATTTATAATGAAACCCACTGATTTTACACCGATTTTTCATATAAAATTTTTCCTATATTTAATTCGCTATTAACTATAAGTTTTCTGAGATCATTTTTTTAAATTTTCATTTATTAATCTAAAAAAAAAAAATTTTTTTTTATATAAAGAATCTTTTTCTATAAATTTTTTATTCGGCCTGCCATAGTAATTTTTATTTTAAACAATTGCACACCGATATAATATATACTTCTTTTTTTTTTACAATAAAATTATAATTATTTTGACAAGCTCAAATTTGAGATCTATATTTTTTTTTATAGTAAAACCTGTTTATAAATTAAATATCATGAAAAATTTGTCACTGAAATTTAAATAAATCCTGAGAGTTAAAGCAAATTTTCCTTTTTTTAAGAAAATTTAACACATTTTATAACTAGATTGTTTTTAGAGAGCTCTGCCCCCCTCTAAAGATCCCCTACCATCATATAATTATTTATTTAGGCCTTGGATTAAACTTTTCTAAGAATTCGTCTTCTAAATTATACCTTTTTTGTTAGATCTTTTTTAAGATAAACAAAAAAAGATTCAGTGAAACGAAAATTCGATCGATTAATACCTCGAAAACTGTTTTTATTTACATGGCTATTAAAGGGAGTATATTTTTCGTTCAGATATATTTTTCTATCTGAACATATTAGTCAGTGAGTTTTCCTTTAGTCATATTAATTTTAAAACAGGTTTTACTGTACTATATAATATATATATTTTATATATAATTATTATTGAATTACTGCTTAAGAAAAAGGAAGCTAAAAAATTTATTGCGATCGAAATAGTTTATTTTTTTTTGTTTTTTGACTATGATTTTTTTGTAATAAATTACTCTACAAATGGAAGAATGATTCGAATTAAATTAAATTTTTTGAGATCATATTTTCATCTTTTCTTTTCTAATAAATTTTCGACAAAATATATTCTTTTTTAATACTGTTTTTTCTTTTTTTAAAGATTGTCTTTTTTTTTTGAAAAAATGGCAGTGTTTACGCTTATTACAAGGCGTTTTTTTACGTACATAGTGGTTCACAAAAAATATACACAGTTCCAGTTTTGTGGACCACTTTGTGAAAAAAAATTACATCTCTTTTTTTTTTATAAAACACAATATAAAACTATATATATTTGTATATATATATATTTGCAGGCGAAAACCTTACTTTGGCCTAACTAAAGCTTAAAAAATCATTTTCATTAATCTCTTCCAAATGCCACGAACGCGCATGCGTGTATTTTTTTTACGTCGTTTTAAAAAATATTTTTCTTTTATTAATATATAATATTTTTTGTTCATAATTAAAACTATATTTTATCAATTATTATTTTTTTATTTAAATTTGAAAAAGAAAAACCGATTTTCAAATAATAAAAATCGGTTTCTATAAAATCACAAAAATAGATCAATTTTGTTTGTTTTTTTTTTAAAATATTTTTTTTTAAATTTGATTTTATCGAGCATTATTACTTAGAATTCGATACCCGACAACGAATACCGCCGACCAAAGTGAATCTCGAAATGGTGATAGCGAAACAATTGTGGTTAATAAATCGGTATTTTGTGTGGTGAAATATTCTGGTACTTCTGGTTCATTGCATGGCTTTGAATTCTATAACAATTAGAAAAGGAGAAAAGTTAAAAAAAAAAATCGAACCAATTTCGCATTGTTGGAATTCAAATAGAATAAATTTTGTATTGAATGTGATTCTAAATAGAATACGATGTTCTTACCGCTATATTTTGAGGCGGAAAGAGGGGGGGAGTTGGGTTATGAGACCTAAATTCGTTCAAAATTAAAAATAGCTAGGTAGAATTTTCGAAGAATTGGAATTATGGAAAAATGCAGACAAGATACCTTAAACACGCCCTTAAGTTTTGGAGAAAAATTTTATTAACTATTTAGGATACAAAAAATACAGTAAAACGTCGTTATAATTGAATAAACTAGACAAAACCTTATGTACTCTATATGTTCAGGTTAATTGATGATTTTGATATCAAACATGCACCTTTGTTAGGCAGAACAACAATTTCAATAATTATTATAGAAGGAAAAATAACAGTAAAACGTCGTAATGATTGACAAAATTAGACAAAAACTTTGTAAGAAAATGTCTAGTTTGATTGCATGTTAATAGACAGCTCTGTTATCAAACAAACACATTAGTTTGTTAGAAAAAGAATTTGAATTATTATTTCCATAGCAGAAAATACAGTAAAACGTCGTTATAATATACGTAACTTGTACAAAAATTAGGTAAATGTGGCGGAAAATATCTAGTTTAATTTCAGATTACTAGATGGCTCTGATATCATAAACATGTATTTCAGGTTTAGACGAACAATAATATTTTATTATGTACAGTAAAACGTCTTTATTATTGTTAATAATAACGTCATTATTGAGAAAAATGCAGTACGTAAAAATTTAACAAATAAAAAGTAGTAGTTTAATTTCAGGCTAATAGATGGCTCTGATATTATTCATGCACTTTAAATTTAAAAGAAAATTATTTCAATACAGTAAAACGTGTTTATTATTAAAATAATTTAAACAAACAAATTCTTGTCTCTGGTATTTCAAAAAAGCATTTTATTTTATGGAAAATTGAAACAATTTTTTGAACTAAAAAATTATTCAAGCTCAAAGCCGTTTTTTTGTACATTTTTACCGATAATAAAGAATTCTATTCACTTATTCACCATTTTTAAATTTTTTTGATAGTTCCGTCGGCAAAGTATGTTTAAAATTGAAAGTGTTTAGACTTTTTCTTGTAATACATAAAAATTTGTTTACAAAAAAAATTTAAAGAGGTTGAAAATAAGGTCATTGATCTTTCTGTATAATCACTTTTCTCAACAATGGATCTCAAAAATTATCCCGCTCGAATCCTTTAAAAAAAATGGTTCTAAACAATGATAAAAAAATACTAGGAAATCCTTTGGCCAAATAAAAACAAAAATTTTCAAAGGTTTCAACTAGCTCAAAAAAAAAAAAGAAGAAAAATTAAACTTACATGAAAATTATCAGCAATTTTTCGTAAATTTCGTCCAACCCCAATCCAATCCGGACAAATGGATCGTTGTTCTGGCACTACAGGAGCATCTGGCACAACAATTTCCTCCGTTTTAAATCGTCTACGATTCACTTTTTTCTTTTTAACTTGCGTTTGTACATCGTATTCCACAAAAGGCGTTTCTAAGGTCGTTACCACTTCATTTTCAGTTTGTTCATTTACAACCGATTGTACTAAAAAAAAAAATAAAAAAATCCAAAATCAATTTCAAACCCCTTCAAAACACCTGCAAATATTTTTAACAATGACTCATAGAATGCATTTCTTTGTTATAAAATGCACTTGTGCTTGAACGATTGAACCACACATGTGCGTTTCATGGCGACATTTTAGAATAATTCTCATCCCTTAAACGAAAATTTTTCATTTTACTTACATGTATCATCTAAAGGCGTTAACGGTTGTCTTTGTAGTAAAATTTCATACAACAATTGGTACAAATCCAATAAACGTTGCGTTAAAATGATATCCGAATCATTTTGTTCGTCAGGAATACTAAATGGAACTGCCATTGTTTATCTCACCAAAAATTTTAAGGAAAATTACACACAAATAAAAACTCCTTTTTTTTACACTAAAAAGCTCAAACTATTATTATCGCACAACAATAGAAACACTTTAATTCTTTTTCGCATGCTTATTTTATAAAATCGATTTTTTTGAATTCACAGAACTTATAAAATTTTTCACTTAAAACAGGAGAAGGGACAAAGAGTTTTTCACAATGTTTCTTGATGGTATATTTCAAGTCTACTAAATAGACAATAGGTATTACGCTATGTTTTGTATAACCGCTCTGAATCTACTACAGCACATGCGTACTCAAATTTAAATTATGGAGTATGATCTCACAAGGCACTACTCACACGATACAACAAAATGCGATAGTGAAACGGAACCTTTTTTTTTATATATATGATTTTGACGTATGTTGTCTCAATTCTTGGCTGTGGCCGTATGGTGTACACAATAATTATGAATTCTTTACTTTTCAATAGGATAATGCTCTTGAATAGACCTCTATGTTATAACTAAAAGCCATCATCATTTCAGTGCTAACATGTACATGAAGTGTAGCCCCACTTTTATTGTTTAAATGCAAGAACCATATTTTTTTTTTCTATATATGCGATCGAGAGGCGATTGGTAGGGATACAAAATGTTCTTGCATTTAAAAATATACGAGAAACTATATAAATGCATCTGGAGTTAACTGTTTTGTAAGCAAAGAGAAATACTCTTTTTCGATATCGAATTGCTGTAAGAAAATTACACAGACCTTCGAAAATTTTTCATCCAAGAAGTGCCAGGCTAAACCAATGCGAGTATGCAGCAAATTCTCTCAACAGGCGTATGATTTCTGGAGCCCCCAAATGGGGCCATTTGTCTCCCTTCATCCACTTTCCATTTGTCCGCTTTTTATTTTTTTAGTCTTCGTAAATCTATTTGGGGCACCCACCGGCACAGCCCTTACGTGGGGCCTGTAGCATTTGCTACTCTTGCCACATAGCTAATCCACCACTGCATCCTGGGTAAGATTAAAATGACGTCCCTCCATCCCCAAGGTTTGCGCTCATGATGCGATTCGATATTAGCAAGAACTTACTCCAACTTGATGAGGGGGAAAGAGAAAACTCGAATCATACTAATTGCTATAATAAAACTTCACAAAACTACGAAAATTTCATATTCATGGCGATATATCGATTTGTACTCTGAAAATGCCTTAAATATCCTGCCGTCCAGATTTGCGCTGTTTGTCTTGTTATCAAGCACAGGAAGGGAAACATGAATCATCCCAATAACACGATAAGCGGACTTAAATTTATATTCCAAACAAACACCTCAGGACTTCCGCCACCTTTGAAGTAATGCCCATATTAATGACCGAATCCTTTTATAATTAACTTTTTAGAAAGACCAATTGATTGGCTAAACATAAAAACACATCAGTCATTGACTTTCGACGAAAACATTCTCAAAACCCTCTCAAGACTTTTTTTTTGCTAGTCCACGACCTAGCAGTGGAAATCTACGAGTCAATTTTTCCTCTGAAATTATTCACTCATCAAAATCTGACTGGGGTAAAACTGGCCATCTCTCCAGGGGAGCAAACCAACCAGAAGTTTAGGGTTCGATCTTTCAGGTAAAAGTATGCAAGCATTATGATCTAACCGATGATAGATTAATCATCTCTATCCCAGGATTGGGATCACTCTGGGTTTGGATCAAAGCCCAGAATGCTTACCTTCCTGAATACTCCTTACAAATTCTCCACTAATGAATTTTATCCAGTATGTGAATTGTTTAAGGTAAGTCGAATATTCAGGCAACGTATAGATATAAATTTGAATTTTTGGATATGTTATTAATTGCTAACTCATAAAATAATTTTTTTTTTAAATCTAACGAAAGTTTTCATGTTATTAATCACTAAAAATTTATATTTTAACAAGGTTTGAATAGAAAATGTTGAACTAACGCATTTTCGATGATGTTGCTCCATTTTCTATACATTAAAAAGTAAAAAACTTCTACTTTTATAAATTAAATCTAGTAAATTACGTTGAAATTTAAGAAAAACTAGTCTGACGAGTAGTTTTGGAAATATCTTAATAAGATATAAGAAAGTTTTCGTCCGCCGAGACGAACAGAGTTAAAATATGATTATTCATTATTTTTAATAATTAAATGATTAAGTGATGCTAAATGCTATCTAAATTTAATTAATTAATTTACAGATAAAAATATATAATTTTTTTTTAGTTTAAAAAAAATTAAGAATGTACTGTTAAATTACAGTGACCAATTCGGTCAACCTTAATCGCTAGAAAATTCCATTTTATTTTCCTAACCCTCCAACTTGATCCACTTTGATCCCTCGTCGTAGTTTTTGTAAGGTTTAAGGAATCCCAATACTTTCTATAACTTAATTTTCCTTCCAAAACCTTGAAAATTTCTAATAAAGCCGTTTAATTTTTCATGAGGTATTCTAGCTTAATTTTCCTTAAAAAACCTTAAAAGTTGCTAATAAAGTCGGCTAATTTTATAATAAGGTATGTTAGCTTAATTTTCCTTAAAAAACCTTGAAAATTGCTTATAAAGTCGGCAAATTTTTCATAACAGCAAATTAAAGAAATTTCCGGAAAAATCAACCATAAAAATAACATTATGAAATGTGTAATGAGGTCAAAGACCTTAAAAAAATTTTCAAGGCCTTGTTTTTATATGATAAAAAAAAATCAGTATTTTTGTTTACTTATAAAATTTAGATACTTACATGAAAGTGAATTTTGATTATTCGACTTTTAAAAAGATATATTGCAAAATATTATACAATATTTTTGTAGGTACCAAAAAATTTGGGTCAATGGACTTGGAATGAATTTCAAAAGCATGAAGGTTATAAGAAGGAGAACGATCGCTATAGAAAATATTGTCCCCGAAATATGGATAAAATAAGCGAGGCGCTGCGACCGCTAAGTAGTATCAATAAAAGCGGGCTGTTGTGCGCTAATTTGAAATTATATAACAATTTGTACATTATGCAACTAACTTCATCTACTTGTACTCATAAACAGCTAACTTCGCAGATACTACTTCTTGATGACAACGTGGCTGGTGGCTGAAAAATGAACTATAAATTCTACAAATTTTCAGGGACAGACGCGCTAATGCTTTAACACGTAGCGATCGTTCTCCTTCTTTATAACCTTCATGTTCAAAAGCATCAATTTTTGTGTAGGAATTTAGGTTATTGACGTGTTTGAAATTCCATAATGTCTGTAATATTACTCATCTTAGATGAGAATCTGTTAGTGAGTTGCACAAACTTGTACAAAAATTTGTTTCAAATAACGGTACTTTATTTTTGTTATTGTATTGCAAAAAACCCATAAATTTGCATACATCATACCTGTAACATTTAAATACCTTTTATTTACGTAAAAAATTTGAATAAAATATACTTTTTTATAACAAGCTTTACTTGTACTAAAAAGTAGAAAATAATTATTTCTATGAGTTACTCCATACATGACTATTTGTAAAAGCTGGAGGGGCTCAATTTAAAATATGAATTATTTCTTACTTTTTAGTACAATAAAAGCTTGTTTTTTAAAAGGTATTTTGAATTTAAAACTAAAAAAAGGTATGTATAACTAATATGGTGGAAAGGATGGAAAATCAGATCATTCTTATCCTTAAAAATGCATTGTCATTCGATATACATATCAAGAAGGTTATAAAGAAGGAGAACGATCGCTACGTGCTAAAGCATTAGCGCGTCTGTCCCTGAAAATTTGTAGAATTTATAGTTCATTTTTCAGCCACCAGCCGCGCTGTCAACATTAAGTAGTATCTGCGAAGCTGTTTATGAGTACAAGTAGATGAAGTTAGTTGTATAATGTACAAATTGATATATCATTTCAAATTAGCGCACAACAGCCCGCTTTTATTGATACTACTTAGCGGTCGCAGCGCCTCACTTATTTTATCCATATTTCGGAGACAATATTTTCTATAGCGATCGTTCTCCTTCTTATAACCTTCATGATACATATGTTATTAGTATTCTTCTCACCAAACCCTTTCATTTGATACCACATATTATGGGAGTGCATACAAAATTGATACTCCGCCATCTTGTCAGCCATATTGAATTAGAATGACGTCATTTAGCTAACCATGCATTGTCATTTTAGCAAAATTTTAGCTCAATTGGTTGAAGCTTACGCTTTATAAGATAAAAGCTTGTAATAAGACCGTGTTCAGGGTTTTCGGGGTAGAGTTGGAGGCTAGGAGGTGCTAAGGTTAAAATTTTGAATTCGTTTTTTGAAACTTAGCTCTCACACGGAAAATGCTATTTTGCTAATATTGGATATATTGACATTGTTTTATAATACAAAAATGGTCCTCATCAAAATTAAGTTTGGCATAGAATTTGAGGTTAAGGTTGAATTCAAACCTTCCGTACTTCTACGCTCACTGAGATAAAAGATTGAAATTAGATTGAATTTAAATTGAGTAGATTCTGTATTACAAAAAAAGGTATCTTGGGTAAAAATTTCCTATCTTTATGTTTTAATCGAAATTTGCAATTTAAATATTTGAAATCAGTTTCAGTAAAAAATTGAACTTTGAAAAATTTACCTGTATTTACTTATTTCGAGCTGTAATTTTTATGGTAAGGCGCTGTTAAGACCTTTCAAAGTTGATTATGTAATTATTTTATTACTGAAAATAATTAATAATCGCCTTTTGATTCTCTCCGTCTTGGCGGACCAAAATTTTCGTGAATTTTTTATCTGTTTAGCTAAGATATTTACAAAACTTTTCTTCAGACTAGATTTTTCTACTTTTTAATCTACAGAAGATGGAGAAATATTTTGCGTTCATTCAACATTTGCTATTCACAACATGTTAATTTCCAATTTTCAATGATTAATTACGCGAAAATGAAATTTTATATTCAGTCAACCTTAAAGCACTCTGTAGAAAAATTGGAGACTAATTTCACCCCATGTAAGCCCCATGTTTACCGATGAGACCACTCTTCAAAAAATTTAAAACGTAGAATATTTTGCGTGTTAATTTTTTGATAAAGTTATCGATAATTTTACAAGTTATCTGATTGATGAAAAAAAAAAATGTATAGCTATTGTTTTTGTGGAATCGTGGGGCAACAAAGGAGGCAAAAATAAAAAATTTTTATTGCGATTTAGAAAATAATTTAAGATAAAACAAAAATTTTTTTCACCACATTATTGTGAGTTTGCGGTTGTCAATTTGTATCGATAAATACTAAATTAAAAATACCACAAAAACAAAAAAAGAACAGTGCTGACGTTGACTTTTAGAGTAAAGACCAATAGCTTCTTGGGAAAATTTAATTATAATACAATAGTTAGGATATGTGTTGAAAAAATATCTCATTTTTCAGTCACGAAATCTAAAATATTAGCATTTAGTTTACACTGGATAAGTTTTTCGATTTAATTAGTGTGCTAATTAGATAATTATCCAATGCAAATATTTTGTCTTTGAATCGTGAAATTAATGCTTAGAAACAAAAAAAAATTATGCTAACGACTGGGCCGTGGGCACTTGACCACCAAAAAATGGGGATCAGCAAAACGTCCTAAAAACAGAGGTTTTCGAGATAAATTAGGTCAAAGTTCAACATGATGCAAGCCCTCGGGAGGCTATATATGCTGTGATATTCACTTGAGAAGAAAAGCCACTGGAAAGTTTTAATTTTATTTTCCAAAACAACTCACGGGACAAAAATGTTCCACCCGTCAGTATTATTCACAGGAACAGGATTCTATAAAAAAAATTTGGCTCTCCATATCTCGAAAATCTTTGCTCTTAGAACTTGTCGCCGTAGTAGCTCTGTTGGTTAAGGCATAACCGATTTCGTCCGCGGTATGCTTAGGGCAGCGGGTTTGATTCCCGCAACAAAAATTAATTTAATTAATAGTTCTGATGGGCTGGTGTATATGCATGAAGGAGGTGCACTCAGCCTCTGAAAATAATTGAGGAGCTGATAAATGAAATTATCATTGGAAAAGGTTGTAAAACTCATATATGGTATCACAATGAGCTTTATAGCCTAAGTGTGTCCTTCATGGACAGCCAATATAGCCTAACCTAACCTAGGACTTGATGCTCAAAAAGATTTTTGATCTACTTAAAACCAACTATCAGAACTCACTGTTTCAGAAATTTTGCATATAAAAACTAGAAGGTCTTCTCTAATTTCGATTTTCGGGATGAAAACAAATTTCAATCAGGAAGTTAAAAATACCTTAAAGTTATATCTTTATCGTCTAACATTGAAGACTTGTGTGATTGTGACATGGCGTAATCGTGTTTATTAATTGCGTTGAATTTAATTTTTTGTAAGAATAATTTACTACAAGTTGAAAAAGAATATTAAAAAAAAACGATATCCCCACTGCCTTTGTTGTGTTTATTTATCTTTTTTTTTTTTCAAAAATAAAAATAAAAAGTTTCAAAACATTATTAAAAACCGTATCTTTATCGATTTTTTGTATTTGATACGATTTTTATGAAAATCTATCGATTTTTTTGTACAAACGTTTTTCAAGTAGTCTCAAAATTAAAAAAAAATTGTTATTGTGCCTTTTAATAATTTTTCCATGTTTTCTTTTAAATTAATTTCTAGTTGTAAATTAATTTTCTTTATCGATTTTTCTGCGATATGAATTCTTTATATACAGAGTGAATCATTTATATTATATGAAGTTAGAAGAGTACTTACGGACGTTCTTATGTATAAAACAAAGAAGGATTGTATACGTGTACAGATGAAATCAGCCGGTCAGATTCATCACTTGAAGTTGTGCAAATACAATGCCAATCACACATAACCAGAACACACAATTACACACAGTACACATTTCCTCTTTGTTTTATACATAAGAACGTCCATAACAAATCTTTTTACCTCAAATTTTTTATACGACTAATTAGATAGCTTAAGTTTATATTAAGTTTAGTCCCAAGTTTGTAACTCTTAAAAACATTGATGCTACGAACAAAATTTTGGTATCGGTGTTCACAAAGTGAAGAGATAGAACAAAAGTTTAAATGTAAAAAATTTTCCTTATACAAAAATAAACAACTATTGTTTGGAATATATTTTTAAAAATACAGGTAAAACAGTCGCAAGAGGTATCGGGTTCAAATCCCCATTAAAACGAATCATTTTTTTTTTTTGGAAGTTCCCACCAAACTCTCCCAAAAAACACAAAAATGTTATTTTATGCTTCGGAACTCATCAAAAAAATTAAATATCTTAAATTAAAGTCAGTTTATTTCGGTTCCCGAAATACTACATCAAAACTACCCCATATCAGAAAATGCTTATTAAATAACAATTTATTATGTAATTTACATTTGAATAAGATTCGTTACATAACCTGTGACAATTGAGTCTTAAAAGATTCAAAGGGTTGATTTATATTGAAGGGTTCAAATTTATAACGAACAAATACACCTGTGCTCTTCAGTCTTGGCTTGGGTGTGAAATCAGTTACATTCCAACACACATAATTTACCTTCATAATTTTAACACAGTTTTACTGTAACTATTTTTTAAGAATATTGTAAATGCAACATTTTAGTTACATAAAAATTACGATCGGATGATTTGACATCATAACAAATCGAATGTTTTTACGTCAGTTCCTGTATTTGTTTATGTCTGGATGGGCATCAAATGGGCATATGGGCATCTGGATGGGCATATTTATGGTATTTTTAAGGGATGAATTCTGGTCTAGCCTTTAAAATTTTGACTGGAGTTCTATATTTTTAATTAACGGATGATAGAAGATTGATTTCTTAGTGAGATTGCTGAATATTTTCGAAATAGAAATGTTTTTCGAAATTTATTGAAGATACGTTAAATTTGACCAAATATTTAAAAAATATGACCCAAAATTAGTTGGATTACATACTTGGTTGATCTAAATTGTATAATATTTGCTAGTGGTAGATTAAAATCAAATTTTTTGTATTTTTATGACGTCATCAAGTTCAAAAAATCAATTTTTTGGATATTTCGACCAAATTGTATCTTATTTGAATGAAATTTTTTTTAAAACCACCCAATTTTAGGTCATATTTTTCATTTTTTGTGGTAGTAATTCGTTTGTATTAGCCCTTATACCAAATCTGGAAACCACGCTACAGCATTTCCGAAATTTATTGAAGATTCGTTTTAATTTGAATTCTCCAAATTGGATAAAACTTGCGTGTAATAGTGCAAAATCAATTTTTTTGGATTTTTATGGTAATATAAATGCTAATTTTGAGCACCATGGCGTTTCTAATAAAGCTTTAGAGTGGAATCTCCCCTTAATATTTATCAGAATACTAGTTAGTAACATCAAAACACTATGATCATGCAATGAATCATATTTTAAAATTTTCAAAAATGACCTTGGAAAAAGGTGCTTTGATTTTGATATTATAATACAATTTTTTTAAACAAAATAAGAAATATAATTATTTACTAATTATTATTATTTTTTATAAAACTTTCTCCCCAGTGCGATCATGACGTTTATGACGGATTCATAGTTTTTGACGCGTGTGGATTACACATTCTATTTGTTCAAAATTAGTTGAGCAATTATTGACCCTAGGTAATTTAATCTGACTAATTTTTTAGGTTGATTTATTTATGAAAAACTGAGAAACACTTTTCTCTAGTTTTGAATTTATTTATTTTTTGATAGTCGAATTAAAAGGCCGAAAAATGTTTAAAACATGTTGGACAGCACCGACTTCAAAAACGATTTCTCTAAGCGTTCCTTAGACCTTAAAGAACATTCATCACTACTAACCTGTGTCTTGATTTGAAAATTGGCGAAATTTCAACCCAACAAATCGTCTCAACAAGAAACAGTTCAAAAAATGAATATTTTGATTCCGGAATTGACTCTAGCAGGTTTTTTTGGTGGCTGACACTCCAAAACGGGATTCATGCTATTTTTGGCCAAAAAACTCACTTGAATATAAACATTTTTCTGCGAGAATTTTCACTGGGGCTTTTTTGGTCGCTGATTACGGATTTTAAGTCCTAATTCAACAATATAACACTCCAGTAAGTACGGGATTCTTGCCATTTTTGGCCAAGAACTCGGCAATTTGGATAAAATTGAAATAAAAACATTTTGCTACGAAAATTTCCCCCAGGGTTTTTTTAGTCGTTGATCGCGAATTCGGGGTCAAAATTCATCAATTGATTGTTTGCCTTGCGATTTTCAAGTTTCTATGTCTCATGGGCAAGCACCTTAATACGCAAATACAAGATTTGACTCCATCAGACAGACAAACTTTAAATTGAAATTAAATAAAAGCCTGTCACACATTGATGGGTATAAAAATGTCTCAAAAGCATCGTTCCCTACAATTAATGAATAAATTCTCACAGATATTATTGAAAGAAGCGACAAGGTTAGAGAGCGAATCAAATAAATACAGTCGAAACCGCTTATAACGACATTAAAGGTTCTGTAGATAACGCCTTTTTTTATAAAATCGGGGCCTGGTGAAAAAACGCTTATAATATAATATGGAGAAAATCTATTTTTTGACATGTTTTAAAAACGAAAATTGGCAGATGGTAAAATTTTTTACAAGGGCTTAAAAATTTCAGTGCAATGATTATTTCAGATTATACAGGATTTGAAATCCATAATTGTCAATTTTGCTTGAAAATCTTGGTCCAAAAAGCTCGTACGGGAATTTCTTATAGCTCTTTTTCAAGAAAAATAAACAAGCTTTCAAGTGGTCCTAAAAAATTTGTTAAACAATAATTTTTTTAATTTTGATGCGCTTCTTAACTTTATATAAAATTTAGGGATAACATTTCTCACCCTTTCAACCCTCCATGCAATGCGGCAAGGGGTGATCAAAATTTTTGAGCAGTAGATTCCAAAACTAGAAAGTACAAGTATTCTAATAAGCATGATAAGATTTTAGGTAACACCTTTTTTTATTATAAAAAGAAGGCCAGGTGAAAAGACGGCTAAAATATGGGAAAAATCTGTTTTTTGACATGTTCTAAAATCGAAAATAGGCAGAGTGGTGAAGTGTTGTGCAAAACAATATAAAAGGGCTTACAAGAAGGTAGTTTCAGTTTTCGAAAAATTTCAGTGCGAAGATTACCTGTTAATATAGGATTTTAACTCTAGAAATGTCAATTTTGTTTGGAAAGCGAATATCTTGGTCCAAAAAGCTCGTACGGAAACTTTTTTTAAGCTCAAGAAAAATAAACAAACTTTCGAGTGGTCTTAAAAAAATTGTTGTAAAATAATTTTTAAAATTTTGGTACTCTTCTAAATTTTATATAAAATTTAGTGATAACATTTCTCACCCTTTCCACCCTCCGTGCAAAGTGGTAAGGGGTAATAGATTCCAAAACTACAAAATACCAATTTTCAAACGAGCTATGGTTGTTCCAAATTCGATTATTTTGCGCAGAGATACAGCTGTTTGAAATTTTGGTAAAATTTTCATTTAATACTTTGGCTCAATGTATTTGAATTCAGTTTATATTTTTTAAATTGGTAGGTAATCGATTACCATAACCCATTCGTTGTGGTAATCGATGTCGTTATAACGATTTTGACTGTAACACAACTGTTTTTTTTTAAATGTGTACAATAGTAAATAGTAAATTGAGATTGCAATAATAGTGCTTCTTGTTAAACTTTGATCTGTTAAGTAATATAAAACTCTATATAACTATATTTGTACATATTTATATTGAAATCTATCCCCTCCACTCCAATAACCTTTTGTTAAAAACCCCCTAACGTTATTATGAGATCAATTTATAAAATATGACTAGTATATGGTTAAAATCAATTATTCAAACGTTACGTGTTTTTTTATATAACAAAGGATCATAATAATTTTGTTAGTTTAGGCCAAATATTTTTGAATTACAGCAGGCGGTATTGCTGACATATTGATGACTAATTAGTTCATTTTATTTGTCGTTTTATTCGTCTGTCTGTCCGTCCGTTCGTTTTTCCTTTATCACAAGATTTTTTTTGCAAAATCTTCGGCAATGCACAAAAAAGTACAAAATAATTTTAAAATATCGACTCCAATCGAGGAAATATTCATGATTTTTATTTTATTGCTTTAATAAAAGCTCACTTAAGTAAAAAACACCAGAGAAACATTATTTATCCAATAACTACAAAAACAAGATGAAAGCCATCAAAGATTTGTTTGTCTTTCATTCTAGCAAAACAAAATTTAACATGGAGTTCTTATGACAAACATAGTATGATGTCATATACTATGTCACATCTCTCTGTCTAATATCTGTATAATTAGTAGTTTAAAATACTTATATTACCTGTATTTCTTGATCGATTTGAGTTTTAATTTCACTTTTTGTCATCTCTTTTATGACATTTCGACAATTTTGTTAAAATTTCATGAATATTCCCTATTACGCTTTGAATTTGCCGCTAACGAATCGATTTTTAACTAAGGATATGGTTAGCATCTATTTCAAAGCGAAATTGCGCCATCTATTGACTGTAATAGATACTATTTTATACTTCTTTGTGCATTTTATTTCGTACTTTTAAGTGAGTTTAGGTCTACCTTCGTATTTAATAAACGAAATCAGTTTCACGTATTAGTCCATATCTGAAAAACTACTGAACCGATTTTGATCAAGCAATTATCAGACAACCTCGAGACAAACGTATACCCTTTCAAACAAATTTTTCCAAATTGGCCCACAATTGGTGAAGAAATCGATAAACATCCATAAAAATTGGTTCACAGTTGAAAATTCAGTTGGTGAACAATCAATCATTCCCTATTTTTCTGCCCTAAGGGGCAGAATTTTTGTACTCCATAGAAAAAAAAAAGTTATCGCAATCGGACAACTCGGGTTGAGGACTATATACGAGTTGAGTTGAGATCCTCCTATTTTTTCGTTGATTAAAAAGGAAAAGAGACCATCGTGATTCAGAAAATAAAAAGCATTCCTTACAAAAAAAAATAAATCAACTTTTGTTTGAAACATTTTTTCGTAAACATCATTTAGGGTTAAACTTTAGTTTCTATTGTCTCCAAAACTGCAAAATTTTTGACATTTTTTAATTATAAACAAGTCAAACATTAGCACTTAAGCATACGCAGGATATTTAAACAATTAGTGTTAGTTGTTAAAAGGTATAGAATTAAATCAATGAATGCGTGATGATATTTTGTATTTGTTGTTCTAAATTAAATAAAGACAATTAAAATAAAATCATTAACTAATTACACATTAAAATTAAAGTAGTATAACATTACTAGCACACATCGTGCAGCAAACACACAGCAAACAGCTCCCAATGTGATTAACAAGCAGTAAAATTAATAATTTATAGCTACTCAATTATTTTAAGTATGATTTATGTTTTAAAAGTTTATAGCTCTGCATTATAAACCGTTTTCCATTAAAAATGATAGAAGTTTAAACTTAGATTAGGTTAACGAAGTTACGGACGAACGAAGTTATATTATTAGGCTTGTTTTTTTCATATTCTACGCTCAAATCTGGATTAAAATTGTCAAAATATCTTTTCTATCACCTGCTTTGTCATAGGACCCATGTTAAATTGTAGTGAACCATTTATATCACAAAGAAACTATTTGTTTTATTGACGTTTAAAATATTTCACTACAATAATTGATTCACAAGAGCTTGCATTATTTTTGATTGTTAACTTGATTAAAATGAACTTATATATTGTACTGTAGTTAACTTGAAGAGTCTGTATTGTTATCTGACCGTATCGCACGCTGTGCGTCGTTTATATAGTTACAGTCAATTATTACCGTAGAGTCTAGCAAATTCTAGAACATTCACGTGTAATCTATTGCATATATTTTACTTGTAAATGTTTATTGTTTTCTATCTCTGTTTGCGTAATATAAAACGATATTGTTTTTTTCTTTTTAGAATTGTTTAGACAATTCTATAGTATTTCAAAATAACATTCGTTTTTAAGAAAGTTCTAGAGTATGGTTGACTAACCATAGCGAAAAAGTAATTAAGAAAGATATGAATGCAAAGTGCATTCACAGTCGAAGGCTGTTGCTGTTACCACAGTTGTCCTACAAAATAAGCCTACTTTTGAAGCCAATTATTTATTTGAGCTATATATTTCGGTTTTAAAAAATTTCGAAACCTTTCGAAAATATTTTTTTGAATTTTTCACAAGAATGTTTATAAGCTACATGCAAATTTTCAATTCCCTATTTTTTTTATAGTTTTGGAGGAAATGGACACCAGAGTTTTGTCTTTCCACCCTCACAGATAAACAATGATGTTTACGCAAAAATTTGTCAATGAAAAGTTGTTCATTTGTTTATTAGGAACATTTTTTACATTTAAACTTTCATTCTTCCTCTAACGGTTTACAAGATCCTACCACTTGGATCCTACGGACCCAAGACTCAATTGATCTATGTTGCTCCTTTACGAGCTCAAACTAATTTTTTAAATCAAAAGTACGGTTTAAAAATTTTAGCTTGGTATCTCTTTTCAGTTATTTTGATGTGTTACAAATTTGGGACTAAAATTATACCTTGATATATATTTCATACCTATATACAGGGTATAAAAAACGAGTAGCTATGCTTTAGACCACACGACTGTAGTAGAACTTCTTTAGCTCCATCTTTTGGTGTAAATTCATGTTACAAATAGAATAAATATTATTTATAAGATTATTGAGGCTGGAAAACTAGTTTCGAACGCTGATCCTCGGTATCGGAGTGCAAAGTTCTACCACTAAGCTACTGAGTCTCTGTGTAAATGATTAATTTTTTATATACTTAAAGTATGACATGAACATTGTTGTTGAAACGTAGCTCTCCCTCTTTCTATCTTGATTAACTTATATCTCCCTCTCAACTTGATCTCAATTTTCGTAACAAGATTGATCTCTTTCTATCTTCATTACCTTATATTTCCCTATCAACTTGATCACACTTTTCGTAACAAGCTTGATCTCTTTCTATCTTGATTAACTTATATCTCCCTCTCAACTTGATCACACTTTTCGTAACAAGCTTGATCACACATTTTCGTTATATTCTGATCATACATCCTCCAATTTACTCCCCAAGTCAAGCGTGCCTAAAGAAGTTTAGTTTCAACAAGTGAAAACAAATAATTGACTAAGTTAATTGTTGAAATACCATATATAAACAGTGTTGATTATTCTGTGATATTACACATACATTTATATAGAACTGACATTCCCATATAATACATACTATACAATTTGCTCATAATTTGCGCTGTTTGCGTAACAATGATGTTTACGAAAAAAATGTTTCAAACAGAAGTTGTTTATTTTTTAAAAAGGAACATTTTTTACATTTAAACTTTTGTTCTATTTCTAAAGGTTTACAAGAGCCAATTGACCTATGCTGCTCATTTACGAACTCTCTTGATATCTCTTTTCGTTTTTGAGTTATCGTGATGACAGACGAACGATAGAGAGACAACAGACAGACAGACAGACAATCGGAAATGGACTAATTAGGTGATTCTATGAACACCTATACCAAAATTTTGTTCATAGCATCAATATTTTAAAGCGTTACAAACTTGGGACTTAACTTAGTATACCTTGGTATATTTCATATACATGGTATAAAAAGTCAAGCATTTTACAGAAAGTTGTATTCCCTTAACGTTTCAAGTTCACTCTTCATTTTAAATGAAAAACCCTTAATTAAATCAACTTGAACATAAACATAAGATACATAAACATATTACATAATATATTATGTAAACCAATAACATTATTATGTAGCGAACTACTTTACCCACAGCTTTTATAGCTTACTTATTATAGCTTAGCGAAGGTATTCCTTCATCTATTATGTATATAATATTATATCAATACAAACACAATACCATGCTATACGAATATAACAAAGAAATATATTTTAAGCAACGAGAAAGCTACTGTGTAAAACTAATCATAATTAATTGTAACAAACCTAAACCCATACACCCATAGTCATAGATAGCTTCGCCTATTACCCACTAAATATACCAGGAACGGATTTACGGATTTTTTGGTACGCTTATTATATCTTTTTGAACTAAAACTTCTTTAGACATGCTTGATTTGGGGAGTAAACTGAAGAATTGTATGATCAGAATGTTACGAAAATGTGTGATCAAGTTTGTTACGAAAAGTGTGATCAAGTTGAGAGGGATATATAAGTTAATGAAGTTAGAAAGAGGGAGAGTTCAAAGCCAGCTCATGGAATAGGCCCCTCTTTTTCACTGGGCACTATGGACAAGTGCTCAAGATCCGTGATCGACGTAAGACCTAGCCTAGACTGTTTTTGGAAAAATCTATGAAAATATATCACCCATCTACCAAACGGGAAATCCCCCGCCCCCTAAAATTTTCAGAATTGATTTAAACTTAGTCCAACTTCATATAAAAAAATCAAGCTATTTATTTCAAATTTTCTTGATGCTCGTGTGCTCGGACATCCATTTTCAATACGATTTCCCAATTTTCTAGCCCCAAATTTATGAAGTATTAGTTTTATGTTTCTTTTATTGGTTTTATACATAGAGATAATACAATAGACCCGCAAAGTCGCCACCCAAACGATTGATCTCAGTAGAGAGATAAGATACAGGAAAGACCACTTAAAGATCAGTATATACAAATATATGAACGTATAAACGCCTTTCAGTTCTGTATCTTTCTCTGCAGATCAAGAATTCACATTGCGTTTCGTATGTCTTTACACCTCTATGTTATTATCTCTATGGTTTTTATATAATTTAATAAGGTTGAATTGAACATTGAAATAAATTCGATTTGCCAAATATCATAGACATAGAAAATAGATTGCGTTCTCAATCTATCTGCCAAATGATGTTTTTTTGACCTTGTGATACTTATAAGATTTAAAGGGTTTCGTAAGAAAGGAGGTAATTAAACATATTCTATGCTACTACGAGCGCTATGAAAAAAAAAAACGACGGGTTGCACTCTGGGAGTGCCGGCAGAAGTGAAAACTTGAATATTAACGTTGTGCATTTTTGATATTTTGGAATGGTTAGGGAATAATTTTGCACGAATTGCTTTAATTATCAGTATAAAAGTACTTTCATTTATGTGGTAGAATACAATATTTATTTATTGCGCTATCGTACACAAACATGACAATTTCATGAACGAACATTTTTTACCCATTACAAAAAAGTGTATAACGCCGCTAAAGAAGCCTTCACTTAAAAAAAAAACCAAAACCAAGTGTTCCCAAGCGGTCACCCATCCAAGTACTGACTGTACCCAATGTTGCTTAACTTCAGTGATCGGACGAGAGCCGGTGTACTGACTGTGACATAGTCGTACGCTTTTTCGATCAGGCCACGTGTCCTGACGCGAGTTTAACATTTTTTACCCATTACAAAAAAAGTGTACAACGCCGCTAAAGAAGTTTTCACTTCAAAAAACATTTCATTAATTTTGTGCGAAGCTGAAAATTCTTTAAATCGAATAATAATGGACCACAAAGTTTCGAGTAAAAGAATTCCAAGATAACAAACCTAGCTCAACGTAATCTACTTGTTTAATAAAAAGGACCCCTCAAAATCAAACGAATCCGTGCCTGATAATGACGGGTATTAGTAACAAAACCATACAATGGTTATAAAGGGCACATTAAGTTAAAATATCTAACGTTTATTTTAAATAATAAAATTGTTACATAACCTTCTTCATATCATTATTTTATATTCAAAAATAAAATCAAATCACTTGATACTCCTATTACATAATATGGTTTTTATTTTTATTTTTTTGGCTGTTGTTCGAAAGACCTATAAACATTTATATTAGATAATAGAATTCGGTAAAACACCTGATCCACACATATATATGTATAAACAGAACAATCATTGTTATTATGACTGTTTAAAGTGGAGGGGATGAAATTAGGGAGATCGAAATATATCGTATAATATAGAACAATACGAATTATTTGTGTGAGTGACTGACAAAGAATTTTTTATTTTTCGATAATGCTACAGTCGAAATTGGCTATAGCGGCATCACTAATGACATAGAGAATTGATTCACTGATAACAGAAAAATTATGAAAATTAATATTTTACAAGCTTTTACCTAGTTTCACCTGTCCCGTTGTCTGTCTGTAATCAAATCCTGCAAGTCTAATATGATCCACTTCCCGGTTTTCGATTGAACTGAAATTTTGCATGCACATTTAGTTGGGACGACAATATATGGTAAGGTAGTGGAGTCCTAATTTCCCATCGCTTCCACCATATTTTATATATATATATACATTTTTTTAGTCTTAAATTAAAAATCTAAGGTAAGCTTCTGAGTACAATCGTAGGCGTTTCGAAGATCTTATATCACTTCCAAGGGCCTCTGTTAGCAAAGTTGTTGCGGCTATTACAGGACACTAGTTGGGCGGCGAGCATGCTGAACGCCTGGGTCTGGCAGTGTATCACGAATACTGCAGGAGGAGACAATGTCTCATCTTCTCTGTCACTACCCAGCTCTTGTCATGAGGACTTACTTGAGCCAGCCTCTTTGATGACAAGTCCGTCGACGTCAAAGCTCTCCTGCTGTTCTTAAACAGCTCCAAATGGTTCATAAGGTAGTGGCCGGGGTTGAGCCAATCCTTTTTCGGTATCACAACCGACCCTATATGATCTAAGTGTGTCTCACCCCAGGACAGCCACTCTAACCTAACTAAGGGACAAGCTTTTATTATGCTAAAAAGTAGAAAATAATTTTATCTATGAGTCATTCATACCCGACTATTTGTAAAAGCTTGAGGCGCTTAATAACAAAAATGAATCGAAAAATAATAAGGCATATGGAGTAGGTGAGGCGTTCTGATTCATTATTGATATTTTAAATTGAACGCCTAAAGCTTTTACAAATAGTCAGGTATGAGTCACTCATAGATAAAATTATTTTCTACTTTTTAATACAATAAAAGCTTGTCCCTTAAAAGGTATTTTTTATTAAAATTTTTTTAAATAATACTTTTTTGGTGTAAATCAGATACTAATGTAACGTATAAACCAATTTTTCAAATTTAGGACAAAAGCCTATTCTCTAGGTAAAATTTTGTGTTTTTAAAATTTGGCTTTAGTACTTTTGATGAGATATAGGCAAGAAAGTCATTTAAAAAAAAATTATTCGCCAATCTTTCACTTTTTACAAACAAATCAAATTTTTGACTTATATGAGTATTGACATGTACTCTCGGATTTGAGAACTATAATTTGCATGTCCTTTCAATGTCATTATAACCGATTTTGACTATATTTTATATGTGAGTGACTGACAAAGAATTTTTTTTTTTCGAAAATACTATTACGATTATTACCGAGTATTATCACAGTTAATTAACATAAAAATAGGGAACTATTCTCTGATACTGATTCTCCTGCCCCCTTGTTTTGTGTTAGCATAGATAAAATGCAAATTACAATGCTGAATAAAAAGGGGTTGAGTTTTTAGTGTTTTTTTTTTTTTTTTTTTTTTTAATATTATTTATAAAAAGGACATTAGATAATTTGTTTGAATAAGGGATGTAACAATTTTTTTGGATATCTAAAAAAATTATAATATAATACCTACTCTCAACTACTGAACATTTAATAAGCGTATTTATGAGCTTTTAGGATGTCAGGTGCAATTTGTTTGGGTGTGGTTGAGAAAATATGGTTATTTTGCGTTTCTGTCTGGTTTTTGCAAAATCAGTTTCATTCTCAAACGCAGGTCAATTTTTTTCAAATGAAAACTTTTTTGTAGCAAATTCTCTGGCAAAAATGTGAAACTGTTGAAATTCATAATTCAGAATTATTAAGGATGTATGAGTGTGTATGATCAAGTAATTTCAGGTACGATCAAGTAATTTCAGGTAAAAAATTTTTTTTTCAATTATGATATTGAAATATATAAATATTATCGAAGATAATAAATGAGAACTCTAGGATATTTCGAAATAAATTTCGATTTTTGCCCCAATTTCCTAGATCAGTTTTTTGTATTTTATAAATACGTAATTCGACTACCAATTAGCCATCATCAGTAAGAATTAGCTAGTCGTGATTACTCTTATTATGAATGTTACTCTTTGCTAATTTGGACGTGCGTCCGCCACCCCTTTTGCACTAAAGTATATAACTTACTGTGAAATTTATTGAAAAATAAATATAATAATAATAATAATAATAATGGGGTTTAACCTCCGTTTTTCTGAGATATACGCCTATAGCAGAGGCTACCCACATCATTATTTGTTAATCTTTATTTATTTACAAACATATCTACAATTACATTTTGATGTGGGTGGAGTCGGTTACTTCGTTCTAATCCAAGCGACGACAATGTGATCAATTCTGCACTCCCATTAATTATAAATTGTTCACACTGCCGCTGCCTGGATTCGAACCCGCAACCTAAGTCTAAATGGACAAACAGCCAAAGACAAACGCCTTAGACCGCTCAGCCTAGCAAAAAAAGACTAGCCGGAAAATTTGTTCTTAAATCAGTAAATACTTTGATCTAAGACAATATTTTCTTGCTACACTTTAATTTTTAAGAAGTCAAATACTTATTTTATGAATTAAGGAGATCCTTCCGCCGCCAATGTTAATTTTTTTAAATGCACAATTTACTTCTAGCCAGCGAAACGACCTCCTTAATGTTCGATTAATATTATCAGCAAAAATTATAAATTTTACGCTCCTTGATTTAGAAAAAAAAACGGTTTCTAATGGCGACAAGAACACCGTTCCACCAGGTACCTCTGAGACCAATTTTGTCACGATATTCGTATTCAGTGACCCCAAAAACCTCCTAGTAACGCATTTGGACTGATTATTTAGCGAATTTTTCGAAAATCCATGAGGCGACGGGGATACCGTTGCACCAGCTACCTCTGCGATCAATTTTTTCACGATATTCGTGTTCAGCGATCCCAAATCCCCCCAGCTACGAGTTTGGAATTATATGACGTTTTTCTCGAAAATTCATGACAAGAAAATATTTCTTAGTTACACTTTAATTTTTAAGAAGTCAAATACTTATTTTATTGAATTAAGGAGGTTCTTTCGCCGCCAATGTTAATTTTTTTTTTAAATGCACAATTCACTTCTAGCCAGCGAAACGACCTCCTTAATGTTCGATTAACCTTATCCGCAAAAATTAGAAATTTTACGCTCCCTGATTTAGAAAAAAAAAGCGGTTTCTAGTATAATTTTTTCAAATTTTCAATAAACAATTGATGTATTTATTTATATATATATATATAATATGTGCATATGATAGTACAAAATAATTTGTAGTATTTCCCCCTCCCATATATAGATTTATATGACCCATACGATACAATCGTTGCGTTGCTCTCTTGTCTCTTCTCCATACCGCTCACCGCTTCGCTCACATCGCCATCAATAATATAAAAAGGGTACATGAAAGAACATGCTGAGCAACATTTTTGTGTTTTTTATAACTGAAAATTTCATTTTATTGTGCAAAGGTAGTAGAATGCTCATGAAGAAATCGCACAGTGGAGTAGTTAGACCAAATTTCCGGATAAATGTCAGAAAACTCAACCCTTTTGCAATGAAAGTTGTTTTTTGGTGTAGTTAGATAAAAACAAACAAATCATTGCGTAACCTTAACCTCTCCCCCCTACCTGTTTTGTAAGCCCCAATCTATCTGCTCTTACAGATTCATGTTATTATTGTTGTTGCTCTCGATTTACCGTGTCATTCAATTTACTCTTACAGTGTTTGTTAGAGCAATTAAGTCAGGATTTTTTAAATATTGAAGACGAAGGTTTGTGCTTTATTTATTAGTATTTAATGTTAATGTTTCTATTAATATAATTAAATATTTGTGATTCATATTTGCTGTTTAAAAGAATTACAAAAAATCGTGATGTCCCAGAAAGTTTAACCAATTTAACCGCTTTTTTTCGCAGATTTTTTAGGATTTTAATATTTATATCCATGGGCACCGCTGGGATTATTCGGTCTTTGAGTATTTAACTTTTAAGTTAAAAAATACAAATAAATGTATTTATACTATGTATATGAAATATATCAAGGTATACTAAGTTTAGTCCCAAGTTTGTAACGCTTAAAAATATTGATGGTACGAACAAAATTTTGGTATAGGTGTTCATAAAATCACCTAATCAGTCAATTTCCTGTTTTCTGTCTGTCTGTCTTACAACACGATAAATCAAAAACAAAAAAAGATATCTATTTTCATTTGTACAACGTGCTGAGGGCGTAAAAAGTAAGGTCAAGCTCGTAAATGATCAACATAGGTCTCGATTGGGTCTTACCGTTAGATATCGTTGGGTTTTAAACCGTTAGAGATACAACAAAAGTTTAAATGGAAGAAATTTTCCTCACAAAAAAATAAAACAACTTTTGCTTGAAACATTTTTACAAAAACATCACTGTTTACCTATGAGGGCGCAAATTAGCTTCGAACATTGTATAGTATGTATATATTTCATTGTGTGAGATGTATGTATGGCTGGCTTTCTCTCTTTAGTAACATGACGTGAAAACAATTGCGTAAACAACACTGTATATACATGGTATTTCAACAGTTAAGTCAGTCAATTGTTTGTTTTCACTTGTTTTCCTTTAGTTTATGATCAAAAGTATATCTACAAGAGTTTTTAAACCTTTAATTGTAAATACCTCAAGTTCAATGGCTGTGTGACTAAGCATGTTTTTTCCTTGTACCCTTAACATATAAAATGGTTATATGGTTTGCATGTGCATGTGTGTAATGTGTATTATAAAATCACCCTTTTCTATGTGTCATGTCCTCAGTCCTCTGTTGTGTTATGATATTTATCTCTATCTCACAATATGTTTCCATCTTATTCTAACTTGTTTTCATCACGTCACTACACCCCCCGTGTACATTACGTTTACGTTTACGTTCAAAAAACCCCTATGTTCGTTCATTTTACCTCGTGTTTGTAGTACGCCCTCGTGCACAGATCTGATCTGTGTATCTGTGTATGTATGTGTGTGTGTGTGTGTGCATGTATGTATGTGCACACAACAAACCTGATACTATAAAAATACTACAAGCAAGCTTTGTTATAGTCGTGAAATCATGAAAAAGTGATCACTGCACGGTCATAAGAATCAAAGTTCAGGAAAATTAAGGGGTTATATCCAGTTGCGAGCGCAAAAAAAAACACGCTTTTTATGAGTTGTTTATGGGGAGTCCATTTATTTTCCATAAATATAAAAAACGTATACATATAGCACATTTACTTAATTTTAAGATCCCGATTTCCAAAATTTGATATGGTACTGCTCCTGTAAACGATCTCCTGGTGGTCCTCCAAAAAAAGACGTCAAACTTCAAAGTGGTATAAAATATCGAAATAGCTTTCAGAAATCTTTTTCTTTCGATTAAAACTCGGGAAAAAGATCTAAGAAGATTGTGTAAAAATTCAAAACCGATCGGTCGAGCCATTTTGGAGAAATCTTATCACCGACTTTGAAAATGTTGTTTAAAGAAAAACACGTTTAAAGTTTCAAATAACGTTTCCACGCAGTTAAACTTTTTTTTTTAAATGCGTTTATCTTTGTGAATATTTCTCAGCAATCCCTTTCATTTGATACTCATATTATGGGAGTATAAAAAATAACTAGTCCGTCATCTTGAGCAATCCGTTATATTGGATTTAGAATGATGTCATTTAGCTAACCATGCATTGTTATCCAAATTAAAGGTTTACAAAATTTCAGCTCAATTGATTAGGGATACCAGTTTTAAAATTCAGTTGTAAGATATGACCGGAACAAACATGCAAACATACAAACATACCAAGTTGAATAAAAGCTTGTAAAAAGAGCTGATTCAGATAAGAGCAGGGTTTCTCAAAGTGAGCTTACTCGTATAGGATAAAAAATATTTGATTCTCGAAATGGGTTGTAGACGAAATAAGTTTGAGGACCTCTGTACTAGAGGGTCAAAAGAAAGGTGATAGTTGCTACCTTTTTTTGAGCTCTGTGGTAGCAGTTATAGTTGCCCGGAGTTGGCAAGATGGAACTTTAGGTATAGTTATTTTTTCTGCAAAATGCAAGGAAGCAAAGACGTCCATGTCTTTTTGGCTTGTGCCGATGACCCCCATTGACTAAGCGACGTTATTGTATCCAGCAACGTTATTGTATTTGACAGGCCTATACGTTTTAACATTTGAGAAAAACCAAATATGATTGTATGTAGTAGTTAATCGATATTTCCCGATTGTCTTTAGAGATCTCTTGTAACCTTAACCTTTTTCAAACTAAAAAAAAAAAAAGAAATCAATGAACAATACTCCAAGTTTAATAAATAATATTTTTAAATTACAAATATTCAAAAAAAAACGAACCATAAGTTAATTTCCTAAATCAAATCAAAATATATATTCAATAATTAACCATGCAAAATGTTTTTAAATCAAAAATCGATTAAACAACAAAAAAAAATCAATTCATAATTTAATTACCGGAAGATTATTATTGATCACAATTGTACCCATATGTACTGTTGTTTTGTATTTGTATGTGCATATATCAGGTTGTATTTTTTGTAACTGTATATAGTGTTCGTAATAACTGTAATAAAGATAGTAATTGAAATAAACACAACGATTCTCCAAATAAAATTCTATATTAAGAAATTCTATTTAAAAATATAATTAAAAAAACATACAGCAGACTTATATTTTAATATTTCGATTGCAACACAACCATCGACAGTAGCTAAATTTATTCATATAACACATTACAAACATTCTTTACAAAGTTAAAAATAAGTATGTAAAACATTACCAACAATTACAGTAATACAAAAATTAAATAAAAATACAGTAATTATCACAAAACCGAAAATATAAATTTTTCAAGACTACTAAACTTTATGTAACAGTTCACAACAAATAGGTTTTTGTCCTAAATTTGAAAAATTGGTTTATACGTAATATTAGTTTCTAATTTCAAAAATCAATTCAAATTTACTTCGAAAACAAAATAGAGTGTCATGGCGTCTTGAATGACATCATAAGCAGTTGTTATCAAATAACAAATAATTCTTTCAATATTTTCTCATTGGTGACTGTTACGTGACTGAATGCTTAATTTTACTAAAATTATTTTATAAAAATAATAATAATCCTTATTTTTTATGAAAAATAATTTTGTGTTTTGTTCTACATATTAGCATGAATAATCATTAGAAACTTTTATCGAATCGATTTATTCTTAGTGGACAAAAGCCTTTTATTTAGTGCTTTTTATGTATATATTTCAATTTTCAATAAAAGGGGTTTCATGAGGGAAAGACTTCAATAATTTTTTACACCCACATTAATAATTTCTCTATCTACAAATTTATGTTTTTCTAGGATGGTCCTTACCAAAGATGATTGACTATCTTTCTTTTTTTTCACATATTGTTATACTATAATGTATTATTTTTGAAGCGTATATGTAGTGATTAAAAATACAAGCTGTATAGATAAACTGAATGCAAGTGGCTTTGTTCTAAATGATGGTGCGTAGTAATAATACCTCAAATACTCCCTCTCGTATATAGATGGTGTGTCGTTTGTGTATATTATGTGTATGTATCGTATCGTGCTTTCCCCCCCCCTCCCCCTTCACTCTTCTCTTCACTTCTCATGTCACCACACACCACACACCTACCAAACAGTTGTTACACACCGTACTGTGATATTATTACCCCCGCATTCAGCTGCTCTTCAAGTCAAGTTGTGTTACTAGTTGCTTAGATTTAAAGCAAACTGTACTTTGTTTATTTCATTTGGGCTGTGTGATGTTTCTCAATACTGTTCACAGTTAATGTTTATGTTTTGCCAAAAATGCGTCGAATCCATTTTTAACTTCTTTTCCCATTGCCGGGCGTCATTAAATGAGCTAGCGGAACAAATCAATGTAAATATAACATGGGTACAGAAACATTCCAGGGACTCCAATGAGTTGTGAAGCCGACGAGTGTGCTAGAAATGATGGCACAAGACTGTCGGTCATAAGTATCATTAGGCATTCGAGAGTACCCTTCACGAATTCTCGAATGAGGAAGTCATAAGAAAGCACACATTCAAAGGCCATGACGGAGATGGTCTCATTTGAGTCAACCTATTGTCAACGATCTCTCCATTTGCAGTCCGTTGATATCAATGCACTCTTGCTATTCTTACACAGCCTCTATGTGGTTCATGGAGTACTGGTCGGGGAACTAAACCACTTTTCGATATCATAACAAACCCTATGGTCTAAGTATATCTCACCCCAAAACAGCCTTAAATAACCTAACATATGGGTCAAAAAACGGAGTTATAATATGCCAGAAGCCCTTCTCTTTATATTTGGGGAATCTTTCTATCTCTTATTGTTTCGGAGAAGATCTTTGGAAAGCTCAAAGTACTTGAGAGTGGGAAAACCTTAATTTCCAAAGGTTTTCTTCAAATCTATAAAGAATTGAATGATGCATTGTTGGGAGGGCCATAAAATACTAGCTGCCCCCTGCAGTGTAACCCGCGATTGAAAGACAGTGGTGTTGCCAGTGATTAAAAGAGATTCTGAGAGTTTTTATCGTAACTGTATAAATTAATTAAGCCTTCTTAAGAAAAATGCGCTAAAAATTTATTTCACGAACTTTTACAAAACCCTTTAAAAAATACGGTTCCTGTATGCTATCCATTTTCCCCACGGGAACTATGCATTTTCCCGGGATAAAAATTAGTCTGTCATTTTCTAATCCATAAACTACCACTACCTATGCAAAAAATCATGTCGATCCTTTGCTCTATGAAAAATTACTACTAATTTATCCCACGGGAACCATACAGTTTACCGGAATACAAAGTAAAAAGGGGTAATCTAACTATGTGGCAAATTTCATCCAAATCCATTCGGTAATTTTTGTGTGAAAGAGTAACAAACATCCATCCATCCATCCAAACTTTCACAATTATAATATATATGAGATATCAGATAATATGTAAAGGAAAATGGAAAATGGTGGTAGAAGTTTTGATGTAATTATTTGCAATGTTTTCTCTATAGATTCAAAAAAACTAAACGGTTACAAAATGGTAAACGATCGAAAAAATCTATGTCTGGGAATTTTATCCACAGGTTGCTTATTTATGTTCCTTATATGCGACATCAAATCAACCCCATATCAAAAAATGCTTATTAAATAACAATTTATTACGTAATTTACATTTGAATAAGATTCATTACATAACCTGTGACAATTGAATCTTAAAAGATTCAAAGGGTTGATTTATATTGAAGGGTCCATATTATAACGAACAAATACACCTGTGCTTTATAGTCTTGGCTTGGGTATGAAATCAGTTACATTCCAACACACATTATTTGTATAAATCTAACTCAGTTTTACTGTAATTGTTATTATCAGTTCAATTATTTTAGCTACATAAAAATTACGATCGGATGATTTGACGTCATAAAATCAGACACCATGTTTGTGTGCATGTCTGGGCGTACACTACATTACGTATTTCTGGCAATTTTAAGGGGAGATTTTAGAGTTAGTTTTGACAATGTTTCGAAGTAACGATGGATTCAATTTGACTTCTTCATTTAAATATAAAAGAAAACCCAAGAATTAAAAAAAATATTGGATTCTCCTAAGATTTTATTTATCTTATTTTCGAAATTTGATAAAACTCGGTTTATGAGGAAAATGTGGCCCAAAAATTTCAAAAATTTTTTTTATTTGACAATTAGACTAATATTGTGTTTCGGAGAAAAATCGTATTTCATATCATTTTTACTAACCCTAAGAAAAAAATTTAAAAAACATTAGTGTTTCGGAATTTGATGAAATTCTATTTATAAAGTAAATTTGACCCGAAAAATTCAAAAAATCGTATACATTTCACGCTTCGACGAATATTTTCGGAGTAAAACCATATTTCGGATCAATTACTGCCGTTATCTCGAAAACTAGTAACCCAATCGTAATATGAACTCGATTTTTGAATTTTCTGGGTCGAAATTACCATATGTACTGTGTTTTATGTACTGCGTGTCTTGTCAAAATTGGAAGCGAAAAATTTTTTTCGATTTTTATAATTAAGAAAAAAATTTGGTTTAGAATTTCATGAAATTCAGTTTATAAAGTAAATTTGATCCAAAAAATTCAAAAATCATATTCATTTCACGATTCGGCGAATAGTTTCGGAGTAAATACTATAATTCAGATCAATTACTGCCGTTATCTCGAAAACTAGTGTTCTCCCTAATATTAGAAAACAGTACACTAGAAATGCGTAGACTAGACAGTAAACACAGTGTATATTTATATTATGTATAGTCATCACTTCTGGAGGTAGCTACCTGTCTTACTACGGCAAAAGAGCCTATGAGCATTCAATGGAGAGTAAATCTACTTGTTTTTTTTTTTTCTTTAAATTTATATATGTATTATTTGTAGATAATTATCTACGTTATAACCATTTTTCTTAATGCATCCATCGTTATATTAATATTGTTTAGTATTACTCTTCTGGCCATGTTCGACAAGGACCGAATAATCATAAAATGAAACAGCGATAGGCTTTTTTTTATTTATAATTTTTTTTTTGTACAAAAAAAATATTGAGTTTTGAGTAGTACACCTTTCAATTCTTACACACACATGCAGTTCATAGTTTATTATGTAAGTTTGGTATCAAGTAAATTTGGCATTTGGTGGAGGTCAAAATCACTGAAGTTAAATAAACAAAATCATTACTTCTATGAAAGAGATTTTAGTTTAAAGTCATGCATTTTATTGATGGAAAATAAAATTGTACTTAGTTGGAATATATAATGAGAAAGCCCAATTGACCCACGTTGCTCATTTATGAACTCGACCTCACTTTTTATGTCCTGAGCACGCTATAAATTTCAGCTTAATATATTTTTTTGTTTTTGAGTTATCGTGTTGAAAGACAGACGAAAAACATATGGATAGACAACCGAAAATGGACTTTTTAGGTAATTTTATGAACACCTATACCAAAATTTTGTTCGTAGCATCAATATTTTTAAGCGTTACAAACATAGAACTAAAATTACTATACCTTGATATATTTCATACACAAATGGTATAATAAATCGTGACTGACACTACAATACTTACTTAAAAAACTGAGTTTTATCAAATTCCGAAAGCTTCTAAAATTTTTAACCGCAATTCAACTTACCCAACCCTTTCTCTCTTATATTCAATACTTGTTATCAACTTTTATATTACCCGAAAAAAGTGTCACATTTACCAACAACCGATAAATTTAAAAGTGTAATCAGCAAGCACTATACAAAAAAAAGTAATCTTTTATTTTATAGTGATTTAAACTTATCGACTTCTGTGTTACGATCTTACGATGTTGCTCTCCACGTGACTCATCGATTGACTGAACTCTGGCTGTAACATTGATTAATTTACCCGCCAAATTTTGTAATAACCGTTTTTCATCTCTATTTAAACAAAGGATTGTTTATGTTTAAAATATTTTTAACTAATAATACCACGTAATCGATTAAGGCTAACAATTGATCCGGAACTTTGATTTATTCCCATGAAGTGGCGTGTGACCAAAAAAAAAGGTTAATTTTTTTTGTATTTTTGTCGAATCCTTCAATAACCATAATAACCATCCTTGTTAAACTAGCAGACCCACAATGGAGTATTTATATCAAATTTCCGGACAAAAGTCATAAAATTCAACTCTTTTTTTGTGTATTGAAAGTTGTTTTTTGATGTAGATAGATAACAACTCCATCACAAACAGGTCACTTGAGTTACCTTAACCTCACCCCCCCCCCCCCGTTTTGTAAGCCGCAATCTGCCTGTTCTTTCGGGTGCATGTAATTATTGGTGTCGCTCCCAATTTACCGTATCATTCAATTTATGTTTACAGTGTTTGTTAGTGCAATTAAGTACGGATTCTTTTTTTATATTGATGAATTAAATATTTGTGATTCATATTTGCAGTTAAAAAAGGTAACTTTTTTAAAATTAAATTTATCAATCTCAAAGCTTTTTGTTTATGTGCCCCTTTTTTCCCGATAAAATTTTTTGTAACAGGGCAAAGTTTAAGTATTTTATAAAATGTTTATGGACAAAAATCTTGCACGAATTTGAGCCTTTTCTTTTAAGGCTAAGATAAGGATAGAGATTATGGTAGCTTAAGCCAAAAGTCAAAAGAATGAGCAAGCAATTTTCCAGTTGAACTTTGTAACTTATAATTTCAGAATCACGTTACGTAGAAACAAAAGCAAGCATAGATAAGAAAAAAAGTGGCTCAGAAGCAAAAAAAATATCTTTTTTAATACATTAAAAATATAAACAATTTTAAAAAACAAGCTTTTATTACTTTAAACAGTGATAAGTATTTCTATGAGCAACTCATAGATGACTATTGTGTCTGCACCTCCAACTTTTACAAATAGTCATATATGAGTGACTCATAGAAATAGTTATTTTCTACTTTTTAGTAAAATAAAAGCTTGTATTTCAATTTTAATAATTCAAAAATAAATGAATATATAAATTTACTTATGTGTAAGACGAGTAGTCGTTAACCATTTCACAGTAGTCAAGAACAAGAAAACAAAACAACATTTTAAATTGTAGTGTTTTGGTATACAGGAGCGTACCTATCACTAACAGCGCACAGGGGTGGTCTATTTATAGTTTTTTTTTCTTTTAGAAATGTTAATAGCCTTTGTTTTGCGGTTTAAAACATCACACCATAGATTCTATAACAATCAGCTATTATAATTTATAGATTTTCTCCCTTGATTTTGAAGCAAAGCGTTAAAAAAACACTCGGGGGCACTCGGCACAGCCTTTGAAATTTATCCAGAGTTCGTGCAATGAATATTTTTCCGATTTTTGTTCATTGAAAAGGCGTTCTAGATTAGAGACTACTAAAATACTTTTTGCAAACTTTCATATTCACAAATGAAGAGCCTAAGTGGGCGAGCGGTCCAAGGCGCTAGTCTTTCAATCGTTTGTCTACTTAGACTTAGGTTGCAGGTTCGAATCCAGGCAGCGGCACTGTGAACAATATATAATTAATAGGGGCGGTAGAATTGATCACATTGTCGTCGCTTGGATAAGAACGTAGTAACCGACTCCACCCACATCAAAAATGTAATTGTAAAATATGTTTGTAAATGAATAAATAAAGATTAACAAATAATGATGTGGATGGCCTCTGTTATAGGCGTATATGTCAGAGAAACGGAGGTTAAACCCCATTATTATTATATTCACAAATACATTGATGAGATTGGAAAAGTCCAGATTTCTTGTTTCTTCCTTTTCAATAGAAATAATGGTCATAGATCTCAACCTTTCTTGTCCCATGGTACTTCTCAGATAGTTGATAAGTTTCAATTTCGAAAGAGATCTTTCTGCGCTTACTACTCTGACAGGAATAGAGATCAGAATCAGGATCAGGAATAAATAGAATAAAACTGCTCTTCAAAAGCTTCTTTACAGCCGCGGAGTCCGTGATCCGTGGACTAAGTGATCTTTGGTAGTTACGCCACTGTTTTTGGGTAACACCGTGCTTATTCGGACGTGGTTGCTTAGTCCCCTCACGTCGTTGCTTAGTCGGACGAAGTGTGACATGAAGGAAGGGGAGTTTTGAAGGAAACGTGACTAATTAGGAGTTCGTTGTCAATTTTATTTTAACTCTTCCCTCAGCTAGTTCATTTTAGAACATTTTTGATCATCTTCCGTCCACGGTGTTACTTAGCCGGAGTAAGTGTGAAATGGGGGGCGGGAATTTTTTTAATGAACCGTGACGATTTGGCAGTTGGGAATTAATCTTAATATTGGGAGTCGGAAGAAACGATTTTTTGAGTCACCCGATTAAATTTGTAGATATGGAAAAGGATCTGGAAAAAAGTATGAATAAAATCAAAAGTTCCGGTTAGGAATTAAATTTTCATAGAATAAAAATATGGAGTAAAAAGTTTAAAATTAGTCAATTTTTTACAGTTAAGGATGTATGAGCATGACAACAATGTTTGATTTAAAGGCTCACAATTTTTGAATAGGTAGATTTTTACTCAAAGAATATGTGGTTAAAATTTCAGCTTAGGTATCCGTGCAAATTTTTAAGAAAAGTCATTAAAAATCGATATAAAATACATTGGCTCTTATGGAGGAATCTCAAAAAACGACATATTTTGGAAGTTTTTGATAATTTTCATTTGGAATGAATGAAAACAAATTTAAAAAAAACTTTTTAATAGAAAGTAAACATATTAGCAATGAATTAGAAAAGAAAAAAACTAAGTGTCACCGTCCATATAAGGGATGTAAGAGCAGGGTAGATTAAGGGTTGAAATTCTTTTTATCTTATTTTCAACTTTGATGATGAATTTTGTTATAACTTCATGAATGTAGACGAAAAATAAGAATAAAATTTTTCGATATGTGTCTTGGTTTTCGAAATATCGAAAGCTAAATAATTAAACAAAATTTTCCATTTTCGATATTTTGAAAATTAAGCCAGATATCGAAAAATTTTATTCTTACTTTTCGTCTTATATCGTCAAGTAATAATATAAATTTATCATCAAAATTGAAAATATCTATTTTTAAATTTGTGCCCCCACTACCATGCTCATACAACCTTAAGAATGAACTTTTAAGGATCGAAACATAATTTGAAATCAAGGATTCAATCCTAATGCCTGTTTTATTTTGTTCAATAAAAATCAATGTTAACTGTTAAGTGATTGTTTTTGTTTAAAATTGGGTGAGTCATATTTTTAATAATAAATATATAAAAAAGTACGGTTAACTAATTTTAATTTACAGATTCTCAAGTACCTCTAAAAAGCGATGAGTAATCCAAAAACAATCAATTCTATTTTTGGATTACCATATTTTATCTAATCAAATTTTTATATTTTCGATATTAAAAATCAAGGTATCAAAACAACAACATTCAATGTTTCATGGCGATTTCCAAGAATTGCATCATATATTTTCAAATTTTCAGTGCAAGGTATCCCCCCAATCAATCAATTACAAGGTAAAGTGTCCTTAGTAATGTATTTAATTTTCTACATAGATAAGTTAATCAACGTATCTAAAGACTTTATCACACGGAAATTCACTTAAAAAATATGTCCGAAAATTTTTTTATCAAGGTTGTAATTTTGTAGTAGAAATTTCGTTTATCACAGACATGGCTAAATATTTGAGAAAGATAACACATTTTAAAATACTGCAAATTATTCCACACAAACTTCTATCCATATTTTCCAATTTTTTCTTGGGAAAACAAAATTCCTTTGAATCAATGTGTTCTGAATTTTAAGTCCTATAAGTTTTTATACCATGCATATATGTAATATGCAAGGTATACTAAGTTTAGTCCCAAATTTGTAACGCTTAAAAATATTGATGCTATGAAAAAAATTTTGGTATAGGTCCATCCGCCTGTGGGCACGATAACTCAAAAACGACAAAAAAAATCAAGCTGAAATTTTTACAGCGTACTCAGGACGTAAAAAGTGAGGTCGAGTAAATGAGCAACATAGGTCAATTGGGTCTTGACCTATGGGTCCGTGGGACCATCTTGTACACCGTTAGAGATAGAACAAAAGTTTAAATGTAAAAAATGTTCCTTATCAAAAAATAAACAACTTTTGTTTGAAACATTGAAATATTTTTTCGTAAACATCACTGCTTAGCCGTGAGGGCGCAAATTAGGCGTAAATTGTATAATATGTATTATATAAATTGTATATGTATGTGCAGTGTGATAGAGTCATCAACATTATTTATACATGGTATTTCAACAATTAACTCAGTCAATTGTTTGTTTTCACTTGTTATTTAACAATTTATTACTCATCAAAAGAATTAAAGGAAAGCACATTTGAAAGTTTATGCTTTCTAATTTTGGAATATATTGCTCAGAAATTCTCCATTTGTTGGTTTGTACTGAAGGCTGAAAGGGTAAGAATGTTATCCCTAAATTTTATATAAAGTTAACTAATCTGCTAAGACCACTCGAAAGTTTGTTTACTTTTCTTGAAAATGAGCCAAAAAATTTTCGTACGAGCTTTTTGGACCAAAATATTCGCTTTCTAAGCAAGGTTGACACTTCTGGATTTTAAATTTTGTACCTTCTGAAATAATCATTAAAATTTATCTCATCTCATTCAAAAACTTAAAATGCCTTCTTTTAAGTCTTTAAAATATGCCTTTTTTATCACTTTTCGTTTTAAAAATATGTTAAAACAAGTAAAACAATTGACTGAGTTAATTGTTGAAATACCATGTATAGACAATGTTGATGACGCAATCAGTTTTTTAGTTTTTTTTCTACGATTAATTTTTCCAATCGCTATAAAAAAATAATAACAATTTTGATTTCAAATAAAATTTAACCCTGGCTGAGTAAATTTACAATAAAAAAGAACACAATAAAGTTAATTAAGTTGAAGAGGTCCTTTATATTTCTTTAAAATTAAACTTCGTCTTATTAAAAACAAATATGTTGTAAAAGAAACCATAACCTCCATATTGAATCAAAATCGATTATATCGACATCGTTTATAGGTTCTTCTTTTCAACTGGCCACTTTAGACAAGTGCCCAGTGCCCCGTAATTGACGGGGACATCGGCCTTCCTTCAAAAAACAATCATTCTTTGGAGCCGTCGTTCCATCTTACGCATTCAGTACACGATTCAATGACCAAATAATTGATTTTTCAATGAGATTTTCGAAGTTTCTAGTCCCAATCTTATGAAATATTGGTATTATGATTCTTTAATCTATTCGCACCGTGCGTGAGTTTTTTGGGAGGCGTTTCCATGGTAACGATACACTACTTTAATTATAAAATTGTATGGATGCATATATAATTGTATGGATTGCATTTATGACTTACATTGAAAATTTAATATTATTGTCTAACAAATTTAAATAAATGATTATGATAATTTACATTGAAAAAATAATATTTGTGCAATTTGATTTCCTATTTTCACAATTTTTAATGCATTAAGTTTAATTAATTCGTGTTTTTCAATAATTTTAATTTGACATTTTCTATAACATTAACATGTAAAGAATTGCAAATTAGTCATAACAGCCTCCTTTATCGCCAAAATTTTTCACTGAAAGCGCTGGCATCGATTTTATTGTCCCTACCATGACTACGCACACAACGAATACATATAAAATGCTTTGTACTGGAGGGTGTGTTCTTTGTATGACGTAGGCATCCAATACGAAAGGATTTTTCGAACTTCTATCCCTAAGAGAGAGATGGGGACAAAGCGAGGACATTAATCGTCTCGGGCCGACATTGACCTGTCGTAGGCCCTGCGAGCATATAAAGATCAAGGGGAGTCTTTCTTTTTTGTAAAAGTTGACAGATCGAGAACGCACTCCAGAATAGGCTCGCTCTCTGTGCCAGAATGTATAAACAAATTGTTGTGTTCATAAAATATCTCATTTTTATATCACGAAATACAAAATATTAGCATTTATTTTTTTCTGGACAATTTTTTCGACTTATAGTCGCATCAATGAATGTTTTTACTCGGGAGTCCTCAATAACAGCTCTGATTTTGATGATTTTTTTTTTTCAAAATGATTCTTTTTGTATATTATATAAAATCAGAAACTTTTCAAAAGGGAAAAAAATAACCTGGAGGGGAAATATGCATACAATAAGTGTCACATAAAAAAGGATTTTTCGAAACTCATCCTCTAAAAGGATGAAATAGGGGGTGAAAGTTTGTATAAAAATATATACAAATCGTCATTTTTAAATTAACTACTTAACCGATTTTAAAAATTACCTAATACCTAGAATCTAATTCAATTGGTGAAAATCGGGAAAAAACTATGTTCAAAAATGGCAGGCATTAATACAGAAATTTTTTCGGCTTTATTTTATCCTAAATTCTTTTATTAATCTCGTCATTAAACTCGATCCCGTCGCTGGTGGGTCCCTGAACAATTGCTTACCAAGTGGAAAATTTTCTATTGCGTGGCCAGTGGAGAAGAGAGGCCTGTATACGGAGGATAGAAACTGCAACAAAGTGATTGCATTGCATTGGACTTAGAGTGCAGTTAGTAGGTATTAGGTAGGCAGCCGTGTTAGTATTTGTTCGTAAGTTAGTACCTAATAATAATTAGTAGTGTGATTAGATTTGGCCTTGAATATTTAAACAAATTTAGGTTTGAATAAAATAATATAAAATGTATATATCACGTAATAGTTAATACTAATCAAGAGTTTGCCATTTAAAATGATAGAACTTTCAACTTTATTTAACAAACCTATCTATGAAATATCAATAATTTTTTTTTAATCACCCAAAGTCTGTTTTATTTATTAGCCAAATAATACTCGAACTTCGATGGGCAGTGTGTTACAATAAATATTGGAGAAATCTCATGAACAACGTCAGCAAATTATTGAACCTTTATCATAGTTCCTACCGAGTGTTCCACCTTACCTTACCTTTTTTGCATATGTGTCTCCCAACGAAGCTACTACTTACATTTGTCTGGAATTATATATCACATAAAAGTAGTATAGTTAAGGCGCTTCTGGTACAAGCTTTTAGATAAGGATGTTAGAGGCGCTGCGATCGCGAGGGTGGAAATTTATATGGCAATATTGTAGTTATAATCTGGGATATTGAACGTTAAACATCGCGTTGAAACTGAATATCGCCATCCAATCGACTTTGATGTTGTAAACAGGACACTTTATTATAAAACTAGTAGTTCCAACAATCTTTCACATAAAATTTATATGATATCTTATAAACATATTGTTTAATTAAAGTTTAAAGTTTTATCAATTTTAATGAGAATCCTTGATTATTAATAATATACAATATAAATATAAATATAATCTATAATTGCAGTAATATTAATTATTTATTTATTTATTTTAAATAATACATCTGGTTTCAAATCATGATTTTTTTATACTTTCAATCAATTTAACTGTCTTCTATGTCATTAATTTTTCAGAAAGTACTGAAAACTATGTCAAAAAATTTAACATTGTGTCTCAACTCTGCAAATGATTTAAAACTTTCAATTTTTGCCAACGACCTTAGCATCGGTACAAGACGGAAAGTCTACAACACTTGTCTCTCTCACCGAGATAAGCTGCAATGGGGCCAAAGAGCGATGGAGAGAAGCATTATAGGCATCAAGAAACAAGACAGGAAACGAAACACCTTTATAAGAGCCAAGGCAAAAACTATGGATGTACTTACGAAAATAGAACAACTAAAATGGAGATGGGCACGCCACATGATAAGGAGTACTTAGGAAAAGTGGAGTAAAATTGTGACCAACTTTTATCCCAGAGATGAAAAAAGGAAAGGAGGAAAACAATTTAAGAGGTGGGAAAATGAATTGAAGCTGGCAGCGAGCCCTTACTGGAGAACGGTTGCCAGAGATAGAGCACAATGGAAAATGTTAGAGGAGGCCTTTTCCAAAAAGCACACTGAACTTAGAGATATTCTCTTAAAAAGGAAAACATACACTTAAAAACATGCGGAAGTTCATGATAGAGAGCTTATTGATTGATTGATTGAACCAAATTATATCTACAGAGCTCCCAAAGGAGTTTATGAGTGATTATATTTGAACTTTTTATAAGACATAAACCTGATTTCATTTGATTTTTTTATAAGACATAAACCTGAAAATTTGAGGACTTAATGCCTGTGGAGGTGTACTTATCAAGAAACACAAGAAGCGTATATAAAAATTTATCAAATTTTCAGTGTGAGAGATCAAAAAAAATTTCTCAAGCCGTCAAATGTCCACTTCACTAATTTGCACACTATCATATGATGTAAGATACAATTGATACAAAACAAAGTATAATGAACAATTAACAATTTTTATGCATTTTCTAGTAGAGAAATAAAAAGTAAAAAAATAGTAAATAGCAAATAGTGAGTGCTATTTACTGTAGCTGTACAAAAAATTAAGTCAAAATCGACTATAATGACATTGAGACAACTTGCAAATATTTATTCTTATTTAGACGAAAAATAAGAATAAATTTTGCGATATTTGCCTTGGTTTTCGAAATATCGAAAGCTGAATAGAGATTTCATCAAAGAATTAAGGATCTGCGAGCGCCAGGGGAATTTTGGATAAAAGCCTTGATTTTCTCTTTGAAGTTGAGCTAAGTCTAAATCAATTCTAAAAGAAAATTTTAGAGGGAGTTTTTCGATTATTTAAATAAATAAATGACTTCAAAAGTAGGCATATTTAACATAAAATTGGTCTCATGGGAAAACGGTAGATGGATGATATGTTTTTATAGATTTCCCTAAAACTAGTCGATGGAAAAATATATATATATTTAAATTAAAGTTAAAACCTTAATAAATTATTGAAAACATAAAAACCCGTTGTGTCCGGATGTATGAGCACGGGACACAAATTTAAAAAATATATTTAGCTTCCAAGATTTCGAAAATCATGGCAGATATCGAAAAATTGTATTCTAACTTTTCGTCTACATTCATAAGGCTATAACAAAATTAATCATCCGAGTTGAAAATAAGGTACAAATAATTTCAACTACAAGTCTAAACTTGCCTTAGCGCTCGTGTAGTTCTATCAAACCAAAGTGGCACTGAGCAGGAGAGAGCGTAGATATAAGTTCAACATGTAATACTATATCTAAGGAGTCTATCTACTGAGGAGTATACATATATGTATATATTTTATTCAGTGCCATTTTGATTTGATAGAACTGCTCTACCTTAATCATCTAGAAAACGGAGAAAAGTTTTAATAAACGGAATCTCCGGTCCAAAATCAGAAAGGTGGCAAGCCTAGATGTCGATGTAACCGATTTTGACTGTATATATTGTATAAATGAATTACTTAATGTAATAAGCCATAAGCAATTCACTTTATGAAATAATCGTATGTATAAAGTTTTTGCGCTAAGACATCAAGGTCACAACACTTGTGCTAAACCTGTTTGCTATTTAAATGCATACTGCAACGCAAACCACACCACTCATTTTGTTATGATAATGCATCATGCATGTACTCAGAGTACTGTGCTCTGTGTTCTGTGCACTTTACTGTTTGTTTGTGTGTAACTGCGCACAAATAAGCAACGCTCAGACTCACCACTCACGACTCACACTCACCAAACTTCATATTATCACTTTTTTTTTATTATTAACCAAAACAAAATTTATTTTTTTATTCAATACTCATTCAAATCTATTCAAATGAATTTTTATTATAGTAGTTTTACTGTAATCAAACGTATATTTAATACCTCCATATGCAAACTATTATAAACTTTGCAAAATGGATTATGTTTGATGTATTTTAGCCATAAAAAGGAGGATATATTATCAGATGAGGTTGGTATAAAATTAGACACTTATGGAGGTCGTTTACCTGGCTGGGAGTGAACTGTGTATTTAAAAAAAATTAACATAGGCGTTGAAAGGATCTCCTTAATTCAGTATTTGATTTCTTAAAAATTAAAGTGTAGCAAAGAAATATTTTCTTGTCTTGAGTTAGAAATACGTCATTTAATAATTCCAAACTCGTAACTAGGGAGTTTTTGGGATCGCTGAACACGAATATCGTGATAAAATTGATCTCAGAGGTACCTGGTGTAACGGTATCTCCGTCACCTCCTATAGTTTTCGAGAAATTCGTCATATAATCAGTCCAAACTCGTAACTAGTGGCTTTTGGGATCGCTGAACACGAATGTCGTGACAGAATTGGTCGTAGAGGTACCTGGTGTAACTGTATCCCGTCGCTTCCTGGAGTTTTCGAGAAATTCGCCATATAATACCGTTGCACTAGGTACCTTTGAGACCAATTCTGTTACGATATTCGTGTACACAGAAAACTCCACCTGACGACGATGAACCATTTACCCTGAGCACTAGGTACTTCAAAAAAAACCCCTGTAACAAGTTTGAAATCATTTTCATCACTATTACCCGAATTGTGAATTTAATATTAACGGTCAATTTAAAATACAATTATAAAATGCATATTAATTATGCTAATTGCATATTTTTAATTTCTTATAAATCAGACTAGGTCACAAAATTTCCTGAGGCCCTAACGAATCGAATGCCGAAAACCGCCTTCAAATCCGACTTACAGCTCAAATTTTTCGAACTTTATACTTTCGTTTCCTCGTCTGTTAGTATATTTTCAAAGAATATTACACAGATTTCACGGTACGGAATCTTTCTTTTAAAGGAATATTACACACTTAACTGTACAATTTTATTATCATGTATAGAAGTTTACACGGAAATAAAAAAAACAATACGTGCAAAGGAATATTCAAGATATTATTTATTTTTTTATGTAAAAAATAAAAAAGAAAAAGAAGAATCTACCTCTTTTTGACTAAACAATTTACTAAACTGCAATAAACTAGTAATAACTTGCCTACACGCGTACATTATACCAATAAATATATTTATGAACATGTTTGAACATGTTGTTCGAGACTCTTGTGTGGCTATGGTTTGATTGTGTAGGACCATATCAATCGACAGACAACGGACGCAACGCAACGAAACTAACTTACGTTATTTTTAATATGTGTTCGAGATGAGAATACCTATTATGAAATTTCAAACATCTGAACAAGATGCCTTTCTTATACATGTGCTTACTTGCAGTTAAATATCCGTTTTGAAAACAACAGAATATGCATTGCTGTTTTTTAAAGGTTTTTTTTTTTACCACAATCAATTAGTTTTTTAATTTTTTTTTAAGAGAAGTTTATTCATGTTTGGAAAAATATGGGTTAATTAAAGTTAAGACAATAGGGTACTTTCGAGTAGGGTAGGTTAGGTTAGGTTAGGTTAGGTTAGGTTATATTGGCTGTCCACGAAGGACACACTTAGGCTATATAGCCCATTGTGATACCATATATGTGTTTTACCACCTTTCCGTTGATAATTTCATTTCTCAGCTCCTCAATTTCAGAGGAATTTCATACCATGCACTACACCAGACCATCAATTAATTAAATTAATTTTGTTGCGACGGCGGGAATCGAATCCGCTACCCTAAGCATACCGCGGACGGAATTGGTTACGCCTTAACCAACTGAGGTAATAGGTCGACTTACTTTCGAGTAGTGAAAAATAAATTATGAAATTGGATAAAAATTAAAATCTATGTTGAAATATACTTAAATATCCTGATTTTGAGTCATAAAAGCACATTATTGTTTTATTATATCAAAATTAAAAGTCGTAATTTTTAATCTGTATATCACGTGACCTAAAACACGAGCCACCGTGATGTGACACATCGGCGTCACCAAGGGGGTAGGTAGCAGATAGGGGCAGCTGCCTCTCTCCAGAGATTCAAAAAAATGGTTCAAAAAAGCACCCACTTGCTTTAAAAATGTAAAATTTTTCTGAATTCAAAATTTCAAAATGATATTAGAATCAATCAATCTTCCTACAGATTTTTAACTAACCATCTTTTATAGTTTTTGAGAAATTCAATTTTTGGCCTTATTTAGACGAGAAAATAAAGTTATTTACAAAATAATGTTTTAAACAAAAGTTGTTTTTTTTTTTTATGAAAAAAAATTTACATTTAAACTTTTGTTATTCTCTTGCGATTTACAAGACTCAATGGACGCATGTTGCCAATTTATGACCTTAAATTCACTTTTTGGGTCCGGAGCACGATATAAAAAAAATTCAACTGGGTATCTCTTTTCGTTCTTGAGTTGTCGTGTTAACGAACATTTTATGAATACCCATATCAAAATTTTGTTTGTAGCATTAATATTTCTAAGCGTTACAAACTTGGGACTAAACTTAATATGCTCTGATATATTTCATATATAGGGTACAAAAACTAAATAAAATCATTTTTGACTACAAGTTTTTAGGAAAAGGGTATCCATACGATAAAAGCGGGAGAAAAGAAAAAGTAGAAAAATAAATTTTTAGGTAAGACGCCCACTTAATTAAAAAGATAAAAACTTGACGAAAATTTTCGGCAGCCAAGACGAACAGAATGAAAAGAAGATTATTAATTATTATTTATAATTAAAAAATTACATAAATCCGATTACTAGTGATGCAATCTAAATTTAATAATTTCTATTTCAAAATTCAATTTTTTCGTTTCTTACAAACAAAATAAGAAAAGCATCCGATATCCCATAAACCCAATATCCCAAGACTCCATAAACCGGATTTATAACACACCCCATTTCTTCCCATTGACCTTCGATATAGTACATAAGTTTATATTTTCGGAAAAAATTCTATTTAAATGGAAGTCATATATGATTAGAAATTGTGCGTACCATAATTGGATAAACTGGACAAATAATTGGGTAATCGTAATGCAAAATGTATTCATTATTAAACTTGATTAATTCAATCAATAAAATTAATTAAATAATTTGTTTATTATTACATTTTATGTATATATTATATACTAGCGTTTACCCGTGGTTTTATTCTGTTTCTATACAGAGAAGCAAATAACTTATTTTCAATATAGTCCACGCAAATTTTGTAATTATTTATTATACCATGTATATGAAATATACCAAGGTATACTAAATTTAGTCCCAAGTTTGTAACGCTTAAAAATATTGATACAAAATTTTGGTATAGGTATTCATAGAATCACCTAATTAGTCCATTTCCATTAGTTGTCTGTCTGTCTGTCTGTCGTCTGTCGTCTGTCGTCTGTCGGTAAAAAGTGAGGTCAAGTTCGTAAATGAGCAACGTAGGTCAATTGGGTCTTGGGTCCATCTAGTAGATCATTAGAGATAGAAAAAAATTTTAAATATAAAAAAATGTTCCTTTGAAAAAAATAAACAACTTTTGTTTTTAACATTTTTTTTAGACTTCTTATTTTAAATTGACCGTGAATATACTAAATTCAAAATTCGCTTAATAGTGATGAAAATGATTCCGTTCTTTTCACATTTTTTTATGGCCAGATTGGGATTCAGCAACTTCGAAAATCCCAAGAATAGGAATATTTTCTTGATATATCTGTTTTAATTTAGTAGCTAAAAGTAGCTTTTCCGCCCGCCATTTCTAATTTTCACATTTTTTATGGTCAGATTCGAATTCAACGACCCCTAAAGCCATGATGTCAGAGTTGAAGGAATATCGTTAACTAATTTGTTAACTTTTCGATGATAAAATTGAATATTTCAGTTATTTGAGTGACGCGTACTTGACCATCATTCTTATTGGTCCTACTTTAATTACGCAGTTTTAAAAAAACTTTTGATAACAATTTATTATTATAGTTGTTCCATTTTTAGGGTTCAGTTTCAATAAATGAATTAATATTTATTATTTTTATTCAAATCATAAACTAACATTTTATCATACTTTAATATCGGGCGAGTAGTTACTCAAGTAACGCAAAAAATGGATCCGAAATCGACACTAAATAATTGTGAAATGTTTACAAAAAGTTTGGTGGTCTTGAGAAATTTTTGGCTTTTTTTTCTTCGAATTAGTGATAATTTTTGTTTTTTTATTTTTGTAAATCGTTACTGTAATTGTTGGTATATTTATTTTTAAGTTTTTAATTTTGTGAAAAATGTTTGTAATTTGTTCTATGAATAAATTTAGCTACTGACGATGACTGAGTTGCAATCGAAATATCGATATTTAGCGAAATGTAAGTCAGTTGTATGTTTTTAATTATGTTTGTTAAATATAATTTCTTAATATACAATTTTATTTCGAGTATCGTGGTATTTATTTCAATAACTATAATAAAACATATTGTGGTCATAAAATTAATTAGAAGGGTTTACAGGGTACTAATGCATTATTTTTACAAGATCATTCTGGTCAAATTTAAAAATACATAAGTGGATACTTTTATAAATATGATTCATGATAATATAATACTTTCTGTTAACATATATTTAAAATAACTTAAAAAAATTAATTTTATTGGGATTGATTATAAACATTTAACACCGACAAATTCCATACCGTGTTTTTTCAGACCGATAGCTTAAATATGCAGTTATATATATGTTAGTTAAATAAGCTGATTTGAAAACGCAGTACTTTCGAAAAAATTCGTTGACTCATGAAGTTTCAAGTATGTATTAATCTTATTACTTATTGTTGTTGTTTACATTTAATCACGCACACGATATTTACATCATGGTCTATTCGACTATATTTTGATATAATATGTTACATACAGGCGTAAACTAAATATTGACAAATATCTTGTCTAGCAATCTTAATTAAACAGGATCGAACCCGGACTTCTTGGATTCATGTCAAGCGCCCTACCAATTAGGCTATTCGAGTTCTAGATACGAATGCAATTTTTTAATTTGTTTATCCACTTATTTATTATTATTACTTATTGTTGTTGACAAGATATTTGTCAATATTTAGTTTACGCCTGTATGTAACATATTATATCAAAATATAGTCGAATAGACCATGATGTAAATATCGTATGCATGATTAAATGTAAACAAGAACAATAAGTAATAATAATAAATAAGTGGATAAACAAATTAAAAAATTCATTGAGTTGAAAAAATTGCATTCGTGTTTAGAACTCGAATAGCCTAATTGGTAGGGTGCTTGACATGAATCCAAGAAGTCCGGGTTCGAGTCCTGGTTCCAGTGTATTTTTTTCAATTCTCTTTAATTATGTATTAATCATTTAACAAAACACTCTTCTTGCCCCACTGTCTATTAAGAAAATTGAACCAAAATTTTTGTTTTTAGTTTGTTTCAAATTTTTTTTTTTCTCTTCGACTAAATTTCATTTCTAGACTGCCAATGTGAACCCAAAAGATACAAAATCATTTGACGATTAGGTCCACCCCTGATTCCTCAGACAACTTCCCAACCAGAATACATACCTACCTATGGTTTTGAGAATTCATTCAGAACCTTTTAGGTAGTCATAAAAGATTAAGGTGACTTTACTTTAAATATTAAACTTATAATATTTCTGATTTGTTATTATATCTTTATATTATTATAATTTCAACTTACAAAAAAAAAAAAAGTTTAAAAAACGAAACTCAAAGTAACAAACACGAAGACAACTTCACAGTAGTTTCTATATGTACGATATACCTTGTACGAATAGTATTTGTAGTACAGTCAAAATCGTTAAGAACGACATTTAAGGGACGTACAATTATATGATAGAATATTCACATAGGCGTCGCCAAGGGGGAGCATGCAGGAGCAGCTGCCCCCTCTAGAGATTTACAAAAATGGTTCAAAGCACCCACTTACTTTAAAGAAATAAAATTCTACTTCAAGTTCAAAATTTCACTTATCAGATGAGTTTAATATGAAATTCGAATCAATCAAGCTACCTAAAAATTTTCAACTAACTAACCATCTTTTACAGTTTTTGAGAAAAAGGGAACTAAATTTTTTCCCTAATTTAAACTCTCTCGGGAAAATAAAGTTATTTACGAAAAAATGTTTCAAAAAAAAGTTGCTTACTTTTTTATATGAAACAATTTTAAATTTAAACTTTCGTTGGACTCCAATGGATCCATGTTGTCGATTTACGAACTCAAACTCATTTTTTGGGTCCGGAGCACGATATAAGAAAAATTCAGCTCGATATATCTTTTCGTTTTTGAGTTATCGTCTTAATGGACAGACAAACGGGAATGGTATAAATATTATCGAAGATAATAATTGAACACTCTAGGATATTTCGAAATAAATTTCGATTTTTACCTCAATTTCCTAGATCAATTTTTTGCATTTCATAAACACGTATTTCGACTACCAAGTAGTCATCATCAGTGTAAATTAGCTAATCGTAATTACTCTTTTATGTATGTTACTCGTTGGTAATTTGGTGGCGGAGTGCACCTGGAAACGGAAATGGGCTAATTAGGTTAATTTTATGAATACCTATATTAAATCTTTTGTTCGTAGTATTAATATTTCTAAGCGTTACAAAGTTGGGATTAAACTTAATATACTCAGATATATTTCATATATAGGGTATAAAACCTAAATAAAATCATTTTTGACAACAAGTTTATAGGAAAATGGCGCTCATACGATGAAAGGGGTAAAAAGGAATAGTAGAAAAAGAAAATTTTATCTCTTCTGTATTTACTTGTACCAACTATTCATACTTTTCCCATTTTCCAAAAAGCAACTTGCCCCCCGCCTTTGCCATTGGCTGGTGATCCCCTTGTATATATGGGCAGTTCTACATCTTTGACCAACTTCTAGTTAAATATGTATAAAAGAATGGCTCCTCGAAACCAAAAAATTTTCGCCAATTGTTTAAACATTTTTTAAAATTTACAATGAAAACGAAAATTCAAAAAAGTTTTGTTAATAAAAACAATTGTCTTACTTGTTGAAAAATTAACTTTAGTGTGAGGGTAACTGCATTTGACCACATACTGAGTCAATAAGGTTGCTTCAATAATATTGTTCGTGAAAGCGATGTCGTTATAACCGATTTTAACTGTATAGTTAAAATAAGTAAGCAAGAAGTGAAGACTATAACTCACGCTTATTACAAACAATGCTGCAGGCTTTGTATATTTAAATATTATTTTTAAATAATTACAACTACTGTTTTTCTTGTTAAATAAAATATAATTATTTACGATACGAAAAGATATAACCATTTATAATGGCACGACCAAATCATCATCAGGCTTCACCACGCTATCTATTACTATAGCTGGAGATGTAGATGTCCTACACTACACTACATCGTAGATTATCTATCATTTCTATAGACACTAATCATATACAGTGAAACCTGGCTAAGTGAAACATTAAGGGACTTTAAAATTTGTCTCACTTATAGAGGTATTCCACTTACCCAGTGTCTCAGATTCCCATAATTAATTGTTGAAATACCATGTATAAGCAATGTTGATTACGCAATCGATTGTTTTTTAACGGAATGTAAGTAAAGAAAGTTAGCCACTTTTAGATAGCCACATATAAATACATGCCACATATACATAACTGATATTCCCATATAATACATACTATAAAATTGCGCCTAATTTTAGATAGACGGTGATGTTTACGAAAAAATGTTTCAAACAAAAGTAGCATACCTATTTCGCTTGAGAATTCTCATTTAATTCTCTTGATTAATAACCCACTCAATTCTTGAAGGAGACTTTCGGCCTCAGAAACTTTGTTGCAAATTCAATCCAGTTGAAACTTCCTAGAAGATTTTTTGCTTGCACAAACTTTGACAGTCTTAATTTTATTTCACTATTAGGTTATCAACTTTTTCACTTCCTTTTGCGGTGAGATTAATTTTTTGTTCTCGGCCATTCAATTCATTACACGTGCTGTGATAACACGTGTTACAAAATTTCTGGGGAATCCCCCATCATGATGAAATTCTACGAAATAATGTGTCACAATTGTTTATTGAATAATATTGATTGAAGTTCAATTAATTAACTGATTAGATAACCCACAAAAAGATAAAAATAATTATAATTACGTGATCTAATTAATGTGGTCAGTTATTGTTTACGTTTTTACGTCTTATCAAAATAACTCCAAAATACTCCAAACAAGTCATCATTTTCATTAAGTCATGATTTGGAATAAGATAATCATTTTTGGAATTTGGAATTATATTAATTTTTATTCATAATTTTCACTGGAAAATTTTCATGTTTATATTTTACTTATTTTATGATATCCAAATTAAAGACGGAATTGTAAAAATAGTATTTATCTATTATCAATAGACGAAATTGCAAAAATAATATTTGTCTATAATCATAGGGGACAATAATAGTTTTGTATAATGTTTATAATGATAGTTTCTGTCTATAATTATAGATGACTTAACCACCTCAAAATTTAATCTTATTTTGATAAAAACTGGTATATGTTATTACAACTTACTCATAGCTAGCCAATGATTTACGCTGAGGATAAAGCAATATGCAATAGTCAACTTGTAAATATGCAGTCAGAAGAATCAAAATCTAAATTAACAACCAGTCTTCAGCCTATATTATGATCAAATACCCTCGTTTCAGTTTAAATACTGTCCAGTAAGTAGTGATATATCTACCGAGAAACTACAGAATGCTTCAAGGTGCATTGAATTCTAGGTACTATATATTACCATCTTATGTTTGTGGCCGCAAAACTCGAAAAGTAGTCGATAGATTGACTTGAAATTTCAACAAGTCGCTGTATTTTAACCCAAGAGTGTTTATACATACTTTGTTGTATCCCGTAGCTCCCCCGGCAATGGTTAATATTTAAAAATATCTGAAAAACAGATGAAAGTCAAATAAATGTCAAATAGTTTCGTTTAGTATTCATAGGTGGCATGTATTAGATTATAACTCTGATAATAGTTTCGTTAAATATTCATAGATGTCGTTATATCTTTATATTAAAAAGTTTTTAATTTAGCTTCCATACGTTAGTGGCCGCGGTTTTTGGCAATCGATTCGTTAGAGAGTCAGGAAATTTTGTGACCTAGTCTGATTTATAAGAAATTAAAATTATGCAATTAGCATGATTAATATATATTTTATAATTGCATTTTAAATTGACCGTAAATATAAAATTCACAATTCGGTTAATAGTGATAAAACGATTCCAAACTTGTTGCTCGGGAGTTTTTGGGGTCACTGAATACACATATCGTGACTGAATTGGTCTCAGAGGTACCTGATGCAACGGTATCTCCGTTGCCTCACTGATCAAATTTTTCGAACTATGATCATTTTTTGTGCTCGTTTATTCGTCCATATGAGACAAAGCCACAGCAACGAGTGGACAGTTTAGCTAAAATCCACAAAAAAATTTGATAATTTCAAAGCTTCATAACTTTTTTTATGAAAGAAGACTGGCGGCTAATTTGTGTTCAGAACAACCACCTCTGTTATCCTTTACCATTCTTTCCACCTCCTTTCGGGATTAAAATTCTTGTCTAAGAAGTCATTGATCTGACTTCCAAAGGCCATATTCACCATAGCTTGCTTATATTGTTGCAAAGTGCAAACAAACATCAGAAGCCAAAATCGAATAAAGCATTATTTATAAAATAATACGATATAACATTTGTACACAATAAAATAAGATTTAGTAGTATTATATTATTAGTTAGTACAAGTAAGTATAAGTAGTGTTACACACACATCTTAATTGTACGTAAATATCCATATGTGATGGTGATGTAACACTCAAATTAGTGTATTCTATTATATTAACTGTAATATTTATGTTACGTTTAAAACGTACGCATATACGACTCAGATTCACTCTATATTCATGTTTTCTTGTTCCAACATATTATACACAAAACGAAAGCCCAAAAAAAAATCTATATATTAATGGTGTTGACATACTCACATGACCTCTATATAGGAGAGAGAAACCATAATCGTACTCTTTAACTCTAAGGCAGGCATGGGCGAGTTGGTTTAAGCCAAAGTCATAATTGTTATAACTTTATTGTGTGTCATAAACTTTATTGTGTGTCTCTTTATCCAAGTCCGCATTGCTCACAGAGAAGGAAGCGAGACGGGTATACGATTCTTCTACCTATCTCAGTTTCTCTAATAGTAATGAGATAGGTAGAAAAAAAATGTTGTCTCTCTGTCTTACTCGTATGTTAGTTACAGACGTCTGAGGGACTTCTCTAAGCCACGTTTGCTCATGCCTGCTTTAAGGGATCTTTTCCAGGACCGAATTTAAAAGTGTGAACGCCCCAGGGCGACAAAGAAGTAGGAATCCTCTTGTTATTTTTCAAACAAGAAAAACCATTTTCATTTTTAGAGTGTTTCAATTATTTATTGTAAAACAAACACAATCCTGTCAACAAACATGTGTGGATATCGTAAAATACAAGAAATAAACCCAATTAAGGATGTACAAGTGCCAGGGCAATTTTATATAAAAAGATGATAATATAAGACGAAATCTAAGAATAAAAATTTCCGATTTCTGGAGTAATTTTCAAAATATGAAAAATTGCAAAATTTTGATTCATTATTCAGCTTTCGATATATCGAAAAAAATTTTCTTATTTCTCGCCTTCATTCATGAAGTTATATCAAAATTCATCATCAAAGTTGAAAAACAGATACAAATAATTTTAACCACAACTGTAAACTTGCCTTGGTTATATTGTTAGGCGAATGGAATTTTGTGAGCTTTTATCATCGAAAAATCATTATTGATTTCGGTAAAATCCACCTCCCGAATTGAATCAATTTCAATACTGAGTACGAATAAAAACTTGTTGAAAATAGGTAAAACTAGTCCCTCGATGTATAAAAAATAAATTTTATCCCCTCCGTGCAGAAAGTGTCAACTTCCGTCCCGCTTTGCAATACGAAGTTGCCGCTTTCTGCCTCTATCGGGTAGAAAAATAGTACACACACCACGGGAGCAAGTAAAGAATGTCTCAGACCTCATTGATCACAAAATTTTTGAAGACTTGAAGACAATTTTTGGAGACAAATATCAGTCACTCTCACAATTAGTACGACATCTAACGTCACCTCTCTAGCTAAAATCAATCGAGAGGCTTAGGCTACAAAGTGTGCCATAGAAATATAAATACATACATACACTCGGAAAATATAAACCTCCTTCTGTCGCAGAAGGGAGGAAAAGTCCTAGAAACCAAAATTACACTTGACGCAAACATTACCTTACTTGAAACATACCTGACAATATGGAGGCATTATAAAAAAACTATTAAGTATCACAAAGATCATCATCGTATATCGTAATATCGTATTCGTAATCGTATCGTTATGAATCGTTTGTATTCGATGTTAAAATGAGTTCAAATCAATTGTCATGGCATAGAACAAACAAGGATCATAGTATTTCTATGGCTATTATAACTATGTTTGCATGTGTCTAAGCTAAGTCTTGTTCAATATTATGTTCTATCAATTATAACATATCATGATCTTTAAGTTCCGTTACCATTAAACGTTCACTTGCCCGCAGCGGAAAAAACAGGCCCCTCTTTTCCATTGGGTGGTGTGGACAAGTAGCCAGAACCCCAAAATCGACCAAATCCCCGAAAAAAATTATTTTATGTAGCCGCCGATCCATTCAACTTATTAAGTCCAGGATTCATTGGCAAAATGCTTGATTTTCAATGCGATTTTCGAAGTTTCTAACAGAATATCTACCTCAGAAAGAGAATTCTGGAAAAGAAGGATGATTGGAAATAAAATTTTTAACAGATATTAGTTTTAAAACAAAAACAATTTTTCCAACTTTTCTTAAAATCTTTTTTTTTTCATTCCTGTACTACCCTGCCTTAATCAGAATGGTAACATCGAAAGGAATCAACTGTATAGACCAGATATGAATATAATAATATATATATTTAGTCACATTTTCTCCGAAAGTATAGACTTATACACTTTTTCGATGTTTAAGGAGGCACGGATTCTGAGCAAGTGCCCAGAGTCTCACGATTAACGAAGGCCCAGGTCTGCCTTCAAAAAAATCATTCATTCTTTGCAGCCGTTATTCCCTTCGTCGATTCCATGACAAAATCATTGATTTCTATCGTTCGCTCATCATTTTTACAATGAAAAATCATGAATTTTCGGGGTTTTTAAGGCCTTGAGCATCTACAAAGTTCCCCGAATTGAGCGGGAGGTTTGAAAATTTATCTGAGAGTTGATTGAATGTTATGGAAGTACCTTTTAGTAGTGTCGATTCGCCTTTTTCCTCTTTCATGTATCTCTTTCTAGCAAAATAGAATTTAACATGGAGTGCTTATGACCAACATAGTATATGACGTCAAATTCTATGTCCGATCTCTTTGTCTAATATTTGTCAAATTATTGGTATAAAATGCTTAAATTATCCGTATTTTATGGCCGATTTTAATTTTAATTTCACTTTTTGTCATCTCTTTTACGGTTTTTTTTTATATTTTGTTGAGAAATTCAAGACATGCAAAAAAATCTCATGAATAACCATAGACATTATAGTACATGGACTGCTACTTGAACATGGACTTTAGTACATGGAGTGCAATACACGGAATACAGGACATGGACTGCTAATACTTTTCAGGTTTTTAAGACTTTCTTGAAGACAAAGTTCCCCAAATTGAGCTGGAGGGTTGAAAATTGAATGTTATGGATGTGTCTGTTAGTAGTGTCGCCTTCCCTTTTCGCTCTCTTATGTAAAAGTTATTCCAAGAATATGAAAATACAAAAATTCCATTTCAACAAAAATCTATGAGGGAGAAATATGACCTTTTTGATAAAGCCCTGCGGCTCACGATTTTTTTTTAGTATAATGTTCGTACTTCTTTTGAAATGTTGACATATCTTAAAGGTCAATGCGCTACCTGCTTCAACTTTATATGAGTGTACAATGTACATCACTACGCTTACTATACTACATCAGAGTACTATAGTATTATAGTATAATACTAGCCGTTACTCGTTTATTTCGTAGAACAGTTACTACTCTATGATAATGTAACGTTCAGCGTTCAACCCCCGTATGCTTGATACAATAAAACCCTACTAGGTGAATCATTTGAAAACTTTGCTATACTTTAATGTTTAATGCAAAGGTACATTAATTGTTCTAAACAAAATCAATTGAAAATCTTGATTTCCAAATATATTTACAACCAAGATACTTAACAACAGCAGCACACACACCAAAACGGACTGAAAAGTTTTACCCAAAATAATTTTTTCGTATCAAAATTGTAATTTCATATAATTGTTTCTGCAAAATCTAGCCACTCTTCGAAAAAACTTTCCAATAGAAGTGGTTCGTTTTTCTATAAAGACCACTGTCTAAACTATTCGGTTTACAAAAAAATATTTAAAACCAGAAAAAATTTTGCCTATTTATAAAGAACAACTTTAACTAATTTAAAGCGTCCATCTGTTTGTCATTTATGAATCAGAGTGAGGTTTTAATTTAACATCAAAACTTCGAATCAAATTTGATGCCGATATAAGATGTGTCCCTTTGAAACTAATATTTTTCTTTTGAAGCATTTTCCTCGATTAAATTTATTAATCTAGTTTCAAGCATATGTCAACTTAGAAAAGCCATCTGTATATGATATGAGTGTAAAGGGCGGCAAATTTTATTTTTTGTCCGGAGCGGCTAAATAGCTACATCGAGCCCTGTTTTATTCATTACAACCTTAAAACGTTCAGATGTTAAACGATTATAAAACAGACGCACCAACGATTATTACATAAAGCTGCATGTATACAAATACTAACGTATAAAATAATATGTTTTCTGACCAATGCACTAAAACTTTATACTTTACTATACCACACGAATATTACTACTCAAATAGTCCAGCAGATATATCACTTTTAATCTGCGAATTCAAAACCGAATTTTAGTATACATAATTTTGAAATTAGGATCAATAAACCTAGTTGCTATTCTAAGCTTCTCACAAATTTACAAAATCTTTTATAGCTTCGTAAAAAACATATGGAAAAAAACTTCCTTAATGATGGGATTATTATGAAATTAGGCACTTCAAACTAATAACTTGAAGTTACATATTAATTGGTAACCTTCTTTCTCAATTTCGGAGGAAACTTCTGGGAGCCAAATTACATAATTTAGTACCCTAAGATTTGATAATATTAAAGCAGTGAAAAGGGGATTATTGTTTTTTTTTTCTTTGAGAGAGAAATTGAATTTCATCTCTTAATACTATGAGATGGAATTAGAAGTTGCATCCAATTTTCAAATTTCTAACTGTTCTAGTTTCGTAGAAAAACTATGAAAACATTTTAGCATACACCAGACAGAAATTTTTTGCATTTTCCGAAACCATCGTACTCTGAAACGTAAAAGACCAAAATTTGAAGTAATGTTAAAATTTTGTTTTCCTGATTCGATTACAATAAAATGTATTTATTGGTTTTTGCAAAAATGAAAGTTATAAGGTGGAATAATACCTAGGGAGTCACCATCTGTCGGATTTTAGTTCAAACTACAGAAATTTAAAAAAAAAAAAAACTATTAATAATTTATAAAATTAGAATTAATAACTAAACTATGGAGATTGAAAAAAACACTATTTTCGTATTTAAAATGCGCCCGCTTGCATTACGATTGTACGGCATTGATAATTGAACGCTAAAAATCACTCTCTAAAAGTTTCAAAATTCACGATTCGTTTTGAACACCAAAAATAAATAAAAAAAATGAGTAGTCAAATTATTGTAGGTTTTATGACTAAACTAAACAGGTGATTTAAAATAAATTTTGGTTAGCTGGTAAAATTTTCAGGAAAATATCAGCATTTTTCCTATTAGTAAGTATTGTTCCACTTACTAATAGGAATAAATTGTGTGTGTCAGCTCCGATAAACGACTGGAGTTTATTCCTTAAGTGTTTTATAGTGTGCTTTGTACGTCAGATTATTGTCAGTTTCAACCAATAGATAGATGCTTTGTCGACATAAGTACAAGTTATGCACACGCATTACTAAAAAGTGAAAGGTGCGCACGATAGGTTGCGTATCAAAAACGTAACGAGGCCATTTGATCATTAGATTTTACTCATATATTTTTCATACCGGGTGTCTTAAAATAAAAATAAAACTGTTTATGAACTGCGAATGTTATACTACCTGATAACCGCCCTTTCCCTCTCCCACGCGAAACAATTACCTTTATCTTTCTGCTTGCGTGACATTTGTTATGATTTTCCAGTGCTTGTCACGATAATTAAAATATTCATGAATTAATGAGCACATCTGTCGGACTATACTACTATAGTTAAAAAAAAACGTTGATTCAGATTGCATTCGTTTTGTTTGGATAAAGATACACATATGTATACAAATATATTGATCTTTTTCTAATAAAACTACGCACCATCCATACAATTCGATTGGATTGGATTGGAGTTTTGGTTTCTAGTATTATTATTATTATTACTATTATTATTATTATTATTATATTATAAATAGTCTTTAAGTTGTTTTTTGAACAAAACAAGTGTAATGTTTAGTAAAATAGATAGCATGTTTATAGAATTTTTTTTTATTATAACAGTGATTCTAAAACAACTATTGTCAAAATCAATTATACCGACGTCTATGGTGTAGTAAGTTGGGAGGAGCTGCTAACTTCCTGTACTTGGACTGCTTATACATTTACAGTGTGGTGATTGAATTGCTCTTATGAAAATCCCTGATTTTTATCTTTCCTTGATTTTTACATAATAAAATCAGAAATTTGAGAAATTCATAATCCCTATCTCTATATATTATAAATGCGAAAGTAAGCATGTTTGTTTGTTACACTTACGCAAAAACTAGCGAATGGTTTTTAATGAAACTGTACAGCAATATAGCTCATACATCAGAATAACACATGAGATATAATTTATAAAGATATGTTTTAAAAAAAAATTTTAAAATATTAAATTTAAACTGACATTTACTATTTTCAATTTTTACAGAAATCTTTAATTTATGGTTCAAAATTATGAAATTATGGAGCAAAATGATCATCATTTTGAACCATAAATTAAAGTTTTCTGTTAAAATGGTAAACATAAAAATGGTAAAATACAATTCATGGCCATCTGTTCTGACATACTCAATGACTTGTGACTATTTAACATTTAATATTTTACGTGTGTAAAACAATTCCTATCCTTTTGAGTGTTATTTCTATTGGAAAACTTTAACGCGATAGTCTTTACCAGTCTTTACTTTTACTTTTACTTTTAAATCCAGCGAAGCAATCGGGTATCAAGCTAGTTTGAAATATTTCTCTATTCAGATATAAATCTAAATTCGTGTCATCGTGGCAAAAAAAAGATCTTTCTAGCATGCCTAGAAGTCCCTTAGAATTTGTATACATGAGTCAATGAGTTAGTAAGTATGCATTAATTTTTGAAAATTTTTTAGGAATTTAATATTTACAATAATTGTTATACTTCAATGTATTACCTGTATATGGAGGTAGGAATTCCCGTAAAATATGTATATATGCAAATTAAGTGTGTAAAAATAGGATATTTTTATAAGATAAATACAGATGCAAATCAGAATTTATTTATTTGGGTAACGACATCTGTTATGCATTTTAAATAATATATGTTTGATTATTTTATACTCAAAGTACAGGGAGGAGTACAAGTTATCTTCGGATTGAAGTACGCCAGAATTCCAATCTGCCGACGACAAATTTGTTTTGTTCTGGAAAACCTACAAATGCGTTTATGACTGGATCCAATCACTAGAGGCTGAAACTCGTTCGTTTTTTTTAACATTACTTCTCCTTTATCTTCTAATCTTTGGGGCTACCAACTTTTCGGTTTTGGAACAGCGTCTCCAATTTTCGACATCAGTGTCTCTAGTCTAACGAGTAAACATAAACAAAGATTGGTGAAATTAATAATATTTACTCTACAAAAATGTGACAAAATAATATTATGTATAATTTTAATTAAATATTTATTAATTAATATATTATTTAAGGTATTTCCAGCATGGTATTTGCAGTTTCTATGTTAAAGCAATGGTACAATTTTTTTTTCGACAGAATTTAACGAAAAATTAAATTTAAGAATTTAATAATGCTTACTATTAATTCCCAAAGTTTCAGAAATTTTGACCGTTTAAAATGGGAAATAATTATGCCAACGTCCCAATTTCGATCAATTTACGTCAAAATTAATATCTCGAAAGTGAAAATTAATTTCTAAATTTTTTTTTTAGAATTTTATTGTATAAACATTTTTTTCTACTTTTTCTTCAATATATAATAATATCATAAAAAATAGTTGGAGAGACCGGACATTTTACATGCTTTAAATGGGACATGACCCTCAAAATCGCGAACTTTGTCTTTAAATATCTCGCGATCTAAACGGTCAAAAATTATGAAATTTTAGGAATTCATAAATAAAGCTATTATAAACCCGAGAAAAAAAATTCGGCCAAATCTGTCGAAAAGTGATTTCATGCTGGTACTACCTTAAGTGTAAGCATGCTTATGATTTACCGACGTGATTTAGTCACATTTACTAATTTAATACGACAAAGGTAGATTATCAAAGACGTTAATCTAAAAAAAAACGTTAATCTCCGAATTTTCTAAAATTTTAATTTGGCAGCCCTACGTATATGAGCATATTTTTATGAATTTTACTGCGATTTTTCCAGTAAAATATATATTTTACTATATTTACCAATAAACTAATGGTAAATTGTCGGACAATTAACCAGTTTTTAATGCCGTCTATCATATCTACAACGTATTACCGAAGCTATTAAGCTTCACGAGAGCCTAAATGGTCGAGCGGTCTAAGGCGTTTGTCTTTGACTGTTTATCGATTTAGGCATAGGTTGCGGGTTCGAATCCAGGCAGCGGCCGTGTGAACAATTATGGTTAATAAGGGCGGTAGAATTGATCACATTGCCGTCGCTTGGATAAGAACGAAGTAACTGACTCCACCCACATCAAAATGTAATTGTAAATATGTTTGTAAATAAATAAAGATTAACAAATAATGATGTGGGTGGCCTCTGTTATAGGCGTATATGTCAGAAAAACGGAGGTTAAACCCCATTATTATTATTATCATTATTATATTAAGCATCACGTGGGATATATAAATATTAAATGAAATTTGGTATTCCTTATTTTAGTTTTGTTTTTCAAAAGTGAATTGAATAAATAATTTCAATAATCACTTATCTAACTTATTAAAAAGATTCAGTTTTTTTATCGGCTATATTAAAATGTTTGCTTAATTATCATTCAGTCGCGTTATTAGCTCAGTTGGTTAAGGCGTAACCAATTCCATCCGCGGTATGCTTTGGATAGCGCGTTCGATTCCCGCCGTCGCAACAAAATTAATTAAATTAATAGTTGTGATGGGCTAGTGTAGTGCATTGTATATGCATGGAGGAGGTGCACTCAACCTCTGAAATTGAAGAGCTGATAAATGAAATTATCAGCGGAAAGGTGGTATAACATATATATGATATCACAATGGACTCTATAGCCTAAGTGTGTCCTTCGTGGACAGCCAATATAAGCTAACCTAACCTATAATTCAGAAATTTATTTTACCGGTTAATTACCCAAAAAACTGGTAACTAACCAGATAATTGTTCTCTCGAATCACTAATTTTGAGTATAAAGGACATTTTACCTTAGTAGTAAAAAGTATGTGTTTGTTTTAGAATCACTGGCAGTAAACATACTTAGATATATAGTGATATTTTCTTATTCAAAGGACAGAAATTTTACAATCCAAGCTACAAAGTATTATTATTATTAACGATGCGATGTAAAAAAACAATACTAAGGAGTAAGCACATAACTTACTGAATTCTGAGCAATAGAAATTATCAGATACTGAAAGATGATTGCCTAAAATCCAGACAATCATCTCCTAAAGAATAGAGTTCTATCAATAACTTGTCTGAATCACATTCCACGTCCCTTTTATCAGCGCCTTTATCAAAAACTTTTTTCGCTAGCTCCAAGGGGCTCTCAATTGGGCAGGACATGTATCATTTGCTATTCTTGCTATATGGCTAAAAGTTCCTACAGTGAATGAAAAATTGGATTCATATCTCAAATGCAAAGAGATAGTGCTGAAAACACATTTCGAGGAAAACGTAATAAGCCAAATAATTCCTCAGAAGCTTTTTCCTATTCCGTAAATTGCTGCTTTTTAGCTTTCAGTTTTTTAGAAATGATTATTACGCGCGTTAAATAATACGCTAAAAATTGATATTTTTTGTATTATACTTATAAACTTATTTTATTTATAACTCAAAAAATAATATGAATTTTGCTTTATAATTTTTGGAGTGTATTCTAAACACATTTAAGGTATAGTTATTGAAATAAATACCACGATACTCGAAATAAAATCATTTTATTTCGAGTATCGTGGTATTTATTTCAATAACTATGTCTCAACTCGAAGTCAACAAGAATTCATCCTTACATTTAAGGTAAATTGCTATGTATATATAGAAACATTTATATGAATGTATGGGTAAAAATAAATATGTATATGTATAAATACTCTCTGGAGTGTTTTTTTTTTCTAAGGATGTACGAGCACCAGTTTAGATAAAAGGTTTGATTTTTTTTATATGAAGTTGGGCTAAGTCTAAATCAATTCTGAAAATTTTAGGGGAGGTTGCCCGGTTCTAAGGTTTTAATTTTAATTTAAATAGTTTTTTTGTTAATTTCCATCGACTAGTTTTGTAGAAATCTATGAAAACATATCATCCATTTACCGTTTTCCCATAAAACCAATGTTAAATATACCAACTTTTCAAGTTGTTTAATTATTTAAAAAATCGGTCAATCTCCCTAAAATTTTCAGAATTGATTTAGACTTAGTCAAACTTTGTATAAAAAAAATCAAACCTTTTATCCAAAATTTCCCCAGATATCGAAAAAGTTTATTCTTCTTTTTCGTCTGCATTCATGTAGTTCTAACAAAATTCATCATCAAAGTTGAAAATAAGATACAAATAATTTCAACCCCAAATCTAAAATTGCCTTGGCGCTCGTACTACCTTAAACATGAACACACACACAAATTCAAGAATTTTCCCTATTCGCTCCGTGCGAGAGTTTCGTTTCCATGTTAACGATACACTACTTTAATTATAGAATTGTATGGATCCATATATAATTGTATGTATTGCATTTATGACTTACATTGAATATTTAATATTATTGTCTCACAAATTTAAATAAATAATTATGATAATTTACATTTTAAAAATAATATTTGTGCAATTTGATTTCTTATTTTCACAATTTTTAATGCATTAAGTTTAATTAATTCGTGTTTTACAATAATTTCAATTTGACATTTTCTATAACATTAACATGTAAAGAACTTAAAATTAGTAATAACAGCCCCCTTTAACGCCAAAATTTTTCACTGGAAGCGCTGGCATCGATTTTATTGTCCCTACCATGACTACGCACACAACGAATTGATAGCAGTGTTTTAAAAGATTTCATAGCTTCCTTAGAACCGTATGAGTACCTAGGAAGCTATTCATAATTTTTATTATTAGGTACTCTTATATTATTAAAATAGGTTCTTTTTTTTATAGGTTTCTAAACGATAAATACGCTACGCATGCTATCAGTTTCATTTCAAACACTATGCATTTAATAATTAATACTGTTGACCCCTGTACCCCCAAACCATTGTCAATCATCTCTAAACTCTTTTCTCTCTAAAGGTTACGCATTTTGAGTGTATGATATGAACTGTGTCATTTCAATTTATCTCGAAATTTTAATTATTATTGATTTTTAAATATTTCTAAATACTTTATCAGATTTATAGTTCAGGCGCTTTCCTAAAGCTCGCCTCACATGGTCATTATTATTGAGTCAATATCGATATTAAACAATATATTGATTGTCGGAAAAGTATAATGAAATACAATAAAACGTCCATTGATCATACCATCAATATTATTGAGTCAATATCGATATTGAAGTTCTGAGTAATATCTTGAAGAAATAATATTTATCTATGGGAAAAATACTGGACAAAATTAAAACGATTTAATAATTTAGTTGCTATTCTAAAGCTAACCTCACATGTTCAATATTATTGATTCAACATCGATACTAAATAATGTATTTTTTTGGCATCGTTTTCACAATTTTTCCATTGTCAATCTCAAAATTTTTTTAATTCTAAAAGTTGGGTAAAAAAATTAAATTGAAACTGAGTGATTCACTTACCGATACAAAGTCTAAGGCCCTTCTGGACGTGTTAGAAAGCTGCGTTTTTAGCTTTCGGCATTTGACGGTGAAATGAAACTTCAACTTTTTCATTTGAACCCGGAAAATCGAATAAACTCCTCCAAAATTATGTTTTTCTGTTCTATACATGCTAGAAAGATGGGATTTTCACTAATCGACTTGAAATAAAGTCAAATTAACAGAAAACTTTCTCTCTACATCACAATCCCCTGAAAATGGGAAAAACACCCCTAAAATTACCCCTTTTTTTCTTAGACTAGAAAGATATGATTTCTTGTTTTTTTCCATAATATGATTTTCTTGTGAAAATGAATCCGATTTTGAACTTTTTTTTTCAAAATTACAATACATTGAGTTTTGCAAAATTACAAGACAAAATGTTATAGTGACTTGTTACCCTATAAAAAATTTTAAAAAAACGAGAGCAAATTTTTGTTTTGGACTTAGATAAAACTCAATATATAAGGCATTTTTGATCCGAAAAAAGCAAAAATATATATCAACTAAAATGGCTATGAAATGGAAGATATTTTCAAAACTGTCGCCCAAATTCATAAAATGAACCCGACTTTTGAATTTTTTGGGTAAAAATTACCATATAAATTGAGTTAGATCAAATTACGAAACAAATTTTTGGGTGTAATTTTTTCGATTTTTTCCAAAGGGGTATGTATCTCTTAAAAAAATTTACAAAAAATCGACAAAATAATTTTGTTTTCAAATTCGATAAAGCTTACTACCTAGGATAATTTTAAATTAAAAATTACAAAAATGAGGTTTATTTGTCAATCACGCGAGTAATTTCCGAAATATCGTCTACAAATTCCTGAATCGATTTTTTTACGATTTTAAAAACTTATCATTAAATCGTTAAATAAATACAATTTTTTGAGCCATAAATTACCTTATTTACTTTAGCTTTATCAAAATTGAATTTCAAAAATTGGTCTCTTTAGAATAAGAAAAAAATTTTTTATTTATTACCTATTTCCGAAAAAACAGCTACTCCAAAATGAAATTACAAAGTAATTTATTTGTGTACTATTTTACACAAATGCAATAATTATTGCCTATATAAAATAAATATTAAAGTTTTGTGTACGGAATCCTAAATTTTATACAGAGTATTTCAAAAAACACTGAAATGACTTCTTTTATCTTGGTAGTTACAAATATACTTCTTTATCTTTTGATTAAAAAAAAAGAGAATTTAATGCCAGTTCCGCAAAGCGCATTGTGGCAAAAAATTACTTTTCGCTTTGACATATTACACAATTGTAAATTTAACGATAAAACGGAATAGGTATCCAATTTTATAGGAAAAAGTCTTCAAAAACTATACCTTACAAGATAAATTCAGATTTGAGATCAGCATACTCAAATCAAGCAAGAACATTTTCATGGACCGAACCCAAATTTTTGTTTCCCCAATGAATTCAGAATTACCATTGCAACTAGAATACGAATTAAAATCCCCTAATTAATTTAATAAGCACAAAATTCTTTGGAGTTTAAAAATATATTTCATAATGCTGAAGAAAATTTCATATTTCAGGTTTTTTAACCTCTCATCATTTATGCAATAAAATTCGTTTTTGTAATACAAATTGCCTATATTTAATAACTTCCAAAATTCTAAAATGCATTTTTTTTTTTTTGGACTAATGAAAAATAAATGATTTTGCAACAACAAAAAAAGTCATTTACGATTTATACATTGATTAAAAACTGCAATGTGCAAAAACTCAAGGTCATGTCAATTAAAATTACCTTTCACCGCTATTTGACCTCCACGTAGAGAGTAAAATAATAGAGGTTTTGTACACAATATTAACGAATGAATTTTAATACCAATAATTTACACTTACCTCTTTTCTATCCGATCGAATTCATTATTGATCAAAATACCCCCGTTCTTCGTTAAATAAGGTAAATTTTTATACTTTATATTACGTTCCATCAAATTTCGAAACATAATTTTTTTAGGTAATTTTTCCCCCAAAAAAATACAAAAATCGTATCCCTTTGACCATAAGCGTAACCTGATTTTAGCTTAAGGGAAGGGTGAACAATCTTTTGGCATAATATTTACGGAATTGACCATAAGATTTTTGTTTTTCCTACACCTGGTTGGAAAATCTAGCATTTTCTAAATATTGAGCTTTGTGTAAAAAAAATTTTAACCATACACTCCATATTTTAAGTCTCATGAATATATTTTTTGGTGAATGTGAGTAAAGTGTCATATCAGCTCAAAACCACTTTTTGGAAGACGCTTTCTACAGCGGTCTAAATGGACCAAAAGTACCATAAACTATAAGTATAAATATAGTATTTTGTGCAACATATATGGAGATAATATGAGGTTTTCAAACCAAGTTTTTTTTTTCATAAAAAAAAGGTAATTGATAAATTGATTTTGTAAATTAAATTATAATCGTTTTTATTAAATAAATTAAACTTTGATAAAAATCATTTTTCAACTCCTGAAAATTGTGTCTTCAGAACTCAACTTACCTGCCAGCTGCCTAAAGCCTATCTATCAATAAAAAAAAAACTTTCACCAAAGTCCTTGTATTTGTCAGAATATAGCTTGTCTCTTATTTTATATTTTATGGTGTTATGTAATGCCATTGCGTGAAAATTTTTTTGAAAATCAGGTTTGAAAATCATTTGCATATCGAATTTTTATACTTTGTAACTGTTTGTAGTTGAATCAATCATACTGGAGAGGGCTCTGAAATCATTCAAATATAAGGTCTTTCAATAAGAGCGATACTTTGAATAAATAAAAAATAATTAGTCCATATCCAGTTATCTGTCTGTCTACCCATCTATCTGTCTGTAACCACATAGGCCAAATGGGTCTTGAGTCCGTAGGATCCAGCATGCAAACCGTAAAAGATAGATCAAAAGTTCAAATGTAATAAAAGTTTCTTATAAATAAACTTTTGTTCGAAACATTTTTTCGTAGACATTATTCATACAGCTGTGTAAACTAAAAAGTTTAAATTATAAACAATTATCGAATAAAATATCAGCTCATTTGTTAACACAGCCAATTGGCGTCATGATCGTAGAGCAAGATCAAAATCAATACCCGAAAGAAAATGGTTTTGACAAGTACGTTTACGTAACGAAATGCGTTACGTAACGTAACGCATCTATATTATATAGTACCACTACTCGATACTAGATGATACTGCTTCGTAAGTATGAATCATTTCATCACCTGACAGAATGCGTCGAAAAAAAACAAGTATACGTCATTGAGGATCTAAATTTTCCAATTAAATTTTCTCTCTATGAAACATTTTCAATTTCTTTTGTGTCCCTAGCCGATTTGGGACTGTTGGGCAGAAGCCTACTTTGCCTAATAGTTACTCCGGCCCTGATGTATCTATTATTATTAACGACATGACCATTGATATAGAAAATAGAGTGCGTTCTCAATCAGCTGTCAAATAAAATTTTACAAAAAAAAGCGACTCCTTATTCCTTATGTGCGTGCACTCGCTAGCATCAAAAAAAATTACTGTTAACTACTCAAAAAAGGCTCCTGAAAAGTTGATATTGTTCCCTTGAAAATCTGAAATAGAGCTTTAAAGAAACAAAATAAGAAATAAAAACACGTTTTAATTTTTCTTTAAATATAATTTTAATATTTTCCTTTTTTGCAGTATTTTCTTTATATACAATGTTATCTTTATCTAACCCGAAGAAAATAAATTAATGGCCTCTATTTATCTCGTGTGTGTATGTGTGTGGTGTTTGTCTATAAAATTAAAATAAAAATCAAAGCAAAATGATAAATTTTCATAATTAGACCAGAAATTCAATTTTCTTCATGTGTTTTCTTTTGTGAATCTCGAAATTAAATATAACAAAATAAAAATGTCCAAAAATTTTTCTTTTGAGACTTAAATTATATACATACAATTTTTTGTAGGAATTAATAGTCACCTGTAAAATATATCGTCTAATTTTGAGGGGGGTGATAGCGAAAAAGGGGGGGGGCAGTAATGGTTAAGAGGCATGATATAAAGAACAAGGTATGTCAATGCGCATATTCTATTACAGGTCACAAAAATCTTTATCATCGACCTCCGAGAAAAAAATGATAGCTCGGTTGAATTGTGTTCCCCAACGGAACTCTTTTGTGGTTCATTTTGACTTTTGACGACTGAAAGACAAACTGAAACACCAAAAGATTGAGTTAGTTCACTCAAATCTGACTCTTTTGTGTTCCAGTTTATTTTTTCAGACGACTTTTCCTGGGAAAAGAATGATTTTTAAGTAACGCTTCTAATCTACGGGTGGGAAGAATCTTAAGACGATTCTGAAATTATTTCATTTTTTGTACTCCTCCTTCAAAATACCACACCCTTTACGGAATCAGAAGAATTTTAAAAGTCAAAAGAGCCGCAAATGTCTCTCCTTGAATTACTCTGGGCGTGTACGCGTGGTTTCTAAGACTAATTGGAAGACAGACAGAATAAATAGTTTTGCATAAATGATCTACCTTGTTATTCGTATCGTATGGGGAATAGCTTTAAAAATTTAACTAACGAATTTTAATCTTGGAATAAGAAATCTATGATGAACTATTTGAAACTATTTGATTCGATACGCACTTGGAATGATTTGTGCAAATGCGCAAAGTTTGAGTAATGACAGACTTACTGACTCCTAAATAATTTTTTTTTGTAAAAATAATAAGCCATTATTTTAAAGTCTTCTACCAAACGGGAAAATTTTTTTTTATAACTGTTACTATTACAAAATGAAAATTGGCACGCGAAATTAAATAATATAACTTCTATATTTTTCTTTATACAAGCTGGTAGAAAAGTACTGATACAGGGGAAGAACTCGACGATTTAAGAAAATAATTTTTATAAAAAAGTTGTGGAGTTAAAGAAATTGTGTGTATTTGATTTTTAGCTCGACTTTTAAGATCATTTAAAAGGGATCAACTTGCGTAGCCTAGTGATTTAAATTTAGTTCCACTTTCTGCTACTTGGCGCTCAAACCCACACAATGTCAATATGTTGTTAGATTTTATCACAGTTTGATTGCGATTACGCATAAAAAAAGTACAATGGAAGAGTTTAGTGACAAAAGCTTGGAACTAATTATTATGGTACTTTTAAAAACTGGTTTTCACTGCAATTTCTTTGAGAGAGGCTGTGACAAGCAAGTCAGTAACATGTTGATGGCCTGGGATCCCTAAATAATAGATGTTTTTGTTTTAAAAAGTTTTTTGCGGATCTAAATGCCATGGAAGTGTAACTTGCGTTATACTTCCATGTCGCAGCTCTTAAATATATTTTTTTTTCATTCCCCCTGACCGATACTAAAATTCCCAGACTTCTCCATAATTTTCAATCTTTAGATTACTTTTAAATGATCTTGATAGTTAAGTTATCCAAGATCACTCCCTACTACAACTTTTTATCATAATTTTTATTCTTCTGTCTCAGTACTTTTCGATCACTCTGTACATTTTGTTCGGTTTTTTAATTGATTCACGTCCGTGAAGGTTTATGTCGAAAAAACACATATTTCAAAGCATGCTTTCTTTAAAAAAAACGAAATGTAGAAAAAAATAAGTCGAATGGCGTAGCAAAAAAATGTGAATTAAATTTTTATTGAAAATGGATTCGTCCCACAAGAAATAGAATTTTGTTGGGCGAATCCATTAGAATCCTTAACTATATTTTTTTAAATCACAGTTTAAGTTAACGATTTTTTAAATATTTATAATTTTTTGAGGAAAAAAAAATGGGTGCATCGCATAGTAATTCAATAATCGTAAGATATCATTGCGTTAGTCCGGCTAATTCTGACTTTTATCTGAGTTATTTATGATGGGTAAACAAATAACCAAAGTTTTCCACCTCGAATACCGACCACAAGATTGCCCAAAATTTTTTAAATCACGAAATTCCATTATTTGTATTTTAGAAATTTTTTTATCTTTGCGCCGGTTCTGGTTTCAAATTTATTTTGCTTGTTTGGCAATATTAACCTTTCAGAACGATTGAATATACTACTTATTCATATGGATTAATGTGTTTCCACACGTAAACATATGTAACTTAAAAACCAATTGTAAACAGAGTTTGAATTTTCGTTCTTGGCGCTTGCACAATAGCGTGAGATTTTCTGTCATCACAAGAGTAATGGGTGTGATACGAAAAAAGTGATCAGTCTAAAGGGTTGCGACAACTAGAGAATTTCGCGGTTTTTTTTAATATTTACAAGTTTACCAACATCATAAACAATTCATAGTCTAGTCAACAAGTACAAATTGATGAAACATAGAGATACGGGGCGTAAAAATACGTGTGATAGCTCGATGGATTCTGAATGATGTCTAGAAACATACCGGAAGCATTTTTCTAGACATCATTCCGAATCCAACGAGCTATCACACGTATTTGTACGACCCTTATCTCTATATTCCCAATTTAAACTTGTTGACTAGACTATTCAGTAAAAAATCCGAAATGCAGGAGATGGTGTTAAGTCCTTCCAAATTATTAGACTATCAAGTGATTCAGAGATTATTTACTAAAATTTCGTATTTATAAAAGTGTGATCGCCTAACATTATCAATAAAAAAAATTTAATTTACATTGGCTGATGAAACAAACAAAAAAAAAAAATATACGTCTTAAGCTTAAAAATTATACACTGAAATTTAAAAAAATAAACAAAAAGAACTAGTAGCGATGTTTATGACGTCTTTGACTGTTTGAGTCCACTGGCGAAATACTACGCGACCGAGCCCGTTTCGATTTACGTGGTGGCGACGGCGTTAAAGTTCTTCTACTATGTTTACTTTTTGTCGATAATGTTGGAGATAAACGTTTTGAGTTCGGTGAATATGAGCCACGTCGTCGACTACTTTTCGACGATGATGAAGCACTTATACGTGGTGGGGTACCTGGTGAATCCACATGACGATTTGATCGTCGCGACGATGAACCACGTACTGGGGGCGGTGATGGACTAGTTAACATATATTTAGAGTTCACAGGTGATAGATATCGAGCGGAATGTGGGGAAGGGCTACAACGTGAACGAGCACTATTACTACCAGTCCCAGTCCACGATGGTGATTCAGCTGCTCGCCGTCTTCGACTTGGTGATTTCTTGTTGATACGTGGTGGCGTTGGGGGAGATAATGATTCTTCTCTCCCAAGTGATCTTGAACGACGTGAACGAGATTTACGGTCTATGGGAGTAGCACTTCGAGATGATCTATAGTTTTGATTGTTAGACATATATAGCGAAAATTATCAATGAAACTTTATATTACTTTTTTTTTTTTAATAATATTTTCATTATACAGAGTGTTCCTCTACGATTTAGTTAGCAAACTTTCATTTCCTTAACTGTTACATCCGAAGAAAAAATTATTTTTTTATTGGAAATACAGACTGTCCCGAAAAAATTTATGTATTGATGAAGTTTGAATGAAATTTACCAACGCGACTCACATTTACTCTTTTGTGAGTTAAGTTTGAGAAAAAGAAACTGTCTAAAATGTTCTGAAGATCACGATTGGGACATTATGAAAACATCCCGCCAGTCTTGTTATTCTGTAGGCGCATCCCTTTCCTTACATCTGCTTGGAACACTTGCAATCCTGGTAGTGACTATTATCAATTATAACTACAAGAATCAACTTTCGAAGTTCTCTAATGATTCCCGATTTTCCAATATGATTAATCACACAATTTTCCTTGATTTTTAAGAAAATTCATACAGATTAGGGACACATCGTCATTAGGTAGAATTCCTCATAGAATTGTAAGCGGTATTTTAAATGGTTTTAATAATTTTCATCTAAATCAAAAATAAAATTTTCTTGGACCGAGATATTTTATCTTACAAAACATGGTAAAGATTTTTGGCCTGATTAAATTTTCAATAATTTGATTTTAAATTTCTTATTTAGATGTAACAATTGAGAAAATAATATCATCTAACTAAATCTTGAAACACACGGTATGAAAGCAAAATGAAACCAATTTCTGATTGCAATCTAATTATTTTGCCAAAATATGATTTCGAAAAAAGAAAAACCTTTTGAACCTATATTGATTTTACAATAAATCTTTCTGTGTATAAAAAAGATTTGGGTAAAAAGCAAGATAACGACAGATTAAGCAAGATTGTGTAATTTTCTAGCTTCTGCTTCAGAGGAAATAGGAAATTATTTCAGTGATGATTCTTTAGTGGAACTGCTTGGATAGCATTTCGAAAAATTAGTTTCCTGTTTTTCAAGTTCTAAATTTTAATTCACAGGCCTTTTTTTGGATCTCACTAGAGTTTTTATCTTTGATAATTTAATAGATCTGGGAATAGGTCTAGGTATTTTCGTTCATTTCAGAACGGAAATTTAATGACTGTGAACAAGGTCTTACCTAATAGATTTTTTCTTGAAGAAAATTTTCATAATCGGGGCAATATATTCAAGCCTGACCCGAGACTAATTCGAGAAACTAAAAAACCAACTTAGATTCAAAGGCTTTTTAAATTCTTTTTTAGAAATCCATTAATTTAAAACTACAAAACTAAAATAATAATTTTTGGCTAAAAAAAATATTTGATTTGGCAAAAAGAATTACAAAAAAAAAAAAAAAATTGAAAATTAGCCAAGTATGGATTATGGATAATACCGCCATGGCTTTTATCGATGTTTATAAATGTTTGACGACCTACGATACTCGTTAAAACAATTTTATTACCTGTTACTTCTTAATTTAGCTGGTGAGATGCTTCGTGATGAACTGCGCGACTTTTTTTTATATTTTCGGCAACTGCCGCTATAATGTGTTATCATCCATTAATTAATTAAAATTAATTACGTCACTTAATTTTCTTTTTTTTTTTAATTATAAAGGTTTTCATTTTCAGAAAGGGGGGGGGGGAGGTATGAGAGTGTACATTTGGGCACGTATCTCTTTCGTATTTATAAAAAATTTTCGAACTACAACTAAACAAAATTTTAAAATAATCACGTCTAACGTTCTACGTGTCAAACGTTACATGATTTGAAAATTTTTTATAATATTTACGTATTTTCTCGATAATTTTTTAGACATTTCTGATATTCTTTTATTCTGATTTTATCCCCATCTCAAATAGCAGAAATATCTAGTCGTTATAGGTTAGGTTAGATTAGGTTAGACTGTCTGACTTGGGATGAGACGCACTTAGACCAAATAGTTCGTTAAAAAGGATAAGCCCATCCCCTTGCCACTATTCCATGAACAATTTGAAGCCGTTTGAGGACGGCAAGAGTGCTGTGACGTTAACGGGCTTAAAGTCGTCAAAAAAGGGTTGCTCAAGTGAGATTAAGAGAGGTAGTCAACAAAGGCAATCTCAAGTGAGAGAGACCAAATAAATCATTTGGAGCTTTCCGAAATACACGCTCTTCCTTCATAAACGAACAGATTTGTTGGGTCCATTTTACCATACATTAATGTTGTAACGAACTTTTTTTGAATCGAAAGAAAATTTAAATTTTAGGATACGTGCCCAAATTAAATTAAATGTTTTTTGTTTTAAAATGTGATTTAAAAAAAAATTTAAATCACCGTAATTTCGCAACCGGCAAACTTGGTTTCTGATTTCGAATTTTCAATTTGATAAAAAACAAAAATTTTCTGATCAGATATCCCATATTTGTCCGAAGTGCGACTCGTTTTTTTTTTTGATTCACTAAAAATTTTTTTTTTTTTGGTTAAACGATGCATGAATTTACTTACGAATACTCTGTATCTGGTGTTAAACTCCGCTTAGAACGATCCGATCTCGAACTGCCCATATCCAAACTGTGTCGTGATTTGTTCGAACGATCTAAATTTGGAGAGTCTCTGTCTTTCGCTTTTTCTTTGCTATCAGCGAGTTTTTTATCCATCTAATGTTATATATCATAAAATTTGTTATTTCAATCAAAAAATTTCAAAAAAAAATATTAAAAATTTAAATAAAATGGGTCTTAGAAATATATATATATGTATAAATGTTAGAAAATCAAATAAATCAAAATATGCCCTAGAAAATTTTCTAAATTCTATGTTTAAAATAGTGAATGAAAATAAATTGCATTCACTAATTTTAAGTAATAAATATATATCCAATGAAATTACTTTGCGAAGTAATTTTCGACGATAGTGCTCCACTTGCTGGGTAACGGTCCAACCACTTTTCAACGTACGATGTCCTGCTTCCAATTCATCTTGATACTGCATCGCTTTTAGCTCCACTTCACGTAACTTTCTGCGACGTTCTTCGCTCATTCTAGAAAAAACAAAAAATAATTTATAGAAAACAAGTGAAAATAAACGATAGTCTAAGTAAATTGTTGAAATACCCTGTATAGATAATGTAGAATATCATTGCTTGTATAAGATAAGTTTAAAAACACAAAAAAAAAATTATGTAGGATAAAATAACGGCCATTTTTCCCCATAAATATGAAAATGAAACGTATTTTAAAACAAAAAACTTAGTATGAAAGACAAATTGAGTACTTACTTGGAATCATTCATATCAAAATTCATTTTTTGTGAGTTCATTGCTTCCCCACTTGAATCACTGTCATTCACTTCTTCGCCATCAAGAGATGTTGGCTCTAATTGATCCCATTTACTAGTTGTCATTGCTTGCGCTTCCACCTAAAAAGAAAGTCATTTTAGAAACTAACATGTAGAAAATACACGAATTAAGAGAATCAGTCAGCTAGAGATATTCAGTGTCCTGGATACTATAATATGAATATGGCTTTCTCAATCTAGAATATTAGATCTCCTAACGATTCTTTTAAAGTTATTGAAGTGTCCTTTTAATCTCTTACCTGTTCTGGATCAACAGTTTCCCAACGAGATGGAACAAACATGGGTGTAGCAGTTTTTTCCTCATTTGACGGTGGTGTTAAAGGCATTCCGTCTGCATCTTCATCTTAACAGAAAAAATAGTTAATAACATACAATGTGTTTCAGTGAGATTTAATAAATCGGGTGTTCTATTTTGAACTATTCTATTTTTCTAATAAAAAAAATTATTCCAATAAAAGTTGAATTTTAAACAACGAAAGTTTGGATCACATTAGATGAACTTAATAAGTATTATTCGGGTCATTTTACGAAAAACGTTTCATTCTAGGAATATTGAACTCGATGATTTAAAATGAGGCATCTGGTATTTATAAAAACTTGACTTACTAGGAGAATCATTATTAAAATCATTGAATTTCGAATAGGATTCAACTTTAGGTGGATTTCCATGACGAATTGCACCTTTTAATAGCGCAGCTCCATCAAATGGTACAGCTTCGCCATCGGCATCCTCATCTAATGGAATTCCATCGTCACTATCTTCCTCATTTTGTTGTATCCGAGCGTATATGTCATCCGATTCTTCTTTTGAAAGTGTTGCCTAGAACAAAAATTAAAAACTTGTGTTAAGTTATAAATGAAGACACAGTCGATTGAATTACTACCTTCATAACATGGGAATCTCTGATGATTCCACTTTTAGGCCCTGTATGGAAGGCGATGAAACCTCCACATATGTTATTTGCACCCGCAAAAACTTGCAAGGCATCAGGTTTAGAATGTTTTGGATCCTAAACATTGAATCCATCAATTCAGGGAGAGATCCCGGCGGAGAGATTCCTGCGTGACATTTGGCTTCGACAAAATCCTATAGCTTTACCTGCTTAAAAGGGCGCAGAGGACCTCTTGGTCTAGGTGCTAGGGACCCATTTGCGATACCCTTCTTACGTTTTATTATTAAATTACAAATTTTTTCAAAAGTGAATTCGTCAATAAGAGAATATTTGCTCCGGATTAACAAAAAAAGCTGTACCTTATAGTTATAAGCGGCACCCGTGTCAATTCCATGGAAAATATTTTCTAAATTTTCAATCAACTCACGAGGATACACCGACCAATCTTTCCATGCTTCTAACACTCGTTCAACTCGCACTTTAAAGCCTTCGGCTTTTAATCGACTGTCTTGTGCCGAATGCGCAATATTTGCATTCTTTATAATATCATTCAATCGAATTTCTAACCTAAAAGAAATAAAAAAAATTAATAAAAATACGATTAATAAAAAAGTCTCTAAGTTCCAGAATTTCCCATCTATTTTCAAGCCCATACCCGTACTGTTAAATAAAAAAATTTTGAGAAACTTACGCTCGTCGATAGTATGACGCATTATTAATTTTAGCTGTACAATTATGTAATATATCTGATACAAGATAGATTCGTGCTAATTTTTTATGAATTAAAGTTTCTACATTTGATAAAGATTCCGCAATACAACTACAGATTTCATCCGCAGCTTCACTGTGCTCCATAGCAAATACCATGGCTTCAGCAATCTTCATGCGATCTGGTGTTAAATTACGTAATAATTCTTCTAGACGATCACGTTGTGCAACCGATAAGGCTCCCTTTGATGGTTCACGTAAATCTTCATCCACGATCAAACTGTCTGGCATGCCTTGAGTATAAATGTTCATTGGTGGTGGCCTCCAAATCGAACCGCCTGTTTCAAAAAACAAAAACAATCTTGTAAATGAAACAACTAAAATTATGGATCAGATTCCCGATTTTGACTCGATCTGATCTAGCAGAAGACAGGTAGCTTTAGATTTCAAAAAATATTTACCTTCAAACATTCGAAAATCCTCAGTTCGCCATTCTTTTGGGGTATCTCCTTGCATCATTGAAAATAACTTCCAACGATAATACGTATGCTGATGACTTTGATTGTCGAATAAAAACCTGATGAAAAAAATAAGGAATGTTTGTAAAACAATTCTAGAAAATTTTGTTTGTGTCGAAAAAACTTACCTAAACATTGGATTATTGATTTCTCGATTCATAATAATTGCCTCAAATAAAGGACCTTCACGAATTACAAATTCGATCGTTCTATGAATTAGGGCTACCACATTTCTAAAAATTAAAAATTCACTATTAAATACTTTTCACGAACAGTCTCGAATTCTCATGAAACTTGAATCCAAAAGTAACTAAACAGACATAATAAATAATTTGCAATCCAAAGAAAAGAAAAACGAAGCCAATGATTCCAATAACGATAAATATTAGACAAGGTACAGTTCTCAACGCATCGTGACGATATTGGATACATTGGACGGCTTCGAGTTTCAACCAAATTCCTGAGAAAAGATTATTTTAAAATTCAAAAGGCTCGTATAAAAAATACTTCGAATACTTCGCGATTCATAAGTCTTCCATATTTCATATCTGTTAGATTCAGCTGATGTTTTCATTAAATGAAAAGACAAAAAGATTGAAAGTGTATGGATAGCTTAGAAAGAGATAAAATAAGTTTTCGAATAACAAATTGACTTACCTATCTGTAGGCACCACAACCTTCACAATCGATTGAGATAAAATCTGTAGAATAAATTGGCAAATCGATCAATAACAATTGATTCACAGTAATAGTAAAACCAATTAAAAAAAGTAATGTATGTTATTATCGATTATTAAAGATAATTTGTGGCCTACCTTATCCAACAACGTTGAATCATTTTTGTCCAAATCTTTGAGAGCATCTGTTTCAATTGGCTGTGCATTAAATGGTAATCCAGATGTTGGAGGTGGCATTGATAGTTCCTGGAGTGAGGGAGGTATATAAATTGGATGTGGTGGGATTGGAACACATTTTCCCCAACCTAACTTCATTTCATACCCCATAACATCTTTACCTGTAAGTAAAAAAGAAAATTTTTTTTAAAGCATGTTTAACATTTTAAAGAAAGGGTAGAGGAGATCTATCTGATGCGGGGGGTTTATGGACCTAGAATAAAGGAATCGATTTCTCCATATTGGAGAATCGGAAGGCATACCAGTTCTAGCCGAGAAACTGAATCGCCTGACACTAAATAACACAGTCAGGCTAATCTGGGTACCGGGCTCCTCTGGCGTTAACGGAAACGAAGCAGTGACATGCGACAGATCAAACTGTGTATAATCACAGCTAGGTCATTCGATTGTGCTCGCCTGAAACTCACTAGAGTACAATTGAGAAGGGTGGTTAGATTCTTGACAGGATGCTGTCGATTAAACTAACACCTTCTAATCTGGGGCCTGTTTGAAGGGCCATGAATCCTTCATAAATGTTATAAGTACATGTAGGAACCTGCAAGGCGTCAGGTTTAGATTGTTTGGGTTCGAAACCTTGGATTCATTAAGCCTGAGAGAAATCTCGGCGGAGAAGCGGTGCAAACTCTTAACCACAGACGTCTCTCCTTCGGGTTACAAGTAGTTCTGAAGGAGGGTACAGAGGTGTCAGTGTCTTGGTCGAGGTGTCAGAAACCCATTTGCACTATTCCTTTTATTTATTATTTTTGTTAATATTTAAGAGAAAGAGCAACAGGCTACGTGCTGTTAATAATGGGGGTAACATAGCGTATTTTATGAATGCCCTCTTGTAGATTAAAATTCTGTACTCTCAACTAGCGTTAAAATTGATGTACTTTTTCTAGCATGTCTTATAGTTCGATCAGTGTAAACTAGCCTTAATTACGTACCGTTTAAATTACGCAAAGCGCGTTCACCATCTTTACGATTCATAAATGCAACAAATCCACAGTTACGACCTCGAGCTTTTTCTTCTTCTGATCGTGGCCACATTATTTTGATGCTCGCTAATGGACCATATTTACCAAATAATTCCATTAATTGCGTTTCCGTTATCTACAAAATCGAATAAATTAAAAAATACAAAAAATGATTTTCTTTTTTAAATTGTTCTCACTTACTTTTGGATTTAAATTTCCCAAATATAAATTAGTTGTATTTGGATCTCCATTATCGAATGAGCCCATATCCTGTTTTTGATTTAAATCAACAATATCCGGTTCTAACGGTATTTTAACCAGTCCTTTATATTTATGTCGTTCTTCACGCTCTTCTTGAATTCTATTTGCGAAAAATATAAGATCAATAGAATGGAAAAAATATGTACATAGATTGTTTAGAGAAATTCCGCATCCCTCCCAATTTTCTTTTTATGAATAAAAACCTTGATGAAAATGATTTCCAGAATTGAATTGGCCTAGCAATACAATCAGTGTCGGTTAAACCCATGCCGGGGCCTCTAGGCAATGCAATTATCCGGAGCCCCCTAGGTAATGTTAAAATCAGTTAAAATTTTTACATTCTTTGAAAATTCTAACTGGGTATAGCTCCTTAACGTCCCCTTTTCTTAAAAAATTTGCCTTTTCCCCTTTTTTATGTCTTTATCAAGTAACTTAAGTATCCTTCTCGAACGAATTTATCTTAAATAAAGGTTAATCCGTCACTGAATACAATCTAAGGCCAACCCGTTTTAACTCAATATCAATTTTCCATACTGAAAATAATTTTTTATAATCATTACCAGTCAAAATCTTTCGATTCCACAAAAAGAAAAATTGGAGGAGGAAAAAAGGAATAATCCCGAAAAGCATCCATGTACATTTTTATGATGTAAAATAAAAACTTACTGTTTTAATTCCTCTTTAAATAATTCTAAATTACTCTTTTTCTTATTATTTTCTTTCTTTTTCCCTAACCGTTCTGGTTTCACGTCACCAGCTAACAATCGAGCATACTCTTGTGCTTTTTCGGCCGATGATAAATTTTCATTATTTGAGGATAGCCGAGATTGTGGTTTGTATAATTTACCTTTTTCTTTGGTATCCTCACCTAAAAAATTGTAAGTCAGCCGTTAATTTTTAAATTTAATTGTGTGTATTACGAAGTCTGGGTTCAACCAACAAATTTTAATTTGGAAAATTCTTTTTTATTTGCGGTTTTATAAAGCTATAGTTTTTTATGGATCCCGAAGTAGAGGATTTTTATTCGAATTTCCACATAATATAGTACGGTCGCTGAGAGGGTATTCGTGGTCTATTAAGGTTCACAAAAACGACCAATGGTTTTCAACGTACTTTTTTCTACTGAATCCGAAAATCAAGATCGTTTTTTTCGAAATATAATCGAGTAATTTGTTATAAATAATTTTTTATAACGCTACCAATCATGCTAGGTTATAATTTTTGCAGTTTTAACTGTAAAAACTAATAATACTATTCGCTAAAAGTAACCCCTCGAAATAATAATTCAAAAATAAAAATTAAAATGAAAGTTATAAAAAAAAAAAATGTGAGAAAATCGAGAAAATAGCTTAATTAAGACATTTTCACTTATATCTCAGAAGTTAAAGGTCACGAAAATCCACTTAGCGATCGGAGTAATGTAAATTATTAACTAATAGAAACAAATTAAAAATTTAAATTCAAAGTCGTGTTTTTTTCACATTTTTTTGTTGATTCACTTGATAATCCGACAGAAACAAAATGATGGCCCCATAGCTTCCGAATTCTAAATGCAACCCTGTTTAAATTATATTGAATATCCAAAACTCAACAAAGTATAGCTTTTTCGTCGTCCCAGATATCGTAATCTTGTTAAAATTTATACTAACGTCTAGCTCCAGCATCGTAAGTACCCGCTTTTACCCAAATTCGATTAGAATTTGATGGCGTATCTTGAAATGTACTAACAAACTCTTGGAATGCCTAATTTCAAAAAAATTAAATATAAACAAATTAAAAATACAATCATACTTAAATTTTCCGATCACAAAATTTATTTAAAGATGAATCTGACTGTTTATTACTTGAGAAACCTCGATAGATACAATTTGAATTCGTAGAAGTCTGCAGGAAGTCAGGTGTAAAATTTTGAGTTCGAAATATTGAATCCATCGATCCTGGGAACAATAACGACCGAGAAATTGTGAGTTTTCCTCCCCTACATCTAAGCTCAACAAAATTATATATTTTCACTTGTTAAAAATAGTACCTGGAGTCTTGGAGATTCATTATCTCCTGGAGATGTTCTCAAGAAGGGCACAGATTATTTTTAAATTTCAAAAAAACTCCCTATGAAATCTTTTGCATTTCTTTCAAATTAGTGCACTATTTGTGGTGCAACCACCTTCAGAATCTTCCTAAAATTCCGGATCAATAATTGTTAAATCGTAAGTACCTCATAAAATAAAATTATAACCCCTAAACAAATTTGGTGATAGGAAAAAAATAGATATGCAATAAAAAACTAAAAAGCATACAAAGGCCGCAGCTTCATCTTCCTCCTTCTTACGAAGTTCTTCAAGTTCACGTTTGGTCAAGGCACGTTTACCCATATTACCGACTGCAAAAGCTTTTAGCTTTTGTTCAGCCAATTGCTACATAAACATAAAATTGATTTTTTTTTTAATGAAAATATGTTTCTAAGCGTGAAAAACTTTTGTGTGCGTATAAATACCTTTAAAATTGTTTTGTCATCCATAGCTAAACTTTATCTTAACAGGCTCCAAATAAATCTAAATATTTCCAAAATGGACTCATTTAACTAACCAACTTGGATTTGTTTTTAATTTGAATAAATTTTTCGTACATTGTTCCAATAACTACAGTAAAACTTTTTATATTTTCACTACACTGCACACTTTTGGCGTATTATTTTAGCAAGGTAACCTCTTTAAATTGAATGATACTTAATTTAAGTCACTATAATTGAGTATTATTTATAAATATTATTTATTTAATTTACAAGTCTTTAAAAATAATTATTTTTTTTAAATCACTACATTCATTTTAATTTTTATAAAAAATAAATAAAAACTTCATTTCTAAATTTAATAAACTGTAATAGTCATGCGCTAAACATTACACGAACTTACGAAGGGAGTTTAATAAATTTAGGGAATTTATTTTTTATTTTTAGTGTAAAAACATTTTAAATGATTGCACATGAACTTTCATTCCCTGTTTCACTATTTATACCCTGTTTATATGAACTATATATTAAGGTATACTAATTTTAGTCCCAAGTTTGTAACGCTTAGAAATATTGATGTTACGAACAAAATTTTGGAATAGGTGTTCATACAATCACCTAATTAGTTTATTTCCAGTTTTTCGTCTACGATAACTCAAAAACGAAAAGAGAAATCAAGCTGAAATTTCTATAGCGTGCTTAGGGGGTAAAAAGTGAGTTTGAGTTCGTAAATGAGCAACATTGCTGCCAATTGTGCCGTGGGTTCATAGGACCCATATTGTAAACCGTTACAGATTGAACAAAAGTGCAAATTATAAAAAAATTTTAATAAACATTTTCTCCAAAACTAGAAAAGATAAGCAATTGTATATTTGCAGGTAGCTTCAAATAGTGATTTAGCGAAAGATTCTCGAAAAACGAAAAAAAGTTTAGAAAATAAATACTTTCGAAAATTTTTGAAAAACAAATCAAATGGCCACCATAATTGTGTTGGTTTCTTAAACTTTTCTTTATTAAAAATAATAAAAATAAGAACTAACATTCAGCACTTTCTATACAGAATATTTCAACAATTAACTCAGTCAATTGTTTGTTTATTACTTTTTTGTTTTGAAAATTTTTTTTGGTCGTAGCAAAAAGTTTAGATATCAAGTTGTTTGAGAAACAAAACGAAGTGTTCTAAAGCGAATTTTAAGACATAACATTTATTTTATGAGAAAATTTTAACCCCCCTCCTTTGCATCCCCTTTATTGTGAGGTTAGTTTGAAATAAGAATCAATAGATTGCCTGTTTACACTTTTTATATTTATTTCCTCTAGAATTTAAAGTTGGAAAAATCACCCTCTTTCGCAATATCTCTGGGGTTTCAAAACCTTTCCTCCGAAACTATAACCAGAATGCTCGTAATTTGGGGTGAATAAATTTGATCCTCTGAAAATTTTTTTTTAGAATTTTTAAATTTTAATCATCTTATATTGTTAGTTCATCGTTTTATCACAGTGATTCCAATAGAACTTTTTTTTTTAACGTAAAATTTTAAAATTGCTTGAAATTGATATCGTATATGAGATTTTTGACCATTAGAAACTTAATCAATCATGAATTTGAATTTGATAAAATTCAGTTTGTAAGGTCCTACAAATTTAAAAATCGATTTTATTTGATGATTGCGCGAGTTTCTAATTAAAACGATATCTCGGTCTCGATTTTTGAGGTCTCGAAAATTACTCGCTCAAGTACACCTGAGAAAATGACTAGTACTGACTTTTATCAACATCGGAGACAAAAATTTTTTTTCGATATTTTGAAATTGTCCGCTTAGAAAAAATTGAACAAATTTTTGTCTCAGAATTTGATATAACTCAGTTTATAAAGCAAATAAATTAATCCATTGTGGGTTTTCGCTATTATTTGACTCCTATAAAAATAGTATGTTATAAAATAGGCTTTAAGAAAGTATCTTTTGTTTCTAACGTTGGTAAAATTTATTGAAAAGATTGTTGATTGGAGGGAACTTGGAAACGAAACCAAGCCAATAGTTGTTTTAACGTCAAGCCGAACACTTGTTTATAAAATATTTAATTCGAATAATTTGAATTACTGATTTTAATTGAGTGTTACATATTTGTAAAATATTTTATTTATACAATTAACTAAAAAACTTAAAATGGCATGCCAATCTAATGGCGTTAGCACAACCGATTGTAAAATTAAATTTACCATCAATTTAGGTGAGCAATCAAAATTATATTAATAAACCTCATTTTTCAAAATTTTCTTTTTCGATTTTTAGTTCGAGATAAAGAAGATTTGGATGATGACAACGCCGATTTTCCACCTGGAATTGTACCCCGGGTTATTGAAGCGTGAGTAAATGTAATTTTTGTATCCCCTCGCGAAAAATATATCAATTTTTTCATTTTAAACTATTATTTTGAACTAATTGTGGTTTTTAAACGAATTCCCCTTGCATTTTGCTGTAGTTTTATTAATTTTTTGGCTCGTTCGAATTCTAATATCAGGGAATTGATTAAATTTATTAAATTATTTGGGTCGCCATTACAAAGATTTAAGAAGCCGGGAGAAATCATATAATTTAAAATAAAACCTACCTACTTGTGATGATATCCAGCTACCTACCTAAAAACAGTTGCCTGGCAACGTTTCAACATTCATTCATTTTAGTTGGGCATTCGGCTAACAACGACGTGTTTCTCATAAAAATATCATATGTCAAACTGTAAAACTAAAGTATATTTTATTTAAACTACAATTGATTGAGTTAATTGTTGAAATACCATGTATAGATGATTTTATGAACACCTATACCATAATTTTGTTCATAGCATCAATAATTTCAAGCGTTACAAACTTGGGACTAAAATTAGTATACCTCGATATATTTCATATACATGGTATAATAATTATGGTGTTGATTATATTTATTCGTCGGTAATGCCATGACATACGGAAATGGACTAATTAGGTGATTCTATGAACACCTAAACCAAAATTTTTTTCGTAGCATCAATATTTTTAAGCGTTACAAATTTGGGACTTGTAAACCGTTAGAGATAAAACAAAAGTTTAAATGTAAAAAATGTTCCTTATAAATAAAATAAGCAACTTTTGTTTGAAACATTTTTGCGTATACATCACTGTTTACCCGTGAGAGCGCAAATTGTATAGTATGTATGTTTTGGCTATATCAGTTATATATGTGTCAATGTGTGACATGTATGTATGTGCTATGTTACAGTGTAACGAACACTGTCTATACATAGTATTTCAACAATTAAATCAGTCAATTGTTTGTTTTCACTTGTTTTAAATGGTATATGTGGTTGAAAATGTTTATATGAAAGATAAAAAAAAGTTTATTTATGCAAATTGATTGGAAATCTTATACCCGATAACTTTGGATTGACCTATTTTTTTCTCTTAAATGCATGGTTTCTAGTAAATAGCAAAAAAATTGTGAAAAATCGTAAATTTTTCAGAAATCAACCCTTTGTTTTTTTTTTTTTTGCGCTGGTAAAGAGCTCGAAATTGGTATAATTGGCATTTTCAGTTAACTTGATTCTGACTATGAGTTAAAATGAATTTAATTATTTAGATTATTTCACTGCTCTAATATTTTCACTCTTAAACATCATCCAATAATCACGTAATCAAACTATTTTTTAATTAGCTAGTGCATTAAACAATAAATTTATGTAGAGGTTATGATTTACAAAATTAATGTCTCTCATCACACGACTAAATATTATCGAACGGTTGATGCGAGTGCTGACGGATTAAGGAACATTAAATGAACGGGAAATATGACTTAAATGATGGAGCTCTGAAGTTTACCACTTTTTTCTTTTTTTAGTTTTAATGGAGACACTGGAGACGTGATCCCACGTATTTCTTTATCATTTTGGAGTTCATCTTTGAAAACATTGATTTCTACGAATATCGATGGCAATCAGGAAATTGATAAGATAATAATGGATCTAAATGAAGATTTACCAATTAATTATCATAATCAACGTAACGACTTTTTAACATTATATGAGGAAGAATTTGCGACTCATTTCAAACCACATGGAAAAATGATTCAGGTCTTCGACCGGAAAGGTATACTTAAAGTGTTATATTTTTTTTAGGAGTCGTTCTTTATTTTTCCTTTGTCCAGAGCCGATCAGACATTAATTCGAATAAGGAAATTTTGCGTACATAGGTATTTTAAACAATTAGCGCCCTTGTTAAAAAAATCTCAATAAATAACTTTTTCTTTAGTAAGATAAATAACTTTTGCTTTAATAAGTTCTTTATTTCCTGTAAAAAATCGCGTTGATTGTTCGGGGCAGTACTCCGATTCGAGTTATCGTTGTTAAATCAGAACGTAGAAGGATACATTCATCATAAAATCACTTTTCTAAATCACCAGAATACAATATATTCAAATTGATTAAATTTACTGGAAAAATTGCTTTACAATTCTCCCTACTTTTAAAGTTACTGTCTATAATTCCGAGATATATTTCCGCTCTGAATGTTTCCCGACCAGATAATACTACTTTAATATTGAGATAAAATGAGTGATATTGGACAGATATAAAATTTTGAACGTCTATGAGCAGCTTGTTTAAAAAAATCTTTTTTAATCCAATTTCTTTTTATTTTTAGTGAATGGTAAAATGCGGGTTTTTGAAATTTATTTTAGCGATTTTGCCAATGCTGACGAATCATTCAAAGAATATCATCGTCGTATGGAATCATTTGCTCTATTATGTATAGACGGCGCTGTGCGCATTACTGTGGATCCTCGATGGTGTATTTTTACCATGTAAGTGAACTTATATCCATAAAATTATCGGGGAAATGTCAGGGAATTTTGAAAATTGTCGAATTTATTTTTTGAAATTTTTTGTTCGTTTTTCGAAAATGTTTCACAAGACCAATAGTTGAAGCTACCTTTTAAATTTTCAACTCTCTATATTTTATAGTTTTGGAGAAAATAGACACTAAAGTTTTGTCCCAATTTGCGCTCTCACAGATAAACAAGTGACGTTCACGAAAAAATGTTTCAAACCAAAGTTGTTTATATTTTTATATGGAACATTTTTTATAAATAAACTTTTGGTCTATCTGCAACGGCTTACAAGATGGATCCTACGGTGACCTATATTACTCATTTACGAAATTAGCCTCACTTTATACGCCCTGAGCACGCTATAAAAATTTCAGCTTGACATCTCTCGTTTTTTAGTTATCATGCTTCCAGATAGACAGACAACCGGAAATGGACTAATTACCAAAATTTTATTCGAAGCATCAATAGTTTTAAGAGTTACAAACTTGGGACTGAACTTAGTATACCTTGAAATATTATTACATATATACTTGGTATAGAAAAGAACGCCCTGAGACTCAATTGTCCATGACTCGGAAAATTTTACTTCTAATGACTCCAAATTTTCCGAGAATATTTCTTAAAGTTTTCGTATCAGAAAAAAAATCAATTTTCAGACCCATAGCCCCCTTACTCAACCTTTAACTATAACTTTTCACAAATCGGATTAAAAGCGGATAGACGGTTCAAAATTTGTTGTTTTTTTTTAGATATGAAGTACAAAAAACACCAAAATTGCGATATCATTTCGTTGGCTTTTCAACGGTTTACCGATTTCATTCATTCCCAGATAAAATTCGACCGCGAATTAGTCAATTTGTTATAATTCCACCATTTCAACGATGCGGTATTGGCAAACAGTTATTACGTGTCGAACAAAATTATCTGATTGACACCTTTAATATACTTGAAATCACCGTTGAAGAGCCATGCGAGGCATTTTATGAAATGCGTGACATTGTTGATGCTGAACGTATTTTGACATCATATCCGTCATTTGTTCCACAAATATTGGATTCAAAGCCGTCCAGTAAAAAAGCAGTTACAAATGAGTTTCACAAACGTTTGTTTATTCCCAATAAACGTGTTGTCCACATGTACGAGCTTGTTAAGTTGTATTGCATACTCAAAAGTGATCCTAGCAAGATTGAAGAGTTGCAGAAAGAAATTGAAGGGCGTATTAAATCGCAACGTATGGTGAGATAATCTATTAATACTATAATATACTCCTATCTAGTCTAGTAAATTTGGATAAATTTGATCCATTATATACAAATATCGGGTATATTTAACGATGAGATGAATAGTTTTCGAGGCAATTTAAAAAATGCTAAGGCGGGTTTAAGGTCCAGGGGACAAAATCCCTCTATGGGTTCCCTAGGGGCTTCAGTCGTCATTACAGAACTTGGAGGCCCTCCTATTTTGTAGGCCCAGTGGCCAACTGCTCCTCCCTTTAAATCAATCACTGCAAAAACGTGTTAGAGAAATCGTTTTTCTCAGAAATAAATCTCGTCCAAGCGTTAAATTAAATAAATTGTTAAATTTATTGGATCTAATTTACCTTATAAACTCAGTTTTATCCTTTATCCATATAGATAATACCATAGAGCTGTATAGACATAGTAAACGCAATAAGTAAATTCTTGACCGCAGTGAACATAGAGGTTAGAGAGGAGAACGATCGCTACGCGCTAACGCATTAGCGCGCCTGTCCCTGAAAACTTGTAGAACTTATAGTTCATTTTTCAGCCACCAGCCGCGCTGTCGTCGGTAAGTAGTATCTGCGAAGTTAGCTGTTTATGAGTACAAGTAGATGAAGTTAGTACCATTCAAATTTATAGAGTAGTATAGATAAATATATAAAGTAGAATAGATAATTTATAATTTATTCATTAGTAAATAATAATAATAATTTCACTATTTGCTTTTTTTTTCTTTGAATGATATTATATACACGTATATTAAACGTTGATAGATCATTTGAAATTAGCGCACAACAGCCCGCTTTTAATGAGACAACTTAGCGATCCCAGCGCCTCACTGATTTTGTCCATATTTTGGGGACAATATTTTCTATAGCGATCGTTCTCCTTCTTTATAACCTCCATGGCAGTGAGACAGGTAGTAAGAGACAGAAAATGTAGGTATATAAGAGAGACAAAGACAGTTATATGGACCTACTTTATCTGCGTCTCTTTATTGCTATTAGCCGTTTGGCGACAACTTTACAGTTCTATAGTATTGTATCCATGGTTTTCCAAATCTTGGAAAATTGAATTTTTTCATGATTTTTTACAATTTTTAGCCCCCCGGCATACAAAACGTGGGTGTTATAAGTTCTAGTGATGGATCTTAGACATTCAAAAAGCCTTCTTGGGTAGGGACTTTTTTAATTTGGAAGTTTCACTTGTCTAACGGGAAAAAATTTAAGAAAATTTTTTTTTTTTTTAATTTCGATAAAACTTATAAGATGATTTTGGCCCAGAAAATTCAAAAACAGGGTCATTTAACGATTAGGTGAGTATTTGCGAGTTAACATTAAAAATCGATCCAATCGTCAAATGATCTCGATAATTTAATTTTTTAGGTCAAGTTTTTCTTATAAATTAAGGGGGTACGTCCATTCTCTAGAAATTTGCAAAAATTCGTGAAAAAAAATTTATTGCCTCCTATTTCCATAAAACTCTGTATCTTACCTAAATTTTTTCTGATATTTTCCAGCCTAAATCCAAGTCCTTTTCCCAAAAACCTACTGGATATGAAATCAATCTTACCAACCAGTGTAATCAAGAAAATTATGGATATAGTTTTCGCAATCGACGTAATACACAAAATCATGATTTACGCAATTTGCGTGCTAAACGATCTCATGAAATACGCAAAAGTTTGAATATCCCATTTCATACAAATGAGATACGCACTCACGATAATCGTAATACGATATTTAATGGATATAAATCTGAATTATCCTCCAAGGAAAATAGTCAAGAAATACGCAAAAAGTTGAATATCCCATTTCATACAAATGAGATACGCAATCACGATAATCGTAATACGATATTTAATGGATATAAATCTGAATTATCCTCCAAGGAAAATAGTCAAGCACATGGATATTTATTACGTAATTTATCACAGAATCATAACATTCCAAGCGAATATAAAAGTTTGTTTCACAAATATGGATTGCGTATAGTTGCGAAATTAATTAAGGCTGAACATGATTGGTTGATCCCAAAAACCCAAGTAATTTGTCCACATATCGCCTTTATTCTTTTACCCTGCATATATGAAATTTACGAGGTTAAATTTAATTAATAACGCTTAGAAATATTAATGGAAAAAATAGAAATTTTGGCAAAGACAATCATCATAAAGATATTTAATTAATTCGAGTCCACCGTCAGTCTGTCCGTAATTACGAAAGGTCTGTTGAGCGAATATTATTGGAAACTAGGTCTCTATGGTAAACGAGTGTTCGTCGCTGGTAGGACATTTTTTATTTTCGACAGAAAATAAAATTTTAAGTATTGATCTTTCGAACGAAGTCAAGTCTACGCCGCACCTTGTACTTCAGTCATTTATGTCTTATTTAAAAAAGAGGCGGTTAGGTTAGAATCAAAAAAGAATTATCTCTACTCTATGAAAAATTTAAAACTGTTAACTGGGAGAAGTCGTGCAAGAAAGGTTAGCCGCCATCTTCTCCCCACGTGTCTGCCGCCTAGCCAGTGTCCTTTAAAGTGAGATAAAATTTTCATAACACTTATCATTGTACTTCGATCATACCTGACTTGTAGTACCACAAATGCGTTTTTCCCACCATCTAAGGTTGACCGTTTTTAAAATATCCTCATTCAGAAGCAGCTTGCAGTTCGTAAACGAAACTGCCGAATGCCCCAGCAAGCTCGTTGGCTTCAGAATTCCCTTAAATGTTCCTGTGTTCCTGTATCCATATCATTTAAGGGCGTTCGACAGTCTTGTGCTAGCAAATGTTTTAGATGACTTAATAATTATAACCTAAATCCTAACCTTTAAACCTAAATAATTGTTAACAGTTCAAACATTGATACCCAATGACGTATATGCAAGGTGTTTAAACAATTAAAAACTTTTGTTGATTGTAAATATGAATTTTTGCTAAAAAATTAATCGAAGTATATTTTACAGAATGATACAAATTTTCTCACACAAAAACAACGACGTCATGGATTACGCTCTCATGAAGAATTCCTAGGTCGACCGGCAATATCCTTAAACGATATTGAAGAGCAATTTAAGGGTCTCTTCATAAAATATGAGAACGTCGTCGAAAAATTAATATCATCCGAACCGGAATGGAACACTTCGAAAGAACCTTAAAGAATTTTTTTTCTCTTTGTTACAATTGTATTTTTTTAATTTTTAAATGGGAAAACAGGGATACCCTTTTACTGAATGGAATATGATCCCATCGTTAAGGGGGTTAATAATTATGTTAAGCGGGTTATTTTATATTGGCTAGTTTATTTTTAAGTTATTCAATAACTAGAGTTACATTAAACTATTCCCCTCTGTCTGAGTTCTGTTAAAGACCTTTTAGCCAAATTGTCTGTTTGGTTAAAATTCCTTCTTTACATGCTTACCAAAAGTGTCAGTTACGGTCCTGTAAATGTTGTATTATTGAAATATTTTAACTTTGGAAATAAAAATCCTCAAAAACATTGAATCCATTAACACTTTTAATGAATAGTAGGAGAGCTAGTGAAGCATCCGGTTAACTCGTTTCCCACAAAGCTAAAAAATTTGTTAATGGTCTCTATTATCGGTCAATTAAGAAAGTACCGTTCTGGTTTGCATCTCGCGAAAGCGTCATCATTCCCGATATATAATGTCAGAAAGAGATACGATATTTACAAAAGGATAATGACGCAAGCGCAAGATGGCAGCCAGAACGATGCTATCATAATTGACCGATAAATAAAACATTATTTAAACTTTCTAGCTTTGTGAGAAGCGTGTTAGTCGGATAGTTTATAAGCTCTTAGACTAATAGCAGTAAAAAGGAACCAAATAATCAGATAATTTGATCTATTTTGTAGGTTAAAATCACTACTCAGACCCCCTTTTCATTTTAAAATAAGAAAAATTTACTTTAAAATACGAACAGACAATTTGTAAATGGTTCAAAAAATTCGAAGTTGATATCTTTGAAAATATGGTCAAATGTTTTTTTTATGTTCTTAAAAATTGTTTTTCTTATTTTAATTATGATTTCCCTGTTACATATACATATACCCTATAGCCCTATACCCTATAGCCGTATAATTTATATAAGCTTTATTTTATACTTAATATTATTTACAATATGTTAAAGTTATTATTATTATTAATTAAAATAAAGCTTATTTACAGTTATATAATAAGCTTTATTTTATTCTTAATATTATTTACAATATGTTAAAGTTATTATTATTATTAATTAAAATAAAGCTTATTTACAGTTATGTAATAAGCTTTATTTTATACTTAATATTATTTACAATATGTTAAAGTTATTATTTTATACTTAATATTATTTACAATATGTTTCCCAAACATCCTGCATAAATAACACAGTTCAACCAATTATTATTTTTTGTTAAATGGATGTGAAGTAAATTTTCTTAGAGAATTTAATGCGATAATTTCGAAAATCACCTCAAAAATACTTTGTCATGTTTAATTTTGGATAAATTTTATTTTTAAAATAAAAAAACCTGTTTTTCGCTGTGTTCGAATTATCTGTAATGATGTGAGGCAATTTTTTTTCACAAAATGCCTAACGGCATTTGTAAAATTGGTTTCTTCCTTCAAAATTCATATTGAATTGTTTTTCTCCAAGAAATCGAGAAGAATGGATACATTTATAAAATAATATAAAATTTTGAAATCGAAAATTTCACCGGAGGAGATTTGAAAGAGAAGAATAGTTATTTCAGATTCTGGAAATAAATTGTTCGATATTGTTGCAGGAATTCGAACACAGCGAAAATGTTTTAAGATAAAATTTTTCGTAAAGTAGTCACGATAAAGTAATTGCAAAGTCTAATTTGAAATCAGTGGATCAAATTCTGTAGAAAAATTTATTTAACATGTGTTGAACAAACTCAATGTCGACGTGTTACTTAAAAAAAAAGAGTGTGTGTTTAACTTAAAAAATAAACCCTTTTTGTTGCTGTTAGTTGAAGAGAGGTGTATGGGGAGGCAACGTTTATATACACTACAGTCGAAATCGGTTATAACGACAGGAGACCGTACAATTATGGTTATCGAACAGAGAGAAATATAACTTGGAGATAATTTGGTAGGCTTTAAAAATTATTCTTCTTCGCGGAAAATATAGCCCGATCATCAAAATAACAGCGCTGGTACACCCAGAGGCAGATTAATTTTAATTAGATTTAATTAATCTTATGTTATTTAGTTTGGCTTAGGGAAAATCCTCCAATGGGAACACCCAAAAGATGGAGTTAGAACGCTATCTATGTAAGGGGGGGGGGGGGTGAATTTTTTTCAATTGACCGTTCCCCATTTCACGCTTGTTTTATTGAAAAAAAAATTTAAGTAAATTTATTTCAAACTACTTTCTTTTTATGTTCATTTAAATGAAAAATGAGATTTACTTATCGTTATAGACAACTAATTCTACTGATGGTTGGTCACTATATTCGTTATGTTGATATAACCGATTTTGACTTTTATTTATATAAAAAAAAAAAAAAAAATTATTATTAATATTGTTTAACTAGTCACTATAAAATATATATATTGAAAGAAAAAATAATTAAGTGATTTTTATGTGATTTATAATTAATTAATTTGTAGTTATTAATAATTTAGGAAAATTTTTTGTGAACTGAATAATATAAAAAACTCAAATAAAATATGTTTTTTCTATAAAAAATATTTGTATGTTTTTACCCTTCCATCCTGTACTTTTAGACATTTTCCCCGAAAATATAGATTTATTAGCTTGATATCCGCCCGCTTGCTTCACTGGGCTCAATAGTAAAAACCACCGCTTTAAAGCCTCCACCTCTCTTGATCTCACTTATTCCCCTTCCAGGACACTCGAAGGGATAAATCTTTAATTTATGGTTCAAAATGATGGAGCAGTAAAATGTCAGAATAAATTGTTTAATATATCTTAAAAATTATAGCTCATGTATTATTCTGATGTATGAGCCATATTGTTGTACAGTTGCATTCAAATCCATTCGCTTTGCGTGAAAGTGTAAGAAACAAACATCCTTACTTTCACATTTATAATACATAGGGATGTACTGTATTGACATAGAACTGTAATGACATACGGGGGGGGGGGGGGGGCAATTGACCTATGTTGCTCATTTACGAACTTGACCTCACTTTTTACGTCCTCAGCACGCTATAAAAATTTCAACTTGATAACTCTTTTCGTTTTTGAGTAATCGTGATGACAGACGGACAGACAGACAGACAACCGGAAATGGACTAATTAGGTGATTCTATGAGCACCTATACCAAAATTTTTTTTGTAGCATCAATATTTTTAAGCGTTACAAACTTGGGACTAAACTTAATATACTATGTATATTTCATATACATGGTTTAAAAATCGTATTTCACCCCCTTTTTTGCATTTTTGATAATTTACGTACTCTGAAACGTAAAACCTCAAAGTTTGTGGATAGGGAGCTTCTTTTTCTTGACCCGATTACATTAACTTTCTATTTATCGACTTAAAAAATCGAAGTAGAATTACAAACGATGTCATTTGATTAAGAATGGGTTCATCTATTTATCCAGTTGACGCTGCAACCATTTTTAACATGGAGGGTAGTGGTTATTTTAAACAGGGCCAAATTTTGTACAGTAAAATTTTTAGGATTATTTGTCGTACTATAAAAACTTTTCTTGGGGAGCTATCCAAGCCTTTAGCTAAAACTGTAATTACTTTTAAGCGATCGAAATGTGGTATATCAGACTATTTATACCTTTTAAAATATATTTCGAAACCTTTTTCATATTTTTGTAAATATTTGTTCCCTAAATAGACTGGCATCTCTGGAATTCAGCCTTAGGCGTAGGGCTAGGTATTATTTGTCTTTATATTTAGCTGGGAAATTTTGCACCCTACTCCTGCAACGTCCTAGCACAGAATATTATTGAATTTAATTGCCTCTTAGACAAATAATTATCGTATGCCCATGCGGCTATAGTCCAGTTATCTCTGTAGTTAAGACTCCGTTGTCTTTTATTAAAGCTTTAATTTTAGCTTTTTAGAATTTTTGATTACTTTACCCCTTACAAATTTTGCCTAAATTCGGACCTGTTCACAAATATGGAAGTACAAGATGTAAAAGATAAAACAAGAATTTTCTAATTATATATATTTGTATATACTTTGTTTTAAATAATTTTTTTAGTATAATTTTTTTTTATATTTTTGGAATTTGTAAACATAAATTTTTTTTTAGATAAGACCAGTCTTGTTAATAAATATTAGAAATCTATGAAAAGTTACTAAAATCAGTTTTCAATTTAATCGATGGCTGTTGAAGTGTGTTATTCTTTGTAGGCGATTCAATTTTAACTTGGGTTTGTTGTGTACTTCTTATCGCATTTTCCAATTTTGTTTTCATATGCATCGACTGACCAATGACCACTTTAAACTCCTACAAAATAAAACATAATTATTTAAATATGTAGTGGTACGATTTAGCACTAAAAGGGATCATTTTTTGAAATTGTAATTCTAGAATGAATCAAATATTTACCTGTGGATATTTCGGACCAATTTTCATTAACCATTGTAAACTGTTATCATGTAACGAAACACCAAACTTATTTGATGAAGCACGTTCTTTTGGATCTAATAAAAAGCTGACCAAAATCGCCACAACCATTGACAGAATATGATTTCCTTAAAATTAATAAATTAAGAATTAAAATCATTTTTCGTCCCAACGAAAATTTTTATACTTACTTTGTGCAATATCTCCAAATTTTAAGCAAAATTAAGGATTTTTTTTAAACAAATTAATTGAATTTCAACTCAAAAAAAAAAGGATAGAAAAGAAAAACTAAGTTTACGATGTCAAAAATTGATTTACGTGAAAAATTAATTAAACTATAAGGTTCGTCGCTTCCTGATGAACGCTGACAGATATTTTTCTTCTCTATCCTGATTTGATAAAACTTGTCAAAATACTTACGATAGTTAATACTTGCTAAATTGACTAAAATTTCAATTGTTCCTATAATTTCTAAGGTCACCAATAACTCCGATTCGGTGAGTATTAATCGCGCTGAATCTGAATGTAAACGCTCAATTAAAACAGGACCCATTGCTCGAACATACGCCACTTTAATATTCGTTTCAGATTGCATTAAAATTGATCGTAATGTTTGAATCGACTTTGTTTTTACCTAAAAAAAAAAAAAAAACATGCGCAAAGTTTTAAACAACGTGGAATTTAATGTTAGCGCTAAGCGGAATTAATTCAATTGAACTGACTTTGTTTAGCGCTAACATTAAATGATGCAATCCAAATCTAAAAAATCCGACCGATTTTCTTGAAAGATAGCTAAGAACATTTTCGATCAAGCCACCTTTCAAGAGTTACAGTGCCACAGATAGACACACACACACATAGTAGTCATTATATAGTCCAGCAGTCCCTTTTTTTGCGTCGGTGGTTAAAAACGAGCATCAATTTGAATATACTTACAGTTAAATTTTCACTTTGGAAACATTGATTAATATAGTTAATACAGGGGTACAATAAACTTGGGGTACAAACTACTTCTAAGGGGGCATGAATTGCAAATACACCAATTGTTAACATTATAGTAATTTCATCAATTTTCTCTTCTTCAGCACCTGGTGAATTCAAAAAAAATTTTAATTATTGAACTTTTATTTTGAGATAACCTCCTTATTTTTACGAATTGAACTTACTAATTTTGGCAAATCCAATAATTTTTCCAAGTGCGCTTTTTAATAAATTTGTCCATTCATCACTCTCTTGTTTTGTTCCTTGGGCGGCAATTGTACGTAAACATTGTAAAATTGCTTGAACAGGAACATGATTATTTACGGGATTATTATTGCATTTTGTTGCGTATTCCCGAATTACTTCTGTTATTAAATACAATATTAGGGATACAATTTCAATGGCTTCTGAAAATTGAAAAATATTTAATTTAATTTTATGATTTTATGAAGAAATTTTGGGATTTAAACTCTCAAAACTTCAGATATGTAATTAATGAATTAGGGATTGGGGGAAGGAAGCATTGTTTAAAAAAATTCCACTGAAATCGAATAAAATTTGATTAATTTATCCAAACAATTTGGGACTTGGTGGCTATTTTGTAATTCTCATTTCGTGGAATGAGAATATCTTACATTTTCTCGAAATTCCCTGATATAATGCTTCCCATTTTCTTGCAACTCGATAAATAAATTTAATCGAGGAAGATGCTTCAATTATGACCACCCGCTTTAAATTAGAAAGTTGTTCTTTATAAATACGTAAACATTTTCTGTTTGAAAAATTTTTTTGTAAACCGAATAGTTTTTTTTTTTTTAAATTTTTCGAATAGTGGCTAAATTTCCTAGAAACAATTATACGAAATAATAAGTTTGATTAGAAAAAATCATTTTGGGAAAAACTTTTCAGTCCGTTTTCCCTAAACTGTACGGTTTGCGAAAAAATGTTTCGAACAAAACTTTTACAGAAAAACAGTTAATTTTTTTAATCAATAACAACTTTCTAAGTAGAGTAAGTTTTTCATTGAGCTTGAAAACCTAGGTCAAGTTTAATGTCTGTTTAAGATGTGCATTCACACCCAACATTTTTCGCTTGAAGAGCATTTATTCGATAAAAGTCTTTTTTCGAGTTTCAAGCATAAGTCAACTTAAAAAAGAAACTCGTCGTATACAGGTTTTCATTATTTTCCATCCAGCCGACCACCTGGTCCCTCTTGGCAACTCTTTTTAAGCCATATCTATTTGCAAATCATATTTTATATTCGAGATTGTACATTTACCTTCAAGTTTTGAGAATGAATCCCTTTCAAAATACTCACGTTCTTTTTGAGTACACAATTGCGGTATACGTTCCAACATTTGAAAGCATGTCGCAACAACGATGCCAGATAGATCGTGATTCGTAGCGCTCTGTGACACAGTCACACCTAATGATGCACTAATACGTGGTTGAATTTGTGGAAAATGACGTACCAATATACCAAAAGTAACACAAATAATCGCTTCAGTAATTGCAGCAATATCATCTTCTGTAGCTTCGCCTTGATCCAATTGTTTTTGTAATGCGTCAATTATATGCATAACAATTTTTACGCATAAAATTTGGGCAGTGTGATTATCGTGTACCATCAATAATCGATATAGCACAGAACATAGCTCAATTGGATATGCCCCATCCGCTATTAGTAAGCTTTGTGCCCATTCAGATGAGACCAACGATAGTAAACCTTGTAAACATTGCATTACTTTATCAAGTGATTCACTGACATTCGGCGCACTTAGTGTCTTCATGCAAATACCAAATAATAGATAAAATTTATCCGAAATTGTGTTAACAAATTGAATATTTTCATTTCGACGATCACTTTCATCGTTACACACATTATCGATTTGATCATCTCGATCTGTATCAGGATTATTCACATTTTTGGTTAGCCATAACGCAGCTGCATGAAGTATTGGAGGCCATAAAACTAAATAATGTCCTCGAGATGAATATACTGTATCGTTTGTATAAAATGCGCCACCATCTCGTGGTAATTGACTCGAAAATTCTGGAGGTAAAGATATTAATGCATAATCACGTAGTGCAGCAAACCAATATTTCGATAAACTTACAAGCTGCGGTTGTACTAAAGATAATAAGCTCTCATTTTCCCCATTTTGTGATAGTGAATCATCGATTTTCTTTTCAGTATTTCCGGCTATATCACGTACCGATTTATTTCCGGTTATTGCAACAATATACACTTGAGCCCATGCTTTTAAAATCGCTAACTTCTCCAAAGTTGATAGACTTTCATTATGTAATTGTACATTGTTATTACGCCACTGTAATTTCGTAAGGGATGACACAAGCAGTTGATGAACTCGTCGTAAATCGTTTAAATCGCGTGCCACTCCAGAGCTAATCCACGTCGAACATACATCACAAGCAGCTGCAGTTACATGTGATGGAGTTTCTGGTGAAAATGCTGGACGTAATGCAGCACTAACTTGCGCTTGGAATTGTTCAAGTAATAAATAACCAGGAAACTCTGGTTCGGGGACACTTGAAAAATTCTCAATGATTTCTTGTAATGTTTTCAAACCTTCCAAACGTAATTGATCTGAATCACTTGTGGCTGCTATAAAAGCCATTCGAATTAAATTCGAAATATGTAACACTAAGAAATCATTTTTAGCCGTTTTATTCTCTTTGGCAGCGTGTAAGTCAAAATGAGCTGGGGATGCATTTGATGATTTACAGGAAGCTATTATACGACGAACACATTGGGCAGCGAATACTCTAGTAGGCCAGCGTGGTTGAACTGATCCTGCTGAAGCTTGTTCATCCCCTCCAACACTTAAATCAACATGGTCATCATCTTCATCTTCACAAACATCGTCATTTTCACTACCTTCAATGCTAGTACGTTCCTCCGTGGAGATAGTCAACACATCTTTACAAATACCCAGCCATTGGGTAACGTTATCAGCAGCTAAAACTTGTAGCATGCTAGTCAAGGTTTCGTGTATATCTTTAATCAATTTTGTATCTGTTTCTGTGTCCAACATACTGAATAACACTCCAGGAAGTCCAGTTTCGGTGATTACAAGTCCTTCAACAGTATTTGTTGCATCGCGACTTTCATTCGCTAACGTCATCGCCAATTCACATACTTCTTTAGCTTCACGTTGTACCAACTGTCGCAAACAAGATATTGCCGCTTTGCGTAGTAACAAATGGTTCGAGGATAATATTCGACATAAAGTTGGTACTAAAGACGATAAATTCAAATGACGTGGAGCAAATAAATGTAATTGTTGTAGGCATCCGGTAGCTTCAGCTTGTACTAATGGATCAGGATGATCTTGCATGATTGCACATGCGCATAAGAATGATGATCGTGCTGTACATATCATAGTCGTGTTACCCTGTAATTCGGGACCAATGGTCGTTATCAAAGACGACAAAACCTTTCCAATACATTGATGTACATCGACGTTCGATTGTGGTACATTTAGTAAAAGTTTCAGGATCAAGGATAGCGAAGGTTCGACATATCCACGAAACATTGGGCCACCAGAATCGGAGATAAGTGCAAGGGCATGTAACGCCCATACTTGGACAATTGCTGAGGTTGTATCTTGAGCTAAGGCAAGTAGAATTGATACACTCGTGTTCAGATATTGTGAAGATCCCATGCCACCAACATAACGATGTAAACATCCCAAAGCTAGTGAATGACCTGTTCGAGATGCGACATCCCGAGCGGATTTTAAACGGTCAAAGCTCGATTGAGCTAATTCACCAGTTAATCGTGTATCGCCTACAACTTGCGCTAATCGACCCACAGATTCACCAGCTGAACATCGTAATATTGGATTTGGGGATATTAAAGCGCTCATGATTAGTGCAGATGCTGATTTTTTCACATCTTCTTGTCCAAACTCTGTTTTCGATTCTGTGAAACCTTTCAAACCGCTCAACACAGCTGCGAATATATTAATTTGCGTTGCTTCCTGTCGCGATGCTTTTGTATGCTTAATACATTCAGTAAAATGTTCAAGCATTTGTAAACGATGTTTATTAGCAACACGGCAAAATATTTGTCCAAACAACTGGATACTTTGATCGATAACGGCAACCCCAAGTGGTAACGGACCTGGTACCAAATCACTTGGTGGTAGAGGTCGATATAAACAGCAAGAATCATGCTCTAAAGCACCTGAACCGGCGGCACTGTATGAGTGTACTTGATCCTCGATGGTACGATGATCAGATTCTTGTAACCAAGATCCCAAAATCACAGATTCTTCGATGTGACAAACAGATCGTAGTAAAGATGTCGTTGTATTTGCATGATTTTCGGTTAATGTAAATTCCGTGACTAACATTCGAAGAAGATGTGTGTACGACGCTTCGAATGATTGCGGTGGGAATAATAATAATGTTTCGTAAAGACGTAATCGGACCATAGCAGCTGGAGCTTTTAACGTTTGTCCATAAGTTTTCAACACCGATGACAAATTTGTTAACATTGCAAGAGCACATTCGATTGGGATTAACAATCGACGAAGAACATCGTCAGTTAAAATATCAGGACAATGTAACATTAAACTATGTATCGCTGATAATGCTCCAGCTCGTCCTTCTAATGTAACTTGCCATGTAAACGAATCCCCACGAGCCTTTTCATTTTCTAGCTCGGTATTTGAACGTGGGAACGCATTTCGCCATAATAACAACATTCTGGGTAATAAACCACGAACAACTGGTACTCCAAGGGTCATAATTGCACCAATTAATAACCAACCCGCTTCGGTGCGATTTAACGATAATCGACTATTCTGGTTTGCACTTCGTAGTAGTTCTTCAGCTGTGTTAAATATCACTTTTCCTTTCATATGAGGCACACCGAGTGGGGAATATCGTACACTACTTAAAATCGCAGCAAGTCCAGCACTGTTTCCACTAATTGCTTCTGGAGATGTACGCATAACTTCAATATTATTCACACATCGATCAATAAGTGGAGTTATTTGAGTTGGGACTGCGACGCAAACACATCGTAAACACCAAGCGGCAGCTAATCGAGCTGCCTGACATGGATGTACGAATACAGTCATTATTGTATCCACAAGATTAAGTGTGTTATCAGATAATAAAATTTGTGCGGTAGTCCCTAGACTTTGTATTAAACATCCCAACTCTTGTAAAGCGCAGACAAGTAAATGTTGACTAAATAAAGTTTCCTGGTTTAAATCTTTCACATTTTCTGCATTAAAGTCGATCGATTTCATTTGCTTAATTATATTATGAACAATTTCCTTGCACGCAGAAGTTTGTGCCTTTTCGCCTAACATCTTTCCAAGGACACTGCGAAGAATGAAGTTTACACAACGGCGGGAATATACAGCGTCGACATGAGATGATGCTGCTTTTGGATTTGCAACTAAATCCAAAACATGATTTAAAAATGCGGTTATGTTACGTTCCAGCCAAGGACCTCCCAAAATTTGAACAAATATTACGTATGCCTGAAATAAATGTATGAAATTTAGACAAAATAAAATAGGATCAAGACTCGAAAACTAAACGTTTTTTACATTAGTCAAATTAATCGAGGTAATAAAACCGAAAAATGACTAATTGACATTTTCTCTGATTGGTGACTGATTGTACTTTTAAATTCCGACCCCAAATGCCTCATTTCCCCAACTAAATACATATGCCTTCTGAGCCTGGAAATAAAGATGCTCTTTAGTAATAAAAATAATAAAAGGGGTACCTCAAACGTTTCGGTAGCACCTAAACCTAAAGCAGAGCATATTTCCCCCCGATTTTAAGTTTGATTAATGTTAACTCGCTTTAAATCGAGACTTAATTAAAATATTGTGAATAAACTTACATGAGTGACTCCTAGACGAACTTCTCGATTAATACCACCACTTCCCTTAATAATTTCTCCCGTACCCTTTAAAAATCCACTGCCACCTCTCAAAAATCCCGACATTAAAACACCCAAAGCCTCATCCAAACTAACAACTTTAATTCCTTTCGCTTGTGGAGCTGTTGTAAATTGTTGTTTTTGTTTCTGTTGAGTGGCAGCTATAAGTGCTCCCAAAAATTTAGCAATTGCAAGACGTGCTTCATAATTTGATCCATCGAATGCCCGAAAACATAGTGTTGCCAAACTTTCGAGTTCGGTTGTATGTAAAAATGTTGCATGATTTAGTAATTCGAGGAGACATCGAGCAGCTGCACATCGAACAGCCATGACTCGATCGATTAAAGAATGCCGACAAGCTTTGTAAATCTCCTTATGTACATTGTTGATAGCGTTTCCCATACCAGCGCAAACTTTTTCCAAAGTTAGGATTATTTCAACACGTGTTTGAGATTCAGCTCCACGCAACGTTCGAACTAGAATCATAACTGTTTCTTCATAAGATCGACCCATCATTCGACCTAATTTCTTGTACATGTATCCCACACAACAAATCGCCGCTCTGTAATAATTAAACAAATTTTTACCTTCTTATCTTTCTCTTCTATTTTGAAATTTTCTTAGTACTCCCATTAAATTAGGTGAATTTACTGAAGCGCCAACAATGAAACCTATGCCTATTTTAATTAGCCTTTTACCTATAGAATAAAAATTTACATATGTGCCGAAAAAAAAACCCCCTCCTGATTTCATATTTTTTGCAAATTCAAAATTTTTATGACGTATAAAGGGGTTTTTGGGGTCGTTGATCTCCATTTTTGATGTCATTTTGTTGGTTAAACATTGCACCACTCCAAGAAAGAAAAAAAATTTCAAAAAATACTGATTTAGATGTGAAAAGAAAAACCCCAAAGTTTCGCTGCCCGAACTTTTAATCCATATAACAGCCTTTTTCTGCTTAGTTTTACTCCAGTACTAATAGTTCCTGGGAAATCGACTAGTATCTCAAAAAGTAATTACCGGTTTCTCAAATGAAATCAATTTTTCTTTTTTATGGATTAAAATTACAAATGAAATAAAATAAAAAAATTTGGTACATACATTCGTGAAGCTTGAAAACTCGGTGAATCATTTTTATTCTTCAAAATATCATTACATTTATTTACGGTATCGAATAGTAAAAATGTGTCCCCAACTGAGAATAAAGTTGCCAAACATCGTGCGATTAATTTTCGTGTAGATGGTCCTGGAGCTTCATTTATACGATTCATTAACTGTTCCACTAACTTCTTTTGGCAATCTTTTATATCTGACTAAAAAATTCCAAACATACAAAATTTGAGTAACACACTTGGTGACTCTGCTGAGTAAATAAATACCTGTTGAGCAGCTGTTAAAACTTTATCCAAAAAACGTAACCACTCAAATACAAATATGGGTCGTTTCGCTTCTGGTATTTGCTTTAACGCATCCTCATTTAACGTTAAACTATGTGATAATTCCATCATTTTTGGATCGTTTTAGCACTAAAGGGAAGACTATGGATAAAGAATAATATTAAAAAATAATTATGAGTTTCATATGTAAATTTTTATAAATAAACACAAAATTAATCGTTTAAATCCAAATAATTTTGATTTTAAATGCAAATCAATACTGTTTTTTTAAGTTCATTCGTTTATTTTTATTTTGAAAGATGACATCTGATGACAGTACACTGATGTCGCCATATTTAACTGGTTCATGTACTTATTTACAGTTCAATCCCTTTAGAAATTCTTAAAGTTTACAATCAAACCTGTTCTATCTCAGACAAAAAACTAAAAAAATCTCTTGAGCAGCTCCATCATTGAAATCGTATTTTCTTCTCAATTTTTTTATACTTTCTTTTTTTTTAAATCGAAATTTTTATCTTTTCTTGTTTTTGAAGATATGCAAAAGGTGGGAAAGAGGCGCTGAGGAGTTGACACTCGAACTAGGGTTCCCACTTCAAAGTTCCCGGAAGTCGGGAATTAGTACATAATTGAAAATTTGAATAAATATGCTTCAACATGCTTTCGGGAGTCTCCCTCCGATCAAATCTGGAGAGGTGGCAATCCTAACATAGAGCCCTAGTTGACACTACCAAACTGTCAACTTTCTAACTCAAATCATAAAAACCTCGAAAAAACATGATATGTACTTCGACATAAAAGAGTAGGTAGGAATTCTGAGAAGTTGATACCACAAAAAGGCACTTCCTTGACTCATTCAACTCATATACAAATTTTCAACCGTCTAGCCATAGAGGTACACAAGGGTTTAAAAATCGCGCATGTCCATATTATACTTCAACATGAAAATAAGGGAAACGGACTGGGAGGGTGACACTGCCAAAGTTCTCAGATTGAACGCAATCACAGGGTTAACCAAAAAGTAAAATAACGGCAGATCCGTGCTAACTCTAACTCATTAAAGGCTTGACCAACCCGTGGATTGTGGATAAGTGAATGAACGCAAACACAGGGAAAAACTATTAATTTTTCACCAGCTCCGGCAACGAGTTATTAATTTACAAAAAATATTTTAATTTGGTTTTTACCTGAGGTTCTAGGAGCTTTTACTTTAAGAAAAGTCGCTAAAGATAGCGTTAACGTTAAATACTCGTTAGTGTTCGAATAGCCGTACTGTAATATTTTATCAAGAAATTGAGACAAGCATATCTAGATAAAATATCTCAGACCAGCCAGTAACTGAGCTTGTTAAGGCGTCTTAACTTGCTTTGCCTCGTGGCTGGGGGGTAACAGGTTCGAATCCAGGCAGCGGCAGTGTGAACAAAAAAATTTATAAGTTAATGGGGCGGTAAATTGATCACACTATCGTCGCCTGGATAAGAACGAAGTACCCGACACCATAAAACTAATTTTATATTCGGATGTAGTTTAACAAATAAATAATAATGTGAGTGGCCTCTGTTATAAACGTGGTCTGAGAAACGGAGGTTAAACCCCATTTTTTTTAAATATCTTATAAACTATTGAACTTTGTGTCTATTGAGACTTAGTTTTCTCTTCAAGAATATATTTTCCTGATATTTAGAAAATTTTACTCTTATTAACCGAAATTTTAGTAAAATAAAAATTCATTTCGAAGTATTATGCAAGGTGAGAATGGAAAGCTTTTGTGGAATGATTTACTTACAGAGAAACAATTGTGCAACGCAAAGGCTTCTAGATTTCATAACATTTTGTAAATATTTAACATAAATAAATAGTTACTTAGAACAACAGAATTGAGTAGTTGAGTAGTTGAGTAGGTAGTTTAGTGGTGACAACAAGTTTAAGTGATTTGGATTCATCTAAGTGAACTCAATGAAACATAAAAACGTGTCGGTTTCGAAAAATTCGACTATTATCAAAGAATCAAAATTTCTTTTCGTTTAAACTATGCAAATTAATTCAAACTCAAAAATATAAGTGAGAAAAATTTTAATTGAATTTTCACAATCATTTGTTTTGGTAATAAATAAATATTTTTACAGGTTATGTTTTCAATAAATGATTTTTATACAAATGTTTCATCGAAAACTTTTCTACAAAATAATACACAGAAAGTATTCGATGAAAATTTGTTTATTCAGCGTGCTTCCGTTAAAAATGTAACACTCCTATCGGACAATTCCTGGTAAGTTTTTCTAGCTAACATATTGATAAGCCGGCTTTGCTTTTTTTTTTCTTTTTTAATAAAATTCCAATTTAATCTTCAGAAAATTCAATCTGGAGATTTTTCTGTATAATTATAATTGTTTTGTCGAAATCTTTAGGTGACTTATAGACCCGAGTCTTTCGTTTCGAACACGATACTCTCATGAACCTTTTTTTGCAATCGTTTATACTCGATAATTTATTTAGAAATTCAAGGTGGTGATCGACTCGAAAGGTCTGCAAATTCTAGTGAATTTTATGATTTTGCAATTGTTGGGAAGTTTTAGTAGAAGGTCAGGGAAAATGATAAAATACTTAGGTTTGGAATGTGCAAATTTAAGGGCTGGATTTACTTTAGAGTGAGTTAGATCTCAGTGGGTTCATACGTCACAACAATTTGCAACAAGATTAATATTTTGGTTTCCATGGTTTCATTTAATGATTGTTATTTGTAAACTAGTTAAAAGTATAACTTTGTAATGGCTCGCGAATGGTATCATATAAAATAGATATTTCTAAAATAAAATTATACTTCAATTATTGACAAATATTTTTAATTTAATTGTTCCTCAACAAACGCTAATTTTGTATTTCAGTATTCCTATCCATTATCAATTTTGGAATTCAATAGCTGGTAAATCAACAGAAAGTAATTTATTTGTACCGTTAATTAATGCAGTGAAAAAACTTGTGCCAAATAAAAATTGGGACCGATATGTGGAAATAATCTTTAGCATTTTCCTACTCAAATATGATCGATTCGAAGCCCCCATCAAAAATAAAGAGGTTTTATTGTGTGCAATTTTAAAAATTGGATACAATGATCAAAATATTCAAGCTACTCAACAAATTTTTAAGGTAAAACATACTTATTTTTTACCCAAATTTGGGATTATCTTTAAAAATCTCAAACACCTAGAAAAGCAATATTACTCCTATCAAAGCAAGTTTTGGATCAACGATTTTCCACGTTTTTCCTCAATTTGCTTGAAAACTATGCATTTTAAAGAAAAATAGATTAGTCCAAAGTTATCGAGCGTAAAATTTTTGATCGATTTGTAGGTAAACACTTTTTCTTATCTTTCATATTTCCTGAAAAATTTACATCAATATACAATTTTCCGTATTTTTAGTAGTTTTTGTTTTTTTTAAGTTTAAAAAGTTTAAAAGGTTTTAAGAACGACTTTCGGAAGACGTGACAGAATCCTGGCAATCGGACATCGGATTCGTAATCAGCAACTAAAAATACTTTCTAGAGTTTGGGCGGTAAATACTTAATTTACAGTTTTTGTACCAAAAAAGTGAAATTCTTCTTGGTCAAAAATGGCACGATTTTTGGAAGATGGACAGAATCCGTGTAATCAGGGGCCAAAAATGCCTCCTAGAGCGAAGTTTGGACGATAAATATTTAGTTTGCCGTTTTTGTAACCAACAAGTACAGTTCTTGGACAAAAATGGTACGGTTTTCGCAATACGTTATAGAATCCGTTTATCTGACGTTATATTCGTATTCAACGACCAAAAATACCTACTATATGACAATTTTAAGCCGAAAGAAGCATTTCTGGGCAAATTTGGGTTATATATACCCCCCGCTGGTGTTCTATGCCTCTTTATGGCTAGGTTAAGTTGGCTGAATGTTCCTTGGGGTCCTATAAACACTTTACAAAAAGTTTCATTAAAAACGGTGGTGTGTGTCCACTTTTCCACTTTCGATATTTGTTTCCGGCTTATTAGTTGTATTATTAATATACAATTTTATTTCGAGTATCGTGGTATTTATTTCAATATAACATAAGTCTCTACTCGAAGACAACACAAATTCATTATTTCGAAATTCATTCAAGTCGAAATATTTTTTATTATAGATATTGGCAGAGATTCATAAAACATTTCCATTGGATAAAGTCATTCATATCGAAAAATCATCTTTATTTTTCGATCCAAACATTCCACAATCAAGTGATCGAACCAAATCATGTACAGACTCCATACATGTTGATTTAAATTCAAATCAATTGGAAATCGTCGACAACGTGGATTTATCAAAAGCTCCATGTGACACCATAATAAAAACTTTACCAACAGATACCCGTAAATGGTTACGATCTGCTCACGATGCTTTCGCCGAATTAAAATCAACGAAGAATAGCAACAAATTAATCAATCGAAGTTGGTTGTTGCGGGAACTGTTAATATTCCCAATACATGATGTGTTAGACATGTCGAACGATGACTTTGGTGATAATTTTATAATACGGTTACATACCAGCCATAATAAAGACGATTTATTCGAATTTATGGTAACAGCATTCGGGTACGCGTATCAAGATGAGATTAATAAATTGTTAAGTGCTTATAACGATTTGATAACGGGTACTTTAAAATATTATTTAGAAGTTATCTGTGATAATTGTGATGATAAAAATGATCAGGGTCCATCAACAAGTCAACCAAAACAAAATAAATTTCAGGAGTTTTCTATGTTGTATGTGAAACCAAGCACTTCATCATCATCGGGAAATGTTCTCGAAAATGTATCTGGCTCCTCTTCAACACCAAAAGTAAGTTATTATTTTTTTATTACTTATTTATTTAGGATGACAATCGAATTGGAATAGATGGAAATGTTAGGGAATTTTGAGATTCTGGAAAAAACCGATAATTTGAGTCTCTAACACGTAGACCAAGAATCCTCCATACAGGCCCTACAAGTGGGAAAATCAAAGATCGCCATATTATGAAAGTGATCGACAGTGACAAACATCAATTGCAATCGATTTTTGAATTTTTTGGGTCATTGGAACAAAACTTTTTAAAAAATTTTTTTGATTTTTCTAATATGAAATATCATTTGTCTTGGAAATTACTCATCCAATCATCAAATACACTCGACTTTTTAATTTTTTTGGATCCAATTTGGCTTGTAAACTGGGTTTTATCAAATTCCAGAACAAAACTTTTTAAATGATTTTTGACCCTTTAAGAAAATTGTAAAAACTCGATGCAAATTTTATATCTTCAATTTCGATAAAACTCAGTATTTGACCCAAAAAATTCGACAATCGGGTTCATTTAACGATTGGGGGAGTAGTATTTGAAATAATGTCGAAAATCGAACCAAAAGATCATTTTTCTCGGAAAATACTGGTCTAATTATACTCCTTCTTAACTTAAAAAGTGATACGCATCGTTGCTTCCAGGCCATGAAAAGGAGAAACAGGTTCCAGGAACCTGTACACAAGCTTCGTTCGATTTATTTAAAATATTCACTTCATTACAGGAGTATTCTATCCAATGGTTCTATAATCGCTTAAAAGATCTGCCAAAATTTGAGAATACGTTCACCTTACAAGATGTACCAGAAACGACGAGTATTATTCAAACGTTGCTAGCATCATCACGAGATAATAGAGAGACTATTGAAACGTTTATCGATATCTTCGGCTCTGAAATTATTGAGCTAGCATTTGAACTAATGAGGAACAAGGATACTGTCATGAAAGCATTAAATGAAATGAAACCAAGTAAGTACACTCAAGGATGTACGAGCACCAAGGCATTTTCGGATAAAATTCTTGATTTTTTTTATATATGGAGTTAGACTAAGTCTAAATCAATTCTGAAAATTTTACGGGGTAGGGGGTTGAATTTTATATTACAATTAGAATTATTACCCAATTTTCAGTTCAATAAAGCGTGTTTTTTTTTTTTTTAACTCGAATTTATATACGGAAAATTGTGATTTGAGCTTGGATCTGATAAAATATTCGCCTTTGAGAAAACTGATTGGAACACATTGATTTTTTTTTATTATAAGTTGGACTTCGTTGGGTCGTTTCAGCGACCCAAAAAACATAAGGATACCCAATTTTACCTGGCGCATCTCCAACTGTACACACAGTGTACAGATATGATTTTCAGTTTGTTTCAGTTTTTATTGAACATAAGTACGCTGGAAAATAATATTGTATGTTTTTTTTTTTGTTTTTTTTTAAAGCTGGAGCTATATCTAAAGTACCAAAAATTCGTAAAGATTCAAAACTTGGTCCAATAATATCTAGTCAAGTTGTTGTGCAATCAGAGAAAGAGAAACGATTACTTCGAGAGTTGCGTAAAGAGGAAAAACGTCATTTGCGCCATTTCAAGAGCGATGTCGAAGCAGATGACGATTTAGAAAATTCAGGAAATTTACCATTACCAAGTTTGGAGCGTTTTTCAGCGTTGTAAGTAAAAATAAATTTTCAAACATAATAATATAAAGTCGAAATCGATTATGACGATATTGAAGGACCGTCCGATATAATCGTTAGTCTTTATAAGCGATAGTTATTTTTTAGAAATATCTCCTCAAAGTATGAAAACCCTGTCGTTAAAAAACAAGCTGGAACATCGATGTCGCTATAACCAATTTTGACTGTGCACAACAAAAATGCTTTTTTGTAGCAAGTGTATCCTCAGCTTTATTCATTATAGGAAATATATATATCAAGGTATACTAAGTTTAGTCCCAAGCTTGTAATGCTTAGAAATATTGATGCTACGAAAAAAATTTTGGTTTAGGTGTTCATAGAATCAAATAATTAGTCCATTTCCGTATGTCTGTCTGTCTGTCTGTCGTCTTTCATCACGATTACTCAAAAACGAAGAGATATCAAGCTGAAACTTTTATAGCGTGCTCAGGGCGTAAAAAGTGAGGTCGAATTTGTAAATGAGCAACATAGGTCAATTGGTAAACCGTAAGAGATGAAATAAAAGTTTAAATGTAAAATTTGCTCTTTATAAAAAAAATAAACAACTTTTGTTTAAACATTTTTCGTAAATATCATTTTTTTCAAAACTATAAAAGATAGGGAGTTGAAAATGTTTAGGTAGCTTCAATTAGCGGTCTTTTTTTCGAAAACAAGACAAATGGCTGCTGAAAGGGTACCATAATTGTTTCGATTTTTTAAACTTTTCCAAATTTATTAAAAATAATGTAAGCACTGACTTCCTATACAGGGTATTTCAACAATTAATTGCGTCAATTATTTGTTTTTAAAATATTTTTTTTTTTGCATTTAGACAAAACGAGTATGACACTGCGTGTGTTGAACCAATTCTAACATCGAAAGCGTCTAAAATCGAAACACTTTTTGAACGGAAGGCTTCATCAAATAGAAAAATGGACTTGCCGCATGTTTATCAGATTGATAAAAGTAAGTACTTCTTCCAGAAAACATAATAAAACCCAGTATATGTAGAGTGTTTAAATGATCAATTTATAATTCCATATTGTTTTTGTTTTAGAATTAAAATTTGGTACATTATTGTTAGCAGAAGGAACAGAAATTAAGGATCTAACCTGGTGCAAACAAGTACATATTCCTGCCAATAAATGTAAACCGACTGATTTATTACCAGATAACAAACATATAAAAATCGATACCCTAGATCCTCTAGGTCAAAAAATATTTACACATATCGAACGCTTAAATACAATACAGTCAATTGTTTTCGAAGTCGCTTATCATACCAATGAAAATTTATTGATATGCGCACCAACCGGTGCCGGTAAAACGAATATTGCCCTACTAACAATCAGCCGATGTTTACAAAGTTATTGTGTAAACACTGTTCTAGTCGATAAATCCTTCAAAATTGTCTATATAGCTCCAATGAAAGCACTAGCAGCTGAAATGACTGCGAAATTCTCCAAGCAACTACGTCCACTTGGAGTACATGTTAAAGAATTAACTGGTGATATGCAACTTAGTCCAAGTGAAATTAAAGAGACTCAAATTTTGGTAACAACTCCGGAAAAATGGGATGTAGTTACCCGAAAACCGGATGGAGATACCGCGTTAGCACGATTAGTACGATTAATTATTATCGATGAAGTTCATCTGTTAAATGAAGATCGAGGACATGTAATTGAAGCACTCGTTGCGCGAACAGTACGCTTAGTCGAGAAAACTCAATTGTTTTGCCGAATTGTCGGCTTAAGTGCAACATTACCAAATTACATGGATGTAGCACAATTTTTACGAGTAAATCTCAGCAATGGATTATTTTATTTCGATCAACGATTTCGTCCCGTTCCACTAGAAACAACGTTTATTGGATGTCAGGAACTTAACTATCAAACGTATTTGGACAACGCGTGTTACGATCAAGTGATAAAAGCGTTACGTAATGGTTCCCAAGTTATGGTTTTCGTTCACACGCGGCGTGGTACGGTGAAAACAGCTGAAACGCTTCTAACTAAAGCACAAAATGCTGGTGACTTAAAGTTGTTCGAATCGGAGCATATAAAAACGGCTGGATATACAAAAGCGAGAATACAAATTGATAAAAGTAATTTTTCGGAGTTACGGAAATTGTTTCAATCCGGTATGGCTGTACATCATGCGGGTATGTTACGAATCGATCGCAATCGTGTGGAAAAATATTTTATGGATGGATATATTAGGGTTTTATTTTGTACGGCCACCTTAGCTTGGGGTGTTAATTTACCGGCACATACTGTTATTATCAAGGTAAGTTTTTTTCGCCTACAAAAATAATAATAAAACATAAGAGAAATGGATCTCTAGCATCTAGACTAAACGATCTTCTGTACCTTCCTTGAGAGCAATCTGTCACTTGAAGGCGAGACGTCTTCGGGTAAGAGGTACTATTTTAAGGAAACGAAACTTTAGAATTTTATCGATGCTAGATGCCACGCAGAAAGCCCACAGTTTCTCTGCCGGAATTTGTTCTAAGATTGATGGATCCAAGATTTTGGATCCAAAAAAACTAAACGCGAAGCACTGCAGGTTTCTGTAGGTGAAAATAACATGCATGGAGGTTTTATTTGTAAAATTCGTTTTTTTAGGGTACAAATGTTTACGCAAACGGGAAAAACACAGATCTAGATATTCTCGATGTTCAACAAATATTTGGTCGTGCAGGCCGACCACAATTCGATACATCCGGTCATGCCATCATAATTACAGAAATGAATCGTTTAGATCAATATCTACGTCAGATGACAAATCAAGTACCCATCGAAAGTAAATTTATTCAACATTTAGCGGATAATCTAAACGCTGAGATCGTGCTGGGTACGGTTAACACTGTGGACGAAGCTGTCATGTGGCTGAGTTATACTTATCTCTTGATTCGTATGAAAATGAATCCACTTGCATATGGAATCGAGTATTCGGAGAAAATTGATGATCCAGAATTGCATCAACGTCGTCATGCAATGATTCATTTTTGTGCGAAAAAATTGGACGCTGCACGAATGATACGATATAATGAAACAACTGGTGATTTAATATCAACGGACTATGGCCGCATTGCGAGCCATTTTTATATTAAATATGATACGATTATGAAATTTAACGAAATGATGCAACCAATTATGACTGAAGCTGAAATTTTGAAAATGTTAACGCACGCTGAAGAATTTGAAAATATTGTTGTAAGTATGAAACTAATTTGTAATTTACGAGGAAGAAGGGTTCCTCAAGTAAGAGTAAGGAGTCCAAGTCCAAGTAATCCAATTTTTTAATTGGTCAGTGAGTTTTAGTTATCTAGAAACTCTACGGGGAAATTAAAAGATCTAAAATTTTTTCTTAAAGATAATATTATAAAGCCGACTAAAAACATTTTAATCAATGGAATTTCGGATCTTTTGTAGTAAAAATTTCTTCTTAAGGTAGTCCGGCTGTTTGAGCAAGTAAGGTGAATGTTCATTTTTTTTCTGAAATTTTTATAGCGTACTCAGGACGTAAAAAGTTAGGTCGAGTTCGTTAATGAGCAACATAGGTCAATTGAGTCTTGGTCCGTTGGACCCCTCTTGTAAACCGTTAGAGATAGAACAAAAGTTTAAATACAAAAAATTTTCCTTATAAAAAAATAAACATCTTTTGTTTGAAACATTTTTTCGTAAACATCACTGTTTATCCGTGAGGGCGCAAATTATATAGTATGTATTATATGGGAATATCAGTTATGTTAGAGTGACTATCTTTCTTTATTTACATGACGTTAAAAAATAAACGATTGCGTAGTCAACACTGTCTATACATGGTATTTCAACAATTAACTCAGTCAATTGTTTGTTTTCACTTGTTAAGATCGAATTTACCTAAAAAATAAATATTTTTTCTCTTGATTTTTGGATTTGAAGGGTGTCTCAATTCAATCAAAAAACGGAGTGCGTACTAAGTAAAATTCTTGTTTGTTATAGGTGCGTGATGAAGAACTTGACGAACTAGGAGATTTAATGGAAGAAATAAATTTCCCAACCGATTCCGTTTCTAGGGACAATGGACATGTAAAAGTTAGTTTACTCTTACAAAGTTATTTATCTCGAATTCGAATTAAATCATCATCATTAATCGCTGATATGCATTATGCAGTTCAAGTAAGTTGAAAACAATCCAGAAATCCTATTCTATGATCCTATTATTCTATTAAGAAAAATATGATTAGGCAACGTGGGAATGTCGATTTTTCGAGATAAATGTGGATCAAAATAAAAATCGAAAATCAGTTTATGAAAAATTCTTGATTTCTGTCAAAAATTATATTTGTATATGCTCCAAAATAGGAGAAGAGGCTCAGAAGATCGTGGGGGTGTTCTCATTCGAAAGAGCGACTATTAAATTTTACTTTTGAATATTCTTCAAAATGAAATCGTTTAAGTGTTTCCCATTACTATTCATACACTGGCGCACTTGATTTTTGAAATTTTTGTTTATTCTCTTAAGCTAAGCGACCAAAATATAGGTTACCATATGCCAGTATTATGGTCATCTTAGATCCTCGGAAAATCAGTGTAGCGAAAACACCTTGCAATTCACCTTTCCCTGAAAGTATTCACCTGAGATCATTGAACATAGGTGTCTACGGCAAACGAACGTTCCTCTCTAGCACAATGTTTGCCATGTTTGTGGGGAATGAAAACGCTTCTTTTACCGGAGCTTGTCATTTCCAGATCATTCGCAATTTCCCCAATCAAGGAATGGCTACGACAAACCAATCTTGATTACTGGGATTTTGTGATTACTGTGCATATTCAAAGCTAGGTAATTCGACGGAGATCAGTATTGAAGGGTGGTGGGACTCTTAACAGGACACTATTTCACTGGGTGGGACTATTGACAGGATTCTATTACTTATTTGGATTGAATTATCACCTTCATAACATGGGAATCATCATATGCTTAAAATAGCATCTTTCTCGGGACGTCTCGCCTTTGGGCGATAGCTCGTTCTCAATGAGGGTACAGAGAACCCTATGCTCTAGGTCCTTGCGGTACCCCTCTTATGTATCTTATATATTTAAACGAGCAATTATTGTATATATATATCAGCAATCTCGGAAAGGGCTCCAACGATTTTCATGAAATTTGGGATGTAAGGGGTTTCGGGGGCGAAAAATCGATCGAGCTAGGTTTCATTTTAGAAAACCAGGTACCTTTTCCTGAGACCTTTTCTCCTTGCTGTTTTGGGATAAATTTGAATTAATAAATTATTTTTCCACATTTTGTTTCTTGCGAAAACGAAATTTTTGTGTTCTTTAGTCATAAACGCTGTGCTCTCTTAGGATAAGCTTAAAAAAACATGAAAAATAATTCATTTTCAGAATATACCACGATTGATTCGTGCATTATTCGAAATATTTTTACGCTTAAATAATGCAATAATGGCTAAACTTGTATTAAGATTTGCGTTAATGTTCGAACAACAACAATGGGATCACGAAACACCACTACGTCAATTTCAACGTTTAACGTATGACGTATTAGATAAAATTGAACGTCACGATGTAAATATACATCGTATACGTGAATTAGAACTAAGTGAAGTTGGTAGTATAATACGAAATCAACGAGAAGCCTCACAGGTTAAATATTTAGCGGATTGTTTTCCGTATGTGGACATCGAAACGAAAATTATGCCAATAACACGTTCTGTATTACGGATTATTATCGATATTAAAGCAGATTTTAAATGGGATCCGAAAATTCATGGTTATGCTCAATCGTTTTGGCTGTGGATTGAAGATCCTGATCATAATATTATATATCATCACGAATATTTTCAACTAACTAGAAAATTGGTAAGTTTATTTATGCCTCGAATAAAATACCTCATACAATAGACTGGAAGCTCATCACAACTCAAAGCATTCAATTTTCTCGCTTCTGTCTAGTAAAGAGGGGAAGAATCTGTCAGTTTCCAAAATTTCCGCTTAGTTAACATTACCGAAAATTCGTTTTTCAAAACAGGTACGATTTTGCCAGTTCTGCGACGATTACTGAATGAATTCAATGGCGAGTAATCAGATTAGGGTACTCTTTATAAGGGGTTGAGATAAAAAGAACCATCTCTGTATAAAAAAAAAAACAATGTTAAATATGCCTACATTTGAAGCCATTTATTTATTAAAATATTCGAACAACCTCCCCCAAAGATTTTCAGAATTGATTTAGACTTGGTCCAACTGCATGTAAAAGAAAAATGAGAGCCTAAATGGCCGATTGGTCTAAGGCGTTTGTATTTGACTGTTTGTCTATTTATTCTGTTGGAAACGGACGTTAAACCCCATTATTATTATTATAAAAGAAAAATCAAGCCTTCTATCCAAAATTGCCTTGGCGCTCGTACATTCTGAATGATAAAAAAGTGTTTTTTGAAAGTTTTTACGATTTTTAAATATTTTTTTTTATAGGTTATGAAAGATGAACCAATAAAATTGTTTATAACGATTCCATTGGTGGAACCAACACCTCCACAATATTATGTACGTGTGTTCAGTGATAGATGGCTGCGCGCCGAAAGTGACACACCATTTAGATTTGATACGAGCATGTTACCAACGAATTTAACCATACAAACCGACTTACAAAATTTACAACCGTTATCAAAGCGAGCACTTAAAAATAACGCTTATGAATCATTATATCCATTCAATTTTTTCAATCCAATTCAAACCCAAATGTTCTATGTCCTGTATCGAACAGATCATAATATTTTGTTGGGAGCTCCAACTGGATCTGGTAAAACTATTGTGGCTGAGATAGCAATTTTACGGCTGTTTAACACTGAACCCGATCGAAAGGTATATTGTTATATATTAAGCAAGGAGTTTTATTAACTAAATTATTTAAAACTTCAATTTTCATTTATTTTCCGTGAGGTTCTCTAACAAAATTTTTGTTTATTTTTTTAGGTGATATATGTGGCTCCCTTAAAAGCTTTAGTTCGAGAACGTGTTGACGATTGGACTAAAAAATTCGGCGAAAAACTTAAGAAAAACGTGGCAGAAATGACTGGTGATTCAATGCCTGATAAACGAACGTTAGATCAAGCTCAAATAATCATAACCACACCAGAAAAATGGGATATCGTGAGTCGTAACTGGGAGAGTCGATCATACGTACAAGCAGTGGGTCTTCTCATTATGGATGAAATACATTTGTTGGGTGAAGACCGTGGACCTGTTCTGGAAGCAATCGTATCCCGAACAAATTACATAGCGTCAAAGCATAGTAGCACAATCCGTATGATGGGATTATCAACGGGTATCGCAAATTCATACGATTTAGCGACTTGGTTAGGTGTTTCAGAGGAAGGTCTTTTTAATTTCCGTCCATCGGTACGACCTGTACCACTTGAAGTACATATATCTGGTTACCCAGGTCAACATTATTGTCCACGTATGGCTTTAATGAATAAACCCACTTTCCAAGCAATTCGTGAGCATGCGCCGTCCAGCCCAACTTTAGTTTTTGTCTCATCTAGACGACAAACTCGTATCACTGCTATGGAACTGATCAATTTCGTTAGCATGGACTCAAACAGTACCCAATGGCTTAATATGTCTGAAGAAGACATCGATAACATCGTTCGAAATGATATATCCGACGAAACGTTAAAACATACCCTAATCTATGGGGTGGGAGTACATCATGCTGGATTATTGGAAGGCGATCGTGTTATTGTCGAGCAATTGTTTTTAAATCAAAAAATTCAAGTTCTTGTAGCAACCGCTACATTGGCATGGGGTGTGAATTTCCCTGCTCATTTAGTCGTAATTAAAGGTACTGAATATTACGACGGGAAAACTCGTCGATACATCGATATGCCGATTACCGATGTTCTACAAATGATGGGACGTGCAGGGCGTCCACAATTCGATCAGAATGGTGTTGCCGTTGTTTTGGTACAGGATATTAAGAAAAGTTTTTATAAGAAATTCTTATACGAACCGTTTCCGGTTGAATCGCATATGTTGGAAGTATTACCTAATCATATTTATGCTGAAATTGCGACTGGTTTGATAACGTCCAAACAAGTTGTACACGAATATATCACATGGACGTATTTATATCGACGATTAATTAATAATCCGCAGTATTATAATTTAGTTTCCACGGATGATGCGGATATTTTGGAATATATTACGAATTTAGTGAATTCAACAATTGATATTCTGGTTGAATATAATTGTTGTACTGTGGACGAGGTAAGTTCTACCTTCTTTTTAGAATTCCGTAAACAAATGACAAAAGAGGGCGCCTATAACTTTATTATATCCGCTCGTTCTAGTCACACGGTAGTAATCGACTTGGAAAACCTAAAAATGTCAGAAAATTTTTATATCTGTCACTGAAAATGATTAAAATAAAAGATCTGGGTCTTTAAAATTGAATTCTGAAGACTTGATTCTTCAACGTATTACGGGTTCCTTTTGAAATTTTAAAGGGAGGGCGAAGGAATGAAACCTAAAGAATTAGGGAATATTATAAAAACAATTCGATCGCTACACTGAATTCAAAAATTTTTTTTAAATTCTAGGATGGATTTTTGTTATATTCGACGCCAAGCGCCAAAGTTGGATCAAATTATTATCTAGATTACCATACCGTTAAATTTATGACGGATAAATTGCATCCAAATTTGAGTTTGGTGAATGTCATAAAATTAATGTGCGATACTTACGAATTTTCTGAAGTTCCTGTACGTCACAACGAAGAATTAATGAATGCGTAAGTTATTTATTTATTTATTTATTTTTTTTTGGAAATAATTTCGGGTCAAATTTATCAATTTTTATGTCAGTTTTTCCTTATTATTCACTCTTATGTTAGATCAATCTTTTTCAATTGGGCGTAGAAATCTTTGAGGCGTAGGAAGTTTAATTTAATAATGCTAATAAACAAAAGAGGGGTACCGCAAGTGGGTCCCTAAACACCTAGACCAAGAGCCGAAGTTAGAATGTGGATATATCCCCCCTCCTATGGTAATTAACCCCCCGCTGGCACAACACAGAAATATTCTGTAAATATTCAACAAAACGGACCCAAAAAGTATATTAGGGGTTTTCGGGGTCGCTGATTACGATTCCGTTGTTAAAATGTGGATATAATCCACTCCCCCTCATGAGGTAATTCATCGCCCGCTGGCCCAACACAAGAATATTCTGTAAATATTCAACAAAATGGAACCAAAAATTATACTCGGGGGGTATTTCGAAATTTATAACCTCGGAATTGTGATCAGCGACCCCAAAAATTCCCGAATATACTTTTGTGACCCAAATTATCCCAAGACGGGGGGAGTATTCCGAAATTCTGACGTCGGAATAGTGATCAGTGACCCCGAAAACCCTCATGTATGCGTTTCTGGCCCGTATAAGTTTTAAAATTTTCAAAAATCACCACAGAAATAGATTCTATTAGTTATTAATTGGCTTTATTTGGCCCATAGCAATGGCCAAACTTTCTATCGGCAACAAGTTAGATGTAGATTTTGATATATGGACCTTCCAAAGCATTTTTTTTTTTTTAAATTTGGCCCTTAGATTTAGGTACAAAAAAATTTTTCATTTTACACTTTTTTCATCTAAAATGATTCGTCTATATAGATAATCTGTCTCTGGATTTATTAAAATGGATTATAATTTTTTTTTTCAGAACATTAGCTCGATCATGCCGAATTCATGTCACCGAAGATTTCGATTCACCGCATGTTAAAACATTCCTACTTATGCAAAGTCATTTTTCACGATTACCCGTTCCATGCGCCGATTATTCAATCGATCTAAAATTAATCTTAGAACAAAGTGGACGTATTCTACAAGCATTTTTAGATTATGCAGCCGTCAATGGTTGGCTATTGCTATGCATACAAATTGCTCATGTCTCACAAATGATTGTACAGGCTGATTGGATTGACACGACGCCATATGCTCAGGTGCCAAGAACTCACGATTCTCAAATCGATATCTTACAAAGTGTACATACCAGAGAACCGATATCATTTTGTAAATTTGTAAAATTAACGAAAAATGATATTATGGCAACTAAATTGAAATTATATAAAGATGGATTCACACGTCCAAATATACGTGATATTATCGATTACGTTCAAAATTTACCGCTACTTATTGTTCATGTAACGTTAAAAGATGCATTCGCAAAGAAAGTTTTTGAGGGATCTCCATCCGACTTGAAAACGAAAGTACTTACGTTGAAGAATAATCGTTTATATACGTTAGAAATTCGATTAACGCATTATAAGGGATATAATTCCAAAGTATATGCGCCAAATTATCCAAAAACTAAACAAGAAGGTTGGATGATCTTGTTTGGATCACAAGATGAGAATCTTGGACGAGTAACAGTGAAACGATGTATATTTAGTGGCAAATCAACGTGCCAATTTATTAAATTTACTACACCTAATTTTCCAGGTAAGCTATCGATCTCTTAATTTTTATCTATGGAAAAGGGCTTTTAATGTGCTAGGTTCTGCTTGGGAAGAAACGTCCCAAACACTTCTTTATATAAGGTTCAAGGACGTGCGAGTGCCAGGGCAATTTTAGATCAAAAGGAATCTTTCAAATGATTTTGATAAATTCGTTGTAAAATAATTCTTAAAATTTTGGTGCACTTCATATAAAATTTTAAAATTTAGGGAAAACATATCTCATCCCGTCAAATCTCCTCCTCCTTGCAAAGCGGCAATAGATTCTAAAACTAGAAAGTTGTCAAATGAGCTATTGAGTTGCCAAATTTGATAATTTTTCGCAGAGACACAGCTGTTTTAAATTTAGGTAAAAATGTGGCCCCAATAGGTACTTCCTTAACACTATGTCAACTTACCTAGAAATGTTCAACCCTTTAGCTCAATTTAGAGGAGCTGTAGAGGTGTGCAAGATCATTGAACGTCGAAAAAAGCTGTTTTCCTCCTTGTAAAGCATTATTCTGTCTAGTATACGACCCTACATATTGAATTATGATCTGAATTACATCAATTCAGCTCATTTGTATAAAAGGTATCACTGGAGAAGGTAAGATATCGCGTAAATTGTATCTTAGAGGTTATAAAACATCTCCACTCCTTCCCGTTGACCTTTATTAAAGTACATAAGCCTATATTTTCGAGGAAAATATGACTAATAAATCCATGTTCATTGGGTTTTCTCTCGTTGGAAAAATTTAAATTCCCAAATCATACTCAGAAAAACATTTATTTAAGAATTTCTTAAAACTTTTTACCCCTAAAATTAATAAACTCTCGACGACAATTTTCTAATTATATTTTTCTAACTTTTTCTAGGAGAATACATTTATCATATCATGATTATATCAGATTCATATTTTGGTTTGGATCAAGGATATACAATGATTTCTAAAATTGAAATGTGCGAAGAGTCTGATCCCGAAGACGACGAAGATGATGTTCCCGAAGTGGGTGATAACTTTGCACAAGCTAATCCACCGGATAATTATTTGGAGCTTGATTTTCCTAAACTTCCTCAAACTAGTTCAATATCAGAGCAACCTGGACCCTCAACGTCCAAAACTTAAATTTAGAAAAAAATGTTTGAATGCTTTCTATCACGTCTTGTGAACCAGTTATTATAAAAATTGAGAAGTAGATATATTTTGGAGTCTATAAAATTATAGACGACATGGAAAGCACACAGTCTACGCAAAATTTGGTATTTTTATACGAGGTGAAGCCCCCTCCAAAATTTTTTTGAGTATTCATTTTTTTACATACAAATAATGCCTTGTTGATTAATAGAAAATTATTTAGAAAAATATTTTATGGACGCGGTTATTTATAAAACAATAACAAACGAACTCTCTCTAAATTAATAATTTGAAGAAAAAAATATTTTCCAATTTCTTGGAATTATTTAGGGACCATTCATAGCCCATTCTCCCCTTTCGTCACACAGCATCACATTTTCTCAAACTCTCTTCCTTCCTTTTACGTGATCCATTATATGAATCACGCGCATTATACGCATTTGGAAAATTGTTTTATGTATTGCAGATTATTTTGAAAAATTTCGAAGATCAAAGGATTTTCACAAATTTTTTATAAGAATTTTTTCAGAAATATAATCTGTCGGACTTTTAGCGTCCCAGCAGAAGCAGCAAATTCGTTCTTTCAACCTAAAATAGAAAAATAGTATACATCACACAGGCAGAAAGTTTAAGAGCCCTGAACTGCGCGCAGAGCAGGAGTCTCTCAAACTTTCTGCCCTTGTAGTGTAATATACCATTTTCAATAATTTTTCCAATTTTGCGTGAAAATTAATTGAAAAAGAAAACTATGCACAAAAAAAGGAAATGAAAGTTATTTGAAAATGGAATTTGTTAGTACTTATTGTATATTTGTTAATTTATTATAAAATTTTCATATTATATTTTATAAAATTTTTATTGTTAAATAAGGAAGAGTCAGAGAGAGATGGAGGAATGTATCCACTTTACATTTCCCCTCTTGGGACTCTGTACTGTGTTTTATAAATAACCGTTATTGTGGTTATGTTTGGTATAAATGTTTATTTATTGTAGAAATAAAATAAAAATTGTGATAAAAATTTGTTTAATAAAGTAATTAATTTATATAAAAATAAATATTTTTTATTTATTTAGGAAGCCTACAGTTAGTACCAAGTGTAAGGGGTAAAAGTACAAGGTATTCAAAGTACAAAGTGTGTAAGAGACAAACTGAAACGCCGAAAGAGTTGGCTTAATGCCTTAAAAATTTCTTCAGTATGAACCACTCACATAAATCATCATGAATCTTCGGTTTTTTGACGATCAATCAAAATATTGGAGCTTTTAATTTTTATATTTTTGCTTTGATGCTTTATTTGTTTTGAAAGCATGACATGTGAAACTGAAATGAATGAAAGTTTACGATTACAGTCTTACTAGGGTACAGACGAATATACACGAAAGTTTACGATTACAGTTGACAGTTCCATTTCAATATTTCATAGATATCATAGATAAAATATAGTGATAGACATCGCGCAAGTGAAACTGAAATGAATGAAAGTTTGCGATTACAGTCTTAGTAGGGTACAGTTGAGAAGGTTGATGGGGTTCTTAATAGGACACTAACATAACATAGGGATCTTTGATGATCCCACTTGTAGGGTCTGTCTGTATGGAGGATGATGAAACACTCAAAAATGTTATTTACAGGGCGTCAGGTTTAGAATGTTTGTTCCACCAATCTTGGAAGAAATCTCGGCGAGGTAGAGGCGGATTTTCTGCGTAGCGTGGCCTCAACATAATTCTATAGCTTCATCTACTTAAAAATAGCCTCTTATCCGGAGTCGTCTTGGTTCGGGTGACAGGTTATTCTCAAAGAGAGCACAGAGAATCCCTTCGTCTAGGTGATAGGGACTCATTTGCGGTACCCGCCTTATTATAAAAATTGAGAAATCTATGATTCAATCATAATATTATAGAGTTCAATCGACAAAGATCCGCTTTGGCAGGAGCGCAACGGGCGAACAGTTACAGCCAGTTTATGCCATGGGCTCAGCACAGCTCTCAAATTTATCTGAATATGAAACAAATAATACAAAAAAAAATCTTCTTTAACTGAATACTGGAGGATTTATGTTGATTATGGAAGTCGGAAGAAACTACACGATTAATGGAGTCTGGAGAAACTACACGATCAAAAGTGAATAGGTGTCAATAAACTCTTGTCTCTCTCTTCTGTCAACACACTGATGTTTAGAGACAGGGTGAATCTTAGAAAATTACGTGGAATTTGTTTTTTAATGATGACATTATGCAGGATTAATAGCGGCTACTATTTTACCAATTCTTGACTTCGGATATGACTGGAAAAAAGATTACCTAATTTTGCATTGTACAGCGAAGCGGGCTGTTAGCGGTGGCGATTTTCGATTATGGTCTAAAAAAAATGACCTACACTAGCTTCTGGGAAATACGAGGTTCAAGAAAATGAAGAAAAACACAATAAATATGTCAAACTATGATTTTAATTTGACGGAAAAATACAATATTTTCTCTTTAATCATTTTACAAAGTCCATCAATACTTCCTTATTCTTTAATTTTTCTTTAAAACACTTGTCATTTCTTTAAATATATTTATTTTTTTTTCAGTTTATTTTTTAAAAGAATATAATATATAATTATTTTGAACTATTCCTTGACTACTATTGCAATAAATAATAATTACAGTCAAAATCTGTTATAACGACATCGCTTATAACGGCAAATCGATTATCATGACGCATTGTCAAGGTACCGGCTGAACCCAAATATAAATACATATGTAAATACATATTATGATTTATAACGGTTAATCATATTTAGAATAACGTTTTAATTGAAGGTTGTTCGTGTTTTTTACAAGAAAACCTTACCAGAAATTAAGATGTTGATAGGGACTCATTCGTTGGCTATTTCATATAATATTATCCTTCTCCGAGGAAAAATAAACTTGTGACTTATTAAAATTTTGAAAAAATGCTTCTAAAGTTTTAGCCCGTGAGCTAGGAACACTTGAATTGCGTCAACAGCCAAACGCCTGGCATTGATATATTTTGTAAATCAGACCAGAACTCTCTTAAGAACATGAAAAAATAAGAGTTTTAGTCCGTAAGCTAAGAACAACTAAATTCCGTCAACAGCCAAACTCCTGGCATTGATATATTTTGTAGATCAAACCAGAACTTCCTTAAGTTTGAAGGAGGCTGGTCAGTGTTGCTTTGTAGATTGACCCAGAACCACACTTTGCCACAGAATTTTTTCTCCCGTGAGTGATACTGAGGGGTAGCAAACTTTCATACTTTTACAAGGGGATATCGGACCCCAGGAATGCGGAAAGGTTTGATACTGGGCTAATCTATAGTCACACTAGTTTTTATTTCCAAACACAAACAATCTGACCTTTTTTGATGTTCCAGCTAGTCTTTTGAGGGCGGACCTTTCATTTTTATTCGAAGAAGGATGATTTTGAATGAAAGAGTCACCAAAATTGATCTCTTAGTTGATAATATTCCAGAGATATAAATTGTACGCTTATAACGACTATAATTTTGAGATCCGTTTATTGTCGTTATAAAAATTTTATCTGCATTTTATTTGTTAAAATTAAACAATTAATTTGAGCAAAAGAAACAAACAAAAAAACTAACAGCTGAAAAATTATATAATACATTTTTTTAACAAAAATGAAAGAAACTCGATTACAAAAAATTAACAAATATTACAAATATTTTCGCATTTTATTCTTTTTTTTTTACCTCTTCTATAAATCTTTCGTCTCTAATAAAAATAAATAAATTTTCTTTCTATTACAACAGTCAATTTGTTAATTATTTTTGTAATTGAAAAGTGTATCAAGTGCCACAAAATGGTATTATCGGTGAAATTACAGTCTCGAAACAACGTACTTAAAAAAATCTTATATATTGTTACTTTAGCAAGTTCTTTTCTGTCCTACTCTTATCTTCCTTATTCTTTTATCAAATTCCATGACTCAACCTTCATTTTCAAGCTTATTATGTCTAGGTTTGACAAAAAATGTACTCACGGTCTAAAAATGTACCGCTTGGCTCTAATTGTATCGAGAATCTGAAATTGCGCTTCCTATGAGATTTTGCGCTCTAGAAACTCGAATTTTTGTTTTATTGGAATTGAAGACAAAAAATTTTTCTCTCTAATCAGAAATTCAATCATTTTGAGGAAAGGAGTCCCGATTTTCTTATTTTTTCTTAAACAGGGGTAGGTTTAAAATCATCGTAATTCCATTCCCGTTTTCGAGGAATTGGTAAACAATTTTCGAGTGCATTTGTGGGACTTAATACACTTTCTATAACACATAAACTTATTAAAAAAAAATTACAGATTTTGTAATCTAATGTTAAATTAACTAATTAACATATTTGTCAAATTGAACCACGAACCAGTTTATTTTCCACTTTCCATGTCTATTTTCAATTTTCATGCCTACTCTTTTCTCATCCAACCCCCAAAAATGAAAATTTTGAATTTCGGAACACGTAAAAATTAAAAGCTACACGTAATAAACTGTAGCTTTTTTGTAAAATGAAATTGACTATTGTTTAGTCCGGCTTCTATAACTTACTATCATCAACCGAATCTCCGCGTTATCCGAGCCTACAGTATGTTCGGATAATAAGGACAAATTCGGATAAAACGTATTAAGCAGCTATAGTATATGCTGTACGATAACTGTACGAAAACTTAATTTTTCATGATTACTTTACAATTAACTAGACATAGAAATTGAAAATATACATGGAAAATTCATTATTGTAATGAAAAGCAACCGTCGAGCACAGTGAAACCTGGTGTGAATGATTAGTAAATGCATTTTTCATCATTTTCTCATATTGGATGACAAACAACACAGTACAACACGATAGATACCAATATCTATTTATTTTCTATGAAATTTAACAAGCTAAACCTTGTCACGTGATTCATTTTCGTGATCAGAGAGTTCAGTTCGATAGAAAATAGCTGTTAATGAAGGGTGGTCAAAATCCCTGATAAAAATGTCCGATTCAAATTTCCAATTCATTCCGATTCAATCTAATAGAACCCAATATGAAATTTTCAATTCGATCAAATTCATGAATTGGAAATTCCCGATTGGTTAGTTCTATTGAATTGATTCGAAATTCAATCGGAATTAGTTGGAAATTTTTTCCAATTAAATTTCGATTCAAGATTCTAATTGGAGTGAATCGAAAATTCTTTTCCAATTGAATCCTATTGATTCCAATTCATTGAATTGGAAATTTCCGATTCACGAATCGGACTTTATTATCGGGGAAAGCAAGACAATTTTTTTGTTCGGGTAAATCGCTTTTCGAAAGTTCATTTATTTGATATTTGATTTTGGTGGATCAATTTCAAAAATCGTAGTCCAACAACGAAAAAAAAAGGAACTATACACATACAGGTTTTTTTATTTTATAAATTTTTTTTAAAATAATTTTTAACATCTAACAGGCAAGAAGAAAAATCAAGACTATTTTTTTCTTTTTTTTTTTGTTATAAATAAAAATTCAAAGGTTGTCTTTGAGACTTTACTATATTGAAATTTATATCGAAACCCAATTTCTAATGAATAGGTATTTTCTCTTTATATTTTCTTGGTAATTAAGTTCTTTCAGTAAAATAGTGAAAAATAAATTATAGAAAAATTTAAATTACGTAAAATAGTACGGTTTAGTTGCAAATATAGACCATTCTGGGAGAGAGCAATTGTTTATATATATAATTTTCTTAGGCTTCGATATCAGGAACGCCAAAAAAAAACTGGTTTCCATTTCATTCTAATAAAAATCAACGTAAATCAAACAAAAAAAAAAGAAGCATTTTTGACGATAAAGAAAAATCGAATTTTAAAGGCTCAGAAAATATTTGTATTAATTTTTAAGACTGAAACTTTTCAGGATTCCTTGGCGTATCCAGATTTTTTTGGGAAGAAAATGGATCATAAATTTAGCTCAGAAACCGTACTAACGATGATTTCCATTTAAAAAAACGTAAATTTACTTTATTTATTAAAGCTAACCATCTTTTTTAAAGTGGGGCGTTATTGGGTTATTTTCGAATTGCTTACTTGATGGAAAATTTTAGATTCCAACATTAAAGCATTTTAAAATGCATTGTTTGAATTTTTTTACTGAAAGAACCTAAATTGTTTCGACAAAATTTAAACCATTGTGAGTGCTTTTGGAACTTTATGTGAGATTCAAAGCTCAGCTCTTGTAATAAATTAAATTGTTCTAAATATCATGTACAATGGAAATCGGTTATAACGGCATCGATTAAAATCATAGAGATGTTATATATAAAATTCGCCCGCAGAAATAGAAGAGATAGAGTCACGGTAGATGTTGCCCGACAGAGACAGATGCCACCCAACCTTATTTTGATAGTCGCAGAAGTTGTTTTTAACACATGACAGAGATTTCCACATACACAGCGGCGAACGGTTTGTCTAATCTATAAATATAATCTCTTTGGTTTAAATACGAATCGGTTATTATGATCAATTTGTAAGGTAAAAACTCAGCGCTGTCGGACACAAGCATCAATAGGCATTCGGGAGTTCCGTTCGCGGACTGCAAGCTGCTCCTTAAAGAGAATATCTTAAAAAGGGCCAATCTTAGATGGAGGGAGGAACTTATGATACGACAAGACAGATATGGTAGGAGTACAATCATAGGCGTTCCGAAGATCTTACATCGGTTTCAAGGGCCTCTACAGTGTATTACGACTATTGCAGGAGCTGTAACAGATTGAAGGAAGAGGAGGTGATGTCTCATCTTCTCTGCCACTGTCCAGCTCTTGCCATGAGGAGGAGGACTTATTTGAGCTAGCTTCTCTTTGACGACCTCTCTAACCTAAAGTGTGTTGACGTCAAAGCACTCCCGCTGTTCTTAAACAGCTCAAAATGGTTCATGGAGTAGTGGTCGGGGATGGGAAAACCCTTTTTCGGTATCATAACGGACCCCATGGTCTAAGTGTGTCCCACCCCATGACAGCCACTATCCTGAGTCAATATTATAATGAATAAGTCACCAGAAATTATTATGTTACTCGGGGAGCTTACTTGATGCCCTAATTGTCTTTTGACGATAGGGCTTTCATTTTTATTCGATGGATAAAGATTTTTTTGTGAAAGTATCATCAAATTAGTTCTTAGCTATCTTTCTATCATAAGACAATTGGATATAACGACTATAATTGTGCGTCTCTTCTTTAATGTCGTTATAACCGACTTTTAATTGTATGCTTTTTATAAATCTACCAAAGATAATAAAACATTCCAGGTTTTATTTGTTAAAAAGAAAAACGTTTCTTTGGTTTTCGAATCAAAATTAGTTTCTAATTAATATGATGCTTGGCTATTTTTTCTGTAAAATACGTTTCTAATCTCTTTTAAATATTTCATTTTGTGAACTTTGTTTCACAGAGTGGCGATGGAATTGGTTTCATTAAACTGGACGAAAAAGTTAAAACTTAAACTGTAGTTAGATAACCACTCCATCACAAACAGGTTAGGTTAGGTTAGGTTACTTGAGTTATCTTAACCTCGCCTCCCGCTTGTTTTGTTAGCCGCATGTTATTATTGTTGTTGCTCTCGATTTACCGTGTCATTCAATTTACGTTTACTGTGTTAGTGCAATTAAGTAAGGATTTTTTTAAAAATATTGACGAGGAAGGTTTGTTTATTTGTGAATCATATTTGCTGTTAAAAAAAGGTAACTTTTTTCATTAAATTTATCAAACTCAAAGCTTTTTGTTTATTTGCCCCCTTTTTGTCCGGTAAACAGAGGAAAGTTTAAGTATTCTATAATATGTCTCGAAAAAACATCTTGCGCGAACTTGCGCCTTTTTTTTAAGTCTAAGATAAGGATAGAAATTAAGATAGCTTAAGTCAAAAGTCAAAAAAAGGAGCAAGCAGTTTCCCATTGAAAAATTGTATTTCAAAAATCACCTGAAGTGGACACAAAAGCACGCATAAATACGAAAAAGTCAAATATGATAAAGACGAATATGGCTAGAAAAATTGTTTTTTATTTTTGATAAATAAAAGGTAATTTTGCATTCAAATAATCTTTTTAATTAATTGTGCGCCGGTTATTATCCTCAACAGAGAATCTGAAAATTTTGTACCCAGTGTGTTTGATTTAATAAAATAAATTTTCATATATAAAATATAATTAGCCAAACATCATATTTTCGAGACACAAATGGAAAAATTATTTTCTTTTTGTAAGTTAATGAAAATTAAATGTTAGTAATGCGAAACAGAACATACACGAAAAATTAGCTTGTTTTAGAAAATAACTAAATTAAACTTAAACTATATTAAGTAGAATAATTTAAAATTGTCTCACTAGATTTGTCTTCTGGATATGAATATTTTTTCATAAGACAATCATGATTTTAAGATGGGATTTTCATACACTTTTACATCACATATCCATTTTTCATACAATGTATTTTTATAATTTTCGTGAAGTCATTAAATTCGTTTCTGTTGGTCAAATAATCTAACTGGCGAAAATCATATTTTACTTAACTATAAGATGATTATAACGCTGTCACAAATTTCAAATATCTGTAACTCGGAAACTGCATACTCTACACAATTCCTAGACTTTATGATTCCGCTCCCTTATGCTCAAATCATGAAATCATTTTAAAGTAATTTTTGCTCAGTAAAAAAAAAGGTACAGTTATTTTTGTGAAACAAGTTATGCAAAAATATATAAAGTAAAAACAAACAATTGACTGAGTTAATTGTTGAAATACCTTGTACAGAAAGTGTTGAAAATCAGTGCTTGCAATATTTTTTATAAATTAGAAGAGTTTAAAAAATCAATACAATTATAGCGGCCTTTCGGCCGCCATTTATGTGGTATTCGAAAATTTTCGAAAGTATTTTCTAGAATTTTGTTTCGTTTTGCAAGAATGTTTCACAAGACGACTAGTTGCAGCTATCTGCAATTCAACTCTATCATTTAAAGTTTTGGAGAAAATGGACACCAAAATAATGCCCTAATTTGCGTCCTCACGGATAAACAGAAACGTTTATGAAAAAATGTTTCAACAAAATTTGTTTAATTTTTTATAAGGAATATTTTTTACATTTAAACTTTTGTTCTATCTCTAACGGTTTACAAGATGGGTCCTTCGAACCCAAGACTCAATTGACTTTTGTTGCTCATTTACGAACTTAGCCTCTCGAACATTTTACTTCCTGACCACGCTGTAAAAATCAGCTTGATATCTCATCTCATTTCGAGAGCTTTTGATCAGAACGATCCAAAGAACATTTTAGAGTTGGTTGGAAAAAGTTTCACAGAAAGGCATCTTATATTGTGGGGTCCTTTCGATCTTGGCGCTTGTGCAATAGGAGTTTTTCTATCATTACAAGAGTAGTGATTGTAGATTACGTCAAGTCTATTCAGATCACTTTAAATTTTAAATAACAGAGCTAACCAGTATATTTTGAACAGATTTAAGAACGAACAATCTCATTTCCATGACGACTTACTATAGTTCGATAATTTGATCAACAGAGGAGGCATACATCGCATATATTGCCAGAAATAAATTAAGTAAAAAGAAACAATAATAGAAATAGAACCCATCAAAAAATCGTTTTGCCTTTTTTAAAATTAACTATTGTTAGTAAATTTTTCATAAATAAGCATAACTAAACATATATTGGGTGTGACGTGCATTAAATATGGGACCAGCCCTTTGTAAAATCCAGCTGTTCTTTCATAACGCCATGTCTTCACTATACAGTCCCATGTGCCTTCATAACTGTGATGTTGATCTTGTAAACGGGCACGTATTACCTACAAAATATAAATCTATATAAATACAACTGAAAACAAACAATTGACTGAGTTAATTATTGAAATACACTGTATAGAATGTAATGATCACTATGATCAGTGCTTGCATTATTTCTTTTTTTTTTTATTTGGTTTTCGAAAATGTTATACAATTTTTTATTGTTTTTCGAGAATACTTCAAAAGATCACTAGGTTGAAGCTACATGTAAATTTTCAACTGCCCATCTTTTATAGTTTTGGAGAAAATTGGCACATACAAAAAAAATGTTTCAAACAAAAGTTGTTTATTTTTTTATAAGGAACATTTTTTACATTTAAACTTTTGTTCTATCTCTAACGGGTTACAAAATGAGTCCTACCCAATTGGATTCAGGACCCAATTAACCTATGTTGCTCATTAACGAATTTAGCCTCACTTTTTACGTCCTGATCACGCTATAAAAATTTCAGCCTTATATCACTTTTCGTTTTTGAGTTATCATGTTCACAGACGGATAGACAGACGGGCAGCCGGAAATGGACTAATACTACAGATTAAATGAAGCGTAATTATTTGGAAAAATTGTAAATGAATTTGTTTGATATATTCACCTGATAGGGGTAAGTTGTGGCAGCGGCAATTAATTTTGATACTGCCGCAAAGAATAAATATTCATGTGTACTCAATTTAGTGTCGATTGGTGCTCTTCGATATTGATTATAATAATTTTTCATTTCTTCATATGTCATAAATTGTAGAGCACCATGAGTCACTCCAAACATACCTGGCACAAAACCCTGAAACACGTATCAAAAATATAAGATCATATGTTCCATGTATTCCAGGTCGATTATCATCCTGTTTTCGAAATTCCATATGATTTACTGAAGTTTTGGAGGCAAAACCTACACTAAATGTCAGCTTTTTATCTGTATAATAAAAATTTTCATAGGCACAGAAAAAAAGGTGATTTCGGAAAAATTAACGATTTTTGACAGTTTTTTGCAATTTACTTGAAAACTATTCAATTTTCCTTTGTTTTGCATTGAAAAATGTTTTTTGGTGTAGTTAGATAACCACTGCATCACAAACAGGTCACTTGAGTTACCTTAACCCCACCTCCTGCTTGTTTTGTTAGCCGCAATCTTCCTGCTCTTACGGGTGCATGTTATTATTGTTGTTGCTCTCGATTTACCATGTTATTCAATTTACGTTTACTGTGTTTATTAGTGCGATCAAGGATTTTTTTTATATCGAATACGAAGGTTTGTGCTTTATTTATTAGTATTTATTATTCATGTTTCTATTAATATAATTAAATATTTGTGATTCCTATTTTTCATTAAATTTATCAAACTCCAAGCTTTTTGTTAATTTTCCCCTTGTTGCCCAGTTAAATTTTTTGTAACAGAGCAAAGTTTATGTATTCTATAACATGTTTATGAAAAAAAATCTTACGCGAACTTGCGCCTTTTCTTTTAAGACTAAGATAAAAAAGTCAAAAAAAAGGAGCAAGCAGTTTTGTAGTGAAAATTTGTAACTTATAATTCCAAAATCTCCTGACGTGGAAAGAAAAGAAAGCATAGATAAGAATGATACTTTTACATCTTTATAGTCTTTTAGATCAATTTTGAGCATAAAAATCGTTTCATTATATTTTGTCCGGAAATTTGGTATAAATATTCCATTGTGCGCTAAGTAAAAGATAGAAAAATAATACGCACCTTGTATAAACCTCGTACACCTTCATGTTTGTAAATTTTAATAAATGCATCAGTCATGCCACGATATGCTTGAGGACTTTTCACAACCGATTCATATTGTAAACATAAACGAGTTTTAACCACCCAAATTGGGTTCGTCATAAATAATGTCAAAACACCAGCTTCTGCAGCAGCAATCATGTGCATTGTTGGACCTAATGGTTTTCGTGTATTCCCACCTTGTATCCATGTTTTTATGGAATTATAACTGTAACAAAAAAACAAAAAAAAATTATTATTATATCATGTATATGAAATATATCAAGGTATACTAAGTTTAGTCTCAAGTTTGTAACGCTTAAAAATATTGATACCATGAACAAGGTGTTCATAAAATCACCTAATTAATTCTTTTCCGGTTGTCCGTCTAAGATCACTCAAAAACGAAAAAAGATATCAAGTTGAAATTTTTACAGCGTGCTCAGGTCGTAAAAAGTGAGGTCGAGTTCGTAAATGAGCAACATAGGTAAACTGGGTCTTAGGTCCCTCGGACCCATCTTATAAACCGTTAGAGATAGAACAAAAATTTAAATGTAAGAAATGTTTCTTATTAAAAAATTAACAACTTTTGTTTGAAACATTTTTTCGAAAACATCACTGTTTATCCGTGAGGGCGCAAATTAGGTTCGAATATTGTGTAGTATGTATTACATGGGATTATCAGTCATATGTGTGTGATATGTATGTATGGCTGGTTATCCTCTTTACTGACATGACGTGAAAAACAAACGATTTCGTAATCAACACTGCCTATACATGGTATTTCCACAATTAACTCAGTCAATTGTTTGTTTTCACTAATTTTCTAGTAGTTTCGGCAATGCGGGGTACAAATTTTGTGATTTTAAAAAAACAACAAGTGAAAATAAACAATTAACTGAGTTTATTATTGAAATATTCTGTATTAGTCTAGCCAATAAGCACCATTTTTGAGGTGTTTTGTTTGAAAATTTTTTTCGTAAACACCACTGTTTACTCATGGGGGAGTAGAAGAGGGAAAGCTTTCGATATATCGAAAAACAAGAAAAATATCGAAAAATTTAATTTTTAGTATTCGTCTACATTCATGAAGCTATAATAAAAATCATCATCAAAGTAGAAGACTTTAAAATGGTGTAAGTTTCAAAGTGCGTCAAGAACATTTTTTGCATAGGAAAAATTTTTCCTCACTCTGAGCGATGAACAAGTTGAAAATTCGAATACAGCGGGTAGGACCTGTAAATGCATACGAAACTCACTCAGCGTCTACACTAGTTTGTTAAAAAAAATTAAATATAAGCAAATTAATTGTTATTGTTTTTAAAAATTCATTATTTTTTGTTATCAAAAATTGACACCAAAGCTATTAATAATAATTCCCGGTAATGCGATAATATTTAATTTTTGTTATATATGTATATTAACAGTAGCGCAGGTATACTTATCAGAGGGGGAAATATGATATACCTATTAAAAGGGTGATAAGAAACAATGTAAAGTATATATTTTTAGCGATAAAAAATAATTTTTAGCAAGAATTTAATAATAATAAATTTATTTGTTTAAGTCTACTGGCCATTACAAATATATAAAACTAGCTCGACTCGTGCGGAATTTCGCTCTCGTCGTTACAGCAACCCGTGGATATAAACAACAAATTTCTTAGGAAAGTGGCGAAAAAAATCAAAAATTCTTAAATTAATATTAGGAGAACATATATTAAAAATAGTAATTATATGTCTAGAGTATAAGGAGAGCATCTGTAAAAACTAACATGTTTGCCTAATAAACTTATTATTTAAATTTATGATATTTTTTCGTTCAAATTATTTGTCTAGCGTGTTTTTTCCTAAGCGCGGCAAAGATTTTCTGTTCTATACATGCTAGAAAAATGGGATTTGCACTAATCGACTTGAAACAAAGTAAAATTTAAAGTTCGAAAAATTTCGTTTCCGCAACTTTCTCACCGGAAAATTGCGTTGTGGAAAAAGAAATTTTTCTAACTTTTCTGTTAATTTGGCTTTATTTCGAGTCAATGGGTGAAAATCCCATCCTTGTGGGGTAGTTTTTCGCGAGCTCTCTTAACAATTAACAATCAAGCATTTAAAATACAGTTAGGCCTTAAATTTTTGCGTATTCACGTTGAGTAAGCTTTACATTACAAATAAAAATTTTATACATATTAAAATTCTGATTTTTTCATAGAATTTTTGACGAAAATCATAAAAATCGCGTTTTTTTTCTTCAAATTTTACAAATTTTTTTACTCGAATACTGTGGGGTTTAGAGAAAAATTTCTAAGAACATTTTTTGTTAAATTTAGCCCTAATTATATGATAAAAGCGATTTACTTATTTGTTTAAAAAAAAAATTAGTTTAAACAACATCCTACCGAGTTACCCACCGACAACTTGCACTTTTACGTTCAGAGCATGCTTTAAACGGGATTATACAAAAATTTTCGATACGAAAATTAAGCACATTCAACGGCGGATTTTGCGGGGACTATTTGAAGAAAGAGTCGCAATATTATTTGAAATTAAATATAACCGGCGCTGGTCACGTAGACATTTCCGACGTTTAAAAATAATAAAAATGACAATTCCAGATGAATAATAACTACGTATTACAATATTTCTTCCATGACTATGAATAATGTGTACGCCTATGGCTACATTACATATTTTAAAAACAGTGATTATTTCTAGAAATTTGTTTAATTGTTAATTAGTTATGACAAAATAAAAACTAGTTTAATCTAATTAAAAATTTTATAAAAAACAATGATGACAATTGGTTTAATCAACTCTTTAATTCTTAACTTCAATATTGGGATTATTTAGTTAACAAAATAGAAATTTTCCAAAAAAAAATTGACTTAAAAATTTTAATATAATTTAAAATAATTTTTAAGGGACAAGCTTTTATTTGTACTAAAAGTAGAAAATAATTTTATCTATGAGTCACTCATACCCGACTATTTGTAAAAGCTTGAGGCGCTCAATTTAAAATATCAAAAATGAATCGGAACGCATCATCTACTCCACATGCCTAATTATTTTTCGATTCATTCTTGATATTAGGCGCCTCAAGCTTTAACAAATAGTCGGGTATGAGTGACTCATAGATAACATACTTACATAACGTAAAAAGCAAACGATTGTGTAATTAACACTGTCTATACATGGTATTCCAACAATTAATTCAGTCAATTGTTTGTTTTCACATGTTTTATTATGAAACCATATTTTTAAAATATATTTCAAATATTTGAATATTTTATATAAATCAAAGTCCCTCATTAAAGGCCAGTAAGCAAAATTTTTGGTTTTAAAAGAAATAATCTGTTTTGAAAATAATTTTAAGATGTTTTTCATTTTTGATGTGTCTACCAAAATATGTTGATACTTAGTTATTTTTCAACAATTTCATTATCTTTTTTAACCCAATTAAAGTTCAAAAATTTTACAAAATTGCACGTATAAACAAAATTTTTTAAATGTAAAAAATGTTCCTTATCCAATAAACAACTTTTGTTTGAAATACTTTTTCGTAAACATCATTGTTTACCCGTGAGGGCGCAAATTAGACGTAAATTGTATAATATGTATCATATGGGAATATCAGTTATGTATGTGTAATGTGATAGAGTAATCAACACTGTCTATGCATGGTTTTTCAACAATTAACTCAGTCAATTGTTTATTTTCACTTCTTTTTATGCCTTTTAAAGAAAAGCTGACAAATTTTGGTGTTTCGCTTGGATTGGCTTTTGGAATCTGATGATGCAATAAACAATAATTGTGTGATATTAAAATTTATCAAAAAAAAGGGGCTCGCCTTTAAAATATCAATAGGTTATCTACACTCATTAATCTCAACTAATTTTACTAAGAGACAAGATTTGATTTTTTGTATGTTTGTTTGTAATGGATAAACTCAAAAAATACTTCAAAGATTTAAAAATTCTTTCACCTATTATAGCAACGAATAACATGGGTTGTATTTTAATTTTTTTATAATTAGGGTTCCGCATCAAAAACTTAAATATACATTGGAATTTGGTTAAGTGGGACCTGGATAAGTAAGAACCTCCATAACTGGAACTCATGCTTAGTTATCGTGATGACATACGGACAGACAGACGACAGACAGACAACCGGAAATGGATTAATTAGGTGATTTTATAAACACCTTTACCAAAATTTTGTTTAAAGCATGTTTTTAAGCGTTACAAACTTGGGAGTAAACTTAGTATACCTTGCATATTTTATATACATGGTATAAAAATTTAGGTTCCACGCCAAAAAAAAAAAATAAACAAAATGTAATAACTATAAAAACAATAAAATTACTCACAATAAGAAATAAAATCCCCAAGCACTACCAGAACCCCAAACATTTGGTGTAACACCTCGATAGAATCCACGAAGACCCTCTTGTCGAAATATCGTTACAAAGGCATTGGTTAACCCTGAATACTGTGGTACAACTGCGGTTCGTCCATCATTTACTGAAACAAATAAGAATTATTTTTAATAAATTTTTGTTAATTTTCATTCAGAAATTGTTATTTTTGGACAAAATTAAACTTTAAGTATATAGGAGAGTAGTAATTTTGCATTTAGGTCACTCATCCACACTATGATATGAAAACACATCCTCTGTTTAAGTAGTGTTTTATTGGATGAATTTTTTTTTTGAAATTATTTTTTATTAATTGATTAACATAAGAGTAGGTTAATTATCTCGTAAATTAGGCTTCAGATCCAAATTTGGTAAAGAACATCTTCTTTCTTTTTTTCTTTGCTTATTCGGGAAGCGAAAGTTCTGCAGACAATTATAGAACACTCTGTATATGGTTTACATTGAAAATTTAATACTATTTTTTAACAGAGTCAATAGAAATATAATGCTAAGCTTTTGCGACACACTTAACAGGGTTATTTTATGCGTATCATTTTTTATGGTTTAACCCAGCAAAAAGATTATTATTAAGCCAATAAAATGAATAAAACGAGCCGACATGTAAATGTTTACTTTAGAAGCTATCGTACGTAAACAATATTATTCTTGATAAAAAAAATTCACTTGTTTTTAATAACACATATGTTTATAATTTGACAATTTGTTTCAAATATTTATATAAAACAAGTGAAAACAAACAATTGACTAAGTTAATTGTTGAAATACCATGTATAGACAGATATTATATATTGATTAAGGAATCTTGTTTTTTTACGTCATATAAATAAAGAAAGATACCCACTCTTAGATAGCCACATAAATTTAACTGATATTCCCATATAATACATACTATACAATTTGCGCCTAATTCGCGCCCACACGGGTAAACAGTAATGTTTACGAAAAAATGTTTCAAACAAAAGTTGTCTATTTTTTTATAAGGAATATTTTTTATATTTAAACTTTTGTTCTATCTCTAATAGTTTATAACTTGCTTTGAAAAAAAGTGTAAGAAAAATTTTACAAATAACGAACATGGATAATCGTAATATAGTGGAACCTCGATAAGTCGTAATCCTCGAAAAAAAATGTATCAAAATGTTATTTCTCTGCGAAGTTCAAAACGCAAACTCCGTAAGTCATAGTTAATAAAATACGATCGCGCCTTTCTCAGTCGAAATTTTAGTCGTATCTCGAATTACTTGTGAAGTCAAAAACTCATTACCTCAAAACTTAATTTCCCTTGAGGTTCGAGTTATCAAGGTTCCACTGTATTAAATATACGTACATATCTATTTTCAACCCTCCAGTTAAATTTGAAGTATCTTTGAAGTAGGGAAACGAATTTATGTGTTATCAATCCGTTTCCTAGCCCCTCGAACACTATTTAAGAGATTTTGGAAATATTTGTTTGAAATCCCTCCTTCATAGATTCTTCAAATTGAACTGGAGGGTTGAAAATCAGTATGTAAGTTAAATGGTCCCCACATTACTGGAAAACCTGAAAATATCAGGGAATTCCGTAAAAAAAAAGTTCTCTTTTCCGTTGACTTTTGATACAATGTATAAGTCTACACTTTCGGGGATAAGATGACTAAAATTTTTTTTTATTAAAATATTAAAAATAAATTGAAAGTATCTATTCGTAATCGTTTATGATGGAGGGGAGGGGGGGGTGTGTGTGTGTGATTTGATATTTTTGTAACAGAAGGTCGTAGTCGTAATAATATTTCCAAAACCAATATTTACAGTGAATATTTCCTAATGATAACAGCTTAAGTAAATTAAAATTAATGGATATTGTATTTTAAAAATAATCATTTTATTCTATAATTATATCGATTTCAGTAACCCGTTTCTTCAGAACACCTGATACTACTATTATTAAAAAAAAAAAAGAATACAGTCGAATTGAGAACCTCCTCCTTTTTTTTGAAGTCGGTTAAAAAGAAATCGTCATACAGATTGTATCAAATCTTGTAAGTGTTAAATACAATAATTAAATTTTAAAAAAATATCACATTTCTTTCTCTTTGAAGTTTAATGTCATTAAATTCAAGGTTTCTGCTGTAATTACTAACTTTTTAGTCATGTATGTCCCGAAAATAAAGACTTATGTACTGTATCAAAAGTTAACGGGGTGATGTGAGAATGTATGGTATACATATACAGTGGAACTTGGATAAGTGGGGCCTGGATAAATTAGAAACCTCTATAACCGAAACTCTATAAGTAAACCTCTATATCTGGGATTCGTTCTTTCGATTTTATAGTCATAGTTACCTCCATGAAGGTTATAAAGAAGGAGAACGATCGCTATAGAAAATATTGTCCCGAAATATGGATAAAATAAGTGAGGCGCTGCGATCGCTAAGTTGTATCAATAAAAGCGGGCTGTTGTGCGCTAATTTGAAATGATATATCAATTTGTACATTATGCAACTAACTTCATCTACTTGTACTCATAAACAGCTAACTTCGCAGATACTACTTCTTGATGACAGCGCGGCTGGTGGCTGAAAAATGAACTATAAATTCTACAAATTTTCAGGGACAGACGCGCTAATGCTTTAACACGTAACGATCGTTCTCCTTCTTTATAACCTTCATGGTTACCTCTATAACTGAAACAGCGAGTGAATTTTATATACATTAACCTCTGTAACTGAGATAACATCGTTTTGTTTGTTTACTTACTTTTTTTTCTTATTCTACCCGCAAATTCCGCACTTAACTATTTTTGATCCTCAAGTTTTTTTGGAAAATTCCGAAACAAAGGCTCAATTCGTTATCAACGCGTGAAAAACTGAAGTTAATATCTGTTTATGAAAGTGGGAAGACACGCGAGTTGAGTCTGTGTCGAATTTAATGAGATTTAAATCTACTCTTTGTAGAATAATTCAGAATAAAGATAAAATTCAATCACAATGTTCTGAAGAACAATGAAAACTAAAACGTGTACGTTTATCAGAATATCCTGAACTTGAACAGTGTTAACTAACATGGTTCAAGCAACTTCGTAACAAAAACGTTCCGGAAAGTGTATCGATGATTAAAGAAAAGGTACAAGATTTCGCACGAAGGCTCGGTTTTCATAATTTTTGTAGCAGCAATGATATTGATAATACGTTATTTTATTTAATAAAAGCACTTCTATAACTGAAATAACCTGTATTCACCTCTATTAATGGAACACTCTGTAAATGAGACAGATATTTATTTGAACCTGGAAAACTGTGACACTAGATAAATGGAATATCCCTTTAAGTGAGACAGGTCCCTTGATGTCTCACTTAACCAGGTTCCACTGTAATTAAATAAACACCGCACAAGTTTCTTTTTTTTTTTTTAATTCAAGGCAAAACTGAAATTATTTGAAATTATGTACGCTTGCATATTATTTCCATATTTATAACATTTTAAGGTATAATGTCCGTAATCTTTCCGTGTATCTGTCTCTCTCTACAACTACACGCGACTACTTTCTCTAATGTCTCTCTACTGCGATCAACCATTTGGCGACGACTTTGTAGCTCTATGGTATTATCTCTATGGGTGAAAATCAAATGTTAGAAAAAATGACAGTTATTGATTGAATTTTACATATTCAAGGCCATTTCATAATTTTTATTTAGTAAAGTTACATCAGCCATTAACCGATTACATTTCTTATTTGTATGACTCGTTCAAATATTCAAATAATTATTTCCTCAATTTCTTTTTATATAACAATAACTAGCTCGACCCGCGCGGAATTCCGCTCTCGTAGTTACAGTAACACGTGGCTAAAAACAACAAACAACATGTTTCGTAGAAAAGTGGTGAAAAAAATCAAAAGTTCACTAAATGAATATTAGGCGAACATGTATTAAAAATAGTAATTATATATCTAGATTATTAGGAGAGAATCTGTAAAAACTAACATGTTTGCCTAATAATGTTTTGAATATTATATATTTAGAGTATTAGGAGAGCATCTGTAAAATCTAACATGTGTGCCTAATAAACTTATTATTTAAATTTATGATGTTTTTTCGTTCAAGTTTCGTCTAGCGTGTTTTTTCCTAAGCGGTACATTTTTAGACCGTGAGTATATTTTTCCTCAAACTTAGACATAACAAACTTGAAAATAAGGGGTAAATCATGGAATTTGATAAAGGAATAAGGAAGATAAGGGTAGGGCAGAAAAAACTTGCTAGAGTATTAATATATAAGATTAAACTGTTGAAACAATACAAAAGATGTTTGCGTATTTATAAAGAACAACTTTCTAATTTAAAGTTATGAATCAGAGTGAGGCTTAAATTGAACCTGAAAACTTAGATCGAATTCGATGCCGCTATAAGATGTGTGCCTTTGAAACTAACATTATTCGATGAAAAAAATATTTCCTTCGATTAAATTATTTATTTATCGAGTTTGAAGCATATGTCAACTGAAAAAAGACACCCTGTTTAATACATATATTTAAAAACACTTGCACCTCGAAAACGGCGAGGATTAAGGAGATATGCAAGAATTGAATAATACTGGGGATTTCGATAAAACTTAATACATTTTTTGATTAGCAAAGCTTCCAAAAATCACAAAAAATTCCTAGGCCACCGGGCTTTTGATTATTATTTTATCGTTCAAAATTGACTGAAAAAATGATGAATCATATAGGTTATACTTTTCAATTGGATATTTATATATCAAAAAATCTAGAGAGTGTGATAAAAAAACTATCTAAAATATTTAAACAATCTTGTAGTTTATAAGAATACCATAAAAATATAAGGTTGTCGATGATATAATAACAAAATTTTAATTTAATTATGAATTCATCGAAGATCCATCATTTGATGAACAGAGACGACTATAGTTAGAGTATTGATGATTGAAGAGAGATATCTATATTATCAAATTTATAAGTCTCACTTGCACACAATATATTATATAATTTTTTTAGTTGCGTGGTATTGTAAAACCAAAAATAACTCATTATTTTACTACAAAGCATGTATTTGGTTAATATGTATTTACCATGAAATAAACCAAAACTTTTTTACAATGCTGTAGAATTACAATCACCTTAACATAATCTTCAGTTCATTCAAATTTATAATCAGCACCCCAAATAAATAACAAAGCTTTGCTGTCTATAACGACAAAAAAACTGCACAGAATTTTTTTTCTAATAGATTTGTATCCACTGATCTGGGTAACAAATTAAAAAAAATTTTCTTGCAGAACTCATTTGAAATATCGAATGTTCGAGAAATTTAGGGGAGGTAAAGTGGGAGATACTGACTCAATAGGGAATCTCAGTTGATCATATCTTAATCGTACAATGAAACTAAATATCTAAAAGGAAAAAAGGGTTGCTTCTTTAAATTTCTCACAGTTTATAAGGTTTTAAAAATTTATACCGAAAAATCGACCTCAGGAGTTCATCAATGGTTACCCGTGAGAACGTCATAAAAATAATTTTTAAGACTTTCAAAAATTTCGTAATTTTTGAAAGTATTTTCCAGAATTAAGTTTCGTTTTTCGCGAATGGTTTACAAAGCCACTAGTTGAATCTATCTGCAAGTTTTCAACTCTTTCACAGCTTTGGGGAAAATGTACACCAAAGTTTTTTCCTAAGTTGCGATCTCACGGGTAAACAGTAATGTTTACGAAAGAATGTTTCAAACAAAAGTTGTTAATTTTTTTATAAGGAATAATTTTTGCTACCTTTTGCAAGGCTTTTTTCCTTATTGCCATGATTTTTTATTTAATTTCGTTGTGCTATAATAAATTAACGATATCTGCTTAGTTTGTGATAATCCATGCGGGAAAGGGAAGATGAAAAGCGAAAACGCTTGGAGGAACAACAAAAGGAAAATGTTTCAAAGACTAAAATAGTAAACTGGCAATTCAGGTGTTGATATCATTTCTACTATTGTCTTTAATTCTTTTTTAAGTGCTTGAATTGTCCGAATGTGGCTACAGCGGAACGTAATGCTGAGAGTTATTTAAAACAAATCCGAAAACCCACATTAATTCGATTCAAATAATGCAATTAACCAACTTAATACGCAAAGAGCGAATAATCATGACTGTTTCAATAAAAAATATATTAATATGCGTAAAAACTTACCAGCAAAACGAATTTTGATTAAATCTAAAGGATGCAAAATTAATGTGGATGTAACACCACCAGAAATTCCAGCAATCAAATGTTCAATTTTAACATTTGGAAGTGAAGTTTTTGTTGATCGTGCGGCTGTTTTACTACCATTTGTAGTTGTATTCATTTTTTCAACTAGCATATTACATTAAAAACCACACTCAAAAAAAGAATACTCAACAATTTTGCTTAAAAAATATCAAAAAAAAAATTGCACTAAAGTATATATTTATTAAAATAAATAATTAACCAAAAATGGTTTGGCTACACAAATTTTGGAGCACATGTTTATGCCACACAGCACGTGATAATTGTATACTATGTTTGCAAAATATATACGAGATATGATAACATTTGAAAGTAAGTAGCCGCCATTGTCATCAAATCCCATCAGTCAATGAACACGCGACCGTTTCGTAATGTCTCCCACATTTGACAGTTCAGCTACAAATAAATTTAACCCTCAAATTTTTTTCAAAAATTATTTTTTGATTTCACATAAAAATTGTTTTAAATAATTTATACACTTTCAATTTACACAAAGTTCTTGTACAATATTGTCAAAAAGTCTTTAATAAATGATAAAATCCGAAGTTTTTTTTTTGATATTATAATATATCAGTCATACCACAGTTGATGTTATTCCAAACACAATGACAATTTTTAATATCATTGTGGACTTATTACGAAGTTCTTTTTATTGTTTTATTTTTTTATATAACTTATTTTTATATCAACTTATTTTTTTAAACTGAGAACAATCGTGAACTTTGTTGACAAAAATATTCGTCTTTTACTTACATATAATCAAAAAATGAGTTCGATTCGAAAATAATTTATTTTTAAATATTAATATATCACAGAGCTCTAGTTGTCTTATTATAGAGAAACCTGATGCATTGTAGATGGTGCTTTTTAAAAAAATAGTATCATGTTTGTTTAAAATTATCATTTAACTAGCCGCTTGTTCTGTTTTCAACTTTATAAATAACTTCCTTTATCTCCAACCAAATACCACCACATAGTACCTTAAGTCCGCACATACCCTCATTTTGCTTGGACTTGAACGCCAAGTTTACCTCCACGGCCCTATGGATCCAAATATCCAAACACAAGTACAAATACCATAATATCTCCACACCTTAAAGGTAAGACGTAAACCATCGAGACTTTATTTAATCAACGTAAGTCTTAATTACTAAGAAAATGCAAGTTAGATTATTGTTTAGCTAGCATTAAGACTGTTATGAAAAATTTCGTTCTGCATGGTGCATCGTTGATAAGACGATTTCATTGACTTACTGGCAAGAGTTTTCGCTATGGAGATTTTTCAATATGGAAAATACACGATTTCTCAACATTGAACAACGAAGAACAGATATATGGTTGAATTTTAAGAGCGTGGATCTTACCTTAAAAGTCAATTCGATCGCGCGAACGACCAAAAATCTACTTTTTAAAGCTTAAGGAATAGAAAAATAATTCAAAGATAACCAAATGTTCATTTTGTATACTTGAATTTGAAAAACAGACACTTTTTTTTTTTTTTAATATTTTTTTAAATAAATTTTAGGGATTTATCACAATTAAATCTAATCCAAAATAAATCCAAAATTATATAGAGTCGCAATAATGTTAACAGCAAAAGTTTTATACTCAACTCGGTATATTTATGATATTTAAACAATTAATTCCGTTAGTTGTTTTGACATTTTTCAATTTGCTTGCAATTTTACCCTGGTGGAAAAAATATTTGAAAAAATAATAAGTCTTAACAAGTCTTAGGAAACTCTGAAAAAGTCTTAGAAACTTTAAAAAAGTATTAAGAACTCTGAATAACTCTGAATTAGACTAGTCCGAAAACGTTGAGAAATTCAAAGTTCCTAAGACTTTTTCAGAACTTCTAATTCTTTCTTCAAATATTTTTTCCATCAGGGATTCTTAAGAGATACTCCTTTTAAAAAATCGCAAAATAATTTTTGACCAAAATCCATTTTTTTTGACTAGTAGATGAATAGATCCCAAGATATGGACTGAAACTGGTCCGATTATACCTATAACTCAGAAACTATTTTTACAGTCATGAAATGAACTCTATTTTTGTATTCTTTGAGTCAAATTATTTTATATACTGAGTTTTATCGAAATCGGAAATGCAAACTTTCATCGATATTTAGCAATTTTCATAACTTCCTTTGAACAAATCGAAAAATAATTTTTGTTTCGAAATTCGATAAAACTTGTTGTTTTAGGTAATTTTGATCAAAAATTGGGTTAATTTGATGATAAGATAAATAGTTTTTTACATTGCGCTTCAAATCCTACACAAAGTCATGTTTCAAATTGATATACCTCGATGTCTCGAAAATTACTCATCTAAGAATTGATTGAATTTTTGTGTTTTTGGTCCAAAATAGATAAACTAATAAAAAATATAATCTAAAATATTTGAAGTTTTCGATACTTTTTAAATATGTATTTGCTTATTTTAAACTGAGTAATGCCATCTGTGATAAGCTTTGTGTAAAACATGAAATACTAGAACTCTATGGACAAAATGGTAGTTACATTTCTATACCGCTTTGCACATTTCGGAGTGAAACGTCATTGCCACTGGATTGGCGATTAATATTTCATTTAAAATTACATTAAAAAAAACTATGTGCAAATTGTTAAGTACTTGACAAAGTAATTAGTGGTATAAATAATTGCATAAATCAATAAACAATAAGAAAAGAAAAAAATTTAATATTAAGTGACATTGTAGTTTATATTCAATAAGTAATATTAGTTATAATGGCGGCCTTACCAAGGAGAATAATCAAAGAAACTCAACGTTTAATGCAGGAACCAGTGCCTGGTATAAGTGCTGTACCCGATGATAGTAATGCTCGATATTTTCATGTAATTGTTACTGGACCAGAGGATTCACCATTCGAAGGTGGTTTATTTAAATTAGAATTATTTTTACCAGAAGATTATCCAATGTCAGCACCAAAAGTACGTTTTATAACCAAAATCTATCATCCAAATATCGATAGGCTAGGCAGAATTTGTTTGGATATTTTAAAAGATAAATGGAGTCCTGCATTACAAATACGTACAGTTTTATTATCAATTCAAGCGCTATTAAGTGCACCGAATCCGGATGATCCATTAGCGAACGATGTTGCTGAATTATGGAAAGTCAACGAGGCGGAAGCTATCAGGAATGCCAAAGAATGGACACGACGATATGCAATGGACAATTAAACAAACAAAATCAAATAAAAAAAAAAATTTATAAAACTAAATTTAATATCGCTTCTTTTGAATACTGTATTTTGTGTGTTGAAAGACATGAAAAAAAAAAACTTAAACCATTTTTTGAAAAAAAAAAAAAAATATAGTGACCCGAATTTTTTGCTGTGGATAAAACACATCTGAACACGTTTTTACATAAAATCAAAAAAAAAAAAACACACATACACACGCCATAATATTTTTACATAATTCTATTAAAAATAAAAAATTGATGAAAATTTGTATAATTCAGTGGCGGATTTAAGCATAAAAAAGTATGGGGGCAATTCTTTTATTGAATTTTTACATTAAATAATAAACATTCGAATTATTTATAAAAAACTTACTCGTTTAATCAAAACCGGTTATGATGACCTTGTTTAATTATGGTCGTTATATCCCATAGTCGTTATAAGCGATATGTACATTTTTCTTCTATGGAATAACTATCTTCCAGAGAGAAATATCATTAGGAGGGTAATCTGGATGACTCTCATTAGAAATCATCCTTCTGCGAACAAAATGGACGCCCGATCGTTAAAAGATAGGTTGGAATACGAAACAGTTGGGTTGAGGGCACCCTAACGAAATCGGATTCACGGTAATGATTGACCTTGAAATGTGTGAGAATTTTAAAATTCTGGAAAAATCTGGGTATTTGGTACAAGGGAAAATGGATATAAAAATACTTTTGAATTTCTAGAATTGAATTCTGAAGATCTGATTTTTCATCGATTTCTCAGAATGTATACATTATGTATTAATTTTAGCCACAAAACCTTCATTTTTGGGTTATAGTTATTTGAGGGATTTCGGGCCCATCTGCTAAGGGACAATTGCTCCTTTATCGACCGTTTAAATCCGCCACTGATATATTTAATATATTTATGAGAAAAATCACATCAGGTTTCAGCTCGATCAATTTTAATATCTGCGCTGTAAAAATTTAATATTTTAAAAATTGTAATTCTTTTTAAGATGGATTGAAAAAAAAACCATGCGGCTTTAAAAACTACATAAAAATTTGTCTTTTTAGTGTGAAATTTTTATTAATTTTCAGTCGAAATCGCAATTCAAAAGGTGATCACGAATATATTCGAAACTTTTCGAGAGGATTTAATTTCTTTGTATAAAAAAAACCTGTAAAATTTTCATCTATAATTTGTATATATTTTGTAAAACATCAATTTCGAAAATCATGTTTTGAATTTGCGAAATAAATATCGGAAATTATGTTGAATTATGGATCTTTTTTTTTTGGATGTAAAATTAACGATCATCCAAGTTTTTCTTTATTTTATTTTTCAATCTGGAAAAATAGCACGATTTTCTCGAAGTTTCCAATTTCAGGACGATAGAATTGGCATGTTTTGTAAGGAAAATAGGTGAGGTCGTAAATAAGGTGTCGAATTGCGAGGATTTGTATTAACCATAAAAAATTAAAGTTACCTGGGGTAATTTACTAAATTTAAGAAATTCTTGGGCTTAAATTAAGTTGAAAATTAATCATCCAAATAAAACTAGGCAAAAAACAGAAATTATCATTTGACCCTACGTTTTTTTATTCAAGATATTTGTTCGCGAATTATTATATTTGTGTGCGAAATTTACTAAATTTACGATGGGAATCCAATTTATTTTATGGTGTTGCAAATTTCTACCATTGTTAATATCTTAGGGGGGTCCATATCATTACTAGAAGCTAATTGGATGACTTTCAAAACGATGACAACCTGTCAAAAGACAGGTTGGGTTGGGGGCACTTCAAAGCTATCGGGTAAAGGGTAATAATTGACTTTGAAATGTTAGGTAATTTTAAAATCCTGGAAAAATCACCGAATTTTAGTATCTGTCATGGAAAATGATAATTTGATTTTTCATCGATTTCTCCGAATGTAAATAATCTTGATAATTTATTTCTGCATTAATTGTGTGCGAAATTTGCTAAATTTACGATTGGAATCTTAATTTTTATTAAATTATTAGTAAAGTTTTCAGGAAAAACAATTTTGGAAAAAATGAGACACTTTATTATTATTCCGACTCGTTGTAAATTGGAAAAAGATAAATTTTTTAAGGTTTTATATCCAAAAATAGTTGGAACCATAATTTTCCATAATAATCGAAATATCCTTTTTTTGTTGTTGTAATTACCGAGCAAAAATACATTAAAAAATTTGGCTTCACGAATGTATTGCAATTTTTGATAGAGTAGGCATTTTTTTTGATAGGCATTTTAGACAAATTTGAAAATGAGTCTCGAATGGTTTTATCAATTTTATTTTGGAAAAATGGTTGTTATTTAAAACTTGTAGATAATAAAATTATTTACTACTTTTGTTTAAAACGTTTTATTCTAAAAAAAAAAATATATATATATATTGTGCAGGGTGGGGCCTCCATCAATCAACGAATCTAATCCAATCGAGAATTAATTCGCAAATTAAAGAAATTTTTCTGGAAGATATAAGGAATTTCGAAAAAGAATTTGGGCTATTCAAAAAGAGAGAATATTAAAAAAACTTGACAATAGACCAGAAACTACTTAACACATTTCGGAATCTAAACACATTTCGGACGCAAAACTATTGGAATGCATGTAGAATGGGGGTAGTTAGGATTAAGTCGATCCCGCATGTATTAAATGCAAAAGCCATTTATCTTATATTATATAAATTGGTTTGTTGGTCTGAGAGACCCATGGGCGAGTTTACGAAGGTTAAAGACCTAAAGATACCCCACTTACTTAGATGATTAAAAGTTTCATCTCGATGTGAGGTGAAAACTTTGATTCCAAATATCGTTTAAATACAGTTTTGCAAACAATTTGGTCGAAAGACCTTTTGATTGGTGTTCGTGTTAAACCCTTTAAGAATCGATTTAAGCCATAAACACCCATTCTCAGCGCATGACAATGGTTTTGTGTTACTTTTTTTTTTTACATAATATTCATTTGGCTAACATTTTTCGATTAGTAGTTCGAAACTGTACTCTAAATACACTATCTAATATATCCCATACATTAATCAATATCTTCGGAGTATACGCGATTCGATTTTGTCCTAAAAATCTATTGATATTTCTCACTCTATAAATGTTCACATTACAATCTTATCAGCGCATTGATTGTATAGTACAATGAAACTAAATATCTCAAAGAAAAAAATTCATGCATCTTTGAAATATTCCACAGTTGTTTAATAGGTCGTAAAAAAGTCGACCTCTCAGGGGCGCGCCTAACCCTCTTTTTCGGGGGTTTAAATCAGTTTTTAAAAAATTAGAAAAGAACTATGTATCAAATAAAACGACCTATGTATAAAAAAAAAAAAGTAAAAGAACTAATGTATCAAAAAAAAAAGTTCCACTAAAATTTTTAGCTGATTTAATTGTGGACATTTTTTTCGACTTTCTACCTTCAAAATTGACCGAGATATGCCGATTTTAAAATCAAATGAAAAAGTATCCATCTTGTAAACCGTTACGGACAGAACAAAAGTTTAAATATAAAAGTTATTCCTTATAAAAAAATTAACAACTTTTGTTTGAAACATTCTTTCGTACATTTTCTACGAAACGTTTCGTGTACATTTTCTCTAAAACTGTAAAAGAAAAGAAAGTTGAAAACTTGCAGATAGCTTCAACGGGTGGTTTTGTAAACCATTCGCGAAATACGAAAGCGAGCTACGAGAAACGACTTACCCGCCGACAACCTGCACTTTTACGTTCAGGAGCACATTTGAAACGCGATCCTGCGAAAATTAAGCTTTATTTAATGTCTAATGCTGAAACGGGACCGTCAGAAAAAGTTTTTTAAGGAAATGGACACTTAAAAAAATTGAGTCAGTTTGAGCTATCAAATAGGGCATTATAGTATTCACGAGAGAACTTTTCCACCAAGGACAAAATTTTCCTAATTAACGTCTTACTAGAAAATATTTTTGTTTCAAGTGCCTATGTGTTAATGGGAATTATTTAGAATTTTGAAAAAGTCACCGAAAATATAGAAAATTTATTATATAATCGGGATTTTATTTTTAGTAATTAAACTAATTATCCTCTTTTTATCCTTCTTAAGTTTCAAAGAAAAAATACTTCAAAGAGTTGGTACACTAAGTTTTATATCCTCAGTTTGAATTTGTGCGCAAATAGGTGGCAACAATTCAGATTCAACATTTGTTCAGTTCTCCTAAAGTGAGTCCAAGGTTTTGAGCTAAATATTTTAGATTTACCTCAATCGTAAGTTCCACAAAGCTGTACAACATGAGTGAAAATAGTGCCATTAGAAAAAAAAAAAAAAAACAAAAAAACTTTTGAACAAAAGTTGTAAAGAATACTATTATCTACAAAATTGGACAGGAAAACACTAGAAAAATCTGAAAAAATACTAGGGCTCAATGTATATGTGAGTAAGATCGTCCGCCAAATTTATTCCGATGTCAAATTAACAAAATGTTATCAAATATTAGTTTTGAGTCAAGGTAAGTTATTTTAGTTTATTTATTATATCATTGTAACACGAAAATTTGTACGCAGTTTTATAGAATATATGCCCATAAAATACGATTACATTTGACAAAAATTCGTTAATTTTCGTGTGACGTTTATATAATTATTGTTAGAACTTATGTTCACTTAAAAATAATATTTGTTTATTTGACATCGGCATCAAAATGGCGAGCGATCAAACCACATATATATATAGATGGTTTACCTTAGTTATATTCATAGATAATAGATATCATACACACAGATATCTGTGGTTATATTCGGTTAGTGCCGGCAATCTGCCGAATTAGCAACTCGAGAAAAGTAAATGAGCACTTTTTATAATGAACATATTTTGGTGTCAAGATGACGCAAAATCGCCAGTTTGTAGATACTCATCGAATACACTACCGATTTCTTTTTAAAGTGATTATCGTCACAGACTATAATATTACGGGACATACCTTTAGAATAGTATTCGCTTCATTAACAGCGTCTCCGTCAACGTGTTTTTAGTAGATACGATTCCGTCAAACATTGTATTTATAAAAACAAAAATTTTTTCTGAGTACTCAAATAATTTTGGCTGAAAATTAAATCAAGAATTTTAAAACATAAGCTTTTAATTTAAATTTGCTTTATTACAATTTTTTTGGAAGAAAACCAGTATAAAAGTAAAAAATATAAATATTTGATTAATGCTTAACAATTTCGAGGAAAAATACAGTCAAAACCAGTTACAAAGACATTAAGAGAACCTATAATTATGGTCGTTATAAGCAATATGAACATTTTCTTTGCGATGATTATATTCTGAGAAAAATGCTATTAGGAGTTAATTTGATGGCTCTTCGAGGAAAACTAAGAGCCCGGTTCGCCACAACTGGACTGTTTCGAATTTCAACTTGTTTTTACCGACGCATTGATTCCGTTATAATAACTGATTCGTCATTTTAACTGATTTTGAATGTTTAAACATGAAAGATGATTTAGTCGATATTTTTTAATGTATATTTTTGATTAACGCTCTCCAGGTACCCAGACGGCGAAACTTAATCAAGTCACATAATTTTATAAGTTATTTGAAACATTTATTTTGTTTGTCTCAAATTGGAGTGAAAAATTCTGGGAGATCTTGGGAATAAAAATGAATTGTGATGCCGAAAGGCAGCGCCTTGTATAGTTAAATGAATTTAAAGACTGAATGTAAATAAAAATAGATTCAAAAAAATTAATAAAACACCGCCTGGGTCCAATAAAATTATTATAACGATTTTTTACGGCCCTTTGATCTATGTTTTTTAGAAATTTTGAAAAAACTTGTTGTTTATATATGTTGTCAAATTATTTTGCGCAGTTTTCAAGAATGCTTTCAAATAAACCAATCTGTACATTTTTGTTTTGTAATGCTTATTTACCTTATACTCCTTATAGGCGGAGAGCTGGTCGCCACCTTGACTAAGGTACTCTCCACAAAACTACAATTTTTTGTATGATTGTAGTATCAAAACGTACTTTTGTCTGCCGTTTACATATGTTTTAATTTATATTACCTGGAATTCATAAAATAAATGGCAGAAGATTCTCGCGGTTGGAAGTACCTGTCAGGTGTGTTTAAAATTGTGACAAACGGACGTATTTTATAATATACTTTAACAAGTCTGCCGTTTACGTATGTTTTAATTCATGCTATTTTAAGCGTGTAAAAAAATTGGCAGATTTTCTCGGTTGTAAATACTTGTCTAAATTAAAACATATGTAAATGGCAGACGTATGAAACAATTATAAAAAAAGAGGGGGTATTCTTGCAAACGGCGTTACCTCAGGCAGAAGTACGTTTTGATACTTAACTATAATTAAATCAATCATACAAAAAAAATTGTAGCTTTGTGGCGAGTATCTTAGCCAAGGTGGCGACCAGCTCTTAGACTATTATAGCATTAAACCCCTTTATAATAGATTTTCCAATAATAATCATATACCACTTGACTTCTAGTCGTTGCGAAACCACGGCGAATAAATTGATACGTGGTTTCGCAACGACACACATAATATTAGTACATATACGTTAATTATGGTTATTTTTCCATACATCAGTTGTGTAGTCTAAATCACAAATATTATTTTGTTGTTTTAGTGATTACTTAGTTCGAATCCAGGTTTAAGACTCGAACATTCTGAATCTAATACCTTACAGATTTCTCCAGGTGCAAATAACATGTTTGGAAGTTCCGTGATCCTTCACACAGGCTCTACAAGTGAGATCATTAGAGATCTCCATATTGTGAAGGTGACAGTGTCCTGTCAAGAGTCCCATTTAGTTAGATAGGAACGTTCAGTCCTGTCTCTATGTCTATGACTAAATTACTCGCCTAATGTGAACAATACTTTAGCAAGTGCTTCTAGCTTGAGTATGAATCCGTTTATGTTGAATTAAGCCACCTTTTGTATTAAACATTTTAAAGCAAATATCGCATGAAAATTTTTCACCGCTATGAACTTGTTTATGTTTACCCAAATTACTTTTATCAGTAAATGTTTTATTACAAATATCACATGAAAAAGGTTTTTCTCCCGTATGGATTCGTTTATGTCCAACTAAATGGGTTTGCTGATTAAATGTTTTATTACAAATATCACATGAAAATGGTTTTTCCCCCGTATGAGTTCGTTTATGTAAAATTAAATTTTTTTGAGTAGTAAACGATTTATTACAAAAATCACAAGAAAATGGTTTTTCTCCACCATGAGTTCGTTTATGTTGAATTAAATTGCTTTGAACTCGAAATTTTTTATTGCAAATATCACATGAGTAAGGTTTTTCTCCAGTATGAGTACGTTTATGTTGAACTAAATTGTTTTGAAGAGTAAATGTCTTATCACACAAATCACATGAAAATGGTTTGTCTCCAGTATGAGTCCGTTTATGTCTCACTAAAGTACTTAGCTGACTATATTTTCTATTACATACATCACATGAAAATGGTTTTTCTCCAGTATGAGTCCGTTTATGCTTAATCAAATAACTTTGGGTATTAAATGATTTATTACAAGTATCACATGAAAATGATTTTTCTCCACCATGAAGAAGTTTATGTTGAACTAAATTGCTTTGATCAGTAACATCACATGAAAACGGATCCTCTTGAATTTGAACGGGTTGTGGTTCTAACATACTTTCTTCTAATTCTTCATCTTTAATCATTAATTCTGTATGTAATTCTTTTTCAAGTTTCATATTTTTAATCACAGACAAATGTTCCTCTTTTCGTTGAATTTGTTCACATTTCGTAGTAACGCTACTGTTGTGTTTTTCTTTCATCATTTCACTACTGTCACCTAATATTTCATTTTTAATTATTCCACCGGCAATAACTTTAACACTTTCAATGTTTTCAAATATTTCTTGCATTGTATCACTGCTTTGATCTTCTTTCATTTCTAGATTGTCTTCTAATATTTCATTTTTAATAAATATTAATTCTGGTTTTGTTTGTTTTTCAATTTTAATATTTTGTTCATTAATAAGCAAATGATTATTTATATCAGGAAATGTACTATCTGTCATTTTTTTAATATTAATAAAATTGTAAATATCAATTTTTTACTACAACTCAAATTTTGTTTTGAAATTGTCAATCAACATTTCTCTCTCAGAGTGCGTTCCACTAAGCACTCACAACAAACCCGGAAAAAATTAGGTTTCAATTTGTAAGTTTGAACAATAAACTTTAAAAATTATTGATTAACTATTTATATTTACAAAATTTATAATTTAATATTTTATGTTTAATTTTGGTGGAATATTTCATAAATTTACGTGCAAATATAATCAAAATCTCTACATATTATAAATGCGAAAGTAAGCATGTTTGTTTGCTTGTTACGCTTTCACGCTTAAACTAGCGAATGTTTTTTAATGAAACCATACAGTAATATAGCTGATATATCAGAATAACACATGAGCTATAATTTATAAAGATATATTAAAAAGAAATACAAAAATTTAATTTAATTTGACATTTGAAATTACCATAAATTACAGATTTCTGTAAAAATAGTCAATATAAAACATTTCAAGGCCATCTTCTCTGATATACTCAATGAATAATTACTATTATACATTTAAAAAAATAATATATTTTACGTGTGTAAAACAATCCCCACCATTATTTCGAGTGTTATAGAAAAGGGATAAGCGGGAGCAATCTTTATCAATTTTTACTTTTAAACCCAGCGAAGCGTGTGGGTATCACTCTAGTGTCTTACATAAATATAATAATATATAGGGTGTGTTCCGTAATATTAACCAGTATACTGGCCAGTGCTCATGATGTTAGAAATCAACGCCATATTGTAATGGTATACTACGTTATATTGTACAGGTAAGTTTTTCAAGTTACACGATTTTACGCAAAATTTCATCATACATTCGCGTTCGGTTGAAATAACTCAAGTTTTAATAGAGATATTTGAAAAAATATAAAAATATTCGTAAACTAGAACATTTTTGCAATTTTGTTATATACATAGATAAAATAATTACAATATCTTTGGTTATATATAATTAGCCTTTTTCCTCTGAAGATTAAAAAAAGATCCGCTAGATGGGAACACTAGGGGGGGTATAAATATATCCTGTCATCTAAAGGATCTTTTTTTAATCTTCAGAGGAAAAAGGTTAATTATATGGGGTTTTCTATCGCTAAGGACTCGCACAACATTAATTAAAGTACAAAAATATTATTTATTGGCCAATCTACGGACGTTTCAAACCAAGCGCTTCGCGCCGAACTTATACAATATCATTTTTGTTTACAATTTTAACCATATCTCCGATTCTCTTGGTCGTATCAAGACGAATATAAAAATGACATTTTTTTTTTTCATGTAGAATAAAATGGTACAAATAGTTTCCTAAAATTTTCAATAGTTTAGGAGCTATGACCGTAAAAACAATTAATTTGTTTACAACAAATTTCTCTCCAATTCGAGCGATGAACAAGCTAAAAATTCATTGGATTAAAATACTTCGAAATACACTCCTTATTCGGTAGGACCTATAAACTCACTCAACGCCTACACTCAATTTGAAGATATGCTTGCTTCCCTTCACCTAATATGCTCCCTGTCAATGCCTACTACATGTTATTTGAGCGCCCATCGAATACTTACTTCACTTAGATAGCTGACTTTAAAAACATCTAGATTTTATTTAAAAATGTAAAATTCTAAAGTGAGAAAATTGATTTAGGAATTAGCCTTTTTCCTCTGAAGATTAAAAAAAGATCCTCTAGATGGCAGGATATGTTTGTACCGCCTCCCTAGTGTCGCCATATTGTCGCCCTATTAGCTCAGTTGGTTCAGGCGTAACCAATTTCGTCCGCGGTATGCTTAGGGTATCGGGTTCGATTTCCGCCGTCGCAACAAAATTAATTTAATTAATAGTTGTGATGGGCTGGTGTAGTGCATGGTATATGCATGAAGGAGGTGCACTCAGCCTCTGAAATTGAGGAAATGATAAATGAAATTATCAGCTGAAATTTTTTTGTAAATTATAAACTAAACTAACCACTTTATAAAACAAATGTTGCTTCGGTATTTCAACCTTTTTTTGATGAAAATTGATTTAGAAAGAAAAAAAAGAAAATTTCAATTTAAACATTTAATTCAACATTTTCAATTTAATTAAACATTTTCGATTTAATTTAAACAATGAAATTTTTTTGTAAATTATAAACTAAACTAACCACTTTATAAAACAAATGTTGCTTCGGTATTTCAACCTTTTTTTGATGAAAATTGATTCAGAAAGAAAAAAAAGAAAATTTCAATTTAAACATTTAATTCAACATTTTCAATTTAATTAAACATTTTCGATTTAATTTAAACAATGAAATTTTTTTGTAAATTATAAACTAAACTAACCACTTTATAAAACAAATGTTGCTTCGGTATTTCAACCTTTTTTTGATGAAAATTGATTTAGAAAGAAAAAAAAGAAAATTTCAATTTAAACATTTAATTCAACATTTTCAATTTAATTAAACATTTTCGATTTAATTTAAACAATGAAATTTTTTTGTAAATTATAAACTAAACTAACCACTTTATAAAACAAATGTTGCTTCGGTATTTCAACCTTTTTTTGATGAAAATTGATTTAGAAAGAAAAAAAAGAAAATTTCAATTTAAACATTTAATTCAACATTTTCAATTTAATTAAACATTTTCGATTTAATTTAAACAATGAAATTTTTTTGTAAATTATAAACTAAACTAACCACTTTATAAAACAAATGTTGCTTCGGTATTTCAACCTTTTTTTGATGAAAATTGATTTAGAAAGAAAAAAAAGAAAATTTCAATTTAAACATTTAATTCAACATTTTCAATTTAATTAAACATTTTCGATTTAATTTAAACAATGAAATTTTTTTGTAAATTATAAACTAAACTAACCACTTTATAAAACAAATGTTGCTTCGGTATTTCAACCTTTTTTTGATGAAAATTGATTTAGAAAGAAAAAAAAGAAAATTTCAATTTAAACATTTAATTCAACATTTTCAATTTAATTAAACATTTTCGATTTAATTTAAACAATGAAATTTTTTTGTAAATTATAAACTAAACTAACCACTTTATAAAACAAATGTTGCTTCGGTATTTCAACCTTTTTTTGATGAAAATTGATTTAGAAAGAAAAAAAAGAAAATTTCAATTTAAACATTTAATTCAACATTTTCAATTTAATTAAACATTTTCGATTTAATTTAAACAATGAAATTTTTTTGTAAATTATAAACTAAACTAACCACTTTATAAAACAAATGTTGCTTCGGTATTTCAACCTTTTTTTGATGAAAATTGATTCAGAAAGAAAAAAAAGAAAATTTCAATTTAAACATTTAATTCAACATTTTTACAACGGCGATTTCATTTTATTTTTTTAAATTTATTCTGCTTTTTATCGATTGTGAATCTGTTTATGTCTGACTAAAGGAGTTTTCCCAATAAATTTTTTGTTACAAATATCGCAAGAAAACCGTTTTTCTCCAGTATGTATAACTTTATGTAAATATAAAGAACTTTGTTGGGTAAATGCTTTATTACAAACACTACAAATAAAAGGTTTTTCGCCTGAATGTATACGTTTATGGGAAACCAAAGTACTACGTTGACTAAATTTTTTAGTACAAATATCGCATGAATAGGGTTTTTCACCGGTATGGATCCGTTTATGCTTAATCAAACAAGTTCGCTGCGAAAATTTTTCATTACAAATATCACATAGATAAGGTTTTTCTCCAGTATGGACACGTTTATGTTTAATCAAACAACTACGGCGAGCAAAGGTTTTAGTACAAATATCGCAGCAAAAGGTTTTTTCACCAGTATGTATCAATTTATGTTGAATTAAATGATGTTTCTGAGTAAATCTTTTATTACAAAAATCACAAGAAAATCGTTTTTCTTCACGATGAACTTTTTTATGATTAACTAAAGAACTTTTCGTAAATCTTTTAGTACAAATATCACAAGAAAATCGTTTTTCTTCACGATGAACTTTTTTATGATTAACTAAAGAACTTTTCGTAAATCTTTTAGTACAAATATCACAAGAAAATCGTTTTTCTTCACGATGAACTTTTTTATGATTATCTAAAGAACTTTTCGTAGTAAATCTTTTAGTACAAATATCACAAGAAAATCGTTTTTCTTCACGATGAACTTTTTTATGATTAACTAAAGAACTTTTCGTAGTAAATCTTTTAGTACAAATATCACAAGAAAATCGTTTTTCTTCACGATGAACTTTTTTATGATTAACTAAAGAACTTTTCGTAGTAAATCTTTTAGTACAAATATCACAAGAAAATCGTTTTTCTTCTAAAACAGATTCACCTAACACTTCTTGAATTTGAACTGGTTGTGGTTCTAACATACTTTCTTCTAATTCTTCATCTTTAATCATTAATTCTGTTTGTAAATCCTTTTCAAGTTTTATATTTGCGTACAAATAGTCATCATTTTCTTGAACAGGCTCTAATTTTACACTTTTGGCTTTGCCATCTAACACCTCTTCAATTTGAACTGGTTCTCGTTCTAACATGCTGTCTTCTTTTTCTTCATCTTTAATCATTAATTCTGTTAGTAATTCCTTTTCAAGTTTTATATTTGCGTACAAATAGTCATCATTTTCTTCAACAGGCTCTAATTTTACACTTTTTGCATTGTCGTTGAGTCCAAGTTCATTTTTAATAATCACTTTTGTATGTAATTTTTTTTCAGGTTTAATATTTTCTTTATTGATAAATAAATGATTATTTGTATCTTCAAACGAATTATTTGCCATTTTTTAAAATTATTATCAATTCTGCGTAGTACAGTCTGCCAAAAGGTATACTTTTAAATCATCCAAACTAAGCAATGCAAGTTTGTCAACCCAAAAAAACAAAAAAAATCAGCCGCTCATTATTAAAAAAAAAAAGAAAAAAAAAAAATGGGAGAAAACAGTCGGTAAAGTGAAAAAAGGCAGATTTCTTACTTTCCTCATGTAATTCAAACAATTAACCACATTTATTCGGTAGTAGGACTCACATACATTTTTATATCATGTATATATGAAATAGATAAAAGTATACTAAGTTTAATCCCAAGATTGTTACGCTTAAAACTGTTGACGCTACAAACCAAATTTTGGTATAGGTGTTTATGATTTTCGTTCATTTTCTGTCAACACGATAGCTCAAAAACGAAAAAAATATCAAGCTAAAATTTTTCAGGACATAAAAAGGAAGGTCGTTTTCGTCAATGAGCAACATAGGTCAAGTACGTCTTGGGTCCGTAAGATCCATTTTGTAAACCATTAGAGGTAGAACAAAAGTTTAAATGTAAAAAAATATTATCTTAAAAAAAAAAAAAACAAACAACTTTTGTTTGAAACATTTGTTCGTAACCATCACTGTTTACCCGTGAGAGCGCAAATTAGGCGCAAATTATATAGTATGTATTACATGGGAATATTAGTTAAGTGTGTTTGACATGTATGTATGCATGTTTGGCTATCTTTCTTTACTTATATGACGTAAAAAAACAAACGGTTACGTAATCAACACTTTCTTTAAATGGTATTTCAACAATTAACTCAGTCAGTTGTTTGTTTTCACTTGTTTTATTATAATATTGATATTATAGCATAATAAAAAACATAAATCAAAGTAAATTATTTTCCACTTTCATCCCCAGTGGTCTCATGTTCAGTATTTTCAGAGTCTGAAAAAGAAAAATGAGTCTCAAATTCATTTCTTCATGTCCTTTTCTGTGGTTTCAAATGAGTGGCAATCGGTTATTTCAGATTTAGTGTGTAATGCTCCTTTAATATTAGTAGTCGATATTCTGTTGCGTAATTTAGTTTTCAGCAATATTTATAGCTGAAAATAACTATTCCACGAAAAACATTAAAAATTAGGAATGAAATAGAAAAAAGAATCATCAATGTAAAAACTTTGGGGACTCTTATCCTTTCAGTATTGAGTGGAATGCGCCTGTTTTTCAATTTAAATGTGATTCGTGCGCTGAAATGAATTGGAGATCTCAAGATAATTTTATCTTGACGTAAATAAAAATAAATTTTCATGTCAAGTGAAATAAATCGAGAAATGACTGAAAATCAGCAAAGTTGTTAAAAAAAAACAAAATTTATAACGATCAAAATGAACTACTAATGATGTTGAAATTGTTATTTTTTTTGAAGACGTTTTTGTCATTGTAAACATTGTCTTTCTAATATATCTTAACACTTAAACATTCATTAATTAATTGTTTATTAATTATTTTTATTAAGTTTTAAATGAATTATATATTTTTAAATGTTTTATATTAATAAATTTCAACGTGCAATCATTTTCCTTTTTTTTTTTTCGTTTGCTAAATTGGGCATAACCATCAAAAATAAACGTCAAGACTTCAAAAATAAAATCAAAAATATAATCATTATAAACCTGTAGTGTTATCTGATCTTTAGAATCAGATAATCTGTAGTGTCAAACGGTCTTTAGAATGTAAACGTTTCAAGTAGATGTCACTAGTTACTAACGAAATACTTCGTACACGTCACAACCGCGTGCTTCCAGTATACTTACATTTACACTATTTGTTACTTACAAGTAGGTTTCAAAAATTTTATTGTATATATGTTAACTAAGAAATAATAATAATAATTATTAATTGTGTAATTTTTGTTTTTAAGTGCAAATAGGCAATGCCCGAGACGCGGCAATATGGTTAATTGAGGACCATTACCCTCATGAGAGTAGGCTATTTGAGTTAGTCTACCTAATAACAGTAATAACTTTCAGTAAGTCTCAATTTTGTTATTTTTTTTAGAATAATTTATTAAAGGTTTTTTATTATTTTTAGCTCCAGATAATTATTATTGTAGGACAATGGAAATTGCTCAACAATAAGTTGAGGATGAGTATGAGTATAGAGGTTAGCGGGCCATGCTCGAGCATTGGGCCTCGAAGCAATGGTTCAGAGCACTTAGCCAAATAGACCCTTGTACTCTATCCCCGCTACGCATTTCAGTGGCTATTATAACCAACTGATGTACTGAAACCCAGGATCTGCCTAGCGCTGAGTTTCTTAATTTCTTCTGGTTCGACTATGGCCGGACCAAACCATTTCTTTCGCTGCTGTGTGAGCGCCGGGCAGTAACAGAGAAAAAGTTGAGGATACGATTCAACAAATTATTGAAAGTGAGTCATTTGTATGCTTTTTTTCTTTTTTGTAAGATTTCTAATGTTTTTTTAATTATATTTTTCAGATTAATTTTTGTTAAGTTAATTTTGAAGAATAAAACAAAATGCTTTCTTTATATTTATATTTATATTATTTATTAACAACAAGTATGTTTAAAATTTTATTGTTAACTAATAAATTATTAAATATAATTTTTTTAAGTGCAAATAGGTAATGCCCGATTAAAATTTTTTTTTTTTAAATAAAACCTTACATTACATTACATTTAAAATATTGGATTATCATTTACAATATTTCCGCATTTTTTTCGTAATTTGTCGAAGTTTTTGTTGAATATTTCGTAAATATTGACAAGAAAAAGAATCCATATTCTGTATCTGTTGCATACATAATTCCAAGAAATTGTCGTCTGTTGTATTTATTCAACATTGGGTTGATCTGGTTGCCATGGAAATTTTTCTAGTTCTTGTTGTTCCACATTTGGATATTTATGAGGGATATTCTGTGGTCTTGACGCTTTATTATAATAAAATCTTAACGTGTCTTCAATCACGTTTGGTTTCGAAGTTATATTATGTACACGAAATCTACGTTGATTCATATAAAAATTAATGTAAGTTTTCTTCAAATAACCATTATTGCTTAGAGCTTGAAAATCAGAATTTTCGATGTGGTTGTGGACTGGGTTAATGTGATCATGAAATTTTATTGAAGCACTTTTAACTAACACAAAACAATATAAAAATATTGTTGTAATACAAATGTATTTTTGATTCATGTTTATTACTCAAAATTACTTGTTGGTGTGTGAATATAATTGTCACAAACAAGGTGTATTTATAACCTGAAAATAAGGTAGAGGGTGGATTCCATTAAGGAAGTCATGGAATTATTGCTGACAAAGCTCAATTGCCATGCATCCGGTTTTCCGGAGGTAATAACAGCATGCTTTCTATTCTTGATCCTTCCAGATACAACCGCATAAGCTGAACTTTAAAATGAAAACTGATAAAAAATTATCTAAGGACTTCGATGGGGCAGGAAAGGCCATCAGACCATATTTAATTTAATTTAATGCATACATTTTTGTTTCATTTGTGAGAAATCTTTATCCTTAATTTGGACCACCCAACTAATTTTGATACAGGGCCCCTCCAAGGCAACCTAGGCCACTGTAATCAAGCTATTTAGTTTATTGTGCATTTAGTGCATACCTTAACTCGATTTGAAAATATTAAGGATATATGAATTACAAGGGTCAATGTTTTTTTTCTTGGCTCGATTACATTAACTTGCTATTTATCGACTTCATAAATCGAAGTAGAAGTACAGACGATGTCGTTTTATTTAGAGTGCGTTCATCTATTTATCCAGTTGACGCTGCAACCATTTTTAACATGGAGGGTAGTGGTTATTTTAAACACCGCCAAATTGTGTACCATATAATTTTTAGAATTATTTGTCGTATAAAAAGTTTTCTTGAGGAGCTATCCAAGCCTGTAGCTAAAACTGTGATTACTTTTAAGCGATCGAAATGTAGTACATCAGACTATTTATATCTTTTAAAAAATATTTCGAAACCTTTTTCATATTTTTGTAAATATTTGTTCCCTAAATAGACTGACAGCCCTAGAATTCAGCCTTAGGCGTATGGCTAAGTATTATTTGTCTTTATATTTAGCTGGGAAATTTTGCACCCTACTCCTGCAACGTCTTAGCCCAAAATATTATTGAATTTAATTGACACTTAGACAAATAATTATCGTATGCCCATGCGGCTATAGTCCATTTATATCTGTAGTTCAGGCTCCGTTGTCTTTTATTAAAGCTTTAATTTTAGCTTTTTAGAATTTTTGATTACTTTACCCCATACAAATTTTGCTTAAATGCGGACCTGTTCACAAATATGGAAGTACAGGATGTAAAAGATAACAGGGCCAAATTTTGTACCATATAATTTTTAGGAGATTATTTGTCGTACTATAAAAATGTTTCTTGAGGAGCTATGGCCGTAGCTAAAACTGATTTTTCTACCAGGGTTCCTAATTTTGATACAGGACCCCTCCAAGGCGAGCTACGCTACTGGATGTCCTCACTTAAGGTTGTGAACACTGCTCTATGGAATTATCTGTATGGGAATACTATTCACCATGGAAACTGATTCTAGCGCTGTCTAGTGGTAGAAAATAGAAGCTGTCTAGACAAGTCAAATTAATGCATGGCTATGATTGAATTGTTTATATATTATATTTTGATAATGAGTGAAATAAAAAAAAAATTATTTAAACTGTGTGATGTGATTTATTTCTTATTTCTGTTGAAATTTGACTTGTCATAGACAGCTTCTATTTTCTACCACCAGATAGCGCTAGAATCAGTTCCCATGGCGAATACTTTAAAGGTAGGGACATGGAGGTTATAGAAAAAGGAGAACGATCGCTATAGAAAATATTGTCCCCGAAATATGGACAAAATAAGTGAGGCGCTGCGATCGCTAAGTTGTCTCATTAAAAGCGGGCTGTTGTGCGCTAATTTCAAATGATCTATCAACGTTTAATATACGTGTAATATCATTCAATTTGAACATTATGCAACTAACTTCATCTACTTGTACTCATAAACAGCTAACTTCGCAGATACTACTTACCGACAAAAGCGCGGCTGGTGACTGAAAAATGAACTATAAATTCTACAAATTTTCAGGGACAGACGCGCTAATGCTTTAGCGCGTAGCGATCGTTCTCCTTCTCTCTAACCTCCATGAGTAGGAAGAAGAAGAGAACTCAAAAAAAAAAAAAAACAAATTTTAAATACAGTGAGACACTAAATTGTTTATTTATATATTATTTTGTATGTATGCGCCCATACATTTTTGACTAGATAACAAAGCTTTTTGTGTTTTTTGTTTATTTTTGGAACAGTATTGAAAATTAATGGAAAAAGAAAAACGTTTTTTTATGATTTTTCTGAATATCTTAATTAATAATTTGTCCACAAAATGTCAAATAAAATAATAAAAAGGATATTTTAATTAATTATCAATACTGTTTTTTGTATTTAAATATAAACACAGTATTTGAAAATATTCAATAATAATTTTTTGTTCATATTTTTTTTTGTAATTTTTTAAATTTAATATTTTTTTTTTTAAATATTTTTATTTATTTTATGCACTGGGTTTTTTTTTCATCATGCATTTTTATTGCATTTTTTTTGTTTTGTTTTTTAAATGATGTATGTACTTGTTTTTTGATAAAAAGAGATAGGTATGTATAATGTTTTCTTTGTTTTGTTTTTACGAATATGTTATATATCGAGTTTAAAATATACACAATTTTTAAATCTTTTCCTAACTTTTCAATCACACTTTTTTTTACTTAGACCAGTCGTCATATTAAAATTTAATATTTATATGTAATTTTTTTTGATAGTATTTTGTTTTTATTGAAATTTTGAATTATGTTTAACGGGGCTTTATTCGATTATTCGATGATATGCTTTGTTAGTCATATTTTCCCTGAACATATAAACTTAGGTACTGTATCGAAGGTCAACGAATTGAAGTGAGTCCAAACGTTTCGGCTTTTTCAACAACTTCCTTCAGTTCAAATAAGATGAAAATCGCCATGCAGTTTTGTATATAAGGCGGACTGATGTTTTAGAAGTTGGGGTTCGGAAGGGGGAGACCGCTAGGGAATTGGAAATCGAAATGTAGGTTCAATTAATATCAAGAATGTCCCTTTTGGAAGTACCAACTTGCCAGCCCTCTTTTACCCTTTTTTATACCACAAAATTACCTTTTTGTGTCTGCTAACCTTTACAGCCTCTCCTATCTGAGACAGAGATTACTGACTTTTCTAATTTAAAAAAGGGCTTTTAAACGGACATTATCACCTGAATTACATTCTCTAAAACTGGTTATGGGCCCAGAATATTATCAAAAACCTTCAGCTGATTCTATAAATAGGCGTTATTGTAGTTTCTAATGGCCGAGTTACATTTATAGAAGCCACAAGGTATCTAAAAGTGAGATTTCTTTTTTCTCGGATTAATTGGGGATCTCAGATGAACTCACGGGGGAACAATGAAACCTCTATATATGTTATTTACACCAAGGAGTCAGATATAGAATATTTAAGGTCACAAACTTTTGACCTATTGATCTTGGGAACGGAAGCTGTCAGTTTTTTGGAATGTTTCTGGCCTCAAACGAAAATTGTAGTTTCTTTTCTTTATAACAGCACCTTTTACCGGAATATACTCCGTTTTCAAATGATGAGTTATTTTTATGGAGGGTACAGAGAATCTTTAGGTCTAGGTGCAAGGAACCCGATTGCGGTACTCTTTTTCTTATACGAATCGAAAATGTTAATCACGACAAAGAAGCTATGATTTTTCTGCGTTGCTTTTGACCTCGATTGAAACCTGTTTGTAACAACATCTTTTACCGGGATACGATTCGTGTCCAAGTGACGAGTTGTTTTTAAGGAGGGACCCGATTGTGGTACCCCTTTTGTTATTCGAAGCTAAATCGAAAATGTTCGTAATAATCTCGTTAAATATAATTCGTAATTCAGACAGTGGTTTTTTATAAAAATATGTTATATGAAAAAATTTAAAAATTGAAATAATAAACGATATAAAAAACAGAAAAAAAAAAAAGTTCAATTTTGTCAAATTGTATATTCAAAAATTTTTTAATATTACCATATTTATAAGCCCTCTATGTTGCGTAGTGCGGAATCTCGGAAACGTAACACAAATGTATACCAGTGGTACGCAAAATTTTTGGTCACACACTGATGATAATAACACAAAACATTTACACATTCAACGCACGGTAAAAATCCCTTCAATTTACTTATTGTCGCATTTAGTGCACGTTTCAAAATTGCCGCCTCCAAACACATTAACACAATTTGATATGATCGCTTAAAAATATAGTATAGAAACAAATGAATGAAGTTAGAATTATCCAGTGATTTAATTTAACAATTGCTAGGAGAGAAAAATGGTAGTTTTTTTTTTTGGTGAAAATGACAAAATTGAAAATGAATTTTTTTTTGTTTAGTCCTAATTAATAAAAGATCGCAAAAAAATTGCTTTCTAAATTTTAATTCAACATCAAAATGCTTCGTAATTTTTATCTTAGCTTCATGAAGACTGAACTCAAGTGGAATAATTAACACAATTTGTCAATATTGGTAGAAATTATTTATACCACTAGTGTCGCTAGTGTTCCTTTTGCACCGAAGTACATTGCATGAAATAAATAAGAACATACGCGCCTTACACTCGTTCCACTATCCCGGTACAAAACACTACTGACATCTTGTTTGGAACAGCAATTTGTTTACATGGAGTTCGGTTGTCGGACATTTTAACTTGTTCAAAAATGTTGAGATAATTCGAAAAACCTAGTTCGATTTATTTTTGAGTTTTTTCTTAAGAGCTTTTTATCTAGCAGCGCTCTTTAGTCCAAATAAACTTAAATTCGAGATATAGGATTGGTTACTAATTTGAAGGAAATTCCCAGGGAGAAAATGATTTATTTGCTTGTATTAAGGCTTTCCGTATTTCTCTAGACCAGGGGTGGCGAACTTGCATGTATCAAAGAAATGTTAATAAGGCCATAGACTTCCTGATTATTGAAATCACGAACTATAGATACAAGGAGTCCGAACGGTATAGGTTTTTCCATGGTATTAATGTACACAATAATCAAAGCCAGATCATAGTTCTCTTTTCTGCCACTAGTTGCGCGAGAATTCAGGACGTATCGATGTTATTATTATCTATCCCTTAAATTGGGACCATTCGTTCAACATTACATTACGTTCGGGCTCCTTGTATCTATACTTCGTGATAGGAAATTGCTGTTTGTTTCTGTCTTTTGCTTCGGTTCGCTTTTTTGACTAACGGATTTGTGAATTGTTTCAAAATGTAAATTGTAGCCCAAGATGTAACTATAATAACAAACGAACGCGCTTTTATTGATAATATAACACTTCATAATGAACTTTGTGATCGGTGGCTTGCCCAAACTAGACCCTTCAAATTAAACTTCCCAGACCACTTTCCTCTCTTTTTATATTGCAATATCATGCTTTTTACTATTTTAAAGACTTTTCAGTGGCTGAACCTCAGTAGTCCCTCCAAATTGAGTTAGAAGGTTAAAAATGTGTTTGAGAATCTAAATCCAGCAAGCATACCTTCGCATCAAATAAGACCTTACAAATTTCGAGGTTCTAAAATATGTTTGTCCAATCCTAGATTTTCGAATTGTTTCAACACTTTTGAAATACAGCGAGATCAAGATACGTTTTCAAATAACCAAATAGTCCAGCATTTTGATCAAAAATAAAAATTTGTTTGCAACCTTTGATGCGTCTTTTATTAATTAGTGATTTCAGCTCAACCAAAATGTGATTATTGATAAGAAATAATTAAACAATCAAAACTTAAGTGGAAAAATTGTTTTAGAATTTTATAACGATTGTTTAACATTAATTATCATTCCATAGGTAAGTAAACTCAACAATGCTGAGCATTCCAAACGTACCACATTTTCCGTTTTGATTGAGCTAGTTTATTTTAAAAATTATGTTTTGCAGCTTTAACAGCACCAATGATAATTTATTTTTTAACTTAACTTTGTTTTTTTTGTTTTTTTACTTACTAAGACATTTACGGGTACCATTAATTATTTTTTCCGTCAAATTTTTTTTAAAAAGCCTTATTTAGTTTTTTTGTTTCTTTTAAATATAAACATTTTATAAACAATTGAAAATAAAATTGTTTAGTCGAGTCAATTGAGGTTAAATATTCCGTAAAACTTTGTAGACTTTAAAAACAGAATTGTTTTTGATCAGGTTTTCTTAAATTTTGTAAAACCGTGTGTCCTGATTACACACCTTCGGGAACTTATATCTGGCGTGAAGGGGAGAAAAGATTTTTATTCTATTATTAAAAACTTATCCAAAAATACCCCACACAAGAAGGAGGGAGGAATTGATTCTTCCATTCTTTATTCAGACAGATCTCCATCCCTTGACGCCGTAAAACTGAAGGAGTTAACCTCTCTTCCTATCAATGTAAGGTTTTTTTTTGAATAGATCTTTTTTTCCAAGCAAATATACGCCCATAACTCGAATTTTTATCCAATTTTAATTCGACTTCACGGAAGATGTGAAAAGTCCTTCTTCATACAAACACTTAGAATTACGAAATATTCTTAATTCTATATTTAAAGCTTCGGAAATAACACGAATATCTTAATTGACTCGACCGTATGGGTACGAAATAAAACCGTTTTTTAAACTTATCCTACAATTGAAATCGTATGTCGTTTGTCGGATGTTGTACGAATACGCAATAAAAGCCATTTTTTACAATTATGTGAGGTTATCTACAATATCTTATAATTGATTTCCGTGACCCGGGCACCTGTAACCAATAAAATTTTTTGTTTCACAATTAAAATAATTGCGCAAGGACGCTGCATTCCTTTCGAAAATTATTGCTCGTCTATTCGTTGTCGATAGTGTACGATTTTTTAAGCTCGATTTTCTTTTGTTAGTTATTTTCGAGATAATATTGGTATCAATCGACGGCACGTTTTCGAAAAGTACAAGAGGGCGTTGTCAAAATTTCGATTCTATTAATATTATCAAAGTAATCAATAAAAATTTATTTAATTTCGAATACTGGGCAATTCGATAATCAAGAACGCAGTTGTGTAGACGTCATATTAGTCTGCTAACAACTGACAAATGAATAAAATGTATTGTTTTATAATTCAGTTTGACATTTCATTAAATCAGCGTGAATGCTAACGTATTTGCAAACGCTTGTTAGTGTTGATCCAGTAGATGGCTCTATGTTACGCCATCTCACGATACGCGCGCAGGTTCGTTTTGATGCCCACTTTGTCAATGATATACAATTATTGTTTTTTACTGATTTCTTTGTTAATATTGATATAATCAATATTTTCATTAAGCACTTTTGTGTTATTTGAAGACTCTCCGTCGATTGAAATTAATTTTATTTAAAAAATGTATCAATTTTCAACAGAAAAATCATCTCGAAATATGTTTCAGCACCCGACACATGTTTAATTGTTTATCGAGTATGAATTGGAACGCGGTCAATACGCGCTATAATTTTATATATAAAACAGTACATTTTATTGCCGACAGGTGTACGGATTACAATTATTGTTTTTTATTGATTATTTCGTTAATATAGATAAAATCGAAATTTGGACAAAGCACTCTTACATTTTCGAAGAGGCGACATCGATTTATACCCAAATTATCTCGAAAATATATGAATTAACAAAAAAAAAAAAAAAATTGATCTCAAAAAAGCTTAAAGTACGCGGATGTTTTTTTTTTTTTAATTATTTATCGATAACGAATAGACGCACAATAAATTTTGCAAAGGTTTTTAGAATGCGACGCCCTTTCGCAATTATTTTCATTATGAAAAAATAACTTTTATTGTTTACGGGTGCCTGGGCCCCGGAAATTTAGCCTATTTTATCACATGCATCGCGATAAACAACATACGACATACGACAATTGTAGAATATGCTTTAATAATAACTACTTTGTTCTTTTTTGGGACAATAAACTTTAAATTTTTTGTTAAAATTACATTTAAGTTTCACTCAAGGCAGCTATTTAATTTTTTTTAAATTTAAATTTACCCTCAGTCAACGAGTAATTTTTGTTTTTATATAAATAAAAATTTATTTCATATTTTTTTGTTTGTTTTTTAATCTACTTGTTTTTTTAATGCATTTTTTTTAAAGGAGCAGATATGACTTTTTTTTATATTAATTTAATCATATTTGAGAATTTTTTGTTTCTCAGAATTTTTAAAGAGTATGTAGTTAGAATATGAATCTCATTTTCTAGTTCGCAATAACTGATCTACACATGCGCAGATCTAGGGAGTCGTGACCTCCCCCGTCCCCAAACCGACTAAAGGATTTTGTAAAATATAGTTTTACACTTTATAATCTTACATTGAGTTGAAATAACGGGAAAAAACCAGGATTAGAAATCCGTGACTTCGTGGAAGAAGGCTCTGATCTTTGCTTTAGGCAAAATTAAATGCCTAGATTGCTTTGCACTCTGAATTCTGTTTTTTATCTGATATATTTAGATGAAATTATTACAAAATTTTGTAGGTATTCTCTCAAATTCTGCCGCTATATACACGAGCGCAGATCAAACACAGATTACGGGTAAAAACCAGGATAAGAACTCCATGGCTTTATGGAGGAAGTTCCCGAAACGCCTAGATTTTGCACTCAAAATCACCTTATTATCGGCCATAGGCCTTTTTTAGTCGAAATTATAAAGAAAATTTTGTAGGTATTATCTCAAATTCTGTCTGAATCCTGAACTAGGATAAATTGGGTTATATCTCCGGGACGTAAGCTTATTTCGGACGAAAATTATTCGGATTTGTAACGAAATAGTTCCCTTTGTTAATTTTGTATGAATGTAAAACTTTTAGGAGTAGTTTGAACGAGGCGATATTGATTTTTTGAAAGTCGAATATTTTATAACAGCCTTGCATTCATAAGCATGGGCACCCGCAAATTTTTGCCGGTATGGATTTCTGACAACGACTGATTAACAAGAAAATATACCCTATCATGACAGACCCTGCTATGGCTGATTGCTTGAGGTAATCAGGATATCCTTAACTACAGTCCCATCCAGTCTTCTTGAGAGCAAAATTTTTATTGGTAGGCATTTTTTTGTAAGGAATAAACTAGACAAATTATCTATTATTTCCATTTATTAAGATCATCATTTTCCGACGAAAATTGAAAGCTCGAAACGATTGGATCATCGAGAATAGGCTCAAAGAAAATAAATCAAACGATTAATTTAAGTAATTTCGGAAAATATAATAGAATTTTCTAGAAGGTCATGGTAATTATTCGTGTATTAAAACTAGTTTTCTATAAATTTTGTGCGTTTTTCTTTTGAAACTCTAGATGATACCACAATTTAATTGTTTTATCAATGGATCGGAAAGTTTTTATTCAAGAAATTGTGCGTCATTTAAAACTGATTGATTTTGAATCTTATGTGGCCATATCAGAGTCACCTCCGTTAGTTAAGCATAACTTTGTAGATAACCTTACACTAGATGGTTCCCGACTAATATACAATTCGTTTGATAAATCATTTCGCATGCTACGTCAATAAATGTGAGAGAGTACATTTACAATAAGCAATGTGTTTTAGAAAGATACTTTTATATGATTGATTGGATGCTTGCTTGTATATGTTTGTAGCTTTGATGGTTGACTAATGCATTTGAAGTAAATTTTAGAGGGAGTCATTTAAGAGTGCATTAGTCAGTCATACAACTGCCACTGAGCAAAGCTACAAACACATACAAGCAACCATATAATATTATCTTTCTTATACATATTGCTTAATTAAACATGTTTTTTCTTGATCCCATTTCACGTTCTGGAGTTGGTATGAAATTAGAATCGATAAATCAACAAATCGAAACTTGTACAGTCACATCTATTTTGAATACTTTTGGAAAAAACCCGTGAAAACCTTAAAAATGTTGAAAACATAATTTTTAATTTCGACCTAGTTGAATGAAAACTTGTATAATACTTCGGCATGATACTCGGAGATATTGAAATTTTTTTTCTTGTTTTGATCTGGTCAGTTTTGGAAATTTATCTTATCCTGTTTTCTAATTTAATATTCGAAATGAACTTTTAAAATTAAAGTTCGTTTGGCTGGAGGTTATGGCTGGAGCCCGGCCCTGGAGGACAGAGAGCATATTTTTTTCATCGAATGACAGAACTCTAAAAAAGAAATCATTCTGAATTTCGGGAAAAAATTTTAGAATTAAAATTCATATCACAAGTAATTAAAATGACAATCTAAATTCGAAATTCCGTCGCCCAATGATGTTTTGCGGTATTTTCGTGAAAATTTGATTCATATTCTATTTATTTTAGCTAAAAAAAATCTTGAAAGATTTTGTTTTCAAAATGTTCCCTTAACAGACGTTATGATTCGAAAAAAAAGTGTACAAATTGAAAAACACGATCTAATCTGAGATTTTTTTTTACAGATATGTTGATTTCAAAAACTAACTTGTGATTTTCAATTATTGTTTTTTTCAAATCGTAAAAATTTGGTCAAAATTTTTAAACGAAAACATTTTTTTTTACAGTGCAAGTAAATCTTTTTTTTTGTTTTTATTAAAAATGTGTAGGTTTTGTGCTCAGCATTGTGCAAAAACTGCTTTTGTTTTGTCAAAAAACTATGTTTTTAAAAAAGAAAAAGAGAGGTAAGATGCGTGTGTTTTTTTGGTTCTAGGTAAAAACGAACAAAAAATATAATTTCTAGAGAAAATATTGTCTCATCGTCCTGAATTATTTTAGTAGGGGCACAAAAAGTTGCGTCCATGTTGAATTCATGTTCAAAATTTTTCAATTTGAGTTTTCCAAACTTATTTTGAACGAGGTATGTTTTAAGATGAACCTAATGATTCGAGACAAATTTGGGTACAATACTGATTTTTCGAGGATGTGCTTATTGTCTACTATATTCTCTTTTAGGATTTATGCAATCAGTTTATGCTCAACAATTGAAGGCGAGACATCTCCGGTAAGAGATGCTATTTCAAACAGATGAATCTATGGCATTCTGTCGAGGCCAGACGTCACAGCATCTCCATCGGAATGTCTCCCAAAATGGATGAATCCAAGGTTTCGGATCCAAACATTTTAAATCTGGCGCCTTACAGGTTTCTGCAGATGAAAATAACATGTATGGAGTTTTCATCGTCCCTCATACAGGCCCCACAAATGGGATCATCAGAAATTCCCATGTTATGAAGATGGTAGTTCAAACTACAGTGTTCTGTCAAAAGTTCCACCACCCTTCTCAACTATGCTTTAGTAACTTTCTGGCGAGCATTATCTAAGAGTTTTAATATTCTATTGTCATATCCCCGAAAAATCAACAAAATCCCAAAATTTTGGGTTCCTCAGTGCACACCATGTTAAAAATTTATTTAGAACAACCAAATGAAATAATTTTGATCAACAAATTTTAATACAACGTCATTTTTGTGCATCCGACTTTTCTGATATTGATAAATGGTAGTCTAAATTGGAACTAGACAAAACGGGACAATTTCCTGTTTTAATTAGTACGAATTATTATCGCCAGTTGCTTTGGTTGCCATTACCAGTTATCTGATAAAAGGTAAGTACAAGTATTGCCATCTGGTAGTCTAAAATGGAACTACTAAAAACTGGTCAGAATCCTGTTATAATTACTTCGAATTGTTATAGCCAACTGGCAGAGTTGCAACTCCCAGTTATCAATAATTATCTTGTCTCGTCCTTTTGAAACAAACACGCATCTTTCCCCGGAATAATATTTTTTTAACTATAGGTGATTATAAAACAACGTGAAAAAACGTTCTTTTGTTTTTGCATTAAAAATTGGAAGCCGTTTATTATTTATTCAGCTTCAAGCCGATTAGTTAGTCATTTGTTTCCCTATAACATTCTCATTTTTTTTAAAGCATGCATATGAGTTTGAGTCGTATAAATTAGAATAAAAAATTTGTCTTAAAAAAACAAAAAAAGAGTAGAAAGCACCATTTATTTATGACTTTGATAATAAATATTCATCAATAAATTATTATTTTTAAAGGTTCAGTGGTGAATTTAAGCGATGGAGAATTTAATGCAGCAATTAGGTCCTTGTAGGTAGGTTAGAGTGGCTGTCCTGGGGGTGGAAACACACTTAGAACATGGAGTCCGTTGTGATACCGAAAAACGGTTGGCCCATCCCAGGTCACTACTCCATGAACCATTTTGAGCTGTTTAAGAACAACAGGAGTGCTTTGACGTCAATGGACTTTAGCTCAGAGAGGTCGTCAAAGGGAGGCTGCCTCAAATAAGTCCATCTCCTCATTGCAAGAACTGGACAGTGACAGAGAAGATTAGACATCGTCTCTTCCTCCTCCACACTGCGACACCTCCTGCAATAGTGTCCTGTAAAAGCCACAACAACTTTGGTAATAGATAGGAAGTGATATAAGATCTTCGGAACGCTTCCGATCGTACTCAAACAATTATGTCCTAGTAGTACAGGCTAAGAATTTTCATATAAAAAAAATAAAATAAATCCGATTTTTTCAACAAGTAAATAAGGAGAAAAATAGTATTTAAAAAAATATACTTTCGAAAAAATCGGAGTGAGGGAAGTTATTTTAAAAAACAATCGGAAAAATTCAAAAAACCGACGATTTGCAAAAAATAAAAGAGGAAAATGGTATATAACGACAATAATTCTACGTTAATGCAACGCACTTCAATGTCGTTACAGTTAGTCGATAAACGTCACTCACAAGGATAGATAGATGACAGATTAAGTTTCATCTATGAACACAATAAATACTTTAACTAGAGTATGTATTATTTGTTTTCATTATTTATAAATTATTTTATTTGTTGTTACCAAAAAAGTATAATTTCTTACACACATGAATTTTTTTTTCTTCAAATAATTCGAATGTTTACTTCAATTTTTCTATAATGTGTCAATTTTTATCACGTGTTATTCTCTTAAATCCACCACTGTTAAGGTTATAATCACCTATATATATATTTTTTAAATTATTATTTTTTAATCCAACAATTGTATTGTCAAATTATTATTTTAATTCTTATTAAGCGAAATAAAAAAAGAGAAAATTGTGAATTTTGAAATATGATTGGTTTAAGTTTTTTTTTATTGAATACAATTTGATAGCCGCGAGAATATTAATTGGAATCCCCAAAATTTAAAATAAATGTATTAGTTAACGAAAAAAAATCGATTTTTACAGAGTGTGTAGGAACTACAGTTGTTTAATAGGTTGTAAAAACTTCGTAAAAAAAGTCGACCTCGCAGAGGCGTACCTAATCCTCTTTTTTGGGAAATAGTTGGGGGTTTTAATCAGTTTTTTTGTAATTTGTAAAAAACTGATTAAAACTACCTCCCAAAAATGGAGGTTAGGTACATCCCTGAGAGTTCGACTTTTTTTTAACGAAGTTTGTACAACTTGATAAACAATTGTGGAAAATTTGCGACAAATAATAAAAAAGGGTGTACGATTTTTTAGCTTGATTTTCTTTCGTTAATTTATATATTTTCGAGGTAATATTGGTATCAATCGGCAGCGCGTCTTCGAAAAAATTCCAATTCTATCGATATTATCGAAGTAATCAATAAAATTATTAATTTCGAATACTGGGTAATTCGATAATCAAGAACGCAGTTGTGTAGACGCCATTTTAGTCTGCTAACAACTGAAAAGTGAATAAAATGTATTGTTTTATAATTCAGTTTGACATTTCATTAAATCAGCGTGAATGCTATGTATTTGCAAACACTTGTTAGTGTTGATCCAGTAGATGGCTCTATGTTCCGCAATCTCACGATACGCGCGCAGGTTCGTTTTGATGCCCACTTTGTCAATGATATACAATTATTGTTTTTTACTGATTTCTTCGTTAATATTGGATATAATCAATACTTTCATTAAGCACTTTTGTGTTATTTGAAAACGCCCCGTCGATTGAAACTAATTTTATTTAAAAAAAGTATCAATTTTCAATAGAAAAATCATCTCGAAATATGTTTCAGCACCCGACACATGTTTAATTGTTTATCGAGAATGAAATAATGCACAATAATTTTGTAAAAACTTTTGGAACGCGTCAACATGCGCAATAATTTTATATATAAAACAGTACAATTTATTGTCGACGGGTGTCCGGGTTCTCATTTATTGATTACTTCGAAAATATGGCTAGAATCGGAATTTTGACAACGCACTCTTGTATTTTCGAAAACGTGTCGTCGATTGATACATATATTATGTCGAAAAATACATGAATTAACAAAAGAAAATCGAGCTCAAAAAATCTTACGGTACGCGATTGTTTTTTTTGTTTTTTTAATTATTTATCGATAACGAAAGGCTACGTAATATTTTTGTAAAAGATTTTGGAATGCGGCATTCATGCACAAATATTTTAGTTATGAAACAATAAATTTTATTGTTTACGGGTGCCCCGGTCACAGAGAGAAACTTTTCCAATATGCAATCACTTTTCCCTACATTATCGACTATAATTTTTATTAAATTCGTTTAATTTACTCATAGATGTCGAAACTATCGTTCATAATATTTAAACAAATTGGATCCAATAAACTTTCTGGAATTATACTTCAAAATTCAAAATTAAATATTCCTATCTGCATCATTTTTCAATTCCGATAATTCAATATTTTGTTTTTTTGTATTTAAAAAAAATCAGAAATAGTTTTGTTTTAATTTTTTTTATACTGTGTTAGCCCCATTTTGTTTTTGTTTTTTTATTTTTATTTTAAATTTTATTCATTTTGTTTTTTTATTAATATTATATATATATATCTATATATAAATATTTTTAAGTATATATATATATTCTTACTATACACATAACATCGGTTATAACCACAAATTTTTTTGTTTTTGAGAGAAATAGAGAGTTTTTAGAGAGAGAGAGATAGTTTGAGTTTGTTTTGGGGAATGATAAGAGATAGATCTTGGACCAGGCGTTGTATTACAGTTCTTACAGAATTACATTAAAGGACCCCGGACACAATATATTGATTTTTCGTCTCGGTTAATCATGCTGATCAAAAGTTGTTATGGCCTCAATCGTCAAAAAGCCTTCCCTTCCGAGCTACGACCCTTCAAAGATTATGCTTACATGAGATATTGATTTTTAATTTCGGTTAAAATTTTTTGAAAGGATTAAGGTAGATTTGATAATGCTGATCAAAAGTTCATATGGACTCAATCATCAAAAACCCTTCCCTTCCGAGCCCATCATGTAGGCTTAATCTTTAAAGGGCCGTAGTTCGAAGAGTTAGAAGTTTTGAGGATTGAGTCCATTACAAATTTTTGATCAGCATGATCAAAACTACCTTAATCTATAGTTTTCAAAAAATTTTAACCGAAACCAAAAATCAATGTATTTGGGTCCGGGGTCCTTTGAGATACTATTGTCAAGGTCGTGATAACAACTTTTTCCTCTACGGAAATTTCTTTAGTCGGAATCCAGAAAAATGTTTAATTGTGTGGCAAGACACGCGAAAGAACGTGATTATTCGTTGTCCGTCACCGTATGTTAAGTTTGGTCCTAGTTGCTGTCTCAGATTAAGACACACTTAGACCATAAGCCATTAGCCACTACTTCATGATCCATTCAGACCTATTTAAGAATCGTATGTTTTGACATGGACTGACTTTAGAATGTGAGGGGTCGTCAAAAAATTGCTGACCCAAGTGAGTCAGTCTTTCAATGAACAATTTTAGAGAAGGTCAGTCCTCGTCTTTTCCTCCATTTCATTTTTACAGTTCCTAATATAGACAGTTCCTCATTGCCAAGCATTTTACGCAAGTGGCATAATATATTTAGAAAAATTATTTTCGTAATTTATAAAGTTGTTTGACAAGACCTTATTAACAGCTTCTCAATTTTCCTGCTGTTCTGAAATTACTGCCAAATACTAGGCTTGGTCCTCTAGACCTAAGAGAGGGGGTAAACACTCTTACAATGATATATATACTATTATTATAAATTATTTTTTTATGAATATATTCGTACTTACGATTTTATTTAAATAACGAATTTATTGTTAACATATAAAAAATTTATTTTCAGTACTGATATATTCATTTCTTTTTTTTTTTTTACTTAATTGTTCATTTGTATTTTTTAAGTATAAATTTTTTTTTGCGTTTTTTTAAGTATTGTCGAATTTGTGGAGTTTTTTTTGTTTATAGCATGTAGCTTCAGAAGAATAGCAGGAATAAAACACTTTTGAGATTTTTTGTGGGTAAAAGATTGTACACACGTTACTGTAACATACAGTAACCTGTGACATGCAGTAAAAGTTGTATAAATTCACAAACAAAAAACGTGTCACAAATAAAATGAAAATAATAAATATAAAATTATTTAAAAACATAACGAGATTTCTAATTTTATGACAGTTTCAACTTTTTAAGATGTAATTAAACAGTCTGATAATATTTTTATCAGCTGAAACATGTCACAAATCAATTAAAATTGTAAATATAAAATTATTTAAATAAAAAACTGTGTTAAATCGCAAAAAAAACTGCCAACATAACAAGTTTTATAATTCTATGACAGTTTCAACTTTTTAAGATGTAATTAAACAGTCTGGTTTGATTTTATTAGCTGAAACATGCCACAAATAAATTAAAATTGTAAATATAAAATTATTTTACAAAAAAAAACTGCCAACATAACAAGTTTTGTAATTCTATAACAGTCTAATAATGATTTTATCAGCTGAAACATGCCACAAATAAATGAAAATTGCAAATATAAAATTATTTTATTAAAAATTGCCTACATATTGATTTTTGTTTTTAATTCTATGACAGTTTCAACTTTTTAGTATATATATATAAACAGTCTGATACTTATTTTTGTTTCAGTTGAAACATGTTACAATGAAATATAAATTGATTCCAAAAAAACTGCTTACATAACGAGTATTATAATTCTATGATATAATTTCAATTTTAATAATGACCTAAACAATTTTTTTTTAAACCTCAAAAAGTTGCCTACATTCCTGCTATATAATTTTTGTAAGGGGTGGGGGTGGGGGTTGGTTGATAAATTAAGGTGAGACAGTGTACATTTTTTGTTTGATCTCTTTGTCTAGTATACAATAGTTGGAATTATCAGAAACGAAGAAAGATAGATGGGGATTGATAATATTAAAGAGAGGAATTTATTTTTTTTTGTCTTAAGGTTTTAAGGTTTGAAATGTTTTGTTTTGTTTTAAGGAGAACACATTAATAATAATAATAATAATAATCATAATAATCATAATAAGTTATTTTTAAGAAATGTTATTATTATTTTTTTTTTTAAACACACATACACTCCTCGAGGCACTTGCAGGTCCGACAAATAGTACATACTAAATAGTTGCACAGCTTATTTTTTAATATTAAAACTTGCACATTATTATATAATAATTTTATAAGTTACGATTAAATATACACTGGATTTTCTTGTCCGGTTAGAAGTCGAAACATCGATGTTGGCATTGTTTTCATTAATATCTGGAAATAATTGTTTTGGATATCAGTTTACAATAATAAAAATAATAATAGTTAGAGTCCATCGTCAAGAACAAGAAAAGCATTATCTTTTGGAATTTCTCGTTCCCAACTACCAGGGAGCTCTCCACTACTAAGCTTCAGGATATCTCATCTAAGACTATGTACGTCATCGAGTTCTCTGCATCCGCAGAAACGAGTATAGTCTCGAAGAAGGAGCATAAACGGAGTAAATATCTTGATCTCCTGCAAGAACTACGACAACTACACACTGGATACTCAGTCAAAATGGTTGTTCTCATTATCGATTGCCTTTGCGCAATTCGTCCAACTCTCGAGACAAATCTTTCTCAAATTCCGATCTGCTGGTCTCATCTTCGTAACCTTATCTCTGCCATGCAGAAGGCTGTCATCATAGGCGCCCTTCGTACATTGAGATCGCATCAGACTGTCTTCAAGTAACAGCCCTTAAATTTCCTTTATTTTTGTCTTTTCGTAGGTTCCATATCGCTGCGGTGCAGGAACGTAGCCTGCTTGACCAGGACACCAGACAGACTAACGTACTCCCGACTCGGAAAACAGACGGACCTACGGACGTCGCGTGGACTGACGGACGCACAGACTACACGGCCACAAGTTAGTGAACTTTCTTCAAAAAACGTAGTTGCCTTGTAAAAAGTAGTTGCCTAACGATTTATTTCTCTCAAGGAGATGGGTGGCTCTGGGTGTAAATCCTGTATCCTTCCTCCCCCTGGGCAGACTCAATCAAAAACTTCTTTCGCGTGGCCTGTAACATTTGCTACTCTAGCTATATGGCTAATTCACTATTGGTCGTATCCGTTTCTTTTTAATTGGATCTCTTGTATGATTTTATTTTATAAAAAATAGAAGACGTTCAAAACTAAATTCACAAGAAATTTAATTAATCGAAATTTGGAGCCACAAATCAAAGATCCACATTCCCGGATCTTTGGAAATGAGCCATATTCACATATTTGTATTTTTGCTGATCTGGCACATCATCAGAACGACTGTAACTACACGAAAAACCATCATAATACATCCATCTGCACTCAGAAAAACGGAAAAACGGAATCCGTATTCGGAAAAACATAATCCATCTGTCATACGATATTGATATTAGACAAATCAGCATCTCATGTATCAATACCCCAAATCAGTTTCTACTGAAACTGATTATCTGATTACATTTGGAGCGAAGTTACAACCTATCAAAAATGTCAAAAAAAATTTGCAATTGAAAGGTGTATTAAAAAAATATTTACCTCGCCAACCGATGTTGCCAAAAGATTTACTATTTTTTCGTGAGGTACAGCCACTACACTTTGATTATTAATTTCTATGATACGATGTCCAACACGAACTCCACCACGTTCTGCAATTCCTCCACGAAGTAAACTACATATCTGTGTACAAAATTATCCCAATTGCATTTATAACTCACTTAAAATATCCCCTCAGAAAACCTTTTAGATATGATTCTAGATGAAATTCTTTGAATTTGAGATACACAGTCAAAAAATGACATTTTTCTGAAGGAAGAAGCGTTTCTGAAAAACCTGTATTCTGAGCTCTATTAATGGAACCCTCTATAAATGAGACAGATATTTCTTTATACATGGATATCTGAGACACTGGGTAAGTGGAATACCTCTATAAGTGAGACAAATTCGCAGGTCAGTTGGTCAAGTCGCAGTCAGCAGTCACTTAACCAGGTTCCACTGTATTTATAACTAGATTCAGTTAGAGTCTAACAAATTTGCCTTAATAATCGATTCGTAGTTAAAAGAGATGTCGCTAAAACCGACTTTCACTGTGTTTTCAAAATATCAGTAATCAAGAATGAATTTCTAAAAGATATTTGAGGGGACTGTTCGTTCTTACGCATGAAACTTACAACACCATTTTGAACACTGAATCCAAGTTGATATTTAGTATCTGGTCGTTTAATTTTAACTTCAACAACGGGAGCACAAGGGACTACTGTTAATTTAACTACAGTTTGATTTTTAGAGTTTTTAATATAATTTTGACACGTTGATAATGGTAAACCGACTAAACTGACACCATTTATGGCAATTATTTGATCACCAATATTTAATTGGCCACAACGTGCTGCCGCACCAGCTGGAGCTAAATTTGCAATAACTACGGTTGGAAGCATTGATCCCCAGCCAGATTCGACAATTACAACACCTAATATTTCACCTTTTGACTTTGGTACAACGACCTGTAACGAAAAAAATTTATTAGTAAAAATCAATTATAATAAATCATGGACGTCGCCAAGGGAGGGCAAGTAGAGGCAGCTGCCCCTGCCTAGAGATTCACAAAAATGGTTCAAAGCACCCACTTGCTTTAAAAAAGTAAACTTCTACTGAATTTAAAATATCAGTTACCGGATGGATTTAGTATGAAATTAAAATCAATGAAGCTTCCTACAAATTTTCAACTCACCATCTTTTATAGTTTTTGAGAACGGGGAAATATAATAATTTGGACCCTCGCGTGAAAACAAAATTATTTATGAAAAAATGTTTTAGGGTATAAAAACTAAATTAAATCATTTTTAACAAGTTTTTAGGAAAAGGGCACTCATACGATAAAGGGGAAAAAAGGAATAGTAGAAAAAGAAATTTTTAGGTAATGGTCCCCACATGAAAACACACAAAAAATTTAACGATTCTCACCACTATAAATCCGGATTTCAGTGTCTGTGATCCCCCAATATAGACTTATAGATACACGCCTATTTTTAAGTAAAATAGCTTTCGAGATATTTCCAAAAATCTGCTAGGAAAGTTTCTATTTCGCACTAATTCTAAAGATATCTTGGAAAAATTACTCATCAAATCCTCAAATGAGCTAGATTATGATATTTTTTGGACTCTAATTAGTATTAATAATCCATGAACATGAAAATCTTGTTGATTTTGCGGTTGGGCGACAAGTTTTTGAGATATTTACCTAATATTACCCATCATATAGTCCTCCAATTGTCAAAGAGACCTCATTGTATTTTTTGAGTCAAAAATACTTTAGTTATTAGTCATTTAACCAAATCGGTTACAAAATTCCCTTTGAAAAAAATCTAAATTTCTAAAAAAAATTTGCCTCAATTGCCTCTCTTTGTATTCACGCTTGTTTAATTAACATCGTAAATAACTTACCTCTTTCTGCATTTCTTTCTTGGCAAACATTTGTAATTCATCACCAAAAATCTCTTGTGAATTTAACACCTCCTGATAATCCATTTCTTTCACAAAACTATGATCCTCAATACCATTCGCCTTCAAAAATTCCATATAGGCAACTTGAAACGCTTGTCCAATTGATTGTGCGATAAATTGAGCTTCTTCACTTTCAAACACATGGCATATCATTTTTGGTGTACGATTTATTTTCGGTGGATCCTCCATTTCGTGTGGAACTAATCGTCGCCGTGCCATTAACACAACTAAATCACCAATATCAGCTATATAGGAAATTGTTCGTAACGCATGATCCATCATAATTTCTTTCAGGTCCGTATTTAATACCATTATTTTTTCAGTCGATATAAATAGATCTACTTCTGTACTTGGTTGCGATTCGCCATCAGGTGCCTAATTTAGAACAAGCATTTGATTAATGCAATGATTTAGATTCTATCAAATTTGATTTTATAAATAAGTTGTATGATGTATGCAAGGTCAAAGCAACATTACAGGAACCTTTGAAGGCGACGAACTTACCAGAAATGGTACAAACCTAACGGACACAAGTGTCATAACGAATTTCGTAACCGTGATTTTAAGGAAATCAATACAGGATTGTCCATAAAAATTGGCAACTTAAATGTGATGGTCTGAAATGCGTTCATCTATCCAATGTTAATAAAGATGTCTATAAGGTTATGTTTTCGTGAAAGAGGTGACGAATTGAATCTACATAGAATTTTAAACAGTATTAAATCGAGTTAGCGATTTAAAAAAGACGTTAAATCGTTATTTCTCGAACGAAATGCGTTCATATATCCATTGCTAATAGGAATGTCTATAAGGTTACGTTTTGTTAAAAGAGGTGACGTATAAATAAATATAAATATTGTCGCCGAGTGTCACAGGCCGTAGCTCGATTCAGGAATATTGAAATGTATATAAATGTGAGCCCTTCGCCTCCACAATCCCATCCCCTTTTATGGATATCACCTACATTACGTTAAAATCACAAAATAACAGAATTTTCGAGGAATTTTCCAAATACTAAATGAATTTCACTCCTATTTTATTGTTAGAAACGTCGAATAGTAGCTTTGCCTTTATTTGTAGTAGAAGAAATTTGTGTGGAACTTTCTGAATCTCTTTAAGAATTATTGACGAGATTTCAAAAACCATATCTACTTTTTAAGCAAATAAATAAACTTACCAATGCCTGATTATCCACGAAAGCGAAATAGGAGAAAAATTTAAGAAATTATCCAATTAATAAATGATTTAAGAATATTATCATTTCTTGGGCGTTGAGTTTTACATGATGGATTGATTCTGTTAGAATTCGAGGAGATAAACCAAAAACAAATCAAAATTTTCGATATCTCAGCTATTTTTCGAGATATTGAAATACAATCTGAAATGCACTCGTAAATCTGTGGAATTTTGGATCGCGAAATTTAATAGAACCTGAAGCGGTAATCAAAAAGAGAGTAAACATAAAATTTTGATATTTGCAATAATTGACAATCAATCAAATAGTTATTTCAGAAAAAATTTTCTTAGTCCTCTGTTTTACTAAACTAATTTAACAGATAAAATTCGTATGAAATTAGATGTAATAAGCCAAAACTTGAAATTCACCGAAGAAAAAACTGACACTTTTTCATCGATTTTTTCGGAAACTATAAAGCCTAGGATAAAATTTGATACCCCGATTTCACGCCTCGAATATACGCCTTTAAATTTGCATCCATCTTTTAAAGTTTTGTAGAAAATGGAGACATATTTAGTTTCGTACGTTCAAATTATACGAAATTCTTGTCCAAACCTCACTAACAATAATTGTTCGGAGTTCTTCTAATAGCAATTCAATAAACGGCGTTAAGACTGTCATTTACCGTTGATTTCGAAACAAAAACTGCCATTTAGCGTTGATTTCGAAACAGATAAAGATATAGGATTCTGTTCAAGCCAGACGCAACGGTGGAAAGCCCACAGCTTCTCCGTCAGGATTTCTAACAGGATTAATGTATCCAACGTTTCGAACTGAAACATTCTAAGCCTGACGCTCTGCAGATTTTTGCAGGTTAAAATAACATGTATTAAGGTTTTTCATCCTCCATAAGATCTGGCTATGGTTATACACTATTTGACCTGTCGCAAGCCCTGCGCAAAGTAATCAAGATGGGCTTGTCGTTGCCATTTCTTGTTTCTTTAAATTACATCTTGCTATGGGAGTGACAGGCTCAGGTAAAAAGATAGTTTGAGATGATCCCTCTCGTGTCAGAGTGGCCCGGTATCCACATCAGTCTGGTTGTGTTATTCAGTGCCAGGCGATTCAGTTCCTGGAAACATTCACAGAATGATGTTTGAGAATAAATGATTATATCACAACAAAATTATGGATTCATTTCACTTGAGATATCTCGAAAAATTACCGATGTATCCAATATTTAGGCAAGTATTTTTATTTTATTGAATTCCAATGAAATCTATCAATCAAACTTAGCGCCCAAGGAACCGTAACATGGATACCAATGATTTTTTCAACAAACCATAAAAAGGAAAAAATTTGCTATACTAAAATTGAATTATAACTTTTTTTTCCTCAAAAAAAACTACATTTACAAAATTGAATGTGTTTTATTTTGGACAGACCTTAATTTTTGTAACAGCTTCTTCGACCATAACTTTCTTGAGACGTTTACGTCGTTTTCTTCCACCTTCCTCATCCACTTCAACAGATCCAAGAAATTGGAGACGAAAAACCGTACCAGTTGCCCCAACACCCAAAGCCATGGGCGGCACAACTTGTGATTGTGCTGGGGATACTGGCATCGTTAGATGTGGGATATGACTTAACACAGATACATCTTCCACGGGTGTTGTCATACTGTTGACAGACACCGGCGGAGCTATATTGTCGCAACTATCTCTATCATCATTATCGTCAATATTGTCTTCCATTCCTGTCTCATTGTCGTAACTGCCTAATGACGTCATACTGCTGTGGCCGTACTGGCGATAACTTTGACATATTTGGTTGGATGCCTCCTGTAATATTGGCACTTTTTGTGGATAGAGAAATGCGAGTTTTTTTTAGCCTTAACTATTTTATAAATTCCTCCCTTTTAGTTGAGATTAATTATAACATAAATAAAAGCCAAACCTAGAAACCTGGCTATAATAGACCAATTTTGATAATTCCTATTTTGTTTCATTTCTAAAGTCATATATAAAAAACGCAAACCTACAAAATTTACCGATTTGGGTTAACATTAAAATGCGAAGGGTAGAATTTACTACAGTCAAAATTTGACTTAAAAACATAAAAATCAGGCAACCTCGAATCTTGCAATCTCGAAATTTTGACTATAGCGTCTATTCAGTTTCTTACGATTGTGAGGGAAGAAATAGGGTTTGGCGGAGGAGGGTGCGAAAGTCGAAAAGTTGGCGAAAGTTTAGTTATTCGAAAACTGAAGTGTGTGGTATCGATTTATATGTTATTTTGAAAATAAGCTTTAACCAAAATTTCGAAATATTTTTTTTGTTTATTTCGTTAATTTGGGCAAAATTTTCAATTAAATATATCCGTCAGTTTTTATGAAACGTTTTCCGCAAACACTGATATGAATGAAAATTTTTTAAGAGCTAGTCTTTTGACCAAAACTTTTTTAAAATATGGACTCCAGTCATCCTTGATGAGTGGATCAAAAACCTTCAAGAACACAGGAGAAACGGGTATCAATGCTCAAAAATAGTTAATAATACCCGTTTTCGGGAGAGAAAAGAAGGTATTAAGAGAAAATTCACACAAAAAGCTGTACGAAAATGCAAATTTCCATTCACCAATTCCTTTTAAGTGAATCGTTTTGAATAGAATTTTAATGTTTTTCGAAATAAATCCGTGGAAGTGAGGGTGGAAGATATGTGATGTTTTTATAATTTTCTAAAATTCACAGGCTCTTGGCCTATAAATAACTACCTTCCCTCCTTAATATCTTAATAACTAATGGGCTCTTCACAACTTGACGGAATTGAAATGTTTGCGAAAATTTTTTAATTTTTTTAGATATTTAGAAATCGAAATTTTACTCTTCACATTTCGATGTTGGCCCAAAACGATAATTTTAAAGGTACAAGTTTTTTGTTTATATATAATATTAGAAATGTAACAAAACAAGAATAATCAAAATTTGTCTGCTATAACCGAATTTCGAGGTCAAAACCTAACTTCACAGGACTATTTTAAAACACTTTAGTAGTAGTGCGTTCACCCACATCATTAATATAATTATAAAACAACACTGAACAATGTGAAAACGACAAAAAATTTTCCAATGTGCAACAGGACTTTCCAGAAAGTTTTTTTTTTGGATTTTGTACAAAGCGAAACAGAAAAAGAAAAAAAACTAATTTCAATGTTTTTGAAAAGCATTGAGTTTTTTTTTATTATATCATTTATGTCGTTTCTTCATTAAAAAAAAAAAAAAAAACTGAGTGCGAAATTATAGTGAATCCTGTCTAAATGTGCAGACTAACTCTACTAAGTACAGTTAAACTTGTTTTGCATTCATCTCATTCGACTTTTATTCTATGAAAAATATTCTTTATTACCATGTATTTCACCGGACATGCAACATACGGAATTTGAATTCGTAAGACTAATATGGAAATTAATTTGAATAAAAATGTTCAGATTATGAGAAAATATTTCGAGAAAAATTATATGAATTAATATAACATACTATTATTGTCTATTTCAGCTAATTAATTTAAAAAAAATCACTAATATTATTTTACGACAGAATATTATGGTAAATAATTTCCCAGGTTCGCGAGAGCAAAAGACTTTTTCCCTTATAGAGGTACCTGTCTCTCACGTTTAGAGATCTTGGTGGACTAAAATGACGGGACCTAGCAATAACTCTTACTAATCCAGGTTTGACTGTATTGTATTTAAATTATAAATTAGAAACTAGAACGTAATTTGGTAAAAAAATAAACTTAATCAAATTGCTCATTCCACCGGTTCGAATTTTATGCGTGTCATACTTCTGTGACGTCATCCATTATATATATATCACAGATATGGAGACACGATGACATTTCGAATTACACACGAGCGTAGGCGCTGCTAGAATGAAATAATCGAGGGGACACTGATATATTGTAGACAATTTTTGTCCTATTTTTTTCATTTTTGATTGTTTTTTCAGAAAAGTAAATAAGTGAGACAAATTTGCAGGTCCCTTGATGTCTCACTTAACCAGGTTCCACTGTATAATCTTGAGGCATAGTTGATAGATATTAACTATTTAAATCAATGTTTTCAGCCATTACATAATTTTTGAAATAATTAGGAATACTGATACAGAAATCAGATTATCCCCACCTCAAAAATTTTATTAAAAAAAACAGTCAACCTTAACTGTACAAAGTCTTACATTATTATCATGAAAGGCAAAGTATATCTCTTTATCAGCAATCAGCTTAACTGTATTATAATGTTTAATTCAATAAATTTACAGAGTAAATGGAAAGACATTCTGGAATTAGGTAAAAGTTTTGCGAAAACTGGCAGAAATAATTACATCTTCTGTGTAGAATTTTAGAATTTTTGTTGACTTTTTTTAAACTACATTCCTTCAAAATGTGAGATTCATAAAATTTCCCCTAGAGTCTATTCTATAATTGTAGTCGTTTATGATTTGTCAGTGATACAACTATCGTAGGGGGTTGAGTAGTGTGGTTGACACAAGCGAATGAGTTGTTTGTATGAAAGTAATATAATGTCTAACAAATTTCAAATATTGTTGTTTTAAATGCAAAATAGTTTTAAACAATCTTTTTTTGATTGGTTCTACCACTTATAAATATTATAACAAAATAGTGATGTGATTGACACAACCGCATGAGCAGATTTATTAGGTTTATTTAAAAAAAATTAGATTTCTTCGAGTCGGACTTGAACCAGTAACTCAAGTCCACCGCTGTGCCATCTGGGCTACCGTTGGTTGTTACATATGTATAAAAATATATTATATATTATACAAGTGGTCAATAACAATACAACAACAATCTTCATGAAGTTGACACAACCACACATTGGCTAGACATGACAGATATGTATTCGTAGTAACCAAATTTTCTTTTAATTTGTCTATTCGTTTTATTTACACGATTAATATATTCCAACTAAGTACAATTTTATCTTCCATCAATAAAATGCATGACTTTAAAATTAATCTCTTTCATAGAAGTAATGATTTTGTTTATTTAACTTCAGTGATTTTGTATCAATGAATTCATATTTTAAATTCAATCCCATTATATTGTACATAAAAATATTTAGCTGTACTTGTTGCAATCATTAGGAAATTGTTTGAAATTATTATTAATTTATTTCAATATGAAACGGCCAACTTCGGAATGAGGTTGCCATTATTTTAACTTTTTTTTTTTAGTGTGTATGTTTATACCACAACTCGTCTCAAATAATATCTGTCGTAAAATTTTACATTTAAAAACTTGAAGATTAATTAAAAATAAATTTACAAAACTAAAATAGTATTCATGAATAAAATTCGTACGTTGTATGATTTGTGAAATATTCGGCATTAAGAAAACAAGTACGACACATGCAGACCTAAGAATTATAGGAATAAATTTTTATAATAACGGACTTCACACCACTTAAGGAATTGAAACAAAAACAGAACAAAATGATAATAATTTCCCAATGAATAAAGGCTAACAAATGTTAAGTAGTCCATAAAATCGAATCTAAAATAGATTTTTGGAACAAGATTTCATTCGGCACATGAAAATTTAACCTAAATACGATGTATCAAGAAAAATATAGCTAATCAAAAAATCTAGGTTTTTCAGGATAGTTAAGAAATATTAATTTTCGCATATATTAAAAACCACGTTGAATGCGATGACCTAGTTTTATTTAGAAAAAAACTGAAGGTCAGAACATCACAGAAGACTCAGCTTAGGATGATGCCCGAAATTTTTGCTGTTGTTGACTACACATGGCATGATAAACTCAAATATATAATTCGAATCTTTCGATCAGCTCTAGTTTTTGAGTTTCAGATATCTACGATATCTACGTTATCGTCGCCCTATTACGTACCATAGTCCGTTTTAATCAAATACATGCTAAGATACATATACTCACAGACAAACCACACTATGTATATTCTGTGTTGAAGTTGTAAAGTGATACAATGTTTTAGATTTTGTATTATGTATTGCACAATTTAATCCCCCCCCCCCCCCGTACCTATATTAATATATAATTTGAAACTTCCCACATCTAAGGGTCTCTGTATTGGTGAAATAATTTGATAAATAAGTATTTTTTTCTTTATAAATAAAGACAACAAAATATTTTTTTTAGTATTCGCTACCCAATTAAATCAATTTACAATTAATTATTGTTTTATAAAGTGGCATCTATTAATTTAACGAATTTGATAGGTCTGTGAATTCATAAATATTTCTATTTTTCCCATAGCCACATCTCCCGAATCAGACCTCAGATCGAAATTTGGTAAAGAGCTTTTCCATTTGTCTTGATGAGCTTAATTTAGTGGTATAATTTTCTGCTATGAATAACAGAACACCCTGTATATGGGTGTAGTTTAGGATGCGGGTGGCCTATGTTATAGATGGATATCTGACAAACGGAGGTTAAATCCCATTACTATTATCGAGACTCTACTGTATTTGAATCACTTTAAACTCAAAAGCACATAACTTAAGATGTGTTTTAATGTGTAAAATAAAGCCTTGTGCCAAAAATTAATTCTGGATTCGATTTTGGAGATGAAATACCTCTATGCATTAGGTTTTAACTTAAAATAAAATAGAAAAACAAATGAAAATAAAATGTTTATTCAAATTGTTCAGCACACGTTTACGAAATGATGCGAATAACCAACAGTGAAGACAAAGATATTATATATATAAGAAATAAAACAAATAGAGACAGAAATAGAGATACAGAAAGAGAGTACATGTATAAGTATAGCAGGCAGGAGGCAACCAACCAATAAAAGCGTGCGTTCGCCGCACAATCATTAATTATGCGGTTTATATAAAAAAATTTGGATTAACTATTTATTTTCGTTTTTGTTTGAAGGGCAGGGGTTTTAGGGGGGCAAAGGTTTTATACAACATAGTAAAACGGACAGACGGATAGTCGTTTTTACTTGAAAAAAAAATCGTGGAAAGAAAAATATGAAAGGGGAGGATTTTAAACACCAACCTTTTTATTTTTTTAAAACAAAAACTTCTAATTCTAAGTAAAAAAAAAAGACATCTCTTATGGCCGTTTTCTAAAGTATCGTATTTACATAATAAAATTATGGCCAGAAGAAGATCGTTACAAAAAAATTACAGGTCTTATTATAATTTTTTTTTTTTCATTTTTAAAATGTCTTCAAAATTGCATTGTAATTTCTACTGTGCGCTTTTGTAAACTATTTGGGGGGGAAAGATGAAGCGAGTGGCATGTTTTCTACCAAACTCGCTTAATCTTTTTTTTCTTAGTTGGGTTTACCTAAAAAAAATAAATCAATAAACGTCTATTGGATCAACATGATTTCCAAATTTGGAACGCACATAAAATTTGTTCCATGCTTTAAATATAATAAAACACACATGCGTAAAATAAAAATATTGTCAAAACCGGTTACAACAACATCCGATTATTTGGAATAGTTTTCTTTCGTGAAAGAAACGAAGAACTCTTTCACTTTTCCGAGGAAAAATAAAAGATCGAAACTGGAATAGCAAAGGATCAGTTTGAGACGCCCCAACATCTTTTTATCTCTACGGAATAATTATTTTTCAGAGAAATGTCCCTAGGAGTTAATTTGATAACACTTTTACTTTAAATCATTCTTCTCCGAGGACAAATCAAAGCCCCGTTGTCAAAAAACAAACTGGAATAGCAAAGGGTCGAGTTGAGGCGTCCGCAATGTTTATAAGGTTCTAAATTAAGTAAATACGCCTCAATAATAATGACTGTTGAGCGTTATAACCGATAAGTCGTTGTTATAGTATTTGGATTGAGTCGTTATAAGCGACATCGTGCTATAGCCGATTTTGACTGTAATAAGTTATTTTTACTTTTGGAAATCAGTTTTTCTTTATTTTTGGAAATAATTTTTTGTTTTGGGTCTTAAAAAAATATATTTATATATTTTTTTTTTTTTGGCTACATGAAAAAATATGGTGACAACAAAATTTTGAAGCCTGGAACTCCAATAATGCCCACAACATAAAACACACACAATTTTCAAAAAAATAAAATAGATAAAAATATTTTTTGAAATTTTATGAAAATGATTTGTAAAAAACATTGAAAAAAAAAAACGAAATTTGGAATTATATAAAATTTTGGACTGTGCATAATTTTATTGGGTCCAAATATTTATACATTCTTAACAATATGAACACGAGTTTTTTTTAGCCCTTTGACAATCGCCAATGCCCAGAAAAGTAAACAAAAAATAGGGTCCTTATTTTGGTTATAGAAGGAAGCATCCCATTTAAAATTTGTATATTAGTAAGGATTTGTTTGTTTGGTTAAGTTGCAGCTGAAATCTGCGGGTAGGACATTGCTAGATCATAGGGGGGCTAGCTAATTCGCCTATCGGAGAAAGCCAAATATGTAGGCATCATCCTGGACCAAAAGCTACTATGGGGACCCCCAACTTCTTGGAAAGGTCCCGAAAGGCAACTGTGGAATTATACACTTGCAAAAAGGCCATGGGGAAACAGTAGGCCCTAAATTGGTTCACTGGCTATATATTGCGGTCATCAGGAGCATACTATTCTATGGGTCACTGGTATGGTGAACCGCACTAGAAAAAGAAATCCACCAAAAAGTACTAGGTAAAGTCCAACAGTTAGCATCCGTACTAATCTCGGGATGTCTACGGACAACACCATCTAAAGCACTTGATGTAATTCTCCATCTGTTGCCAACTGACTTCTTTGGAGACAAATGCGTAGCAGGTGCGGCCCTCATGCTAAATCTTGTCTAACCCTGGACTGAGAAGCATTATGGTCATGCACGGATCTTACGAAGATACTCACTTCCAAGATCCGTCGACTACGTTCTATCCTCTCCTAACTTCCGGAAAAAGTTCTCGGTAAAGATCCCCTCCAGGCAGGATTGAGATGAGAACTTGGTTAAGCCAAAGGGCGTGGTATTTTATACTGATAGATCTTATACTAAAGTTAGAGAAGTGAGTAGGTTATGGGATTTTCCCTGAAAATCTAGGTTAATCATTTCGACTACCGGATCACTGTAGCGTGTATCAAGCTAAAGTGTATCAGATTTAGGATTTTCTAGCTTGCATCAGCTAGATATTAAAGTAGATCAGTGACCCTTAGCAATAAACAAATTTTTAGTTGGGAGGAAAATGTGAAAACCAATTATAAGGACTCTAACCCGTTAAACATTAAAACAATTTCAAATTTTAACCCAATTAGTAACAACATCCTACATTTTTATTAACTGTTTGAAAAATTTACAAAATTAGTGCAAAGTAAATGTATAAACACAGCGAATGTCGTGGGGGCAGAATTATCCAAAGCGTAATTTATTTATAAAAAAAAAAATTATGTAAAAAAATAAAAGTTTTTTAATGAGAAAATAATTTTGTTTTTTTTAAATACCTTAATACGTGAAACAGCCTCTTCCGCTTGCATCATTCGAGTACTTTTCGTTGGTTGACCTTCACAGACTAATTGCGTTGATCCCAAATATCTCGCACGAAATAGAACTCCTTCGATTAACACTGACGGTTCATGAAGTCCTAAATAAAACATTTTTTACGAATTAATTAAGTTTTATCAAAAAAATTTCACTTAGGAGTTGACATAGCTATACTAATATTATGAATTTGAAAGTTTGTTTATTCGTCTGTTCAATAATTTCATCCCCCGGTCATTTCATCCTCGGAAATTCATCCTTCAAAAATTACACCCTGGAAAAAGATTATCAGAACCCATAGATCGTCAATGGCTAACTCGTAGAAGCCAAAAAAATAACAGATTCATGCTGGTTCGATTCCATTAGAGACATGTCCAATTCGCAGGATGTCTGGGTATTTCATTATTAATTCAAGGGACAAAAAACCCATAGGCTCGTGATAGCTCAACCCCGTAAAAGACATGATAAACTCGCAGAGCGTCTGAATATTTTAATCACATGGTTAACATAGCTGATAAAAAACTCGTAAGCCCGGGCTAACTCGACTCCATTACAGTTATGGGCAACTCGTAGCAATGCTGGGTACAAGAGCTAAAAAATTCGCAGATCATTAGGTCCCGGTCGATTTGACTGAAATTGTAAAATGTTATAGATCTCGACATTCTGATCAAAAGTTATCATTGACTTAAAGTGATTCTATGGATAGTTTCAGAGAAATACAGGGGAGAAGTGTGTGATACGACCTTGACTTGACCTCAAAATAATTTTAGGACATAAGTGATCTTCCAGTCTTGGCAACTACAAAAACCCCGAGTACTTTCGAATACTAATACTAGAGACTCAGAAACGGTAACTCAATATCACACACTTCCCCCTGTATATCTCCGAAACTATCCACAAGAATCACTTTTGGACAATGATAACTTTTGATCAGAATGTCGAGATCTATAACATTTCACAATTTCAGCCAAATTGACCGGGACCCAATTTACATTTAATTTGTGTGGGATCCTTTACGGGAATGAAACGCTCTGCTTCCTCAGGAAAAAATCTCAATCCTTTGGCGGAAATTCTTATAGAAATTAGCCTTTTTAGAAACATGTTATTCGGTGAGTACTTGGGCAATAATAATAATAATCATAATGGGGTTTAACATCCGTTTCTCTGACATATACGCCTATAACAGAGGCCATCCACATCATTATTTGTTAATCCTTATTTATTTAATTACAAACATATTTACAAATACATTTTTGATGTGGGTGTAGTCGGTTACTACGTTCTTATCCAAGCGACGACAATGTGATCAATTCTACCGCCCCTATAATTGTTCACACTGCCGCTGCCTGAGTACGAAAGCGCAACCTAAGTCTAAGTAGACAAACACATTATTCGGTGAGTACTTGGGCAATAAATAATGAAAGTTTCCATTCAAAATTTTTGATAAGGTTTCAGGGGTATATGAATAGGCCCAACAAATACGACATTGGAACTGTTCCGGAACTTTTCTAGACATATGTATACAGATACGTTTAAGGGTATTTTAAAACAATTTTTATAAATTTTGTCAACTCCCTTTGATTTGGCTTGGGTAATATATACTTACGAATTATTTTATCCAAAAATGTAAGCATTTTTTTAAACAAACAAAAATTAATTTTTATAGAATTTAATATAAATACGGATTCAAAAAAAATGACACACTTGTATAAAAACACGCTCGTATACACCAGAAAACTTCAGTTACAAAAATTGAACTTAAATTTGTTTATATCGGGCTCAGGACATAAAAAATGAGTTTAAGTTCAAAAATCCATTTGGTCTTGGATCCGTAAGACCCATCTTGTAAACCATAAGAGATAGAACAAAAGTGTCAGTGTAAAAAATGTTTCTTATAAATAAACTTTTGTTTGAAACATTTTTTTGTATATAACTTTATTTTCCCCTGAGGGTCCAAATAAGGGCTGTTTTTCATTAATTGAAAATTTTTATGTAGCTTCATTGACTCTAATTTCATACTAAGAAGGTTAAAGGGGTCATTTTTTAGGAGAAAATATTTTGTTTAAAAATTCGTGGGTACTTAGAACCATTTTTGTGAATCTTTAGAGAGGGAGAGCTGCCCCTATCTGCCTCCCTTTGGCGACGCCTATGTCAATAAGCGATTCATCTTTTCTAAGGTGCTTTTATTTTTGTGTATACGAGCGTACATTGATATGATTTATAGGGATTCAAGGTCCGTAGACAGATAATAGAATATAGCTCAGTGGGGGGGGGGGGGGGCATTGACGTAATATTTCATCTATCCGCCTCCCTTTGGCGACGCCTATGTCAATAAGCGATTCATCTTTTCTAAAGTGCTTTTAATTCTGTGTATACGAGCGTGCGTTGATATGATTTATAAGGATTCAAGGTCCGTAGACAGATTATAGAATATAGCTCAGTGGGGGGGGGGAGGCATTGACGTAATATTTCATAACAAAAAAGGATTTACCTTCTTTATTTCTTCCCTTCTTCTTGTTTTCCTTGTCCTGCACAAGAAAATAAAGAAAAACCAAATATAAGTATACATTTTAATAAAAAAAACAAAAATTTTTTTTTAAATTGTTTTAAGAATAAAAACCAAATTTGGTTTTTTATACATTTTTTTCTTCATAATTTTATAAAGCTATTTATTTTAAATACTAAAACTAAGCTTTGTTCGCATGCGTTATGACAATATATTTTCTTTTTCATTATCGAGTTCATGCAATTTTCTAAATGAAAACATGCGCACGATTGAAAAATAAATGCATAGCACTTATTAAAAAAATATCTAGAAAAAAAATTTTTGCCTGAAAAAAATTGATTATATTTTTTACGCCATTCCTTTTAAAAAAAAAGCCAATTAAGCATATTTATACTACTTGAAAAAATATATTTAAAGCGAAAAGCTTTAAGCAAATCAAAAATGTTAACTTATTTTTTGTCTGCCATTTGTCGTTGTGTCAAAATTTTTGCGCACTTAATTTAAATATGGTCAGCGTAAAGAAAAAAAAAGCAGAGGTATACATACTGAATGTCTCCGAAGAAATTTACTCAATTTTAGAATTACAAAAGTCGACACGAAATAAAGTTTTCTAATTTATCTTCTGGTTAAGGTACTATTAAGCTGATTATACAGTGTGTTCATTTCAAACGTATCCACCCTTAATAATCGTTTTGAATGAAAACACGTCGATTTAGATATCGAAGGGAAAGTTCAAAAATGGTACCTAGAAAATTTTAGGTTTCTCCCCTTCACACTTATCCACCCCAACTTTGAAGTTTCAAATAGCACCCCCTATTTTGTTATACCTCTTTGAAAGAACCAATCTACCGCCCATATTTTGAATTTTTTTTCTAGGACAAGGTAGCCACAAACGCATTTTGATCAATATCTCTGGTTCTAGATGAATTAAATGAAATCGGATGGCGGCAAAAGTTGGGTCGAACTCTAACAACGTGTAAAATGTTGACCAATCTAAAATAATTCTAACCTCGAAAACTAACCACTTTTTCGTGGCCCGAATTTTTGCTAAATTAGCTCAGAAGTCGGAATATTGATCAAACTCTACAAGGCCTATTTTGATTTTTTTTAAATAACTGCATTTTTTAAAACCTCAATTTTACGATTTTCTGGAAATGGTTGATTTTAACGAGGTGAAACACTCCACTATCTTTTCCGGCATATATTCCGAGTCAACCTCTTACTCGAAAAAAATTATTCAAAACGGTAAAAATGGCCATATCTTTTTTCCTCGCCTCAGGGAGCAAAATGGCCTAAAAATTCGTGACCAGCACATAAAATTACCCTTCCAGTCATTCGTAAAAAAAAATTAATCAAAACCTACCAGGAGACTGGACTATAATGATCTAAGGAACACGTAGAAAAAAGGATTTTTGAAAACGTTGCTGTTTGGCAGGTTTCGAACATTTTACAGTATTTTTCTGTCTTATTTACTCGATTAATTCGGGTTTTGACAATCAATGATTCTGTAGTCAATGTGATCGATCATTCGATATAAATTTCGATTTTTGCCCCAATTTCCTCGATCAGTTTTTTGTATTTTTAAAATACGTATTTTCGATTACCAAGTAGTCATCATCAGTAAGAATTAGCTAGTGATTACTCTTATTATGAATGTTACTATTTGCTAATTTGGTGGCGGACTGCACGATGGTGACTCATTCGATAGTTTCGATGTAATTCTAAAATTGCGTAAATATCTTAGAACATTCGAGGTCATATACCAAAGTAAAATGATTTACGATATTTAAAAAAAAAAAAAGAAACAGAGAGCAAACCTCCGATATTAAATTAAATAAAATTGTTAATGAAACAACACCTTTTTAGATTTGACAGATGTATTGGACCCTTTCTGGCTTTGTGGTGATAAATTTTTGTCTGATGGACTGCCATTAGACTGCTCAGTTAAGGGACTTGTGGATTGTGGCGGTTGAGGTGAGGATGTACTATTATTATTATTGGCTGTTTGGATTAATGGATTATTGTTTGTAACAATTGCGGTACAATTCAATGGTATCACATTATTACTACTGTCATCACAACCATTTGTACCAGCCCCATTTGAACGATCACCCCCCACTGACACCGTTACCGCTTGTTGTTGAGTTGGTGATAGTGCTAATATAGGTTTTGGAGGGGTTGATTTTGTTGTGGATGAAGGCATTATGGTCCTGGATTTCGGTTTTCGCCATTCCTATTCAAACCAAATTGGAAAATACCAAAAAAAAGAATATATATAGATTATTTTTTACAACAAATACAAAGTTGTAAGAAATGTTTTTGTATTTTTTTTTTTTAATTTTGAAAGCGTGTTTGAATTTTTTTTTTTGTGTTGTATTTTTGTAATTTTTTTTTTGATTTGTGAGGAAAATACTTAATGTAGTTTTGTTTTTCGGTTTCTGAAAATAATGTGTTTGGTTTTTTGTAGTTTTTCACCCAAAAATGTATGTAAAATTTAAGATATGTATATAATTTTTCATATCCAAATTTTTATTTTAAATAAAACCTAGCTAGATTGATTTTTGATGACCCCCCGAAATTCACTACATACTAAATGTCATGAAAATCGTTGGAGCCGTTTTCGAGAGAAAACGACGTTTTCTTAAAATGAAACCTAGCTAGATTGATTTTTCGTTACACAAAAACCCACTGTATACTACTCTTGTAACAACGCCATCTACTGAAATCTATCTTTAATGTTTCAGTGTCGGTAAAGCAGTTCATTGCCCCCAATTTAAAAAAATAATAGTATTACTATTCGCCAATAAATGGCAGTAAGAGTTTTGTTTTTCAGTTTGTTTCAGTTTTTCCTGAAAACACGGATAAACCGACATTTTCTAAAAATGAAACCAAGCTAGATCGATTTTTCGCCTCAAAAAATTCCTGCATACCAATTTTTATGAAAATCATTGGAGCCGTTTCTTAGATTACTGATATATTGGGCCCTGTGTAGCCTAAACGCATTTTGATCAATATCTCTGGTTCTACATGAGATAAAATAAATCAGATGGCGGCAAAAGTTGGGTCGTAAACTTCGTGATCAGCGCACAAAATTACTCCTTAGAAACTGGGCTATAAATGTCTAGGAAACACGTAGAAAGAAGAATTTTTGAAAACGATGCTGTTTGGCAGGTTTCCAATATTTTACAGACAGACAGACACACACGCACATAGCGGTCAAACTTATAACACCCCTTTTGTTTGGTTTGGGGGTTAAAAATATAGAAATCTTTATAAAAAATTTGTATAAAAATTGTATACATATCTTAGAATGAATGCTATTGGCCAAAAAATTCTAACACCTGGCTAAAAATTGTATAATACCAAAGCTAAATATTGCAAATTAGCGTAATGATTAGTGTTCCACTCCCAATTAAAAAATAATAATAGTACAAAAATAAAATTAAAGAAAAAAAAACGTTATAGAAAAAATAAAATGACGTAAAAAACTGTAAACTCACCAATTTATCATCATAAAATCCTTGGTCGTCAGTTCGATGTTGTCCTAATAATCGATCTGTTTCTAAATCTGTATCCGCTTCTTCTAGAAAGAAATATGTATTTATTTATTTACATACAATATTTCTGTACAGGTCTGTAACTAGGGGGTGGTAAAGGAGGCACCCGCGACCGGGGCATAAGAAATAGGGGCGCAAAACAAAACGTATGTTTTATACGTACAGCAAAAATTTACTAAAGAATCATGTAAAAGGCGCTCATTAATTTATATAAAGTCATAAAGTTAAAAAATTCGATTTTTTTGAAAACACAGGCAAATTTGATCCAATCTAATTGGAATTTTTTTGAAACCTATCAATTTTGGGTCATTTACATCAACTGTGATATCTGTTTTTCGCTAGCTATCATTTATGTGCTCAATTCTGGGACCAGGACTCCACATTCTTGAAACCAATTAGAGCTAGGTTAATTTTGATCACAAATTTGAAAAATATGACCCAAATTTAGTAGGATTACATACTTGGTTTATCCAAATTGGATAAAATTTGGATGTGATAGAGCAAAATTAAATTTTATGGATTCTGATGACGTCATAAAGTTAAAAAATTCGATTTTTTTGAAAACACAGGCAAATTTGATCCGATCTTATTGGAATTTTTTTTGAAATCCACTAATTTTGGGTAACTCTTTTCAGCTATGATGTCAGTTTTTCGCTAGTTATCAATTATGTGTAGAGTTCCGGGATCAGGACTCCACATTCTTGAAACGAATTAGAACTAGGTTAATTTTGATCACAAACTTGAAAAATATGACCCAAATTTAGTAGGATTACATACTTGGTTTATCAAAATTGGATAAAACTTGGATGTGATAGAGCAAAATTAAAGTTTATGGATTCTGATGACGTCAAAAAGTTAAAAAATTCGATTATTTTACTAACACAAGCAAATTTGATTCGATCCGGGACTATGATAAAATTTCTTTATTTTAAATGGCGGCAGATACTTCGTTATATGCATTTTGCATGGGACAGAGTGAGAGGGACAATGAGACCCTCTTCCACCATAACAGCCTTAATTCGTTTTGAGAATGAATTAAAGCAATATTGGGGAATGGACCAAAAATATTTTAATTCCATTTTTGTAAAGTAAATGCTCAATAAGATTTCGAATACATTCTAGAAGTACATTCTGAATAAAAACAATTATAAAAATATATAATATACCTTCATCACCCGCTTCTTCGCCGCTCTGAGCTTTCCGTTCAACAGAATCGGAATCACGACTTGCACCAGACATACCCCGTTGTCTAGGTACCCATACAGGACTCGATGAGTCCTGTTCAGTCGGACTTACTTGAGGTGCAACATTTGTTAATGTGAAAGGCAGTGTTTTGGTACGTTGAAGTGCAAGACGTATATCTTGAATTGCCGCTTCGACACGGTCAGGAGGACTTTCTTCAATTTCAGTAATTGCTACATCACTTGGTCGCCTATGTGGCGCTGGTGCAGGTGGAGGAGGTGTAACTTCTGATACTAAAACATATCGTTTTTTCTCTTTCAATTTTCGAATATATTTGATGAAACTAGATCGAAGTGTCTATAACAATTTAAGGGAGTATTCTGGTCTAGAAATTTGAAGAAAACTTTTTTTAAGTTTGTAACGATTTATATTTTGATAAACAAATGAGTTCATTTGTGCGACTGCATGACTGCTGAATTTTTTTTGACCGACAGTTAAAACGATATCTTTACTAATTAAGAATATACAATTTTTTTGATTCAGATCACTACAAGGGCTAAAATCGTATCAACCAGGGTGCCGAGTTTTTTTTGTAACCCCCATTTCAACCATAGGCCTGTAGCTTGAAGAATTTTTAATTTTTTTTTTGTTTTGCATTTTTAAAATATTATATGAAAAAATGGCTAAATAAATGTTTTTCATTTTCTTATAATCTTAGTTTTAAAAGTGCCAACAATTGAGGCTTCTAGACCAGAATATCCTCTTAACAAGATCAGGGCCTGACTAATCCATACCGGGGCTCATAGGCAATAGAATTGTCGGGATACCTACAAATTGGTACGACTCCTTGTGTATAGTCCTTCTCATAAAAGGTCATACATTTGTCCTTTTTATTTTGATTTTTCCTTCCGACGTTAAACACGTCTTCTGGAAACAAGGATACTTTCTAGGGCACTTCTAAGATAAATAAATAAAACTTACCAAGGGGATCAATATTATGTAATTCAGTCTCATTTTCTTGGAAAGAATTGACCGAAGTTTCATTACCAATGAGTATTTCAACAGGTGAACTTCGATCTAACGATCCATTTTCTTTAGAATTATTTTCAATTAGTTTCGAAGTTGAGGATAAATTATTATCGTTTAAATGACTTCTTTGTATAATTTCACGTTCAATTTCGGTAATTTGTCGTTTCATTAATATTACCGTTGGATTATTATTATCTGTATCACTAGCATGTCCTGACGATAAACCATCTTCTAGGACAGGCATACTTGAATATAGTCTTAATGAATCGGTTGGCGCCACTAAATCACCACTAGAACCTAATAGTCCGACAGCTGATGGACCCAATTCATTCTCCATCAGCATTAATGACATTTCACTGTCTAAATCACCACAATTTGAATCACAATCCGTTGTCTCGGGGGATAATGTAAAATTACGACTATGGCCCACTTGTAAACCTACTTCAGTTTCACCTAGATCACCACTTGAACCTGTACCCACTGATAGATCCAAGAAATTGTTTTCGTGCTCTAATACTTCATGATCCTGATAATTAAAATTTTCATTTTATTTAACAAATATAAATATATAATTTTAGGGACGTCAAATATTATGAAAGCAGGCCAAGACACCACGGATGGATCAAATAAAATATAATTTGTAATGTCCCTTGTTACTGAAACCTATAGTACAACATACTAGAAGTCCTGGAGAATAACAAAAGGGCGGAGAGAGAACTTTGTGAATAAATTTTGACTTATGTATATTATGGCGTTTACTATTTCTGAGCAAAACTGGCCCAAACTGTGTGTAACCACAGCTAGGCCATTCGACTGTGCTCGTCTGAAACCAGAGCACAGTTGATAAGGGTAATAAGACTCTTGACAGGACAGGATCTCTGATGATCCCACTTGTAGGGCCTGTATGAAGAACGATGAAACCTCAATCAGGTTATTTGCATCTGCAGAAACCGACGGAGAAGCTATAGGCCAGGATAAATCTCGCCGGAGAAGCTGAGTCTTCTGCGTGGCGTCTGGCCTCGACAGAATGCAATTGTATCATCTGCTTAAAAAACATCTATTACCCGCAGACGTCTCACCTTCGGATGACAAGTTTTTCTCAAGTAGGGTACATAGAACCTTTTTTAGTACCTTTGAAAATTGATTTCAGTACATAAACAAATTCTTATTTAAAAATTTATATTCATGGGAGGTGCCAGGGAGACAAAAGGGATGCACTTGCACCCCTCTGGCATGGAAGAAAATATACAGAAAAAGATTAAGTCTCTGTTTGATTAAAAACTCTGTTTGGTTAAAATTTTTAGAAAACTTTGCCAATAAATTCGATATCCTAGCATTATAAATTATATTTTACCCCCATAGATGTCGTAGATCCAAGCTCCTCTCCGAAAAAAGTCATTATTTGTTAAAATAAATACCAACCTGTATTCTTGGAAAATCGGATACATTAGGTTTTCTTGGTGAATCCATATGTGATAAATATTCATTTTGATCAGCACGAACTTTGGCCAGTCTTTGACCAACATAGGAACTACCTGAATCCCCAGATCCAGCTTGTCTATGTAACTCATAATCTAAATCCTGGAATGACGTCTCCTCTAACAATGAGTTCTCATTCTCTGGTGGACATTTAAAAAATTCCTCCAATACTTTACGCGTTTCCGAAAATTCATACAAATAATCAAATGTTGAATTTACTGGATGTACTGTGTTCTCGGCATCTGAGGTAGGTGAATTCATTTGTTGTGGTTCATTTTCACTAGGTGTGGTGACCACACGTTGTGGAAAACCAGGTCGTGGTGGATACACGGATGGTGATGCCAATAAACTATGTGCACTAGGTAATGTTGGATGGTTTGATTGTGTATTCGTTTCAGGTTGCCGTGGTCCATAACGTCGCGGTGATCCTTCATATACAGCAATTGGTAGATTACCTGTAACAAAGTAGAAATTTAGAATATTTTAATTAAATACACAAAATCGAATTCATTTGAATTTAGCAATATTTTGAATTCATTTTTTTCAACTATTCAGTTCGATTTATTCAATAAAATAAAAAAGAGGTACCGCAAGTGAGTCCCTAGCACATAGACCAAGAGTCCTCTGTGCCCTCCTTGAGAACAATTTGTCACCTGAGCACGAGACGTCTTGGGAGGCGCTATTAAAATCGGATGAAGCTAAAGGATTTTATCGGAGCCAGACTACATACAGAAAGCCCATAGATTCTCCGTCGGGAACTCTCCCAGGATAGATGGCTCCAAGGTTTCGATAGATGGCCCCGAACAATCTGAATCCCAAGGTTTCGAACCCGAACATTCTGAACACCCCGCAGATTTCTGCAGGTGCAAATAACATGTATATAGATTTCGTCATCCTCCATACAGCCTCTACAAGTAGGATCATTAGAAATTCCCATGTTATGAAGATGATAGTTCGATCGACAGACAGATAGTTCGATCGTGATCGTATAACCTTAATAAAAAATTATAATATTTAATTTGATAACATACCAATCATTTGAGCAACTTTGTTATTCGGTTCCGGTGATAAGGAATCAGCATCAAAATCAGACACTGACGTAACGATTTTAAAAAAGTCAGTCGTAGTTCGATGATACTGTGATGTCTCGTTCGGTGAATCCTCTCTACTTGATTGTTCCGTTCCTCGGTCATTACTCTCCGATGACGGTAATTTTACAATTTGTTGAGACTGTGTTTGTTGTTGTTGCGATTGTTGCTGCTGCGCTTGTGTCTGTTGTTTATTATTGTCTTGACATAAATCAAGTCGTAAACCTTGCCAATTATCACCGATATCATCAAACACAACAACTTCACCACATGATACAACAGTCATTTGTCTGGATGGACTTACAACTGTTGCCTCCGTTGTTGGAACAACACTATTTGCTTTTGTATATACATTGTTTGAGTGTACGTTAGGTCGTTGATGTCGTACCTGCAACCATTTTATGTGGTTAATTTACTTTAATTTTATTACACTATATATATTTGCAATAAATGAGGGTATATTAGTTTGGTTTTAAGGATGTACGAGCGCCAGGACAATTTTAGATAAAAAGCTTGTATATGAAATATATCTAGGTATACCAAGTTTAGTGCCAAATTTGTAACGCTTAAAAATATTGATACTACGAACACATAGGTGTTCATAAAATAACCCAATTAGTCCATTTCCGGTTGTCTGTCTGTATGTCCGTCTGTTATGGGTTCGTAGGACTCATCTTGAAAATCGTTAGAGATAGAACAAAAGTTTAAATATAAAAAATGTTCCTTATAAAATTTTTGTAACCGTGAGAGCTTTTGATAAGATTTATCCAAAGAACATTTTATGATGGACTAGAAATAGTTTCACAGAAAGCCATTTTCCTTGCGAGGTCCTTTCTTCGTGATAGATCTCTGATCATAAGGTATCATTTGGAATACAAATCAATAGAAAATTTGTGGGCCTACAATAGCCCATTGAAAAGATACATTTGGGCTTGCAAAAGTAAGAAGACGCAATTTTATTTTTTCTTTGTCAAGAGGGAGCTCGTATAAAGTTAAGGTTAGTGGGCCATTCAAGTTGGATTCAATCGGATTTTATATAAATGTAATTTAAAGTAGTTCGGCTGTTTGAGCAAGTCCGGAGAATGTTCATTTTTTTGCGGAAAATGATAGTTCAAGGTCCCTTGATCACAATAAACACAGTTTTGAGGCCTCATACGGGGCAAAATTGCGAATTATTTTATTTTAAAATTTTGTGATTTTTAACACGGCACCTTATGGAGGAACTCACAATAATGAAAATTGTACAAAAATTAATCGGTGATTGAGCTTCAAAAATATTTTCATCATGAAGAAAATTTATCGCAGATTCTTTTTGTGCAATAAAAAAGCATTTCCTAACGGTGCTTTCCAAAAAGAAAACATAAAAAAACTTTGGTCAAATTGACGTATAAATTTTATCTTTTACGATATTTTTAAAGCATTAAAAAACATTTACGTGATACAATCAATATAAATTAGTTGCTAACTTTACTAGTCATGTGACGGCCGAATTTCTTTAACAAAAATAAAAAAATATGGTATTTAACATACCGAACATACTTCTGTCGAGAATACGGTTTCCGTAACTTCACGTGGATTATTATGTTTTAATGAATCACTACAACGTGTTCGTACATCCCATACACCTTTTTTCTTATCCGCATAATCACCAATATAACGTGATTTACGTGCTGCCTTTGTACGACTTTGTGAATATATTTCACGGCCACCCGCTATTTCAATTACCCTAAAAAAAAAAAGCAATCAAATTCTTTAGTCAAATCACAAATTTTTAGAAAAATGATTATTTTGTACATCCGAACGAAGATGCATGTATTTTAAAATTGGTTACAAATATCTATCTAGAATTACATGGTTAAATTCAAGCATATAGTTTTTACTTGGTAACGATTAGAAATACTAATAGTGGAAAAGAAGATGATAAATGTTATACATTAGTAAAGAAATTAAATTATTTTTAGAACTTATATTATCAGTTTTAGCACTTATAATTTAGTATAATTAAACATGAAAAAGGCGTGAGCGCTGCATCAAATTTTTGAGTTCATCTTTTATTTTTAAGAATGACACAGTCGTCCGCCGAAGTCAAAAATTTTGAGGATTTAGCTTTGCCTTTACATTACAAACAATACAGGGTGTTTTTATAATTGACTGCAGAACTTTTGCTTCTTGAATAAGCCGAGAAAAAAAGAAGAAAATGTTCTTTACCAAATTTGGATCTGAGGCCTAATTTACGAGATAATTAACCTACTCTTATAATAATCAATTAATAAAAAATATATTCCTTAAAATAAAATTCATCCAATAAAACACTACTTAAACAGAGAATGTGTTTTATCATAGTGTGAAGGAGTGACTCAAATGCAAAATTACTAAAGTAAGTTTTTGTATTTTCACATAAAAATAAAGTTCACGAGGACTAAAAAAAAAAAGTGACAAATAGAAGGAAAGTCGAACGAAATAGACAAATTTTTTTTAAGAGCTTTTGTGAGGGCCTCAAGTAGATTTCCGAAGACTAAAAAAAACAGGAACGGCTGCTTAAGGCGGCCTCCACCAAAAATCCGCTTTAACACACACAACAGTTGTAAATGCGGCATCTATCAAATCTATAATCGAAATTAGCTAAAATTGATAATAAAAATTGCAACGGACCCATAAAAAACAAAAAGCTTTATATACAATTAAGATCATAGAAATATAATACAAGTGACTCATTATTTAAGCTTGATATAATGGCCACGTTAGCTCTACAAGTGCAATCTTAAAGCATTTCTCTGAATACGATCCAAAATTTCGTTTAATTACTTTTCAAAATACATGTATCTTTGCCGCGATCGTATACACAGATCCCCAGTTAATTTGGTTGCTTTTGACCGAACCTAGCTATCGTGGTATCCAGCACACAAAACGGAAATCCATATTTTCTTTTTGATACTAGACATGACTCAATATTGAGCACTCAGTTCGGCTAAATCCGATGAACTTCATGAACTCAACTATATTTAGCAAACTGCGCTGCTATCGAGAAATGTGTTTTCAAAATTAGTACGTGGATCTTCCAGACCTGTGTATACGATCGTTAATATTTCGCAAATAAATATATTCAAATAACGACCAAACACTGTTTATAAAACTTTTCAAATACGAGACATTACGAAGATGAGAATGATGTTTAGAAATAAAACAAAATACATGCTGTTTCATACAAAGTAGGGCATGATATCCAAGTTTTTTTTAGCGTAAAATACTCTACCTTTAGAAAAGAGAAAGAACTGCTGTTTGTTGCAATACGTTTCTTAACTCAAATAGGCGAATCATTTAAGAAGAAAGAATTTTTTTGTACTTCGATCTATGGGGCCAATTTTTTTTTTACTGTTAGGAAGGTCCATATATTAAAATATACATCTAACTCGTTGCCGCTAGAAAGTTTGGCCATTGCTGTGGACCAAATAGGCTAATTATTAGAATCCATTTCTGAGGTGATTTTTGGAAATTTTAAAACTTTAAAAAAAAAATTTAGAATAGATAGAAGAAAACCACCGTGTTCGTTGAAAACCACATACGTTTCTGGCCCATTTTCTTTAATATTTTCAACGTTTTAAATTTTCAAAAATCACCTCAGAAATGGATTCTAATAATTGGCCTATTTGGCATATAGCCATGGCCAAATTTTCTAGCGGCACCAAGTTAGATGTAAATTTTGATATATGGACCTTCCTGAACATTTAAAAAAAATTGGCCCGATAGGTTGGTTCATTTTTGTAATAGATAAAAAACGATTCCCGAAATTTTTTCTAACGTTTTCCTATAACTACCTTTAATTTTGCAAGCCCGTAAATTGCACTTTCAGGTCTGAGTTTTTAATTTTCTACAAAAAAGATTATGCTATTTACGGACTTGTTTATTTTTACAAATTTTTTGTAAAATATAAAATTTTCGGATTCTTTGTCTATTATGGCAATGAAAAGAGAAATGCTTCGAGTTAAGGAGTGTATTGCAACAAATTGTACACTCTTCCCGTATCTTACGGTAAAGTGAGTACTTTCCGACATAAAAACACTTGGTTTTATACCTCACTCTGTATAATTTAAAAAAATATATAAATTTAACTATTCTAAAGAAGTGGTTTATAATTCTAAATAACAGATATTCTAATAGAGATAGATTTTAGAAAAATTGATAATATTTACTATAAAGAAAATTCTAAAAGTTTTTTTTTTGTCTTTCTTCTTTTAAACTTCTTTTGAAACAAAATTATTATGTTGTGATGTGCGAAATTTTTTGTATTGCGCATGTGTATACAATATTTGTTTATTCGTTTTTTTTTTTTTTTTTTTTTTTTTTTTTTTATATTTACTAAATACAATGAAAATAAAAGATAAACTAACAGAGATTGAGACTATACATTAAAAGTAAATTTGATTTTTGGGTTTACAATGAGGAATTATTTCTTGAAACTCGATTATTGTCAATGGATTTGATGATAGTTTTGTGATTTTACATTCTAGTACAGTCAACAGATAGTTTCAGACAGAAAAAGATCGGAACCGAATGAAATTTTGAAATGTTGTTCGGGGATGGTTAATTAACATTTTCTCAAATTTTGGACCTCCAGGATTCATTGCGAAAAGAGGAGAGGAGGGAAAACTACAAAAATTTCGACCTTAATTATCAGAAACCATAATTACAAATACATTTCATCCTAATTCGGATATAACAGGAGAAATAAAATGGAACTACACTTAGACCAAAGGATCCGTTGTGATGAAGGGTTTAACCCAACTCCGGCCACTATTCCATGAACCATTTGGAGTTGTTAATGAACAGCAGAAGTGCTTTGACGTCAACAGATTTCAGATGGGAGAGCTCGTCAAAGAAAGGCTAGCTCAAGTGAATTCACCTCTTCGTGGCAAGACCCAGGCGTTCAGTCTTTGCCATAAGATGTAAGAGAAAAAAATATTGAGGAAAACCCGAAGGGTGGTCTAGAATTTTGTACGTTTCTCTCCCCTCCTCTTTTCGCACAGGGTTCTTGTGGTCCAAAACTTGAGAAAATGTTAATTAAGCATTCCTGAAAAACATCCCAAAGTTTCATTAACTTCCAACCTTTTTCCACCCAACTCCATTTTTTTCAACCTGTCAATAGAAATATTCTGGCAGGAACAAATAAGAATCATAAATTATGGGCGTCCCAAAGGTGCAAAATCCTGGCTATATAAGAGGTAAAATTCTTCTGAGTTTCCAAACACAGGAATGGTGGATAATACTTAAGCGGATTAATTGTTAAGATTCTATCATTGGCTGCAGAACTTTCGCTTACTGAATAAGTTGAGAAAAAAAGAGGAAATTGGTTTCCAAGTATGATGAGGCAAATCTTTTAATCGATTCTAATTCAAATCCATTGACATTAATCTCGTTCTAAGAGTTTTGTAATGTAAATTTCTGAACACACTTATTGTACAAATTTATTCTACACCGGATATTCTACCTAGATTAAAAATCCGATATATTCGAAATTACGTACACAAAATATTCCCTAATGATATGCGAAAAAATTCGATTAGTTTAAAAGAAAGAAAATGAATTTTATTTTGCAAATATAAAGATGCATAATTCCCAACATTTTTAGATTTTCCTGAAAATTAACAACATTTTTCACATATCATTTAGAGTGAAATTCGCATAAATAATGAAAAGAGGAAAATACTAGGCGTTAATATAGGAGCATCGAGCTCATTTAAATTATACAAACCGGAGTAAGCAAGCTCCGACAAATTGTCATTAAAATATCATTGACCTGCGATTGACGATTAACAAAGATATTCCACAACCTAGGAAATTGACTTCAATACGAGTAATACTCCTTAATTGACTGGCACTCAGGGAATTGTCTAACTGGTATCGTGTCCGGAACTATTTTAATTTACTAGAAATAACATCCTAAATGAAACATCCTTCTTTCCGGGATGTTTACAATTGTCACTTGGCTAAAATACTTGATATCAACTTACTTCTAGTCCGAGCACTTGCGGACTATATGCGCGCGCATGGCATATATAGTATTTTACATTTAAATTATGATCATATCTGTGATTATAAAATAGCTATGAGCACTAAATTGCGTGTATTTTGTTATTTTAGTGATTACTTAGTTCGAATCCAGCGACAGTCACATAACTTTTTTTTTTTTAGCTATTTCATTTTTGTTGTCTTGAATATTTTTATTTTATTTTTTGATAACTCTGTATTGTTGTAATTATGAGTTTGTTAGGTTGAGTTTCTTGACTATAGAGGAGTTGGTTGGGTTCTGAAGTTTTTATAATAAATTTTTTTTTAAATTATGTGACTTTTACTGGATTCGAACTAAGTAATCACTAAAATAACAAAATACACAGTCGCAATTTAGTGCTCACAGTCAAATGTCAAATATTATGTGTGCGATGCGCGCGTATATAGTCCTCAAGTGCTCTGACTAGAAATAAGTCATTATAGTACAAAACACCAAAATGGCGGCACATTTCAAATATGGAACATCGTTTAAAAGAAATGGAAGGATAATATTACCCACCATTTGAGGCAGTCAGGTAAAAAGATTAAATAAAGCAACTCGCTTACTCCGTTTTCAGGAAAAAAACATTGATATGACACATGCATTGAATACTTTTAGGTTATGTTTTATAAATCTAAATTAAAAGGGCATAAAAATAGAAAGAGGAGCTACAAATATTGTGTTTTGGTTATAAAACTAAAATGAAGAGGCGAACGAGGCCGGCATGATGTATGAGTATGCACATGCTCCATGCGCACATCACTATATATATTTATATAGGAGAAATAAAAACAGGAAGAGTTATATGATGGTACCTGGAGTCACGCATCTTATACGCTCCTCCTTTATTATTGGTAAGTACAATAACATCAGTGTTATCTAGATCACCATCTTCAGACGAGAGCTCCTCAGGGCCAAGACCCAACTCGTCTACTAGACCATCATCTTCTTGCATACCTTCATCATTATCAATATCTACCTCATCATCATCGTCATCTAAATCAAGATCATCTTCTGGCTGCGCATGGGTTTCAGTGCTCTTGTTCCATTTTTCAGATCTAGCGAATTATATATATGGGCACTAGTCAGACATACGCCAGAGGCATTCATTACTCAATTAGGGTATACAATTATGTTTTCTTAACCCAGAAATTTATTCATTTATTTCAATTTATTTCTAATGATTTTACGATCATTTCATGTCAAATTTTTATATCAGCACTCGCTTTAAGAGTATTTTTCTCAAGCACGATTTAAATGATTTTTTTTATTCAAATGATATATGATTGAAACTTTGTCTATTTTTGAAAAAGTACTTCAAAATGTTGATTTTGCTAATAAAAAGCCACCAAAAATTTATTTCGGAAAATACACACGCTTTCTTGCCAAAAACTTAAATTCAATTTTAAACCTTTTTTAAACTGTCAAAAATGCGAGCATCCAATTTGATGGCATAATATGGGTATCACTGTACGAAATAACACAAATAATTTTGACAGATATATTCATAGACAACTAATTATAATAAATATATATTATCTATGGATATATTATACCCAGCTGAACACTGTACTAACTGATGGTCTATGGTTCATACCGATATGACATCACATCAAGGCTTGCCCGCGTTTTAGGTCACGTGATATACAGTTTAAAAATTACGATTTTTAATTTTAATATTATAAAAGAAAAATGTGCTTTTATGACTCGAAATCGAAATATTTAAGTATATTTTTACATAAATTTGAACTTTTTTCAAATTTCATAATTTATTTTTCACTACCGAAAGTACCCTATTTTATCTATTTTCGAATTATGAATTTTTCAGATTTTTTCAACCTATCTACATTTTTTTTTTATTAAATATTTAAATCCTTCAGAAATTATGAGAATTTCTCTCATGACGAGACGCAGTTTTAGAAATGATTAATCATCAGAAATCAAATATTAATCAGTTACTATCTATCATCGCATTGCATTGATACTTTTATTATATCATGTCAAGTTTATTAATATCGAAAATTCTATGAAATTCTATACACTTCCTGTCGTTTTAATCCTACTCGTATGCATTTGTTGGCATGTTTAATATTAAATATCTCGGAAAGTATTTGGTAAAAAAAAGCGATGTTAAGTTTGAAAAAATTAGCATCCGAAATACCTTTGGAAAAATTTCAATCATTATCACTCGGTCTATAACGATTTTAATTAAATTGGATTAGATTATTTTTGATGATAAATACTTTTAGCCTATCTTAAAATATCAATTTAAAAAAATGTCAATGTCAAAATCAAGGTCAACCAAATATAGTTCAATCAAAAATAAATCAGCTCAACGAAAATTAATCAAACAAAACTGCATTCAATCAAAGTCAATCAAACAAATCCAATTTAATTAAACGTAATTAAAGCTATAAATTTAATTTATATCCCGTTTTCAAAAAATTTACTAATTCTTTAATTAATATTATTTATTATTACAATACAATCATGGTAATAAGGAAAAAAAGTGTTTATTCTTTGAAATTTGGTACAGTTGTTTATTTGATTGTAATAACTTTCTACCGAAAAATTGGGTATTCATGGTAGAGGGCTTAAATCATTTTTTGGGGGGTTTAAAGAATATCAGTTTTTTACAAATTATAAAAAACTATGCAACCAATAAAAAACAAATCAAATAAAAGTTGTAGCTGAACTAATTTTTCACATTTTCGTTTTTTATTCGACTTTCGAGATCCGAAATTGATCGAACGTAAAAAAAACTCTCTATCTTTTATAGTTTTGGAGAAAATGGACACTAAATTTTTGTCCTAATTAGTGCCTTCATGGGTAAACAGTGATGTTTACGAAAAACTGTTACAAACAAAGGTTGTTTATTTTTTATAAAGAACATTTTTTACATTTAATCGTTTGTTCTATCTCTAACGGTATACAAGATGGTTCCTACAGACCCAAGACTTTGACCTATGTTGCTTATTTACGAACTCAACCTCACTTTTTACATCCTAAGCACACTATAGCAATTTCAGCTTGATATCTCTTTTCGTTTTTGAGTTATCGTGTTGACGGACAGACGGACAACCGAAAGTGGGCTACTTAGGTGATTTTTTGAACATCGAAAATTTTTTCGTAGCATCAATATTTCTAAGAGTTACAAACTTGGGACTAAACTCTTATACAGTCGTATAAAAAAGTGCACACTTAATTCAGCTACAATTTGTAGAAAAAAAGGTTCTTTTTAACCCCCAAACAAGGGTTTAAGCCCCCTTCTGAGTAATCGATTTTTCGCTACAAAATTGTTACAACCTAATTAACAACTGTACCAAATTTCCACGACGCAAAATCTTTTTTTCCTTATAGATTTTTTACTAAAAAATTTTGTACTTTCTAAGTTTTTGACAAGATGGAGAATGCCCTTACGCAAGCGATCCATTTCCTTCTATCGCAAACTTTAACCACTTCCCGATCTTCTCGCGAAAACCTTTCTCGCATACCATACAATACAGTAAATAAACCGGAAAATACCATTAAACGTGGAAAGGTGTAGGAACAGCTCCGATTTCAAAAGTTCTTGTTTGTTCGTGTTTTTTAGACCTTCAGAAATATTTAGCCGCACTAACCTCTGCGTAGTTACGAAAAATGAGGGTAGTTTTCCCACCCCAAAGCCCGCCAAATAGTAGCAATGATAAAAAAATCAAAATTTAACCTCGTACGCCTTTAAAATTACCCAAGCAGTGATAGAGATATAAAATTCATTAAATTCAAAATTTCACCTCGCAAATCGTCTCTCAGAGGTTTTTGGGACCGCTGATCACGAATCCGACGTCAAAAAGTAAATGAAGATGGTTGCAACCCCATAAAAACCACCCCAAGAAGTGATAATGATAAAAAAAATTTGAAAATTCTAAATTTCACATCAGAATTCGTCTCTCAGAGGTTTTCGGAGTCGCTAATCATAAATTCGAGGTCAAAAAGCAACTAAAAGTGTTTGCAACCCCATTAAAACCACCCCAAGTTACAGATAAAACATTTTTCGTTACTATGCAGATATTAGTGCGGATGAATGTTCTTAATAGTCTATGGAACAAGTACAAACATAATTTTTGAAATCCGAGTTGTTCTATTACTTCTATATATTTTCCGGCCTATGAAAGCCTAAGATAATCGTATTGATTCATAGAAATAATACCATAGAGCTACAAAGTCGCCACCAAACGGTTGATCGTCGTAAAGAGAGATAGATAAAGTAGGCGTGTAAAGCTGGCTTCGTCTCTTTTATACGTCTACAACTTCGATCTCTTTCTACCTCTCTCACTGCGGTCAAGAAATCACTTATTACGTTTCCTGTGTTTATACAGCTCTATGGTATTATTTCTATGGATTGATTTGACATGAAACATAACCTTTTTGAACAAATTATCGACTTACAAAATTGCAATAAAAATAAAATTTTCGTAAAATAAGATAAGATAATTGTATCCCCTAAAAAAATGGTAATCGGCCAAAAATGTTTGCACAAGCATGATTACGCGAAATAACTTTTTATTTAAAATCAAAAAACGATACAGCCTACATTAGCCTTGCCTAGCTGGATGAAAGCCAAGGCTATTTATTTTTAAAAAATATATAAAATTCATAAAAATTCGAATACAAAATCAAAGAAAAGTGAAAAACTTACCTATCTGCTTCATTTAAATCTTGTATACTAATTAACGGTTCCGGAGTATCTGGTGACAACATTGTGGGCGGTGATGTATTCATATCATCGTGTTCATTATTGGAAGATGATGTGGACCGAACTACCACTAACGGATTTAGGTTCACATCAGCTCTAGGCCGACATTTTGGAAATAATTTTGTTATTTGTTCAGCACTGTCGCATCCCGTTACATTTAGCTAAAAAATTATTTTAAAATTATTTAAAACTTATATTTTTAAATATATGACGGAACGTTTCGAAATTTAATTATTTCTTCATCAGGTTTTAAAAATAATAGATTCCGCTCTAATCTTATTAGGGATTGGGTCTTAAAAGTAAAATTTGCAGATTTTGAAGCGTATTTGAAAAAATAGACAAATTTTATAGACCCGGAGAGTTGTTGTAATTACGAGTTGGTTGGGTTGAGTTTGAAATGACTCATTGAATGTCGTATTTGATTCCTCGAATCAACCTCAAATCGAATCATTCAACATTTTTATATCGGAAAAATACAAAAAATTTAAAATTGGAATATTTTTGGGCTAAAAATTTTATCGATTTAACAGTTTTTTGGTATAAATACATACTTAAGCCAATTAAATTAATGATAACCCTAGATTCAAGAGTAGGATAGGTTCCCTAACTGCCCCCTCTGGGTACGCCTATGTCTGAGATGACAGATAGCTTTAATTAAGTTTAAAATCAATAGTCGATTTTTTACATGGTGTAAGAAGATCTTGTTCTGAAATGTTTTTATGTAACAATTATAAATAAAATATTCTAATAGAAAGTTTTTGTGGTCATCTCGAAAATCAAAATTTTGTCTTAAAAAAATTAACTCAGTTAGTTATTAAAAAGTTTTGTAATTAGTTGTTATTCAAAAGCCTTGTATTTTTGATCGTCTGCCCAAAAAAACCGTTAACCAGAAAAATAGACCCAAAACTTTATGGGCCTGGGGTATTGTTGTTATTACAAGTTGGTTGGGTTGAGTTTGTCGACTATAAAGGAGTTGGTTGGGTTCTGAAGTTTTTAACCCTTGCGTTCAAAAATGAGACACTATCACAGAAATTTTTTTTGGTCTATTTTTTCCTAAATCTCTTGGCAAAGTTTCAATGGGCACGACACAGAGTTAAAACAAAAATTACTCACGATCACACTACAAAACAAAAATTTATCACAGATTCTGTTTATGCAAAAGAAACATTACCTTACGTTGCTTTCCAAAAAGAAAACATAAAAAAAACTAGTCAAATTGACGTATAAATTTTATCTTTTACGATATTTTTAAAACATTAAAATACATTTACGTGATACAAATATTATTTTTATTCATAACTTAGATTTAAATTCAATGAATATATATTAGTTGCTAACTCGACTAGTCATTTGACGGCCGAACTACTTTAACAAAAACTTTTACACATTGATTATTCACATTTCAACTCAGACAAATTAGAATAATCTTGCTCTTTGAAACTTTGGATCAAGATCTAAGATCTATAAAATCTCACAATATGATAAAATTTGATCGAGACTGAAATTCCATGGAATCCTTTACAAAATGTTTAAAAAAAACGAGCTTTAAAAATTAAAAAATATTTAAGTAACTGATGAAGAAATAATTAAACTTCGAAACGTTTTTTTAAATAATTACAAAACTAAAAAAATTATATTCTGACATAACAGAAAATTATTAAACGAAACTATTCCAAGGATTGTCGAATCCAAATCGATAGTTTAACAATTTTTATCCGTTTTATCTATTCGGTGTAATTGCAATCAGATGAATTTTAATATTTTTATGAGAAAAATGTTGTTAACTACACAAGTCTACAATTCATAGTAACATACGCATATATCATTATATAACGTATGCAATCGTTATTACATAAAAGATATAAATAGCTACTATTAAAAAAAACATATGAGCGAATTATGATCTGTGATGTCCAGCGGTGTAAGACTAGGTTAAACGTTATTTAATTGCTATTGACGAGATTATAAAAAAAAGTAAACAAGGATAAAAGTGGAGGTCATAGCTCAGTGGTAGGTAAAATGCAGCTCTTTAGTTCCACACGCAAATATTATTTATTTTATTAAAAACAAGTGAAAACAAACAATTGACTGAGTTACCATGTATAGACAGTGTTGATTACGAAATCGTTTGTTTTTTTCACGTCATGTAAGTAAAGAGAGATAGACAGCCATACATACATGTCACACACACATGACCGATTCCCATATAATACATAGTATACAATGTTTGAACTTAATTTGCGCCCTCAAATGAGGGCGCAAATTCGTTCGGGTGATACTATAGAAAATGTTCGCCCAATCGTCAAATAAACTCGATTTTTGAATTTTTTAGGTCAAAATTACCTTATAAACTAAGTTTGATCGAATTCCATAACAGAAAAAAATTTTTGATTTTTTCGATTTTTTTCCAAGGGGTACCCCTTCAAAAAATGGTAAAAAATCGAAAAAAAAATTATGTTTCGGAATTTGATGAAACACAGTATATAAGGTATAAATGACCCAAAAAATTCAAAAATCGGGTTCATTTAACGATTGGGCTGGTAATTTTTGAGATATCGAGAAAAATCGATCCAAGAACTCATTTTTTTCAAAATCTACCTGCCCAATCGTGAAATGAACTTGATTTTTGAATTTTTTGGGTCAAAATTACCTTATAAACTAAGTTTGATCGAATTCTGAAAAAGAAAAAATTTTTTGATTTTTTCGATTTTTTTCCAAGGGGTACCCCTTCAAAAAATGGTAAAAAATCGAAAAAAAAATTATGTTTCGGAATTTGATGAAACACAGTATATAAGGTATAAATGACCCAAAAAATTCAAAAATCGGGTTCATTTAACGATTGGGCTGGTAATTTTTGAGATATCGAGAAAAATCGATCCAAGAACTCATTTTTTTCAAAATCTACCTGCCCAATCGTGAAATGAACTTGATTTTTGAATTTTTTGGGTCAAAATTACCTTATAAACTAAGTTTGATCGAATTCTGAAAAAGAAAAAATTTTTTGATTTTTTCGATTTTTTTCCAAGGGGTACCCCTTCAAAAAATGGTAAAAAATCGAAAAAAAAATTATGTTTCGGAATTTGATGAAACACAGTATATAAGGTATAAATGACCCAAAAAATTCAAAAATCGGGTTCATTTAACGATTGGGCTGGTAATTTTTGAGATATCGAGAAAAATCGATCCAAGAACTCATTTTTTTCAAAATCTACCTGCCCAATCGTGAAATGAACTTGATTTTTGAATTTTTTGGGTCAAAATTACCTTATAAACTAAGTTTGATCGAATTCTGAAAAAGAAAAAATTTTTTGATTTTTTCGATTTTTTTCCAAGGGGTACCCCTTCAAAAAATTGCAAAAAATCTAAAAAATTTTGTGGTTTCGGAATTTTATGAAACAAAGTTTCTAAGGTATAATTGACCCAAGAAATTAAAAAATCGGGTACATTTAACGATTGGACGGATAATTTTTGAGATATCGCCAAAAATCGATCCCATTACTCGTTTTTTTCAAAATCTACTAGCCTAATTGTCAAATAAACTCGATTTTTGAATTTTTTTGGTCAAAATTACCTTATAAACTAAGTTTAATCGAAAAAATGTTTCAAACAAAAGATGTTTATTTTTTTATAAGGGGCATTTTTTACATTTTCAAACTCTTGTTCTATCTAACGAGCATAAGATGGGTTCCAAAGCTCAATTGACCTATGTTGCTCATTGACGAACTCGACTTCACTTTTTACGTCCTGAGTAGACTGTAAGAATTTCAACTTGATATCTTTTTTCCTTTTTGAGTTATCGTGATGACAGACGGACAGACAAACAGATAGATGGACAACCGGAAATGGACTAATTAGGTGATTTTATGAACACCTATACCAAAATTTTGTTCATAGCATCAATATTTTTAAGCGTTACAAACTTGGGACTAAACTTACCTTGATACTTGATACACTTAATATACATGGTATAAAAATCATTTAAAAATCGTTCTGAATCGATTAACGAGAATCGGGGCTATAGCTAGAGTCGAATTTGAGGTAGGGTAGCATTGGTTACAGATAGGGCGGAAGTAAATAGGGTATTCCCCAAACCATAAATTGCAATATAGACCATATTGCAATCTATGCGCTATCCTTCTTTTTGTTTAATACGACTTCTAAATTTAGTGAATACTCAAAAGCGTTATTAAGCATATCGACAAAACACAGCCATCATACATTTCCCGTCAACAAATTGATGGATATGATCTACGTTTCTTCGTTAAGGATAATTTTCAACCTTTGATTGGATCGAAAAAAGTCATATTGGATGATCTGTGATCACATGCCTATATAATATGAACTCTACAGGTCAACTCCCGGTAACGAGCTGTTCTCGAGGATACCACAAAGAAACTTGTAGATCCAGGTGCTAGGGTACCCCCCTCCCTTTTTTGTTATTATTATTACGAAATATATACTGACCGTTCCAGTTGAAGTATTATTTCCAGTTGTTCCGTTGGAGGTGTATACATCTCCATTGTCAAGTTGTTGTAAACTTACGCTGGTCATTTTCCGTAAATTGTACGCTGTCACAACACCAAATGTTGCTGTTAACACTTGTATAAGTGATACCCACTATTTGTTGATTATTCATACCAATATCAATGGGTATAAACCCAAACATTCATTTGATTTGATTCTTGTATCTACCAACATATCCGTACAATCATTTTAGAAGAGCTAACAACTTTACCACTAACACTGCAATCATAAAAATACACGCATTATTATTTATACAAATTATTAGAAATTTAATTTAACTGTTGATTCAGGAATTGATTCATTTGGATAAGCTCAAAACTCATCTCATAATGAATCAGTTCATTGATTCTTTTAGCTATAGTTTCTTAATACCAATCGATATGAGGTTGTCTCAACCTCATCGCGAGGTCATATATGGCGAAGTTGACACAAACGCATGAGTTGTTTGTATGAAAGTAATATACTGTCTAACAAATTTCAAATATTGTTGTTTTAAATAATATTAATATTAAAACAAGTGAAAACAAACAATTGACTGAGTTAATTGTTGAAATACCATGTAAAGACAGTGTTGCTTACTCTATCCCATTACTCATATACCTATACATGTCACACATACATAACTGATATTCCCATATAATACATACTATAAAATCTGCGCCTAATTTGGGCCCTCACGCGTAAACCGTGATGTTGAATGTTGCTCATTTGTTCATTTATCGTGTCCACAGATGGACGGACGGACAACCGGAAATGGACTAATTAGGTGATTTTATGAACACCTATACCAAAATCGTAGCATCAATACTTTTAAGCGTTACAAATTCGAGACTAAACTTAGTATGCCTTGCATATTAAATATATGCATGGTATAAGAATGAATCAATTCCTGAATGACAATAATTATGCATTCCACAGCATTAAAATTTTATTATCTATAATAATTTGCTTATAAAAGTCAACTATTGACATTTAAACTTTGCAAATTGACCTTTCAAAGTAAAATTATTTAAATATTTTCCGCTCTAGATAATGTTATAATTCTATTCGATTTTTTTCTTTTTTACTTCATTCATATATTTTCCAGTGTGTGTGAAAATATCAGGAAATTAAATCTAAATGCATTTTCTATTGTTAATGAAAATGTGAAAATATGATATTTAATTGATAGTATGATGATGATAAGGTTATTCACATTTTATTGAAGGAAAATTTGTGAAAATGTCAAATATTGGTCGATAGTTTTTTTTTAATATTTTAATTTTTAATTTCCTGCAAGGAAATTATTATTCGTTGTGTTCGTAGTCATGGTAGGGATTCGCTTCCAGTGAAAAATTTTGGCGATTAAGGAGGCTGTTATGACTAATTTCAAATTTGCAATTCTTTACATGTTGTTGTTATAGAAAATGTCAAATTAAAATTATTGAAAAAAACTAATTAATCAAACTTAATGCATTAAAAATTGTGAAAATAAGAAATCAAATTGCACAAATATTATTTTTCAAATGTAAATTATCATAATTATTTATTTAAATTTGTGAGACAATAATATTAAATTTTCAATGTAAGTCATAAATGCAATCCATACAATTCTATAATTAAAGTAGTGTATCGTTATCATGGAAACGCCTCCAATAAAACTCACGCACGGTGCGAATAGAAGTTTGCTTCGTCCCACTAACAGAGGTAATTCAGTGCCAAAGTGTTGGGACTTCAGCATGAGTTCCAGTTATGGAGGTTTCTCACTTATCAAGTCCCACTTAACCAAGTTCTACTGTATAAGATTTTTATTTACGATTGTCACGCTTTTACTTTCTTAACTAACCTAAATAATTGTCGCCCTATTAGCTCAGTTGGTTAAGGCATAACCAATTCCGTCTACGGTATGCTTAGGGTAGCGGGTTCGATTCTCGTGTAGTGTAGTGCATGGTATATGCATGAAGGAGGTGCCCTCAGCCTCTGAAATTGAGGAGCTGATAAATGAAATTATTAGCGGAAAGGTGGTAAAACACATATATGGAATCACAATGGGCTCTATAGCCTAAGTATGTCCTTCGTGAACAGCCAGTATAACCTAACCTAACCTATCCTAAATAATTAGAATTCTAGTGTCACATGAGACATCAATAAAAACACATATAAACAAAATAGGGTTGAATTATGCAAAAAAAAAAGACACAAAAATCAAAACCGGATGTAACTGATATAAAAATTTGTACAATAATATTTGAAAAGAAAATATAGGGGGGTTTGTTTTTATATGATACATGACACATATCATGTGTCATCAAAAATAACGCCAATTTCGATATTTATTCCCCTTTGAAACACGTGTATACTTCAAGATGATGTCATCAGACATATTTATTTAAGGGGGGAGATTATCACTGTGTAATACATTCAGGGTTGCTAAATATAATGTTTTAGTGTTAGATCTCTTTCTTTTTTATACCATACTAGAGTCATACCCGCCCGCTTCGCTGGATTTAAAAGTAAAGATTGATAAAGATTGCCCTCGCTTATCCCCTTTCTATAACACTCGAAATAATGGTAAAGATTATTTTACACTGATAAAATATATGTATGATTTTCTATTTTTTTAAATGTATAATAGTCGTAATTATTCATTGAGCATATCAGAAAAAATGGCCGTGAAATATTTTATATTGACTATTTTAACAGAAATCTGTAATTTATGGTAATGTCAAGTAACTAATTTTACAATAATCTGTAATTTATGGTAATTCCAAATTAAATTAATTTTTAATTTTTATTATTAATATATCTTTTTAAATTATATATCATGTTTTATTCTGAAGTATGAGCTATATGGCTGTACAGTTTCATTAAAAACCATTCGCTAGTTCTAGCGTGAAAGCGTAACAAACAAACAAACATGCTTACTTTCGCATTTATAATATATAGAGACAGAGATATGTATATATGATATATATCAAGGTATGCTAAGTTTAGTCCCAAGTTTTTAACGCTTAAAAATATTGATGCTACCAACAAAATTTTGGTACAGGTGTTCATAAAATCACCTAATTAGTCCATTTTCGATTGTCTGTCCGTCTGTCTGTATGCACAATAACTCAAAAACGCAAAAAGATATCAAGATGAAATTTATAGAAGTTAGAATTTTCCGAAATTAGAATCGTGATCAGCAACCCCCCCCCCCCCCCCGAATATATTTTTTTGGTCCATTTTGTTGAATATTTACAGAATATTTCTGTGTTGAGCCAGCGAGAATCAGCAAACCCAAAAAACCCCGAGTATATTTTTTGGTCCATTTTGTTGAATATTAATAGAATATTGCAATTTTGGACTAGCGGGGCGAATTACCCCAAAAGAGGGGGGGTATATCGAAATTCTGACCTCAGAATAGTGATTTTGATATATGGATCTTTTAGGACATTTAAAAAAAAAAGTCCCGATAGGTTGAGGTACATAAAAATTCGTCATTTTACACTTTTTTCGTCTAAAATGATTTGTCTATACTTAAATGAACTGGCAACCCTGTCTATATGAACCCGATTTTTTTAAGGGGGTAATTGATCCCATGAATTGGTGTAATTTAATATGTCAAAGAGTTGTCAGATATTTTTTTATATGAGCTGTTTGCGGTCATTTACAAAAAAAAAAATTGTTACATAAATGTATGAAACCAATCCAGAAAAGGATCATCTTACAATATAAAATGAGCTGTGGCGAATATGACTTTTCAAAGTCAGACCAATAACTTTATGATGAAAATTATTGAATTACGTCTGCCTAATTGTCTTGAAAACATTTGGATGCCGGCCTCTTAAATACACGATTGAGGACTTATTGGATTCGAGAACAAAACAGAAGGCAATGTATTTGATACCAGATGAGCAATGCATTTTCGATTATTTATTTGTATTAAGGAAAAAATAGACCGGAAAAAATTTCTGTAATAGTGTCCCATTTTTTAACGCAAGGGCTAAAAACATAAGAATCCAACCAACTCTTTTATAGACGACAAACTCAGCCCAACCAACTTGTAATTACAACAATATTCCGGGCCTATAAAATTTTGGGTCTATTTTTTCCGGTTAACGGTTTTTTTTTTTTTTTGAGCAGACGATCAAAATTACAAAGCTTTTGAATGACAACTAATTACAAGAGTTAATTTTGTTAGACAAAATTTCGATTTTCGAGATGACCACAAAAACTTTCTATTCGAATTTTTTATTTATAATTGTTACATAAAACCATTTCAGAACAAGATCTTCTTACACCATGTAAAAAATTGACTATTGATTTTAAACTTAATTAAAGCTGTCTGTCATCTCAGACATAGGCGTACTCAGAGGAGGGCAGGTCAGGGCACCTATCCTACTCTTGAATCTAGGTTTATCATTAATTTAGTTGGCTTAAGTATGTCAAAGTCTCTGTTAACAGGTAACAACGATCTTCATGAAGTTGCCTCAATCACATATGGACTAGACATGATAGATATGTTTTCGTACTAACCTAATTCTATATTTAAAGCAAACGCAAAGAAATTTTCTTTTAATTCACCGATTGGCTTTATTTACACGATTATATATTCCAACTAAGTACAATTTTATTTTCCATCAATAAAATGCATGACTTTAAACTAAAATCAATCTCTTTCCTAGAAGTAATCATTTTGTTTATTTAACTTCAGTGATTTTGTATCAATGAATTCATATTTTAAATTCAATTCCATTCTATTATAAATACAAATATTTAGCTGTACTTGTTCCAATCGTTAGGCAATTGTTTGAAAGTATTTGTACTTTATTTCAATATGAAACGGTCAAGAGGTTGTCATTATTTTAATTTTTTTTTTTCAGTGTACTTTTTGAACATCGTGTATTAATTTGTTTATCCTCGGATTGATGGACAACACTGTCCATCAATTTATACTAATATCAAAATATAGGTTATATAAATAATGCATTTGCTGTACCATGCTGTCTAATTTCAAATTCTAAATGGACATTTAGAAACTGTTTTAGAACTATTCTAAATTAGTAATATCTCAAATGGGCTATTTTTAAAAGTAGTACATCCGTCAATCCACTTTTCTGTAGAATTTTATAAGATTTTGTGTAGATATTAAGAATCAACCTGAGAATAGGGTATTATCGTTAGTCAAAAATAAATATGAAATTTGAAAAAAGTTCAAATTTATGTAAAAATATACTTAAATATTCTGATTTCGAGTCATAAAAGCACATTTTTCTTTTAAAATATTAAAATTAAAAATCGTAACTGTATATCACGTGACTTAAAACGCGGGCAAGCCTTGATGTGATGTTTTATCGGTATGAGCCATAGACCATCAGTTAGTTCAGTGTCGACAGCTGGGTATAATATATCCATAGATAATATATATTTATATTTATTATAATTAGTTGTCTATGAATATATCTGTCAAATTTATTAGTGTTATTTCGTATAGTGATACCCGTATTACGTCATCAAATTGGATGCCCGCGTTTTTGACAGTTTAAAAAAGGTTTAAAATTTAAATTAAGTTTTTGGTAAGAAAGCGTGTGTATTTTTCCGAATTAAATTTTTGGTGGCTTTTTATTAACAAAATCAACATTTTGAAGTACTTTTTCAAAAATAGTAGAATACCCTATTGTTAACGGACCCCGCATACAATTCATTGATTTTTAGCTTCGGTTAAAATTTTATTAAAACAATGAATTAGGAAATTATTGATCATGCTGATCATAAGTTCTTATGGACTCAACCCTCAAAAACCCTCCCCTTCCAAGCTACGGTCCCATGTAGGCACTAGGCATAACTTTTGAAAGGCCGTAAATCGGAGGGTATGAGTTTTTGAGGATTGAGTTCATAAAAACTTTTGATCAGCATGAATGTTACTTGAATCCATAGTTTCAAAAAATTTTAACCGAAATCAAAAATCAATGTATTTTGTGCGGGGTCCTTTTAAACCTTAGAAACCTTAGAATTTTTACTGATTTAATAATTATGGATAATCAACTAGTGCAGATTTTGTGACGCTGAGTATCTAATCCGTGTTAAAATAATATTAATATTTTCAATTTTGATAATGAATTATGTGATAAAATTTGATGAAACTCGGTGTATGGGGTAATCTAAAAAGTATAAAAATAAGGTTAATTTAATGATTGGATGGAGAGTTTCTGAGATATCGCAATATTTGAATTGATTTTAGTCCGTATCTCAAAAACTATTGGACCAGTCATCAAATGTACACGATTTTTGTACTTTTTGGGTCAGAATTACCTTATATACTGAGTTTTATCGAAATTGGAGATAAACAAAATTTCTCGATTTTTTGCAATTTTTTTAAGGGGGACCCCTTTGAAAAAATCGAGAAAAACGCAAAAAAAAATTTTTTTTGGAATTTGATCAAACTCGGTGGATGGGGTAATTTTGATCCAAAAAGTATAAAAATCAGGTTAATTTAATGATTGGATGAAGAGTTTCTGAGATATCGCAATATTTGAATTGATTTTAGTCCGTATCTCAAAAACTATTGGACCAGTCATCAAATGTACACGATTTTTGTACTTTTTGGGTCAAAATTACCTTATATACTCAGTTTTATCGAAATTGGAGACAAACTAAATTTCTCGATTTTTTGCAATTTTTTTAAGGGGTACGTACCCCTTTGAAAAAATCGAGAAAAACGCAAAAAAAATTTTTTTTTTTTGGAATTTGATGAAACTCGGTGGATGGGGTAATTTTTATCCAAAAAGTATAAAAATCAGGTTAATTTAATGTTTGGATGGAGAGTTTCTGAGATATCGCAATATTTGGATCGATTTTAGAATCTATAGAAAGATTTAGTTAGATCTATAGAAAGTTACAATATCAGCGATTATCATAGGTTACAGTTCCCCACCAAAAAATTAAAATCCATAAAATTGTGAACAAAAGGGAGGCTAAGTGAGGGCTATAACGTGATAGTCTTTGTTTTTAAAGAAGAAATTGCCCGGCAAAGTGGGCGGGTATCTGCTAGTCATGATATGAAAAAACCTACCAAAAAAACCCGACTTGGTTAGCGATAAGCAAATGTTTGGTTTTGTAGGTGCAAGAATACGCGTGTATCATAGCCTTCGCATTGAAAGAGTTTTGCAAAGTTCTGCTACAATCTTATAGACTTGTACTTGCAAGATATTGCAAGAAAATTTAGCTGGAGTGAAAAAATTGATATATAAATCGTTTCGAATTTAAATTGAAAATTTTGAGTTCCTATATGAGAATCAAAGAGATTAAAGCATCTACCTTAAATAAATCGCCACGCTGTAGCCCCTTAAACAAGATTAAAAGGTTTTTTTTCTACATACTTCGAATAAATTTTAATGAATTTTACAACAGTAGGTAAATTGTATTTATAAAAAATTTTGAATCGAGAAAATAGAGATAAATCGTTTTTCAACCCATTTAAAAAGTCCTACGGAGCACAAAGGGTAGAAAAGTTTTTGATTCTCATAAAGAAAAACAAAATACATGCAAAATTTTCTTAGATTTAACACTTTGTTCATCATCAGATATTTTTCATAAACCGCAAATTTTATTTTCATGAAAACTACGTAAATGAAAATTCTTTCTTAAATCAAAATCTCAACAAAAAAACCTTATTTCACTAAAACAATAAATATTAAATCGATATAAAAAAAATTATGCTTCAAAATAAATTTTCTAAGAACACTAGAAAAAATCACTTCACAATAAAATTCACCAAACTTAAAAAAAATTAAACATTAGGCAATAAACATAGCATTAATGTAATGTAAATTGCATTTAAAAAAAACTATTTTAAATGAATAATTTTATATAACTTTTTTTTTTGACATAAGACAATAAACTTTACATGAATGTTATAAATATTGCCTAAAATTAAAAATTTCACTCACATATTAAAAAAAAAATTATATATAAAAAAAGAAACAGAATTTTCTCACATACTTTTTAAGAAAATGGATAAAACAATTTTCACATAATTTTTTTTTTAGATAAAAATGCAACAATCAATTTTTCCACATAACACTATATAAGAATATATATTTTTTCCACAAATTAGACAAGGACACTATTATATATGTTAAACAATTGAATTAAGTGAGACAGCACTACACACAAAATCAATAAATTCGTAGAAAAAATGGTTGAAATTTTTCTGGCCAACAGAAATGATTTACAAAATAGTTTTTCTTTTTGGATTTGACACCCAACTTTTAATAAAATGGGATAATATTTTTTTTGCAAGTGTTTGATGAGAAATGATATGATGATTAATAATAAACAAATTTATATCTGTTGTCAAATTTACCGTGTTGGGGGTCGCTTCGTTCGTGTGTTCGTATATATATTTCTCGATTGTACCCTTGTACATATGTACGATATGTACCCTATGCTTATTATATCTTAAGGGTTAATCACAAACTTCGTCAGTGGTTTACGTCAAAATGTATCATCGTGTATGCCGGTCTTTACCGGATAAGTTCGACGCACCCGATTGACTATGGTTTTTAAACTCTATGTAAAACGACGACGGACGCCTAGCGTCGCAAATGTATTATAGTAGACTTATAAAATGTACTCGTGGTAGATACACTTTGATTCATTTAAAATGAACAAACTGCAGTTGAAAAAAATTTTAATAAAAAATACTTTTTAATGGACAAGCTTTTATTTTACTAAAAAGTAGAAAATAATTTTATCTATGAGTCACTCATACCCGACTATTTGTAAAGCTTGAGGCGCTCAATTTATGAATCGGAACGCCTCATCTACTCCACATGCGTAATTATTTTTCGATTCATTCTTGATATTAAGCGCCTCAAGCTTTTACAAATAGTCGGTTATGAGTGACTCATACATAAAATTATTTTCTACTTTTTAGTAAAATAAAAGCTTGTCCTTTAAAAAGTATTTTTTATTTAAATTTTTTATTTAAGACTAAAAGAAATGTATATATATCAAATATGGTGGAAGCGATGGGAAAATCAGGACGCCACAACCTTACCATGCATTGTTATACAAACTAAATGTGCATGTAAAATTTCAGCTCAATCGGAAACCGGGAAGTGGATCAAATTTGACTTGCAAGGTTCGATTACAGACAGACAACGAGACAAGTGAAACTAAATAAAAGCTTGTAAAAAGCATTTTATGCTTCAAGTAATTTGTGATATAAGTATGCAATCAGTACACAACCCTACCGAATTAGATGTTAAGGTATTTCCAGTTCCCATGCTAAAACTTTAGCAAAATTCACTTTTCAAAAGAATTTAACGAATTGTTTTCCCAGACTACGAATAGAGCTTACTATTAGCTTCAGAAATTTTGACCGTTTAAAACGCGAGATAATTACACTGCGAAAAAATATATTTTGAGTCAAATGATTTTCTGTTGTCTTAACTGCGCGGCGGAGTTGGATACGGCGAAGCCCACATAGACGCTTACTCAATTCCCTGACGCAGTTGGCAGGTAGGTCAATATTGAGATACGTCATTAACAGTTCATTCTTATAATTAATAATTTAGTTTGATTATTATTAATATTGATTCCACAAAAAAAAAATATTTTGTCCAATTGATGAAATCTGTTCAATTAAAACTGTTTACTTTGGCAACAATATAAAAAAATTGTTTCTGCAACCGTTGGTAGCTTTAACTTAGAAATTCGATCGTAAATTCGATTCGATTTGAATATCAACTCTCTGAATTCTATATTTCAGTTCTTTAATTATTTTTTACAATTGATTTATTGGATTAGGTTTTTTTTTTATTGATCCTAATCTATTATAAATGTGAAATTTTGTGAGGATGTATGGATGTATCAACCAACTATAACTGCTTACGCATAGGTATATTAAACATGTAGGAACATGTCACATTTGAGAGTTAAAATAATTCGGTATTTTTTTCTTTACTTTATTTTTTTCAATTTTACTTATTTTAAATCAAAATATATTTTCATTTGTGTTCATTGATAATATGTTTCAAACAATCATTCGTAAAAATTTGCAATACATCCTTCAATATTTTTAATAAATTTTAAAACAAATTGATTGAAATGTAAAAAGTTCCAGATCAATTATTGAAAATTTATTCATTGTACTATTTATTTTGTTGTATCAAAATTAAATTCATTTATCCAATTCAAATTTAGTGGACACAACTCCACCTAAAACAACTTCAATTCCCTCGCGCAATTGGTTTAAAAGAAGCTACTCAGTTTCTTTGATTCCGACAAACTTGTGTGAATCATAATTCTATTGACTCAACTTCGAATTTGAAAACTCCGCGCGAAGTTGTCATGATTTCATAAATTTTTCTCAGTGTATAAATGTAAATTTTGATTCTAGATATCAAGGTACTACACCTTCCTCTATTATTTCAATATATCAGACAATTTTCCTATTTTACAATAAATTTAGATGATGCATCTAAAAGCTCGAATGGTAAGTTTTTTTCGTTAATCGAAGACAGAGATCACGAATTTTATTGTTTTATTGTGTCTACACTGACACATGACTCATTCTAACTTTAGGGTTCAACGCATAGATAATTAGTTTAGTAAAACTAAGAGTTTTACTAACAAAAAATACATGGTGGTATGGTTACAATACACAGGAATTCTTAACTTAAGGTAGAATGTCCGTAAACACATTTTTTTACGGAATGGAATACAATTTTGTGTAAATGTTAAGAAGAACCGTTCCTTTTAGAATAAGGTATATTCATGAAATTTTTTGGTTCAATTATTTTTTTTCCATAACTTTATGGGCAGGATATTTCAACTAAACCATTATTTTAGTAATTAATATCTTTGAAATTACTTAAAATTAATTAATAATAGTACAAACTCATTGAGAGAAATTCAAATTTGTAAAACGGAAATTTAAATTTTAAAACGGACGTGACGTCATAGTATGTGGCTTGTCAGATTTGTTGACTGTATGGTATAAATTACTTATATTTTGTATGGTATTACATTGAGTTATATTATTCTACGGCTTTTTATTAGAAAACTTTATAATAACGTGTTTAAATTATACATTGAACTGTCACCAATTGACAGATCACATATTAATACGTCATTTACAGAGAGCGCCAAAAGCACTGCGTTTAAACATCTCAAAAATTAATCTCTATTTTAAATATTTTTTTACACTTAATTACAGTTTTTAAACAGTATTTATATTTTTTACTATGTTATAACGGTGTAAACAATGAATTAAAAATATTTAAAAAAATACATGAATATTCCCTATTGCTACGACGTTTTTATTTTAAACTTTTTTGTATCGGACCAAATTTGGTTAAACGCTCAACGCCCAAAGATCTAAAAGCGTGCTGGACTGGCCATACGGCGTCAGATATAAAAAATGGAACGGTAGCCCAAAAATTGAAAAAAAAAGATTTTCTATATTAAAATTTACCTGTTTATTTTTATACCATGTATATATGAAATATATACATGGTATATTAAGTTTAGTCCCAAGTTTTTATCGCTTAAAAATATTGATGCTGCGAGCAAAATTTTGGTATAGGTGTTCATAAAATCATCTAAGTATTCCATTTTCGCTTTGTCTGCACGTTGTCTGTCAACAAGATAACTCAAAAACAAAAAATTATATCAAGCTGAAATTTTTACAGCGTGCTCAGGACATAAAAAGTATTTTTAGTACAATAGCTTGTCCCTTAAAAAGTATTTTTTATTAAAATTTTTTATTTAAGACTAAAAAAAATGTATATATATCAAATATAGTGGAATCGATGGGAAAATGCCACAGGATGCCACAACCTTACCATGCATTGTCATCCGAACTAAATGTGCATGCAAAATTTCATCTCAATCGGAAACCGCGAAGTGGATCAAATTTGACTTGCAAGATTTGATTACAGACAGACAACGGGACAGGTGAGACTAAATAAAAGCTTGTAAAATATATTGCCCAATCATCTGGCGCTTTGGATTTTTTACATAAAATAGTATGTCAGCTCCTAGGCTAACATGTATATTACAGTTATCTAGTTCTCTTATATTTACTTAAAATCTATTTGCGGGTCTTTTTACAAATCCCCTTTGAATAATGAATTTTAATTTTTATTCAAAGTCACGTTCTTATAAAAATAATTGAATTTTATTATTAATTTTTTAATATTTATTATTATATTTTCAAAATGAAGTGTACCGTCTTTTTATTGAAGATGTAATAAGTATTGTTTTTGACACGTTTTTTAAAACATTGGTTTTTACTTAATCTTATTTATGATTTATTAACTTAAATTTATATATGGGTAAGATCGATCGCCATTTTTATGCTAATGTCAAGTGGACAAAATGTTCTTAAGACGGTTCTTCACTCATTTTTCAAGGGCGTGAAACTTTATAATTATTTTAAGACTCCTCTTCATCTTTAAGACAATATTCATCGGCGGAAACAAATATTTATAAAGAAAAGCCATTTTCCAGAAAAGAATGGTTAAAGTTGCATTTGAATTTCAAGCACTACGATTATACCCTTTACCCTATCGATTTGAAATTTCAATATTTTATAGGTACTCATATTCAAAGGTACTCTAAAAATCATGTTAATTTTCACAATTTTTAATACAGTGGAACCTCGATATAACGAATCTGAAGGGAACCAGTAAATATTCGTTATATCAAGTAATTCGTTAAACTGAGGTTTGTTATATTGAGGTTAAGTTGGTCTAAAATTCGTTATAAAGAGGAAAAAAGTGTCGGAACCTCTCGCGACATGAATTACATACTATGGAGCATACTAACTGTCATATATTGGTGGCTGGGACTTTATACGTTATATAAAGGTATTGAATTGACGAATTTCGTTATTTAGAGGTATTTAAATTTTTTATCTTGTCTAAAATTCGTTATAAAGAGGCTGTTCGCAAAAAATATTCGTAATGTAGAGGTATATTTTATATTGACTCTTATGGACAATTCAAAGGGATTGCGAAAAATTTGTTAAATCGAGGAATTCGTTATATTGAGGTTCGTTATATTAAGGTTGCACTGTAGTTTTTTTTTTTTTTAATTTCCACCGACTAGTTTTGGAGAAATTTATGAAAACATATCATCCATCTACCGTTTTCCCATAAGTCCTATGTTAAATATGCCTACTTTTGAAGTCATTTATTTATGTAAATAGTCGGGCAACCCCCTTTAAAATTTTCAGAATTGATTTAGACTTAGTCCAACTTCTTATGAAAAAATCGAAAAGTAAAAACCACCGTTTATAGCCTCCACCTCCCTTAATCTCGTCCCCCTTCCATAACACTTGAAGGGATTGATTTACGCGTCTAAAAGATATGCAGTTTTCAAATTTTTTAAATTGTAAAATAGTCATATTTCATTAAGTATATCAGAAAAGATAGCCATGAATTGTTTGACATTTACTAGTTTTAATTTTTACAGAAATCTTTAATTTATGGTTCAAAATTATGACCATTTGGCTCCATCTGTGATCATTATTTTGAACTATACATTCTGTAAAAATTTAAAATAGTAAATATGTCAGATTAAATTTAATTTTTTTTTAATATATCTTTGTAAATTATAGCTCGAGTTTTATTCTGATGTATGAGCTATATTGCTGTTCAGTTTCATTAAAAACAAATCCCTAGTTTATGCGTGAAAGCGTAACAAACAAACAAACATCCTTACTTTCACATTTATAATATATAGGAATTTCTTTGATGCTCGTACATCCTTAAATACGTAAAAAATTCATGAGTGAGAATTCATAAAAAAAAATGAGCGAATTTTGTCTAGCTATAAAGCAATCGTCCATAGATCAAAGATGCCTTTCATCAAACATGGCATAGTAACGCCATCTATTGTATTTCTTAAAAACTAAATAAATATACATTTTTTTTAACATTACCTGCTTATTTTGCCGGATAAAAACTTTTGTATATTTATTAATTGAATTCGATCTGAAACAAAAACAAATTTAATTGAATTTTATTATTATATCATATTGCCTGCCCTTACATAAGATGAGTCATTATAAGTTATGTCATAAATTATAATGAATGCATTTCACATATTAATTACTTTATTTTCAAACAGATACAAAGTGACTGTGAGTCATTTTAATTATAAGGATGATCACAGATCAGTTTACACCATCAAAAAATATATATACAGTGGAACTTGGTTAAGTGGGACCTGGATAAGTGAGAAACCTCCATAACTCATGCTGAGATCCCAACACTTTGGCACTAAATTACCTTTGTTAGTGGGACGAAGCAAACCTCTTAACCTGGGATTCATTCTTTCGATTTAATCGTCTTAGTTATCTCTATAACTGAGACAGCGAGTGAATTTTATATGCATTAACCTCTGTAACTGAGAACTGAGATAACATCGTTTCGATTGTTTACTTACTTATTCTTATTCTACCTGCAAATTCCGCACTAATTTTAAGCCACAATTACTCGGCCGAAACGAAGGATCAAATCTTGATCAGTCAAAACTGAAGTTAATATCCGTTTATGAAAGTGGGAAGACTGTGTCGATGAAGTCTGTGTCGAATTTAGTGTGGCAAATTCTACTCTTTGTAGAATAATTCAGAATGAGAATAAAATTCAATCACAATGTTCTGAAGGAGCTTCCTGAAGGGAGGATCCTGAACTTTAACAGTGTTTGCTAGCATGAGTCAAGCAATTTCGTAACAAAAACGTTCCGATGATTAAAGAAAAGGCACAAGATTTGGCGCGAAGGTTCGGTTTTCATAATTTTTGTAGCAGCAATTGGTTTAAAAAAAGAAACGATATAATTTTCAAAGAAATTTGAGGAGAAAGTAACGCTGTTGATGTAGCCAATGAATTGAAAACCTGCCAGTTTTTCTGCATAATTATTGGTTTATTTTTAATGATGATAATTTTAACGCAGACAAAGCGGGTTTATTTTATGAATGTCTACCAGATAAAACTTTCATATTAAAAGGTGAGTTCTGTCATGGCGAAAAACTTAGTAAAGCGTGCGTTACAATACTTCTGGGTGCTAACATGTCAGGAACTGAAAAGCTGTCTATCCTATTAATCGGAAAATCTAAAACTCTAAATGTTTGAAAGGTGTTAAAACTTCACCTTTGAATCACCAAAATAATAAAAAAGCATGTAAGACATCTTTTGTTTCCTAATAAAAAGGGAAGGAAACACAGGGATTTTTGGGTCAGAGAAGGGCAAATCAGATATTTTTGGTATAAAAATTTCTTGAATTTAAGTATGTTTTGGCAAACACATACTTAGCCAACTAAATCAATGCATATCCAGGTCTAGGAGAGATGAGCAGTTGCTCTAACCTGCCCTCCTTTCAGCACGCTCATGAACGGAAGTCAAATCTTATATACGATTTTAGTCAATATCTCAGAAAATATTTGTCCAATCGTCAAAGGGGCCAGATTTTTGTATTTTTTAGGTTAAAATGTGTATAAAAAACGATTAATATCCAAATCGGAGACACAATTGCACAATTGACTCTTGCTGATGTCGAAATGAAATCGAAATATCCATTCCACGTTAAAAATTTTCGATAATGGCAGAAAAATTGATTCTTAATTATTTAATATTTGAACTGAAGGAAGGTATTCAGTTCCAAGTTTTCAAGCGTAATACTAATTAAAGCTTCTTAAAAAATCACCCTCATTTTTATTAGAATTTTTTTCGATTAAACAAAAAAGGTTTGGACTCATAATAAACAAAATCTAATCTCACATCTAATAATACAAAAACTATTTAAAATTTTAACAATTAAACGCGTTTATTTGTAAGTTTAAGGAATCGGAAAATATTTAATGTCGAAAAATACGATTTTGAAAAATCGAGATATAAGAAAGATACAAAAATCTACAATCTATAAAATTTCGTTAAACTTTGAGATCAACAAATGTATGAGTCATTATCAAAAAGTGTTATTTACCTATCAAAATTTTTAACGATAAACCCGTTTTTAATCGAAATAATAACTTCTGAATATTTAAAATTCATAACTAAGAATTATCTCAAATACTGAAATAAATAATCTTTCAAATAATCGAAACACGCGTAATTTGAGCAAAATTCAATAAAAAACTTTATCATATGTTAAAACAATTAATATTTTTACGCACGATTAAAATTCAAAATCTAACCGCGTTAAATTACTAATTAATTTAATTAAATCGAGATGAATTACATACCCATAAAATTTAAAAAAAAATCATATGTACTTTCTCTACTATAAGAAGAAAGTAATTTAAAACAAATTAAACCGAAATTTGATCTGTATAATCTAGCTAATAAAACCACAAAAAATAGTTTCACTGAAAATTTTTGATTTCTTATACCAGCCACAAATAATGAATTGAAAAAAGACACATAAAAAATTTTCAAATCACGAATTCTTGATAAAACCAAAAATAAACAACACTATTAAATAATCTTATCTAGAAAAATTTCCAAACAGATTTCACTGTAATTTTATACATCACAATTTTATTATTGTTTAAACACGAAATTTTCGAAAAATATTTTGTTTTATCGACGCAGATGAAAAGTAAAAATACAACTACCAAATTTGGTCAAAATATATCAATTCAACCATATTTGGTTGAAACAAACTTGATTTTATTTTGAACTTGAAACACAAATTCAATGTTTATTGTTGAATTTTATAAAAATATGTTAAAATTCTGATCGTCAGTATTATTTTTGTCGAAATACACATTATGTCAAATAAATTTCATAAATTTTTATTCGAATATAACCATTCATTTTAATTAATTAGAATGAATATGTTCGTAATTAAATGAAAATTCATTGTAAACAATAAAACAGTGGACTTACGTTCATAAAGTTTTGATAATTTTTCATTAATTTTCAATATTTTCATAAAAATTTACGTTAGGTTTGTTGTAATCAAGTGACAGATCGTAGTGATTTACAAATTGTTACTAAATAAATAAAATTAAATATAGAGGGGTTTAGTATCGCTTTTTGATCGTCAACCAGTGGCAGCGTATGCTTTTCAAACATTTCCGTATTAAACAGGTGTGTTGAATACTAAACAGGCCAATATTATACGAAACGAAGTGGATTCGATACTTTTTGGTGGATCCGTAGATGAAAATTAAGCATCATATGTTTATTATCTTTCTCATCGAAAGTATTTTTAGGTTGACTGAGTTAATTATTTTAATTTGAACTATCAATTTTTTTAAAAACACCCGACAGATATTGGTGAAGTGCTGGGAAGTATAATTTCTAGACACTAATTTAAATCACGTACAAATTTCCAATCTTCTAGTTCAGTTTGTTTCGATATAAAGAGATGGAGATGCATGTAATTTACAGCTCCAATAGGCACTCCTTAGGTACTATCTAAACTTACATAAAAATTTTCAACGCCAATTTTAAAATTTAAAAAATAAATGTGATAAACAGTAAAATATATCAAAGTTCTCCAAAAATTTATCCAATATGGTACTTTTATACCATGTATATGAAATATACATAGTATATTAAGTTTAGTCCCAAGTTTGTAACGCTTAAAAATATTGATACTACGAAAAAAATTTTGGCTTAGGTTTTCGTAGACTCACCTAATTAGTCCATTTCCGTATGCCTGTCTGTCTATCTGTCATCTGTCGTCTGTCGTCTGTCCGTCTGTCATCACGATTACTCAAAAACAAAAAGAGATATCAAGCTAAAATTTTTATAGTGTGCTTAAGACGTAAAAAGTGAGGTCGAGTTCGTAAATGAGCAACATAGGTCAATTTGGTCTTGGGTCCTTAGGACCCATCTTGTAAACCGTTAGAGATAGAACAAAAGTTTAAATGTAAAAAATGTTCCATATAAAAAAATTAACAACTTTTGTTTGAAACATTTTTTTTTAAATATCACTGTTTACCCACGAGGGCGATAATTAAGTGAAAATTTTGTAGTATGTATTAATATAGGAATATCAGTTATGTGTGTGAGGCTATAAGAGTAGAAATCTTTCTTTATTTACGTGACGTCAAAAAAGAAACGATTGCCTCATCGAAACTGTCTATACATGGTATTTCAACAATTAACTCAGTCAATTGTTTGTTTTCACTTGTTTTATATTAAAGCTGCGGGGAAAGATGTTACAATATTCTTTGAAGGTCAATTTTTTATTTTCTATAATTTATAGGACCCCTTAATAAAACGTTTTTTATTATTCAAAATACAATATATTTGTATAGTTTGAAAAATGTATTTTACCTTCTAAGCAGGACTCAACAGCGTATCTTTACACTCGCTTGTCGATATAAGCATTTCATCCCGAAATTGATTTAGCCTATTTAGGTCTAATGACCTAAAATATTATATACTGAATGACATAGTGTAATAATAATGAATATTTGAAAGATAATATTGATAAAACTGGTCGAACTATACACTACCCAGAATCAAGCTAATTAAAGTAGTTGTATTTATAAACAATGCTATCCACCTGTTATGGGCCGCTTATGTATGCAGTTTTGTTATCAGATTTAACCAGATTTCATAAAATTTACTTGCTGATTAATTCGTTATTTAAATAATTGCAGGGCTGGTAATAAGTTTTGAAAATACGACATCTCAAAAGTACATCGAATTCAAAAAACCGAAAAATATGTAGGTATAAAATAAATAAATGAAAACTTTACCACATAGGTAAGATTTTCTTCTGCGAGAGACACTAAAACTTTAATTTAACCCTTCCGGTGGCTATAAAACTTATGCTTAATTATAATGTTTATTATTAAATTTTTGATTTCACCTAAAAGGGATATTAACAAGGTTTAAATTTAAAAATGTATTTTGACATATAACATTCTTTTGTTTTTATCAATATAAAATTTAAATACTTGATTGTAAATACAATTAGTACATAATTTTGAACTTTTGTAGATACTTCAGAATAGAAACCTCATTTTATTTCAAAGAGATTGATAATTTTAAGACAATATTTTATCTGGCATGAGTACACATGCCTCTAAGAACATCGAACCCACGACCCAAGAGAAACTACTTACGTATTTAATTGTATTATAAATTTTCCAAGCATTTTTAGTAAGGATCTTTATAAGAAAATATTTTACTAGCGGTGGTGCTTAGTAATGAAAATATAATCACTCAGATCTATACTAGTATTATAGGCAATATACATTACATTCGTGTAATTTTTTGGGACATGTTTGCTTTAAAACTATCTGCTCATTGAAATTTTCTCATGTTTACTGACCTTCATTTAACCCTGGACTAATTGCAAATGTAATCAAGTCCAGAAAAATCGTCACCCACTGAATTTTGATTGATTTATTTTTTCTTAAAAACAAGGTATGATAAAAATCATCCATTATAAAACAATTGCCTGGGATTGCCTTTGATAAGAAAAAGTATACCGATAATAATTACCAATATTAAGAGAGATTTTTACGATTTTAATATTCTATTACACTGATTTGGGTAGCTAATCGAGATAGCCCGATACTGGACTATTATTTGTAATATAATCCCAAAATTTTTCGATCTATTATTTATACATATATGTTATTCATAATTTAAAAGCTATGAGGTATAATTTAGGAACAAATAATATAATTTTCCAGGAAATATGTTGGCTGTAATTAGTAATTTAATCCCAAAATTTTTCGATCTATTATTTATACATATATTTCATTTCTGATATTAATAATTTCAGATATATATAGAAACAAATAATATAATTTTCCAGGGAAATCAAAGTGGATAATGCGGTTTAATATATTGCAAATAATTTAATGAAAATCTATTTTGAAATAATAATCCCAAAATCTTGTATATTCAAACAGTGTATATTCAATTTCCATGTAAAAGCACTACTCGAAAAGTTTACATCTAATTGATATATGAACCCATATGTATATACAATTGTGTTGAATATCCCATGTGTGAAATTCCATGTTCCAAAATAACTTAAAACTTAAAGATCTGCTTATTAATTTGCATGATGATTAGGGACAAGCTTTTATATGTACTAAAAAGTAAAAAATAATTTTATCTATGAGTCACTCATACCCGACTATTCGTAAAAGCTCGAGGCGCTCAATTTAAAATATCAAAAATGATTCAGAACGCCTCATCTACTCCACATGCTTAATTATTTTCGATTCATTCTTGATATTAAGCGCCTCAAGCTGTGTTACAAATAGTCGGGTATGAGTGACTCATAGATAAAATTATTTTCTACTTTTTAGTACAATAAAAGCCTAAGTAACTATAAACGATGGTGAGTTGGAAATTTGTAGGTGCCTTCATTAATTTTAGTTTCATAATAACCCATTCGATAACTGAAATTTTGAATTCAGAAGAATTTTACTTTTTTCAATCAAATTGGTGCTTTGATCCATTTTTGTGAATCTCTAGAGAAGAGCAGCTTCCCGTACTTGCCCCCTCCCCCCCTTCGCATCGTCTATGACACCTTTTTAAAACAAGTTTTTAGGCGATATTTCGTAAACAGCTTATCCAATAGTCAAATAATCATGTTTTTTTCCGAAGTTTTTTTTCAACGGGTTTGCTGTCTCTTAGTATACATAACATAAGTGTTTATATAAAATATTACATAATGGACTAGGTCTATATAGGTAATTGACCCCACTCTCACATATAGGTACATATAAAACAACATGTGACCCTAACTGTTGTGCCCTAAGTTAACTAATTATAAGTTCTAAGTACTAAAATACACGCGATTGAATATTTATTCAAATTCAAAAATGTTCATTTTTATTTGGTTTATTTTTATTGATTTACAAAAAATAAAATTGAAAAATTTGACCGCGACATTTGAATTTTTGCCAATAATCAACCTCTTTTTAGGTCCAATTTATTGTAAACAGTGCATTAACTCCAAACCAGAACAAAAATGTATATTCGACTTTTTATACCATTTATATGAAATATATACAAGGTATATTAAGTTTAGTCCGTTTTCGGTTGTCTGTCTGTCCGTCTGTCAACACGGTAACTCAAAAACAAAAAAAGATATCAAGTTGAAATTTTTATAGCGTGCTTAGGACGTAAAAAGTAAGGTTGAGTTCATAAATAAGCAACATAGGTCAGTTGGGTCTTGGATCCGTAGGACCCATTTTGTAAACCGTTATAGATAGAACAAAAGTTTAAATGTAAAAAATGTTCCTTATAAAAAAATAAACAACTTTTGTATGAAACATTTTTTCGTAAACATCACTGTTTAACCGCGAGGACGCAAATTAGGTGCAAATATCAGTTACATGTGTGTGGCTACCTAAGAGTGGATATCTATCTTTATTTACATGACGTAAAAAAACAAACGATTGGGTCATCAACACTGTCTGTACATGGTATTACAACAGTTAACTCAGTCAATTGTTTGTTTTCACTTGTTTTATTATCATTTTCTTACTCCTTTAGATTTGACTCCCTTAGAAATTTTTTCCCAAATTAGGACGAAATTTAATACAATATCTGAATACTACCTGACCCGTGAGGAATTCTACAGGACGGTACCTGTGCCTTAAAACAGGCTAAAGAAATAATACATAAATGATACAAAATATAATTTACTTTCTATTTATTGTGTATAGGCAATTTTATTACAGGTATGAAATTGTATATTGAAAACCAAATCGGTGCATTACATTCTTAGATCTTGGGTATAGTTTTCGTTGTTAGCTAGCACATTTGAAATAAGTGACAGAAAATAGGCTAGTGAAATAATAAATTAGATTATCAAAAGTATTATAGGCAAAAAAAGTCTACAATTTTACCAAAATTTCAAACAGCTGTATCTCTGCGAAAAATCATCGAATTTGAAACCTCAATAGCTCATTTGAACATTTGTACTATCTAAATTGTCATTTCTGGATTTAAAATCTCGCACTGAAATTTGTATCATTTCGTTCGAAAACTTAGCCTCCTTTTGCGTCGGAGATGAGAATTAAAAAAAAAAACTAATTATCTCAGGTAATAAATTCAAACGAGTGAATATTTTTATTAACCAATAAATTTTTTTAACATGTACAGCAAAAATATACAAACAAAAAGGTTAACAGAAATTTTACTAATATCACAAACACATTTTTTTAACAATCAAAATTGTTCATCAAATTAGCCAAAATTTTTAGGTACAGTTAGAATAACTTTTAGAGAGAGATGTATTTAACTTCGTGAAAAGTTCTTTATTTTTTGACGTCGATTTTTGCTGGTTTGCCGATGTTGCACTACAATAAATCATAAATGAATTCATACCGAAGATAAGTCTTAAAATTTAATCAGTAAATGGATTGAATCGATTTTAATCCATTGCCTCGAAGCATTTTCAGTTTCTTGCTAAGTTCATTATTTTTTTTACCGTTATTTTTGCTCCTGTTCCGCTACAATAAATCATAAATGAATTCATACCAAACATAAACATAAAGGTTTAATCAGTAATGGGATTGAATCGGTTATAATCCATTGCCTCGAAAGTTTTCCAACTCCTTGCTAAGTTTATTATTTTTTTACCTTTATTTTTGCTGCTTTTGGGCTACTAATCTTAAGGTTTAATCAGCAATGATATTGAACCGATTATTCTAATTTTATTGCCTCGAAGCATTTCCAACTTCTTGCTAAGTTCATTATTTTAATTATCCCTATTTTTGATGATAAACGAAGTCATATCGAAGATAAACCTAAATATTTAATCAGTAATGAAGTCAAGCCGGTTCTAATCCATTGCCTTGAAGCATTTTTAACTTCTTGGAAAGTTCTTTATTTTTTGACGTCGATTTTTGCTGGTTTGCCGATGTTGCACTACAATATATCATAAACGAATTCATACCGAAGATAAACCTGAAGATTTAATCAGTAATAAGATCGGATCGGATCTAATCCATTGCCTTGAAGCATTTCCAACATCTTCTGCTTCTGTTCTTTATTTTTGTGAAACTCTATATTTGCTGATGTTATATATAGATCATAAACGAATTCGTAAAGAAGAGAAATCTAAGGATTTAATCAGTAATGAGATCGAACCGGTTCTAATCCATTGTCTAGAAGCATTTCCAAAATCTTCTTCTTCTTGTTTTTTATTTTTGTGAAACTCTATATTTGCTGATGTTGGGCTGCTATAAATCATAAACGAATTCATACCGAAGATAAATCTAAGGATTTAATCAGTAATGGGATTGAACCGATCCTCATACATTAGCTTGAAGCATTTCCAATTTCTTGTAAATTTACTACTAGTTGTGTATGCAGAAAATTAAGAATTTATTTTCTTTGAGCCAAAAAATCATTGAGATTAATTGTCACAGCACAATTTGATGAACAAAATACAATAAATTTATAAAATATTTTTCCTAAAATCACAAGAAAGGCTTTGAAAAGAATGCTGAGCAAACATGATTTTTGAGAAAGATCGCTTTTTAAGTATTGTTATGTCTTGCATTTGACATCATAGACTCAACACGATTTGCTGTTTCTCGTACAACATCGGATAATTCCGGTAATTCAGGTAAATCTAATGTTATGTGTGCTGATAAACGTTTATATACAGAATTTGTTTCTGGTTTTTTACGCCGTGCTTCTTCATATTTTAATTGTTGTTTTAAGAATATTGCATTTTTTAACATGTCTTGTACACTTTTCAATGTTGATTCGGCATTGTCCATTGCTTTCAGCGCACTATAAAAGATGAAACGATTATAAAATAAGGGACTAACAACTAATCGAGTTATTTTTTTAAATAACACTGTACTGTAGGAAATGAAGCATTTAAAGTTGCAAGTCTATGGAGACTTTATATAGAACCCGGCTCGAGATATTCGTATTCGTAATATATTCGTATGAGTATGTAGAACAAAGGAATATTGGTTAGAAAGTGTGCTTTTATTATGCTCACGCGAGCGTGTGCTTTGAAGTTCGCTCAAGCTAATTCTGCTGAAAACTCATGAAATTTGAGAAAGCAGTCATTAGATCTTAAATTTTGGGCTATTCTCAGCATTTTTTGTCTCGTTTTTTCCTAAAACTCACCGTTTTAGAGATACATTTTTCGTTAGAATTAGCTTGGACGAACTTTTTAAGCGCGCGCGTGGGTGATAGTAGTAAAAGCACACTTTCTAATCAATTTGTTCATTTCTAACAATACTACACATATTTGGGTCAATGCGTGGATATACCCTGCCCATGGTCCAATTTTTGGTTTAAGAGGAGCAAATAAGATAATTTTGGCCTTAAAATTCCATAAATTCAATAGTATTTTGGCATAAACACATGAATTTAGCCAACTAAATCAATGACAAATCCAAGACCAGAGGGGGAGGCAGATCCTCTAACCACCCCTGTCTTCTGTACACCCATGAACAGAATCTCAGAAATTATTATTTACACATTCATCATAGAGACCCGATTTTTGCATGTTTCGGGTCAAAATGACTCTAAAAAACTATTTTTATCCAAATCGGAGATAAGATAATTTCGATAAATTTGGTTGTTTTTAAGATTGAACGGTAAGTTTTTGAGGTATCGGTAGAAAAAATTGGTCCGGGATATCAACCCCCATACTCGATTTTAGTCAATATCTCAGAAATTATTCGCCTAATCGCCAAAGGGATCCGATTATTGCATTTTGAGACTCAAAATGACTCTAAAAAACGATTTTTATCCAAATCGGAAACAAAATAATTTTACCGTTTTTTTGCTATTTTCTTAAGCGGTACCCCTTTGAAAAAATCAAAAGCAAATTTTTATTCGAAATTTGATGAAATTACATAAGGTAGTTTTAACCCAAAAAGTACAGAAATGTGGTTTATTTATTGATTGAACGGGTAGTTTTAGAGATAAAGCTAAAAAAGTACTCCTGAAAACCTTGTACGAGAAGTTTTATTTCGGAGCTATTCAGGAGATCTCTCGGAAAATATTCATCTTATCGTCAAATGGGCTTATTTTTATGTTTTTTGGGTCTTACTTACTCGAAATAATCCAAAGACACAAAACTTTGGTTAAATTTTCAATTAACGGCAAGTTTCAGAGGTATCAACTGAAGAAATTGGTCCGGAATGTTAACCTTCATATACGTTTTTAGTGAATATTTTAGAAATTTTTCATACAATCGTCAAAGGGACCCGATTTTTCTTTTTTTTAGGCTTAAATGACTCTAGAAAACAATTTTTACCCAAATCGCAATCAACATAATTTTGCCGATTTTTTAAACTTATTTTAAGGAGTACCCCTTCGAAAAAATCGAGAAAATCACAAAAAAAACTTTTCATTTGAAATTTGATGAAACCTGGTAGTTGGGGTAATTTTGTTCCAAAAAGTACAAAAATCGGATTTTTTTATTGATTGGGCGGATATTTTTTGAGATACCGCCAAAACCCTGTACGAAATATTTTTATTTCGGAGCTATTCAGGAGATGTCCCAGAAAATTATCATCTTATCGTCAAATGAGCTGAATTTTTATTTTTTTTTGGGTCCTAATTACATTAAACAATTTAAAGATATAAATATTTGATTGACTTTGCGATTGAACAACATAAATAAGATTTTCTTTCAAATTTGGAATAATCTCCGAAAGTAGGTTATATTTTTGAATAGGCAAATTAAACTTTTCGAACACTAATTTTTTTAAATATTACCTAACGGCATATTCGACATCATAACATCTTCCTTGAAGCTCATATTGTAATTTTGTGACTTCAACACGACGATCCACCATTGGTGTTAACGCTTTTCGGACATGTTCTTGTAAACGATAAAATGCTAACGATGGTTCATTTGCCACAATATGCATGTTTTCAGAAATTCTTTCAGTTGCTAAAAAAAATATTTTTTATCACATTATTTCAATTGTTTAAATTTAAAAACTACGAGCTCAAATTTTCAAAAATTGTAAGCTTTTAAATATTCGGTAACGATATTCGGACACTATCGTGTAGTACGGGTCTGTGAGTTTTTGGCCTTTACGCTCACCCTGTGATCCACGAATTTATTTGTTAATGCATTATGATCATGCCTTAATGGGGTCGAGTTAGTACGGGTCTGTGGGTTTTTGGCCCTTACGTTCACCCTGTGATCCACGAATTTATTTGTTAATGCATTTTGATCATGTACTAATGGGGTCGAGTTAGTACGGGTCTGTTGGTTTTTGGCCCTTACGTTCACCCTGTGATCCACGAATTTATTTATTAATGTATTTCATAATAAGCGCTAAAATTGTTATTCACTGTTCTGTGAATAATAAAAGATTTCGTTCACGCTAATTAAATCGGAGAAAAGCTCAAAAAACTACGATCTTTTTCTGTTACGCTTAATATATACTCCAAATTATCTTAACGTGATACTCACACTAAACACACAATAGTGTCCGAATAACCTCAAACTCCAAATATTTGCTAAGGTCTTTTTGATAAGTAAGTGTCAAGGATAATTAGCTTAACTTAGCTACAATAAAAATACTAAAACAAATTTCTTTCGTAAAATTGGCTAAGTATTAAATATTAGCAAAAAATTGTTAATTTTAAAAATATTTAGCTCATAAAGAATCATAAATTATATTTCGAGGTTAGAATTTAAATAAAATAAATTTACCTCTTTTCACTTTGTTTTCCAATTCAGGATCACTTTGCCAAGTTGCCATTTTCTTTGATCTAAATATTAAAATCTATTTCTGCAAAATTATTCAATAAAATTCATATATTCCCAAAATTTGACATATAAGATTTTCTATTGTTTATAAACTTATTGATAGAAATTTATTATTTTTACTTTTCACCCTGAAAATCAAAATAAAAACTTTTAAGATTTCTTTTCTCGTATAAAACGCGAAAAAACATTCAAATCACAAATATCCAAAAATTTACTTGAATAGACTTAAATAATAAAAGTGAAGTTTCTGTTTTTAGTAAAGTAGAAATATTTATCATAAATATTGGATTAAATTTAGTAGAATTTACATGATAATTTTTTTTATTAAATCTTAATATCTTGAATCGATTCTTTTTTGGCTTACTGTCCACTCCCAAAGTTTGACATTCCTACTACTAAGTTTGGAATTTTACTTAATGCAACTTCATCGCCACTTCTTTGCACCGCTTTTGAACCGATTAAATTGCCAAAAAGATTTGTTGTTATCTTCAATTGAGAGGAAATAGAGCAATAACTAGTATCAAATTACCATTTTATGCTTCGAAAACACGTTCTGTGCTCAAAAAATTTCCCCCAAGCTCCAAAAAAAAGATGAAATCATGCATGAAAACTAGATTGTGTTAAAAAAATGAATTTAAGAATTAGAAAAAGGCAATTTTGATGCAGGAATTTATGGAAATAATTCTAAAATTTCATGCAAAAGAAAATTTAAAATAGTGCTCTAGTATTCGCACCGTGTGTGAGTTTTCTTGGAGGAGTTTCCATGGTAACGATACACTACTTTAATTATAGAATTGTATGGATGTATATATAATTGTATGGATTGCATTTATGACTTATTATGATAATATTATGATAATTTACATTTGAAAAATAATATTTGTGCAATTTGATTTCTTATTTTCACAATTTTTAATGCATTAAGTTTAATTAATTAGTGTTTTTCAATAATTTTAATTTGACATTTTCTATAACATTAACATGTAAAGAATTACAAACTAATCATAACAGCCTCCTTTAACGCCAAAATTTTTCACTGGAAGCGCTGGCATCGATTTTATTGTCCCTACAATCACTACGCACACAACGAATAATTTAATTCATCAGAAATTGATTGGCCTGACTCTTAAGGGTTGTATCCACAACGGCCAAGTGTTATGCGCATGAGTATTATCAATTGAATGAAAAGTTCCACGGGATCACATAACGTGGCAACGATACCGTCACTGTTGGCAATTTATAAATAATATAATTACAGAAAACACATTCGATTTGGATGAAATACAAAATTGTGGACTCTTTATCAAAAATCTATTTGAGTTGTGTGTTTGTGTGAATTTTAACATCTGGTTTAATTTCTAATATTTAACAGTGAGTATTCGAATTTTTATTGAATTTTATTTAGTTTTTCATTCAATATTTTTATTTAAAAAAAAAATTTTTGTTTGGTTATTTCGTGAAAATTATAATTTTATTTAACATATTTTCAAATTTTTATGGAATATCGAAATTTATGCGAATACCGAAATTATATTTAAGTTCACATCTATTAATACCGGTCCTATATTTTTATTTGGGAAATTTATAGATAAAATGAATTTTTCAAAATCATATTAAAATTTTTTTGGGCATGATCGATTTCTCTTTATATGCTAGATTATTTTAGCCAAAAACAAGAAGTTTGTCGCCTTTAACTTCGATTTGCTAGTTTTTTTGTAATTATTGAGGTAATTTAAGGCAAAATATTTTATTTAAACCAGGAACATTTAATGGTCCAGTAAATTTGAAATACACTTTAAGGTAATTCGTACACTGAATACATTTTAAGGTAGTTCATAAACTCACTTTTTTTTTAGAACAATTGATGAAATTAAAATATTGTTAATCTATGCGGATTTAATTTGTCAAAATAAAGAGATTTTCAATCAATTGTTATGCTTTCACACAAAAACTACCAAATAGATTTGAATGAAACTTTACAATAATATACCTCATACATCTAAATAAAACATAGGCTATGAAGATACTGGCAGTTATCCGCTTCGTCGGAAAAATTCTATTTTAAAAGCAAAGACTAAATAGTTAGAATTCATAGTAAAAAAATTCGAGTGTTATGGAAAGGGGCTAGATGAGAGCAAGGGAGGTGAAGACTATAACGCTTTGGTCTTTACTCGGACATACTTTATGGTTTTAAGAACTTGAATTTAATGGCCAAACTAAATACGTTAAAAGAATAAACCATAGAGATAATACCAAAGAGCTTTAGAGACATAGGAAACTCAATAAGTGAATTCTTGACCACGAAGAAAGGGACAGTAACTATAGACGTTCTTCCCTCTCTGCCTCGCAGCCAATAATATTTGTAAATACAATCAACCATATAAGAGAGACGGAGACAACTATACACGTCTATCTTATCTGTCTCTCTCTACTGCAATCAAACCGTTTGCCGGAGACTTTTCAGCTCTATGATATTATCTCTAAGCAATAAACTAAAAATTCCTAATAAAATTTTGTTTTTTTTTTTTTAGATGTTTGTAAAATTGTGTATAGTTCTCTTGTTGGGAACTTTATGTCATGCCGACGAAGAAGAGACGGGTGCAAAATTATTAGTATCGAAACATGTCCTCAACAAATACTTGGTTGAGAGTATGGATTTAGTTGTAAAATACACGTTGTATAATGTGGGTAACGCAGCTGCCACAGATGTTGTAATCACTGATCATGGTTTCCATCCAGAAGTTTTTGAAACTGTTGCTGGTAAATTGAATGCAAGATTTGATCGAATTCCACCACAAAGTAATGTGTCACATACTGTGGTGTTACGTCCAATCAAATATGGTTACTTCAATTTTACGGCTGCTGAAGTTAAATATAAACGTTTTGAACAATCAACTGAGGTATGTTTAGCTTTTTTTAGTCATATTTTCCACAAAGTAGAATACTTCTCGCGTATACACTTTCCACACTGCTCCCCACAATCACTCAAAAATGATATTGTTTGCTTGTATATACATTTAATGTGATTCATTGTTATGATTCTAAAAACACAATAGCATCACAATAACACGCGTTTAATGCTGTGTTTACAGTTCCGCTCAGCAAGCATTTGGTAAAGAAAAAATCCACAAGTGAAGCTGACTGACTGAATCTATACAAATTCTATCGCACTTCTAGATGCTAGAAAAGTGTGATTTTTGACATTCGATGCGGAATTGCTTGAAACCTACGGGAAAGATAAACTAAATGGAAAACTTAAACTTTTTAACTGCAACCACCGGAAAATCGGAAAAATACCCTCAAAAATTAATTTTTTTATTCCATACATGATAGAAAGATGGGATTTTCACCAATCGAGCCGAAATCTCGGCCCCCGGAAAATCGGCAAAAATTTCAAAAATTACGTTTTTCAGTTCTATGCATGCTAGAAAGATGAAATTTTCATCAATCGACCTGAACTTAAGTCAAATTAACAGAGTACTTCGAGAATTTTCATTACCCACATCACAACCCTCCAAAAATGGGAAAAAATTCCCAAAACTAACCCATTTCTTTTATAAATGCCGGAGAGTTCGGTTTTTTTGCAATCGACGCTTAATAACTTCAAATTAAAAAGGTTTCTAAAATCTTCAAATTAATCGCTATCCTCTAAAAACGGGCCGTACACATCTTAAGCTTTCCATTAACTTTTATTCATGTGAGAAAAATACGAGTTTGGCATTCATGGAATATTATTTTCTGCCACGCGAAGCCAAGGTCAGCAGGGGTCATAGGGATGGCTCCTTGCGAGCACAGCGAGTTTCTATTATAATTTTGAATTTCATCGAATATTTTCTTTTTACAGGAACAATACGCAGTCAGTAGTGAACCAGGTGAAGGTGCCATTGTTGCCTTCAAAGACTACGACAAAAAATTCTCATCACACGTTGTTGATTGGCTAACTTTTGCCATTATGACACTCCCATCATTGGTGATCCCGTTCGCTCTATGGTACTCCAGCAAAATCAAGTATGAAAATGTTATCTCAAGTAAAAGTGAAGCAAGTCGTCCAAAGATTAAATGAAAATAGCACAAAAATTTAATTTATTTATAAAACAATCACTATGTGATTGAAGTGTGAACAAGGGGAGGGAAGAGACAGTGGGGTAAAGTAAAAAAAAAAAGAAATTGTTAAAATTACTTGTGTTCATGGACTAAAACTATATTCACGTATTTCATTTTTTTTTTTCATTGTAATAAGTGCTGGAACTGATACATTTATAAATCATAATATATGCGCATGCGCAATCGTAAATTATCACCTGTAGAAATAATGTGAAATATAATTTAAGACTTTCATTGAAATAAAACAAAACTGTTGGTTTTTTTTATATCAAATTTTTGTTGTTTTTATTTGCGAAACATAATTTTCTTTACATATTTTTATCCATTGCTGTTGGCTGAATTCAGAGTCTATCTTTAATGGTTGACAAGTTGAGCCCTACGGACCTAATTGACCTATGTTGCTCATTTACGAACTCGAACTCACGTTTTACGTCCTGAGCACGCTATAATAAATTTCAGCTTGATATTTCGGTTTTGAGTTATCGTGTCGGCGAACGGACAGGCAACCGGAAATGAACTAGTTATCGAATGGTATTCAGTGAATGTACAAATTTATCAATATTTGTCATATCTATAGCGCCCAAATTAGGGCTCAGATCCAAAATTGGTAAATAACTTTTACCATCGTCTTTATGAGCTTATTCTGTACTTCGGTTACAGTCTCATGTTCTCCAAATTAGTATAACATTTAAAATATTTTCTTCCCCCCTGAATCCACGTCTTATTCATAGTCCATAGAAGCTGGATAATCGCAATCTACTCTCATTTACTCTGCCATGTAGACTGACAGGAAATTAAAAGGTATAATTTGCTCCGAATTCAAAGAAAATCTTAGTCCACATCGTTTTCATACTCCCCAGAATTTGACAAACTTACAAAACTCTCGCAACGAAGTCAAGCTTAAGAAAATCTCGCATTATTGTACCGTATCAAGGTAGCTAGGATTGTCCAGGATGAAAACCATCTTTTTTGGTGAATATTTAAAACTTCTTTGCCCACATCGGGAACTTAACAATTATCGGGAAATATGGCCAATCAACATATGGCTGGCCAGTGGTTGACTATTATTTTCATAATAATTATCTTCAGAAAATTCCCGAGAAACAGGGAATTCACGGGATACATTTTCAACTATTATTGATTGATGCTCATAATAATTATTTCCAGAAATTTCCGCACTATTCCCGTCATTATTACTATGTAAATTTAACAAATGTAAATCATCCTCTTCATTGATTTTCGTTAAAATCGATTGTGGTAAATTATCCGAACCAAAACCAGCTTTAGGTTCACAACCAAACAACGCTTTATACGCGCATTTATTTGAATTTTCAGTAAAATTGGTATTTTTTTGCCATTGCACGTAATATAAACCCAGAGACCAACGCATTAATTTATGCTGCGCTATCCACGCGCGTAATAACTCTTCGATATTTTTTTCACTACGTTCAATTTGAAGTGTGCGACGAGCGCGTACTTGCACGCATTCCGGCCATAAACTACGTAATTCCTCAATAATTTGTTCCACAAATTCAGGTCCATTAGATGATTGTAAAATGTTCGGTGCACCAGTTTCTAAGAATATTTTTAACAATTCAATTGCAGTTTCTGAGGCACGTTTCGTTTGTAATGGCCGTAAAAATATAAAATTTGTTTTAATGTCTTTGTATAAAAGTATCCACTTATATTCGTGATCGGGTAACGATTGGAAATCGATTAAATCGATTTGTCCACGAGTATATTTTAATGGTTGGATTACTTTTACCTTTGGCTGATGAGTTTCTTTAATGATATCACAAGCTTTACAACATTTTAGAAATATATTGAGTGCCGGTCGTGGAATTGACATTCGAGAGTTGATATATTTACGCATTTTATCGAGACGAGCGTGATTTGTGATCCTGACATGAGTTTCGTATAAACGATCGTACAAATCTTCGTAACATATTACGTAAATCGTTTTTTGTAATTTAAGTTTCTTTTTTATTAAAAATGAATTTCCATCTCTTTCGTACACGTCGTAGGTGTGTAGCAAGAAATATTCACGACGTTCTTTTTGGCCTCTAAAAAAAATGTATTTGTTATTAAGGATGTATAAGCGCCAGGGAAATTTTGGATGAAATATTTGATTTTTTTTATATGAAGTTAGCCTAAGTCTAAATCAAATATCAATCATACAAATCATACGTCATACAAAGAACACATCCTTCAAGTTTCAGGTCTCTACGATTACCAGTTTAGGTTGTGCGTGTATCCGTCAGTCAGCCATTCAGGACAAAGCATTTTAGGAAGTGAGTTAATCGAACTTATGGTCATAGTCAATAACTCAAACACGTTTGCATTTTGACCGTCGTACCAATTGAGACTTTTAATCAGGATGATATCTACAAAATCTCGTAATATGAGCAAATTTGACGTAAGTTGAGTAGTGTATCGTTACCATGGAAACGCCTCCAATAAAACTCACGAACGGTGCGAATATCGCATATCCTTTTCGAAAATATTAGGGTAATGTTAATGGAACATTTTTCATATGCTATTTTATTCGACTTGAAATGAAAGTTCAAAACGAAAACTATGAAATTATACTCACTTTTTTGATTTTGCTGTCTCAATTTCTAATTTAATTTTTTCTTGTTCACTTCTTGTATATGGTTTTTTGCCGGGTTTTTTACGATAAAATTCTCCCAATTTTTTGTAAAATTCTTCTTTGTTGACACAACTTTCCTCTGTTGCCATAACTTTTGATTGTTGTTCAATTTTTAATTAAAAATTTTTTCAATCACAAAATTTCATGATCTGGTTAAATGACAGTTTAGTCATCTAATGAAAAGATTGTTTTTTTTTCTACATGAACATGCGTTTAGAGTATTACAGAGTGGTCAAAAAATGCATACACTAGTGAAGTTTCAACACGACTCTGAAGTTTCACGCAATTCTTTGTTTGCGTCATAAGATGGTCAAAATTCCTTGAAAAATTATCCCGGAAGATCACGGTTATGAGACGATTTTAGCGTTTCAGCAATCCCTAGAAAATCTGCTTGGAAGCGACTTTTCTTTAGTATATCAAGCACAAAAATATCACTTGTAACGATTAGTTTTCCGATTTTTTATCACAATGGCAAACAATCTGACAGTGTTGCCAATGCATAATTGACTGAATGCCTGAAAATCGTTAAGCAATTTTTCGATTTTACCCAAATGCCAATAAAATTGCTTTTCTAAAGCAAATCAAAATTAAAAAAATTATTGAGCAATACCATTATATTATGGTTAACTAATAGAACATATTCTTATGCTTTTGATAACAGCAGTTAAAATTCAGCTAAAATGCAATAAATTTGATTAAAAAATTTTTGAACATATTATGCCCATTAACTACACAATTTGTATTTGAATTTAACAATACACATCGAACACAGCTGGTGTTACAGACAGATACACAGATAAAAAGTGTGTAAGCTTTTTTTGGTACACTCTGTATTGGGCGCAAGATTTTGAAATATAATCAAATCATTTCATGAAAGGGTCAGTCCATTTTAAAATTGACAATGATCGATGAAAAAAAATATATAAATTAATTTTATTTAATTCAGTCAAAAGATTATTTGGTACTTTTTTGGTATGCTTCCTGCAATCATCAAATAAATCCGATTTTTGTATTTTGGATCAAAATTACCACAGAGTGCAGAGTACAGAGTTTTGTGAAAATCAGAAATAAAAAAATCATAAATTTTGTCGGAATTTAGTAAAATTCGGTTTATAGGGTTGATCCAAAAAATACAAAAATAAGATATATTTTACGATTGAACGTATAGTTTCCGAGATATGTCGATTGGCTTGAATATAATATAACATTGGTTATTATCGTGCTTGCAAATGTTGGATTCAGCATCTACTTGAATAGTCCAAAAATCATGTATGTATGTAACATATTTTGGCAATACGCCTGCTTTAATACCGTCAAAATTTTTGTATGTAGTGAGAAAGTTTTTGGGAAATACTAAGGATCCTGACTACAAAACCATTGTTCAACAAGCAGCATACGAAGCTCAAGGCTGCAAGATAAGCCTGAATGTCCATTTTTTACACTCCCACATAGAATAATTTCCTCAAAACCTGGGAGCTTACAGTGAAGAACAGGGAGAGCGGTTTCACCAGGTTTCGTCCGCGATATCGAGAGACGGTACCAAGAAAGATGGGATGTCAACATGCTGGCAGACTACTGTATAATTTTTAATAAATGAGTGCTTACCAATTTTTTGTGTTTGAATTTGCAAAAAAACCTTGCGTGATAGAAAAAAATGGCCACCGCTTCTGAAATCAGCGCATTTTAAAACATATAATTTAGTAAAAATATCTCATGCAGCTGAAAAAAAATTTTTTTTTTTGCAGACCTGTGTTATTTAAAAAAAAAAATCTACTATGGCGGTAGACTTGATTGCGGAGTAAATTTTTTATTGTAGCATTGTCAGTCTATTTTATTTGTATACAAGTCTATGGTTAATAAGCAACTGTATAGTGACCTGTGACGTGTATCCATAGAGATACTGCGTGTATCATAATAGTCGAAAATGAGGTTTTATAATTCCATAATCCATATTGTAAAATAAAACTGTCATAATTGAATTTAAAAAAAAAATTAACATTCGTTCAAAATATTCCCGTAATTAAAGACAAAACAAAATAATAAATTTACACAAATCTAATAAATAAAGTGATTTTCATGGAATTATATATAATTTAGAAATAAAGTGAATTTTATTTTTTGGACGAACGTTGTCTTCGAAAATTTCTGTAACAAAATGCCACCTCCGAATACTCAACAGGCTCCTAGCCTTCCAGCATTATATTCTGAATTAAATCGTTTAATTATTATGGGAGATTATGAGAAAACTTTGAAAACATGTAATAGAAGTAAGGTTATGTTTTTAATTTTTTTGGTTTAAGACTATTTGAAATAATTATTTGTAAGAAAATGATATAGGCACACTATCGTGTGTTTAGCGTAAGTCTCACGTTAAGATAATTTGGAGTAGATTATTAGCGTGAACAGAATATGATACTTTTTTGAGAAAAAAATTAATAGTTTTTCTCTGTGGTTGCATTCATTCACTGAAACACTGGTTGATCAAGCCTTTTATGGGTCGAGTTTCCAGGGTATCCGTGGCTAACGGATTGGCCCGTGGATGGTGTCAATTGACACTTCGTATTATTATTATTACATCAAATGAAATACTTCCTTTGTTTCAGTTTTGCATATTGCCCCCGAAGAATTAAAAGCATTACAATGCAAGATAATATCATTTATTCATTTGGGTAAATTTAACGAAGCAATAAATGCAATTACGCATGCAAAACAAACGGATAACTGCATATTTGAACAAGCGTATTGCTATTACCGTTTAAATAAACCGGAAGAAGCAATTAAAATATTAGAGAATCCAGGTGCTAAAGATGATAAGCGTGTTCCAGAGCTTAAAGCACAAATTTTATATCGTTTAGAGCGATATGATGATTGTAAGAAGGTGTATCAAGATGTGATTAAAAATTCCCATGACGATTATCAGGATGAACGTGAAACTAATTTGGGTGCTGTAATAGCCGGTCTTGTTGCGACTAAAGGATCTGTAAGTTAAGCTTTTTTTTTATCAATGTTTTTAATCTTCTGTACCCTTCTTGAAAGTAGCCCATTGTTAATAGTAATAAAGTTAGTTAATTATAATAATAAAATAAGAGGCACCGCAAATGGGTCGCTAGGAACTAGAACAAGTAATCCTCTGTGCCACTCCTTTGGAACAAACCTGTCACCAGAGGGCGAGACCTCTCCGGGTAAGAGATGCTATTTTAAATAGATGTAGGTATTGGTTTCTGTTGAGACCAGACGCCATGCAGAAACGCCATAACTTCTCCGCCGGGATCTTTCCCAGGAATGATAGATCCAAGGTTTCGGGCCGAAACATTTTGAATCTGACGCCTTGCAGATTCCTGCAGATGCAAATAACATGTATGGAAGTTTCATCGTCCACCATACAGTCCTTACAAAAGAGATCATCAGAGATCTCCATGTAATGAAGGTGGTAGTCCCAACACCCTTTTTAATTATGCTGTAGTAAGTTTCAGGCGAGCACAGTTGAATGTCCTAGCTATTTTATATACAGTTTGGCCTGTTATATGTCCTGCGCAAAGTCTCAATAATCAAGATGGGTTTGTCATTGCCATTCCTTGATTCGATAAATTACGAAAGAACTTGCTATGGGAATGATAGGCTCAGGTGAAAGGGGCGTTTGTATCAGCTAGTTGGTTATGTAATGATTTTTTTTTATTTTTGTAGAAAAATATTAAAGTTCCGGAATTACGAGATGATACATATGAGTTATGTTACAATAAAGCTTGTCGATTAGTTGCCGAAGAGAATTTTTCTGAAGCTGAAAAAGTTCTTCGTAAATGTGAAAAATTATGTATGGAACAACTATTAGACGATGAAGAAACTGAAGAAGAGATTGAAGATGAACTAGCAATAATTAGGTAAGAATTTCCAATTATCAAGGTCGAAATTTCTTTTGGGGTTATCAACTTCCCAGACCTCCTTCTCCCCTTTTTTTATGTCGAAATACCATGCTTTTTTTTTTCGATTGTTAAGGCTTTGCCCACCTGTCTCCAGTCTTCCTTCGCAACAAGGCCGGATTTAGAATTCGGAAGTTCTGAGACCAACTTTTAGTGGGGGCCGCTTAAAGTTTTTAGGTATAAGTAGCTAGCTCCGTCCTAAATCGATCCCCGCTTTCCACTTTTTATATCCTGTATATATGAAATATATACCAAGGTATACTAAGTTTAGACTCAAGTTTATGACTCAACACTTAAAAATATTGATGCCATGAGCAAATTTTTGGTATAGGTGTTCATAAAATTACGTAATTATTCCATTTACGGTTGTCTGTCAACACGATAACTCAAAAACGTAAAGAGATATCAAGCTTAAATTTTTATAGCGTACTCAGAACTAAAAAATGAGGTTGATTTTGTAAATGAGCAACATCGGTCGATTGGGTTTTAGATCCGTAGGACAAAAATTTAAATATGAAACATGTTCTTTATAAAAAATATAACAACTTTAGTATGACACATTTTTTTGTAACGTCACTTTTTATCCGTGAGGGCGCAAATTATTACTGACATTCAGCATTTTTTCTACAGGGTATTTTAGCAATGAACTCTTGTTTTATGCATATATTTCATCTTTTTAAAAACATAAACCTCATTTTTGTAAAAAGCGTTTAATAAATAATAGAAACTATGTTGCTCATGAGTTCTTTTTAATATTTTTTTAGAGTACAATTAGGATATTGCCTTCAAATGCAAGGACGTGAAGGCGAAGCTCAATCATTATACCAACGTGTGCTCAAACATAAACCAGACGATGTGACCTTACTCGCCGTAGCAGCTAACAATTGTGTCGTGATCAACAGTACGCATAATGTGTTTGATTCAAAGAAGAAATTAAAGATTGCGACAAGTGAAGGTGTCGAATTAAAATTAACAAAAGCACAACGTAAAACAATTGCTGCCAATAATTGTTTATTTAATGTAATTAACGCAATCGGTAATTACAAGACACATTGTGATGCTTTGTTGAAAAAGTACCCAGATATGGAGTTCACTGCCATGTTAGGTATGACATTGGGTAAAATGCGTGAAGGTAGTGATCAAGATGCTATTGATGGATTATTGAAATATGCTGAAAAAGATCCAAAGAATTTCTTACAAATTCATTTGTTTGCTGCGCAAATTGCTTTAATGAAAGTAAGTATCATCCAAATTAAAATGAGCATTTCTGTGGGCTGTATTTTGTTAAAATATATCCCCTTCAGGACCCACAAAAAAAATATGTAGCTTAATCTATAAAAAATTATTATTACATAGCTAGATCGAAAAATTTTGATTTTTTTATCTTAGTTTTAAGAGTTTAATGCTACTGAAAAGGATTGCCCAAGCAATCAAAATCGGTCTAGCTAACTAATTTGATTTTTTAAATTTAGTTTTAAGGGGTTATATCCACGTTTTTTATGATTTTTTTTTTTGGAAATACGTTTTCGTTGTCCGAATTCATAAATTTGATATGGTACTGCTCCTGTAGGCGATCTTCTGGAGGTCCTCTAAAAAGAAGTTATCCGGTGGTGAGCACCATATCTCTGATTTGGATTATCCAAAATGAAAAAATCCAATTTCTTTAGTCCATAGATGAATACAAGTAATAAAATTAAAATTAAAATTTCTTTTTATTTGGTGCCTTTATCTCATGAATATTTCTCGAATCAACTTGATATTTTCAGAGAATATATTTAATATATGTACATTCCGAAAATTCAAAAAAACATGATTTTATCCTTGAAAATAATTAAAAAAGTTAGCTCAGTTTCATAGTTGCTGAGAGAAGAGCTCTTCAGAAAATTTTTCTTTATAAAAGCTAATATTTTTTTCAGGAAAATCGCGATGAAGCACTCGAAATTCTATTAAAACTTGGTGATGATAAATATTTACCAGGAGTTGTAAGTACAATCGTAACTCTGTACGTAGGCAAAGAAATGTCAGATAAAGCATCGAAATTCTTAGACGAAACTGTTGATTGGTATCGTAAAAATAGGGTAAGTTTTCAAGATATTTTAATTTATATTAGTTGTGTTTAATTTTAAAATATTATTTTAGTCGGGTAAGCCTGGTTTAGAGAAAATGTATCGTGAGGCTGCTGATTTTCATATGCGTAATGAAGAACCTGAGGCAGCTGCTAAATGTCTGGAGGAAATTTTACTCTTACATCCAGATAGTCGTCAAATTATTGCTCAATTAGTTATGGCTTATGCTCAGGTAAGGATTGATAAATAAGTCCAAAAGAAGGATAAATATAATAATAAATTGTACTGAAAAATCGAGAATCATTTGCGAATTTAGAAAATTTATTCACGATATTAAATTTTTCAGATTAAATCACCAAAAGCTAAAGATCTTAGTGACCGTCTTCCACCCATAAATACAAAAGGTCTTGATGTTGACGATTTAGAATCAGCCAACTGGATGATGGGTCTGAAATCAAATAGATCTACACGACCACAAACATCAGCTGATTCTCCACCAACGTAAGAAACAATTTTGATTGTTATTTTCCGAAAATAAACGCAATTTTGTCAAAAAAATTATTTATTTTAGAACTCCACGTGATCCGTATGCCAAAAAAAATAAGAAGAAGCGTCGTGGTAAATTACCAAAAGATTATGTAGAAGGTGAAACACCGGATCCAGAAAGATGGCTACCGAAATATGAGCGTACCGGTTTCCGTAAGAAAAGGGATCGACGTGCTAAAGATATTATTAAGGGATCTCAAGGATCTGCAACTAACGCATCTGAAGCTTAGTAAGTTTATCTCTCCAAATCTTTTATATTAGAAAATCGAAGATTATGTTAATAAGTTTAAGTTTGAACGTTTTAAAATTAACAATTACGTCTCTAGGATCTAGAACTGTAGGTCTATGTACCTTCTTTGAGAAAAACTTGTCACTTGGAGGCATGGATGTCTCCTGGTGCTGAAAATACTTATTTACAAATAAGTATATGAATAAAATTTCAAGATTTTATCCGGACCAAAGGCAACGCAGAAATCTAGACTAACAACTTTTATAAGAAAATTTTTTGTTTTTTTCAGTGATTTTTCAAGTTATTCCGGAGCAGGTGAAAATACAAAAGCTGAAACACCACAACAACATGTATCACATCAAAAATCGTCTGGTGACCATAAAAAGAAAAAGCGCCGTCGTTAATTGTTTCTCTTAAGTTTTTTTTTTTCGTTAAATTAAAAATAAAAATTATTTGTATTATTGAACACATTGAATTGATTGATTAAAAAAATATTTAAAAAATAAAAATGTATTAATTATTTCTCCTGCATTTATACAGCGAGGGGCAGAGAATATCGACCCTCATATACGATTTTAGTTAATTTCTCACAAATAATTTGCCCAATCAATAAAGGGACCCGATTTTTGTATTTTTTGGACCAGAATGACCATAACTTTTATGATAAAAAGTTTTATCCAAACTAAAAGAACAAACTTTAACTAACAGAAATAACTTTTATACAAATCGGAGAGAAAATAATATTGCTGGTTAACTATCACGATACTCGAAATAAAATTTATATAGAGAATCGTGGTATTTATTTCAATAATCATGTCTCAACTCGGAAGTCAACAAAATATTATTCTTATACATTTTGCTGATTTTTCTTAAGGATAATTTGTAATTTTCTTAACTAACCCCTCCGCCCTACCAAAATTATTCTTCAGAATTTGGTGAAACTTGATATGTAGGGTAATTTTATCCAAAAAAAGTTTTTCACTTTTGGATTGGATGTACAAAAGTTGATATTTCGCAACTATTCAGGAGGTATCACGGAAAACAGTCATCTAATTCCCAAATGAACTTCGTTTTTTGAATCTTCCTTCGATTTTTTCTTTTTTTAGGACCAAAATAACTCTAGAAAACGATTTTTACCCAAATCGGAAAATTAAATAATTTTGCAAATTATTAGCAATTTTCCTTTGAAAAAATCGAGAAAATCACAAAATTTTGGTAATTTTGTCCAAAAGATGGATGATTGAAAATGATTGAGCGGATAGTTTTTGAAATACCGCAGGAAAAGCTCATCTCATCTACTAACCGTGACCACTTTTTGTCTATTGGCAGGGGGCATAGTAGGTGGAGGAACAGCTAAATCAACTGTAACTTTGTTGTAAAATTTGCAATAAATCATGCGGTTTATTTAAATATGACTAATTTTTGCTTGTTTACGTATAAATGGTTTAGTAAATGTCAAATTATAATTATTGAACTTGTTGAATTAAACTTGATATGACTAATTTTTGCTTGTTTACATATAAATGGTTTAGTAAATGTCAAATTATAATTATTGAACTTGTTGAATTAAACTTGTTGCATTAGAAATTGTGAAAATAAGGGACGAAATTGCAAAAATAATATTTATTAAATATAAATAAATATAATTACTTATTTAAATTTGTTAGAAAATAGTATTAAATTTTCAATGTAAAACATATACGCAATCCGTAGACTTATATGTCCATCCATATAATTATTTTAAATAATAAAGTTGTGTGTAATTACTTAGTAGCTTCCTGAAATAAAACTCATGCACGAAGCGAATAGAAATATTTTTTATTATCCACCATCCATGATGGCAGCACTGGTCCACTGGTTGTTTATATGTCAATAATGAGAATAATGGTTATGTTGTCAAGTAAATAAATTTGAACGAAATAATAATAAAATGGCAAATACTTTAATTAATAATATAAATAATTCTTCATTGATAAGTGAAGAAAATATTAAATCTGAAAAAGAACTGAATACAGATTTAATAATTAAAAATGATGATGAACTTAAAATGGAACCTCAACTAATTAAAATTGAAATTTTGGAGGAAAAAGAATTGACTGAACAAGTTAAACAGTTTGGTACAGAACTCTGGGAAAACATGCAACTTGAAAAACAACAACTGCACACAGAATTAATTATTAAGGACGAATCACCAGAAGAAACTATAGCTGAAATTCTTGAAGATGAAGATACAACGGAATATAAACGATTTCATGTTGATGAGCAGTTAGGCACGGACAAATTGGAGCGCACGAAACTTGTTAAACATAAAAGGATTCACACTGGAGAAAAACAATTTTCTTGTGATATTTGTAATAAAACATTTGCTAGGAAAAGTTCTTTAATTAACCATAAACGAGTTCATGGTGGAGCAAAACCATTTTCTTGTGGTATTTGTAATAAATTATTTACTGAGAAAAGTTCTTTAGTTGTACATAAACGAGTTCATCGTAGAGAAAAACGATTTTCTTGTGATATTTGTAAAAAAAGATTTGTTGCTAAACATAGTTTTGTTAAACATAAACGAATTCATGTCGGAGAAAAACCATTTCCTTGTGACATTTGTAATAAAACATTTGCTAGGAAAAGTTCTTTAATTAAACATAAACGAGTTTATCGTGGAGAAAAACGATTTTCTTGTGATATTTGTAAAAAAAGATTTGTTGCTGAACATAGTTTTGTTAAACATAAACGAATTCATGTCGGAGAAAAACCATTTCCTTGTGACATTTGTAATAAATTATTTACTGAGAAAAGTTCTTTAGTTGTACATAAACGAGTTCATCGTGGAGAAAAACGATTTTCTTGTGATATTTGTAAAAAAAGATTTGTTGCTAAACATAGTTTTGTTAAACATAAACGAATTCATGTCGGAGAAAAACCATTTCCTTGTGACATTTGTAATAAAACATTTGCTAGGAAAAGTTCTTTAATTAAACATAAACGAGTTCATCGTGGAGAAAAACCATTTCCTTGTGACATCTGTAATAACACATTTGCTAGGAAAAGTTCTTTAATTAACCATAAACTAGTTCATGTCGGAGAAAAACCAATTCCTTGTGACATTTGTAACAAAATATTTACTAGTCGATATGATTTACTTCGGCATATACGGAAGGATTCACACTGGAGAAAAACAATTTAAATGAGATATCTGTAATAAAAATTTCATTACTCACCACGAAATAGGGAATATTCATGTATTTTTTTTATATTTTTAATTCATTGTTTACACCGTTATAACAGAGTAAAAAATATAAATACTGTTTAAAAATGCTGTAATTAAGTGTAAAAGTGTAAAAACATATTAAAAATAGATAATAATTTTGAATTATTTAAACGCAGTTTTTTTGGCGCTCTCTGTTGATGACGAATAAGTACGTGATCTGTCAATTGGTAACAGTTCAATGTATAATTTACACTTTAAACAAAATGAATTTACAACACAGAATTTACACACCTTATTATTAAGTTTTCTAATAAAAAGCCGTAGAATAATATAACTCAATGTAATACCATACAAAATGTAAGTAATTAATATCATACAGTATGTTAACAAATTTGACAAGCCCGTACTTTGATGTCACGTCCGTATAAAAATTTGAATTTCCATTTTATAAATTTTTAAATGATCTCACTGAATTTGCACTTTGTGTTTTCATGTGGGGGGCCTTTTCCTATAAATTTCTTTTTCTACTATTCCTTTTTTCTTCTTTTATCGTCTGGGCGCTCTAAAAACTTGTTATTAAAAATTATTTTTTTGTTTATTTTTTGTACTTTATATATAAAATATATCTATATATTAAGTTTAATCCCAAGTTTGTAACGATTAGATATATTGATGCTAGAAACAAAATTTTGATGCAGGTATTTATAAAAATAACTTAATTAGTACATTCTCGTTTGTTGTCAACACGGTAACTCAAAAACGAAAAGAGATATTGATCTCAATTTTTTTTATATCGTGCTCCGGACTCAGAGAAGTGCATTAGAGTTCGTCAATGGTCAACATGGATCCATTAGGTCTTACAAATCGCAGAAGAAAGAACAAAAGTTTAACAGTAAAAATTGTTTCGTATAAAAAAGTAAACAACTTTTGTTTGAAAAATTTTTTCATAAATAGCTTTTTTTCCCCGTGAGGGTCCAAATTAGGGTAAAAATTTAGTTTCCTTTTTCTTAAAAGGAGTATTTGAATTCAACAATATTTTTGCATAAGCAAATATAGTCAATATATAATTAATTAACTAAATCGATGATAAATCCAGGTTACATGAAGGAGAGGGGAGCAGATTCCCTGACTTGCACTTTCCTCGTTATATCCATGTCTCAGTATATGAATGTACACTTAAGATTATTAATCGTAGAGAATGAATTTATGGTTTCTTGTTTATCTTACCATAATAAAAAAACTCATGAGCAGCAGGGCTCCATCACCAATTTCATATTTCCCTCTCATTTAATATTTCTTCTTGTTAGAAGGTGTTGAAATTGAAATAAAAAGGAATTTTTATTAATACAGTGGAACTTGGATAACTGGAACTCATGCTGAGGTCTCAACACTTTGGCACTGAATTACCTCTGTTAGTGGGACGAAGGAAACCTTTATCAGTTGATTCTCCCTCTAGCTCAGATTGAAGGGACTTTGAAGGTGTACAAAGCCATAAAAACCTCGAAAAAACATCTTGTATGGTATCAAAAAAGGTACTGTACAGATTTGCATAACCATAAAAATGTCTAAAAATTCGAGTTTTCCCCTGGGAATCCCCTGAAATGAGGCAACATTATCCCGTCTTGTACGCAATTCTACCTACTGAATTTCAGCCTAAAACCCTATAAATTGTGATCCAGAGATCATGAAATGTATAACACATCCTCACCCCTTTCAGTTAACCTTCGATACAGTACATAAGTCTATATTTTCGGGGGAAAGTTTAACTAAAGAGAAGTAATATTATTACATAAACTGAAGAAAAATCTTAAAAATAAATAAATAATATTTACACATAATAACTATATAAGATTATTTATTTATTTATTTATAAAAAAACAAATAATGTCTTATCTAATTTGTAGCAAAAGAGGTGTTGTATCTAATCATTTACATTATTTTTAATTTATTTTTAAATATGTTTATTTAAGTTAAGTGTCATATCATTTATATAACTAGACTTTACCCGCCTGCTTCGAGGACGGAATATGCGAAAAAACGCGTGCCTCTTCTAGAATAATCAAATTTTTTGAAAAAAATCGCACTAAATAGTATAGTACAATTAAACTAAATATTTAAAAGAAAAAAATTAATGCATCTTTGAAGTTTTCCACAGTTGTCATTGGGTTGTAAAAACTTCGACCTGTCACTGTCAGAGACGTACCTAACCTCCATTTTTTGGGGTTTTAATCAGTTTTCTTACAAATGACAAAAAAACTATGCATTAAATAGGAAAAAAAGTTCAAAGTTTTAGCTGAAGTATTTGTGAACATTTTTGATTTTTTTTCGACTTTCTAACTTCAAAATGACCGAGATATGAAAATTTTAATATAGAATTTTTTGCCTCATTCAATCAAATAAAAAAGTATCCATCTTTGTAAATCGTTAGAGATAGAACAAAAGTTATTCCTTATAAAAAAATTAATACATTTTTTTTACAATTTTGGAGAAAATGGACATCAATGTTTTTGCCTAAGTTGCGCCCTCACGTGTAAACAGTGATGTTTACGAAAGAATGATTCAAATAAAAGTTGTTAATTTTAATACGGAATAATTTTTACATTTATTTTAAAATTTTCATGTCTCGGTCAATTTTGAAACCAGAAAGTCGAAAAAAAAAAATTAAAATGCCCACAAATACTTCAGCCAGAACTTTCTATTTAATGCATAGTTTTTTTGTCATTTGTAAGAAAACTGATTAAAACCCCCAAAAATGGAGGTTAGGTACGTCTCTGACAGTGATAGATCCTTAAACTAACCCCCCCCCCCGGAACGATTTTCATGAAAATGAGTATGCAGGGTTTTTTTAGGGCAAAAAGTCGATCTAACTAGGTTTCATTTAAAAAAAAAGCATTTTATCCGTCTTTTCATGAAAAACTGAAACATGCACTGCACAATATGACTCTTCCTGACATCTATTGGTGTATATCGTAGTTAACGAAATAAAGTACATTACCGGGTGATTCAAATTGGTGTTTGTGTGGAGTTTTAAACGGTTCTTATATTAGTGATAAAATTTGTGTCTTTTTAATTAAAAAATACCTCGGTCATCCAGGTTCTATTAGATTAAGATACCAAAAATCACTCTCTCACAAAAGTAATAAAAATCACTCCCTCACAAAGCATATCAAACCGTGCTTAGGGCGGCCTAATTCGCTACTGTGTGTAGATATCAAACGATTCATAATGTCTAAATGGACTGATAGTTGATCATTTAGAGACAACTTTAAAATCTATTTGGGCTGCATGATTATGCAATTATTTTGAATAACAATGGCAACAAGGCAGTAAGTATGTGGGTTTCAATTAATTTAATGATTGAAGAGTCTATTCGGATATTTAAAAAAACATTTAAAGTAATTTTTAAATTTAGTTTGTTTAAAATTCATTTGTTAAATACTTTAAAATATTCGCATATTAGTTTAGCCTACGTATCGTCAATGAAATACTTACACAAAATATGTTTAGCTTTTAATTTTTTAGAGTTAATAGACGAATCATTTTAGATGAAAAAAGTACAAAATGACCAATTTTTAAGTACCTCAACCTATCGGGTCAGTTTTTTTTTTTTTTAATGTTCAAGAAGGTCCATATATAAAAATCTACATCTAACTTCTTGGCGCTAGAAAGTTTGGCCATTGCTATGGGCCAAATAAGCCCATTATTATAATCCATTTTTGAGGTGATTTGTGAAAATTTTGAAACCTTAATAATATGCATTACAGTTGTTTCCTTGGCTGACACCGACTCCAAAAATAACAATAATTGTAACTACATTATATTATCGTTACTTTTTTACTTTTTAGTGCATATTAATTTGTTTTGGAAGAGTTTTGAAAAGTTTTTGTATTTAAATGAGTTTCGTTAGACAATTTGACGTGATGGAAAGAAATAGATATTATTTTTGGATTCAACAACTTAATAATAAATATATAATTTACTTAAGGACGTTCATGCGTCAACAATATTAGTAGAGAAATAAAAAACAATATGATAATGCGATAATTTAAATGATTTTCTATGATTTAAGACAGGAAAAATAACCTGTTATCGAATTAATTTAAATTTTTTTAAAGTTTAAAAAATGACTAAAAGTAATTTTTAACATGGGACTAAATGAAAAATATAAATCGATATTTTTCAAAAATTATATCGATAACCATACTTGAAACTTTTACCAGTTAATAAATATTTAAACTTTTAATAGAATTTCAAAAAAATTTTCTATTTTCTATTAATTTAAAATTCTTTAAAATTTACATACTGTTTCCCTATGAACGCACATAGCAAAACAGGTTGACGCATGAACGTCCTTAAAATATCGCATGCAATTGAAAAAAAAATTTTTACAGACTTGTGTAATCAATCCTACAAATATTGATAACATAATCTAAGTAGGTAAAATATCTTTACTATTTTTACATAATGAAAATTCATAGAATCTAAACAATAACATTTCCACACTCATCTCTCAAAATTCGATGAATTTATTATAAACAATTAATCAAGTGTATGTTCTAATTTTTTATCATATTTCCCCCGAAAATATAGCCTTAGATTAAGTGAAGAGGTTTGTTGAGTTGATATCCGGGATTAATTTCTTAAATCTATGCCTCAGATATTTGCCGGTCATGGGCCTACTGTTAAGAGCAGCTACCTTCCTCTTTGAATCTGAATTTGTCATTGATTTATTTGCCAAGTATAGGTACCAAATACTGTTGAATTTATGAAATTTTTATGCCAAAGATTTCTGATTTGCCCCCTTCTAAATAAAAAGTTCCTGTTTTGTCTCCCCTTGGGCCAAGTACCTATTAAATCATAAAATTTGGACACATAAGATCTACCACACAGTCTCACAGGTGACAGATCGCCTTTGGGTGTTATATATTTAATAAATTTCTAAACAAGAATATCGAGCAATATTATTAGTTATTACGTTTAATTAAATGTAATAATACATTCATTTAAATTATCATGTTGGACTGAACGAACAATTTTGATTCAAGAATTTATTCAAATGAATCGATTCATCAAAAGCTACAAAAAATTTCTAAAGTAGTTCGGCTGTTTGAGCAAGTGAATGTTCATTATTTTTTGTTGTAAATGATAGTTCAAAGTACCTTGAACACAATAAACTCAGTTTTGGCGCCTCTTTGCGAGGCAAAATTGTGAATAATTTCATTTTAAAATTGTGATTTTTGACACAGTACCTTGTGGAAGAACTCACAATAATGTTAATGGGGTATTCCACTATTTTTGAAAAAGTACTTCAAAATGTTGATTTTGCTAATAAAAAGCCACCAAAAATTTATTTCGGAAAAAAACACACGCTTTCTTGCCAAAACTTAAATTAAATTTTAAACTTTTTTTAAACTGTCAAAAACGCGGGCATCCAATTTGATGACGTAATATCGGTATCATTTCACGAAATAACACAAATAAGTTTGACAGATATATTCATAGACATCTGATTATAATAAATATAAATACTGATTATCTATGTATATATTATACCCAGCTGTCTACACTGAACTAACTGATGGTCTATGACTCATACCGCTATGACATCACAGTAGGGCTTACCCGTGTTTAAGGTCATGTGATATACAGTTTAAAAATTTCGATTTTTAATTTTCATTTTAAAAGAAAAAAGTGCTTTAATGACTCGAAATCAGAATATTTAAGTATATTTTTACATAAATTTTAACTTTTTTCAAATTTCATGATTTATTTTTGACTAACGATAATAACCTATTATACAAAAATTAATCGGTCATTGAGCTTCAAGAAAGTTTTCATCATGAAAAAAATTTATCACAGATTCTGTTTATGCAAAAAAAAATCATTATCTTACGTCGCTTTCCAAAAAGAAAAGCGCGAGTTTAGGGTTCCGTACCCGAAAAAACTAAAAAATGGGCGATGATCTTCAAAATCGGTTCAGTTTAGAAAAAGCTTTAAGGAAAAAGATAAGTTAATTGAGAGTCATCTTAGATATGTTTCAAGTGCGAGTTTATTGTTCAGTACCTGAAAAATTTGTCGAGGTTTTTTTAAATTTTAGTGTTCTTGAATCAGATTGATTCAGACCATCACTACAATTAGAATAAAATGTATAAAAAATAATAAAATAAAATAAATAAATTGAAGTGAACTGGTTGGTAGTGGTAGGATTATTAAATAAGAGCTTAGTTTATAGAATAGTTCGTTTATACCATTGGAAAAACCTTGAATTATAATTTATTTCAAATCACATAAAATGTGATAGCAAAAATAATACTAATACATAAATATTTATGAATTTTTTATAAATTTATTCTCTCAATGCAATCGTTGTATATTTTGTAAACCTACAAAATATGTTTAGGTCGTGTGTAAATCCATCCAAACAAATTTTAATCCCCTTAAGGAGTATTTCTATCTGAATCAATTAGATGGGACAACTATACTCTTTTTACGTCAGAAATTTAAAGAGGCCAAAAAAATTTGTATACCACGAGCTTCATTGTTAAAATTTATGATTTTGAGCAGCAAGTTTCATTGGATTGATGTTTTTTGTCTTTTTAAGGAAAACGGCGCGTCGGACGAAAAAAGTTAATAGCCAAAAAATTAGAATTTAAACAAAATACGTCATTTGGTACTAGTTGCGACCTTTAAGGGTCAAAAAGTAACAATTTCTTTCTGATATTTTTCTGCTCAACATATGGCCGTAAAGATATTCTATTTCGGAAAATATATTGTGTTTTGTGCATAGAATACACAGTTTTTTTTGGTTTGGGTCATTTCCAAGGGCCTCTGTTCGCAAAGTTGTTGCGGCTATCACAGGACACTGGCTGGGCGGCAAGCATGCTGAACGCTTAGGTCTGGCAGTATATCACGACTACTGCAGGAGCTGTCACAGTGGTGACGAGAAGGAGACAATGTCTCATCTTCTCTGTCACTGCCCAGCTCTTGTCATGAGGTGATGGACTTACTTGAGACGACCTCTCCGAACTAAAATCAGTCGACGTCAAAGCCCTCCTGCTGTTCTTAAACAGCTTCAAATGGTTCATGGAGTAGTGGCCGAGGATGGGCCAACCCTTTTACGGTATCACAACGAACCCTATGGCCTAAATGTGTCCCACCCCAGGACAACCACTTTAACCTAACCTAACCTAAGACTAAAAACTTTTTCTTCGGCTATGCAGAATTTTGAAGCTGACTAGCCGATATAGATACGCCTTCTCATTTACATTCAATTTTTAAAAAGGGCATTTGCTAATTGATGTTATTTCGTGTAATATACCTTCTACCCACAAGCCTTACAAAATATAATTTGAATTATAATTACAAAGTACAAGGATTTTTGTAACATGAATGTTACAAGTAGTCGCTGTGAGTGATACACTACAAAATGATTTAATTAATCATGATTGTTACATATGATCAAATTATGTAGATATTTATTTCTTTTATAAAATAATGTTTAACTAGACATAATGGCGACGATTCATTCTAATTATTTTTATAAAAAAAATGAAATTATGTTTTATTTTGTTTCAAATATAGATATATAATTATATTATTACGAAAATTATGAAGTGGATTGGTTAACTGACATCATTTGTAACGATGCATATTGATATTGTATCAATCGATTCATCGAAACTATATGAAAAAAAGCCCCGGTTCTACGTTTTTTTAACCGGGACAAAAATTAAATAATGGTGTACTTTATTTAACTCTGCAGCGTTAGAGATAAATTATTATGATAAATTATTAAGAAATTCACAAATATAATAATGGCTGCCATTTATGCAGTGTCCGATCCAGGGGGGGGGGCGAGTTGGAGTGGCAAAAATTTGAGGCGGAAAATCCTTAAAATATGATATACAGTAATTTTGATAATCGGGAGTCGGGACTCAATAAAACCAGGGCTATTCCGAAAACAGAGATTGTATGGAAAAATTAATTAGAATTTATAAATAAAATAACACACTGAAAAAACACCATTGGAATCTATGTATTTAAGCGAAGGGTGCTTTTTTAAGTTAACGTATACTTGAAACTCGAAAAATAGCTTTTAAAACATATAAAAATAATTCAATCGAAAAATACTGAGTGTGTAGACACACATCTTACGCAAAATTTTAAAAGCCCCCGGCAAAGTTTTCGAGTACAGAACCCTAAACTCGCGCTTGAAACATATATAAGAACGCTCTCCATTGAATTACCTTTTTCTTTAAAGCATTTTGAAGATCTTCACCCAATTTAAATCGGGTCACCCGATTAGGCCCTACAATGCCACAAACAGACAGACACACACATAGCGATCAAACTTATAACACCCCTTTTTTTAGTTGGGGGGTTAAAAACTAATATTTTTTGTTCAAGAAATTTTTCCGCAAACCTTACAGTTTTGGCAAAACAGACTGAAAAGTTTTGCCCAAAATTGTTTTTTCGTATCAAAATTGTTATTTCGCATAATTGTTTGAGCGAAATCTAGGCACTTTTTGAAATTTATAATAAATTTAATAAAAGTGATAAAAGAGAATTGAAAAAAATACACTCGAACCAAGACTCGGACCCGGACTTCTTGGATTCATGTCAAGCACCCTACTAATTGGGCTATTCGAGTTCTAGACACGAAAGCAATTTTTTCAACTCAATGAATTTTTTTTTTAAATTGCATTCATGTCTAGAACTCGAATAGCCCATATGGTAGGGTGCTTGACATGAATCCAAGAAGTCCGGGTTCAAGTCCTTGTTCGAGTTTTTTTTTTTCAATTCTCTTTAATTAAGATTGCTAGACAAGATATTTGTCAATATTTAGTTTACGCCTGTATGTGACATATTATATCAAAATATAGTCGAATAGACCATGATGTAAATATCGTGTGCATGATTAAATGTTAACAACAACAATAAGTAATAATAATTAATAAGTGATTTGTTTTTTTATAAAAACCATTTTTGTTCAAATTGAATGAACAAGCGCACAAAACGCTAAATTTTTGTTATCAATTACTGTCTAAAAAACTATTCGGTTTACAAAAAATTGTTTCAAAGAAATAATTTTTGCGTATTTATAAAAAGCAACTTTTTAATTTAAAGCGTTCCATCTAATGCTTGTCAGTTATGAATCAGAGTGAGGTTTTAATTGAACCTGAAAACTTAGAACGAATTCGATGCCAGAATAAAATGTGTCCCTTTGAAACTTATATTTGAAATTCATTATCGAGGTTCAAGTATGATTTCCGTGGCAGAGTGCACCGGTTTGCTTCCCCCTAGATCCGGAGTTGTTTATACAGTTTTCTCAATAATCCAGATCTTAAACACCCAGGTTTAACTGTATTGTTTATATAACAAGAAAACATTATTATAATAATAATAATTAAATCTCAGAATGATTATTATTAAGTTTATTTTATATTTTTGTAATATAAAATTGTTTTGTTTGTAACGCAATTAAACATTGCGTTAAATTTCTTAGATTTATTAGTGTTGCATAGTTATGTAAGCGAAGTTTTATTTTATCTGCTGTGTCCGCATTTTATAATATATTATTCTTGTTATTTTGTCATGATAATACCATTTATATTTTATAAAATATGCAGTGAAAGATTGTTTTTTCGAACAAGTGAAATTTACTATAATTATTTATAATTCTATTTTTATACCATGTATATGAAATATACCAAGGCTATGTTTAGTCCCAAGTTTGTAACGCTTTAAAATATTGTTGCTATGAACAAAATTTTGGAATATGTGTTCATAAAATCACCTAATTAGTCCATTTCCGGTTGTCTGTCTGTCTGTTGTCTGTCATCACGATAACTCAAAAACGAAAAGAGATATCAAGTTGAAATTTTAATAGCGTGCTTAGGATGTAAAATTGAGGTCGAGTTAGTAAATGAGCAGCATAGGCCAATTGGGCAGTGTTGTCAACTTAGTAGTTTTACCACTAAAACTAGTGGTTTTTTTCTACTATTTTTCTACCTTTAGTGGGAAAATAATTTAAATAATTTAATATTTTAATATCATTTCTGGCAATATTATTGCACTCTAGTTGTTATTGCATTTTAGTGATTTTGTATCGCCTGTTTAGTGGGCCTTAGAGTTGAAAGTTGGCGACACTGCAATTGGATCTTGGGTCTTGGGTAAATGTAAAAAATGTTTCTTATAAAAAAATAAACAACTTCTATTTGAAACATTTTTTCGTAAACATCACTATTTACCCGTGAGAGCGCAAATTATGCGCAAATTGTATAGTATGTATCATATGGGTATATCAGTTATATGTGTGTGACATGTAAGTATGTGTAATGTGATAAAGAAATCAACACTGTCTATACATGGTATTTTAACAATTAACTCAGTCAATTGTTTATTTTCGCTTGTTTAATTTAAGGATGTGCGAGCACAAAGGCAAATAATAATTGATTGATTTTTTTATACGGAGTTTAAATAAATTTAAATCAATTCTGAAAATTTTAGGGGGGAGAGGGAGGGGCGTTAAGTCTGATGTATCTGTATAAGTCTGTTTTTTTAAATTATTTTTTCAACAATTATTTAACAATTTTATTTCAAGTATCGTAGTATTTATTTCAATAACTTTGACATAAATAATGAACCTTTTCCTATACAACTTCTATAAAAACTGTTTATATTGTCTTTTTATATCATACAATCCTAAACTTTTAAAGCATAAACAAAAACTTTCGAATATACAAGTAAGCATCTTCAATTTAAAATGTCATCAAATTTAATTATTAATAGAGAACAGATTTATTTTTATTAAACATATTAAACGTAACCTTACTCGTACGCTTCATTTAACAAATCATGAACGAACTAGCCGTTACTCGTCTGTTTCGCTGGACACAAACACCATTGGCTTTCTTTAGCATAAGAGGATTATTTTTTTACATACAGAAATTATCAGGCATTCTTGCATTTAAGTTTTTTCTAACCGGAGTAAGAACTTGATAATGGCGTCCTCTTTCACTAAGTCTGATAAATTATATACCTAACCAGGAAAGATAACTAACAATCCAGACATATCATGATATCCTTAATCTTTAGGAACCGACATTTTTTTTTCTCGAATCTTGCTACAGTTTTAGCGCGTGCTTTTGTCTCTGCAAAAGAATCTAAAGGGTCAATGTAAAGAGGGCTACACCCTTCGCTTTATAACATTGATTTTTATATGATTATTTAAATAATTAAATTGTAATTTTTAGTCTGCTGTTTTCTTTTAATTTTACTAATTAAATAAATTTTAAAGTTTGTATGCTTGTTACTCAATCACGCAAAAACAGCTGAACGGATTTAGATAAAATTTGACATATAGATAGTTTATAACCTGGATTATCACATAGCATAATTATCCCGGAAAAATGTTTCGTTCCTGTAGGATTACAGGACGTATCGATTTGAAACTTGGTAGAGGATAACTACATAATGAGGAAAACTTAAGTTACTTTTTTAAGAAAAAGACTAAGGATACCTCTGTAAGCTGGGATAAAGTAGAAAAAGGGAAATGAAGGCTATATTACAGAAGTATTTTTTTGTAAGTTTAAATTTCCCAACGAAGCGTGTTAGAACATGCTAGTTATAATTCATATCTTTTCTTTAAATATAATATGTGAAAAATATGTATAAAAATAATAAGTATTGTTTTAATGATATCTCCTATCCTAAAATTAATAAACATATCAGAAGACAATAAAGGTGCGTTCACGTTTCGTTCCGTTTTTATAACAGCTTTGCAAATATTTGCAAACAAATAAATATAATTATGTATGCATGAAATGTATGTTGTTATTATCTGAAATTCATTATAATATATACATCTTATATTATAATATGGAAGACAATTATAATCTGACATTTTACCTTATGGCCACCATAGCAGTGTTTTAAAGGCCGCATTTACCTTAAGTGCTGCCTTGGGGCACGATGAAAAATCCTGTCCCATTAGACCTATACCCCACATAAATTTAATAATGGACTAAGCATAATTTCTCAATAAAAATAAAATACGTCACTTGTAGTGGAAATTTTGTTGTTATAACCAAGTAGGGGTAAGTAGTATATAATGATCCCTCAGGGTAAAATGATCCCTTGTTGTTTTAAGTGAATCATTAAAGCCATCTAGTACGTATATTTATCGGTAGATGGCTTCAGCGTGATTAAATTAATCGTTCAACAAAGACTTATGGCGATGTATAAGGCAAATTTCAACGTAAAATTTATTTTTTGTGTTAGTTTTTGCCAACTGCTTGTTTTATACTTGGCTTTTGTTGACTTTTAATAATATTAAAACACAATTTGATACGTATAGTAAATTTTAAGATCAGTTTTTATGACGATATGTCGTTACGGGTAAAATGATCTCCTTTATATACATTAAAATGATTCCTATTTTGTGTGTAAAATTTATGTGAACTGTTTGGTAAAAAGTGCAATGGGATCATTTTACCCACCATTCTTACAAGGCCGGTCGAAACGATTTCTTTTGAGAAATATTGAATAGTTCTAAAAATTTGACCAGAACAAAAGAAATTGACATTCTAATCTTGTAACATTGGAATAAAATAACCAAAAATATTTCGACGTTGTACATATGTCAAATAGTTTGAATATTAATTACATTTTTTCTTAGGGGGATCATTATAGACCACCTTCCCCTACTTACACTAAGAATATTCATTATTGTGTGTAAAAACCTATAACACAGGCCACTCATATCATTATTTGTAGGTTAAACTTCATCCGAATATACAATTAATTTTATGATGTGGGTGGAGTTGGTTATTTCGTTCTTATACAAGCGGCGACAGTGTGAGTAATTTACCGCCCCATTAACTTTCTTTGTTCACACTGCCGCTGCCTGGATTCGAGCCCGCAACCTCCCAGTCAGTAGTCAAAGCAAGTAAGGGCGTCTAATCTCACTCGGCTATTGACCGTTAGTTTGTCTAATGCCTAGAAATATTTAAAGAACGTGGCGGATTATATCTAATGCCTACAATAAACACATTTATATAAATATCTCTATATTTTATTTGACTATTTATTATCTTAGCTTATATAGCAGTTAGCTTATAACTGTTGATGTTTATAATATTAAAATTGATTTGACAATAGGAAAAATAATTAAATGCTAAAATAATTTATCACTATCACTCTTATTGTAAATAAATTTAAATTTCAACCTTCTGAAATTTATTATAAAACAAGTAAAACGAACAATTGACTGAGTAAATTCTTGAAATACCATGTATAGACAGTGTTGATTACGTAATCGTTTGTATTTTTATGTTATGCAAGTAAAGAACGATAGCCACTCTTAGATAGCCACACATATATAACTAATATTAACATATAATACATATTATATAATTTGCGCCCTCTCTTTACGAAAGACTGTTTTAAACAAAAGATATGGACTTGATTTACGAACTTGACCTCATTTTTTACGTCCTAAGCTGGATGGATTTCAGCTAGACGGACGTGTTAATAGACGGGCAGAAAGAAAGCCGGAAATGTACTAATTAGGTGATTTTATGAACATCTATACCAAAATTTTACTCGTAGAATCAATATTTTTAAGCCTAACAAACTTGGTACACATAACAAGTGAAAATATACAATTGACTAAGTTAATTGTTGAAATACCCTGTGTAGATGTTGAATATTAGTGTTTGCATTATTTTTATAAATTAAAACAGTCATAACATATTTATTTACCAGCTAGTATCAATTAAAATTCTTATCTTTATCAAATATTCGAAATTAATTATTATATTTACAATTAAAATTACGTCAGTCATTTTCGATATTGCAAAAATTTCACATTTTCAAAATAATTTAAAAAAAGTAAAAAAAGACAAGTAAAATAAATTCAAAATAATTAAAAAAAGACAAGAAGGAATGCGAGTTCGCATTCCTTCTTGTCTTTTTTTATAAGTTTTACCTCTTTAATTGTAATGAACGACCTCAAGTCTATCAAAATTAAATTTGAAAGCCCTGATAAATGTCATGAATAAAAACTTGAAGTCATCTTCTTTAAATTAAAATTTTATGCGCATTATAAAATCTTCTAATTACAATTTTAAATCAATTAACTAACATTTAAAATAATTAAACAAGTTTCTTGATCTTTTTTTTTATTATTATTATTCAAAGTACAAGGTGTTTTGATTAATTGTAAATCGATTAAAATCACATTTTCTAAATAAATCAAGCAACCTTGATGAAAATTTATATGTACGGGAGTGCATTAGATTCTGTACATAGTCAATTTTATTGAACGAATATTATTGATTATTGATGCTGATTGGGTACTATCATATGCCTATTATTGAAGGATATGGCGCAGCAAAAAGTGCATGAACCTTAACTTTCTGCCGCGTTGTGGAGCATTTTCTTTCTTGGAGCCATATGTAGGTATGGCAGAACAGCTACTTTTGAAATAGAGAAGGGTGTAGAAATCTGAGGAAAAAAGTGGATCCTAACCGCCTGGAAGCAACGGTAAGTCAAAGCAACCATTTTTTATAAAAGGGGAAAAATTGTGGCGTTTACGGAACATAGCTCAATTGGGTCTTGGGTCTTGGGATCGGATAAAACCGTCCGTACGACGCATCTTATAAATCGTTCGAGATAGAACAGAAGTTTTAATGTATGACATGTTCCATTTAAAAAAATAAACAACTTTTGTTTGAAACATTTTTTCGTAAACATCACTGTTTACTTGTCAGAGCGCAAATTATGCGCAAATTGTATAGTATGTATGTTATGGCTATATCAGTTATATATGTGTGACATGTATGTATGTGTAATGTGAGTAATCAACACTGTCTTTACATGGTATTTCAACAATTAACTCAATCACTTGTTTGTTTTCACTTCTATTTCAAAATTACACTTATTTAACCATAAATTTATTTTAAACGAGGCGTGGATTTAGAGTTAAATTTTGGGGTTTCACAGACACTGGAGTCTGGATTTATACTGGTGGAAATCGTTTACCTAAAAATTCATTTTTTGCTATTTTTTTCATCTTATAGGGATCCTTTTTGTGAATCTCTAGAGGGAGGCAACTGCTCCTATCTGCCCCCTTTAACGACGCTCATGGGAAATTGGGTGCAATTTTGCACAATGAATGAATAAAGAAAAACGAAGGCAATGAAAAATGAATAAAAATGCTGATAAAATCTAAGATAAAATAAATTAGATTATCGTGTGACAAGTTAGACATTTTTAAATCAAACTTTACATTCGTAGAATCTAGTATTTAAAAAAAATTTATTATTCTATTGTTAATTACAAGTGAATATATTTTTGTTGAAGGATAAATACTTGATTATAATTTAAAAATAGAGTACCTATACCTCGGAGACTGTACGTCGCCTCATTCAATTCAATCAAACTAACAGAATACACATAAACCAACAAGTGTGCTGGAAGCCTTTAGGGACCAGACCATTAACTTCATGATAAACCTCATTAATTCAGGCTACGTTGATAATTATCAAGCATGGGCGTCGCCAAGGGAGGGCAGGTAGGGGCACCTACCCCCCTCTTAAGATTCCCAAAAATAATTCAAAATCTACTTTCATTTTCATTGATCAAATCGCATTCCATGGATCGCATTGGATGACTTTTCAAAATGTTTATTAATGATGTGCTAGTTTGTTAAACGTTGCCCAGCCATTTTCATTGACTGATTATATGATAGAAAACGCAATTTTGTAGTATTACAGTCGATTCGTCCATCACTGTAATCGGAAAACGCGGCTATTGAGGGTTGTTTTGCATAAGATAACAAAGGAATACTTGTAAATAAATGTAATCTTCTTCACAAAATTATTAAGATTGGTTTATCTTAATTGAAAAGAATCATTAAAAATCAATTAGTTAAGCAGGCGCGGATTCAGCCCTCAAAACAGGTGATGGGCACGGCACAGCCACCCAAAAATTGGCTATTGGATATAGTGTATTCCTGCAAAGGAGATGTTTACAAAATATATGATGCCCTGACCAAGATTTTGTTCAGTGTATTTGTTTTCGTGGACAAAACCGTGGGGCGGACACTTGTAAATTAATAAAACTGTAAGATGTTAGTTTGTACGCTCACAAAAATTACGAAAGTATATGTTTGCACATCACAATTTCGTCACATTTATACTCTAAACTACTGAACAAATTCTGATAAAATTTCTTCAGATTAAATTAAACGCTGGTATACATTTTACATTAAATAAAATTTAGCTGCTTACTTAAATAACAAATTCAAGCTTTCTTTTTTTCCCGCGAAAGCGTTGATAATGTCATCGATATCCAAATGTTTAGGAGAACTTGAACGAAGTATAGAAAACGATCTCTCTGCTACAGCTAAGCTCGCTGGAAGAGTTGTCAGTATTTGTAAGAACATTTTTATATTAGGTTACAAATCTCGTATGGCGGAATTGTTTTCACATTCAGTTTTCTAATTGATCATCCAGATTCGGTATTCATTTATAACAGTTGATTCACTATCATTAATGAATCACCGGTACATCTGAATCACTTTTTCCACTGCCTGAATATCGATATTCAAGTCTTTGACACCAATATTTGGTTCAGGTGGTAAAACTCTCAACTGAAATTGGTCGAGTACCTCCGGATCTTTGCCAAATCATTGATAACGGAATCTAATAGGGGAATATAAATTGATTTCCGAAAGGACGCTTCTCCCGATTTCGCTATAATTTTTTTGCGATGTTTGGAATCTATACGCTGTGAAACGAATTTTTAAACAAAATAAATGTTCTTCCCAAAAATTATCAGGTATGTTGTTTTACATGTCAAAAAGTAATATTTCTAATTTTGATTTTTGGGATGAAAACAATAAATTTCTATCAGAATTATTATTAAATTGAGAAAGATTCTCGTCAAGTGTATAAAATAAATTACATCATACATGCTCTGCTAGTTTAAATATTAAAATATTTTAAATAAAGTTTGAAATCGAGCTGAAGAAATTAAAGATTTTAATATGTCAAGTTTATCTTGTGCACCATGTACCTCTGGGACCAATTCTGACGCTAGATTTGTGTTCAGCGATCCCAAAAGCCCCCGCATTACAAGTTTGGAATCATTTTCATCACTATTAACTGAATTGTGAATTTAGTATATTTACGGTCGATTTAAAATGCAATTATAAAATGCATATTATTTATGTAAATTACATATTTTTAATTTCTTATTAATTAATTTAGGTCACAAAATTTCCTGATGCTCTAACGATTCGAATGCCGAAAACCGCATTCAAATCCGACTTACTGTTCAAATTTTTCGAACTTTGACTATTTTTAGTGTTTCGTTTCATCGTATTTCGTTATGCCATCAACATAGAACTCGTGAGCAGAAGAACTTCATCACTTAGGTCATATTTTGTTACAGTTCCACACTGCATAAGAAATGGTTTATAAATTATTATCTACGGACCTAATACATGAAGAAAATACAAAGAAACAGAGATAACACGAGACGATTTCAAGTAAACATTATACAGAAGGCACTCCTTTAAAAAAAATAAAATAAAATAATTATATATTCAATTTATTTAGTAATTTATTTTAACCTCCATGTAGTACACACTTCATTGTAGTATATGTAATAAAGAGACCTCACACGATCAATAAATTGTCAGTATTTTAGTATTGAACTGACTGCCGTACGTCCTTAAATGAGCTGACGGAACAAATGAATGTAAACCTGGTATAGGCACCGGGACACAGGGACATTCCAGAAAATTGCGAAGCCGACAACTTTGCCAGAAATGGCGCAATGCTGCCGGACACAAGCATCAATAATTATCCGGGAGTTCCATTTGCAAACTGCAAGTTGCTCCTCAAAGAGGATATCTTAAAAAGGGCCAATCTTAGATGGATGGATTAACGTACTTATGGTACTTCCAGACAGATATGGTCTGAGTACAATCGCAGACGTTCCGAAGATCTTATATCACTTCCAAGGGCCTCTGTTCGCAGGCAGTAAAATTATTATTAATTAGCTAATTAATAATAATTTTATAATCTAGCTAAATATTTTTAATGGTCCTGAATCGGATATATTTTACCAAATGCATGTTATTTAGTGTATTACTCTCTTAATTGATCGGTAAGGTATCTAAAATTTTTTTTGATATAATAATATGCTTCGTTAATTATAATATTCTAAAAATTCAGATCATTATCTACTAATTTATTTGTTTCTATTACAACCGAGTCACCCTCCTTAATAAAATAATGTTTCACATTCAAGATGAGACTACTTTTTTTGGAAGCTGGGATTTTTATGAAGAATGAATTTTTTAACTTACTGTATATGGATGTCGTGTGAAGTTTCAATTAATTTTTTTCCCAATTTTAAATTTTATTATGATGTAATAATTAAAAATTCAAGTTTTTTATTTATATTTATTTATTTATATTTAAGAAAAAAATAATATATTGCCTGACTGTTGTTGATTTGCTTGTTTTATGAGTGTCCACTCACATATGGTTGAGTTTTACCTTGAAAATTCAATATTTGGTAATTTTCACGCATGATTTAATTAAAAATTAACAATATTAATTTATTATAATGGTCAATTGGTTTTGTTTTGTTGATATATTAGATTTGAACAAGTGAAATAAAAAAACTAAATGTGTCTTTTTAAATTTGTTTAAAAATTAAATAATTAGTGTAGTAAACGAACCTTTATTATTCGAAAAAATTTTTGGCTGGGTGTATCGACTTGCGGTTTTTTGCATTGGCTTCAGAAAATTATCCTAAAAAAAGACAATATGGTTTCAAGCGGAACTGTCCGCTTATGTAACCTTAAAGAGGAAGGGATCAACAAATTGACTGAAAATTCTAAATCAACGACCCCAAAAACCCTTGTATACGTTATTAAAAGTCTTAATTTGCAAAAAAATCGTCTTTTTCATTTTGAAAGTCTTGCAGAACCTTATTCTAAAATCGATATTAAATTTAGTTACAGATTTTTTCATTAGAAAATGAAATAGAGTTAGTCTTTTATCATTTGATTAATTGCCATTAAAAAAAGCATCCCTGGTGGGGATCGAACCCACGACCTTTGGATTAGAAGTCCAACGCGCTATCCACTGCGCCACAGGGACTATACAATATCGCTGATCTCAATCTCCAAACATTGTGGGCATAGTTTCTAATTTCCTATCAAAATTGCTTCCCATATTTAGCCCCTTTGTTAAGTCACAATAGAATCCTAGATTGTATATACATTTTCCAAATAAATGATCGTGGATTCCGTGTATCGATCGTGTATTATTCCATGTTTTTTTATTGATATGGGATTTTCGTGTTTTCATGTTTTTGTGAAATTTTTACAAAAAATGGTGAGTAAGTTGACACTACCTTAAGGAACTTCCATAGTATTATTTCAATTCTCTTTGCAAGTACGAAAAAACCTTAATCGATAAAAAAAGGGTTTTTTACCTAAATTTAAAATCTTCTCAAAATTGACTCTCCAATTAACCTTTCTCTTTAATAGCAATGATTCGCCAAGTCAAATACCCTTCATGCTGAATTTGAACTAAACGATGCTGCTGAAGATGTCCAAAAGTAGATCAGATGGTGTCAAGCATTCCTAAAACACCATAAATCGTGAACTAGTTATAAAACACTCTCACTTCTCCCCTGTAACCTTTGATACATGCATAAGTTTATATTTTCATGGAAAATATGATGAAAAACGTAAAGGAATGATGAATCAGTGATCGCACTTCCAGTCATGCATTAATTAATATTATCGGATTTTCCAAATATAATTGTTATTTGAAAATGTTTTGTTTTCTAGCTAAAAGTTTGTAATGCTTTAGGCCGAACACCTGATATTTCTTATGATTAATTAATTAATTTCAAATTAGATAATGGCAATTAAATTATAAATTAAAAGTAGCTAATACAAGGTGATAACTAATTGAAAAACAATTACTTGCTTTTACAAAACAATAAATTGCCTTTTAAACAGTTTAAATTTTATCAAATGAACTACAATTATTTGATTTTCGAAAATTTTCGAAAGTATTTGCTAGAATTTTGTTTCGTTTTGCGAGAATGTTTCACAAGACCACTAGTTGCAACTAAACGCAAATTTTCAACTCTCGTGACCTAATTGACCCATGTTGCTCATTTACAAACTTAGCCTCACTTTTTACGTCCTGAGCACGCCATAAAAATTTCAGCTTGATATATCATTTCGTTTTTGAGTTAACGTGTGCACAGACAGATGGACAGACGGACGGACAACCGGAAATGGACTAATTAGGTGATTTTGTGAACATTAATACTAAAATATTTTTGCATAGCTTCAATAGTTAGGCGTTATAAACTTGGGACTAAACCTTGATATATATTACATGTATAAAAAGTTTTAAGTGAGGACAATTATTAACTTCTAATCTAGATCAAATTTCCGGCGGTTATCTTAATCTTGATCTAAATTGTCAACTCTGGAAATTGCATTTAAATATATCATTAAAACAATAATTACAGTATGACTAAACTCGACAAAAACAATGTAAATAAATACTTTCAGCATAATATTCTTATGTATAATTTAAATGTAATTAATTTTATTGTGATTCATTTTAATATATTTATATTTAATTAATATTTTATAATTTTATAATTAACAATAATATTACGTATATAGGTGATAGATGTATACCGTGTGTTTCACTTTCCACAACCACCACAAACTGTATGCGTATGTTGAAATCACCTCCGAATTTTAAAGTAAAGATAATTTTTTGTCGCAATATTTCACTCCTTGAGCCTCAAGGCCTCTTGTGATTGAAATTATATCGCAAAAAATGCGAAAGTACATGAAAGTGTGTTTTTTAAAGTATAATTTATTTTCTTATTTTTTAGTATCGCTAAGTTAAAGATTGTGTACTGCTTGGGTACACTGAAAAAAATTAAAATAATGACAACCTCACCTCGAAGTTGACCGTTTCATATTGAAATAAAGTAAAAATACTTTCAAACAATTTCCTAATGATTGAAACAAGTACAGCTAAATATTTGTATTTACAATAGAATGGGATTGAATTAAAAATATGAATTCATTGATACAAAATCACTGAAGTTAAATAAACAAAGACATTACTTCTATGAAAGAGATTGATTTTAGTTTAAAGTCATGCATTTTATTGATGGAAAATAAAATAAAATTGTACTTGTATTGGAATATATATTCGTGTTAAAAAAGCGAGTCGACAAGTTAAAAGAACATTACCTACTTGCCATTTCTAGTTAATGTGCGGTTGTGTCAACTTCATGAAGGTTGTGAACTTCATGATTGCGCTATCGATGGTTGTTATATATGTACATATGTACAAAAATATGCTATATATGTATTATAAAAATGATCAATAAGTTTATTTCAAACTCTCTGAAAATTAGTAACAACAATCTTCATGTAGTTGACTCAACCCAACATTGGCTAGACATGAAAGTTCGCAGTTACCAAATCCTATATTTAAAGCCAACGTAAAGATATGTTCTTTTATGAATTTTGTTTACCATCAATAAAATGCATGACTTTAAACTAAAATCAATCTCTTTCATAGAAGTAATGATTTTGTTTATTTAACTTCAGTGATTTTGTATCAATGAATGTATATTTTAAATCCAGCCCCTTTCTATTATAAATACAAATATTTAGCAGTACTTGTTCCAATCATTAGGAAATTGTTTGAAAGTATTTTTACTTTATTTCAATATGAAACGGCCAACTTTGGGATGAGGTTGTCATTATTTTAATTTTTTTCACTGTGGGTACTCTCTCCTACATAGAGACAAATTAACGTAAACAAATTTCCGATTAATAGTTGGAATGGGCAAAAAATTATAATTATTGTTTGATTAGACAAGACATTTAATTCTACGAATAATTTATTAAATATTTATAAAAGCAATTTTAGAAATTAAACAAACATAATACTATCAAATCAAATTCAACAAACATCATCAAATAAATTATAAATATTATTTATTGAATTGCTGTTACTATCAAATTATATCAAAACATCCGATTAAATTTTTGAATACTCCTGTAATATTTTACATGAACACATAGGCGTGCCCAGCTTTTTAATCCACAGGGAGACAAAACAGTAATTTTTTGGTTTAAAGAGGGGGAGGGAGGCAAATCAGATATTTTTGGTTTAAAAATTTCATCAATTAAACGGTAATTTGGTTAATTGAATTTATATTAGGTTTTTGGTAGTACATACTATATTACAATTTATTAAAAAATAAAATTTTGGTATAAACACATACTTTGTCAACTAAATCAATGGAAAATTCAAGTTCAAAAGCATAGAAGCTGGGGTAAACCCATGAAGGTTATAAGAAGGAGAACGATCGCTATAGAAAATATTGTCCCCGAAATATGGATAAAATAAGTGAGGCGCTGCGACCGCTAAGTAGTATCAATAAAAGCGGGCTGTTGTGCGCTAATTTGAAATGATATATCAATTTGTACATTATGCAACTAACTTCATCTACTTGTACTCATAAACAGCTAACTTCACAGATACTACTTCTTGATGACAGCGCAGCTGGTGGCTGAAAAATGAACTATAAATTCTACAAATTTTCAGGGACAGGCGCGCTAATGCTTTAACACGTAGCGATCGTTCTCCTTCTTTATAACCTTCATGGGTAAACCCATGAATGCCAAGTTTATAGAGTACCGATTGAAAAAAAATGGTCTGGGATATCAATTCTCATATACGAGTTTAGTCAATATCCCAGAAATTATTCGCCTATAATCGTCAAAGCCGCCGGATTATTGGATTTTTTGTGTCAAAATGACTCTAGAAAATTATTTTTATCCAAATCGGAGATAAAAAATTCTTCTTTAGAATGTAAACGTTTTAAGCAGATGTCACTAGCTACTAGCGAAATAGTATTCAATTTCGTGAGGATTACATATTTATTCGACATACGAATACATACGATACGAATCTATACGAATACACACTTAAGTGAATGTAGTAATGTACTTACCTTTGAAAATATGCTAACTGAAATTAGCAACAGAGTGAGAATTAATGCGTATGTCTTAATATAGGTACCTACAAAATAAGACCCTGGCGCGAATTTACAACATAATAATTGACATTTAATAAATACTCAACATAACCTTAGTATATTAGAATCTAAATAAGAAAAATAATTCCTGACTGACACTACGTTGAGTTGTATTTTAAAAGAAACCTTATAAATTAATATCACAGCACAGGACACAATATAGGAACTATTTTAAAAATGTAAAAATGTACTAAAATGCTATTTTTGATTACAATTAATAAGAATCATAAATTCACTAATTAAATTTAAAATAATTGTAATTTTAACGTTGTTATAAGCATAAAAAAGGAAATTTTAATCAAAACTTAACATTTACGAAGAAAAAATATTAAAAGTACTACAGTGTTGGCACTATACAGAAGTATTTTACCATCAAAAACAGTTTTTTTTTCCATTCATGGTATACCTTTCATGAGCATCTCATTTTTTACTTAGATTTGTTGAACAAGCCGTACAAATAACACGTAGTTACTGATAGAACCTTGTGTTCCTGGAGTGAATTTATTTTCTATCATAAAATTAGTTTCTAACTTGAAGATGGCTAGTACAGCGTATAGTAGAAAAGTTCAAAGATTTAGAGCTATAAAACGGATATTACTTTTATAGTAATTAATAATTATTGACTGGAGTTTAATGATTTAAAAAAAAAAATTAAAACTAACAACAAGTGTCTTTATTTAGTCAATTCATACAATCATTTAGTCATGACATAAAGTTGAACCTGTTTTTTGTACCCATAATATTTATAATATGAGTGTACAAAGTGGTCCATTAAAGTTGTTACATATAAAATTATGTAAAAAGTAACTTGTAACCTTTCAGTGGGAAATGTTTCATTTTTAGGATTATTTAGCGTAATTAAAACCTAAAAAACATATAAATCCAACTCATTTGACAATTAGATGAGTATTTTCCGAAATATATCCTCAATAGCTCCTAAATAAAAACCATTCGCACAGGATTTTAACGAAATCTCAAAATCTATTTGCCCAATCAATAAATGAAATCAATTTTTGTACTTTTTGGGTCAAAATTACATTATGTAGTTAGTTTTATCAATTTCCTAAGCAATTCCCTTTGAAAATTGCAAAAAATCGATCAAATAATTAAATTATTTTGTCTCCGATTTGGAAAAAATCGTTCTCTATAGTCATTTTGAACTAAAAAATACAAAAAATCGGGTCATTTCAACGATTGGGCGACTGAGATATTGACAGTTAATGAGCCTTAAACGTAACGTTCATAACACCCGTAAAGTTTCTGAGATATCAGATAATGAATTGTATCATGTTCTTCAATCGTTGGCTCAGAAATTTTCCGGACGTGATGGATGTACCATTCAAGGCAGGTTAGACCATCTGCCTCCCATACCCTTGATTGAATCTAAATTTACCTTTCATTTAGTTGGCTAAGTATATGTTAATGCCAAAATACTGTTGAATTAACGAAAATTTTTAAGCCAACATTGTCTGATTTTAGCTTTTAGCTGAATGTGAGCATGTGTCCAATCGTCAAAGAGATGCCATTTTTAGTCCAACTTTATCCTAGAAATAATTTTTATTTAAATTGGAAATATAATTAGGCACCTAGTCTATGAAATTATGATTTTTGTATCTTCTCGGGATTTTTAGAGATTCATGCAATTTTTTATAAGTCACAATAAATAAGCTTTTATTTTGTAAAAAAAAAAAACAGTGTGTAATCGTAAAATAAGCTGAATTTTTATGTTCTTTGAAACCAAATAACCCTAAATAATCAAAATGTACAAAAAATTGATTGATTCTGCGATTGAACGTCAAGTGAGATACAGCTAGAGAAGTTACTCCGGCAAGACCCCCTCCCCTTTTCTACCTCGAAAAGTACTTATCAAATCTGCTGTGTTTTATTGTTTTTTAATCCTAATACATTTAATTAGGTATCCAAAATCGTGAATATCTTGTTGATTTTGCGATTAAACGATGTTTTTAAGATAACGACTCAAGAAGTGGTGACACGTCACCGTTCCTATACGATTTTAGTCGATATCTACACATCTGATCGTCAAAAAAATTTGATTTTTGAATTTTTGGGAAAAATTACTCTAGACGAGTGAAAAACAATTGACTGAGTTGAAATACCCTGTATAGAAAGTGTTGAATTGACCTATCTTGCTCAATTACGAACTCAAACTCACTTTTTACATCGCCTCAGCACGCTATAAAAACTTCAGCTTGTTATCCTTTTTCGAATTATCATGTCCATGGGCAGACAGACAGCCCGGAATGGACTAATTAGGTGATTTTATGAACACCTATGCCAAAATTTTGTTCGTAGCATAGATTTATGTGAATGTTGTTACTCTTCGAAAAAAATCCCTAAAAATTTTTTAAATATTCCATTTAGGGTGACTTTTTTATGATTAAAATAGATACGAAAAAATGCACGTATGAAGAAAAATTTTTGATTTTTATTATTATTATAAAAAAATTTACAAAACAATTCCAACTAGATTCAATTAGTACGAACAATTTGCTAAAATTCTGAGCAATAACTTACAATTATTAATTATTAATTAATTTTACATTTGAGAAAATAGTACAAGTTTATCAAAAGTGAATTCAGAGGAATTGGTTGACTAACGAATATTTCAGCGATGGAACAATTTCATTGACTGAGTTTTGGAGTTTGTTATTCTAAGAAAATATTTTCATTAACTCAATTTTCGAAAATGAGTTCAAAAGATATTTAATTTAAAAAAATCGAATTTTATGTAAATTTAACCATGATATCAATTTAAACGGATAAGTCAATGTGTAATAATTGGAGAAAGTGGCTTAAAAAGGATAAGTATTGATGTTTGGATTTGAGATACTTGGATACTTTTTTTGAACATCACTGGATCATTTTAGTTTATTCATTTTTAATGAATTAGATTTTATGTGATACATTATAAGAAAATCATAACGTTTGCAAAATTTGCCATTTTTATTAGCGCCTTTACTCAATGAAAAATTTACTCGATCAAATTGGCTTATTTTTGGAATTGTTGTAATTTTGTGATTCTATGAGAATATTACAGTAACCTTATCCATTACAGTCTGCATCAAATCCAGCAGTTCTGATTTTTCGCAGACTTGTTGATGATGTTATTCCAATGAATAATCCAAGTTTTTGACCTCGAGTGCTGAACTCAATTTTGTCAAAAATCGAAAAATCCGTGCAAATTTCTTGTTTTGGCGATTGTAACTCTAAAGTACTAGTATTTTTATGAATCTTTTTCAGAACGCATTTAAAGTAGACAATGGACTCTGTAGACCCAATACTTTCCGAGATAAAGCCTTTCAAAATTTATCGACGTAACTTTAGACATCAGAGCTAACGTCAAATTCATTTGAGATGTTGTCCCAATGAATAATCCAAGTACCGAATTTGACGTTAGCTTTGGTGTATCAAGTTACGTCGATAAATTTTAAAAGGCTTTATCTAGGAAAGTATTGGGTCGACAGAGTCCATTTTCGTCTCATATTGTAGCAAATTTAGTCTTCTTTAAAAACTTTCCAGAAAAGATTTATCAAAAAACAAGTCCTTTAGGGTTATAAGCGCCGAAATGCAAAATTTTCACGGATTTTTCGATATTTGACAAATTTGCGTTCAGCGCTCGAGGTCGCTAACTTGGATTATTTATTAGACCAACATCATAAACAAGTATGCAAAAAATCGGAACTACCGGATTTGATGCACTTTTAAACGACAAGGTTACTGTATTAGAAGGCTTCGTTAGCAGAATTTCAAAACCTAAGGAATTCTTTATGATTTTGAAAAAATAATCTCTCATTCCATTTTTCTGGGGTGCCATTTAATGGGTTTGATGCTATTTAAGGAGTGCCAAAATATAAAAGATTAGACTTAATTCTTGATTTTCACTTTTAAAATCGCTGTCGAAACCTGTCGAATAGCTTATTTATCCGTTCAATTAAAATTCAAGCTTTTTTTTACTAAACAGCGCCGTTCAACTAGTGGCCTGAACGATATTCAGCCATTCAGCTAAAGAAATGACTTGGATCTATCACTACTTGCCCATCCTAGTCATTTAAATTTAGTACCACTTTCTCTCGCCGGGCGTTGAAATCCACAAACTGTCAATATTCCGTCGGCAAGCAACAATATTGCTGATATTTCTTACAGTTTGATTCCGGTACAATAATTAATTTCTTTGAGAGAGGCTATGGCAAGTCAGTCATTTTTTGGTGGTCTCACAGACTCGCAACTTGACTGCGACATATATATTATGTATATTTCGAAACCAAAAAGGCGGCTTAGAGTGCCTAGGGCGCCATCACATCCAAAATTCAATCATTTTTATATGGTAACCAAAATCTCCAGAAATCGAACACTACAGTTATTAATATTCGTAAAAATCGTTCCATTTTGACAGCTTCGACCTTTGAAGATATTTTTTTAGAAGGAGTAAAGAAGTTAAGCGACATGTATTAAAGTCAACCAATTCTATTGAGTGCACTTTTTTTTCCAAATAGTAGAGTCCACGAATTATAAGTAGTGTAAAAAATCGTTTTTTCCAATTTGACGTAAACGGCATATATAGATACAAATAACGCGAGTCAAACTTCCAATATAATAATCATTTGCGGCGTCCAACATGTCAAAGACAATCGCAAGATTAAGATTTTTCAAGAAATTCTCATCCCATTTATCCAATTCTGGTAATTTGATTACACTCAAGATTAAAAAAACCATTCTGACATGAAAAAAAAGAAAAACAGTAAAATTATACACAAATCAAATTAAACAAGTGAAAACAAACAATTGACTGAGTTAATTGTTGAAATACCATGTATGGACGTTGTTTTTGGACATCATATAAATAAAAAAAGATATCCACTCTTAAATAGGTATAAAAATTTCAGCTTGATATCTCTTTTCGTTTTTGAGTTATCGTGCTTCCGGACAGACAGACGGACAGAGAACCGGAAATGAACTTGTTAGGTGATTCTATGAGCACCTATACCAAAATTCTTTGTTTTGAAGTAAGAAGAGTTTCTTGTGGACGTTAACTTTTGAAATGATCACACTGTATAATTCGTAAATGGAAAATTTAACGAAAAAAGAATAGGAGATATTTCGTGGTGAAAATTTTATAATAATAAGTCATTAAAAGAAAATTTTGAAATCTCTGGACTTTTTTTCAAGCCGACAACTTCAGGTCCGCGCCCAAGCATAGTATTAGTGAATCGAAAAGATATATTTTCATGATGAAATCAATTTCTCGATGACACAGAATCGACAGATTTAGCGTTGCAGATTTTGTCATTCTATTTGCAGCCTTTCTGAAATGACTCATTAAAACTACGCTTGACCGCAGACCTATCCGATTTTGAGTTGATGGTCCGCTCAAAGTAATGTTTTCACGTGAAGGAAAAAAAAACTAAAAAAAGGAATGTTTCAGCATCTAACTTAAAACCCTACTAACGTGGAGTCTCAAAAGTGCTTCTGTTGCGTTAATTAACGCTATGTATACATAAAAAAACGATTTTGGGCCAATATCTTGGAGACCATCAACTTTATGGAACTTTGTCGGAAATTTGTTTCCGTAAAAAAAATGTAGAATAAAAAATTTTGATATCTTTAGCTATTTTCCACAAAAATCGGGAAAAATGGCAAAATATATATTTATATGCTGATTAACAATGATTTAATCGCAAAGTCAACCAATAATTTAACTTTACCGGGACCCATAAAATATAGTCAGCTAATTTGGTGATTAGATGGGTATTTTTCGAGATAGCTTCGAAAAAAAAGTTTTCGTACATGATTTTAGCGATATCTCAAAAATTATCCGCCCAATCAATAAAGAAACCCAATTTTTGTACTTTTTGGGTCATAATTACCCTACTTACCAAGTTTAATCAAATTGAAAACTTCGATATCTTAAGCCGTTTTCAAAACGATCAATTTCATATACATTTTTCGTTAATTATTCAATCATTACGAGAAATATACATAAAATTGATCGTTTTGAAAACGGCTTAAGATATCGAAATTGTTCACTCTACATTTTTTTTTAGGAATACAATTTTCCAACAACTTTCGTTTGATAAATTTTTTTATAAAATCAATTAGTTTCAAGATATTGTTAATTAGCATATAAATACATTTGGTCGTTTTTCCCGATTTTTGTGGAAAGTGGCTGAAGATATTAAAATTTTTGATTCAACATTTTTTAAAGAGAAAAAAATTTCCGACTATTTGAAATAATTTTTCATTCATGGTTTTTCAGATATTGGCAAAAAAGAGGTTAGGAGTTAGAGGGGCTTTTTTTAGGTTTTTTTTTTGCCGTTGAATAAATTCATAAAATTGCTTATTTTGAATTACTTTGAACGACCCATGACAATCCCAATGAACTGTATAAAATTACGACTGAATCATAGTTTTTATATACAGTGTGTCCCCGGATAGAGGTAACTATACTTGTAAATTTTCTTATTTTGCATTTTAAGAAAAAAAGTCATTCTTTATAAGAAGTTTTGCTTATTATGAAAAGTATGTAGGAATATTTAAAACTTCTCAATAATGTATAGGGTAGGCAAAAATTTGGTATCACTATTTTTATTTTTGATAAACTACCCTTCGTTTTTAAAAGTTGACAAAATGTTACTAAAAAAAGTTACTCGAAATTAACAATTAAGACTCTATACAAAATATCAAGAAGATCTTTCCAACTTTGTACAATTCCATTCTTAGTGAATGTTTATCCGAGAAAATACATTTTCTTTTTAATTTTCTAAACTAGTCCACAAAAAAATACATTTTCGTGGACTAGTACATGTTAATTGAATTATTATTATTTACTTTCTTGCGTTTTTTTATAATTAGTGCTTTTGTTCAAGTAAAAAATGATGTTATAATTAAAGTACACGGATCTTCTTGATATTTTGTATAGAGTCATAATTGTTAATTGCGAGTAACTTTTCTTAGTAACATTTCGCCAATTTATAAAAAAAGAAGGGTAATTTAACAAAAAGAAAAATAGTGATTACAATTTTTTGGCTACCCTGTACATTATTAAGAAGTTTAAGCAAATTAATAAACAAAACTTCTTATAAAGAATGACTTTTTTTCTTAAAATGCAAAATAAGAAAATTTACAAGTATAGTTACCTCTATCCGGGGACACACTGTATATCATTAAAATCATTCATAGAGTTTATTGGGAAGTTTGTCACAAAAAAAAAAAAAAAGAAAAATTACGTTAAAGCATTGCGAAAGGATTCTTGTTGATGTCTACCATTAGCGTTGTTAAATGCATTTTTAGATTTGTTTCTCAAATGTGTAATAATCTTACAACAAAGCCGAAATAACATTTCATGATCCAGTTTCTTAATATGTAAAGATAATAACTCGATTGTCGCAGGTAGAATTTCTAAAGTATCGTCGGAGCAAACACAACCATATTGAAGATCCACATGATCAGTTAAAATTGTATCGTTGGGATTCACTGCATGATGATTAATCCAATAAATGATTTTCAATAACGTATAACTACTTTTCACAAGCAGAAATTCAACAGCTTGCGCAGTATTCGATAAATCCATATGGTCAATTACCAGCTTTAAGAAATTTGAACATAATTTTAGTAATTTTGGATCACACTGTATGATAAAATCGTCTTTCGCTCTTATTAACAAAATTGACTTTTTTTCAGGTAGTTTGACAAATGTTGACATTTTTAACAGGTTACCTACGTGATAAAAAAAATAAAAAATAAATAAAATATAGATTGCATAATTAAGAAAATTTGACGTACTTACAAAAGACGCTACAAAATTTGATTTATTGACTTAATAATTTGATTAGTAACGACGGATTTAGTAATTATAGTAGGGATGTAGTATGAAGTCCTACTTTAGACGAGGGAGTGTATCAAATTTGTGGGAAATTCAAATAGAACGTTAATATTTCGTGTGTTTTAGATTTTAATATTTCTATATCCGTGGTTTTAGATTGCCTCAAGCAATATGCTTGCTTTTGATTGGCTGCTTCTGTTCGCACTCTCAATTGCGGGAACATTTAAATGGGTAGCAAATTTTTTAATACAATTTAGAAATTAATTACAAATATAATATTTTTACCTAATTACCCTTGGATGAAGGAATATACCTTTAATATTCCTGTGACCGACTAATTACCTAAAGAATATATCGTAAATAATTCGTAAAATAATAAAAATAAATCTTCACTTGTTTAAATTAAGATTAGGTTTACGGGTACATTAGTTCAATACATAAATAAGTAATAATTTCCCTAAATATATTTTTACATAAATTTCATATTTTAAAAATTCTATAATACGTTGAAATAAAGTATTGAAAATGAATCCACGTATTTTCGAGACATTCTTAAGCCTTCTTTTGAATTTCATTAGTTAACTTATAATAGTCGTAACACTAGGATTGAAGATTGAATATTCACTAAATTGAATAGAGGCTTTGAGCATACTTTCAGCATGCGCCTTTGTGAGACTCAACCCACTCGGTTATACTCCATCCCTTTTAAAATATTCCTAAATCCATGTTCGTAACTTACTAAAACCATGGTAGAGGTAAACAAGGTATATATATGTATAAACCATGATAGAACTAAGCAAGTTAAAGTGGCCACTGACAAATAATTTATTTATTAATTTATTAATGATTAATTTTTATTTCAACAAATATAATTATCAATTAATTAAAATTATTTATTAATTTAATGAAAATATATATAAAATTTATACAAAATTAAAACTTGTTTATTTATTTTAAATTTTCTTCGAATACCGCTATTTGGATTCGGGATATGTGGCACTGTTTACTGTATAATAATGTAACTAAAACATTTTCATTATGAGACTCATGGTTTTGTCAGAAGTTAAATGACTTGTATATAATATATGACTGTGGTTCGATGTCAATCGACGCCATCTTAGCTTGTTCTCGCTTCATGATTAAAATGTAGAAAACGTGAATACGTTTTAGTGAATAATCCTTGATTTTGGTAATGTAAAGTTTCTTGATTTTAGTAATGAAAAAATCGTTCAGGTTTTTGCAATTTTTTACGAGACAACTCAACATTGCAAATATGTAAACCAAACATTAATCAATTTGATAGTTCGAACGTAAACAAATAGCCTTAGCTCATCTATTACTAGATACGCCCAACGTGTACCAAGCATGTACATTTTTGCTTCACATAGAAGATTAACAAAGACAACAATACTATATTCAAACATCTGACAGAGAAACACAATAACAGAGCATATTCTTGAATGCGCATGATCGTATAGATGGAAGCTACTTCAATATTTACTGTTTAATTAATTCTGTGTAAAAGTTATAACAAAGTAGAAAAATTTTTCACACTGAATTTGTACTTTTATTAATTAATTTTAAGTAATTAAAAAGTAATTAATCACTAAAATAATGGTTTAGTTGAATTGTCCAGCCAATAAAGTTACGGACAAAAAAATATTTGAACCATATTGAAATTTCATGAATATTCCCTATTATCTCAGATGTTGGCACGTTTAAAATCGTTTAACGCTTAACGCTCAGTCTATGTAACTTAATGTTCTGAGTAACATATACAATCAGCGTTGCCGACTCTACTAACTTTAAGGTAGATCTAGCAACTTTGAGTATTCTTAGAATAGAAAGTTGGTAAATTACCAACTTTGAATAATTCAAAATAACTAGATCTAAGATTAGAGCTTAAGATTAGATCTACTAAATTTTAAGCAGAATTAGCTGATAAGCTTAAGATTAGATCTACCAAATTTTAAGCAGAATTTGCTGAAAACTACCAACTTTTTAAATCATATCTACCACATAGACAGATTTTAGGTTGGTAATGCTGTATACGATATAAATATTTGAAGTATTCTAATTGGTAAAATAAATGATTTAAGATAGAATGTTGCAATCTAGTAGTCGTTGTCGGGTTTGAGAAATAAAACAAAGTGAAAAGAATCAATAATTATAATATCGTTTTTATTTGTAATTATAAATGTACATATATAATATTAATAGGTATATATCTATGCATATTTATTTGTACTTATTTTAACAAAATTGGCAATCACAGAAAAATGTTACATTTATTATTTTATTCTCTACTTCTGTTCTACAAAATAAATAAATAAATAAAAACTTTTTAACGTGTCTTGTTTGTATTCTACGTATTTTATAATCATAGTAATAATATAATAATAATTATAGTGTACAAGATGTTACAAATAGAAGGCTCGATGACACTATGAATTACACTGAAAAAAATATTCTTAATACCAACCGATATGAGACTGTCTAGTTATCAGACTAGACATTTTCCACACGTCAGACGCTCTCGATTTGTTTACAATTTTTGCGAGGTGCAAAGCCAGAATCATTCTAACACTAACATGGGCTTACCGAGGAAAGTATAGGCCAGGTCATATGTCCTTCCTGGACCTGGATTTTTCATTAATCCACCCTGCCCCTCTAAACCAAAAATTCTTGTTTTGCCACCACTGGCATGTTATCGTCAACCAATAATTTAACTTCACCGGGATCCATAAAATATAAATAGTCAGCTTATTTGGCGATTAGATGAGTATTTTTTGAGATATCTCCTAAATAGCTTCGAAAAAAAAAGTTTTCGTACATGATTTTAGCGATATCTCAAAAATAATCCGCCCAATCAATAAGGAACCCAATTTTTTATTTTTTGGGTGATAATTACCCTACATACCAAGTTTAATCAAATTCAAAACCAAAATTTATTGTTCTCGACTTTTTCAAAGGGGTATGCACTCTTTTGAAAAAATTCCAAAAAATTGGCAAATATTATTTGGTCTCCGATTTAGAAAAAATCGGGTACCTTCGACGATTTTACGAATAATTTCTGAGATATTGAAACACATCGTTTTCCCTAAAATGTCGAAAAACCTAATAACGATAAAATTTCCCGTAAAAAATCATAATTTCGTATTCAGCGCATTTTTATGAAAGCGCATGTATATGAAATATACCAAGGTATACTAAGTTTAGTCCCAAGTTTGTAACGCTTAAAAATATTGATGCAATAAAAAAATTTTTTTTATAGGTGTTGATAAAATCACCTAATTAGTCCATTTCCGGTGGTCTGTTTGTCTGTCGTCTGTCCGTCTGTCATCACGATACCTCAAAAACGACAGAGATATCAAGCTGAAATATTTATAGCGTGCTGTGGGCGTAAAAAGTGAGGTCGAGTTCGTAAATGAGCAACATAGGGCAATTGGTTCTTGGGTCCGCAGGACCCATTTTGTAAACCGTTAGAGATATAAAAAAAGTTTAAATGTAAAAAATGTTCCTTATAGAAAAATAAACAACTGTTTGAAACATTTTTTCGTAAACATCACTGTTAACCCGCGAGAGCGCAAATTGTATTGTATGTATTATATGGGTGTATCAGTTATATATGTGTGACATGTATGTATTTGTAATGTGACAGAGTAATCAACACTGTCTATACATGGCATTTCAATAATTAACTCAGTCAATTGTTTGTTTTCACTTGTTTTACATAAAAATAGTCAATAAACTGGCCTCTTTAAATTTGTGACATAATAAAATTATCCTCGACCGAGCTACTCTAATCTATTTAACGTTTGTGTTTGATGACAGTTGACGTTTGTGTGTTAGTACACACTGTATCTAAAGAAATGAATTAACTTCTAGTCTACATATTATTAATAACACTAGATACTTCTTTTTTTAGTAAATTGCAGTTTGTTAGTCTTGCTTCTTCCACATGATTTGTTTTTATTACTTTATGTATGGATTGAGTAGATATTTGTTACCATTCAATATAAAATGACGGACTGTACACTCATCACTCATCATGCCTTTAGGCATCCACCTTGTACAATTGAAGTCTTCCTCCACTTTTTATTAAACTAGTTATTGTCAGATGGAAAATGATCACTCTGACTGAAAAATTTTATTTAAAACTATACTTTAAAATTATTCAATTCCGATTCAGATCGGAATTTATAATCCGCGAACCAAAAAAAGAGATGTTTGACCGCTCTGTGTCTGCCTGTCTGTCTGTCCAAATGAACTGATTTTAATTTTGTTTTGTTTTATTTGATAAGTTATTTAATGGAGGGTGTTCTTAGCTATGTTTCATCCCACATTTACTTTTGTAAATTTTGTTAGCGAAAAAACTAACATCTTACAAGTTTATTAAATTCCTCACAGTTTTGCCCACGTAGGCAAATACACTGTACAAAATATTTTTCATGGTGTCATTTATTTTGTAAATATCTCCTTTGTAGGTTAGGTTAGGTTCGGTTAGGTTATATTTTCTGTCCATGAAAGACACTCTTAGGCTATAGAGCCCATTGTGATACCATATATGTGCTTTACCACCTTTCTGCTGATAATTTCATTTATCAGTTCCTCAATTTCAAAGGCTGAGTGCACCTCCTTCACGCATATACCATGCACTACACCAGCCCATCACAACTATTAACTAAATTAATTTTGTTGCGACGGTGGGAATCGAACCCGCTACCCTAAGCATACCGTTGGTTAAGACAAAATTGGTCACGCCTTAACCAACTGAGCAAATAGGGCGACCTCCTTTGTAGGAATGCACTATATCTCCGAGTTCATACTCCAGCCCGTATTCAGCCAATTTTCGGGTGGCTGTGGGCGTATCCATCACCATTTTTGAGAACTGGATCCGCGCCAGAGAGACATTGGAATCGACATCAGTACAAGGGTCTATTATTTTTTAATGTACCTATGTCTGATTTTCAGTGATTGAATAAAAAAATAAATAAATAAATTGTTAATTATATAATTATATGGCAACGAATTTAATGAAATCACAGATTTTTTTTCAGTGTTCAATTCGAAAAATTTAATTTAATATTCAAATAAATCTACTTGTGAGGTATTAATTATTAACCATCTATTCTTAAAAATTTTAGAAAAATTAAAAGTCAAGTGTATTTATTTAACTTAAGGTTACGTAGTATCTAACTAGAATCTATAAGAACGTGAACTGAAGCTATACAAAAAGGTCTGAGTTGAACTTTGTTTTTACTTAGGTCTAGCTGTTACCCGGTCACTGTTTTTTTAAACAAATACCTATACAATATTACACCTTACATCCTTAAAGGAAGTTCGAGAAAAAGGGAAGGAAATTAAGCAATCAGGGATGGTTTCATTTTCTACATCAAAAGAAGGATTAAATAAGGCTGGGAAGGGGTTTCATTTAAAGGTTTTTATTATAATTTGACTACGGAATCCTAAAAAATGTATATGTATAAACATACCATATAGACCAGTATGTTTTGGTACACTCTTATTCGAACTAACAAATTTTTTTGGGTTTTGTATAGATGGGACTAAAAAAACGTTGTCTGATCAATTTACAATTTTGTTCTAACGTAATCTATGTTTCATTTTGGAGATAATTTATATTACTTGACGCGAAACTTAATATAAGATTCGAAAGCGGTTGTTTTCGAGTCTAAAAAGTTATATTTGAAAAGTTTTTAGAAACGTAATTTATCTTGCTACTTTTAACATATTTGTGTAAAAAAATTGCCTGTTTTTTTAAAAACATTTTGGATGCAAAAAATTGTCTGTATTTACAAAATTCTATAGGTGTGCCAACTTGGGGATAAAGCGGTTATTATCGCGATAAATTTTAGACTATTTATCCCAATAAAACTTTTCTGACTTTATTCTTTTAAGACCCATCTAAAAGTTAAAAAAATTATTTGATCGATTAGTTTTTTAAACCTGTTCGGGCCTTGCCCGAATGTGACGGGCTTAGAAGGTTTTACCGGGTGGCCGGGCTTTTGAAAATTTTTCCGGGTTACCGCGTGGCCAGGGTCGAAAAAACGAAAATTAGCATTAGGCATGATTGCTGAATCGCCACCACGATGGATTTGATCTCAGCAACTAGAGTAATGAGAATTGATTTTGTTCAAGATTTTAGTGTTTATAGGACTTTTCAGCTTATTTTGTTGGTATCACGATAAGAAGTCAGTTGTAAAACTTTTACATTCGTTCTATTTGACTCACGTTCGTGCAGAATTTTCATGTTTGTTCGTTTTGTTTGAGTCATGCTTGTGTAAAATTTTTATGCCTTGTGATTAAATGTTGATAGATACTTAAGGATTAATGCCAAAACAAACGGACTGATAGTTTTCGTGCAAAATGATGGACAATATGGACAAATTTCTAATATATTTATATTACTTTGTACTTATAACTTTGATGTAGTTGAAATAAATTAAATATGATGAAATTGGAGTTTTTTCAAAATCCCGCTTCTCAACAATCCTCTTCCCACAACACCACCTTCATAATGTGTCGAGCGAGAGACCTAGCCGAGGTGGCAACCCTAGCGCTAAGTTTTTTTAGTAGTGTCGTGCGCCAATATAGACTAGACTTATATTTATTTCAAAGAAAAATGTTATTTCCAATGAATACCCAAGAGATTTTTAATGTTACTACCGAACGTGTTAAAAACTTCATTTTACGGAACATTTAAATGTTATATTTCAATTTATTTATTATTTTTTAAATAAAGACCTCAACACAAAACATCATGCAATGTCTAATGAACAATTTTTAAAGGTTCCTTCTTTGTATCATATTATACTTCTATGGAGAACGGATAACATTTTATTCTTTGAAAATATTTCAGTATCATAAACATCAGGCAACCACATTAAAGCCTTGATCGAGCCAAATTGAAGCTCTTACATATATACAATTAAAGTATTTCTGCCATCTATTGAGCAAAATAAAAAAGGATTTGGGTGACTTAAAACAAATGAACATATGTGTCAAAAATAATATTTAAATTATTTTTCAAACAATCTCATTACAAAAACAAAACAATGTCATGTGTCAAAATACATTTTAAAAAACCCTCAAAAAGGTATAAAGATTGTCAGTTTTTTTTACTAAAAAAATTTGTTAATAAATGTTATAATTGATAAATTCAAAAGTATAAAGCACTTTTTATTCCTGTAGGAAAGTATCTTTTTATTCCTGTAATGGGACCCGAAAAAGGAATTGTTTTTCACCGTTTTGATACGATAGAGGAGATTCAAGCCGCAATGAAGGCGGAACTGAAGACAATCCCGGAAAGTGACTACAACCAGTGTTTCGAAGATTGGAAAATCTGTTGGCATAAGTGCATTGCATCGGAAGGGGATGAAATTGATTTGGAAGAATAAATAAAGAATTTTCAAAATAAATACAATGTCACCTTATTTTTTGGGCATAATAGATAAAAATACCGATCTTCCTGGTACTGAACCATTAAGAAAATTGAAATTATTTAATGACGTAAATACATTGTAATAGACATGTTCAAAAAAAAAACCTGGAGTGATTGACGAAAATACACAATTTTTTTATCATAAATATATCATATTTATTTATATTTTTATTTTAACAGTACGTGTCTGATTAAATAGATAAATGTTACTCGAAGTTAAAAGGTGAGGTTACTTTTTTTACTGGATAATATTTCACAAGGCACGCTATTTATCCTTTTGGTTGTTTAATAATTGCAGCATAAATTGTGTATATTTTGCGTCCTTACAAAGTGGCCTGAAATAATCTTACTAGTACGATCAATAGAGAATATTCATGTATTTTTTTTATTTATTTTTGATTCATTGTTTTACACCGTTATAACATAGTAAAAATATAAATACTGTTTAAAAATGCTGTAATTAAATGTAAAAAAATATTTAAAATAGAGAATAATTTTGAGATGTTTAAACGCAGTCATTTTGGCGCTCTCTGTTGATGACGTATTAATATGTGATCTGTCAGTTGGTGACAGTTCAATGTATAATTTACACACGTTATTATTAAGTTTTCTAATAAAAAATCATAGAAAAATATAAGTCAATGTAATACCATACAAAATATAAGTAATTAATACTATACAATAATGTTTATTGTACAAAAATTAATTGATTGAGTTTAAAAAAAGTTTTCATCATGAAGGAAATTTATCACAGATTCTGTTTATGCAAAAAAATTAATTTACGACGCTTTCCAAAAAGAAAACATAAAAAAAACCTTGATTTTGTACGTTTAAACGTCAAAAACTAGTCAAATGGACGTATAAATTTTATCTTTTACAATATTTTTAAAGCATTTAAAAACATTTACGTGATATAAATATTATTTTTATTCATAGCTTAGATTTAAATTTAATGAGTATAAATTAGTTGCTAACTTGAATTCATGTGACGGCCGAACTACTTTAAAGCGAAAATCGATATCTCTAATCTACTTTAAAGCAAAAAATCGATATCTCTAATCTACTTTTAAGCAAAAAATCGATATCTTTAATCTACTTTAAAGCAAAAAATCGATATCGTTAATCCACTTTAAAGCAAATCATCGATATTCTCGAGATGTGTTCAATTTTTTGGACCACACTTACCAAACAATTATGTATACTAATATTTTACCTATAACGAATAAAATATAATATGTATATTTTTTTTTGCGTTTGTTTAAAAAAATATATTCAATTGTTTAGTGGCTGACTGGTTGGTGCTTTGGTGGTGGCTATTAAAGTTCATTGTATAAAAAAAAAGTTCGTATGTGTCTTTTTCATGGTAGAATCCAATGAGTCATAATCTGTGTATATTTAGGGGTAGCACGTTTAGTATGTGAATAACATTATTATTGTATACATATTAGTCTAGGGTATAGTGGTGTACTCGTGTGAAGTCTCTGAATCCCTATCCAGCCCCTCCCTATGTTGCCCTTTCGAGACGAAACATAGGAGAACACTCAATGGAAAGGTATATATCTTGGCGAAGGCGTCGCCAGCCGATGACAAATAGGGGTCCAAGTTGATTTACGGAGAATAGGAATGGTATGAATTCTAGGTATGTTCAAGTAAAATTATAGGACAAAAAACGCAAAAATTTAGTTCCATTTTTCTCAAAATCTTTGAAAATTAACTTCAGCGATTCTAATTTCATACTAAATCTATTCGATAATGTTAAGAAGGTTAAAGGGGTAAACTTTTGGAAGAAAATTTTTTGTTTAATAATTCGTGGGTTCTTTTTGAATCTCTAAAGAGAGGCAGCTATCTGCCGCCCATGCAGAATATTTCAGGATTATAACAGACCCAATACTACAAAAATTATGAATTCGTTTTTTGAATAAATTATGTTGAATTAATTTTTCTTAAACGCGCGTCATTATGCCCTGTGCTATATGTAATGCATGGTACGAAAAGATCGATATCGTGCAAATGACAATCATGAAAAATAAATGTAAAAATATGATATGTACTGGATTTATAGGGATGAGGTTTGGCAGATTGGCAGAATTGGCCTTGAACTAAGGGCTGTAAGTCATGGTAATCGAAAATCGAAAACGTTTGGCCTGTTTTAACTGACAACAAGTAATGAGGAATTACTATGTTCGACTGAATGTTTTTTTATACCATGTATATATGAAATATATCAAGGTATACTAAGTTTAGTCCCAAGTTTGTAACGCTTAAAAATATTGATACTACCAACAAAGTTTTGGTATAGATTTTCATAAAATAACCTAAGTAGTCCATTTTCGATTGCCCGTCTGTCTGTCTGATAACACGATAACTCAAAAAAGGAAAAAAAGATATCGAAGTGCAATTTTTACAGCGTGCTTAGGACTTAAAAAGTGAGGTCGATTTCGTAAATGAGCAAAATAGGTCAATTGAGTCTTAAATCTTAGGGACCTCTTGTATACCGTTAGAGATAGACTTCCAGGAAAAAAAAAAAACTTATAAAAAAATAAACAACTTTTGTTTTAAATTTATCACTTTTCAGTTTTCAGTGCGACTGAAAGTGGAAAACAATCCTGTATATAAATAAAAATCTTTTCCTAAAAATTAATTCAAATTTATTAACACGAAATTCTAATCTACTTAATTTGTAAGCTAAAAATAAATTTACCGAGTTATTTTAAACGGTATACCAGTTTTTATTAACTTTCTGATAGAAAGTTATTATTTGCTCACCGTAAATCGTAATAACAAATTTTACAATAATGTTACAACTTGTGTTTAAAAAAAAGGAAAATCTAAAAATAATTTCGTGTCCCCAAATTTTATCCAATTTTGGTAAAGCAAGTATTTAATTCTACTAAATTTGGGTCATACTTTTCAAATTTGTGATCAAAATTAACCTAGCTATAATAGGTTTCAAGAATATGGAATCCTAATCCCGGAATTGAGCACATAAGTGAAAGCTAGTGTAAAACTGACATCACAGCTAAAAAGAATGACCCAAAATTAGTGGGTTTAAAAAAAAATTCCATGGAGATCGGATTAAATTTGCCTGCGTTAAAAAAATGGAATATTTTAACTTTATGACGTCATCAGAATCCAAAAACTTTAATTTTGCTCTATCACATCCAAATTCTATCCAATTTTGGTAAACAAAGTATTTAATTCTACTAAATTTGGGTCATACTTTTCAAATTTGTGATCAAAATTAACCTAGCTATAATAGGTTTCAAGAATATGGAGTCCTAATCCCGGAATTGAGCACATAAGTGATAGTTAGCGAAAAAATGACATCATAGCTTAAAAGAATGACCCAAAATTTGTGGGTTTCAAAAAAATTCGGATAACATCGGATGAAATTTGCCTATGTTATAAAAAAAATCGAATTTTTTAACTTTATGACGTCATCAAAATCTTAAAAATTTAATTTTGCTCTATTACATTCTAATTTTATCCAATTTTGATAAACCAAGTATGTAGTCCAACTAAATTTGAGTCATACTTGTCAAATTTGTGATCAAAATTAACCTAGCTCTAATAGGTTTCAAGCATGATTAGTCCTGGTCCCGGAATAAAGCACCTAAGTTATAGCTAGCGAAAAACTGATATCACAGCTAAAAAAAATAGCCCAAAAATAGTGGGTTTCATAAAAAATTCCAATAACATCGGATCAAATTTACCTGTGTTATTAAAAAAATCGAATTTTTTAACTTACGTCATCAGAATTCAAAAAATTTAATTAAAAATGAAATTAATCAGTTTGAAGAACTACCCATTTCCTACTCGGGACAGTGTCACAATCAATTTTTTCGAATGTCTCTGTATGAAAAATATAATGTCTACACGTGTTCTAAATCACATGTTGTAAAGAACACTAAAAAGATATTTTAAGATATTTAAAGATATCTGTGAATCGAATCTTATCACGTTTATTTATTTTTTCGAACTGTTGCAACTTATATACTGTCAACATATTATATACAGTTCTAAAAGTTCTTTTTGTCTAATACAAGTTTGCTCAGATATTCTAATAATAAAACTTTCAAACATATAATTTAAAACAAATGAAAACAAACAATTGACTGAGTTAAATGTTGAAATACCCTGTATAGAATGTGTTGAATATCAGTGCTTACATTATTCCAGACGATTTTTTCATTTTTTCCCTAGGCCTTTTTTCAAGGGTACTTCCCTCTAGGCCAAAACAGGATTTTTGGGGATTTCTCAAAAACGGTTCTAACGATTTCGATGAAACTTGGCACAAGGCTGAATCTTAAGGTGTTCCTAGGCTTGGTATAAGCCACATATCCGGGAAAATATGTAAAATCGAGAAGGCCCACATCCTAGGAAAAACCTTTCCAAATACAGGAAAATGGGATTTTCTAGGGAGATACTGAGGGCACAGCAGTGAAACTTCGTATCAGGGTTTATATCAATAAGGTCCTAGGTTTGATATAACTCCTCTCTGAGACCCCTCCTTCTGGGCCCGTGAAGCTGGAGGGCATGAAATCGTCAAAAGTGGTCAAATAAACCCTACCCAAAATTAATCGAATATTACTTAAAATGTCTTTTTAAGTAACTTTTGTAACTTGGTAATCTTTGCTTAACCTCATCCTTACCAAACTACATCCTTCTAAATATTATATTAAATCCAATAAATACCTAAGCCTGTTCCTCATTACAAGAATAATATATCAATTTTAGAATATAATAAAGTCTTGTCCGTTGTTTCAGACCGTTTATTTTATTTTATTTGACCGGATAACTAAATGTCAAGGAACATGAAAAAAAAAGTATGGAAATCGGTATTGTCCGACAGATTATCTACAATTAATAATATTTTCCGTCTTATTTATTCAACTATCAGTAGTATTTATTCTTTGCCATCGATACAAACTTATCGCATTAAATTATATACCTTATACAATGATTCATACTTATGACTTCAAATAAATACGCTTTTATTTCTAGGAAAATTTATTTGTAAACTATAAAGTATCGATCACACTTTAGTCATGACTAAAACATTGTAAACTTTTAAACACAAACAAAATTTTATTTACTTACTAGAGTGATACCCACCCGCTTCGCTGGGTTTAAAAGTAAAGATTGTGTAAAGATTACTCCCGCTTATCCCTTAAATGTATAATAGTTGTAATTATTCATTGAGTGTATCAGAAAAGATGGCCGTGAAATATTTTATATTGACTATTTTTACAGAAATCTGTAATTTATGGTAATGTCAAATGACTACTCTTACAGAAATCTGTAATTTATGGTAATGTCAAATTAAATTAATTTTTTTAATTTTTTTAAATATATCTTTATAAATTATATCTCATGTGTTATTCTGATATATCAGCTATATTGCTGTACAGTTTCATTAAGAGCCATTCGCTAGTTTAAGCGTGAAAGCGTAACAAACAAACAAACATGCGTACTTTCTCATTTATAATAATTATATAGAGATTTTTTTAATGAAGCATATAATATGGACAAGTAGGGTTGCCAACCTCTACGTAATTATATTCAGTTAATAAGAGGGTCATTTCACGAGACATGACCTCTAAAACTATCATAAAAAATTAATCATTTTATTCTCTTTGTTTACGAATTATAAACATAGACTTTAAAAACTTTTCGAACTCTCAACTTTTTCGGTTACATTCCTTAAATAAAACACTTAACGTCCGGTAGCAAACTGTTTGAAGAGGTGGTGGTCAAATAACTCTGAGCTTTTGTTCAGATTTAAAAAAGCTACAAAGCACAGCTACAATACCCTCAATCGATTGAGCTGAAATTTTGTATACACGTTCAGTTTGGATGGCAATGCATTTAAGCATGGTCTGATTTTTCCATCGCTTCCATTTGTCAAGGAAGAGAGTTTCAAAATATTAAAAACTGAATAAAGCATTGATGTGTACGATTGTTACAGATTTATAGCATGTTATTCAATGCCCTTTTATTTGACCTTTTTGAGTGAATGTGTCATTTTATCGATTAATATGACAACGTTTCTTCGAATTTAACATAATTTGTTAAGAATTACTCGTCAGTTACTCATAATCACTGATTGTTCTGAACAAATTTTATTTATTTTCTAAATAATTTGAAAATGTCTTTCGTTAGGAGAAAATAAGGTTATTTTACAAGCTTTTATTTAGTTTCACCTGTCCCGTTGTCTGTCTGTAATCAAATCTTGCAAGTCAAATTTTATCGCTTCCACTATATTTGATATATAAACATTTTTTTTAGTCTTAAATTAAAAATTTTAATAAAAAATACTTTTTAAGGGGCAAGCTTTTATTGTACTAAAAAGTAGAAAATAATTTTATCTATACCCGACTATTTTTAAAAGCTTAAAGCGCTCAATTTCTCACATGCCTAATTATTTTTCGATTCATTCTTGATATTAAGCGCCTCAAGCGCCTTAAGCCTCAATATTACATTTAACGTATTATTTGGAATGGAGAGGTGTATGCTTGTATTAATTTTTTTGTATTTGGTTGTAGTAGTGTACACTACAGTAAGCAGCAAAACTACTTTGTTGTATGCAGTGTAGTCTTATAGCTATGCATACAGGATGGGCCATTTTAATCTATACACCTAAATATCTCGTTTTGTAGTTAACCAATCAAAAAATAACTTTAAAAGAAGTTTTATGGGGGACATCATGTTCTGATTTAAACAGAATCCTCCCTTAGTGGTTGTTACAACACTTAGTCGTTAATGTGTTTGTAATAAGTATGCGGTTTTGTAAATAAATTATTTCCTTTTCTTGTGGAATACTAATATCTATTTCTATATGCGATTATAATAATTAATAAATGAGTTATTTAACCCTTCGGGGTATATTTCATTCATTTGTTCGATAGTAATTGACTTGCGTTTTTATATTTTAAAAACTTTTAAAAAAATAGGGTTAAAATTGATTACGTAAAGGGTAATAATTGTACAAAATCTTCGATTTGTTACCTGTTTAAGTTTAAATAAAAAAGGTTGCGAGTAAAATCAACAGTTTTTATATATCGGTGTCAATTTTAAACCATTCAGCTGAATTAATTTCAATGATAATAATTAAATGTTTAACTTCAATTTTTCTCTATTTGCTTTTCCACTTAATTAATTGAAAAAAATTGAAATAAAATATTTATTTATTGTCATTGAAATTAATAATGGATTTCAGATTTCATAAAGTTCATCTTCTTAACTTCATAAAGAATGTGCAAACATTATTTTAGAATTTTGATAAGCTCAAAAATGTAATTGTAAGCCCCGTTTTCAGCTTTTAAAATGGCTTTTTTGGAGTTTTTCCAAACATTAAACTGTTAGTATCTCGAAAACGAAGAAGTTTACGAAAAAATGTCATTTAACTGTTTCTGTAGAGGGGGGTATGTAAGAATTGGACCAGTGGGGTTTCTGGCAAGATCCAGAATATTAATCTATAAGCTTTTCTTTTCAAGAATCAATTGACAAAATGTGGTACTCATATTTTGCACACTCAACCCCATCCAGCGCCTGCTATAATATATGAGAAGGGCTCCACGAAGCTTCAATTAAAGTTTACAATTAAAACGAAAATTTGAGAAAATTTAATAATATAATAAATTTAATAATAATCACATTTCATATTTCCCTTTTACAAATCTATAAATTTACCTTCGACCAAAAAATTATATCGTTTAGATAATTGGTGCATATGTTTGATAGAAAATTGTTAAATATTACAAAAATTTGTTGATTTTTTTAATCGTGCTAAATCGATTACCTTTTATTACGATTTTTTACATATTTCGGTTAGTTTTTATTTGAACACGCGATAAAATGAATATTTTAGAAGAATAGAATCAACTTAAAAAAAATGCACTAAAAAGTAACAAATAATTATAAAATTAATACTTCTATTAATAGTTTACTCCAAATACGTAAAGCTGGGTTCATCCGGGTTGTATTAACTTAGGTTAGCCGTTTTAGAGCTTCCGTTATAAGAAAGATTATAATTTCGTCTTCTACAGTAAATAAAGCCGAAATTACATGTGTTCGGAGGAATATACACGGTGTAAACCAATTACGAGCACTCTAAAATTTCTAAAGTAATGATTTCAGAAAAAAAGTTGAAACATTCAAAGAGCCGTTCTAGACAATGATTTTGAAATTGACCTTTAAGTTGATCTTTAAGGCTAATTTGGATCTTACTTGAGATTTTAAATTTTAACATGTATCGAGATAAACTTGAATCTAAAGGTCTTGAAAATTGACTTCAAGAACTATGAAAATTAATTTCAATGACCATGAAAATCGACTTAAGAAACTTGAACTAAGACGAAAATCGATCTCGTCCATTTTCAAAATAATATACCTTGAATGCACGTTTCAATGTAAAAGTGCTTGATTCATTTTTGATTGCAAAAACACGTTTTCCTCTTCTTTCAACTTTGTAGTTAACTTTTTTTCTAAAACCATAATTTTCAGAGTAATTTTGAAGTATCAATGTTTATTTTTTACTCGATATTTATGAAAGAGAAAAGTTATTGAAATCTTAAATTTTTTACTTTGCTCTCCGAACGAAGAAACTTAGTATTAGTTTTTCCGACTTTGAAAGTATAAACAGGAAATGAAAATACTCAGAAATAATAAAACATGGTATGCTTACTCTAAGCGCTAGGTCATTTTTCGTATTATATGTGACTAAAGATACCATAAGTTTGAATTTTTTCAAAACTTTTACTCTTCTAAGCCAAACCCAGTTTTAGAAATTTGCCGTCCCTAGACAATTTTTTAAAAACTAGTCAAATTGACGTATAAATTTTATTTTTTACGATATTTTTAAAGCATTAAAAATCATTTACGTGATACAAATATTATTTTTATTCATAACTTAGATTTAAATTCAATGAATTTATATTAGTTGCTAACTTGATTAGTTATGTGACTGGCACCTAGAGCAAATAATATTTTTCAGTGCTGTTGGAGTACTTGACTGCGGAGAGTAATATTCTTTATAACGTGTTGACAATTAAAAATAATCCAAGCTATGAAAGTTAATCTACACAATTGTTAGATTGACATTTAATAAAATATATGTTAGGTAATAATTGTATCTCTTATCGTGAAAAACATAAAAACTATGATAAAATTTATCATAATTATTTAATACTACAGTCATTTAAAACAGATTATTCCACCAATTCTACATGCAAGATAAACTTTTGAAGACTTGTAGCGTTTTGTGAGTTAAATCCAATAAATAAATTACATCTCTAACAAGAGCACAGCATAATAGTCTTGAACTTTTTCTGCCCAGAAAATATCTCCAAAACTATTTGAGATAAAACAAGTGAAAACAAACAATTGACTGAGTTAACTGTTGAAATACTATGTATATACAGTGGTGATGACGGATTTTTTTACGTCATGTAAGTAGATAGTCACACAGAACTGATATTCCCATATAATACATACCATATAATTTGCACCTGAATGTGCCCTCAAGGGTAAACAGTGATGTTTAAGAGAAAATGTTTCAGACAAAAGTTGTTTATTTTTTCGGTGTGGCTATCCGCATAATACCGTCTACGGTCTAGACCGTCCACGGTATACCGTATACGGTCTATTTAGACGCGGTATGAAATTATTTTTGCCCTTTTATACCGTGGGGCCCTTATACCGTGCACGGTATACTTTTTCACGGTATACTCTTTATGCCGTCGAGCCCTTATACCGTGTGCGGTATACCGTCTATACGGTATACCGTCTACGGTATACCGTCTAAGCGGTATACCGTCTAAGCGGTATACCGTCTATACGGTATACCGTCTATACGGTATACCGTCTATACGGTATACCGTCTATACGGTATACCGTATTTAGACGCGGTATGAAATTATTTTTGCCCTTTTTTGCCCCGTGCGGTTAAAAACCTCGCACGGCTTGAAAATCTCTGTATAAACGCATACCGTGTGTTATAGCTTACCGTGTTCGGTATAAAAAGTCCATAAAATTTGTGTGACATAATTTATGGATGGTGCGACGTAAAAATTGATACGTGGATTGAGGGTAAGTGCAAAGGTCTTTTAGGAGTGTCAACTTCCCAGCAGTTAAGTAAGTGTCAAGATAGTACCTTTTGGAGATATCAACTTATCAGCCTTCCCTCCCATCCCTACTTTTAATGTAAAAATATGATGAATTTTTGCGGTTTTTAAGACTTTTACTCATCTCTACAAAATATGAAAAAACAAAAAAACTCAATACAACAAAAAACATTTTATATTAAACGAGAAGCACCTAATGAAAGGAAAATATGACTTTAGCCATTTACTCGTATATTTTAGTTTTCACTTTTAAATCCAGACTTTAAAAAATGGATCACTAAAGCGAAAATCATTCCACGCACGTCTAGCTGTAGAACACATCTTCTTAAAACCGTCAAACAAGTTGTTATAGATCGGAAGTCGTATATTTTATTTATGTTTTGTTTTGGAAGATTAAAATTTAAATTTTCATTACATAAAATCAGTTTAAAAAAGTTTTAAAAAGTGAGTGTACGCTCCACACAATCCGTAGACTGTAGTGACCGTCGTACACCTGTGAGTAACTTATAATACCCACAACACATAATATTGAATACGTTACGTTTTTTGAATAGTGAATAATAACAAACCAAGTATAATGCTAAAACGGCTTCACGTAAATTGGGCACTTTTCTTACGTTCTGTAACAAAATCCAAGATTATTGTATTTAATATACTCAGCTTTCGGCTCAAGGAAGTGCAAATTCAACAATATTTTGATCCTTGAAAAATTTTTAATTAGGAATTCAGCCTGACGACCAATTTCACGACGTCACCAGTCGATGGTAAATAGGAGGGCAAGTTGATTTATGAAGAATAGGAAAAGTTTGAATTCTCGGTATGTTCAAGTAAAAATATACGACAAATAACGCAAAATTTATTTTAAAATTAGACTTATTTAATCATAAATTTATCTGATCTCAAAAACTATAAAAGATGGTGAGTCGAAATTTTGTAGATAGCTTCATTGATTCTAATTTCATACTAAACTCATTCGATAATATTAAGAGGGTTAAAGGGGTCAACTTGTGGGAGAAAATTTTTTGTTTAAAAATTCGTAGGTGCTTTGAATAACTTTTGTGAATCTCTATCTACACTCCTTTGGCAACGCCCATGCCTCACTTCGAGTTTTATCAAAATTGAAGTCGCAACGTTTTTCTCAAACATCCCAAAAGTACCCAACTCTCCTAAAGAAATTTTCACTTCAAAAATTAAATTTAAAATTTCCCAGTACATGTGTTCAGTTTTTTAAATTTATTTCGGACTTTCCATATTGATTCCGGTAAATTCTTCTAGTGAATTTATTCTGAGTACAGCGTGAGAGAAGTATTTTTGCAAAACAATAAAGTAAAAGTTTAAATAATAGTTTTAGGATGAAATTTAAATGAAAGAATTGTTAAAATTTAAGAAGTGTAAAAAGTGCCCCAGTTAACTATCAACCACTTAAAGCACATATGCATTGGTGTGACGGGGGGGGGGGGGATGGTGCAGTCAGGTAGTAGGTAGGCTCTGAGTTTGTGTAAGTAAGTATAAACAACATAGAAGCATGGTACATGTGAGGACTATGAGGACATAAGGGGGTATAAAACGTGTATATATTTATACAAATAATAATATTATAAATGTAAAAACGATTGCCACTGATGTAGATTCACTGTTATTATGGGTCTTGCATGTTGTTTTTAAAAAGACAAAGTATAGTGTTATATCGTATAGCTAGTTTAGAGTATTGTATATGTGTGTGGATATATAGGCGAGTCACGGCCATATATAAAAACATTACATTTATGTAATGTATTTATATTACATGCCATAGTATATGCCGGTTGTGAAATCATTTTTAAGGTGTAACAGAATAGGTGAAATTCTTTATTCAAGACAATTTAATTCAAATTATTCATTCTGTTTTTAAACAATAAAATATTGTACAGAACATGTCATTAAAAGGGATAGGGAAAAAGAAAGAAAGGGGAAGGTTTGCAGCTAGGGCTGACTTTGTTAGGAACTATCCCAGTATTGGCCTCCCGGAAACATAATGGAAAACCATAAAAAACCATAATACGTAGGATAGCCGACATCTGATACTAAAAGATCAAATGCCTCCCTGGTATCACTCATAGTGTGATTCGGTTAAGGATTTGGAATACAAGTGGTACTTATATGAAGTACATAAAAAAAATTAAACTGTAAATTACATAAGTCAAACTAAAATATTTATAATTATATAATATATATAAATAGTACAACAAAAGCTTATCCCTTAAAAAGTATTTATATTAAAAAAAGTTCGAAAATTAATAATTTCCAAAACGCAACAATCTTTCAGAAAGTTTTAAAACTCGTTTTCAGATTTTCCGGAGGATTACGGTGTGGAAAATGAAATTTTTGGAACTTTTCCAGTAATTTGACTTTATCTTTATTCGATTGGTGAAAATCTTATCTTTTTAACATGTATAGAACAGAAAATTGTTATTTTTGGGTGGTTTTATCGATCGCTCTTTTAATAATCCACACTCAAGCAATTAAAATGCATTTAGGACAAAAATTTCAGCGGGATGTTATTGAGTTAGCTTTATACTACAAACAAAAATTTTATATACATTAAAAATTTGATTTTTTGAGGGATGAAAATCGTAAAAATCCCGGTTTTTTCAAATTTTACAATTTATTTACTCGAAAACTGGAGGGTTTAGAAAAAATCTCCAAATTGACCCCAATTAATTGATTCGGTCAATATTAGTTATTTGTTCAACAAAATTAATTTAAACAATATCGTATTGGATTACCCACTAGCAACCTACACTTTTACGTGCAGAAGCATGTTTTAAACGGGATCCTACATAAATTTTCCATGCCAAAATTAAGCATGTTCAATGATGGATTTTGCTGGAATGATTAAACATAAAATTAAATCAAAGTTTTAAAATGTTAACAAGTGACTCTAGCATCGACACGAACTACATTATATTTTATAATTAAAATACATTGTACAGTATACACAGAGAAGTGGATAAAACTTTTATATGTGATCCAGTGTCTAGTATTGTGGGTAAAGTTGTTTCAGTCAACAGAGAGTTGTTAGTACAGTTTGTACGCGAACAGCACTCAGTACTACTCAGTTCATGAGAGTCAAAACACAAATCATATGTATACAGAGTTACAGAGTTACACAGAGTTTACAATTTTACATCACAAGCTATCGTCTACGCTCTGTACAGTGTTCACTGTTGTGACTACATGTAAACAATTTTTATAATAGTATATACAACAAAAAAACATTTGTGAGGAAAAGCCACACGTGAAAAAATGAAAATGTGTATAATTTTATAAAAGTTTTCATACAAGATTTTTACTTTAAAAAAAGTTTTATTTTTTTTTAAAAAACTTTACTAAACTTGTGAGTTGTGTATAAACTTTCAATTTGCTATCGGGTCACGGTTCGTGTATGTTCGTGTATTTACTGTGGCAAAAAACACTATTCAAAAAAAAGTTTTTAAATAATGTTTTTTTAAAAAACCCTCCTAAATTTTGTGTTTTTTTCTGTTTTTCTGTGATTGTGATTTCTGTGTGAAATAAAAAACAACTCATTTTTGGTTTATGTGATTTTGTTTTTAATTAGCACCTAAAGATATATTATTTGAATTAATTACTTTTAATTGAAAAGGTAAGAGACCTTTAAATTTTTGTTTTAATTAGTTTAAGTGGGTTTTTTAAACTTAAAACTTTTTTTTCGTGCGATCCAAAATCAATTGGATTAATTTAACTTATTTTAAGATTTAAAAGTTTAGAGGTAGACAAGAATATTCAAGAATTGAAGAATAATACTCACCTTCGGTAGTGTTTGTGCCTGGAAAAATATTTGTCTGAGGAAAAAAAGTTTCTGGTTAAAATCAAAAATTTTTGAGGTGAAAAATGGATTGAATGAGAAATTTAGATTTTACTTTTGGATAGGCTTTCAAAAATATGTATTTCTTTTCTCGAAGCGAATATTTTGGAAATAAAAAATCGATATTTGCAACACAAAAAATAGGATTAAATTTCTGGTTGGTAATTTCAAAATTTTGATTCAGTGGTCTTAAAAACAAAAAACTACTCAAAGTTTACCGAAGGAATCTTGAATTGAATCCTCTACTATCATGGGATCTCGAACTGTGAAATAGGAATTTAAAACTTATACAGAACGGATTAATAAAAATAACGTGTATTTTTTTGAAGGTATTTTTATGGATCTAAAATTTTTTGGTATTTAAAGATCCAACGTAAATTCTAAGCAACTTTAATCGGATTAATTTGATTTTTAAGGCCCATTCAGAGGATAAATTTAATAAATTCCATTGCGTTTATTGGTATACTTTTTATCATTTGAAATTTGAATCTTTTAACGCCTACTTTTATAAAGTTATATCATATAAAATATGGTCGAATTCAGGATAAAATTAATCCTAAAATAGTAGTCATCGTATAATTTTATTCAGCTTAAAAAACTAAAAAAATTACTTAGATTAAAATTTAAACATTTTTTTCACCTGTTTGAAAAAGTAAAAACTTTTTTATTATGTAATAATATAGGTGATTCACAAATATGTGATATAACAAGTATGAAAACCAACAATTGATTGAGTTAATTGTTGAAATACCATGTATAGAAAATGGTGAATGTCAGTGTTTGCATTATTTTTTAGTAAAATAGAAAAGTTTAAAAAACCTACAGAATTATGGCGATCTTTCTTTTTTCGGTCAACTCCCCTGCCTTTTATAGTAATTTCGTTCTAATTTGGTCTCTTCCGGAAAAACAATGATATTTAAGAAAAAATGTTTCAAACAAAAGTTGTTTATTTTTTTTATAAGGAACAACTTTTATTCTGTACAATTAATAAGATGCGTCCTATCGACCCCAGACCTAGTTGACTTATGTTGCTGTTTTAAACGTGAGCTCAACGTAACATTTTTACGTCCGGAGCATACTATAAAAATACCCGCCCGATATCTCTTATCGTATTTCAGTTATCGTGTTCACAGACAGACGGACAAACGGAAATGGATAAATGGTTCTATATCCATGAGTATGAGTTCATATGTACATGCAATGTGTATAAGAAAGATATACTACTAATTGTAAAATTTTGTTTGATGAGAAAATTTCTGAAAAACCTATCTAAATTGTAATAAAATCAAAAGTCTCACTGATTATTATTTTTTGTTTTTGTTTACTTTTAATCATGCATACGATATTTTTGTTTCACTGAATTTAGAATCAGTCTGTAAATAATACTTCCAATTAAAAATGATATGATTTTGTTTATGATTATTTTAGATAATTATTATAAAAATAATAATATTATTGTTGACAATTGTTGACATTAATTTGGCTTATTAATTTTAGTTAACTTAAATATAAATAATTGTAATTATAGAATTACTTATATAATTTCTAATTTCACTATCAAGTTTCTAATCTACCAATCTTATACAAAATATTGGAAGGAGCTTAAAAAATTCCTGCATATACTGAAATGTTTCGAGGTTCGAACCATGGGCGTCGCCAAAAGGGGACAACTAGTGGGCATTTACCCCCCCCCCCCCCAACCCCAATATGCTCAGAAAACTTCTTTAGTATATAATTAATCAAATAAAATCAAAATCACGAGGAAAAAAATCATTAAGTTGATTTTTCCACCCTCATCTTAATGTATCCCGAATTCCCGATATTCCATAAGTCCCTACAAAAAGGGTTCTGGTCGTTAAAAAAAGTTCAAACGTTCAGTAATTGTTTTTTAGTAAATAATTTAGGGAATTTCGTATATTCTTGAGAGGAGAATAAATTTGTCTGCTAGCTTCCGTTCAGTGAAGGAGTTGAACTCAGCCTCTGAAATTGAGGAGCTGATAAATTGAAATTATCAGCGGATAGGTGGTAAAACATATGTATGGTATTACAATGGGCTCCATAGCCTAAGTGTGTCCTTCGTGGACAGCCAATATAACCTAACCTAACCTACCTAGAATTCATACTTTCCCTTTTCTCCATAAATTAAGTTGTCCTCCTTTTTTGCCATCGGCTGGTGCCGCCCTTGCCGCAACGTAAACTAAAGCTTATAGAAAAATTTTACTAAAATATTAAATAGTATTATTAAATTTCTCCTAGTTTTAACTTTTCTAATAAAAGCAATCTATTAAAACGTCTAAAGTAAACATAAATTTTTCGCGTGCTTCCATTTCTAAGAAAAATTCTTGTGTTTTCAAAATATAAAATTCACATTCTATGAATGAAACTAATCTCGATACGTGGAAAATGTGTAAAAAAAAAACATAAAATGAAAATCTAATAAGTTTTTTCTTCGAAATTTATAATAAAATGCATATGACGTATTACGTTTTTGCTTCCAATATTTAATTAAATTTATGAAAGATATCTCTAGCGAAATGACACTAAAAATTTTGTACAATATATTTTTTATATTATATATATCAAGGAATACTAATGGTAGGTCCACACCATACCAACTTCACAGAGACTTCTATAGAATTTTGTCTGCGCAAAAAATCAATGCAAACTAAAGTCCGTATGATAGTAAAGTCTGAGTTAAGGAGGATCCCTCACCAGTAAAAGAAGAAAATAAATTAGTAGAAAATGATCCAAATTTTTAGTATGTTGTAGTTAACGATACATATTATTAAATCAAAAATTTGGGTATCTTATCGATCAATTAAGAGAGTAATTCTTAATTAAAAAAATACACTAAATAACATAATCATCCTCATATCATGCTATGTTATTTAGTGTATATTTAATTAATTAATTACTCTCTTAATTGATCGATAAGATACCCAAATTTTTTATTGATTTAATAATATGTATCGTTAACTACAACATACTAAAATCATCTTCTACTAATTTATTTTTTTCTATTACTGGTGAGGGATCCTCCTTAAGAAGTCTGAACACGGAAGTTGGAAATATTTCCATATTAATGATAAGTTTGCACATACATTTCGTCATCATATTTGTACATATTTGTACAAATAATAGTCTGTATCGTGTGGACCCACCATTAGTTCAGTCCCAAGTTTGTAACCCTTAAAAATATATTGATGTTGCGAACAAAATTTTGGTATAGGTGTTTATAAAGTCACCTAATTAGTCCATTTCCAGTTGTCCATCTGTCTGTGATCACGATAACTCAAAAACGAAAAGAGGTATCAAGCTGAAATTTTTAAAGCGTTCTTACGACGTAAAAAGTGACGTCGAGTTCGTAAATGAGATACATAGGTCAACAGAGTCTTGCGTTCGTAGGACTCATCTTGTAAACCGTTAGAGATAGAACAAAAGTTTAAATGCGAAAAACGTAAAAAAATAAACAACTTTTACTCGAAACATTTTTTCTTCGTAAACATCACCCACCAGGGTACAAATTAGGTTAGAAACTAGAATTACTCTTATTACTTTGTGTGTAAGATTCACTATCATTATTTACGTGACATAAAAACAAACGATTGCGTAATCTTGTAGGAATATATCGGTTTTACGTCTATTAAACCGTAAATAATACACCCGTAAATCAGTTCACCAGCGATCACTCGACGATCTATAAAATAGTAAAAAATGATAACCTATTTCGATGATAGTTTAAAATTTCTATTTTCAACTACGCGTCAATCCTGTGATTAATATCCATAGGCGTTCTACGGGTTGGCAAGATGCTGTGATTTTCGGACCCTTACATTAATCATGTGATTTCGCCCACTTTCTGATCCACGAGTTGACTGAGTTAATTGTTGAAATACCATGTATTGACAGTGTTGATTACTCTGTCACATTACACATACATACATGTCACACATACTATACAATTTGCGCATAATATGCGCTATCGCAGGTAAACAGTGATGTTTACGAAAAAATATTTCAAACAAAAGTTGTTTATTTTTATTATAAGGAACATTTATCAATTTAAACTTTTGTTCTATCTCTTACGGATTACAGATGGGTTCTACGGACCCAAGACTCAATTAACCTATGTTGCTCATTTTTACGAATTCGATCTTACTTTTACGTCCTAAGCACGCTATAAAAATTACAGGTTGATATCTCCTTTCGTTTTTGAATTATCGTGATGACAGTGGGACAGGCGACAGACAGACAGACAACCGGAAATGAACTAATTAGGTGATTTTATCACCATCTATACCAAAATTTTGTTCGTGGCATCAATATTTTTAAGGATGTATGAGCATGGTAGTGGGGGCACAAATTTAAAAATAGATATTTTCAATTTTGATGATAAATTTATATTATTACTTGACGATATAAGACGAAAAGTAAGAATAAAATTTTTCGATATCTGGCTTAATTTTCAAAATATCGAAAATTGAAAATTTTGTTTAATTATTTAGCTTTCGATATTTCGAAAACCAAGACACATATCGAAAAATTTTATTCTTATTTTTCGTCTACATTCATGAAGTTATAACAAAATTCATCATCAAAGTTGAAAATAAGATAAAAATAATTTCAACCCTTAATCTACCCTGCTCTTACATCCCTTATATGGACGGTGACACTTAGTTTTTTTCTTTTCTAATTCATTGCTAATATGTTTACTTTCTATTAAAAAGTTTTTTTTAAATTTGTTTTCATTCATTCCAAATGAAAATTATCAAAAACTTCCAAAATATGTCGTTTTTTGAGATTCCTCCATAAGAGCTATGTATTTTATATCGATTTTTAATGACTTTTTTCTTAAAAATTTGCCCGGTTACCTATGCTGAAATTTTAACCACATATTCTTTGAGTAAAAGACTACCTACAAACAAATTTTGAGCCTTTAAATCAAACATTGTTGTCTTGCTCATACATCCTTAAGCGCTACAAATTCGGGACTAAACTTAGTATACCTTGGTATATTTTTCGTATACATGGTATAAAAACGTAAAAAAAAAAACGATTATTATCGAAAACAAACGACAAAAACACAATTTACATAACAATAATTATTTTAAAACAAAAACAACAAAATAACAAAATATACAACATTGCAATTAAATATCTTTTTTTTTCGAGTTGTTGTGTTCGTGTTAAAGCCCACCTGTTGTAATCTAAATGGAGCGAACAGAACATAATTTTTAATTTTGATAAGGCACTCGTAAAAATTTATTATTAATCTCAATTTTATTTTTGTGTCCAACCCAACGTTTTGTAACAAAAACAACATTATATTAGTAGGAGATGACATTTATTTATATGTAAAAGTACTAATCGAAGAGTAAAAAAGTACTAGTTGCAAAAAAAAAGTTCTTATAAGGTAGAATACACTGAAGAAAAAAAATTAAAATAATGACAACCTTATCCCGAAGTTTGCCGTTTCATATTGAAATACTTTCATCAAACAATTTCCTAATGATTGAAACAAGTACAGCTAAATATTTGTATTTACAATAGAATGGGATTGAATTTAAAATATGACTTCATTGATACAAAATCACTGAAGTTAAATAAACAAAATCATTTCTTCTATGAAAGAGATTGATTTTAGTTTAAAATCATGCATTTAATTGATTGAAAATAAAATTGTACTTAGTTGGAGTATGTATAATCGCGTAAATAAAGTGAATCGATGAATTAAAAGAAAATTCCTTTGCGTTTGCTTTAAATATAGAGTTTTGTTATTACAAAGGCATATCTGTCATGTCTAGCCAATATGCGGTTGTGTCAACTACATGAAGATTGTTACTAATTTACAGAGAGTCTAAAATAAACTTATTGACTATTTTTACAATATATAATATATTTTTATAGATTTATAACAATCATCGGTAGAAAGTTGGTACAGCGGTGGACTTGAGACACTATAATCAATAGTAATCCATCGGTCGCTAGTTCAAGTCCGACTCGGAGAATTCTTATTATTTTAATAAAACTGCTCATGCGCTTGTGTCAATCACATCACTATTTTGTTATAATATTTATAAGTGGTAGAACAAATCAAAATAAAGATTGTTTAAAGGTTAAGTTAGGTTGCATTGGCTGTCCACGAAGGACACACTTAGGCTATAGAACCCATTGTGATACCATGTGTTTTACCACCTTTCCGCTGATAATTTCATTTATCAGCTCCTCAATTCAGAGGCTGAGTGCACCTCCTTCATGCATATACCATGCACTACACCAGCCCATCACAACTATTAATTAAATTAACTTTTGTTGCGACGGCGGGAATCGAACCAACTGAGCTACCAGGGCGACAAGATTGTTTAAAACTATGTTGCAATTCAAAACAGCAATATTTGAAATTTGTTATACACTTTATGAAGACTAAAGTTTTTTTAATCTCACCCCTTCCAACAGACCACGCCTTAATTGATCAAAAACATCGGGTTCCTCAGTGTAGAAAAAATAAAACACTTGCTTTGTGACCAAAATCAAATCAACTATTAGGATTTTTATATAAAAATGCATGTCAGCTCCTAAACAATACACTCACATAAATAAGAGTTATAAATTTTCATGGCTATAAATCATAAAAAAAGTCTTATACAACTTTTTTTTTCTGTGTATGTTTATTGATAATAATTTTTTTTTTTGTTTTTTTGGAAAATATCTTTAATTATGGTCGTAAAATTTATTTTAAGTATGATACTATCGAAAATAATTTTCAGAAAATTTGCATTTTTTCTGGACCATATCGGTTGTGGTGGCATATCAACCCTTATACAAGAATTTCGTAAATTTCTCATAATTTTTTTCGTCCAATTGTCAACGGAATTTTTGCACTTTTTGGATCAAAATACCTATAGAAAACGATTTTTACTGAAGAGAAAATAATTTTTTTTCTAATGCCTAATTATTTTTCGATTCATTCTTGATATTAAACGCCTCAAGCTCTTATAAATAGTCGGGTATGAGTGACTAGATAAACTTATTTTCTACTTTTTAGTACAATAAAAGCTTGTCCCTTAAAAAGAATTTTTTATTATAATTTTTAATTTAAGACTAAAAAAAATGTATAAATGGCCTCTGAATGATACCTTCTAAGGAATTTTCATGCATCCCTGTATTTCATACTTAAACTCCCTAGCAAAAGGGTTGTGGTCGTTAAAAAAAGTTTAAACGTTCAGTTATTCTTTTTTGGTAAATATTTAATCCATTTTAATGAAAATTGTTAGGGTACAAGGCTTATAAATGTCTTTAAACGAATTTTTAAAATTGTTGCTAGCTTCAGTTTTCCTTCTTTAGAGTCCCTATGAATGAGATTTTCACCACTTTAGAGACTTGAACCTTTTTAAAATTTATTATTATTTTAGTATAAACTTTATACAAATTATTATTTTCAATTATATTTGAGTTTTTCAAATTTTTAATGATGTACAGGAAGTTTCGTATATTCTTGAGAGGAGAATAAATTTGTCTGTTAGAATTGTCTGCTGGCTTCCGTTCAGTTAATAAAATCGGTCTCGGATGGTACATTGTAAAAAAAAATTATACATATTTAATAAAAAAGTCTGTTCAATTGTGGGTACGCCGGTTTATTACGTTTTTAAATATACTAATCTGAATAGTAGTAAATTTTTTTTTTGAATTGTATGTATCTACAAATAATTGTAATTAAACTTTGAATCATTCGATTCATGAACTCACTTTTTTTTACTTCTATACACATTTTATTGTGAAATACTCACATGACTGCCGTATTCTTAATATTCACTTTTTTCGATATGTTGTTGTGGATATTATCGACTCAATTGAAATATTGCACAAAAAAAACAAGAACAGAGGAGGAGGTTGCCAAGAGAGGGTAGATATTGACAGCTGCCCCCTTTTGAGCTTCACAAAATTGGTTCAAAATACCCAGGAATTTTTTAACAAAAAATACTCCCAAAAGTTGACCCTTTTAACTATCTTAAATTAGAATCAATGAAGCTACCTACAAATTTCCAACTCAAGGACATCTATTTTAAACCAGGCATGGGCAAATGTGACTTACAGAAGTCCCTCGGACTCTTTACTTAACATACGAGTAAGTCAGTGTCAACCTAACCAGTGACAACCTAAAATACGAGTAAGACAGAGAGACAATACTTTTTTTTCTACCTATCTCATTACTATTAGAGAAACTGAGATAGGTAGAAGAGTCGTATACCCGTCTCGCTTCCTCCTCTTTGAGCAATGCGGACTTGGATAAAGAGACACACAATAAAGTTTATGACATACAATAAAGTTATAACAATGGTGACTTTGACTTAAAATAACTCGCCCATGCCTGTTTTAAACTGAGTGCCGCACATATTATCTCTTATCATCGTGGAATGACCCATACAACTCTTTAATTCCATTTTACTCGTTTCATGTTTTTTGAGAATTTTCTACGATTCTACTCTAAAAAACCTCACATTTGGTGTATGATGTGATGTATATGAAAGTTACAATTATAAGTTTATAATTTTTATACCATGCATATATGTAATATGCAAGGTATACTAAGTTTAGTCCCAAGGTTCTAACGCTTAAAAATATTTATGCTACCAACAAAATTTTGGTATAGGTGTTCATAAAATCACCTAATAAGTCCATTTCCGATTGTCCGCCCGACCGTCCGTCTGTGGGCACGATAACTCAAAAACAAAAAAAGATATCAAGTTGAAATTTTTACAGCGTACTCAGGACGTAAAAAGTGAGGTTGAGTTCGTAAATGAGCAACATAGGTCAGTTGGATCTTGACCTATAAGTCCGTAGGATCCATCTTGTAAACCGTTAGAGATAGAACAAAAGTTTAAATGTAAAAAATGTTTCTTATCAATAACTAAACTTTTGTTTGAAACATTTTTTCCTAAACATCACTGTTTACCCGTGAGGGCGCCAATTAGGCGTAAATTGTATAGTATGTATTATATAAATTGTATATGTATGTGCATTGTGATAGAGTAATCAACACTATTTATGCATTGTATTTCAACAATTAACTCAGACAATTGTTTTTTTTCACTTGTCTATGACTAATATTTAAATATGTAGTTCAATTTTCAAGTGCTTTAAAAAAAAATTTAAGATAAATTAATGAGATGATTACTAATTACGTTTCGAATCAAAAACTATTAAAATGTTTAACTAACTATGCATTGATTTGGAAAGTTAAATAATAATTATTTAAAATATATTGAGTGTATTTTTTTAGAAAGGTTATCGAATTATTATTATTTTTTTCCTCAAATTATTAAATAGACTGAAATTTTAATTGGTTGGAAACTGGAAAAGATTAAATTTAATTTCAGTGTTTTATGATAAATATACAAAACTAATTTTACTTGATTATTTAAGGTATTATGTCCGTTATAGTCAAATTCTTAAGAATATGCTCATATATATACACTGTGTCAAAAAAACGCACTGCTTTATATAGAGAGAGAGATATCACTACATATTATAAAACAAAGTCGCTTTTTCTGTCCCTATGTCCCTATGTCCCTTTGTACGCTTAAATCTTGGAAACTACGCAACGGATTTTGATGCGGTTTTTTTAATAGATAGAGTGATTCAAGAGGAAGGTTTTTATGTATAATACATCCATATTATAGTAGAGTAAGGGGTTGAAATAGGGGTTGAAAGGGATATGCTTCAAAAAATAAAAAAGTTGTGCATCGATTAAGCTAAAATATTGACACGATATACAACCAGCTTCAAAGATCTATTGTTTTTATCTACTTTTAACCTTCGGAGGGTAGAAAGGTGTAGCGAGAAAGTGGAAAGGAATTATCGAATATTTACAAATATACCTAAGTGGGGTATCAAATAAAAGAGCATGACGTGTACATTACAAAACTGTTATCCCACGCAAGGAAATGTGGAGGGAGGGGTGCAAGTGGGGATGTTGCCCAGCAAAGCGGGTAGTTCACAGCTAGTATACTATAATGTGCGTTTTTTTGACACCGAGTATACGCATTCTATTTCAGACGTTTAAAAATGTTACTCGTGCAAATAAAATTTTCTATTACCCAGTCCATCAACATGATAACTATGAAACGAAAAGATATAGTACCGTAAAATTTTGTTTTAACCGCTCTGGTATGATTTTTCTCGATTTTACTTTAAGTTTTAATGGATTTTATCGGCTATTCCTAAAAGCTTCAAGGAACTTCAAACATTTTTTTGCCTTTGTTTTTGAGTAGTAGGTAATTGGAGTGCAAAAAATACAAAAATTCAATTCATGCGACGGTTAGAGGAATATTATTTGAGATATGGCCTGATTTCGCTCCGAGATGTCACTATTCGGATGGGATATTATGCGATATTTCTGAAACTACGTGTCTAAAAGTTAAATGTATGCGATTTTTGAATTTTTGGTATGAAATCACCTTACATACTGAAAATTTTTATCGATTTTTTGCAATTTTTTTTAAAGGGTACCCCCTTAGAAAAAAAATCGAGAAATTTCGAAAAAATCGAAATTTTTATTTCTTTCGGAATTTGATAAAACTCAGTTTTTAGAGTAATTTTGACCCAAAAAATTGTAAAATCGGGTCTATTTAACGATTGGATGAGTAGTTTTTGGAATATCACTCAAAATCCTATGCATAAGGCTTTCTTAATTATTGCTTAAAGTGTGGCTTCCGAACTGCATCCTAAGCCCGATTATTGTAAAAGCTTGAGGCGCTTAATATCAAGAATAAATCGAAAAATAATTAGGCATGCGCCTCAAACTTTTGCAAATAGTCGGGTGTCAGTGACTCACAGATAAAATTATTTTTTACTTTTCAAAAGTTTTGTTTAGTTTAATGTCGTTAGAAATACTTTAAGCTCAAATTTCAAAAAGGTGTACTAACGAAGAACGTTAACATTTTACACGTAACTGTAGTCACATAAAATAGACGTTATTTGTACCTATATAATTTCTGTAAACGCATCAATCAACACTGCAGGTAAAAAAAATAAATTGTAAGTATGATTCTAATCTTTTTTTTTTTGCTTCTTCTCAAGATCAATAATTTGTATTATGAGAGAAAAGAGGGGGCAGGCAATTGGTACCTTTTTTTGTGTGTATATGTTCACCAAAAATCAGGTCTATGTAAAATTAAAGTATTTCTTCAAAGTGTTTTAACGGTTTATATAACCAGTAGCGATGTTTAAACATAATTTTTATATAAGAAGCATTATATTTATTTCATTGATTTTTTACAATTGTGGTCATGAAAAAGTGTAATATCGTATTTCTCATCATTTGGTTTTAATATGATGTCTGGTTTTATGCCATGGAAATACGGTCATGGTCTTAGACATAGGAAATTGGATCATACAAAATCATATGAGTGACTCATTGATAAAATTATTTTCTACTTTTTAGTATAGTAAAAGTTTTTTTTTTTTTTTTTTTTTTTTTTTTTAATTTTTAATTTAAGACTAACAAGTGAAAACAAACAACTGACTGAGTTAATTGTTGAAATACCATGTATAGACAGTGTTGATTACTCTGTCACATTACACATACATACATGTCACACATATATAATTAATATAGCCATAACATACATACTATACAATTTGCGCATAATTTGCCCTCTCACGGGTAAACAGTGGTGTTTGCGAAAAAATGTTTCAAACAAAAGTTGTTTATTTTTTTATATGGAACATTTTTTACATTTAAGCTTTTGTTATATCTCTAACGGTTTACAAAATGGGTACTACGGAACCAAGACCCAATTGACCTATGTTGCTCATTTACGAACTTGACCTCACTTTTTACGTTCTCAGCACGCTATAAAAATTTCAGCTTGATATTTCTTTTCGTTTTTGAGTAATCGTGATGACAGACGGACAGGCAGACGACAGACAGACAGACAACCGGAAATGGACTAATTAGGTGATTCTATGAACGCCTATACCAAAATTTTGTTCGTAGCATCAATATTTTTAAGCGTTACAAACTTGGGACTAAACTTAATATACTATGTATATTTCATATATACATGGTATAAAAAAAATGTTTATATATAAAATATAGTGGAAACGATGGGAAAATCAGGACACCACAACCTTACCATGCATTGTCATTCAAACTAAATGTGCATGCAAAATTTCAGCTGAATCGGAAACCGGGAAGTGGATCTTTGACTTGCCAGATTTGATTACGGACAGACAACGGCACAAGAGAAACTAAATAAAAGCTTGTTATTAATTTTTCACGAAATTGTGCATTGAGGTAGTTTTCATCGACATGAAGTTGCAAAAAAAAAATTGTAGAAGCAGTGACTGACTGTAAGCTGGTATAAATTTTAAAAGTTGTCGATATTTAACAAGTAAAGGACAGAAATCCATACTATTTTCATCTTTCTGTAATTTCATTTCGAACCTACTTGGAACGAAAATCTATAAGCTACAACTTCGAAACGTCTCACATGCGAGAGGTTTAAAATTAAAAAAGAAATTTTTATATTCAGCTGGTTAAAATAGAAATAAAAACAAGGGAAAACAAACAATTGACTGAGTTAATTGATGAAATACCATGTTTAGACAGTGTTAATTACGCTAAAAAAAAGATAGCCACTCTTAGATAGCCAAATATACTTACATAACAACACATACACATAGCTGATATTCCCATATAATACATACTATATAATTTATGCCCTTGCGGGTAAATAGTGATGTCTATGAAAAACTGTTTCAAACAAAAGTTGTTTATTTTTGTATAAGGAAAATTTTTTACATTGAAACTTTTGTGCTATCTCTAACGGTTTACAAGATGGGGTCCTACGGACTCAACACCTAATTGACTTATGTTGCTCATTTACGAATTCAACATCACTGGTTACGTCCTGAACCCACTTGAAATTTTTACATCGAAATCTCAATTTTTACTTCACATGAACCGCATAAGGAATAGCCGGCTAGCTACGTTAGTGACCATTAAAACTTGCCTCGTTTTACTGAAACATTTGGTAATTATGATGACATTAAAAGTAAATATAAAATTATGGAGGTGAGAGAAGTTGCACATACATTGTGTTCTAGTTTTTGGGACACTACATAAGAAATGATTGTAAATTTTCATAATCGTGAGTGAAAAATGTCCTTCAAAATCAAATAGAAATCACACAAAAAAAATTTAAATATAATATACATATTTAATATTTTTTATTTTATATTTATTCACAAGGAATATATTATTTTGAAAAAAAAAAATTACCCAAAATACTATTAAGATTTTGCATAAATATTGACTACCGGTTGGCACACACAAGATATATATAAAACGGTAATTATAAGAAACAAATATTTAAAAGTGATTTTCAGAATTAAGCTTTTATTTAACTTCATTTGTGTGTCCTGGGATTTTGTAATCAAAATTTTATCCGCTTCCCGGAAAATTTTTTATGTATATACAGGGTGTTCTGTAATTGTTCTATAATTGCAGAACTTTCGTTTCCTGAATAAGCTAAGCCTTATTAACGAGATAATAAACCTACTCTTATATTAATAAATTAATAAAAAAATATATTCATCCAAGGAAAATTCATTCAAAAAAACACTACTTAAGCAGAGGATGTGTTTCATCATAGTGTGAAGGAGCGACCTAAATACGAAATTGGTACAAGAAAAAAAAACGCTAAAACAAAATCTTAAACTATCAACTTACAACTTCAACACAATATACATAGTGTAATTTATCCGTGAGTACACGGTCCGTTTCGATCAACTACATGGCTAAGGAATGTGATATACGCACGATCGGTTGCGTACAAAACTTAATTTACAAAAAAAGGGAGTGTAATAAATCATGGTTTTTATGGGTTAGTTTTTATAATAATATAAAGTAGCCAAATAGAGTGTTTTTTGTAGTAATTTTGCATTTAGGTCACTCCTTCACACTATGATAAAACACATCCTCTGTTTATAAGTAATGTTTTATTGGATGAATTTTATTTTGATGAATATATTTTTTATTAATCTTATTAATGTAAGAGTAGGTTAATTATCTTATAAATAAGGCCTCAGGTCCAAATTTGGTAAAGAACATTTTCTTCTTCCTTTTTCTCAGCTTATTTAGGAAGCGACAATTATAGATCACTCTGTATATGTCGTATGGCTATGCATTTTCATGGTATGACCTGATTTTCCCATTCGTTTCACCAAGCTTTTATTGTACTAGAAAGTAAAAAATAATAATTTTTAAGAAAACACTATTGACTTGGTAAATAAGATACTTATATCAAAATAATTAAAATTTGAGAAAATGATTGCTATTTGTTTGTTTGTTTACGTACCAATCCTGTACTGATGTATGTAAATTTTTATCAACAAATATTTATTAATAATTTTTAATATATACACATTAATTAAATTTACCAGTCACGTTGCAACAAACAATATTGTACACATTTTTAACAAACCATTCATGTCTGATTGTAATTTTACATACTATTATTTACATGTTGATTATAAAGTCTCTTTACATTTCAAGGATGACTCTAAAATATACGACAATTCAATGTAGTTTTACATATTAATGGTGTTAACAGATATTGTAACATGCATATAACATGAATAATTTAAAATCACTTACCAAAAGAAACTGATGAGTTTGAAAACTCTTTAAAATGTGTTGTTATCTGTGTGTTATTGTACGTAAACCCCTCTCCTATCCATGGACACTTTTTTCTTGGCATAAAATTAGTTCATCAAGTAAAAGTTATCACCACAATAACTCAAAAGCGAAAAGAGTTATCAAGCTGAAAGTTTATATCGTGCTAATGACATAACAAGTGAGTTTAAATTCAAAAGTCCATTTGCTCTTGAATCTTTAGGACCCATCTTGTAAACTAAAAAAAGAGATAAAACAAAAGTGTAAAAAATGTTTCTTATAAAAAATTAAACTTTTGTTTGAAACATTTTTTCGTAAGTAACTTTGTTATTCCCTGAGGGTTCAAAGAAGGGCAAAAAGTTAATTCCTTTTTCTCAAAACCTATAAAAGATCATTAGTTGAAAATTTGAAGGTAGCTTTATTGGAGGATTGAGGATTAAACGGGTCAATTTTTGGTAGAAAAATTCGTGGAACCATTTGTGTGAATCTCTAGAAGGGGGGGGGCAGCTGTCCCTATCTACACTCCTTTGGTGACGGCCTGTTGATTCACCTCTTTCCCTCAGTAATAAATGAAAAGTGTAGCATATATTTCTGACTCAAAATATGATAACTTTTCAGATATTACCGAGAAGCGGGATTTTTCTCGAAGTCAACCTGGAAAAAAAGTAATTTCCTAACAATGTATTAACAATAAATTTGTGGACAATATTTCTGTCTCATAAGCACTCGATTCAGTGTCACAAAAATTAAATATTTGTTTATATAAATACATTACTCCAAGAGTCAACTAAACCTCGACAAGGTAAATTTGTTGAAGAATTCGTGAATATATCTAGATGAATTTAAGCACAACATGTCCAGACTACAAGCACTAGATCCTTCAAACTTTACAGATCTAGTTTTTGTCGTCTTGGACATATATAGTGCTTTGCAAATTTGTTCATGAAAAGTCCAAAAAAGTAGAATATGTTTCTAACTCGAAATATGATTACTTTCCAATAGCTGCATTGATTTTAATTTCATACTAAACCTATTCGATAATATTAAGAGAGTTAAAGCTTTCAACTTTTAGGAGAAAATTTGTTGTTTATAAATTCGTGGGTGCTTTGAATCTAGAGGGAAGCGGTGCCCATGGTATCAACGTAATATAACATTGCGCCGCGACAAGCGGTAGGAAAAGTCAAAAATTTTCAAATGCTGTATTAATTTAATTATTTTTAAATATTATTGAAAAATATGTGACGTCATTGGCTACCTGTGACAAAGACGGGGGGGCCTTAATTAACCTATGATAATGCTAAAAAATTTCAAAAAACGGGGGTCTAGATAAATATAAATTTCCAACGCTCTGCCCCAATTTGGAATGCTTTTAGAGATAAGCAAGGTCCTTAAAACATCAAAAAATACGCTTTTTCGTTGAAAATCACTCCAAATTGAACAAATTTAGAAACGTAGATAATAACATTCTCGATTAGGTCACCTTTCAAACAAAATGAATCAAAATCGATTCATCCGTTTAGGAAGGAATTACGATGCCTCAGACAGAAATACAGATTCAAACGTTAAACTTATTCCTGAGTTTGTTTTGTTGGTAAGTTAAGAATGGCGGGCAAATATGCTATTAATTTTAGAAATTCAAAGCTGTCTTCAGGATAGGCCATGGATATTTTTTTTTAAACTTGTACACTCTGTGTCACAGAAAACGCACGGATTTACATAAAGCATATATGTAATTTGTGCGTTTTTTATGACACAGTATTTGATACAAAAAGTTTGGGTATGTGATTATTTCCAGTTAATCATTATTTTTGAATTCCTCTATACCTCTTGATAGCATTCAATCAATCGTCACTATGTCACTTCAGAAGAAACCACTTTGTTCAAGTACTTCAAAAATTATAATAATATATAAAAAAAAATTTTGAAATCAAAAATAAATAAATAAAACTGAAAACTTGGGAATGTTTTGTAAGCCATAAATTAATATTTTTGTCTTAATTTATTTGGAAAATAAATTATTTCTTTAAATTGCTTGTTTATACTTAATAAACTTTAAAGAATTTTTGGTTAATTGGAAAAAGGATATTTGTTAAAAAAATATATAACTTATATCTACTTCTACACAGTGTATTTAGACAATTGATTATGTTAATTATTACATATGTTACATTTATTTTTTTTTATTATTTCATTGTTATTATTATTTTTTGGTTACATTTTTACTATACTTTTTAACAAAATCTAATTTTCATTGGATTAAAAGAATAATGGGAATGGCTCTCATTTTGCATAAATTCAATGTTAGCCTTTTACCGTTTAATAAGACAAGCCCATTTTTGCATATTGTCAAAAAAAATTAAATCTTACGACATTTATTTTATAATAAAACTAATTAATAAACATAATTATAATTTGTCTCGAGATATGATTATGTGTTTTTTAAAAGAGATAAATTTCTTAAAAGGAAACAGGAAATAAATCAAAACAAGAGTTGAACAGACCTAGACGGGCGAGTAACGGTTAATTAATCGTAAAAAAAAAATCATATTTATAAATTGTTAATTATTTTTTAAAATGAATAAATATATTCAAATATGAAATAACAGACTTGTGTATTGAATTGAATTGAAAAATTATTATAAACACTTAATAGTTAAGGAGCTGGCATATATTTTTATGTAGATTTTAGTTAGAAGATATTTTTCGTATCTTCTTTACTATCGTATCTTCTTTACTTCAAGAATACTCCCAAAGCCCCAAAGCTTAAAAAAGTCGAGTGTGCAATAAATAAAGGTTTTCAATCTACCAACCGTCATGCGATTTTTTTTTACATAAAAATTTATGTCAGCTCCTTAACTATTACTAACTAAACCTGTTTATTATACGATCAAAATCTGGATACACAGATTTATTTATAAAGTATTAGAATTTGTTTACTGTCCAATTACTTTCATATTTACAGTTGAAATTGAATTTAAAACTAGTTTTCGTGATATCACTTGAAATCGTTTCGATATATACACTGAAAACAATTAAAATAATGACAACCTCGTCCTGAAGTTGACCGTTTCATATTGAAATAAAGTAAAAATACTATAACACTCGAAATAATGGTAAGGATTGTTTTACATAGGTAAAATATATGTATGGTTATTTTTTTAAATGTATAATTATTCATTGAGTATATCAGAGAAGATGGCCGTGAAATATTTTATATTGACTATTTTTACAGAAATCTGTAATTTATGGTAAAGTCAAATGACTACTTTTACAGAAATCTGTAATTTATGTTAATGTCAAATGTCAAATTAAATTAAATTTTTTTATTTTTTTAAAAATATATCTTTATAAATTATAGTTCATGTGTTATTCTGATACAGTTTAACAAACAAACAAACAAACATGCTTACTTTCGCATTTATAATATATAGAGATAAAAAGCCATTCTGTGAAAAATGATAACACTATCAATTTTAATTTTTAATTAATAATTTAATTAGTTTCAATTACTTGTCAACTGCTCAATTAAGTATATGAAAGTCATTTGAGTATATTCAAATAAAAATATGTTTCTTTTTATTAATATTTAAAATATTAAGTTAGTTGATTATGAATTTATTAAAAAACTTTCTAAATAAAAATCTTTGTTGAGTTGACTGTTTTGATAGAATAGAATTTTTTATACAAAAATCAAATATAATTTTTATTGATTGCATAATTATTTGATATTTAGATAATGTATTTTTAAAGAGTTCATAATTAAAAAAATAATCCGTTGTGTCAGGAGTTACGTAAACTAAGCGAATTCTTTTCTTAAAATTATATTGTAAAAAACTTATCATGTTTGGATCAAGATTATATGGTAATCTTTGATTAGTTTTTTACATTATGAAAAAAATGTCGATTAATCGCAAAGTCAAGCAAATTTTTGTGCCTTTGGATTATTTAATGTAATAAGAATTCAAAAAAATGTATCAATCCAACGTGTTTTGACGCTGAAATGAGTGTTTTTCGAGAACTAAAAATTGAATAGCTCCTCGACCCGTGAGGAATAACAAACAACAAACAACAAATTTCGTAGAATTTTGTTGAAAATAATCAAAAGTTCTTAAATTAATATTAGGAGAACATGTATTAAAACAGTAATTATATGTCTAGAGTATTATTAGAGCATCTCTAAAAACTAACATGTTTGCCCAATAATGTTTTGAGTATTATATGTTTAGAGTATTAAGAGATCGTCTGTTAAATCTAACATGTTTGCCTAAACATGTTTTGAGTATTATACAGAGCGTTCTGTTATTAACTGCAGATCGTTGGCCCACAGAATAAGCTCATAAAGACGAACAAAAAAGCTCTTTACCAAATTTCGATCTGAGGCCAGATTCGGGAGATGTGCCTATGGGAAAATAGAAAGATTTATGAATTCACAAACCTATCAAATTCATTAAATTAGTAGGTGTCACTTAGAAGAGACTATCATAAAACAATAATTGATTTAATTGGGTAGTGAATACTAACAAAAATCTATTGTTGTTATTATTTATAAAGAAAACGAAAATATAAATCACCAATAGCCAGTTAGATGTGGGAGGTATCAAATTATATATTAATATAGGTACGGGGCAGGGAGGAATAAATTGTGTAATACAAAACAAAAAATCTTAAACATTGTATCACTTTACAACTTCAACACACAACATACATACTTTGGTTTGTCTCGGTGTATGTGTATCTCAGCATATATTTATCAAAACGGACAATTGTCCGTATTGCCAAATATATGCCTAACGTATGTGATATTTGTACGATTAGTTGCATACAACACTTAATTTACCAAGAAACGTAGTGTAAGTTTTAATGGGTTAGTTTTTATAATAACAAAAGTAGCCAAATAGAGTTTTTTTGTAATAATTTTGTATTTAGAGACGCCTTCCACTATGATAAAACACATCCTCTCTTTAAGTAGTGTTTTATTGGTTTTCATTCAAAATGTTATTGAACTGTGATTCGCTAAAGATATATTAATTAATTTTGTTAATTATCTTGCAAAGTAGGCCTCATATCCAAAAGTGGAAAATAACTTTTTCCTTCGTCTTTATGAGCTTATTTTGCAGGATAACGATCTGCAGTCAATAACAGAACGCCCTGTATGTTTAGAGTATTAGAAGAGCATCTGTAAAACTAACATGTTTGTCTAATAAGCTTATTATTTAAATTTATTAATTACATTTATGATATTTTTTTGTTAAAATTATTTAGCTAGCATGTTTTTTCCTAAGCAGTACATTTTTAGATCGTGAGTATATTTTTCATCAAACCTAGACATAATAAAATTGAAAATGATTGATAAATCATGGAATTCGCTCAAGAAATAAAGATGATAAGGGTAGGACAGAAAATACTTGCTCGGTATTCGTACTGAATATCAGCGATATCTCAAAAACCAAGCGACCAATCAATACATAAACTAAATTTTTACACTTTTTGTATGAAAATTACCTTTCATTTCAAGCTTCAAGTAAATTTCAAAAAATCGGAGCTTCGATTTGAATAATAATCGTGTTCTATAGTCATTTTGGACCAGAAAATATGAAAATCAAATTTCTTTGACGATTGGACAAGTACTTTTTGAGATATTGACTAAAATTGTAAATTATGGATAAGATATCTCCTACCAGTTTCTTTATTCGATTCCTCAACAACTAACAGTTCATTGACGTATTGTTGGAAAAGGCATGTTAGAGATAGACGTATCTTCCTCCCATCTCTCCTCCAAAAAACAATAGCTCCGTTTTTTTTAATTGAAAATTCGCTAAAAATGATTTTTGATATTTATTATTATTATTATTATTATTACCAATATTATTATTATTAATCAATTGATTTAGTGTGACGTTTTCTAAAATATTATTTATTTATAATAATAAAATATTATTTATAAATTATTTATCTTGTGACAAATATGAGAAATTTAGCCTGCATACATTACACTTTCATTTTTATGATAAAAAAAAGAAACATTTGTATAACTAATCGTCTTAAAAGTGTTTGACTATGGGCAATTTTAGTCGCTTAGATGACTATTTTTGGAACAAACTGTACCTTATAGTTAGTGAAAATAAAATTTTATAAAGTCCCCACAAGACAGGCATAAATTTCCAATCATTTAGTTCAGGGGTCGGCAATCTGCGGCCTTTTGGATGTAGAGCTGCGGCTCTTTAGTTCCAAACGTAAATTTTATTTATTTTATAAAAAAAAAAAGTTTATAAGTCGTTTTGAATCGATTATCGAGGGCTACACACCATTTCTATATTTCGACTCAAAGTCAATTCAATCGTTAAGGAACTACAATGCTACAGACAGAAACACAATCACTGAAAATATTATTTAAACGATTAAATTTTTAATTATTTTTCTAAATTAAATTTTTTCTTCTTTTTTTTTGTTGCAGTAATACAAAGTTCGATGCGAGTCGTACGAACGGCTGTCGAAGGTAAGTTTGTTGACATGAAATTTAACTGCTATTCGAATTCCTAGATTTTGGTTCCTAATAAGTATCCTTTTTCTCGGTTTCGGACTATACTATTAACTCAATTTTTACAAGGCACGCTTTTATCTTGCTTTAAATAATTAACTATCAGAAAAATTAGTAATTTCATGACGTCCATACAGATAATAATATATGGAAGCATTGTGTATGGATCATCATGTTAATTCAACTACATAACCTAAGCTTTTATCTAACTTCAAACAACAGAAAAAACGAGAAACTTTTTATTGTTAAAAACACACAATATTTGCAGGCATGTAACTAATTCTTGATCCTTTAAGGGTCTACCAGGATTAAGTTACTCTAACACTCGGTAGTGTTGCCTTTTTTAAAAGGAAAAAAATTCAATGTAAAAATTCAAATATCTGGGAATATCTCCGAAAATAACGCAAAATACGAAAAAAATTCCGCTACGGATTTAAAGAATAAATTTTTTAGAAAATTGGTCTTTACCAAATGTGTCGTATTTTTGACAGGATTTGAGTAAACAGGAATTAAAGAGTTGTATATGGTTTTGAATGTAAAGGATAATCCAATTTCAGCTTTCTACATTGAAATACATATTTTTCTCAGAGGGCCATATTTGCTCTCGCGGCGAGGTTGAGACAACCTCATATTGGTTAGGTTAGGTTAGGTTAGACTGGCTTTCCTGGGGTGAGACATAGACCATAAGGCTCGTTGTGATACTGAAATAAGGTTGGCCCATCCCCGACCACTACTCCATGAACAATTTGGAGCTGGTTAAGAACAGCAAGAGTGCTTTGACGTCGATGGACTTTAGGTCGGAGAGGCTGGCTCAAGTGAGTCCATCTCCTCACGGCAAGAGCTGGGCAGCGCAGAAAAGATAAGACATTGTCTCTTCCTCCTAACCACTTTGACAGGCGTTCAGTATGCCCTACCGCCCAAACAGTGTCCTGTAATAGTCGCAACAACTTTGCTTACATAGGTCCTTGGAAACGATATAAGATCTTCGGAACGCATACAATTGTACTCAGACCATATCTGACTTGTAGTACCACAAGTACGTTCCTCCCTCCATCTAAAATTGGCCGTTTTTAAGATATCCTTTTTGAGAAGCAACTTGCAGTTCGCAAATAGAACTCCCATTTCTAGCAAGCACGTCGGCTTCACAATTTTCTGGAGTCTCTGTGATATTAAGAATTTTTTTTTTCAGTGTACATGCCTGCAAATATTGTGTATTTTTATCCATTATTTTTGTTATAATGTATTTTCTATGATTATTTATTATTAAATTAAAATTGCTATTTCATAATTCGTCCATGCAAATGAAAATATAATATGAGACATTACGTATGGACTGTGATTTTTCATGTGGTGTTGGCTTTGCACGCTTAGTCTTATTATTTTCGAATAAATTAAGTCTCTATGTTAAATATTTATTTTATTTTTCTATTTATTATATATTTAGAGCATATTATGTTATATGTGACATGTTTCGATTTGCGAATCCATATTCAAACTATTTCAAAATCCATGAAAGTTCTTTTAAATAGTTTTTTGAAAACTTGATTATATCTCAAAAAAAGTTTTTTTTTTCTTAATACGGTTTCAAAATCCATGAAAGCTCTCTTAAGGTAGTAAGTACTATCGGTAATAGACTTTGCATTCAGAATTTAATGAAACTTAGCATAGTTATCCATTATTATATCATAATTAACCAGTTAAATTTTTAAGGGCCTTCAGAGAAATGAAAAAAAGATATTTTAACATTGATCCTTATGGGAAATCACAGATTTTATTTTATTTCACAAAAGTGGACGTTCAGATTTTCAGTTCTCTGAAGGCCCCTAAAAGTTTAACTGGTTAATTATGATATAATAATGGACAACTATGCCAAGTTTCATTAAATTTTGAATGCAAAGTCTATTATCGATAGTACTACTAGTTCTTTTAAATAGTTTTTTGAAAACTTGATTATATCTCGAAAAAAGTTTTTTTTTTTTATATTATAATTATTACTATTTTTAATATTATTATTTTTTAATACGGTACTGTTCTAAAGGAATGTTATTATATCTAATTCAAGTGTGGTATTTTTTATTTATAAAAATAGAATTGACTAAATTTTAATATAATAAATAAAATCCCCCGCTCAATTAACGCAAACAATTAACATAATAGAATTTGTCACAATTTTTAAAAAGCTTTTAAAAATTAAAATCCTGAAGCCCACCTATATTTTCTGGAGTTATTTTGTCATAGCTAAAAAATTTGCTTAGAATGACCTATAACAATAAGCAAAGAGAATATTGAGGGACCTATTTACGGTTGACCGGATATTAACCAGTCAGCACTCGCGTCAATCGTTCAATAATCCTTACTCGCTTGATGAGAGATTTGCTCACGTGATCTACGTCAAATATTTCATACTTTAAATCATAACCTCTACATAATTTTACATACATTTATTTTTTAATGAACTAGCTAATTAAAAATACTTTAATTACGTGATTATTGAATGATGTTTGGGAATGAAAATGTTAGAGCAGAGAAATGATCTTAATAATTAAATTCATTTTCACTAATTTCACTATATTTCTAGCACAAATTTTTTTCAATTTACTGAGTACGAATTATATTAAACTAACGAAAAAACATGAAGAAGTTCGAAAATTTGGAAAGGTTATATTTTTTACTCACACTTTTACTCTCGTGATGAGAGAAATTCTCACAATTTCCGAAAGACTTGAAAAAAATATAGTTTTAAAAATTGACTAATCTAAAGTTTTTGATATGTTATTTCTTGTAAGATACGTTTCAAATAATTTTTAGTAGAAAAATTCTGATGACGGATTTTCGTGTAATTAGTTACTTAAAATTTGAATTTTAACTTTAAAATGTGAAAAGCAATTGTTGAATGGGCGCACATATTTTCTATATAGTTGCTTCACCTACTATAGAGTAAAAACTAAAAAACTTATATTTTTATAAATTAAATATCGCATATTACGTTAAAATGAAAAACCAAATAATCTGTCGAAGAATTTTATAAATATCTTGATTAAAAAGATACTAATTCACGAAAATTCAATTAATTTCAACCTTAAGATCAGCCTTAAGTTGAGACCGGAAGAAAACATCATCACTTTTCTAGTCTATTGTTATTTATATTAAAAAATATGCGCGGTAAAAATTCACCCATTCCTAGAGTCAGCATGATTATATTAATCAAGAAATTACTAGACATATCCAGTGCGGACGCATCCATTCAATCTGAACACAATTTTATAATTAGTTTTAGCAGAATTTCGTATTAAATTATCTAGTTCTAAGAAACATGTTTGTGGGTGATTCCATGAAAAAGTCTACCATGAATGGGAAAAATTTTTTTTTTTTTTATGGTAAAAATACTTTAGTATGGGGAAAACATTGTAGTACTTTTAGCCTACAGTTTCAACGTTAAAATTAAAATTATTTTAAACTTTATTTGTGACTTTTTGTACAATCGCCCCCGCTAATCCAAAATGGCAACATTCTGTAAATATTCGACAAAGTTGGATAAAAAAGTATACTCGAAGGTTTTTGGGGTCTTTTCACTGGCTCAACACAACAATATTTTGTAAACATTCAACAAAATGATAAAAGAGTTTAAACAACTTTTAAACGGCTGAAATAACTTTCATGTAACTTACAGTTTTTTAATGTACACATAATTCCCTGTTATTTGAAGACTTGGGTATATTTGAAAATATTCGATTGTTCATCCCCAATTCCACCACTTTCCGTTATATCACCCTCCGTCGGGATTACAGTTTTGTAATGTACACGCCACGCTCTTTTATTTAATACCCCACTTGGCTATATTTGAAAATGTTCGGTACTTGGTCCCCACTTTCTCACCCTCCCCGCAAATGCCTTTGCGCCGGGGTTTGAAAATATTCGATTATTCATCGACATTGCTATGTGAGGTCAACAGGACGCGAATTACCTCAGAATCGGGATCAGATTCAAAACTCCAAAAACACCGAGTATACTTTTTTGGGCCATTTTTAGAGGGGGGGAGTATATTCCCAATCTAAATTCGGCCTGGCGAATTACCCTAGCAGGAGGGGAGTATATCGAAATTCGTACTTCGGAATAGTGATCCCCGAAAACCTCCGATTATACGTTTCTGGTCCATTTTGTTGAATATTTTCAAGATTCTAAAATTCTCAGAAATGAATTCTAATAATTGACCTCTTTGGTACATAACAATCGACAAACTTTCTAGTGGCAACAAGTTGGATGTAAATTTTGATATATGGACCTTCCTGAACATAGAAAAAAGAAAAATTGCTCCTATAGGTTGAGGTACATAAAAATTAGAACCTAAATGGCCGAGGGGTCTAAGGCGTTTGTCTTTGTCTGTTTGTTCATTTAGACTTAGGTTGCGGGTTCGATTCCAGGCATCGGCTGTGTGAACAATTTATAATTAATGAGAGTGCAGAATTGATCACATTGTCGTCGCTTGGATAAGAACGAAGTAACCGACTCCACCCACATCAAAATGTTACTATAAATATGTTTGTAATTAAATAAATAAAGATTAACAAATAATGATGTGGGTGGCCTCTGTTATAGGCGTATATGTCAGAGAAACGGAGGTTAAACCCCATTATTATTAATTATTACATAAAAATTCTTGATTTTACACTTTTTTCGTCTAAAATGATTCGTCTACATATGGAATAACCTTTATAGTTTCATATGTTTTAAGGAAATCAAAACAGTTGAACTTCAAGTATATTCTAACAAAACATATGTTTAGTTTGATCATCTCTTGAGAAGTACAGAGAAATTAAAACCACAACATACAAGAAGTGTGGTTAAGTACGATGAATGCGGTTTATAACTTAAATTGCAAGTCGATGGTGTTATAACTAGTTCAAATTATCTAGAGAGTATTTTACTTTTTTATACCCTGGACATGTAGGCAATGCTACGGATTCGTGACCTCTCAAAATACCCAAAATTAGAAAAAAAAATTTAACACACAATTGACTGAATTAATTGTTGAAATACCATGTACAGACAGTGTTAATTGACAGAAGATAGTCACTGTAAGATAGCCATACATATTGATATTCCCATATAATACATACTATGTAATTCACGCTCTCACGGTTAAAAGTGCTATTTACGATAAAATGTTTCAAACAAAGGTTGTTTATTTTTTTATAAGGAACATTTTTTACATTTAAAGTTTTGTTCTATCTCAAACTGTTTACAAAATATGTCCTACGGACCCAGAACCCAATTTACCTGTGATGCCCATTTACGAACTCGACCCCAATGTTTTACTTCCTGACAGGGAGACAGACGGACAGACAATCGGAAATGGACTAATTAGATGATTTTATGAACACCTATACCAAAATTTTTGTTCGTTGTATCAATATTTTTAAGCGTTACAAACTTGGGACTAAACTAAGTATACCTTGATATATATTACATGTATACAGAGACGTTGAGGCCTTCCCCCGAGGTCTTGGTATCTCCACAATAATTTCATTCGAGTTAGTTGCTTAGTACAAAATTTTGAATTTTGAATTTTCAAAATAAAAAATATTTTGTGTTTTTTAATCAGTTTTAAGCAAAAAAAAGGTACCCTTATGATTTTTCTCTAGACGTTCAGTTTGCGAAATAAAAATTCTTGGAAAACTAAGTATCCAATATTCGATTTTAAGTTTTTTTTCTTCTTCAATTTCTGAGGGAATTCGCTTAGCTAACGCATCTCCTACGGTACGAATTTTTTTATGATAATTGTATTATAATATCCTTGATAAATAGGAATCTCGTTTACGAACATATAGTATTAAAATTAATGTTTTCAATTTTTGAAAATTATCCAGATAAATTAAAAAAAATAATCGATAAATATACGATATTTATAAATAATTTTTTCGAACTCTGACTGCAATTCTATTGAACAATGTCAAGCATTGTAGTATATTTCTACTAAATTGCAAGGTTACTTAATTATTACAAACAGTCATACAAAATGACCCAATTTTTTTAATCGTAAACTAAATTTAACGACATTAATTGAAATTAGAGAAGAATTGTTGGAGGGGTGTTTCCGCGTTTGTAAATTCACAATCATCCATTACATTTCGAATAGTTCATCTACATTTTATATTTATTCCATTCATTAAATATTTTAACCTTTTGCATTACTACACATAACCTTTCTAATTGCCTCCCCCTCCAACACTGAGTTATAACAGTTGTCTAAATTTTAATTACAACACCACATTATATGTGATATTTAAAAATAACGTAAATAATTTATTGAATACGTTATAATGACGTCATCGTTTTAAATAATTGATCTAAATACGGTGAATATGTTTTTATACCATGTATGTATGAAATATATCATAGTATATTAAGTTTAGTCCCAAGTTTGTAACGCTTAAAAATATTGATACCATGAACAAAATTTTCATAAAGGTGTTCATAAAATCACCTAATTAGTCCATTTCCGGTTGCCTGTCTGTCTGTCGTCTGTCGTATGTCTGTCGTCTGTCGGTCTGTCCTCACGATAACTCAAAAACGAATAGAGATATCACGCTGAAATTTTTATAGCGTGCTGAGGACGTAAAAAGTGAGGTTGAGTTCGTAAATGAGCAACATAGGTCAATTGGGTCTTGGGTAGGACCCATCTTGTAAACTGTTAGAGATAGAACAAAAATTTAAATGTTAAAAATATTCCTTATAAAAAAATTCACAACTTTTGTTTGAAACATTTTTTCGTAAACATCACTGTTTACCCGTGAGGACGCAATTATTAGTTGTAAATTGTAAAGTATGTATTTTAGATGGGAATATCAGTTATATTAGGTATGTATGTATGTGACATGTATGAATGTGTAATGCGACTGAGTAATCAACATTATCTATACATGGTATTTTAACAATTAACTTAGTCAATGGTTTATTTTCATTTGTTTAATTTTAATTTTATGTGTTTAAAAACAGCCCACTGCTATTGTTATATACTTATGCATTATTTTATTTAGATCTATGATAAATATTGTATGATCTATTGCGGTTATGGATCACTTCATCACAATTATTTTTTTTTAACTTCTAATGTATACCAGAAAAAATTCATAGCGCACGAGCTGCGTTAGCTAAGCGAATTCCATCAGAGATTGAAAAAAAACCCATTTTTCCTAAAATTGGAATTTTTTTTTTAGAAAACTAAGCGTCTAAAGAAAAAAAAACCACAAAAGTACTGCTTATAACTGATATAAAATACAAAAATATTTTTATTTTGAAGAAATTCAAAATTTGGTACTTAACACAGCCCCCACCCCTTTGTTTATCTGTCGATTTCTCTCATTAACGAACTTGACCTTTCAAATATCAAAGCCCTTCTTGATATCAAATTTGGATCTGAGGCCAATTAATAAAAAATACATTCCCCAAAATCAAATTCATCCAATAAAACACTATTTAAACAGAGGATGTGTTTTATCATAGATTGAAGGAGTAACCTATATGCAAAATGAATACAAAAAATAAAAAATAAAACAAAATCTTATACATCGTATAGACTTATAACTTCAACACAATATACATAGTGTGGTTTGCCTGTGAGTATGTGTATCTTAGCATCTATTTAATCAAAACAGACTATGGTCCGTTTTGTCAAATAGATGCTTAAGTATGTGATATTTGCACGATAGGTTGCGTACATAACTTAATTTACCCAGAAAGGGAGTATAATTATACTTGGTTTTTATGGGTTAGTTATTTTTTAGGAACCACTCATGGACCTCCGTAAGTGCGACCTCTACTTATCTATACCTCAATTTTATCATATTACATATTTACTACATTTATACTTGCTGTGACTTGGTATTGTTGCGTACCTCTAAAAGAGAGAATGAGATTGTGCTCCCTTGAACTCGCACTTATCCAGGTTTGACTGTACTTTAAAAGTTCTCGGACTATGTTTAAACAAAATTTTTGAAATTACAATTATTGTAAGTTCTAAAAAAATCTAAATGTGTATTTTATTTTGATCAATGTATGATAATTATCGTATGATCTATCTCAGTTATGGATCATTTCATAAGAATTATGTTTTTGTTGTAATAATTTTTGTTCAAAGGTGATATTAATCTTGAAGTAATTATGAAAAATGAAAGTGTTGAATTAATATTATTTGTAGATTTCAATCTCATAGGGGGCTTTACTTGGTAGGCCCATATGGCGTTTATTGTTGTTGTCAATCTACAATATTGTAAAAAAGTTTTGAATTATATTCACGGTAAACGTAAGGAAACTTGTAGTGAAAACATTGTATAATTTTTATCTATTCTAAACTGAAAAAAATTAAAATAATGACGAACGAAGTTGGTCGTTTCATATTGAAATAAAGTTAAAATACTTTCAAACAATTTCCTAATGATTGGTACAAGTACAGCTAAATATTTGTATTTACAATAGAATGGGATTGAATTTAAAATATGAATTCATTGATACAAAATCACTGAAGTTAAAAAAACAAAATCATTACTTCTTTGAAAGAGATTGATTTTAGTTTAAAGTCATGCATTTTATTTATGGAAAATAAAATTGTTCTTAGTTGGAATATATAATCGTGGAAATAAAGCGAATCGATGAATTAAAAGAAAATTTCTTTGTGTTTGCTTTAAATATAGAATTAGGTTAGTACGAAAACATATCTATCATGTCTAGTCCATATGTAATTGAGACAACTTCATGAAGATTGTTATTACGCTGGACAGTTTGAAATAAACATATTGATCATTTTTAGAAAATTTACCATAATTTTTGGTAAATATGTAACAAGCATCGATACCAACAGGATACCAAGTTCGAGTACCATCGATACCAAGTTCAAGTAGATAAAGGGTTGAATTTTTTTATTTTATTTTTCAATTTTGATGTTATAAGTTGATGAATTTGAACGAAAAGTAGGAATAAAATGTTTCGATATCTGGCGTAATTTTCAAAATATTAAAAATTTTCTACAGATATCGAAAAATTTTATTCTTATTTTTTGTTTTTATGCATGAAGTTATAATAAAATTCATAATCAAAGTTGAAAATATGATAAAAATAAGTTCAACCCTAAGTCTAGCCTGCTTGTAAATCCCTTTTATGGATGGAAATACTTGGATTTTTTCGTTTCTACGTCATTGCTAATATTTTTACTTCCTATAAATTTTTTTTTGAAGCGAAAATTATCAAAAACTATTAAAATATGTCGTTTTTTGAGATCTCTCCAAAAGAGCAATGTATTTTATATCAATTTTCAATGAATTTTTTCTTAAAAATTTGCATGGATACCTAAGCTGAAATTTTATCCACATATTCTTTGAGTAAAAGTCTATTTATAAAAAAGCGTCTTTAAATCAAACATTCTTGTCATGCTCATCCTTAACTTAAACTCCTTTAAATTTTTAAAAATTATTTTAACGTATTTATAATAGGGTACTTTTGGTAGTGAAAATTAAATTATGAAATTTGAAAAAAGTTAAAATTTATGTAAAAATATACTTAAATATTCTAATTTCGAGTCATAAAAGCACATTTTTCTTTTATAATATTAAAATTAAAAATCGTAATTTTTAAATAGCATATCACGTGACCTAAAAGGCGGACAAGCCCTGATGTGATGTCACATAGATATGAGCCATAGACCATCAGTTAGTTTAGTGTAGACAGCTGGGTATAATATATCCATAGATAATAAATATTTATATTTATTATAATTAGTTATCTATGAATATATCTGTCAAACTTATCTGTGTTATTTCGTACAATGATATCGATATTACGTCATCAAATGGGATGCCCGCGTATTTGACAGTTTAAAAAAGGTTTAAAATTTAATTTAAGTTTTTGGCAAGATAGCATGTGTATTTTTACGAAATAAATTTTTTGTGGCTTTTTATTAGCAAAATCAACGTTTTGAAGTACTTTTCAAATAGAGTAGAATACCCTATTACATATAAAAAAAAAATCAAAACTTTGACGAAAAGTTGCTATCCTGTTCGTACTTTCTTAAAGTTGTTCGATCTATAATAATAATGGGGTTTAACCTCCGTTTGTCTGACATATACGCTTATAACAGAGGCGTATTATATGTTGTATGTTGTATACTCAATGTCAGAAAAAATACTCGTTTTAAAACATTCTAAGTGTTACTATTATAACATAACATATGATGAGTACGCTTAGAATGTTTTAATTGGGGCATTTTTTCTGACAGTGAGTATATATAAGTTGTTCGATCTATACAATGTAGGTATCGATGTTTTTGACTACATCTGTACATCACCTTCGTTAGTACATAGTTAAATTAGACCTCATATATCAACATATGGTAAATATTCATAAATGTTTATTTTTAAAGTTTAGAACATTTCTACTCCAGTAGTACTAAATCATATGATATTCCTCCATCAAGCCAACACTATCGTAATATATGTATATATCTAAAAACTAAAGTGTTCAGTTCGTTCAGTTGTTGCTGAATTGCTATTTTTAATATCTATTTAAATAACCCACGCGATGCTCAATTAAGCACTAATTTGCCAGTTATATAATTAAAACAAATATTATTAACTCGTGCCATCTAACATAAATACTATAATCATACTTATAACTCTTATTTATTTAATTTATAATATGCTAAATAAATCACATTATGTGACTCTTATTAAGGTTATTCGAACCCTACTATAAATAGAAATATGATTCCAAAAATAAAAATAACAAGTGAAAACCAACAATTGCCTGAGTTAATTGTTGAAATACTATGTATAGACAGTGTTGATTACTCTGTCATAATACACACACATACATAACTGATAATCCCATATTAATACATACTATAAAATTTGCATCTAATGTCTGCCCTCGTGATTAAACAAACAGTGATGTTTACAAAAAAAATTTGGGTAAAAAAGTTGTTTATTTCTTGATAAGGAACATTTTTACATTTAAACTTTTGTTCTAACTCTAACGGTTTACAAGATGGGTCCTACGGACCCAAGACTCAATTGACCTATGTTGGTCATTTACGAACTCGACCACAATTTTTTACGTGAGTGCGCTATAAAACTTTCAACTTGATATCTCTTTTCGTTTTTGAGTTATCGTATTGACAGACAGACGGACAGACAACCGAAAACGGACTAATTAGGTGATTTTATAAACACCTCTACCAAAATTTTGTTAGTAGCATCAATATTTTCAAGCGTTACAAACTTGGGACTAAACTTAATATACCTTAATATATTTCATATATATACATGGTATAAAAAAATTTTTATAATGCAGGATTTATTGAAATTTTACTTATTTTAAATCAAAATATATTTTCATTTATGTTCATTGATATTATGTTTCAAACAGTCACTCGTAAAAATTTACAAAAAAAAATTTCAATATTTAAAATAAATTTTAAAACAAATTGATTGAAATGTAAAAAGTTCCAAATCTTTAATCGAAGATTTATTCATTGTACTATTTATTTTGTTGTATCAGAATTAAATTCATTTACCCAATTCAAATTTAGTGGACTCAACTCCAACTAAAATTTAACTTCAATTCCCTCACGCAGTTGGTTTGAAAGAAGCTATATAGTTACTTTGATTCCGACACAGACTTGTTCTATTGACTCAACTTCGAATATGTCAACTTCGCGCGGAGTTGTCACGATTTCATACATTTTGCTCAGTGTTTGATGACCCACCATACATAAAATTAATCCTCAAAGGTCGGAAATAAAAGATTTTAATAATAATAATTTTTTATTATTTTTCAAATTTTTATTATTGTACGAAACGAGAATTCCTGTTTACTAGACGATAAAAAAAATGTTTCCAACTGAGAATTTAGTCAGTGCGTGTTGTGTTTGTTCTGTGTATATCATTCAAAACCAAAAAAACTTTTATGATAATAAAATGACTTGTGTAGCTGCAAGCTCTGTAGCATATATTTTGTGTTAGGTTTGGTTCAATAAGTTCACCAAATTGACAATAAATAAATCAGAAAGTCGTCTTTTTTTTTAACAAGGGTATTCAAAAAAGAGATAATTTTAGGGTGTATTCTAAATACTAGGTTTGTGTGTTGCTATAAAGACACAAATTAACACTATTTACAAAGAACACTAACTGTACATAATACTTATTCATCGCATGTATACATATACAAATTATACATACACAGTTGTAATACTATGTATACATAAAATATTTCAAGGTATACTAAGTTTAGTACCAAGTTTGTAACGCTTAAAAATATTAAATTTTGATATAGTTGTTCATAAAATCACCTAATTAGTCCATTTCCGGTTGTCCGTCTGTCTGTGAACCCGATAACTCAAAAACGAAAAGAGATATCAACCTGAAATTATAGCGTGTTCAAAACGAGAAAATTGAGGCTAAGGTCGTAAATGAGTAACATAGGTCAATTGAGTCTTGAGTCCGTAGGACCCACCTGGTAAACCGTTAGAGATAGAACAGAAGTTTAAATGTAAAAAATGTTCCTTATAAAAAAATAAACAACTTTTGTAAGAATTATTTTTTCCTAAACGTCACTGTTTATCCGCGAGGGCGCAAATTAGAACAAATCTTTGGTATCCATTTTCTCCGAAACGAGAAATCACTGTGAGTATGGATTAACATAATTTTAAGTAGAATACTCGGAAAAATAATTATTTGACCTAAAGAATTTTATTTCCGAAAACGTGTTTATCTACCACCCTCACCAAAACAACAAATCTTTCAAATATGAAGGTCTTTCAGAATTAAGTTAATATTGCTGGGAACAAAAACTGTCAAAGACAATTTTACTAATCTATTACGTGTACAAAAAAAACATATAATGGCATTATTGAAATTGTGTAAAATAAAACGTACAAACTCCCATGGGCAAACGCCTCTTTTATTACCAAGCACACAGAGAAAGAGAGAAACGGAGTAAACACACCATTTCTTTTCAAAAATACAAATAGATTATTTTAAAAAGATTTAAATTTTAGAATATATGATGGTAGGGGGTCGTAAACCCTATTGTCTAATAAGATTTCAAAATGCCTTCTTTACCTAACTTTTTTTATGATTTTTTGAAATATAAAAATACAATTCTGACGACTTTTTTATGTTATTGTAAAAATTAAGGTAGAATGTCCGTAAATCCACTTTTTTTGTAGAATGTAATGTAATTTTGTGTAATATTAAAAACTAGTTTGATACCCGCCTGCTTCGCTGGGCTTAAAAAGTAGAAACCACCGCGTTGAAGCCTTCACCTCTCTTGCTCCCATTTATCCCCCTTCCATAACATTCGAAGTACGAGGGAGGATTGTTTAACACACCTTGTAGATAAATTCTGTCGCGATATTCGTGCTCAACGACTCCAAAAACACCCGAATAACGAGTTTGGACCGATAATATAACGAATTTCCCGAAAACTCCAAGAGACGACGGGGATACCGTTTACCTTGAGGGCTAGTTACCTGGGAAACCAGTTCTGATGATAAAAACCACCGCGTTGAAGCCTTCACCTCTCTTGCTCCCATGTATCCCCCTTTCATAACACTCGAAATAGGAGGGAGGATTGTTTAACACAGGTAAATTATATGTATATATATTTTAATTTTTTTTTTTAAATGTTATATAGTCTTGATTCATTGAGTGTATCAGAACAGGTGGCCACAAATTGTAAACAGTTTGACAGAAATATTTAATTTATAGTTCAAAATGATGCTCATAGATGGCGCAAAGCAAAACTCAAGCTCAAGGTTATTGAGATTCAAAACTAGTTAATAAAGGTAACTATGACGATAAAATCAGAAGAACAAATCCCAGATTTAGAAGTTTGCTTCGTCCCACTGGCACTAACAGAGGTAAGTCAGTGTCAAAGTTTTGGGACCTCAGCATGAGTCCCAGTTATGCAAGTTTCTCACTTATTTAAGTCCCTCTTAACCAAGTTCCACTGTATAAATTTTCTTTGAAATTTTCACTTATCACATTATAAAAATGTCAATGACAATTTTCTTTATCAATTAATTATTATATAAAAAAATGTCGTCATAAAAATAATTAAAAAAATATTATTTATAATAAAAAAAAAAGTATTTCTAAATGTTTTAGATTTAGATAAAATTTGTTTATTATGCATTATTATGTATAGAATTTAGGGTTGCCAACTGCAAAATTTTTCAAATTCAAAAAAATTTTAGTCCGGAGATTTGAGAAGATAGTGAGTTGATAATTTTTGGTGGTTACAGTTGTAAGCCTTGTAAAAAATTTAGAAATTTTTATATTTTGAAAATTTTTCGAAAACTATAACAAATGGACGAAAAGAGCCCGCAATTAGGAGTTGGTTTTGTTATATTTTCTAATTTATTAAAAATAATCGAAACACTGATAACCAATACTGTTTATACAGAGTATTTCAACAATTAACTTGGTCAATTGTTACTTTTCACTTATTTTATATTGTTTTTCAGTCCTGAAAACTATTTTTTTGCGTTTTTCCAAAAAACTAGCATATTTTTGGAGTGTTTTTAGATTTTTCGATAAAATTTATTTACTTGTTTTTTTGCAAAGAACAATAATTATATTTTTCACTTAAATCCGGAGATTAAGACTTAAATCCATATCTTTGTACGACCGGAAACTTGCGAGATGGCAATCCTAGTAAAATTTTGAAAAATTATATTGGAATTCTGATTGTGAGTATTCCAAAAATTAAGCATAAATAAAATTACGTGACCAAATACATTTTATCTTCTTTTCAATTTTATCACACTCAGCTGCAAGTACAAAAAAATATTTTTGGTGCAAAGCACTCATATGATTTCTATAAACAGGTATCTTTATAAAAAAAACAAACCATTAACTGCTCATAACTGGTTCACTGCTGTAAAAATGTAAACCATAAGAGGACTTAAAAGGGTTCACCATATTTAAGAATTTAAGGTTAGACAGCCACTCTAAAAATCATTCTTTGCATAATCTAATCGATTCAAAATTTATAGACTAACAATGTATTTCTGTATATAAGTCGCTGAAACAAAACACTAAAAACGATCAAAGTTCGAAAAATTTGAACAATAAGTCTGATTTGAATGCTGTTTTCGGCATTCAATTCGTTGGAGCGTCAGCAAATTTTGTGACCTAAATTGATTTATAAGAAATTAAGAATATGGAATTTGCAAAAATTCAATATTGCCTCAGAATTGGTCTCCGAGATAGCTGGTGCCCGAGGTAAACAGTATCCCCCTCGTATCTTGGATTTTTCGGGAAATTCGTTATATAATCGATCCAAACTCGTTACTCGGGGGTTTTTTGGGGTCACTGAAAACGAATATCGCAACAGAATCGGGCATCAAGTGCCTGGTGATCGGGGTACCCGGAGTACCCAAAGTATCTTTGGCATCAGGTACCTTGTAGATAAATGCCGTCGCGATATTCGTGCTCAACGACCCCAAAAACAGCCGAAAAAGGAGTTTGGACCGATAATATGACGAATTTTCCGAAAACTCCAAGAGACGACGGAGATACCGTTTACCTTGAGGGCTAGTTACCTGGGAGACCAGTTCTGATGCGATATTCGTGTTCAGCGACCTCAAAACCCCCGAATAACAAGTTTCGAATCATTTTCATCACTATTAATCGAATTGTGAATTTAGTTAGGGTTAATTTAAAATGCAATTATAAAGCAATTTAGGCCACAAAATTTCTTTACGCTCTAACAAATTGAATGCCGAAAACCACATTCAAATCCAACTTACTGTTCCAATTTTTCGAACTTTGGCCGTTTTTAGTGTTTATTTTTGAAAGTGAAAGGAAATCGTTACTGACTGATTGACTGATGGTTCTATCAACACATAGCCCAAGTTACTGAACGGTTGGTCAATGCCTTTGTTCAGCACTTGATCAGACATCTGCCAGTTCCTTTGAATGGTTCAAGACGGCAAACCTATTTTAGATACCCTAAATTAAATTGTTATACTACATAAAATAAAAAAATTTTTTTTAACCTGAACGTTTTTACGTTGACCGGAAGTGAATGAAATTCATTTGAATACATAAATTAAACTCAATTTTATGGAAAGCTTGTTTTAGTCGTTCGTTCTAAAAATGTCCAGTTTTTGAAATCGTAGGAAAAAAATAGTAATAATTAATTTTAAGAATGTCATAAAATACATTGCGATTATGGAGAAATCTCAAAAAAAAACGACTTATTTTAACAGTGAGAAATTTCACTTCAAAAAACCAAGTGTCTCTATTCTTATAAGAGATGTACGAGCAGGCTAGATTTAGGATTGAAATTATTTTTATCTTATTTTCAAATTTAGTGATGAATTTTAACTTCATGAATGTAAACGAAAAATAAGATTAAAAATTTTCGATATCTGCCTTGAGTTTCGAAATATTGAAAGCCAAATAATTAAAGAAAAAACTTTCAATTTTCAAGGTTTTGAAAATTACTCCAGATATCGTAAACTTTTATTCTTACTTTTCGTCGTTCTTGATCATACACGCTCATACAGCCTTAAATCAGGCATGGGCAAACGGACTATACAGAAGTCTCTCGTACTTCTTATTTGAAATACGAGTAAGACTGTGACAACCTAACCAGTGACAACTTAAAATACGAGTAACACAAAGAGACAACACTTTTTTTTCTACCTATCTCATTACTATTAGAGAAACTGAGATAGGTAGAAGAGTTGTATACCCGTCTCGCTCCCTTCTCTATGAGCAATGCAGACTTGGATAAAGATACACAATAAAGTTTATAACACACAATAAAATTATAACAATGGTGACTTCAATTTGAAATACTTCGCCCATACCTGCCTTAAATGCTACAAAATTTACAATTATTCGACTATTAAAAATGCCGTCCATAGTTTTACAAATTTTAGTACATTATCGTTTTAAAATAATTGAAACTTCAGCAAAAATTTTATATAGAAATTACAAAATTCTTATATATGCTAATATGTTTATTTTATAATTGAAGGTAACTCGGCCACTTTAATTAATATTTATTAATCAACAATGATGAAATTTTGTTCAAGTTTTTTAGGTTGAATGTTTTACAATAAATTTTGAACACTGAAAAAAAAAAAATTAAAATATTGACAATCTCATTTCGAAGTTGGTCGTTTCATATTGAAATAAAGTAAAAATACTTTCAAACAATTTCCTAAAGATTGGAACAAGTACAATTAAATATTTGTATTTACAATAGAATGGGATTGAGTTAAAAATATGAATTCATTGATACAAAATCACTGAAGTTAAATAAACAAAATCATTACTTCTTTGAAAGAGATTGATTTTAGTTTAAAGCCATGCATTTTATTGATGGAAAATAAAATTGTACGTAGTTGGAATTAAATAAGGCGAATATATAAATTAAAATAACATATCTTAACGTTTGCTTTAAATATAGAATTAGGCTAATACGAAAACATATCTATCATGTCTAGTCCATATGTGATTGAGGCAACTTCATGAAAAACATATTGATCATTTTTATAACATTGATATGTCGCTGGTTCAAATCCATCTTGAAGAAATCTATTTTTTTTTAAATAAACCTATTAGTAAGTATAGACCTTTTATTTTTTTTATCTGCTCGTGTAGTTGTGACAATCACATCAGTATTTTGTTATAATATTAACTTTATTCACAATATTTGAAATTTGTTAGACAGTATATTAATTTTAAACAAACAACTCATGCGCTTGTGTCAATTTCACCATTCAACCCCGGTACGGTAGTTGTATCACATTTGTGACCCCATTTGAGACAACCTTCATATCGGGCGGTATAAGATTTTTTTTCAGTGAACACTTAATCTTATTTCAATTTTATTGAATTCCTAAGAAAAAATGTTAATGACAATTTTTTTCGATAATTTCACGTGTAATGAAGCTACACGAGTTTAATGATTGCAATAAATAAATAATTTTAAATATATTTAAATTGAAATAAAGTAATATGGCCCACATAAATTATAAAATAATTATTTCATGTATCATTAGATTTTGTAATCAAAGTATTTTATTTTATATTTTAATTTTAATACTTATATTTTTTTTATATTAAATTTGATTGCTTAATTTTATTTTGTATAATATATTCATATAACTATTGAGAGTTTTAAAAGTTTGTTCTTTTCACGTCACTGTTCATTAAAGTGAACTGAGAAAAAAGATATTTTGAGTCAAATGATTTTCTGTTATCTCAACTGCGCGGTGGAGTTGGATACGGCAAAGCCCGCGTAGACGCTTACTCAATTCCCTGAAGCAGTTAGCAGGTCAATACTGTCAATTCCGTAAGTATAATATTTTGGTTCAATTGAAGAAATGAATATCAACTCTATAGTTCTATATTTTTTTGATTATTTTTTATAATTGATTTATTGGATTAGGTTCTGAATATTCGTAAATTGTTGAGATAAACTTTTTATTTTTATCCTGGATCTGTTTTAAATGTGAAATTTTGTGAGGATGTATGGATGTATCAACTAACTATGTCTGCTGAAGTATATATATTAAATATATAGGAACATGTCACATTTGAGAGTTACAATAACTCGGTTATTTTTTTCTCTAAATTCTGAACTTTTTTTCGAAATGTAAAAAGTTCCAGGTCAATTATTGAAAATTTATTCAGTGTACTATTTATTTTGTTGTATCAAAATTAAATTCATTTATCCAATTCAAATTTAGTGGACTCAACTCCATCTAAACCTTCACTTCAATTCCCTCACGCAGTTGGTTTAAAAGAAGCTACATAGGTACTATGATTCCAACAGACTTGTATGAATCATAATTCTATTGACTCAACTTTGAATTTGCCAACTCCGCACGGTTGTCACGATTTCATCAATTTTTGTCAGTGTACATTTTTTGTACTACACTGAGCTGAAAAGAACAAACGTTAGGAGTAAATTTTTTATAAGAAGTACTATTTACTTCTTAACTGAACTCTATCAAAAAGAACATAAGATGTGCATTTAAACATAAAAAAAACAGGTGTCTACATTTACAACAACTTTACCTCTAATAAATTTTATGGCATGTAGGACTGAAAATCGTATCTTTTTTTATATGACTCAAGATAATTTTATATCCATATAAGCCCTTGAAGCTATATTGCAGGCATGGGCAAACGGGACTTACAGAAGTCTCTCGGACCGCTTACTTAAAATAGGAGTAGGATAATGACATTTTTTTTCTACCTATCTCATTACTATTGGAGAAACTGTGGTAGTTAGAAAAGTCGTATACCCGTCTCGCTTCCTCCTCTATGAGCAAGGCGGACCTGGATAAAGAAATACACAATAAAGTTTATGACACATAATAAAGTTATAACAATGGTGACTTTGACTTAAAATAACTTGCCCATGCCTGCTATATTAGTTCTACTAGTCTTATTCATAAAATATAAGAGGGCTCTTAGCAGAATTTCTGATTTAGAGTTGCAAAAAACAAACTTTTTTAATTAAAAAAAAAAAAAACTTTATTACAGTACAATCTCATTAATCCGACACTTTAATAGATCGAATTGAAAGAAAAAAATTACCAAAAAAGATGATTTTCGTGTTGGTGATGATATTTATTTAAAATTTTTCTATACAACCTTTTTAATCGTGCCGGATTAGTGAGATTGTACTGTATATTTATCCATTTGGACTCATATCAATAAATGATATTGTACATTTCTTAAATAAAAAAAACTTTTTTTAAAGCACTTTTCATCCATTTTGACCACTGCAGGCAGCGTCTTCCAAAAAGTTTATTTCAGCTGGTGCAGCAAAATTTGCTGGCCTCCTGTATAAAATTTCCACAAAATTTAAACTCGATTCGATTCGTGAGACTCAAAACTGAACAATAAATCTTTAAAAATATAATTTGAGAAAAACGTCATACTAGTTTGAAAAATAAAGAAAGAAAAATTTCAAAAAACGTTTCAAGTTTTTAAATTTACAAAATAACTTTGATGGGTCAATGGCAGGCAAATGTGACTCAGAGAAGTCCCTCATTCTCGCTTTCTTCTCTATGAGCAATGCGGATTTGGATAAAGAGACACTTAATAAAGCTTATGACACACAATAAAATTATAACAATGGTGACTTCGACTTAAAATAACTGGCCCATGCCTGGTCTATGGGATCCAACTTTCTTCTCTATGAGCAATGCAGATTTGGATAAAGAGACACATAATAAAGCTTATGACACACAATAAAATTATAACAATGGTGACTTCGACTTAAAATAACTGGCCTATGGGATCCAGCTTTCAAATCGTAAGAGATAAAATAAAAATTTAATAACAAAAAATAAATATAAATGCTCTAAAAACATGGCAGTATCATAAAAATTTTGCAAAAACTTAAACCTTCGAACCCTTAATGTATTCGTGATTGTATTTACTCATTTACTTATTTATTAATTTAATATAATTATTTATTTTAATAAATAAAAATATTTAACTATTAATTGTAAATATTTATTTAGGAACAATTTTTGTTATGCAAATTCTGATTGTCATAACTTTTTTTTAAATACAGGTTAATTCGTTTTTTTGTTGTCTAACCTTAAAAGAATTGATCTTTTTTAATTATATTTTCTCTAAAAATATAAACTTATGCACTGTATCGAAAATCGACGGGGAAGGGTCAAGGATGTGCTTTAAATCTGTTTCATGGTCCCCCAGAACATAATTGGATCCCGCTACTATAGAGCATCTTTCAGCGACCCCTTTTGTTTTTTAAATCAGCTTAAATTGAGCGGGTATATGTTATAAAAGCGGGGGATGATTTTAGAAGTTTCAAAGAGATCCCCAAGGAAAAACCGCTTTTTTCGACGTTTTTAAGGTTTTACATTGCAGTGCCGTTTCTTCAAATTGAGTAAGGGGATTTTAAATTGGTATATAGTTTGGATTATTGTTAAAAATTTACCTTTCGAAGTGTCAACTTTCCAATCTTTCTTTCATTTTTTATATCGAAATGTTATCAATAAAGAGTTTCTTTATAAAATACTCTTAGGTGCAGGAACATTACAATCTTCACCGACAGCCAAACACCTCTTAAATCTTTAAGCTCAGTCTATCTAACCTCATAGGACTGCACAAGACTGTCGTACGTCCTTAAATGAGCTGGCGGAACAAATAAATGTAAACCAGGTATTACAGATACCGGGACACAGAGACCTTCCAAGACACAAGCATCAATAAATGTCCGGAAGTTTCATTTGCGAACTGCAAGTTGCTCCTCAAAGAGAATATCTTAAGCGTTCCGAAGTTCTTACATCACTTCCAAGGGCCTCTGGTTGGGCGGCAGGCATGCTGAACGCCTGGGCCTGGCAGTGTATCCGGACTACTGCAGGTGCTGTCAATTCTGAGGAGGTGGAGACAATGTCTCATATTCTCTGCCCAGCTCATGCCATGAAGAGATGGATTACTTGAGCCAGTCTGTCTTTGACGAACTCTCCGGCCTAAAGTCCGTCGACGTGAAAGCACTCCTGCTGTTCTTAAACAGATCCAAATGATTCATGGAGTAGTGGCCGGGGATGAGCCAACTCTTTTTCACTATCATAACGAACCCTATGGTCTAAGTGTGTCCCACTCCAGAACAGACACTCTAACCTAACCTAACCTAACCTTCTTTCTAAAAAACTTCAGTGAGGGGGTAAATATGACTGCATTGATGGAGCATTGTTGATCAAAGGTTTGGAAGGATTAAATTTTCAATGAAAAGTATCTTGTTCTAAATGAAATTTGGCAACATTTCGAAAGTGAACATGAATCAAATCATCATATAGAATTTATTTAGAAATGTGCTCCCATTAAAGAATTTAAAAGATGAATGAACATTTAAAATTTTCTAAATGGTTCAATATTTTTTTAAATATGTAGATCATTTTAAATTTAGTGTTTTTGGCATCAGAATTGTAATTTATTTGTAATTGAAAATTGTAAGTGATGTTTGTTATGTATTTTGAAATAAATATGTGTTACCGCATAGTAAATAAATTACTCTTCTAAATTGCAAAAGCAGAATTGATGTCGTTACGCTGATTATTAATTTAATTACTGAATTAATTATATGTTAATTATTTTATAAAAGATATGAGATGGTATTTTTTTTCTATTTGTGACATTTAACTGAAAACTTTTTTTTGATTAAGTGTTGGGTAAATACCAGAACGTTAGGAATGCATTAAACTTATATTTTTTTGTTAAAACATACTTAAGGTTGACCGAACATTAAGGCAATATATACAATTCGCATTTAAGATGAAGACACTCTCATATTTTTGTTATTTGTGATGGGCCACATTTTTTAAGATACTTAACTAAAATCAGAATTTTAAACTCAGCCTACTACAAATTGACAAATAGGACCAACCCTTAATATTTTGCCTAGCGACAGAGATGGTTAGAAATGTAGAAAAAAACTACTAAAAAAAGTTGAAGTTCAGTTTTTACATTCCACACATAGCACACTAGTTATAAAAGTTTATGGAATGTAAAAACTGGACAAATTGATAATTTAATAGTGTTATGTATTCAAATATTTCAATAAACTAAGAATTGAAATTTGGTCAGATGAAAAAAAATTAAGACAAAAGTTGTACCTAGAATAAGTACGCACAATTTTCCACCCACTAACGATCATTTAAAGATCATAGGGTCCAGATATGGCTCCTTATGACCAAATTTACTTTTTTTTATTGATTGTTTTCGAGATAGGCGTTATTAATAAAGTGTACAACGGAAAGCATAATGGTTTTTATGCTGTTTCACATCGCTTTTGATATTTATGAATATCGCCTCTCCCAGTGTCAAAATCAATCATTTTCGAAAAATCGTAAAATTAAGTTTTTAGGCCCAAAAATGCAGTTGTTAAAAATAACCAAAATAGGTCTTGTAGATTTATGTTAGTATAACCTATAAAATACCATCCATTATAGGTTTGGTCAATACCCCGACTTTTGAGTTAATTTAGAAAAATTTGGATCTCGAAAAAATGGTAAGTTTTCGAGGTTAAAATTATTTTAGGTTGATCAAATTTTACACGTTGTTAGAGCAGATTACGACCCAAGTTTTGCCGACAGCTGAGTTATTTTATCTAACCTAGAACCGGAGATATTAATCAAGATGCGTTTAGGGGAACAAAATTGGGCCCAGGTAGAAAAGTATTCTCAAACAAAAAATCAACCAGGAGACTGGGCTGTATCCTCATCTAGAACCAAAAATATTACCTTTTTTGTATTTGAAACATGTCCTTTTTTTCTTTGACGCTCCGACCAATTAATTCCGAGACGCTCCTCTTTGACGCTTCGAACGTTAATTTGTTGGAGTACGATTAATTGATATAATTTCCAAGATTGTAAAGTTCCCTCTTAAGTCGTCACCTCCTTGAGTTCCTAGAATTTTCGAATTTTCAGATAAATTTTACAAGAACACGCTGACGTGATATAAGTTTTTTTTAGTATATTAAGGTAAATGTGCATTATTACGGGATAGTACGTTATTCCGGGAGTTTTTTAACAGAGCCTCTAGAACGAAAATATAAACAAACAAAAATCGACTTTTGACAAACTTAATCACACATATGATTTTATTACAAATATGTTGTCTGTTTTGCGTAAGATGATAGTGTTCCATTGTTAAGGTTTTTTTAGTTTAATGATAAGTTTATCATATTTAAATAAATAAATTTACCTGGTTTCTTTCAAGATGCAGTTAAATTAGAACCATTCACAATATCCACAATTATTGATACGGACCCATTAAAATTATGCAACCTATAATAATATCATGAGGATGAGTAGATTGTATGAAGTACCATCATTAGACTCCATCATATCCAGTACCCAGCATCCACAGCCCGTAACCACATAAAATATCATCATCATCATCTTACAAATCCATATGATTATTAATATTAATTTAGTAACATCAATTTTAAATTGTAATTTATTTATTTATAATAATTATCATTTATTTAGAACATTTTAAGACATATAGTTTAAACTATGTAACATTCAAAAATAATTATTCTTATTTTATTTAAATTAAATATTACAATTATTTTATTTTTTAAATTAATAATAATTTCTTTTTATATATTTTAATATTTTATCTATTATTACCGTTGTTAATAAAAATACTATTATTATTATTTTTATATTCATTTTGATTTGATGTGTTTATAATTGAATTGAAAATGACGTAATAACAAAGAATTAATGGTAAGGGGAGGGAGGGAAATGAGTTTTTGATTGAAATCCTAGATTATTGTTAAATAATTGCAAAATACAGAGAGACATTATAGGGAATTATTGATAGGAGTGTAATAAAAATTTTATATCATTTTAAGTTCCTATTTATACCATGTAATATATATATAATAAGTAAAAAAATCTTAATAAAAAATAATTTTTAAGAGATAAGCTTTTATTGTACTAAAAAGTAGAAAATTATTTTATCTATGAGTCGTTCATACCCGACTAAATATGTGGAGTTATTGATTTTTCGACTTAATAAGTAAACAATTTTTTATAAAAAATACTTTTTAAGAGACAAGCTTTTATTGTACTAAAAAGTAGAAAATAATTTTATCTATAAGTCACTCATACCCGACTATTTTTAAAAGCTTGGAGCGCTTAATATCAAGAATGAATCGGAACGTCTTATCAACTCCACATGCCTAATTATTTTTCGATTCATTCTTGATATAAAGCGCCTCAAGCTTTTACAAATAGGGTATGAGTGACTCATAGATAAAATTATTTTCTACTTTTTAATACAATAAAAGCTTTTTATTAAAATTTTTTAATTTAAGACTAAAAAAATGTATATATATTAAATATGGTGGAAGCGATGGGAAAATCAGGATGCCACAACCTTACCATGCATTGTCTGCTAAACTAAATGTGTATGCAAAATTTCAGCTCAATCGGAAACCGGGAAGTGGATCAAATTTGACTTGCAAGATTTGATTACAGACAGACAACGGGACTGGTGAAACTAAATAAAAGCTTTTAATAATAATAATGAGGTTAAACCTCCGTTTTTCAGATAGCTCTATAAGAGAGGCCACCCGTATCATTATTTTTTTTATCTTTTTTTATTTTTTTTAAACTACATCCAATATACAATTAAACTTTTATGGCGTGGGTGGAGTGGATGGCTTAGTTCTTATGCAAGGGACGGCAGTATGATCAATTTGACCACCCCATTAACTATAACTAGCTAGAGGAATTCGGTGCCACATGCCACACTACGCGAAATAATGATCCAAATGAGAGGCAAGTTCGATGCACAGTTTATTTCACGTTTGGGACTGGTCTATTGGCCACATAGATCGCGCGATTTAACGACTTTAGACTATTTTTTGTGGGGCTATGTTAAGGCTCATGTCTATACTAACAAGTCCGCTTCAATTAATTCATTGGAAGACAACATTGAAGCATTTATTCGTGAGATACCGGCCGAAATGTTGGAAATAGTATGCGAAAATTGGACTAAGCGGGTGGACTATTTGAGATAGATATTAAAAAGTCACCCGGTAGGTATATACACGACTTTACGTACATGACGTAAATAAACAAATAAATGCGTAATCAACACTGACTATACATGGTATTTCAACAATTAAATCAGTCAATTGTTTGTTTTCATTTGTTGTCACGTACAAATATTATGACATAATGTTCATGTTTTGTTGTACTAAGTAGTCAGTATAGAGGTACGGCTACAATTATTTCAACTTAATATATCACTCAATTTCTAAAGAAAAACTTTCTCTCAATATTCTTACTAAATATCAAATAAATATAAAAATACTTTTAAAAAAATCATTTACAGATATCAAGTAGGTGTAATTGAATTTAAAATTTATTAATTTTATTGTAACATTACAAAGGATTCGCTTACTTTAGTAATGATTTTCAAATTTAAAGATTTCAACGATGTTTTCTAAAATCAATAAAATTTTACTACTCTCTTTTATTTAACATATACAGGGTGTTCGGTTATTGATAGCAGAAAATTATATCAGTAAATTAAGCTTATCAAAACAAATGAAAAAGCTCTTTACCAAATTTCGATCTGAGGCCTGATTCGGGAGATGTGGCCATGGGAAAAATAGAAATATTTATGAATTCACAGACATATCAAATTCATTAAATTAGTAGGTGTCACTTTAGAATAAAGAGGACATTATCATAAAACCATAATTGATTGTAAATTGATTTAATTTAGTAGCGAATACTAAAAAGGAATATTTTGTTGTCTTTATTTATAAAGAAAACAAAAAAATATAACATATTTATCTAATTATTTCACCAATAAAGAAACACTTTTAGATGTGGTAGGTAAATATCTCTAGTACCCCTCGCAAGGTTAAGACAAATCAATTGACGTCAGAATCATCATAATCGACCAGCGCGGCGCGTTTAGTCTCTAGTGTGCCACATAGGAACACACATTTTCACAATATTGCGTCTGGTGGTCGCCATATTGAATTTTCATTACTGCCATAGCATCAGTAGCACTCGGAAAGTTAGAACAAATCGATTGACGTCAGAATTATCCAAATCGGCCGACGCATTTAGCCTCTAGTGCGTCACATTGGAACACACATACATATATACACTGGTAAACACATTACCACTTCTTTGCGTTGCTCAGTCGGGTAATAATAGGAACGAATTTGGGAAACTAAAAATGTTGTTACGTAAGCGACAATATATAAGGATTAATAAAAAATTAGATTTATAAAAAGTTTATTGATTAGTTTAATTTGTAAATTTATAAGTAAGGTTTAAAGTTCAACAATTGCAAAAAGACAAAATTATGAGTTGACCGAGATTTAAAACATTTATTATCAGATACGATTATATTTTGTTTTTGACAATATTTAGACAGCATAAATGAAGACATTAATATTTATACGTTGTCAATTAATTGGCCTATTAATTTATAGAAAATATTTATTTTATTGGTTCATGAACTTTACAAAAATTTTATTATCTATAAAAATGATTTATCTACGCACAAATATTTATATGCAAAGAGTATAAGTTGCTGATCGCATCTCAAAATAAAATCGTGAGCAGCAGAGCTTCATCCTTAAGCTCATATTTTACCCTTATTTAATGTTTCTAACTATAGAATGACGGGCTGAGAAGTTGTGACCTCCTGTTAGTTGTGACTGTTAGTCGCTCTATTAGCTCAGTGGGTTAAAGCGTAACCAATTCCGTCCGCGGTATGCTTAGGGTAGTGCGTTCGATTTCCGTCGTCGTAACAAAATTAATTTAATTAATAGTCGTGATGGACTGGTGTAGTGCATTGTATATGCATGAAGGAGGTGCACTCAGCTTCCCAAAATAATTTAGGAGCTGATAAATAAAATTATCAGCGGAAAAGGTGGAAAAACACATATATGGTATCACAAGGGGCTCGATAGTGTGTCCTTCGTGGACAGCCAATATAACCTAACCTACATTGACTGTTTTTTAATGAGGTATTTACTGCAAACTCCTGATTTGGTAACTTTAAATTTTTCGAGAGCTAGAGAATATTGTTCTAATCATGAGCATCGCCAAAGGGGGAACAGATAGGAACAGCCGTCTTTCTTTAGAGGTTTACAAAAATGGTTCAAAGCATCGACGAATTTATAAACAAAAAAATATTCTCACAAAATTTAAAATATTTATGTCACCTCAATTTGTCTGCTTACAATTAACAGTATACAAAACAGCGATTTTTTGAAAGATTCATCTTTAATATTTCTTTTCAAAAACCACAAATATCATCAATTTCTTATCGATTACTCATAAACAATATTTTTAATTTATAAAGTTTCCAAATAAATTCATTCTAAACATTTCATAATTGTTCTTGGTAAGATAAGTCAATTGTCCTGTATTACCGATCCAAAACTTTCCAAAATTTTTATCTTTTAAAAAAACAGTTTAAAAACCATTTTAATATAAAACGATTAAAACAGTTTTAAAAAAAAATGATTATTTAATACATACAAAAAAAAAAATTTTATTCTTAAGAAATTGTTACCGTTAGAAACTTATAATAAACTTTCTGAACATAAAAGAATCTGTAGCTATCTTTGTTCAATGGTTGATTTGATGGAGAATGCTGTGTACAGATCTCAAGCAGCTATGATAGCGCAGTTATAGTAGTTATTCTTGGAGCCAGGACACCTTTCGTAGTCGATCGAGTTTCAAGATTGAATCTAGGCTTTTTTTTTACATTTCTAATGAGCTGAAACCAATTTTTATAAGATGTTTAAATCAATTTTCTTAGATTGCCCCAAGAGTTAATATTCTGATACTCAAAACCCGAATAAATAGGTGGTGGTTATTTTATGGTTCATTTTTAACAAAACGTTACGACCGGGTGAAATTTCGAATTTTGTTCATGCCAAAGTTACAATTTTAATTTGTTTATAAAATTTGATCAAGAACCTTTGGAAATATATTTCAGCACATATACAATCAAATTTCTACACTGAAAATAAAATTCTTAATACCAACCGTTATGGGGTTGTCTCATCCTCATCGTGAGATCATTTATGGCGAATGGTGCCACGAATGTGGGGGAAGGTTAAGTGGGGGAAGTTGACACAAACGCATGAGTTGTTTGTATATACTGTCTAACAAATTTCAAATATCGTTGTTTTGAATAAAGTTAATATTATAACAAAATACTGATGTGATTGTCACAACTACACGAGCAGGTAAAAAAAAATAAAAGGTTTATATCTGCTAATAGGGTTATTTAAAAAAAATAGATTTCTTTAAGTCGGATTTGAATCAGCGACATATTGATTTCTATTGATTTTAGTGTTCCAAGTTTACAACTTACGCTATCGATACTTGTTACATATATACTAATATAGTTAATCTTATCAAATAAAAATGATCAATATGTTTATGTCAAATTCTTTGTTTACTGGTAACAACAATCTTCATGAAGTTGTCTCAATCACATATGGACTAGATATGATAGATATGTTTTCGTACTAACCTGATTCTATATTTACAGCAAACGTAAAGATATGTTCTTTTAATTCATCGATTCGCTTTATTTACACGATTATATTTTCCAACTAAGTACAATTTTATTTTCCATCAATAAAATGCATGACTTTAAACTAAAATCAATCTCTTTCATAGAAGTAATGATTTTGTTTATTTAACTTCAGTGATTTTGTATCAATAAATTCATATTTTAAATTCAATGCCATTCTATTGTAAATACAGATATTTAGCTGTACTTGTTCCAATCATTAGGAAATTGTTTGAAGGTATTTTTACTTTATTTCAACATGAAACGGCCAGGGTTGTCATTATTTAATTTTTTTCAGTATATTTGTACCAATCATTAACTTAAAATGTAGAAAACTCGAATTTTGCAATTGTTGGCTTCCATAGAAAAGTGACCTGGCTTCTGGAGTATAATGTACAAATCTGAAGTAGCTATGTTTTATAGCAGTTATACCAACATAAGTAAGCACTAAGCAATGACTAAAAATATAATTTCACACTGGATATTTATTACGTAATGTAAATACATAACATTATGTTTCACATACATTTACATTATACTTATTATATTATTAAATCAGAGGTAATGTTATTTTTATAAGGAACATTGTTTATGCATATATTTACAAAACGAGATAGAAAACCCGTTGAAAAGTCACCGACACGAAGGGTTTTTTACCTTCTAAATTTATGTAATAGTTGCCATCTTGATGATTAATAATTGATTTTTTTTTAAACATATTTATATTTACAGTAGAACCTGGTAAAGTGACACATGAAGGTTTAATGTATCAATTGGATGAATAGTTTCGGAGAAAATCGCTCTTTGTGTCCAATTTTTGATTATATCTCAAAAGCCACGCATTCAATCATTAAATAAACCCTATTTATGGATTTTTTGGGTCAAAATTATCTTATATAATGAATTTTATCGTTATCGAAGGCATAAAAAAATTTTCGATTTTTTTAAATTTTCTGAAGGGGTATCCCTTAGAAAAAATCGAAAAAATCGGGAAAAATTTTTGGTTTCCGATTTCGATAAAACTCTGTCAGTAAGGTAATTTTGACCCAAAAAGTACAAAAATCGGGTTCATGTATCAATTGAATGAATAGTTTCTGAGAAAATCGCTCTTTGTGTCCAATTTTTGATTATATCTCAAAAGCCACGCATTCAATCATTAAATAAACCCTATTTATGGATTTTTTGGGTCAAAATTATCTTATATAATGAATTTTATCGATATCGAAGGCATAAAAAAATTTTCGATTTTTTTAAATTTTCTGAAGGGATACCCCTTAGAAAAAATCGAAAAAATCGGGAAAAATTTTTGGTTTCCGATTTCGATAAAACTCTGTCAGTAAGGTAATTTTGACCTAAAAAGTACAAAAATCGGGTTTATGTATCAATTGGATGCATAGTTTCTGAGAAAATCGCTCTTTGTGTCCAATTTTTGATTATATCTCAAAAGCCATGCATTCAAGCATTAAATAAACCCTATTTTTGGATTTTTTGGGTCAAAATTATCTTATATAATGAATTTTATCGTTATCGAAGGCATAAAAAAATTTTCGATTTTTTTAAATTTTCTGAAGGGGTACCCCTTAGAAAATTTAAAAAATCGTAAAAAACGGGAACTAGTTTTTGTTTCCGATTTCGATAAAACTCTGTCAGTAAGGTAATTTTGACCCAAAAAGTACAAAAATCAGGTTTAGGTATCGATTGAATGCATAGTTTCTGAGAAATTCGCTCTTTATCGATATGTCTGTAGGTCTGGCAGATCGAACATATTCACTGTCGTGCCATATTATCTTGTGTGGCAACCCTAGTACTAAACGAGTAAATAAAACAAAACAAACATTCTTGCAAAGTGATTAACCTCCATATATTTGAATTCGACGAATCGTAATTTTTTCTGTAATTACTTAATCATTTTTTATTTGCACAGACAAAAAAAAATAAATAAAAAAAACAATAATTTTAGGTTTAAAACTAGCAATGATAATAATTTTTAAGGTATAAACTATCCGCCCCGTCTCCTCCCCTCCAGCGCCCTCGTATAACTAACAATGTGTGAATGTAAATAATACAATTTAAAATTAATTTTTTTTTATAGTCAACGGTACTATTTTTCAACTAACAACATAAAATAATTACACCAAATACTGTTGGTATTAAATCTGAACTATAATTGAACTTGCAATTATGATTTGAACAAAGAATTGAGTACGGAAAAAAATCAACAATTTTTAAATTAAAAACATGTAAAAACAAACAATTGAGTAAACTGTTGAAATACCATGTATAGATAGTGTTGATTATACTGTCACATTACACATACATACATGTCACACATACGTAGCTGATATTCTCATATAATACGTACTATGCAATAACCGCCTAATTTGCACCCTCACGGGTAAACAGTGATGTTAACGAAAAAAAGTTCAAACAAAAGTTGGTTATTTTTTTATAAGGAACATTTTTTATATTTAAACTTTTGTTGTAACTCTAACGGGTTACAAGATGGGTCCTAGATCTTGACCTAATTAACTCATTTACGAACTCGACCCCAATTTTTAGCTTCTTAGCTCGCTGTAAAAATTTTAGCTTGATAACTTTTTTCATTTTTGAGTTATCGTGTTGTCAGACGGACAAACAGACAGACAACTGAAAATGGACTAATAAGTGATTTTATAGTAGTGAGACGTTTCCATGGTAACGATACACTACTTTAATTATAGAATTGTATGGATGCATATATAATTGTATTGATTGCATTTATGACATACATTGAAAATTTAATATTATTGTCTCACAAATTTAAATAAATAATTATTATGATTTACATTTGAAAAATAATATTTGTGCAATTTGATTTCTTATTTTCACAATTTTTAATGCATTAAGTTTAATTAATGAGTGTTTTTCAATAATTTTAATTTGACATTTTCTATAACATTAACATGTAAAGAATTGCAAATTAGTCACAACAGCCTCCTTTAACGCCAAAATATTTTACTGAAAGCGCTGGCATCGATTGTATTCTCCCTACCATGACTACGCACCCAACGAATACCAAAAATTTTGTTCGTAGCGTCAATGTTTTTATGCGTTAAAAATTTGGGACTAAACTAAGTATACCTTGATATATTTTACATATATACATGGTATAATAAGGAAGAAATTGCTAGTGAAAAGGAAATTAGAAGGAAATTGCTACCGATTCAATATCTAATCTAATAGTAATGATGAGAAGAAACTTCATAACATTCATGCTGATAGGAATTAATAGAAAAAATATTAAATTATTTTTAAATACAATTAATTTAAATAAAATTTAATTAGGAATATTAATTATAAATTATATTAAATAAAGATCCAAAAAAATTGAATTAATTGTATCATCGAATCTATTTGGCCGCACCTAGTTGACTCGATAACGCTAGAAAAGTCGAGTTGAGTCGGTAACTCAAGTAAAACCGAGATGACTTGATATAACTCGGGAAACGAAAATCAAGTTGTCTTGGTAACTTAAATAAAACCGAGTTAGACATACTCAATCGAAATACATCACTAGTTTTCACCAACAAAAATTGGTTAGGTTAGGTTATATTGGCTGTCCACGAAGGACACACTTAGGCTATAGACCCCATTGTGATACCATATATGTGTTTTATCACCTTTTTCACTGATAATCACTTTCCCTCTCGTAAACATCACTGTTTGAAATAATATTCAAATTTAAGAAAAATGTGTTATTTTTTCAATCTCTGAGGAAATTCCCCTAGCTAACGCAGCTTCTGCGCTACGAATAAAAATTAAAAATAAATTTAAACTGTTTCAATTTCAACAGATCATTTCATTTTCAACATATCAATTAAATGATTCAATTTTCTTATAAGCACTTTTTTAAAATACAATAAAAAAAAAAAAACGAATCGGTCGAGGTCAGATCACTACTCACAGATAGTTCACGATTTCTACACGCGTAAATATGTAAATTATATGATCATTGTACTTTGAAAATATACAATAAAAAAAAGTACGTATTGATAAATTATTGAAGCGATGACTCATGAAATTAAAAGTTTTAGATTAAATAAATTTTTGTTGTTGCCCTGATAGCTCAGTTGATTAAGGCGTAAGCAATAGAGTATTATTGTTAGTCAAAAATAAATCATGAAATTTGAAAAAAGTTAAAATTTATGTAAAAATATACTTAAATATTCTGATTGCGAGTCATAAAAGCACATTTTTTTTAAAATTAAAAATCGCAATTTTTAAACTGTATATCACGCGACCAAAAACGCGGGTAAGGCCTGCTGTGATGTCATAGCGGTATGAGTCATAGACCATCAGTTAGTTCAGTGTAGACAGCTGAGTATAATATATCCATAGATAATAAGTATTTATATTTATTATAATCAGATGTCTATGAATATATCTGTCAAACTTATTTGTGCTATTTCGTGTAATGATACCAATATTACGTCATCAAATTGAATGCCCGCGTTTTTGACAGTTTAATAAAGGTTTAAAATTTAATTTTAGTTTTTGGCAAGAAAGCGTGGGTATTTTTCCGAAATAAATTTTTGGTGGCTTTTTATTTGCAAAATCAACATTTTGAAGTACTTTTTCAAAAATAGTAGAATACCCTATTGTCCATATATTTTGATAAAAAATCGATATTTTCAATCGTTTCCACTCAAAACGTATTCATTATTTCGATAAAATTCACTGAACATAAAATGAAAGCATTTCGGAGTTGTAGTATATTTTGGAGATAATTAATAGCTTGTTTTTAAAAAATATTTTTTTCTTTTTTATTTCAATTTTAAACATACGGAAAATTTCAAAATAAAAAACATTCATTAATTATATTTTAATATCCAAGTAATAATTCAAATATTAAATTGCATATTTTTTTATTGAAGCTTGCAATTGAAAAATCTATTTTTAATTCAAAATTTTATGATTATTGTATTCAAAATCGGTGCGTACGCATGTGCTAACAATTATTAATTGGCTGTCAGCCAATTAATATTGGTAGTGTCTGGCATTTAAAATAACATTTAAGATAGAATGTTCGTAAAATAACTTTTTTATACAATGAAACAAATTTTGATTTTAAAAATAATCGCGCCCCTTAAGAATTGCTAAATTCAAATTTTCTCGTCAATTAAAAATTGATATTCGTCTCATGTTGACTAAAATTGAATATTTTAATACCCTATATATATAAAATATATATCAAGGTATATTAAGTTTAGTCCCAAATTTATAACGCTTAAAAATATTGATGTTACAAACAAAATTTTGGTACACTTGTCCGTAAAATCACCTAGTTTCCGTGTGTCTCTCTGCCCGTGAGACACGATGAAAAATGAAAAGAGATATCAAGCTGATATTTTTATAGCGTGTTCAGGACGTAAGGTTAAGGAACTGATGGGTCCTACGGATCCAAGACCCAATTGACCTCGACCAAATTGTTCCTCATTAACGATCTCGATCTCACTTTTTACGTCCTAAGTACGCTATAAAAATTTCATTTTGATATCTCTTTTCGTTTTTGAGTTATCGTGTTCACAGACGGACAGACAGATAACCAGAAATGGACTATTTAGGTGATTTTATGACCACCTTTATCAAAATTTTGTTCGTAGCATCAAAATTTTTAAGCTTTACAAACTTGAGACTAAACTTAGTATACCTTGATATATTTCATATACATGGTATAAATATGCAGCTGTGTGTGTATAATTTGTATATGTCTAAGATAAGATGTTTAAGTATGTATTAACTACTATGACGGGTATTATACCTTAATTCTTTATACTTATATATTATTACACGTATTTATGGGTAACAGACCACAGAATAGTGTTTATATGTTTCTAAATAGGCGTAAAGAAGTTGAAACGATTTTCAAGAATATTTAGAAAAACACATTTATGTTTCGAAATTTATTTATTTTTCTTCAATTATTTGATTCATGATGTGTTTACAAACGTTTACCTACATAGTACATAAAGTTTACTTTTAAAGTCTCACGTGACGTCTATATACAGCATTCTTTGGTGTATTCTTTTCGCAAATAGTAAAAAAATTCAAATTTTTCATTAATGTTTCTTTAATTATTGTAAATATGGATCAACAAATATCCAGTTTATTTGACGATTAGATTAAAATTTTCGTAATAAATTATTTATTTTTAAACACGGTTTATAAAAAATTTTCAATACATGATTTAACAAATGAAAACAAACAATTGAATATTTCGCTTTAAATCGTTCTGCATCGAATTCCAGCTCATATCTCAGAAACTATGTGTTCGATCGTTAAATAAACAAGAATTCAAATAATACCAGTATTAAAGTATGATGATACATAAAATTAATTGTTTAAAGCCCTTAAGCCAATCCTCTAAATTTTAAAATGTGTTACGTAAACATTGGAAATTTTTTAGAAAATAAACATTGATTTGACTTTTAAAAACAAACATATCAAACTTTCTGATAGTAAGTTCTTGTAATTACCTCGAAAATCGAAATCAGAAATTTTATGATAACTTTTAAGTTGATTATAAACCTACAGTATTGTAAAAAAAAGTTTTGGTTTATTGCACGGTATATACACATACATCAAATACATGCTTTGTAGTCTAGTTATGAGTTATTTTTGATTTTACATTACCACGCAACTACAAAAATATATAATATATTGTATGCAAGTGAGATTTGTAAATTCGATAATTTAGATAACTCTCTTCAATCATCAATACTCTAATTATAGTCGTCTCCGTTCATCAAATGATTAATCTTTGATGAACTCATAAGTAAATTAAAATTTTGTTTTTATATCATCGACAACCTTAAATTTGTATGGTATTATTATAAACAACAAGATTGTCTAAATATTTTATTTTTTATCACACTCTCTAGATTTTATGATATAGAAATATCCAATCGAAAAGGATAATCTATATGATTCATCATTTCTGAATATGATAGGAATTTTTGTGATTTTTAGAAACTTTGTTTATCAAAAAATGTATTTATAAAATTTTATTGAAATCCCTAGTATTATCCAATCCTTGCATAACACCTTGATCTTAAAATTTTTGAAGAAAAAAAAATTTTATACATGGAATTTTATAAGAAATCTTAGATCAATAAAATTCAAGCATCAAAAAGAGCTCAAAAAGAAAATAAAGTTTTGTGACACCTCAACTGAATCCTTTAGTGTTCCAACTTGTCTTTTGGCGAGCGAGCTTACGTTTTTTCTCGGAGAAAATAAGAAAGATTTAAAACTTTTAAAGAAAAAAGGTGACTCCTAAGAGAATTCATGTGAATCATCCGTCACCGACATAATTCATAATTAATAATAATTATGCGGTTTAACCTCCGTTTCTCTGACATATACCCCCATAACAGAGGCCATCCGTATCATTATTTGTTAATCTTTATTTATTTAATTACAAACATATTTACAATTACATTTTGATGTGGGTGGAGTCGGTAACTTCGTTCTAAGCGACGACAATTTGATCAAATCTGCACTCCCATTAATTATAAATTTTTCACACTACCGCTGCCTGGATTCGAACCAGCAACCTAAGTCTAAATGGACAAACAGACAAAGACAAACGCCTTAGACCGCTCGGCCATTTAGGCTCTAGAAATTAACTGAATTAAAAAGTTATTTGGTTGGCTTCTACACATCATATCTAACACTTTTTATTATTATTATAATATTATTGTGACTAATGTAATTTAAATTGTATATAATTTCCGGTATGAGTTATATATGTTGACATTTTTAATTTCAATGCAGACTATGTCGTATTGTTATAAAGGTGTCATCAAAAATTTTCAACCAACATTTAACAACATTAAATTGCATTCAAAAATAATGCATAATAAAACAAGTGAAAACGGTTGTTTTCCAATTGACTGAGTTAAATGTTGAAATACCATGTGCAGACAGTTTTGATTACACTGTCATATTACATATACATACGTTCATGTCACACATACATAACTGATATTCCCATATAATACGTACCATACAATTTGCACTCTCACGGGTAAAAAGTGATGTTTTCGGAAAAATGTTTCAAACAACAGTTGGTAATTTTTTTATAAGGAACATACTTTACGCAATGAAATCTTTAGAATTTTCACTCGTAAGTAAAATTTTTATGCCATGTATATGAATTATACCTGGTTAGGTTAGGTTAGGTTATATTGGCTGTGCACGAAGAAAACACTTAGGCTATAGAGCCCATTGTGATACCATAAATGTGTTTGACCACCTTTCCGCTGATAATTTCATTTATCAGCTCCTCAATTTCAGAGGCTGAATGCACCTCCTCCATTCATATACCATGCACTACACCAGCCCATAACAACTATTAATTATATTAATTTTGTTGCGACGGCGGGAATGGAACTCGCTTCCCTAAGCATACCGTGGACGGAATTGGTCACGCCTTAACCAACTAAGCTAAAATAGCGACCCCTTAATAAGTTGGTATATAAAAATTTAGAATTTTCTGGCACCATACCCACAAAGAGACAATAACCTTCATTAAGACTTTTATTGTCTACAAATTTGATTAAATTATGCAAAAAGTAAAACTAAAAAGGCAACGTTTGTTATCTCTCTAAAACGGCCACACGCAAACCATTCATCTAGCAAATAGAAACAAATCGAAAACATTAACATAAATATTAATTTTTTACAAACACAAAAAAAAAAACAAAATGTCTTTTAAAAATCATTTAAGATTTTAGAAGAACAATAGAAGTTTCTTGTAAATCACGATATTTTGAAATAAATTACATACTGTTTATACAAAAAAATTATTTTTATTAAAAGATTTTGAAACAATGAAAGCAAAAAAAAAAAAAAGTTAACCCCAAACGTGGAAAACAAAAGAATATGAAATATGTGTTTTTATTACAAAAAGATAACAACAAAAAGTATTCTGAATCTAAACACGAGATCAAATACTGATCAAAAAAACATTTAACATTTCTATATCTCATATAGTCGTATATAGAGTGAATCAAGGTCAGTTTAAAACAAAACCAGATATAATGGGAAATAATTAGTTCCTTCATTGATAATTTCTACTTAATAGAGCTTGGATATTTATTAAGGACTAGAGTGACAACCCACCCGTTTCGCTGGGTTTAAAAGTAAAGATTGATAAAGATTGCTCTCGCTTATCCCCTTTCTATAACACTCGAAATAATGGTAAGGATTGTTTTACACAGGTAAAATATATGTATAGTTTTCTATTTTTTTTTAAATGTATTATAGTAATTATTCATTGAGTATATCAAAAAGATGGCCGTGAAATATTTTATATTGACTATTTTTACAGAAATCTATAATTTATGATAATGTCAAATTAAATTAATTGTAATTGTTAATATATCTTTATAAATTATATCTCATGTGTTATTCTGAAGTATGAGCTATATTGCTGTACAGTTTCATTAAAAACCATTCGCATTAAGTGGGGAAACAAATTTAAAAAAAATATATTTTTTCAATTTTGATGGTAAATTATGTTATAACTTGACAATATAAGACGAAAAGTGATAGTAAAATTTTTCGATATCTTTCGAATTTTCAAAATATCGCTAATTGAAATTTTTTTTTGACTATTTAGCCTTCGATATTTTGAAAACCAAAGCAGATATCGAAAAATTGTATTCTTTCAACAATTTTCGTCTACAGTCATGAAGTTATAACAAAATTCATCATCAAAGTTGAAAATAAGGTACAAATAATTTCAACCACAAGTCTAAACTAGACTTGGCGCTCGTACTACCTTAAATTAACAAATTGTCCAGTTTTAACATTCCATAGCACACAAATTAAAAATTAAACTTGTAATGAAAAAAAAAAAAAGAGTTTTATCATGAAAATCGCATATGGGTTTAAAAAAATTTTTTCTAAACCTTTTTTCTCGACATCTCTAAGCATCTCTGGCGCTAAACAAAATATTAAAATTCGCCCCTGTTTGTCAATTTATAGTAGACTGAATTTAAAGTTCAGATTTCGGTTAAGTATCTTAAAAAATGTGACCTATCACTCTGTATGACTGTATTTCAAATCGATATTTTATTAAGGAAGGTCCCTCGGCAATAATAGAAAAAATAAATTAGTAGATAAGGATCCGAATTTTTAGTATGTTATAGTTCACGAAATATATTAAATTTGGGTATCTTACCGTTCAATTAAGAGAGTTTTTATTAATTAAAAATACACTAAATAACATAACCTGTTATGAGGATGGTATGTTATTTAGTGTATTTTTAATTAATAAAAACTCTCTTAGTTGAACGGTAAGATACCCAAATTTTTGTTTATACAATAATATATTTCGTTAATTATAACATACTAAAAATTTGGATCATTATTTACTAATTTATTTTTTTCTATTACTGGCGAGTCATCCTCCTTAAATAACGAAAATATGAGGGTTTCTTCATCTTAAATGCGACACACTGCACACATAAAAAAAATCCATTCTCTACTTATAGAATAGTAATTAAAATATTATAAACTGATTCATCAATTAAGAGGTACTTCTCATCTTAAATAATAATAATAAAAAAAAAACTCCAAACATGATGAATTGTGAAGTTCTGATGAAAAAGAAACATTTCTTAAGATTTGATGTGAAATCTGTACGTACACAAGGTATATAGTATTCTTGTGAACTGACGCTGACGTCATGCTTCAATGAATCCACCATTATTCAAGGGTTAAATAAATATTCATTTCATAACAGAGTATTTTTTTCAATAATAACAAAAAATATATTTTTTCTTATACTTTTAATAATGACTCATCGCTTCAATAATTCATCAATTTTTTATTTTCACTGTATTTTTCCCAGTACATCGATCATACTATATACGATTTTTGTATTTGCACCGTGTGTGAGTTTTATTGGAAGCGTTTGTATGGTAACGATACAATACTTTAATTATAGAATTATATGGATGCATATATAATTGTATGGATTGTATTTATGACTTACATTGAAAATTTAATATTATTGTCTCACAAATTTAAATAAATAATTATGATAATTTACATTTGAAAAATAATATTTGTGCAATTTGATTTCTTATTTTTACAATTTTTAATGCATTAAGTTTAATTAATTATTGTTTTTTAATAATTTTAATAATTTTAATTTGACATTTTCTTAACATTACATATCTTTACATTAACATGTAAAAAATTGCAAATTAGTCATAACAGCGTCCTTTATCGCCAAAATTGTTCACTGGAAGCGCTGGCATCGATTTTATTGTCCCTACCATGACTACGCACACAACGGATAACTAACTTTTGAACACGATAAATTTTCTTTCTATTTTTCCCATGGCCATATCTTCCCAATCAGGTCTCAGATCGAAATTGGGTAAATAACTTTTCCATTTGTTTTGATAAGCTTAATTTACTGGTATAATTTTCTGCTATCAATAACAGAACACCCTGTATATGATCATGTTTTTATTAACTTGACTATTACGGACATTATACCTTAATATAAAAGGTGTATTTTCAATTTTGTCTTAAAATAATTTTTTTTCTGTTTCAGTTGGCTGTTAAAGAATTACACTGTTACCAAAGTGGAGGGTTTAGAATGCCGTGAATTTGAAGGTCGCACACTTAAACCATATCCAACATTAGCCATGATTTACCGAGGCCTTATACAATCACGCATAAGTGTATTTTACTTTTTTGTGTTGGTATTCACATCACAATATATAATTCGAATATGGGCTTGGGTACCTGATATACAATCCAATTACGAATTCAGATATGGTAAGTACACAAATTTTATTTGCTTATTTGATTATTTTAAAAGCGGTTCAAATGTGTTTTTTTGTTTTGTTTTTAAACTGTTAATCTAATATTTCTTTATTTAAATTTATGATGAAAATAATTCAAACGGAACAATATGCATATTTATGTTAATATGAAAATTTCACTTTTAAACTCATCAGGAAGTTAAATCCGCTTAGTTTCCATTTTATTAAATGTCATGATATCTGGTGTTATTTCATGTGAAGGACACTAACACGATATGTTAACCTTTCTGGTAAATACGTACAGGTTTATTAGAAAAATTAAGTGTTGTAGACTTTCGAAATCATTGGATAGAAAAAAATTCTTAATCCCAGCCGATATGATGTTGTTTCAACTCTCATCGCGAGATCAAATACGAAGAATGGTGTCACGAATCTGATACAACTATCGTACGGTGTTGAGTAGTGAAGTTGGCACAACCGCATGAGTTGTTTGTATGAAAGTAATATACTATCTAACAAATTTCAAATATTGTTGTTTTGAAATGCAATATAGTTTTTACAGTTGTTTTGTAATGCAGTTTTTTTATAGTTTTAAAATGCTACCACTTATAAATATTATAACAAAATACTGATGTGATTGTCACAACTGCATGAGCAGGTAAAAACATAAAAGATTTTTACCTGCCAATAGGTTTATTTAATAGGTTAGATTTCTTCAAGTCGGATTTGAACCAACGACTTATGGATTACTATTGATTTTAGTGTCCTAAGTCTACAGCTTAACCAACTGCGCTATCGATGCTTGTTAATTACCAAAAAATATGGTAAATGTTTAAAAAAATGATCAATGTTTATTTCAAACTCTCTGTTAACTGGTAACAACAATCTTCATGAAGTTGTCTCAATCACATATGGACTAAACATGATAGATATGCGATCATAATATCCAAATACTCTATTTAAAGCAAATGCAAAGAAATATTCTTTTAATTTATCGATTCGCTTTATTTACACGATTATATCTTCCAACTAAGTACAATTTTATTTTCCATCAATAAAATGCATGACTTTAAACTAAAATCAATCGCTTTCATAGAAGTAATGATTTTGTTTATTTAACTTCAGCGATTTTGTATCAATGAATTCATATTTTAAATTCAATCTCATTCTATTGTAAATACAAATATTTAGCTGTGCTTGTTCCAATCATTTGGAAATTGTTTGAAAGTATTTTTACTTTATTTCAATATGAAACGGCCAACTTCGGGATGAAATTAGTTAGTCAATTATTATAACTTAGTTTTTTTAAAAACATTTCTCTTAAAAATATTCTTAAAAGCCCATCCACAAGATATAAAATTTAGATACCCACTAAAAAAAATATGTATATACTCATTAAATTCAATTGTTTTAACAAATATAATTTGGGTTAATAGAATTTTTCAAAAATAATTTATTCAAATTTATAATTTTTGGATAGTATAACTCTACAACTTTCCATACCATTTAAATTTATCAAAGTAAAAGAAAAAAAAATCTTAATTGATAAAAAATAATAAGAGTGTTTTTTTAGAACAATAACAATTTGTTTACATAATTTTTAATAATTATCTGAAAGTAACCATATTATTAAAATCATATATGTATCATACAGTAGTCTATTTTTGCTATGTGCGTTCATAACTGGTAAACGGCTAAAGAAAGCATGGGCAAATGGAACTTAAAGAAGTCCTTCGGACTCTTTACTTAGAGTACGAGAAAGACAGTGACAACCTAAAATACGAGTAAGCCAGAAAGACAAATTTTTTTTTCTACCCTTCTCATTACTGTTAGGGAAACTGAGATAGGTAGAAGAGTCGTATACCTGTCTCGGTTCCTCCTCTATGAGAAATGCGAGCTTGGATAAAGAGACACACAATGAAGTTTGTGACACACAATAAAGTTATAACAATGGTTACTTCGAACTCGCCCATGCCTGGACTAAAGCATCCAAGACTGATCAATATAAATGATCAATAAGTTCATTTCAAACTCTCTGTAACTTAGTAACAACAATCTTAATGAAGTTGAGACAACCGCATATTGATTAGACAAGACAGATATGTGTTCGTAGTAACCAAACCCTCTATTTAAAGCAAATGCGAAGAAATGTTCTTATAATCCGCCGATTAGCTTTATTTACAGCATTATATATTAAAATTAAATTTTATTTCTTATCAATAAAATGCATGACTTTAAATTAAAATCAATTTCTTTCATAGAAGTAATGATTTTGTTTATTTAACTTCAGTGATTTTGTATCAATGAATTCATATTCTAAGTTCAATCACATTCTATTGTAAATACAAATATTTAGCTGTACTTGTTCCAATCGTTAGGAAATTGTTTGAAAGTATTTTTACTTTATTTCAATATGAAACGATCAATTTCGGGTTGGAGTTGTCATTATTTTAATTTTTTCAGTGTTTATCTATCTACTCATTTTTTACATTCATGATATTAATTTTAAGCTGTGTTTAATGTCTTATCACAAACTGGGGAGTTCGCGTAGGAAATCACGTGCACCAGCTAGTATTAATCTAAGAAATGTCTCATTAAATTTAAACGGATGTATAATTAAAAAGATGTAACTTTATGATTAGTGTTATATAAGTTGACATTAATTATTAAATAATATTAGAAACATGTGTACCAATTACCAAGAATAATTTACTGAACTCAACGAGCATTCTTTGAAAATGATTCAGAAAACAATTAATGGAAAATATTTTGAAAGTTTGTTTTTATGGATTTATTATAATTTGGTAATAAAGATATGAAATTTTTAATATTTTAAAATCGTTCTATTCAACTTTTTTTTAAGTACATCAAAAAATATAAAAATTGTTATATTGGGTGGTCTTAATCAAGATTTAAAAAAAATAAGTGAAAACGAACTTGGCTGAGTTAATTGCTGAAATACCATGTATAGACAGTGTTGACTACACTGGCACATTACACGTATATACATGTCACACATACATAACTGATATTACCATATAATACATACTGTACATTCGCCTAATTTGCGCCCTCATGAGTATCCAGTGGCTTTTACGAAAAAATGTTTCAAACAAAAGTTGTTTATTTTTTTATAAGGAATGATTTTATTTTTAAACTTTTGTTCTATGTCTACCGGCTTACAAGATGGACCCTACGATGCTTATTTACGAACTCACTTTTTATGCCCTAAGCACGCTATAACAATTTCAGCTTCATATCTTTTTTCGTTTTTGAGTTATCGTGTTCACAGACGGGCAGACGGACAGACTGACTACCGGAAATGGACTAATTAGATGATTTTATGAATACCTATACCAAAATTTTGTTCGTAGCATCAATAGTTTTAAGCGTTACAAACTTGGGACTAAACTTAGTATACCTTGATATACCTAGTGTTCGGTTTACGTCTAGGCATAGGCCTACCACGGGTATGACAGAATACATACGCTAAGCAATGCATCTAAGAAAAAGGTGTTATAGATTGAAGCTTCGATACCCGTTGAGTTAGTTGTAAGACGCTTGGAGTTGTAAGCCATACTTTTTTAATTTCATATTCATCTATAATACCTCTTACTTAGATGCATTACTTAACACATTTACTCTGTCATACTAGTGGACTCGTGGTATACGTCTATGCCTAGATGTAAACTGAGCGATTAGTATATTACATATATAAATGGTATAAAAACTAAGTTAACGAAAGTAATTAGTTTAAAAATTGCCTTTCAAATTTTGAAGAATTTTGATTCTGTTAGAATTTGCGAAAATTAGACGAAAATTAACAGTAAAATTTGTCGATATTTATCATAGTTTTTGAAATTTTCATGCCTAAAGATTTAGAAAAAATCACTTTTAGAAGAAATAACATACAAATACCCTTTCTTCATCACTTTAATTGTATTTTATGGAAAAACGATTTCCGCTTGTTAAAATTTTCTTTATAAGAAAATATTTGCCATGCTTTTAACCAATGAACATTTTCCAAATTAATCTTAAGAAAATTAGCCTTGTTATACCTATAATAAAGCATGCTTTTAAAAAGAGGCGCCCCCTTGGACGTCACCTTTGATTGTTGGTTCAACTCTTCCCCTCAGTAATAAATGAAAAGTGTAGCATACATTTCTGACTCAAAGTATGATAACATTTCAGATATTACCGAGAAGCGAGATTTTTCTCGAAGTCAACCTGGAAAAAAAGTAATTTCCTTACAATTTATTGACAATAAATTAGTGGACAATATTTCTGCCTCATAAGCATTCTCATTCGATTCAGTGTTCCAAAAATTAAATATATCTTTATATAAATATATTAAACCTCGACAGTAAATTTGTTTAGGAATACGTGAATATTTCTAGATGAATTTAAGCACAATATGTCCAGATCACAAACACTAGATCCTTCAAATTTTACAGATCCAAGTTTTGGTGTCTTGGGCATATATTGGGTTTTGCAAATTTGTTTGTGAAAAGTCCAAAAAAAGCTCGAAATATGATTACTTTTCTTATATTCTTGAGAAGGAGGTCATAAGACAACGATACAGAGTACGCTTGTCAAGAAATATACGGATATTAAGAAGCCTTCAAGCACAACACGGTCCAGAAGCACAAGATATAGGTCAGATAAAATTTCACTAACCTAGAACCTTGTCGTCTAAAACATATTGTGTAGAAATTTTATTTTGAAGCTACTTAACCAGAAAAAAGATTGCACTTGGAACTTTTTTTGAAAGCTGCGAAGGTCCCTGCAACGTTCATTCTTGTGGATAATACTTATAAAGAACTCTCAGAAAAAAAAGTTTTAGAAAATTCTATCCAATGATTTTCTTATTTGTATAAGGCAGAAAACTGTAAAATTTGGTACCGAAAATTGAAATCTAAAATTTTTTTCTGCGGCAAAGAAAAACAATCCTCTACAAAAAATAACTAAGTCATTCCATTTGACAAAAAACCAGGTTACGTTTTGATAATGAAGACAAATAACCCAAAATTTTTAAGATTCTCCCTAAAATTGGCCAATACCTGTTTTCTTCATCAGTTATGATATTGTAGGACAACAGCTTCCATTCTAACTAACTTTTTGCTGTTGCAAAACGAGAAAAAAAGCTAAAATGTTCTTTAAATCAGGCATGGGCAAATACGAGTAAGACAGAGAGATAACATTTTTTTCTACCCATCTCATTACTATTAGAGAAACTGAGATAGATAGAGTCGTATACCCGCCTCGGTTCCTCCTCTTTGAGCAATGCGGACTTGAATAAAGAGACACACAATACGGTTTATAACACACAATAAAGTTATAACAATGGTGACTTTGACTTAAAATAATTCGCCCATGCCTGCTTTAAATCAACAAAAATATGAATTCTTAGAAAGTATTTTTTATGTAAAGTAACAATTTTTGAATTCACGTTTATCCAAAAAATATTATAATAACTTTTTTTTTTGTTATTATTTGTGATATTTATTTATAATATAAAGTTTTTTTTTTGCAATATTCTCTTATTAAAGTGTTAAAACTATTTAAAAATAAATCAAACTTTCAAATATACGATCAATCATTTTTTTTTATTCTCTTAAATGTATTATTATTTGATAATTACAAGGTAAATATATACAGTGCGTAAATTAGTTTTTTAAGAAGTTAATATTACATCTAAATATGTTTAATAACTTCTTTTTAAAGTAGTTCGGCCGTCACATCTTTAGTCAAGCTAGCAACTAATTTATATTCATTGAATTTAAATAAAATAATATTTGTATCACGTAAATGTTTTTAATGCTTTAAAAATATCGTACAAGATAAAATTTATACGTCAGTTTGATTAGTTTTTACCCCGATTATATTATGGCGAGGGTTATGTGTTTGACCGATATGTATGTATGTTCATCTGTTCCCACGTGGCTTCTTAACTAATTATTATAATTAGCTGATTAACTGATCGTAATTTGACAAATGAGGTATCGATAAAAGCTTTTTGATCGCCCCGAAAAACAAATTTCGATTTAATGATAGCTTGTTTGGTATCAAATGAAAGGGCGTTATTAGCACTTTTCAAATATATATATATATATATATATATATATATATATATATATATATATATATCCGTTGTTATACTTTCTCACGAAAATATAACCGCAAAATAGTTATAAAAGCATGGATACAAGAAATTATAATATTTTCATCTGAAATTTTTATGATAAGTAAAATCGTCATTACAGTTGGGGGACCTTTAAGGATGTATGAGCATGACAACAATGTTTGATTTAAAGGCTCAAAATTTGTTTGTAGGTAGTCTTTTACTCAAAGAATATGTGGTTAAAATTTCAGCTTAGGTATCCGTGCAAATTTTTAAGAAAAAAGTCATTAAAAATCGATATAAAATACATTGGCTCTTATGGAGGAATCTCAAAAAACGACATATTTTGGAAGTTTTTGATAATTTTCATTTGGAATGAATGAAAACAAATTAAAAAAAAAACTTTTTAATAGAAAGTAAACATATTAGCAATGAATTAGAAAAGAAAAAAACTAAGTGTCACCGTCCATATAAGGGATGTAAGAGCAGGGTAGATTAAGGGTTGAAATTATTTTTATCTTATTTTCAACTTTGATGATGAATTTTGTTATAACTTCATGAATGTAGACGAAAAATAAGAATAAAATTTTTCGATATGTGTCTTGGTTTTCGAAATATCGAAAGCTAAATAATTAAACAAAATTTTCAACTTTCGATATTTTGAAAATTAAGCCAGATATCGAAAAATTTTATTCTTACTTTTCGTCTTATATCGTCAAGTAATAATATAAATTTATCATCAATATTGAAAATATCTTTTTTTAAATTTGTGCCCCCACTACCATGCTCATACATCCTTAAGATTAAAAAGTTTACCACAGAAATAATTCACAATTTTGTAAGCCCCAAAATTTTATTTATTGTGATCAAGGAACTTTGAACATTTACCCCCTCCCCCCAAAAAATTGACATTCACCGTACTTAATGCCGAACTACTTTAAACAAAAAATTTAATTCTTTTTTACATTTTAATCAAATTGCAACAAATTTTATGGCAGCATTAAAATACAATTGAAAGTGCATTTTTGCACTTTTTTTTTGTTGCATACAAAAACAATAATGCACATACATATAAATATTTAATTTTTTTTCTTCTAAATAGAAAACAATGGTACAATTAACACGCTATATAGAAAGTACAACTAAAACCTTTTTTTTTTTTAGTGAGAGATATTATAGGTAGTGACCTTACTTAACTCTTAATAAGGCTAACAATTTGTATTGACTCACAATATTTCAATTTTTATAAAGAAACTGTGAATATAATTCATACATTATATGAGCGTATATATAGCCAGATATTATTGTTTACAAGATGTAAAACCTGTTGAAAAACCCTTAATAACTTGTTTTTGAATTCAAACTTTCTACACTTTCCAATTTTTTGAAGGGATATATATCCCTTAAGGTTATTTTGTGTTAGAAATAAATTTTATCACACTGAAAAAAAAAATTAAAATAATGACAACCTCATCCCGAAGTTGGCCGTTTCATATTGAAATGAAGAATTGCCTAGCGATTGGAAAATGAAAAATATTTCTATTTACACTGGGATTGAATTTAAAATATGAATTCATTGATACAAAATCACTGAAGTTAAATAAATAAAATCATTACTTCTATGAAAGAGATTAACTTTAGTTTAAAAGTCATGCATTTTATTGATGGAAAATAAAATTGTACTTAGTTGGAAGATATAATCGTGTAAATAAAGCGAATCGATGAATTAAAAATAAATTTCTTTGCGTTTGCTTCTTTGGTTGTTATGATCGCATATCTATCATGTCTAGTCCATATGTGGTTTAGCCAAATTCATGAAGATTGTTGTTATGAGTTAACAGAGAGTTTGAAATAAACATATTGATCATTTTTATAAGATTTACCTTAGCGCAGTTGGTTAAGCTGTAGATTTAGGACACTAAAATCAATAGTAATCTATATATAGCTATACCCATTAGCAGGTATAAACCTTTTATTTTTTTTACCTGCTCGTGTAGTTGTGACAATCACATCAATATTTTGTTATAATATTCACTTTATTCAAAAAAACAATCTGAAATTTGTTAGACAGTATATTACTTTCATAGAAACAATTCATGCGTTTGTGTCAACTTCATCACTCAACTCATTCGTGACACCATTCGCCATATATGATCTCGCGATGAGGTTGAGACAACCTCATATCGGTTGGTATTAAGAATTTTTTATTCAGTATACGCTTATATTGCCAGAGAGGTACACGCGAAAACATGACGATGCAGACCATATGTTCCTCTCAATCTGTGCCCAAGCGTCACTTCATGGTCAATATTCGCGATACGGGCGAATCTTATTACGACTTTATTCTACCGGACTTCTAAATTATCTTTTTTTGAGTTGTGAGAGGACAAAGAACCGACTCATCGAACATTTCAGCCGATGATAATATGTATGATGGTGAAATATTCATAATTTGTATATGACTTTTGTTTAGAAAAATTTAATACAACACACACTAAAATTGTAATTCAGAACAAATAAAAAACCTTGATTGTTTTAAATTCGTTTTTTTTTTTTTTATAGTAATTTATGGTCTCATTTAGGGTGGGATATTATTTTGTATTTTCTCAGATCAATTAAATATAGATTAATTAATTACTCAATGCAATGAAATTTATGAACCGACTTCAAACAAAAACGGAGGAGGTTATCAATTCTGCTGTATTTTTTTTTTTTTTTTTTTTGTTTGTTTGTTTGTTACCTCAGAACTTTTGACTGAGTGAACCGATTTTGAAAATTTCCAAAACTGGTAGGTTCCCTTTTGTGTCAGCATCCTTCCTATTATGCCCCTGAATTCGCTTTTAGCTGCAGATTTGTTTAATTTGTTTATGCTAATATTGGCTAAAATACAAACAAAAACATGCTTTTTTTATATAAATATTATCAAAGATAATAAATAGGATATTTCGAAATAAATTTCGATTTTGCCCCAATTTTCTACATCAGTTTTTTGTATTTTATAAATACGTATTTCGACTATCAAGTAGTCATCATCAGTATGAATTAGCTAATCGTAATTACTCCTATTTTACTCGTTTCTAATTTGGTGGCAGACTGTACTAAATTAGCAACGAGTAACATAAGAGTAATTACGATTAGCTAATTCATACTGATGGTGACTACTTGATAGTCGAAATACGTATTTATAAAATACAAAAAACAGATCTAGGAAATTGGGGCAAAAATCGAAATTTATGCTGTTTTTAATTGAAATCAATAAATTCCTGAATGGATGAAGAATTTTTCTTTTATTCCATGCCTAGAAATTTTTTCGAGGAAACACAAACGTCAAAAACGACAAATGTTGATTTGAAAAATATATACAACATCTGCCGCTTGTAACGTTTGCGTGTCTCCGAATTTCGTGATCAGCGAACGTTGAGTAAAATTGTAACTTGAATAGAATCATCATCGATTTTCCGTCCAATCTGCCATAATTGTTTTGTAATGTAACTTGTTTGTGCTAATTACACTAAAGAAATAATTAATATAATGACAACCTCATCCAGAAGTTGGCCGTTTCATATTGGAATCAAGTAAAAATACTTGCAAACAATTTCCTAATGATTGAAACAAGTACAGCTAAATATTTGTATTTACAATAGAATGGGATTGAATTTAAAATATGAATTCATTGATACAAAATCATTGAAGTTAAATAAACAAAATCATTACTTCTACGAAACAGATTGATTTTATTTTAAAGTCATGAATTTGGAATATTGATAGTGTATCCAAATCTCATAAAAAATTCCTAGGACATCGGGCTTTTAATAATTATTTTATCATCCAAATATTATCCTTTTCATTTGGATATTTCTATATCAAAAAATCTAGAGAGTGTGATAAAAAAACTATCTAAAGTATTTAGACAATCTTTTAGTTTATAATAATTCCATAAAAATATAAGATTGTCGATGAAATAGAAACAAAATTTAATTATGAGTTCATCCAAGATCCATCATTTTATGAATAGAGACGACTATAGTTATAGTATTGATGATTGGAGAGAGATATCTATATTATCAAATTTATAAGCATTACTTGCACACAATATACTATATATTTTTGTAGTTGTGTGTTATTGTATATGTATGTTCGTGTAATAAACAAAAACTTTTTTACAATACTGTAGGTTTATAATCACCTTAATAACTTTTTTTTAAAGCTTTTTAATTTTCTTAATATATTACAATCGTGGAGCAACCATCTTAGAGAAACACGTATTTGAGGTCACTAAAGACCTAATAAATTATGATTACGAATATTATTTTATGAGTCGAAAAATAAATGCAATAAATTGTATTATTTAAAATAAGCATTCACTTAACCAATAATATTTCATTTTTATTTAAATAAGGGTTGGTCGTCAGTCTATCCGTCTATCCGTCTACACATCGATCTGACTAACAAAAAGATATTGTCTTAATTAAATAAGCAATCAATTACGTTATTGTGTATATTTAAAGTATTATACAGATGTTGAATGTTTAACTAAAACATGTGTATGTTACGGAATGAATGTAAGAATCGTTTGATTGTATTAAATCTAGTTAGATTATAAACTAACGCTAGACGATATAAACAATCTTAACGCTTTTATTTTGGTAGGATTTTTAAAATAACATTTTATTATTTTGTTTGTTAATCCGTCAGTATCTACTCGCGTTAACCGTCCATATATCACGCGTTAAATATTCTTTAACTTCTGTAAATCATAAACTCTACATAATTTTATATAAATTTATTTTTTAATGCACTGGTTAATTAAAAAGATGTAAAGTGAATGTTCTCGCTATAATGTTGAGAAAACTTCATATCGGTTGATATTAAAAATTTTTTTTTCAGTGTTATTGTTCGTTCACACTTTATCGTTAGTTTACAATTTTACTAGATTTATTATGAACTAACGATTCTTACAATAATCCGGTAACATATATATGAGCATACACACTCACAAGGGACCACTATTGAGGGTAAGAGGGCTTGGAGGTTTGGGAGTATGTGTATCAATAATATTTTTATATACCCTTAAACATTTTATGAATAATCCCCAATTGAATATAAAATATATATCTTGTGGTCGACCAAATGCTTGTTCTAATCAATTTTATAACATATTTTTATTTTACTAAATGGTTTTTAAAAATCAACCATACGTTTCAGGAATTCATGGTACTTCCCAAAACACTGTAATTTAGTTATTTTAGTCTTCTTTGGCGAACATTCACGTTTGAGCTAACACATTCAATAGGTTGAGTTAAATTAAATTTCACAATATTGTGCTTCAAATTTTTATGTTGTTTTAAAGTAGTTCGGCCGACACATGACTAGTCAAGCTAGCAACTAATTTAAATTCTAAGTTATGAATAAATATAATATTTGTATCACGTAAATGTTTTTTAATGCTTTAAAAACGTAAAAGATAAAATTTATACGTCAATTTGACTAGTTTTTTACGTTTAAACGTCAAAAACCAAAGTTTTTTTATGTTTTCTTTTTGGAAAGCGTCGTTAGGTAATGTTTTTTTTTTTGCATAAACAGAATCTCTGATAAATTTTCTTCATGATGAAAACTTTTTTGAAGCTCAATCACCAATTAATTTTTGTACAATTAACATTATTGTGAGTTCTGCCATAAAGTACTGCGTTAAAATTCACAATTTTGCCATGAAAAGGCCTCAAAACTGTGTTTATTGTGATCAAGAGACTTTGATCATTTACCTACCGCAAAAAAAAACAGTCACTGTACTTGGTCTCCAAGGTACCTTGTGTCCCGGGTAAATGCTCCCTCGAGTTCGAAGAATTCGTTATATAATCGGTCCAAACTCGTTACAAGCGGATTTAAACCGACTATATAAGAAATTTCCCGAAAACTCGGGATACCGTTTACATTGAGCATCAGGTATCTTGGAGACCAACTGTGACGCAATATTCGTGTTCAGCGGCTTCAAAAACCTTCGAGTAACAAGTTTAGAAAATTTAGTATATTTACGGTTAATTTAAAATATAATTATAAAATGCATATTATTTATGCAAATTGCATATTTTTAGTTTCGTATAAATCAGTCACAAAATTTCCTGACACTCTAACGAATCGAATGCCGAAAACCGCATTCAAATCTGACTTACTGTTAAAATTTTTCGACAAACTACATGATGACTCATTTCTATGAGCCATCATGTATTGGTACAGAAATGAACATAAAAACTCCATTGAAATTTGATATAGACATTAGTGTAATGTATATGTGTACACAACCCCATACAGCCAACCCTCTGACCCTCTTAACATTGCTTCGAACACTCATCGTCATCACACATAGTTAACATATAATTTTGATAAATTTAAGAGCAGTAGCATTATGAATATATTAAATTTTGTAAAGTTTTTATTATACATTGTTCTTTCAAACATAATTACAAAAAATTCGTTCCGAAAACTTATTTTTGTACGTTGGGGTTAAAAAATTGTTGGACAACTGAATGTATGTTGTATGTTTAATTTAAGCATTCGGGAAATGTGCTAAAACCAATATAACACGTGAAAACAAACAATTAACTGAGTTTGCTACCCTATATAGAAAATATTGAATAAATTGCTTCTTTTATTACGATGCATTTCGGCCACCATTTATTTGGTTTTCGAAAATTTTCGAAAGTATTTTCTAGAATTGTTTTTGGAGAATTTTTGACAAGATCACTAGTTAAGTAGTAACTCTCTATCTTTTATAGTTTTGGAGATAAATATATTAGACATGAAAATTTTGTCCTAATTAGCGCCCTCATGGATGAACAGTGATGGTCACGAAGAATGATTCAAACAAAAGTTGTTTATTCTTTATAAGGAACATTTTGTACTTTAAACTTTTGTTTTATCTCTAACGGTTTATAAGATGGGTCCTACGGACAAAAAACCAATTAATCTAATTTGCTCATTTACGAATTTAGCCTTACTTTTTACTTCCTGAGCACGCTGTAGAAATTTTAATTATAGTTATTATAATTTTATAGTTATTTATTAATTTTTATTATAGCAATAAAATGACACGACGTCGTACGTTGACGGGTCGTAAAGAGGGTGATCGTAATCGATCATTAATGGGTGATGATCGGAAACGACGAAAACAAGATCAAGAAGAATTATATCTTTATCAACATGATATTAAGGATGTTCCAGCATGGTATTTGCAGTTTCTATGTTAAAGCAATGGTACAATTTTTTTTTCGACAGAATTTAACGAAAAATTAAATTTAAGAATTTAATAATGCTTACTATTAATTCCCAAAGTTTCAGAAATTTTGACCGTTTAAAATGTATTGTATTGTATAAACATTTTTTTCTACTTTTTCTTCAATATATAATAATATCATAAAAAATAGTTGGAGAGACCGGACATTTTACATGCTTTAAATGGGACATGACCCTCAAAATCGCGAACTTTGTCTTTAAATATCTCGCGATCTAAACGGTCAAAAATTATGAAATTTTAGGAATTCATAAATAAAGCTATTATAAACCCGAGAAAAAAAATTCGGCCAAATCTGTCGAAAAGTGATTTTATGCTGGTACTACCTTAATTTTAAAATGTATGCAGAAAATTTTAAAATTGTTTAAAAGAATTTAAATTTTGAAGTATGTAATGTATGTCATCGTCGTTGGTTTGATTTACAAATTAATAAAGATGGATTTTGTTGTATTTGTCATAAATTTAAAATCAAAAATGAATTGAATATTTTCACTGCGGATAATAACATGGATCCTGGTTTACAACCTGATATTTTAAAGAAACTAACGTTTGTTAAGGAACAATTAAATAAAAAATATTTGTCAATAATTGAAGTATAATTTTATTTTAGAAATATTTATTTTATATTACCATTCGCGAGCCATTACAAAGTTATACTTTTAGCTAGTTATTATTATTATTGTTACTGTTTACCCTACTCTCCCCTACTATAAAATTATTGTTTTATCAATGAAACAAAAACAATATTCAATTAGCTTAGCCCCCGCCCTCCTTCAAATTAATTTAAAGAAAGTTTAAACTGATATGAAAAGCACCTTAACCTCGTTATGTCATAACAATTCCCAAACAAAAGATCTCATATCAGTCACCACAATTAATTAATAATAAATATTTAAAATTGTCACTACTACTGTATGTAAGGTATACAAAGCCAGACATGGAAATCTTACACTTTGTTCCTATTCAAAGTATTGTTTACACATTCAAAACAACATTTTAATGTGATTATTATTTTTAATTTTGATTCTCTTAAATTAAAACAAAAATTCACATATACTTGAAACAAAAAAAAAAAAAATTAAAAATTAAATGTAGGATAAAATTGATCATAAAATTCTTAAGGTTAAAAAATTAATTGAACAAAAAAAGTTATTAATTCGAACAAAGAATTTTATTTCAGTGTAAATTTTATATGGGTTAAATGTTTTTTTTTGATTTAAAAAATATATAACTATTATTTTGTGAATGCAACAAGACCTCGATAAATGAAAGGTCAAGCAAAGAAATTGAGTTAAGGATATATGAACATGGCTACAATGTTCGATTTAACGGCTCGAAAGTTTTGTGCTTAAAATTTCAGCTAAGGTACCAAAGCAAATTTTTAAGAAAAAAACCATTGAAAATCGATATAATAATAATGGGGTTAAACCCTCGTTTCTCATACCACGTCTAGAAGCCACCCACATCATTAGTTTTTAATCTTTATTTATTTGTTAAGATGATTGTAAACCTACAGTATTGTAAAAACGTTTTGGTTTATTGCACGGTACATACCTATAAACCAAATACATCGTTTTTAGTGAGTTATTTTTGGCTTTGCAATACCATGCAACTACAAAAATATATAATATATTGTGTGCAAGTGATGCTTATAAATATGATAATATAGATATCTCTCTTCAATGATCAATACTTTAACTATAGTCGTCTCTGTTCATTAAATGATGGATTTTCGATGAACTCATAATTAAATTAAAATTTTGTTTTTATATCATCGACATCCTTATATTTTAATGAATAAACTTCAGTTTATAATAATACCAGTAGTTTAATAATATCAGTATTTAAGATAGTTTTTTATCACACTCTCTAGATTTTTTGATATAGAAATATCCAATTGAAAAGGATAACCTAAATGAATCATCATTTTTACAGCCAACTTTGAACGATAAAATACTAATAAAAAGTCCGATGACCTAGAAATTTTTTGTGATTTCTGGAAACTTTGTTAATCAAAAAATGTATTTATAAAGTTTTATCGAAATCTTTAGTATTATTCAATCCTTGCATATCTCCTTAAACTACATCTGAATATACAGTTAATTTTTTGGTGTGGGTGAAGTCGTTCTTATCCAAGCTACGATAGTGTAATCAATTTTACCGCCTCACTAACTTTTTCGTTTACGCTGCCGCAAAATCGATATAAAATTCATTGATGTTATGGTAATCTCAAAAATCGACAAATTTTGAAAGTTTTTTTGATAATTTTCACTTGGAGCGAATGAAAACTTTTAATTGAAAGTAAACATATTAGCAATGACATAGAAAAGAAAAAAAATCATTTTATGGGCTACTGCAACCCTAAATACAGATCGATAATTCAAAAAACTAATCCTTAGCTGAAAGTATTTAACTTTTATAATCAAATCCACTTTTCAAAAATAATAAGGCAAATACATGTTCGGTATCGGATGTCCGGCTTAGTTGAAAAGGATTTGTTCATCTGTTAGCAGATCAAAAGAACAATTGACATATATCTATTTTAAATAGGTAGACTGCATTTATTTATCAAAGAAGTGTCTAATAATAACAGTTCGATGCACATACTCAGACAATAGACTATTTAAATTATTCGATTAGGTGTAGACACAAATAAAATAAATGTGTTACGCTGTATATATATATATATGTTGCAGATAAATTACTAAATCGGTTGTTTTAAAAAACAGTCCCGTTTTCCATAACCGCTGAACGACGGTCAGGTGAATTGTCTCACGTTATGTTTAATAAAACTACCCATGCTTAGACGTAATACTGAATGGCTTGACCGCGGTCACAATATGCATTTGGTGTAGGACGACCGTGATGAAATAAAGAGTAAATAATTACTGTTACAGACAAATATGTGAAACTCTAAACAGCTTATGACAAGTGAAATGAGTTAATAAAAAAACATTTTAAAAGAAAACTCTTTGCTTAGACTACACGGAAAAAAATTCACGGATTTTTTACGATAGTACTATTGTAAACTAACTGATTCCGCACTCTATCTGCGACATATATATCCTTTAAAATGTGTGGTGTGAATTTTTATCAACTATTTTTAATTAGTTTTTATAGCCAAAAATAGAATTTCAAATGGTAATTGTAGGTGTGTTATGTTTATTAATTTTAATTAGTCTCGCAATAATGCAATTTTTAAATTTTAATAATTAGTTTTTCTATTTTCTGTGAAATACTAGCCTTTATCCGCCTGCGAAGCACTAATAAAGAAGTCAGGATGTCTGTTGTGTTTCATTCTCTTATCGGGTGATTCCACATGTGAACCAACACTAAATTTGATCCAAAATGTTTTTGAGTAGTTTTATGGTTGATTCAAGATTCTACATTTATACACTGAAAAAACAAATTGAAATGACAACTTCATCCCGAAGTTGGCCGTTTCATATTGAAATTAAGCAAAAACACTTTCGAACAATTTTCTAATGAATGGAACAAGTACAGCTAAATATTTTTATTTACAATAGAATGAGATTGAGTTTAAAATATCAATTCATTGATACAAAATCATTGAAGTTAAATAAACAAAATCATTACTTCTATAAAGGAAATTGATTTTATTTTAAAGTCATGCATTTTATTGATGGAAAATAAAATTGTACTTAGTTGGAATATATAATCGTGGAAATAAAGCGAATCGATGAATTAAAAGAAAACTTTTTTGTGTTTACTTTAAATATAGGCTTTGGTTATTATGATCTCATATCTATCAAATCTAGTCCATATGTGAGTGAGCCAACTTCATGAAGATTGTTGTTACCAGTTAACAGAGAGTTTGAAGTAAACATATTGATCATTTTTATAAGATTTACCATATTTAGCGCAGTTGGCTAAGCTGTAGACTAAGGACACTAAAATCAATAGTAATCCATCCGAGGGCGATTTTCCATGAAATCTATCAATAGTCTCTGCGTGAGTTCATCTTCAAATCGTTTCAACTCATTAATGACATCATATGTGGGACATTATCTTACCAAAATTTTGAAAAACTAACCTTCAAAGATTTTTACGAAAAAATTTAGGTTGGACGAAAAAAAATCCTTGATTTTTCAAATCATTATTATTTAAATAAAAAATATGATTTATAGCACAATTTCATCTTTTAACAAAAACAGTTTTAAACCGTAGGTGTCACCACACGTTACTTACATTTCTATTGTTTAAACACTAAATTAACATTGAAACTACATTCGCCAAATTTAATAATGACTTTGTTTCTAAAAAAGAATTGTGTTTCATCTTCATAATGTTTTATTAAAACGATCATCCGGTTATTAAAAATATATTATTTGGTGTCTAATTTAATTCTATTGTGTTCGCACTTGAAGAATTTTTCAATATTGTGCTGCGCTCCTGTTATTTTTCTATAAAAAAACTGTAAATTTTTATAATTTATTTGCTTGGTTCATTTCTGTTGTAATTACTTAATTTAAAGGTGTGTCTAATTTAGGAAAGATGTTTCTTTGAAATGTAAATATTTGTTTTATAAAATGTTTACATCATACATTCAGCGATCATTTTAAGGAGGTCCTTCATTGGTCAAAACTAGTAAATAAATAATTCTAGTAGTTCTTTCCTTACAATCCAGTACATTGAAAAAAAAAATTTTAATAAGAACCGATATGAGGTTGTCTCAACCTCATCGCGAGATCATATATGGCGAATAGTGCCACGAATATGATACAACTACGAAACGGATTTGAGTGGTGAAATTGGCACAAACGAATGAGTTGTTTGTTTGTATAGAAGTAATGTACTGTATAACAAATTTCAAATATTGTTGTTTTGAATAATATTAATATTATAACAAAATACTGATGTGATTGTCACAACTACACGAGCAGGTAAAAAAATTAAAAGTTTATACTGTGCAAAAAATATGGTAAATGTTATAAAAATGATATCTTTACTTCAAACTCTCTGTTAACTGATAACAGTCATGGAGTTGGCTCACTCACATATGGTCTAGAGCGACCATAATAACCAAATACTTTATTTAAAGCAAACGCAAATAAATTTTCTTTTACTTCATCGATTAGCTTTATTTCCACGATTATATATTCCAACTAAGTACAATTTTATTTTCCATCAATAAAATGCTTGACTTTAAACTAAAATAAATCTCTTTCATAGAAGTAATGATTTTATTTATTTAACTTCAGTGATTTTGTATCAATGAATGCATATTTTAAATTCAATCTCATCCTATTCCTATTATAAATATAAATATTTAGCTGTACTTGTTCCAATCATTAGGAAATATACCATGCACTACACGAGTCCATCACAACTATTAATTAAATTAATTTTGTTGCGACGGCGGGAATCGAACCCGCTACCCTAAGCATACCGCGGACGGTATTGGTTACGCCTTAACCAACTGAATTAATACGGCAACTTGAAACAAACGTTTTCAAAATATAACAGATTGTACTCTCAAAAGACTTGTTAAAAAGTTGTTACAGTAAAAATAAAAAATATTTGTTTTTAAATCGGGGGAGGGCAATAACAATATTAAATATGGAAGAAACCATTTAAATGTAATAACAATACTTGACAATATTTCGTTGAATTAGCCTCCCCTATACGTATCAGTTTTATGTACGTTATGGGGCACTAATTCTAAATAATAGTTTTATACATGAATAAATGATATGGTTCAACCAGGAAGTATTATTTTTATTGATGACAAAAATTTAATTGTTTTTGTATTTTGTAAGGTTTTTAATAAAATATAATTTGAATTTGATACAAAATACAATTGTTTAACATTTAACGTATTGTGTTAAACAGTTGTGGTCGTTTGTAATCGAATAACAGTGTATATCGACTTGTAATAATATGTATAGGACCCCTGAATCAAATATGGAGGTTTAAGTTTCAAATACAAGAAAAATTTAAGTAAAAATATTTTATATTTATTTATTACAAACTTTTATAAAACATTAAAAAGAAAAAAACTAGAATAATATATTTTATTATTATATTTTTGCAAGAAAACATTAGATTATTAGTAAAAAAACAAATAACATCACAGAAGGAATGTTTTTCATTTAACGTAAACAAACAAAATTATTAAAACTTAAAATGCAATAAGTAAAAAAACAAATTACATCACAAAAAAGGCGTATTTTGTTTGTTTACGTTAAATTATGTTATTTATTTTTTTACTAATAATCTAATGTTTTCTTGCAAAAATATAATAATAAAAAAAAAGTGGGAATTGACCAAACCAATGAAATAATATAATAGTTTTTTTAAATGTTTTTTCCAAAATAATATAATCCAATTGAAATCGGTTCATATCCCTCCTATAGTTGAATATTATTAAATGACATTTACTAATATCTACTGATTATCATTGGCTACTGGTTATCGAATGATAGCCAGTGAATTTACCAATTTATCAATTTTTGTCATACCTGTAGCGCCCAAATTAGGGCTCAGATCCAAAATTGGTAAATAACTTTTTCCTTCGTCTTTATGAGCTTATTCTGTAGGCCCACGATCTGCAGTTAATAACAGAACGCCCTGTATATAAAATTGAGATTCAACTAAAAAATTATACCTATACAAGTATGTATTTATTTTTTAAGTACCCAATGATTATGTAATCATCAATAAATGTATTATTTAATAATTAGTAAAAAAAATATTAATATAATAATTTTGAAGGTTAATATTATTATAAATAATATATATTTAATTTTTTTCAAAACACTCTCTTTTAATATAGGTAATACTCTATACACAATAATTCTTTTTCTCATATAAACAATATAATTAATTATTAGCTAGTAATTTAAAATTTATGATTTCATTAGATACTAATTATTAATTAAGTATGACTCCATACAATTTATTACAAATTTTATGACTTACACTCACAAAATAAAATGATCTAACGATTGATTCGTTTACATAAGTTGTAAACAAATTAAACAGTGAACACTGTTTAATATTCATGTAAATTATATAGGCTTATTAAGGGAGGTGCGAGCGCCAGGGCAATTTCCGATAAGTGATTACAAAACTTAATAAATTATTGACTAATTAAGGATGTATGAGCACGGTAGTGGGGACACAAATTAAAATATATCTATTTTTTAAATTTTGATGGTGAATAATTTTATTACTTGACAATGTTAGACGATAAGTAAGAATACAATTTTTCAATATATGAAGTAATTTTCAAAAGATTGAAAATTGAAAATTTGAAAAGTTATTTAGCTTTCAATATTTCGAAAACCAAGGCAGATTTCGAAAAATGTTATTCCTATTTTTCGTCTACATTCATGAAGTTATAATAAAAATCATCATCAAAGTTGAAAATAAAGTCCAAATGATTTCAACAAATCTAAATTTGCCTTGACGCATATTTTAAGTGTTTTTATACCATGTATATATGAAATATATCATAGTATATTCAGTTTAGTCCCAATTTTGTAATGCTTAGAAATATTGATGCTACCAACAAAATTTTGGTATTGGTGTTCACAAAATCACCTAATTAACCCATCAGAAACCAGTCAAATTGACGTTTAAACGTCAGAAACCAGTCAAATTGACGTATAAATTTTATTTTTTACGATATTTTTAAAGCATTAAAAAACATTTACGTGATACAAATATTATATTCATTCATAACTTAGAATTTAAATTCAATCAATATAAATTAGTTGCTAACTTGGTTAGTCATGAACGGACGAACTACTTTAATTTCCGAGTAAAAGTGAATTTATAGATGAAATATCTGAATAAATTCAAAAGTACGGAACCACACAACATGCACTGTACATAAATAAATAAATCTAAAAAGTAAATTGAAGAATCTAATAATTAAAAAGTGTATATTTATGTAGACATTTATATTTTAGTATGTATAGTATGTTTTTACGCATGGTAGGTAGCATGAAAAATTATTGTTATTTACATTATTTAAAAAGTAAACAGTGATTTCTGATACAGAAAAAAAAAAAACAAAACAAAAAAAAACTAAAATCTAACATTAAATACTTAACATTTTTGTAATAAAAGTAAACATTAATCTAAAATGAAAGTTACCATACATTATTACTTATTAGACGGTTACTTTTTTAAATAATTATTATTACATTTTGATGAATTTAAGGTAGTACCTCTGTTACAGCCTATAGTTAATTCTAAAAAGACATGTTTATACCAATGCATAGTATATTAAGTGTAGTACCAAGTTTGTAACGCTTAAAAATATTGATGCTACGAACCAAATTTTGGTATTCGTTGTGTGCGTAGTCATGGTAGAGAAAATAAAATCGATGCCAGCGCTTCCAGTGAAAAATTTTGGCGTTAAAGAGGGCTGTTATTACTAATTTGCAGTTTTTTACATGTTATTGTTATAGAAATGTCAAATTAAAATTATTGTAAAATACTAATTAATTAAACTTAAGGCATTAAAAATTGTTAAAATAAGAAATCAAATTGCACAAATATTATTTTTCAAATGTAAATTATCATAATTATTTATTTAAATTTGTGAGACAATAATATTAAATTTTCAATGTAAGTCATAAATGCAATCTATACAATTTATATGCATCCATACAATTCTATAATTAAAGTAGTGTATCGTTACCATGGAAACGAAACTCACGCACGGAGCGAATAGGTGTTCATAGAATCCCCTAATTAGTCCATTTCCAGTTGTTTGTCTGTCTGTCTGTCTGTCCGTCATCACGATTACTTAAAATCGAAAAAAGATATCTAGCTGAAATTTTTATACCGTGCTGAGGACGTAAAAAGTGAGGTCAAGTTCGTAAATGAGCAACATAGGTCAATTGAGTGGGTCTTGGGTCCGTAGAGATAGAGCAACAGATTAAATGTAAGAAATGTTTCTTATAAAAAAATAAACAACTTTTGTTTGAAACATTTTTTAGTAAACATCACTGTTTGCCCGTGAGAGCGCAAATTATCCGCAAATTGTATAGTATGTATATCAGTTATATATGTGTGACATGTATGTTTGTGTAATGTGACAGAGTAATCAACACTGTCTATACATTGTATTTCAACAATTAACTCACTCAATTGTTTGTGTTAAGGTAGCGGGTTCGATTCCCGCCGTCGGAACAAAATTAATTTAATTAATAGTTGTTATGGGCTGGTGTAGTGCATGGTATATGCATGAAGGAGGTGCATTCAGCCTCTGAAATTGAGAAGCTGATAAATGGGGAAAGGTGGTAAAACACATATGGTATTACAATGGGCTCTATAGCCAAAGTTTTTCCTTCGTGGGCAGCCAATATAACCTAACCTAACCTAACCGTGGGCCTAAATTCGTGGGCAGCCAATATAACCTAACCTAACCTAACCTAAATATATAAGCAATGGCATAGAAAAGAAAAAATGTCCAAGTGTCTTATAAGGGATGTAAGAGCAGGGTGGATTTAGGGTTGAAATTATTTTTATGTTACTTTTATATTTAATTTTCAAAATTTCTAATACAAGAAATAATGATAAACTACCTTAATTTAAATCACATTTTGATGAATTTAATCATTATTTTACCATTTTTGAAAGTAAGATTTTTACACAAAAATATATGTATCAAATTTATTATTATTATTTCATCTTCAATTCATTAATAATTTCCTTTTTTTTTTTTAAACAAATTTATAATTATTTATTTAATTTCATATCAAACATTCTTAATTATGACTATGACCATGTAAATTGAACGGAACCACGTCAAAAACATTTCTGCAAGTATCAAAATTATTTGAAAATTTTAAATGAGAAAGCTTCCTTAAATCTAGTAAAAAATTCTTGCACAAATAATGTACGGGAGATTTCTCCTAACAAAAATAAAAAAGTTAGTAAAAATTCACCCATGTGTCAAAAATTTTCATCCGTAGAATTATACCATGTATATAAAATATACCAAGGTATACTAAGTTTAGTCCCAAGTTTGTAACGCTTAAAAATATTGATACTATGACATAATGTCGGTATATTTGTTCATAAAATCACCTAATTATTTCATTTCCGGTTGGCTGTCTGTCATCTGTTTGTCCGACTGTCATCACGATTACTCAAAAACGAAAAGAGGTATCAAGCTGCAATTTTTATAGCGTGCTTAGGACGTAAAAAGTGATGTCAAGTTCGTAAATGAGCAACATAGCTCAATTAGGTCTTGAGTCCATAGGACTCATCTTGTAAACCGTTAGAGATAGAATAAAAGTTTAAATAGAGAAAAAGTTCCTTATAAAAAAAAAGCAATTTTTGTTTGAAACATTTTTTCGTAATCGTCACTGTTTACGAAACTGTCACTGTTTGTGTGACATGTATATATGTGTATTGTGACAGAGTAATCAACACTGTCTATACATGGTATTTCAACAGTTAACTCTAACTAAAGTTAATTGTTTGTTTTCCCTTATTTTCAATATATTTTTTGACAATAAATATCGATTCCTATAATTTTCTTTCCAACTCAAAATACAAATAAGAAAGTATGATTAGTTTTTTTGAACATGAGTGTACTTCTACAATATTCACGGAAACTGCGGTTAAGACAATTTAATTACTATACTAAATGACATGTATAAGTAAATAGTATATTGTTTAATGAAGCATTTAAGTAACTAGCCCGTATATTTTTTTTTAAATCGCACAATCTGTATATATAAGAATGAAAGCTGACTGAGCGATCAACGCACAGCTGAAAAAAATGGGTCTAGAAGGCTGAAATTTTGTACACACGTTCCTTAAGTAACCTAAGTGAGCGCTAAGAAGGTGAATTTTTGAAAATGCATCCCCTAAGGGGAAGCTTATAACGAAATAGTATTTATATTTAAAATTGCAACTGCCCAGCGAAATGGGTGGATAGAGTTTCTGAGATATCGCAATATTTTGATCGATTTTAGGCCGTATCTCAAAAACTATTCGACCAGTCAACAAATGCACCCGATTTTTGTACTTTTTGGGTCAAAATTACCTTATATACTGAGTTTTATCGAAATTGGAGTTTTAAATAAATTTTCGATATTTTGCAATTTTTTTAAGGAGTACCCCTTTGAAAAAAGAGAGAAAAACGCAATAACAATTTTGTTTTCGAATTTGATGAAACACAGTGGATAGAGTAATTTTGACCCAAAAATCACAAAAATCGGGTGCATTTGTTGACTGGTCAAATAGTTTTTGAGATACGGACTAAAATCGATCCAAATATTGCGATATCCTAGAAACTCTGCATCCACTCATTAAATGAACCTGAGTTTTATACTTTTTGGATTAAAATTACCCCATCCACCAAGTTTCATCAAATTCCAAAACAAAATTTTTATTGCGTTTTTCTCGATTTTTTCAAAGGGGTACTCCTTAAAAAAATTGCAAAAAATCGGAAATTTTTTTAAATCTCCAATTTCGATAAAACTCAATATATCAAGTAATTTTGACCCAAAAAGTACAAAAATCGGGTGCATTTGTTGACTGGTCGAATAGTTTTTGAGATACGGACTAAAATCGATCCAAATATCGAATACAAATAATTTCAACCACAAGTCTAAACTTACCTTGCAGCTCTCACTACCTCTAAGCTAGCATAAACAAAATAGTAAATAAGATACTCAGCCTCTTTTAAGGTATAGATGATTCGATTATGGGTATTCTACCCATTCAATCTCCTACATAAAGTAATTCTATCAGCATATTTGTATTAAAAACAAGTGAAAACAAACAATTGACTGAGTTAATTGTTGAAATACCATGCATAGGCAGTGTTAGATTACTCTATCACATTACACATACATACGTGTAATTTTACATGTCACACATACATAACTGATATCTTCATATAATACATACTATGCGATTTACGCCTAATTTGCGTTCTCACGGATAAACAGTGATGTTTGAGAAAAAATGTTTAAAGAAAATTTTGGTTATTTTTTGATAAGGAATATTTTTTACATTTAAAATTTTGTTCTATCTCTAACGGTTTACAAGATAAGACCCAATTGACCTATGTTGCTCATTTACGAACTCGACCTCTCTTTTTACGTTCTTGGCACGCTATAAAAATTTCAGATTGATATCTCTTTTCGTTTCTGGGTTATTGTGCTTTCGGACAGACAGACAGACAACCGGAAACGGACTAATTAGGTGATTTTATAAACACCTATTTCAAAATTTAGTTAATAGCATCAATATTTTTAAGCGTTACAAATTTGGGACTAAACTAAGTATACCTTGGTATATTTCATATATACATGGTATAATAAAATGAATCCAGTTCGGATGTAGGAAGTTGTTTTTATTTCTTTGAAATAAAATTAAACAAATGATGTATATGTGAGTGCTCTGTGTATATATATCGGATATATTTTATCGGATGCAACAAAATTGCAATGTTTCCTGTACAGTTATCATAATATAGTACAGTTTATCATAATATAATTATTTATAATCTATTTATAAAATATGTTAGTTTAATGTTTATTTTACATAAATGTAAAAGTCTCTCTTCAGGAAAAATCAATTTGGCTCAAAAATTATTTTTTATTTAATGATCTAGCCACCTCGTAACACGTAAATTGGATTGTGCGTTTAATATCGCAAAAATAAAACGTGTACTAATAAGAAATGAAATGGACTTGTACTAAAAGACTAATTTTACGAATACCTATATCAAAATTTTGTTTCTAGCCTCAATATATCTAAGCGTTACAAACTTGAGACTAAACTTAATATACTTTGATATATTTCATATCTAGGGTATAAAAACTGCATAAAATCATTTAAAAAGCTTTTTTTTATGAAAAAATCCCCTAATAGATGAAAGGGGAAAAAAGAAATAGCAAACAAAAATCGTGATTTCATTGTCTGTGAAACCCCAAAATTAAACTCTACTCCTAGTGTTTACAGAGATAAAAAAATTATTAATTTAAAATTTTATCTCGAAAATCGTTCTTCAGGGGTTTTTGGGGTCGCCGATCATGAATTCGTGATCAAAAAGCAAATGAAGATGGTTTCAACTCTATTAAAATCACCCCTAGAAGTGACAGTATTGAAATAATTTTTTATTCAAAATTCCACCTAGAAAATCATTTCTCGATAGTTTTTGGGGTCGCCGATCGTGAATTCGAGGTCAAAAAGCAACTGAAGATGGTTGCATCCCCCTTAAAACATTCCATAGAAGTGACAATGGTATTTTCCGGCTTATTTACTGTATGTTTAAGTGTTCGTATTTTTAAATTTTCCCGACAACAAATACACCGTAGATCCACGCCTGTTTTCAGATAAATTTATGGTTAAGTAAGTCTAATTTTAAAATTAAAAAAATTTGTTTGCGGTTTTTCTTCTATATTTTTACTTGAAGTAAAACTCATACTTTTCCTATTCTCCGTAAATGAACTTGCCCCCACTCTTATTTGCCATCGGCTGCCGACGTCATCGGCTGGCTACCACAAAACTTTTGGTTTTTATAAAATCCCTTCGAAAGTTTAACATATTTCCAAATATATATTTCCATAACTCATATACTATCAAATTTGATCACGCAAATGTCCGGAAACATATAATCCTTGTATAGCCAAAATATACTCGCCTAACACATGTGACATGACCCGAATTACGAATTCCGATTCCTTTTTAAAAAATTCAACTGCATTATTTATAATTATATTTTAAAATAAATAATTGGTTAATTAATGGAACGAATTATTCATTAATTATATGCAAAAATCAATCAATAAGAAAATTTAAATTTAAATCAATTAAAATGTTAAATAATTATAAAATTAACATATAAAAAAACGTTCATTGAATTTCAATCAAATATTTTACCTAAAATGGGATCTATTGAATGTACGAGTTACCTCATTTTGATAAATATTTTGCATTCTTTGATCTTTAATCATTCAATCGAATATGGACATCAAATTTAAATTTTGTGATCTTACAAATTAAAAAAATTTTAATAAAAAATACTTTTTAAGGGGCATGCTTTTATTGTACTAAAAAGTAGAAAATAATTTTATCTATACGTCACTCATACCTGACTAATTATAAAAGCTTGAGTAAAAAATTCAAAAAACTCAAAATTCCATCTCGATTTTTTTTGGTCACCAAATGGGTCGTCATTTTAAATCCGAGGTCAAAAAGCAACTGAAGATGGTTGCAATCCCATTAAAACTACTCCTAGAATTTACAGAGATAAAACAATTATTAATTTAAAATTTTATCTCGAAAATCCTTCTTCTGGGGTTTTTGGGATCGCCGATTATGAATCCGTGATCAAAAAGCAAATGAAAATGGTTTCAACCCTATTAAAATCACTCCTAGAAGTGACAGTATTGTAATAATTTTTGATTCAAAATTCCACCTAGAAAATCATTTCTCGATAGTTTTTGGGGTCACCGATCTTGAATTCGAGGTCAAAAATCAACTGAAGATGGTTGCACCCCCTTTAAAACCACCCATAGAAGTGACAATGGTATTTTCCGACTTATTTACTGTATGTTTAAGTGTTCGTATTTTTAAATTTTCCCGACAACAAATACACCGTACACTAGTGATTTTCAATGATTTTTTTTTCTTAAAAATTTACATGAATACCTAAGCTGAAATTTTAACCACATATTCTTTGAGTAAAATTCCTGTAAACACTGTAAATAAATTTTTAGCCTTTACATCACATATTGTTGTCATGCACATACATCCTTAAGGTAGTACTATCGGTAATCGACTTTGCATTCAGAATTTAATGAGACTTGGCATAGTTGTCCCTTATTATAGTTGGCCATAGTTGGCCTTCAGAGAACTGAAAAAAAAGATATTTTAAAGATATTTTAACATTGATCCTTATGGGAAATCACAGATATAGGCGTTCAGATTTTCAGTTCTCTGAAGGCCCCTAAAAATTTAACTGGTTAATTATGATATAATAATGGACAACTATGCCAAGTTTTATTAAATTCTGAATGCAAAGTCTATTACCGATAGTACTACCTTAAGATATTGTGAAATAAAAATTTTACTCACTGTTTATCCTTTGCACATTTTGCTCTACACTCAATTTTTGAACTAATAACTTGTAAATATTTGATTTTAGAATACAAGAAAACAAATTATGTAAAATCGTCCACTATCACTCGACCTCGAAGTTACGCATTGTTTATATGAGATTGAACTATATCTGATAAAACATTTGTTTTTATAGTTTTTCGAACTATAAAAAAAAAAAAAAAAATTCTACTATTTTCCTAGATTTTCATAAGTGCGTTATTATTTCTTATAATTGATCAAATATGCGCACTAACATTTTTACAGGGTGTCCCTATTAAGCCTTTATAATACCTTCGCTACCAAGTACACTATGGCTTAAAATAAGTTGATTTAGGTTAACTTATTTTTGTTTCTTCCTATCATTTTTATTAAACTAAGGAACCGGGTTTGGCTCCTTTATTTCGACAAAATATTTGTCTTTATAATTCACGCAATTGTATTATAAAAAAACGTCAATTATAATCGAAAGACTGAAATGTTTAAATTTGTGTACAAAATTAAGTTAAAGCTAATTTTAGATTTATCAATTTATTTTGACTTGTATTGTAGCTAAGTTGGGAAGTTAAGAACGTTTAGGGGCCACTCTGTAAAAATAATAAGTTCTACTTAGAAGATTTAAATAGCGAATTAATCCCTCTTATTAATAAATACAAAATCCTTGTGATAATCGCACTTGAAATATATATTTATTTAGAAAATCAAATAAAAAATCAAGAAATATTTTATAATTGGTGATTATTACCTCTCGATATATAAAAATTAATATATGTCTATTATTTTAATAATTCATAATTTTTATGATTTTACATACAAGGTGTCACGGACGTGCACAAAACTGAAAATGTGGCCATAAAAACGGTTGACCGTTATAGAGAGAGATCTGTCTTATATTACCTCTATGAAATACACAGACATGAGACATGCACGTGTTTATACAATAATTCAAAATATTAATATTCGCACTTTTATTGGCTGTGAGACAAAGAGGGAAGACGTCCTTTTTCGGTCTCTTTTTTAACGGTCAATAATCCACTTATTGCGTTTCCCCTGCTTTTAAAAACTTTAGTAAAATCTAATAATCAAATGACCTCGTTACGTTTATGATGCGCAACCTATCGTGCACACCTTTAACTTTTTATTAATGCGTGTATATATAACTTGTATACTTGTGTGCTGGCGACAAAGCATCTATTGTTTGAAACTGACAATAACCTGACCTACACAGCACACTATACCATTCCTAAGGTGTAAATTCCAGTCGTGCGTTGGAGCTAACACACACAATTTTGTAGTTGTTTTTCATACAAAACTAAATGTTATTAAAGATAATTGGAAACAAGTGAAAACAAACAATTGATTGAGTTAATTGTTGACATACCCTGTATAGAAAGCGTTGAGTATCAGTGCTTGCATTAATTTTTTTTTTTATAAATAAGAAGAGTTTGAAAAACCAACAATTATGGCGGTCAAAGTTTTTTTGGTTCAAACATCCTACGGACCCAAGAACCAATTAACCTATGTTGCTCATTTACTAGCCTCACCTTTTACGTCCTGAGCACGCTTTAAAAATTTCAGCTTGATATCTTTTTTCGTTTTTGAGTTATCGTGTCTACAGACGGACAACCGAAAATGGACTCATTAGGTGATTATATGAACACCTATACCAAAATTTTGTTGGTAGCATCAATATTTTTAGGCATTATAAACTTAGGACTAAACTTATAGGACATATATACAAGGTAGCTTGCGTAGCTAAAATATCTTTATCAAATCAACGAGTACTTCAGGGAAGGAGGGGGGGGTCAATTAGTGCTTGTCCCATCAATCGTATAAACATTAGACCATAAAGCAGGACTACCTAAATATTTTTTACGTCCAAAAAATATTATACCTTTTTCATGTCAAATCTTAAACATTTCACGCCTCATACAATCTGGCGCCTCGAAGTTAGGTCTCCGTTTGTCTTGCAGTTCAGACTTCATTGATTTTATATAAATTATTTATCAATAATTAGTAATTAAAGAATACCATTGTTAAAATATAATTTTACTACTAATTATTTTTATTTAATTAGTAATTAGTATATATTTTCTTGTTAATATTATATATTAATATTTGTAAATATGTATCATTCTTCTTTAATGAATTTTCAAAAAGAAAAAAAAAAATGTTTTAATATTTACGTATTTATTTTTTTAAATAAATTATGAATTTGATCCCTTTCATAAATGAATAAACATTTAGTATTTTGTTGAAAGAATTTATGAACAAAAAAATTATTTACAAAAATATACAAAAATGAATCGTTTTGAATAGTTTGTTGACTTATTCGAAAAAATTTAGATAAAGAATCAATTCATTTTGTTTGGTTTACTACAAATATTCCTGATTTTAGAGCCTAAATGGCCGAGCGGTCTCAAGCGTTTGTTTGCCTTTGACTGTTTGTCCATTTACACTTAGGTTGCGAGTTCGAATTCAGGCAGCGGCAATGTGAAAAATGTATAATTAATGGGAGTGCAAAATTGATCACGTTGTCGTCGCTTGGATAAGAACGAAGTAACCGACTCCACCCACATCAAAATGTAATTGTAAATATGTTTGTAATTAAATAAATAAAGATTAACAAATAATGATGCGGGTGGCCTCTGTTGTAGGCGTATATGTCATAGAAACGGAGGTTAAACCCCATTATTATTATTATTATATTCCTGATTTTATAAAAAACTCATCCTTTAGTTTGTAACAAAATAAGAGTCAGTTTTTATACCATGTAAATATCAAATATATCAAGGTATACTAAGTTTAGGCCCAAGTTTGTAACGCTTAAAAATATTGATGCTACGAACAAAATTTTGGTGTAGCTGTTCATAGAATCATTTAATTAGTCCATTTTCGGTTGTCCGTCCGTGTGTCCATCCGTCTGTGAACACGATAATTCAAAAAAGAAAGAAGATATCAAGCTGAAATTTTTACAGCGTACGCTGGACGTAGAAAGTGAGGTCGAGTTCGTAAATGAGCAACATAAGTCAATTGGATCTTGGATCCGTAGGACCCATCTTGTAAACCGTTAGAGATATAATAAAAGTTTAAATGTAAAAAATGTTTCTTATTAAAAAATAAACAACTTTTGTTTGAAATTTTTTTTGTAAACATCACTGTTTGTTTTCACTTGTTTAAAATAAATAAAATTTAGCCCAGTTAAAACTAAAACAAAATCTCAAATAAATTATTATAATATTAATAATTTTAAGTAATATTAATGATATATTTGGTTCAATTATTCCTCCATAGAAAGCATCTAGCCACTGTGTATATATTACAAATTTTTAATGCATCAATTATTTTTCAGTTCTTGCTGTGGTTGAATTAGAAAATTTATTACTATTATTTAAAATAAAATCAAGAAGATATCAATTTAATATTTTTGGCTTTTTTAACCAACTTCAAAAAAAGAGAGAATGTAGGGGGAGGGTACATGTAGACATTATTTGGAAAATACCGATCAAGTGCGAGTTGGACTCGCTTACAAGAAACTCCGTACCATCGTACAACCATGCGCTTTTTAAAGTAATTCGGCCGTCACATGACTTAGTCAAGTTAGCAACTAATTTATATTCATTGAATTTAAATCAAGTTATGAATAAAAATAATATTTGTATCACGTAAATATTTTTAATGCTTTAAAAATATCGTACAAGATAAAATTTACACGTTAATTTGACTAGTTTTTGATGTCTAAACGTCAAAAACCAAAGTTTCGGCGCTTTATGGCGCTTTCATGATGAAAACTTTTTTCAAACTCAATCACCCCGATTAATTTTTGTACAATTAAGATTATTGTGAGTTTTTCCATAACGTACTATATTAAAAAACACAATTTTAATATAATTCACAATTTTGCCAGAAGAGAGGCCCTAAAACTGTGTTTATTCTGATCATGGGACTTTGAACTATCATTCACCGAACTTGTTCAAACAGGCGAACTACTTAAATGAATTTTTGAAATAGATTTTATTCTTTCTTAATTATGTTTTATTGCAAATATTAATTTATTACAATAAATTTTATCGTTTTCGCAACCATCGAAATTTGAAAACAGAGTTTTGTCTACAGACGTCATCAAATTATTTCATACCAAAAAATATATTAATTAAACAATGTTGTTTTATTCTACAAACGATAAATTTAAAAAAAAAAATCACTTTTCTATTTTTATTTAACATTTTTTCAAAGTCATTAGATATCTGAATTCCATGGAAAATTTATATTTATAACTGTAAAATAAAAAAAAATAATTCGGTGTCTTTAAACATATGTTAGTTACATAAAAAAAATACAACTTAAAGAAAATAAAAATTACTTTAATTCCTAGAAATACATGAAATATTCATGATGAAAGAGATTAGAATAGAATAACTTAGGCGCAGTGCGTTAAACAAGTGAAATTTACAAAATTTAAAAAACTCCCAACAAATGCCATTTAATTCTTGTAAACCGATTTTGGGAAACTTGTAAACTATAAAATGTTCTCAATCAAGTCGGTTCGACCGTTTAGGGGCGACGATGCCACTGAGAGACACATAAAGGCACAGATAACCACTGATACTTAGAGAGCTATCATTTTTTTGGGACCAATTTTTGGCAAATATTTTAATTGAAATTGAAATATTTGAGTTGTCTTTGTTCTTTTATTAATTAATAATTTAAATTACCTAATTATTTAACTATTTCACTTTTCGAAATGAATTGAGCCATTTTTATTTGACCATTCATTTCCATAGTAATTATTTATATGTTAAAAAATTAAATGTCATGCCTTTTCCAAATTGAATTGATTTTGAAGATCATCGCCAATTTTTTGGGTGCGAGCCCTAAGGCCACACTTGAAAAATAGCAAAGAACACTCTCCGTTAAATTACCTTTCAAATGAAATCAAAAATATTAAACTCGGTTCGTCTGTTTAGGCGCTAAGATGTCACAGACAGACAAACACACAGACACACACCCATAGTGGTCAAACTTATAACACCTCTTTTTTTTTTTAGTTTGGGGGTTAAAAACAGAAATTATATAAACTATCTATTTAAAAAAAATGCCAAACCAACTGGTGCTACCTTATTTGAGGGCTAACACTTTAAACCTTCCATTGGTTACAAATATATTAGAACAAGAAGTGCTTAACAATTTTTGAGCTTATTGTGTTTGATACTAATATTTATTATCAAATTTTTGATTTCATCTGAAAGAAATATTAACAAATAGTAAGCAATTAACAATTCTTATCCAATATAAATCTTTTATTTACCACCTGAATCATGTATCACTCATATATATTGCCACAATTTAAGGGTTTAAGTAAAAATGTATTTTGACATTTGACATTCTTTTGTTTTTAATAATATAAAATTTAAGGGTTTAAGTAAAAATGTATTTTGACATTTGACATTCTTTTGTTTTTAATAATATAAAATTTAAGTACTAATAAAAAATATATATAATATTATAAATAAATTCAGTAGATTTCAGTATTCACAAATGTTGAAACAATCATCTATGTTAGTTGTTAATTATTCAAATATTTAATATTCTTTTTTTTTCTGTTTCAGGTAAGTTATAAAGCTGATTAGTATGAATGTTTGATTCACGTTTCCGAAGATGTGAATCCTAACGTCCTCAGTAAAAAATGTCGGTAAAATTTTTAATTAATTATAAAATCGTTAAGTTTATCGTTATCTCTTAATCAAACAGGATAAGTAAAAAGAAATCTCCGGTGTATGTATCCTCAGTGTGAAGTCAGGATGTACAGATCATCAATAACCAATATCAGCAGTTATATAAACTACATAATCTTATAATAATCCATACAAATAAAACATAATATCCAGGGCTTGATGCCATATGGGTGTAACTACCAAAACAAAACTTATCAGGATGATATTCAAATTTTATCAATTTGTAAATTGGTTTTGTTTTATAAATTTTTTACTCTGCGGCTACTTCGCTGCGGCTTGAATCTCCTCTATCGTATCAAAACGGTGTTCCCGGAGCGGTATTTTGAGCTCTTCTGAACAACCAGAAGTCACACGGCGCCAGATTAGGTGAATACCACGATCAGTATGGGGTGCATTATCGGATAGCGTTACGCAAATGACGCATAACGTTCAAATAATATTCCTTGTTGACTGTTTGGCCGAGCGGAATGAATTCATAATGCACAACAAACGCGCACAGTCTAAATTCAAATGTCACCTTATTTTTTGGACACAGTATTATTTTAAACATTTAGGAACATGTCACATTTGGGAGCTACAATAATTACAGTGTCAGTTGTAAAACTTTTATAGTCATGCTATTTGAGTCACGTTCGTGCAGAATTTTCATGTTAGTTCATTTTGTTTGAGTCATGCTTGTGTTAACTTTTTATGTCTGTACCTTGTAATTTAAATGTTGATAGATACTTAACAATTAATGTCAAACAATGACGGGCGAGAGAAATGACCGAAGTGGCAATCCTAATTTTTTTCGAAGTTATTTTTCTTAAATCCCACTGACAAATAATCTTAAAATCGACAAAGTGTCGTGTATGCACTTACAACATGAAGCCCTCGATATGATTTTAAACATTATTGATTAAAAATCGTTAATAAAAATTAACCTGTAATTCCAGTTTCATAATAAATGTTAATTATTTTTACTTGACTTGACAGACATAGGTTTGTTTGTAACTTTAAAAGTTAACTGTTGCATACGTTGTTGACCAAAATGTAAATAGAAACAAGTTGATTTCCTTACTTGAGAAAGCAAAAATATTTTTATGAATTTTTAATTTACAATTAAAAATAAAACAACTATACGAGTAAATATCAATATGTTATGTAGCTTATTATAAAGTTCATTCTTAGAATTGAATAACTTCAGTTCACTTCACTAGTTTTTATACCATGTATATATGAAATATACCAAGGTATATTAAGTTTAGTAGTCCCAGATTTGTAACGCTTAAAAATATTGGTACTATGAACAAAATTTTGGTATAGGTGTTCGTAAAATCACCTAATTAGTCCATAGCCTGTCTGTCTGTCTGTCCGTCTGTCAACACGATAACTCAAAAACGAAAAGAGATATCAAGCTGAAATTTTTATAGCGTGCTTAAGATGTAAAAAGTAAGGTCGAATTTGTAAATGAACAACATAGGTCAATTGGGTCTTGGGTCCGTAGGACTCATCTTGTAAACCGTTAGAGATAGTACAAAAGTTTAAGAGTAAAAAAAGTTTCTTTTAAAAATTAAACAACTTTTGTTTGAAACATTTTTTCATCACTGTTTATTTGTGAGAGCGCAGTTATGTATGTGTGACATGTATGTATGTGTAATGTGATCAATAGTAATCAACACTTTCTATACAAATACAAGAGTATTTCAACAATTAACTCAGTCAATTGTTTGTTTTCACTTGTTAAAATTAATATTTCATGTAATTTCTATTTACTACAACTTTAACTAGATATAAATAAATAAATGATTGATGCTTTTATACCATGATCAAACATATTTTCTATGGAATCACTTTAATTTTATTACATAAATTCCTGAGGTTCTGCGGCCACTATCTATCGTAAAGTCTAGATTTGTATACCATGTATATATATTTAATATATATCAACGTATACTAAGTTAAGTTCAACGTTTGTAACGCTGAAAAATATTTTGGTATAGGTATTCGTAAAATTACCTAATTAATCCCTTTCCGGTTAATGTTAAAAGTGTTCTTTTGTATGGATGTCAAACCTGGAAAGTCTCGCAAAGCATCACCAGACAACTGCAAGTCTTTATCAATAGTTGTCTCAGATACATCCTCAAAATTTATTGGCCCAACACGATTTCCAATGAAAACCTGCTGGACACCTGTCACCAAACTCCAGTAGCACACACCAACAAGCAACGCAAATATGATTGGATTGGTCACACACTCAGGCGAAACAACAGCATTGATACAGTCATACCTGGCGAAGAACCCTGGAGCAAGAAATTACTGAAGAAGGCAAATCCTGGGGAGAAGTCAAGTCCATGGCACAGAATCGAGTTCGTTGGCGGGGTCATAGGACATAAATATATATATATATATATATATATATATATATATATATATATATATATATCCGGACTCCAGTGTCTGTGAAACCCCAAAATTTAACTCAAAATCCAAGCCTGTTTTCAAATAAATTTATGGTTAAATAAGTCTTATTTTAAAATACAAAATAGAATTAGTAATTTAGTAATTACTAGAATTCATATTTTTCCTATTCTCTAGTTTGGAAGACGACGCTCTAGTTTGATGGCGCTACGGAAACCTTTAATGATAATTTGTGGTGAATTAATGTACTAATAAATTTCCTATATAAGTTATCAAAATTGTCATAAAAGATATAAGGATGGATTAACGTTTAAATGATTTTCAGAGAGTAATGTTTTTTAAATAGATTTGTGTTGAAAGGAAACAAGAATTTAACATAGATATTGATAAAAATTGGTATATTGTAGGTTTGTTAAGTTAAAATGACTTCCTGTCCGATAATAAAAACCACTAATTTGATTCACTTGAGAGTGTAACTTACTATTTATTATATTTTTATACGCATTGCTAAGTACTTATTAGACAGTTAAGGACACGCATATATTCTCATATATATGTTTCTCTTTTCAACACTTCTGTTAAGAATGTAAAATCATTCAACCTTGGTTCTTACATTTTGAAAAAAAGATATTTTAAGTCAAATGATTTTCTGTTGTCTCAACTGCGTAACGGTATTGAATACGGCGAAGCCCTCATAGAAACTTACTCAATTCCCTGACGGGATTGGCAGGTCAATATTGTCAATTACGTCAGGAATTGAGATACTTCATTAGCAGTTCCTCCCAATAATTATTAATTTAATTTAATTATTCTTATTATTGATTCAAAAAAAAATTTGGTTCAATTGAAGGAATGTGTTGAATTAAAGCTTTAAAAGAAGCAACATAGTTACCTTGATTCCGACAGACTTGTGTAAATCATAATTCTATTGATTCAATTAATTTTTGAGTTTTTGAGTTTAGTTTCGACCTTTTAGCTTCATGATCACGCGAGTTCAATGCTTTTTCCCAGTCAGAATGTTTTTAATACGCCTAACCAAGTTTTCTCTTCAAACAAGTGAAAACAAAGAATAGACTGAGTTAATTGTTGAAATACCATGTATAGACAGTGTTGATTATCACATTACACATACATACATGTCGCACATATACAAATGATATTCCCATATAATACCTACATACATACTATACAATTTGCGCCCTCACGGGTATACAGTGATGTTTACGAAGAAATGTTTCAAACAAAAGTTGTTTATTATTTTGTAAGGAACATTTTTTACATTTAAACTTTTGTTCTATCTTCAACGGTTTACGAGATGGGTCCTACGGTCCCAACACCCAATTGACCTATGTTGCTCATTTACGAACTTGACCTCACTTTTTACGTCCTGAGTACGCTGTCTTTTTATCTTTTTTCGTTTTTGAGTTATTGTGTTGTCAGACGGACAGACAGACAACCGAAAATGGACAAATTAGTTGATTTTATGAACACTTATACCAAAATTTTGTTGGTAGAATCATAATTTTTAATCATTACGAACTTGGAACTAAATTTAATATACCTTGATATAAATTACATGTATACATGGTATCAAAATTCTTTAGGTTAGGGAGGTATGCATAGAAGTGTAGAACTATGTTGCGTAAATATGACAAGTGTGACATGTTTCAATAATGAATAATGTGTAAAGATCAAATATTTGTAACGCAATCAGGACTTGTTTAACAAAGATTTATAGATTGAAATGAATGAAATCAAAAAGAATGATTATTTCGAAATCATAATAATATTAAAATGGTTAAAGTAAGCAGCAAGAATGACCTTATTCTTTTACCAAATTTGATTAGTTGATATATCCATTTAATGATAGTGTGTTTTAGATAAATAATTGTTCTATTAGCAAAATGTCAACAGTCTCTTGTTATTAAATATTATGAGTATAAATTACTTGCGCTATTTACAGGATGTATCATTTAAAAGATAGTAAAAACAGTTTTACAGGAAATTTTTTTCTATGCGATTTATAAAAATGCAATCACATTCTTTTTTTTTTTCGATAATTCCGCAAATAAAATTTTCCAAAGCCTTTCTATTATATTCTTGATAATAAATAGACCATGGATGCAATAGACAGTCAATTAAAGAAATCTTTTAATACTTTGTCGTAGCTTTTTTGTTTTAACTGATTAAATTAAAATAAATTGTGAAATTTGAAAAAAGTTAAACTTTATATAAAAATATAATTAAGTATTCTGATTTCGAGTAAGAAAAGCACATTTTTCTTATATAATATTAAAATTAAAAATAGTAATTTTTAAACTGTATATCACGTGATCTAAAACGCGGGCAAGCCCTGATGTGATGTCATATCGGTATGAACCATAAACCATCAGTTAGTTCAGTGTAGACAGCTGAGTATAATATATCTTTAGATAATCAATATTTATATTTATTATAATTAGTTGTCTATGAATATATCTGTCAAACTTATCCGTGTTATTTCGTGTAATGATACCGATATTACGTCACTAAATTGGATGCCCGCGTTTTTGACAATTTAAAAAGGTTTAAAATTTAATTGAAGTGTTTGGAAAGAAAGCGTGTGTGTTTTTCCGAAATAAATTTTTTGTGGCTTTTTATTAGCAAAATCAACATTTTGAAGTACTTTTTTCAATTATAGTAGAATACTCTATTTGGAGTAAAACCTTAAGAAGGATTCACTGAAAAAAAATTCTTAATACCAACCGATATGAGGTTGTCTCAACCTCATCGCGAGATCATATATGGCGAATGGTGCCATGAATGTGATTCAACTACCATACGGGATTGAGTAGTGAAGTTGACACAAACACATGAGTTGTTTGTAATATACTCTCTAATAAATTTCAAATATTGTTGTTTGGAATAATATTAATATTATAACAAAATACTGATGTGATTGTCACAACTACACGAACAGGTAAAAAAATAAAGTATTTATACTGCTAATAAGATTTAAAAAAAACAAGATTTCTTCTAGTCAAATTTGAACCAACAACATATTGATTACTATTGATATATTGATCACAATCTCATTACAAATAAGACACCCGGTATAAAAAGCATGAAATAATTCTAATAAATAATGAGATACGCAAACACAGTGTGAGTAACAACAGACGTATATTAAATTTTTATGAATGAATAATGTCCGTCCGGAAATTACATAACATCAATTGGAAAAATTGTTATTAAATTGTTACTTTAAAAACAGGATAATTGTTGTTAATTGATTGTACATTAAATCAACAATTTTGTGTTAACTATCATTAAATAGTTCCTTATTGTTGTGAATTGTGTTCAATTTTTATTTTAGTCTAGTCGACAAGTTCCAATTGGTGAAATTTAGAACTAATGGTCGTTAAAATACGTGTGCCAGAAGCCTTTTTTTTTATCTTCTGTTAGTTTTGGAAAAGGTTAGGCTAGATTATATTGGCTATCCACGAAAGACACACTTAGGCTATAGAGCAAATTGATAATTTCATTTATCAGCTCCTCAATTTTAGAGGTTCAATGCACCTTCTTCATGCATATACCATGCATTACACCAATCCATCACAACTTTTAATTAACTTAATTTTGTTGCGAAGGCGGGAATCGAACCCGCTACCCTAAGCATAACCCGAACAGAATTGGTTACGCCTTAACCATTTGAGCTAAAAGGTCGCCTTAGTTTTAGAGAAAATGGACACCAAAATTTTTGCGCTCTTACGTGTAAACAGTTATGTTTTTCGAAAGAATGTTTCAAAAAAAAGTTTTTGTCAGCGATTTCTTTCATTTTCCTCTATTAGTCGATTTTTTTTATTATCTTTTACTGTACTCCATGGGATAATCAAATTTACTTGGCAATACAGCTTACAATCTTATGAACTCTCAGCTCAGCAACTCTGAGTAGTAAAAGATCACGCGCAATACCTATACGTCTACAGTCTACACAAAGCACAGCAAAGCAGAGCAGACAGGCAGATTTTATAGATACCAAAAACTGTTCTATTTTTACCTAAATCAAATACCACAAAAGAATATTGTGAAGAAGCTACAATACAACTCTCATTTCATCTCGTCTTCGTTTATTTTATTTCTTTAAATAAAGTACAGTCAAAATCCGTTATATCGACGTTGATGCTACCGTACAATTGTGGTCTGATTCAAATCTGATTTCGGCCGCCATATGTTTGGTTTTCGAAAGTATTTTCTAGAATTTTTTTTTCTCTTTTCGATAATATTTCACAAGCTCATTAGTTGAATCTACCCGCAAATTTTCAAGTCTCTATCTTTTATAGTTTTGGAAAAAATAGACACCAAAGTTTTGTTCTAATTCACCCCCTCACGGGAAACCAGTGATTTTTACAAAAAAAAGATTTCAAACCAAAGTTGTTTATTTTTTATATTTAAACTTTTGTTCTATTTCTAACGGTTTATTAGGTGGGTCCTATGGACTCTAGATCCAATTGATCTATGTTGCTCATTTACGAACTCGACCTAACTTTTTAAGTCCTGAGCACGCTATAATAGACGAACAGACAGACAACCGGAAATGGAATAAGGTAATTTTATGAACATCTATTCGCACCGTGCGTTAGTCTTATTGGAGGCGTTTCCATGGTAACTATACACTACTTTCATTATAGAATTGTATGGATTGCATTTATGACTTACATTGAAAATTTAATATTATTGTCTAACAAATTTAAATAAATAATTATGATAATTTACATTTGAAAAATAATATTTGTGCAGATTGATTTAATTTTAATTTGACATTTTCTATAACATTAACATGTAAAGAATTGCAGATTAGTCATAACAACCTCCTTTATCGGCAAAATTTTTCACTGGAAGCGCTGGCATCGATTTTATTGTCCCTACCATGACTACGCACACAACGAATACCAAAATTGTGCAAATTTTTTGACGCAGAGTTTACCTTACCAATAACCGATTTGTCATTATAACCGATTTTGACTGTAATAAGAGCAAGATATACGAATTAAGAACCTAACATATGTGTTCTCTTGCTTGACAATACAAGCAATACAATAAAATTATGTATACAAAAAAGTTTTTGTTCATAATACATACATGTAGTCATTGTAGATGTATATATATATGTCGCAGATGGATTGCCGAATCAGTTGTTTTACATAACCGTTAATTGGTTACGTTTAAGCCGTTAGACGTTTAGCGATCTTATACTTTTAGCACTCAAAATTACATAAATCTTTTTTAATTTATCAATGAAATATCAGATAAGTTTGTCAAAATTTATAAATAAATCGTAGGAATGTCACTTGCTCGAGCCTCGTCATTGAAGGGCTTAGAAGTTTTTATCGGGCGGCCGGGTTTTTTGAGAATTTTGCTTGGACCGCATGAGTCGGAAAATTAGCTTTATGATTGCTGAATCGCCACCACGATGGATTCGACCTCAGCAACAAAAGTAGTGAGAGTTGATTTTGTTCATGATTTTAATGTTTATAGTTTTTTTTAGCTTATTTTGTTGGTATCACGATAAGAAGTCAGTTGTTTTCTTAAACTACTGAAGGTTTTGTATAAGAACTGATTCAGCAATCCATCTGCGACATATATAAGTTTGTGTGTGTAGGTTGCCTGACAATAATGTAGGTTTGTTCATTCGAGTTTCTTTTCACTTCATTAACTTGAACACAGCACCACAGTCAAACAACACTGCTGCAGTTCATTCTCTTTCGTGAGATATATAAAAATTATTACTGAATTATTTAAATATACAGAGTGGTACGCTTTTTGATCACTCAGGTACATTTCAATCATTGAGGCCTGCAATGGTGATCCTTATTTGTCATTACGTAAGCTAGTATTCAAAATCTCAATTAAGGTAGAATCTCTTTAAGCCCATTTTTTTAAGGATGAAATTTTGAGTAGATAGTAAGAACAACAATGATATTCGCAATTAAAGTTGGAACTTTTTGCATGATGTTGGAGTATGATTGACTAATACTAGGGAGTTCGATAAAACTTTATAAATACATTTTTTGATACAAAGTTTCCAAAAATCACAAAAAATTCCTAGATCATCGGGCTTTTTATTAATTTTTTTATCGTTCAAAGTTGGCTGAAAAAATGATGAATCATATTGGTTATCCTTTTCAATTGGATATTTCTATATCAAAAAATCTATAGAGTGTGATAAAAAACTATCTTAAATGTTTAGAAAATATTGTAGTTTATAATAATAACATAAAGATATAAGTTTGTCGATGCTATAAAAACAAAATTTTAATTTAATTATGAGTTCATCGAAGATCCATCATTTGATGAACAGAGATGACGATAGTTAGAGTATTGGTGATTGAAGAGAGATATCTATATTATCAAATTTATAAGCATCACTTGCACACAATATATGATATATTTTTGTAGTTGCGTGGTATAGTAAAGCTAAAAATAACTCATTACTTCACTACAAAGCATCTATTTGGTTTTTTATGTATGTACCGTGCAATAAACCAAAACTTTTTTACACTAGCTAAAAGTATAGCTTTGTAATGGCTCGCGAATGGTATCATATAAAATAGATCCATGTTATTATCCGCTGTGAAAATATTCAATTCATTTGTTATTTTAAATTTATGACAAATACAACAAAACCTATCTTTATTAATTTGTAAATCAAACCAACGACGATAACATACATTACATACTTCAAAATTCAAATTCTTTTGAGCAATCTCAAAATTTTCTGCTTACATTTTAAAATTAATATCATCTCGATAAAGATATAATTCTTCTTGATCTTGTTTTCTTCGTTTTTGATGATGACGCATTAATGATCGATTACGATCACGCTCTTTACGACCCTTCAACGTACGACGTCGTGTCATTTTATTGCTAAAAACGTTTTTTGTATTTTTCATTATGACGTTTTTTAATACTTGAAAGAATCTACAGATGGCCACTCAATTAAAATTTATATTAAATGTAGCTAATTATATATTAGTATTAGACGTAGCTCACAGATGGTTCCACTGCCTCTACATATATATAGATTGTATACATACATGTGATAAATAAAAAATACTGTTGTTTTTGATTGTTTATTATTTATATAATTTTTTCTAAAAGCGATGATTGATAACACATCTAGACATAAATATGGAACTACAACATTTCATTTCATGTCTAAATCTTTTGTATTTTTTTTTTGTAAAATTCACCACCAAAAAGGTACATTTTAACCTAGTAGAGGTTGAGAGGTAGAGAGAGGAGAAATATTGTAGGTTTACAATCACCTTAAAAACATTTTGAATGAGAGCCACTCTGTATATTATTAAATATCTTGAAGGCATTACATTACTTTTTTGACATTTTATGTAATTTGGTTTCCTTTTACAATTTCAAAATTTATAATATTACCTGTATGTTATTATTAATATTAAAATCAATGATCAATGCCTTTTAGTTTTTGTTAGTGTATATAATTAACTTGTGTTTTTAATTTCGCCTCCATGCAAATAAATCAGGTGACATACGTAATTATTGCCTTCTAGTTCTATATAGTATTTTCTTTAATTTTTGGTTTGAACTTTGAATATAAAATTAAAATTGAGTCATAAAAGTCATAAAACGTATATATGGCCGCATGCGTAGCCTTTGATTGAAAAATTTTGATAAACTTTTTAGTGTTTTTATTAGTAATATTTTTTGTCGGTGATCTCAAATTTTAAGTCAAAACTTGTTACCTTCTCCCACCTCCTCTTTAAGCCCTCATAAAAAGACCGTCGAAATATCATATAATAAGACCGTCGAAATAAAAAATAACATTTTTTTTGAAAACTTCACATTTTTTAAAGCATGTAAGACAATCTACTTATGTAAGCTAAAAGAGGGGAGGGGAGTGAAAATTGAATAAATTTGATCATAAATTCAAGATCAGCAACTTTAAAAACCCCCTTAGATGCCTTAAAAAGCTTAAATTTTCAAAAAAAATAGTATTATTTATTTAGGGGGTCTACTAATGTGGAGTAAAAGATGAGTAGGGGTAACAAATAAAACATTTCGACTGAAAATTCGAGATCAGCGACCCAAAAAACCCCCTTACATGTCATTAAAAGTCTTAATTTGCAAAAAATGGTCTTTTTTTATTTTGAAAGTCTTTCAGACACCCTAAAAGGAGGGGTGAGGTGCATAAAGTAGTTTATTAATAAAAATTGCTTAAATTTCGGGTTAATGTAATTGTTCATTCACTGACTATGATTCGATAACCAGCAGCCAATGATAATCAGTAGATATTAATAAATATCATTTAATAATATTCAACTAAAAAAGGGACATGAACTGATTTCAATTTGATTATATTATTTTTAAAAAACATTTTAAAAAAGTATTTGATTGGTTTGATCAAATCCTACTTTTATTATTTGTATTATATTTTTGCAAGAAAACATTAGATTATTAGTAAAAAAACAAATTACGTCACAAAAGGGCGTTTTTTTAATTTAACGTAAACTATGATTAAAATTTTCGATAATATCACCGCAAATGGTCATGCCTGAAAGTTTTTAAACCCTTTATTATTTCTTTCATATCCAAATTCTTATTTCAACGATTTTGACGTAAATTATAAACGTTTGAATATCCTAGCAAAAGATTCTATAAATCTAAACATTTATCAGGAAACAACTGACAAAGATCTTACGATAACGTAATGAATGAAATCATCAACCCAACAATGCTATCAAAAATTTTTACAACGAACAACACAATTTCCTTAACGACAATCAACCAAGTGTACCGAAGTGTAAACACAAAAAAAAAACCAACAAAGTGAGGGAGAGAATGCAACAAAACAACAGTGCAGGCAGGGCTAATGAATAAAAAGCATGACGTGATAATCTAACATTTTTATACCATGTATATGAAATATACCAAGGTATATTTAGTTTAGTCCCAAGTTTGTAACGATTCAAATATTGATGCTATGAACAAAATTTTGGGATAAGTGTTCATAAAATCATCTAATTAGTCCATTTCCGGTTGTCTGTCTGCCTGTCTGTCATCACGATAATTCAAAAACGAAAAGAGATATGAAGTTGAAATTTTTACAGCGTACTCAGGACGTAAAAAGTGAGGCCAATTGGGTCTTGTAAAGCGTTAGAGATAGAACAAAAGTTTAAATGTAAAAAATATTCCTTATAAAAAATAATCAACTTTTGGTTGAAACTTTTTTTCGTAAACATGACTGTTTGCCCGTGAGGGCGTAAATTGTATAGTATGTATTACATGGGAATATCAGTTATATATTACCGTCATATATGTGTGACATATATGACGGTATATATAATGTGACAAAGTAATTAACACTGTCTATGCATGGTATTTCAATAATTAACTCAGTCAATTGTTTGTTTTCACGTGTTTAAATATAAAACAAAAACCCTTTATACACAAATTAAATCTATTGAATATAAAGAATAACCCTTTAAGATGCCCTTAACAGAATATAATAAGAAATCTGATATAAACCTATTATTTTATTATGTCTACTCTAAGAGCCAGTAATTTTTATTGCTAATCCAAGGCAGTACTAAAGTTTAATGACCTTTGATTTTTATTTGATTTTATGTACTCATCAAATGTATTAAAATTAATTAATTGATACAAAATCACTGAAGTTAAATATAAACAAAGGCATTGCTTCTAGGAAAGAGATTGATTACCGTTTAAAGTCTTGCATTTTATTGATGAAGAATAAAATTGTGCTTAGTTGGAAGATATAATCGTGTAAATATTTGTTGTGTGCGTAGTCATGGTAGGGACAACGATGCCAGCGCTTCCAGTGAAAATTTTGGCGGTAAAGGAGGCTGTTATGACTAATTTCCAATTCTTTACATGTTAATGTTATAGTGAATGTCAAATTAAAATTATTGAAAAACATTAATTAATTAAAATTAATGCATTAAAAATTGTGAAAATAAGAAATCAAATTGCACAAATATTATTTTTCAAATGTAAATTATCATAATTATTTATTTAAATTCGTGAGACAATAATTTTAAATTTTTAATGTAAGTGATAAATGCAATCCATATAATTATATATGCATCCATACAATTCTATAATTAAAGTAGTGTGTCGTTACCATGGAAACGCCTCTAATAAAACTCACGAACGGTGCGAATAGCGAATATACAAATTAAAATAACATATCTTTACGTTTGCTTTAAATATAGAATTAGGTTAGCACGAAAACATATCTATCTTGTCTAGTCCATATGTCATTGAGACAAATTCATGAAGATTGTTGTTACCAGTGAACACAGAGTTTGAACATATTGATCATTTTTATAACGTGTACCATATTTTTTGGTATATATATCACCGATAGCGCAGTTGGTTAAGCTGTAGGACACTAAATCAAGAGTAATCCATATGTTGCTCGTTCAAATCCGCCTTGAAGAAATCCATATTTTTTACCTTATATTTTTTTTACCTGCTCGTGTAGTAGTGACAATCACATCAGTATCACTACATATTATAAAACAAAGTCGCTTTTTCTGTCCCTATGTCCCTTTGTACGCTTAAATTTTTGAAACTACGCAACGGATTTTGATGCGGGTTTTTTTAATAGATAGAGTGATTCAAGAGGAAGTTTTTTATGTATAATACATCCATATTATAGTAGAGTAAGGGGTTGAAATAGGGGTTGAAAGGGATATCCTTTGTATACTTAAATCTTTGAAACTACGCAACGGATTTTGATGCGGTTTTTTTTAATAAATAGAGTGATTCAAGAGGAAGGTTTTTATGTATAATACATCCATATTATAGTAGAGTAAGGGGTTGAAATATTAAACAACCAGCTTCAAAGATCTATTGTTTTTATCTACTTTTAACCTTCGGAGGGTAGGAAGGTGTAGCGAGAAATTGGGAAAGAATTATCGAATATTTACAAATATACCTAAGTGGGATATCAAATAAAAAAGCATGACGTGTACATTACAAAACTATTATTCCACGCAAGGAAATGTGGAAGGAGGGGTACAAGTGGGGATGTTGCCCAGCAAAGCGGGTAGTTCACAGCTAGTTTTGTTATAATATTTATATTATTCAAAACAACAATATTTGAAATAATAACCCTTTAAGATGTCCTAAACAGAATACATATAAGAAATCAGATGAAGTATTTGTTTATTACGAGCAATGAACTTACTGTTATACCCACCACCTTAAACAAATCAGTGTTCTATAAGATGCTGGTTGATCAAATAATATAGTGGTGACATGCAGGCACAAAACAGGCCACAATAAACTGTGTGTGTGTATGAGTGTATAGAGGACAAACGAGTTATTAAAAAGAAATAAAAAATTATATTTATTTTTTTTACACTAAAGTCTTTTTATATAGGCACTATTACCACATATAAAATACTATAATACTTTGAAGAATTGTATAGGGAGTTTGAAGTTCATTGAGCTTCACATATCAATCGGAGATAGTACACTGAGAAAAATATCTGGTATAATAAGCGGCTATTACTAATATTGAAACACTGCTAAAAAAAGCAAAATTTATGAAATCGTGATTGAGTTGATAAATTCGAAGTTGAATCAATAGAATTATGATTCACACAAGTCTGTCGGAATCAAAGTAACTATGAAGCTTCTTTTAAACCAACTACGCGAGGGAATTGAAGTTAAGTTTTATGTGGAGTTGAGTCCACTAAATTTGAATTGGATTCATGAATTTAATTTTGATACAACAAAATAAATAGTACAATGAATAAATCTTCAATAATTGACCTGGAACTTTTTACATTTCAATCAATTTGTTTTAAAATTTATTTAAAATATTGAAGAATTTTATACAAATTTTTACGAGTAATTGTTTGAAACATATTTATCAATGAACATAAATGAAAATATATTTTGATTTAAAATAAGTAAAATTGCAATAATTCCTGCAGGATAATTGACTTATAGCATTGACTTGTATAGAGAAACATATAAATTATATAGGAATAAGAATTGGTTAGGATTGGTTAGAATGATTTAAACAACCCGCTAAATTATGTATAAAGGCAAACATCGAAAGTATATATTCGGGATTTTTAGAAAAAAGTTCAGAACTTAGAGAATAAGATAACCGAATTATTGTCTCTCAAATGTGACATGTTCCTATATGTTTAATATATTTTCCTATGGGTAAGCAGTTATAGTTAGTTGATACATCCATACATCCTCACATTCACAGGATCGGGATAATAAATAAAAGTTTATCTGAACTATTTACGAATATTAAAAACCTAAAACAATAAATCAATTGTAAAAAATAATGAAAGGGAATGAAATATACAACTCAGAGAACACAGAGTTTGATATTCAAATCGAATCGAATTTACGCCAAATGCTTTCGCTTCTGTTGCAAAAGTAAACAGTTTTAATTGAACATATTTTTTCATTTAAACCAAATATTTTCTTTTATCAATAATCAATAATAATAATAATCAAACTAAATTAATAATTATTAGGATGAACTGCTAATGACTTATCTCAATTACGGAATTGACAATATTGACTTAGCAACTGCGTCGAGAATTGAGTAAGCATCTATGCGGGCTTCGTCGTATCTCTAACTCCATCGCGCAGTTGAGACAACAGAGAATCATTTAATTCAAAATATCTTTTTTCTCAATGCAAAATTACCTAAGATTAAATTCGAGTAAATACGCAATAGGAAACTATCGCCTTATTTTATTTTCAATATTTTACAAACTTACCTTACAAAAATACTATACTCGAAAAATTATTTCTTTAGTTGATTCTTGGTTATTTTTTATTTTATAAAGTTTGTATTGTATTTGAGAATATATTTGTATTGGTTTGTTATTATTTACAAAAACGGGTATGTCTACGTATTGTGTTTAAAATTTTGTTCTTTTTTGTCTCGTTGTAGTACACTCAGTGTAAGCAAAAACGAAAAAGTGATACAGTGCAACCTTAATATAACGAACCTCAATATAACGAGTTCCTCGATTTAACAAATTTTTCGCAATCCCCTTGAATTGTCCATAAGAGTCAATATAAAATATACCTCTACATTTCGAATATTTTTTGCGAACAGCCTCTTTATAACGAATTTTAGACAAGATAAAAAATTTAAATACCTCTAAATAACGAAATTCGTCAATTCAAAACCTTTATATAACGTATAAAGTCCCACCAATATATGACAGTTAGTATACTCCATAGTATGTAATTCATGTCGCGAGAGGTTCCGACACTTTTTTCTTTTTTCCGACGAATTTTAGACCAACTTAACCTCAATATTACAAACCTCAGTTTGATGAATTACTTGATATAACGAATATTTACTGGTTCCCTTCAGATTTGTTATATCGAGGTTGCACTGTATTACAGAAACGTTAGTTTTCGAAATAAAAATTCTTGGAACAGTAAAAGCGCAAGATTCAATTTTAAGAAAAGTTTGTTATTTTTTCAATCTCTGAGGGACTTCGACATTCTTCTGGGACAACAATTCTTCAGCCTACCTACATTTTGAAAAAATAATCTCGTTTTAATACAAATTCTATTCAGTTAAGGTGATTTCAGCTGATTGTAAATCTACAGTATTGTAAAAAAGTTTTGGTTCATTGCACGGTGCATACATATAAACCAAATACATGGTTTGTAGTCAAGTAATGAGTTATTTTTGGCTTTACAATACCACGCAACTACAAAAATATATAATATATTGTGTGCAAGTGATGCTTTTAAATTTGATAATATAGATATCTCTCTTCAATCATCAATACTCTAACTATAGTCGCCTCTGTTCTTCAAATGATGGATCTTCGATGAACTCATAATTAAATTAAAATTTTGTTTTTATATCATCGACAACCTTATATTTTTATGGTATTATTATAAACTACAAGATTGTCTAAATATTTTAGATAGTTTTTTATCATACTCTCTAGATTTTTGATATAGAAATATCCAATTGAAAAGAATAACCTATATGATTCATAATTTTTTCAGCCAACTTTGAACGATAAAATAATAATAAAAAGCCCGATTTCCTAGGCATTTTTTGTGATTTTTGTAAACTTTGTTAATCAAAGAATGTATTTATAAAGTTTAATTGAAATCCCTAGTATTATCCAATCCTTACATAATTCCTTAATACCTATATCTGCAGAGAAACACAGAATGATTCATGGTACATTAGAATGTTGGTATTACATTTAATAATAATAATAAGATAGAAGAGGGGTATAGCAAGTGGGTCCCTAGCGTAGACCAAGAATCCCCTGTGTCCTCCTTGAGAAGGACCTGCCACCCTAAGACGTGGCGTCTTCGGGTAAGGGGCGCTATTAAAATCAGATGGAGCTAAGGATTCTATCGAGGCCAGACGCCACACAGAATGGTCCACAGCTTCTTTGGTATTACATTTACTATTTGTAATGAGTGTAAAAAGTGTATACACTAGAGATACAAAAAAAGAACATACTTATTTGTGTATGTGTATGGGATTGTAACATGAGTCAATTTTAAAATTGAATCTGTTTTTATTTTTATTATTTCCGTGTTATTGATTTTTATTACCTTATTCGAATTTCCAAAAAAAAATAATATACATTTTATAATATAATTAACCGTGGAAATCAAGTCAATAACGTTGAAGTTGCCCACATTGTATTTCACATGGATCTCACGTAACAGACGACATGGGCAGGGGAATTTATTACAACAATGGGAGCAGTTTTTAGTTCCATATGGTCAATTGATTTTTGATTTTATATTATAAATGTCATTAATTATTTATCAATTTTTTTTTCTAAATAATAAAAAACAATTTTTGACAAATACAATTCAAAAGTCAAAAACAAAAGTTTTTTTTATGTTTTCTTTTTGCATAAACAGAATCCTTGATAAATTTTCTTCATGATGAAAACTTTTTTGAAGCTTAATCATCGATTAATTTTTGTACAATTAACATTATTGTGAGTTATTCCATAAAGTATTGTGTTAAAATTCCAATTTTAAAATGAAATAATTCACAATTTTGTCCCACAAGAGTGAGCCCGTGAGGGGGACACATTCAAACAAAACTTTGGTGTTCATTTTCTTCAAACCTATGAAAAATAGAGAGTTGCAAATTTTGCAGGTAGCTTAAACTACACTGAGAAAAAAGATAGTCTGGTCAAATGATTTTCTGTTGTCTCAACTGTGCGGCGGAGTTGGATACGGCGAAGCCAGTATAGAAGTTTACTCAATTCCCTGACGCAGTTGGCAGGTCAATATTGTCAATTCCGTAAAGAATTGAGACACGTCAGTTCATCCTAATACCTATTAATTTAGAAAAAAAAATTGGGTTCAATTGAAGAAATGTGTTCAATTAAAACTGTTTACTTTTGCAACAATTGTTTATTCAACTGTTGGTAGCTTTCACTTAGAAGCGAAAGCATTTGACGTAAATTCGATTTGATTTGAATACCAAACTCCCTGAGTTCTATATTTCATTCCTTTGATCTATTATAACTGCTTACCCAAAGGAGTATATTTTAAACATATAGGAACATGTCACATTTGAGAGTTACAATAATTCGGTTATTTTATTCTCTAAGTTCTGAACTTTTTTCTAAAAATCCCGAGTATATTCTGTCGATGCTTGCCTTTATACATAATTTAGCGGATTGTTTAAATCATTCTAACCAATCCTAACCCATTCCTATTCCTATATTTTATATATTTCTCTATACAAGTCAATATTATAAGTCAATTATCCTGCAGGAATTATTGCAATTTTACTTATTTTAAATCAAAATATATTTTCATTTATGTTCATTGATAAATATGTTTCAAACAATCACCCGTTAAAATTTGGAAAAAAATCCTTCAATATTTTAAATAAAATTTTAAAACAAATTGATTGAAATGTAAAAAGTTCCAGGTCAATTATTGAAGATTTATTCATTGTACAATTAATTTTGTTGAATCAAAATTAAATTCATTTATATAATTCAAATTTAGTGGCCTCAACTCCACCTAAAACTTAACTTCAATTCCCTCACATAGTTGGTTTAAAAGAAGCTACTCAGTTTCTTTGATTCCGACAAACTTGTGTGAATCATAATTCTATTGACTCAACTTCGAATTTGACAACTCCGCGCGGAGTTGTCATGATTTCATAAATTTTTCTCTTTCAAATTTTATAAAAATTCTCTTTGAAACAAAAAGACAAAAGATTATAATTATCACCCTGTAAAACAATATTTATTATATTTTTAAAAAAAATGACAAGCACCTATTACAATCAACCAATGAATATGTTACGTGACGTCAGTTCTTGTTGTTAGATTGTGTTGTTGAGTTGGGGGTACCCAGTTTGTATACTCTGGCTTGCTTTGGCTTGGCTCTTTTTGCTTCGTTATGCTGTTATTGTTTTGCTAACGTGTATAGACTTTGTATTAAAAAAATCATACAAGAACTGTTTAAAAAATAAAATACAATCTTTTTCTATGTATTTTCAGTTTCAATTAACCAGGTAAAAAACCACCAATTAAATTTGATGAAAAAAAAAATAAAGAGTTTAAAACAATACCGAATTGTTGATCGCTTTAAATTATGCATTAATAATAACACACCTTAAATTTATTTTGAAGGCGTTTAAGAATGGGGATACAAAAGAGAATTGTAAGGTTCTTAGAATTTACCGGTATGGAATAACCTGTCCAAAATTATGAAAGTTTTATTAAGAATTATTAATTTTCGTAGAATTAATTGTTTTCGCGATTATTTTGTATGGATAGATGACTTTTTATGCAATTTTCAAGGACTAAAAAAGTGGACTAAAAGTACTAAATTATTCTAATACTAGCTAAAAGTATAACTTTGTAACGGCTCGCGAATGGTATGATATAAAATAGATGTTTCCCAAATAAAATTATACTTCAATTATTGACAAATATTTTAATTTAATTGTTCCTCAACAAACGTTTATTTCTTTAAAACATCAGGTTGTAAACCAGGATCCATGTTATTATCCGCTGTGAAAATATTCAATTAATTTTTTATTTTTAATTTATGACAAATACAACAAAAGCCATCTTTATTAATTTGTAAATCAAACCAACGACGATGACATACATTACATACTTCAAAATTCAAATTCTTTTGAGCAATCTGAAAATTTTCTGCATACATTTTAAAATTAATATCATCTTGATAAAGATATAATTCTTTTTGATCTTGTTTTCGTCGTTTCCGATGATCATGCATTAATGATCGATTACGATCACGCTCTTTACGACCCGCCAACGTACGACGTCGTAGCATTTTATTGCTAAAATTACAATTAATTAATAAATAACTTTAAAATTATAATAACTATAATTAAAATTTTTTCATTACTTGTATTAATATCACTTAAATTTTTAAGTTATTCAACTGTAGAACTGCAAAAATTAATGTTTTGTTATCACGTTTTTTGTATTTTTCAGAATCTACAGATGACCACTCTTAAATGTAGCCAATTATATATTTGTATTAGATGTAGCTCACAGGTGGTGCCACTATCTCTGCATATGTATAGATTGTATACATACATGTAATAAATAAAAAATGCTGTTGTTTTTTATTATTTATATAATTTTTTCTAAAAATAATGATTGATAACACATCTACACATAAATATGGAACTACAACATTTCATTTCATGTCTAAATCTTTTGTAGTTTTTTTTGTAAAGTTTACCACCAAAAAGTTACATTTTAACCTAGTAGAGTGATTATTAATTTCCAAAACTTGTTTAATAATTGAAACTAACGTCCAAGTATGACAAAAATATTTTTCCCAACAATTTTATCATATTTATGCCCGATTAAAATAATTTCCTCGCCAATGATTGCTTTATCTGGCTTTTCAAGAGTACAGAACGTAACTAGCGCCACCAATTGCTTAGTATGCAAACACTCTAACACGCATTAAAACCTTTTTGCAATCGTTACAAAGAACTAACTCACTTTTAATATTCTCAATTAAAAATCATTATTGCCAATCAAATCACGTGTTATTTAAAAAAAAAAAAGTACTTATATATTTTAAATTAATCTAAATATTTATTCTTAGCATGAATGAAAAAGCAAAAATTTATGTATGACGTCAAACATCAATGTATCATATATTAAATACTCAAGTGAATAAAATAAGCAAGTTTTTAGTTTTAATAGAAAACTCATATTACTGAGAGTAACGGTGTCTGTAGATCGTATTTAACTTTACTTAGACTAGTTATGGAGTATGGAGAAGTTGTCTTATTTAACTTTATTGACAACATATAAATCTATGAACTTATCAATTGGTTTATACAACATTTACAAGAATTCTATGGACATGTGTACATGGATTACGCATGCGGTTAAAAATAGATACAATAATACCATGTACACTGAGAAAAAAGATATTTTGAGTTAAATGATTTTCTGTTGTCTCAAATGCGCGGCAGAGTTGGATACGGTGAAGCCCGCATAAAAACTTACTCAATTCCCTGACTAGCAGGTCAATATTGTGAATTTCGTAAGGAATTGAGATACGTCATTAGAAGTTCATCCTAATATATTAAATTAGTCTGATTATTATTATTATTGAATCCAAAAAAAATTTTTGGTTCAATTGAATAAATATGTTCAATTAAAACTGTTTACTTTTGGGGGCGTCCATAAATTACGTGAGATGATTAAGGGGGGGAGGGGGTCGAGTCAAATATCATCTAATCTCACGTTGGGGAGAGGGGGGGTCTCGACAAATATCACGCAATTTTTTTTTCTGATTGAAACAAAAAAATATTATACTATTTTGTTGAATTTAATCCAAATTGTATGTACATGTTTAAAATTTAATCTTAAGCGTTAACGTAATATGATTACGATTATTCACTAATTCGTTCGGAAAGCACAAACCAAATTGTTTTTTTCTTTTTACAATAAACAATCTAACGCGTTTACGTAATAAACCCACTTTCTGAAAAATCTCACGTGAGATTGGGGGACGGGGGAGGGGGTTGACTAAAACCTCACGACATCTCACCAAGGGGAGAGGGAGGGGCAGAAAATTTAAAAAAACACCTCACGTAATTTATGGACGCCCCCTTTGCAACAATTAAAAGCGATTGACGAAAATTTGATTCGCTTTGAGTTCTATTTTTCATTACTTTGATTATTTTGTACAATTTAATTTACTGGATTGGGGTTTTAAAATTCGTAAATTGTTATAACTGTAACTATAACTGCTTACCCATAGGAATATATTTTAAATATATGGGAATATGACACATTTGAGAGTTACAATAATTCGATTTTTATTTTCTCTAAATTCTGAACTTTTTTCTGAAAATCCCGATTATATGCTGGCCATGCTTGCGTTTATACATAATTTAACGGATTGTTTAAATCATTCTAGCCAATCTTAACCAATTCCTATCCCGATATATTTTATATGTTTGTCTATACAAGTCAATTATACTTCAGGAATTATTGCTTTTTTACTTATTTTAAACCAAAATATATTTTCATTTATGTTCATTGATAATATGTTTCAAACAATCACTTGTAAAAATTTACAAAAAATCCTTCAATATTTTAAATAAAATTTTAAAACAAATTGATTGAAACGTAAAAAGTTCCAGGTCAATTATTGAAGATTTATTCATTGTACAATTAATTTTGTTGTATCAAAATTAAATTCATTTATCCTATTCAAATTTAGAGGACTCAAATCCACCTAAAACTTAACTTCAATTCCCTCGCGTAGTTGGTTTAAAAGAAGCCACATAGTTACTTTGATTCCGACAGACTTATGTGAATCATAATTCTATTGGCTCAACTTCGAATTAGTCAACTCCACGCGAAGTTGTCACAAGAAAGGTCTGTGTACTGGCATGTCATGAATGAAGTAGTCCATATGTTTATACGTCCATATATTTATTAAAAACCGGAATATTTATTGTCAAACAAGATGGCGGCTATAATTACTTATAAAACCAAGCAAGCCACTACACCTTAACAACAAATTTATTTCTAATCATTTCACTTTAAACTTGTATAACGCGTCTTTTTTATTTATTTATATAATTTGCAATCTGATTATCCAATTATCATTTCTGGTTTTACGCGTACACATTCATTTTTTTTATTCTGAAAAGAATGTTTTGATTTATTGATTTAACGGTGGATTATGGAAATTTTGGTCACTAATTTCCCGATTGATTATTAGTTAATTGTATATTTTTTCGTCCATTTTAAAGCACAACAAATGAAAACAAACAATTGACTGAGTTAATTGTTGAAATACCATGCATAGTCGGTGTTGATTTCTTTATGACATAACACATACAAACATGTGACACATACATAACTGATATTCAAGTATAGTACATATTATAAAATTTTTTTGACCTTTTTTGTGCTAAATTTCCTCGTCTATATAGCGAATATCACTTTTACGAGATGGGCAAACTATCTTCTCAGAGGTATGCTTATTATTATTAACCAAGCAGTATTTTTTTTAAATTGGCTTATATATTGCCCCAACATCCTTAAAAACTTTGAAAATAAATTTTGTAATACTTATTTTATTTTTATTTTTTTTTTAAGATGCAATTTTCTATTTACTTAAAGCACGTAAAAAAATCTCAGAACACGCAAATTTGCATAATAATTTGAAAAACAATTAATTTCCGATGAGTAAATATTTATTGATATTTCAAGGTTTTCCATGGAAATATATCATTAAACACAAATAATATGCAAAGAATTTCAAGTCTCTTAAAAATATTGAAATAAGTGTGAGTCAATAATGCAGCGCGAAAACAGTTGAAGGGTACTTTAACTTGTATTCCTATTTTTACAAAAAAAAAAGATGGTTAGAATAGAAGTTGTTGTAATTAATTCAGGGAAAAATATTTAAACCTCCTTTTAAAATTGACCTCTTTGACCACCTTATCTTATCCAATGGGTTTAGTCTGAAATTAGAATCAAGACTCATTATTTGAAGCAACCTACAAATTTTCGATTCTCTACCTTTTATGGTTTTTAAGAAAATAGAAACTTAAATTTTGCCCTAATTTGGACTCTCAAGGGAAAACAGGTATTTACGAAAAAGTGTTTCAAACAAAAATACTTTATTTTAAAATAACGAACATTTTTTACATTTAAATTTTGTATCTTTTACGATTTAAATGATGGGCCCTACGAAACCATTAAACCACTTTTTACTTTTTGAACAGAGCCTAAGTGGCCGAGCGGTCTAAGGCATTAGTCATAGACCGTTTGTCTAATTAGACTTAGGTTGCGGGTTCGAATCCAGGCAGCGGCAGTGCAACAATTATGATTAATGAGGGCGGTAGAATTGATCACATTGTCGTCGCTTGGATAAGAACGTAGTAACCGACTCCACCCACATCAAAATGTAATTGTAAATATGTTTGTAATTAAATAAATAAAGATTAACAAATAATGATGTGGATGGCCTGTGTTATAGGCGTATATGTCAGAGAAACGGAGGTTCTACCCCATAATTATTATTATATTTTTACTTTTTGAACACATTTAAAAAATTTCAGCTCGATAACTTATAACTTATAACAATCGGAACTTAATGAAAAATTCTTGTGGAATGATTTGCAGCGTTTTATTTATTTGAAATGTTTAATAAATAAATTATATAAATCTGAAAACGTAATTAATTGATTTGAAAGACAAGGGCAAATTTTACTCCAGGAAGTGATTTTTTTGTATTGTGAATAAATATAAAACTTTGGACAATATTACTTCGATTAATTTGTTTATCTTTATTTATACCCTGTGAAGTATATATCAATGTAATATAATTTTAGCCCCAAGTTTGTAACGCTTAGATTGATAATACGAACAAAACTAATTTGTTCATTTCCGTTTATCCATCCGTCTGTCCATATGTCCGTCCGTGATCTCGAAAACTCAAAAATAAAAAAGGGATATCAAGCTGGAATTTGTATAGAGTAACCAGAACGTAAAAAGAGTTCGTAAATGAGCAACATAGGTCAATTGGGTCTTTAAACCTATTTTATTCCAAAATTTCTAAATCTAAAACCGTTCCTTATTGACATGAATATAGGGCTACCACCTCGGTCAAGTCTCTCCCCCGGCACATTATGAAGGTGGTGTTGAGGGAGGGGGGTTGCATTGAGAAGCGGGAAATTCAAAAAAGCCCAATTTCGTCATATTTAATTTATTTCAACTACATCGAAAATATAAATATATTAGAAATTTACACATTTTGTCCATCATTTTGCACGAAAACTATCAGTCAATTTATTTTGGCATTAATCCTTAAGTATCTGTCAACACTTAATCACAAGGTACAGACATTAAAATTTTATACAAGCATGACTCGAACAAAACGAACAAACATGAAAATTCTGCACGAACGTGACTCAAATAAAACGAATATAAAAGTTTTACAACTGACTTCTTATCGTGATACCAACAAAATAAGCTGAAAAGATCTATAAACATTAAAATCATGAACAAAATCAACTCTCACTACTCTAGTTGCTGAGGTCAAATCCATCGTGGTGGCGATTCAGCAATTATAATGCTAATTTTTACTTTTTTGACACTGACCACGCAGTTACTTTTTAAGCCCGCCACCACTGGGCAAGGCCCGATCGGGTGGCAACCCTACATGAATCCATTACAAAAGCAAATTACTAATTTAGTTTTTTTTTTTCTTTTACAGAAGATATCCGAAGCGAAGTATTTTATGGTAATCATACGTATAGTGATCACTTCAAATTATTGGATTCAACAGATGATTACATCTTATTAGGTGGACGGTAAGTTATCTTAAATTAAATTTTTTACTAGAATAGTTAACATAATTACTAATTATTATCGAATCGGTAACTTTGAACGATAAAATAATAATAAAAAGCCCGGTGATCTAGGAATTTTTTGTGAATTTTTGAAACTTTGATCAAAAAATAAATGTATTTATAAAGTTTTATTGAAGTCCTTAGTATTATCCAATCCTTGCATTTCTTCTTAATAAATAAAAAAATGGAAATTTATACTATCGGCTTAGAAAAAATAAATGGCATTTGTCGGGGGTTTTTTAAATTTTGTAAATTTCACTTGTTATTGCAGTTATACAAATTCAGAATAAAAGGATTTGTCGTGGTCTAATAACATTACAATTTTATTTGTTCATTACAATAAATTTTTGTATGAAATTATGATTGCTTTTTAAAAATGATGAGGTTAGTTCCGGTATGTGACATTTGAATTTAATAATGGATTAAAAATTTCTCCTAAATTTTTATTTAAGTATCTATTGTGATTATTTATTTTTAAAAGCAACATATTTTTAAAACTTCTTAAACGCGAAATTTAAATTGGCCTATTATTGGGACCCCATTGGGCTTTTATTTCTGAAACTACTTGTGATGATCAATTAAGCGCATTAAGGTATCAGGTATTTAGTTATCAGGGTTTAGTTCTCCCTAATTTTTTTATTCTAATTAATATTTTGGAAAAATTCTTTCGACTTTTAGCGAATAATATTATCCGTTTTCATAATAAGAACTGTAAAAATCATTGGCCTAACATGATTGGTAAAGTTATAAACAATTAAATTGCTTATAAAAAAATTCTCGATCATATTTCAAAAAAACACCTTGAATTTTTGATTCAGTGGAGAAAAATACGACGAAAACCAGAGGTCGTTTCCATGGGCTTCAATCGACCCTCGAAAAAACCACTCACCGATCCTATTCAAAGGTGAAAAAGGTTACATTTTGGCAGATATATAAAAACACAGATACTACGCTACGCGTCTAGTCACAGCTTTAAGTAGTTTTTTTTATTAATTTTTTTTTTTTACTAATAAACAAGTGAAAACAAACAATTGACTGAGTTAATTGTTGAAATAAAATATATAGATATATTGTTATTGTTTGACGTTACTTAAGTAAAAAAAGATATCCACTCTAAGATAGCCACACATTCATAACTGATACTACCATATAATATATACTATAAAATTTGCACCTAATTTGTGCCCTCGTGGGTAAACAGTGAGGTTTACAAAAAATGTTTCTAACAAAGGTTGTTTATTATTTTATAAGGAACTTTTTTTACATTTAAACTTTTGCTCTATCTCTAACGGTTTACAAAATGACCCAATTGATCTATGTTGCTCATTTACGAACTCGAACTTACTTTTTACGTCCTGAGCACGCTATAAAGAGATTTCAGCTTGATATCTCTTTTCGTTTTTGAGTAATCGTGATGACAGACGAGCAGATGGGCAGACGATAGACGACAGACGACAGACAGACAACCGGAAATGGGGTATAAGGTGATTTTTTGAACACTTATACCAAAATTTTGTTCATAGCATCAATATTTTTAAGCGTTACATACTTGCGACTAAACTTAGTATACCTTGGTATATTTCATATACATGGTATAATTAAGTTAATACGAACATTTACGAATATTCGTAACTACTGAGATGTTGAATCGTATGCAGCAGTGCCCAATAAGCGCTCTCACTCGAACTCACAGGTTTCCATATGCATTGCTCGCACTCGCACGGACACGTTTTTCGCTCTGGAATTTCGTTCTGGCATTAAATATTTTAAATTATTAATTTATTTTATTTATTGATGAAATGACAAAATTGAATTTTTTTTAAATAAATATTTATAGCGTTCTGGCAACAATTAGGAAGGATGTAAATGTTCTGGCAAAAATTTTTTGTAGTAAAAATATTGTCGAAAGTAATTAAATGAAATTTTATGACTTATACTTTAACAAAAATAAGCCTTATTTCTTACCCTCTTTAAAAATTTAGGGTAATCCACCCCGACCACACATGGCTGCCAGAAATAGCTTTTCAGTATCTGTAGGTATTGAGGTTTTACTATGAAAAGTTTCATGCTTTTTGAAATGACCATCTAAAATTTGGTCACTGGCTCTTGGTCTAATAAAATATGAACAAATCAATTTTTAAAAAATGAAATAGATATGATTCGCTTTCATCACAACATGTTATAAATATTCTATTTGAAATAAAAATAAATAGTCGTAAATAATTTTTGCTTACAATGTTGAAATTGAATGCTATTAAATTGAAATTTTAGTGTGAATAAAATTATTATTTATACTAAAATTCCGTTATCAACAAATACAGACAAAGTGAAGAATATTTAGTATCTTCTGTGACTGGTATAACTGTCTATGACATATTCGTTCTGTTGACATATTATACAATATGTTGATTTTTATAAACAAATATAAATAGTAGGTACTTGAAAAGAATTACCATTTTTACCGTAGCCATAACGGGTAGGACAATACTTATATGTAAATGTTACAGTCAAAACTTTTAATCGAACAAGACTACTTTTGGCAAACGGCAAAACTGGTAAAATCAGTCAAAAGTACTTTTGGTCGCAAGCTTTTAACTATAGTTTCTCTTAAGGATGTATGAGCATTACAACAATGTTTGATTTAAAGGCTCAAAATTTGTTTGTAGGTAGTCTTTTACTCAAAGAATATGTGGTTAAAATTTCAGCTTAGGTATCCGTGCAAATTTTTAAGAAAAAAGTCATTAAAAATCGATATAAAATACATTGGCTCTTATGGAGGAATCTCAAAAAACGACATATTTTGGAAGTTTTTGATAATTTTCATTTGGAATGAATGAAAACAAATTTAAAAAAAACTTTTTAATAGAAAGTAAACATATTAGCAATGAATTAGAAAAGAAAAAAACTAAGTTTCACCGTCCATATAAGGGATGTAAGAGCAGGGTAGATTAAGGGTTGAAATTATTTTTATCTTATTTTCAACTTTGATGATGAATTTTGTTATAACTTCATGAATGTAGACGAAAAATAAGAATAAAATTTTTCGATATGTGTCTTGGTTTTCGAATTATCGAAAGCTAAATAATTAAACAAAATTTTCAATTTTCGATATTTTGAAAATTAAGCCAGATATCGAAAAATTTTATACTTACTTTTCGTCTTATATAATATAAATTTATCATCAAAATTGAAAATATCTATTTTTAAATTTGTGCCCCCACTACCATGCTCATACATCCTTAAGGACATATTCTTAAGGGTCTAACCCTATGCACCAAAAAGATCGATTTCTTCAAATTTCTAGACCAGAATACTGCCTTAAAATTCAAAATGACATCAATGAAATATGATCCCAAGAATCTAAGCTAAATTTAAACAATAATACATTCTAAATTGTGCATTGTGTTTTAAAAATTGAAAACGAAAGAAAAAACACAGTTGCATTACATTGCACAAATTGATGTGAACATACAAGATAAAATGATTATACTAACTGACTGAATAACGTTGCTGACACTTTACTTTGTACTTAACTAATAAAAAGCCTGTGCGATAAAATATGCAAGATTTACAGTTTTTATTTTAAAGTTTTTTTATTAAAATTTGTGACATGCAAACAATTCTATTACACATATTACGAAAACAATATTGTGTTTAGAAAAAATTTTTTTATATAAAATTGAAACTGTTTATAATTTATGTACATACAAAATGATTTTATTTATCTATAGTCGCAGAAACGAAGCAATGAAGTTCGAAAAATTTGAATGCGGTTTTCGGCATTCGATTCGTTAGAGCGTCAAGAAATTTTATGACCTAAATTGATTTATAAACGAGTGAAAACAAACAATTGCCTGAGTTAATTGTTGAAATACAGTAGAACCTCGATAACTTAAACCTCGGTAACATAAAAACCTCTGTTACTTCAAAAAATACTATGTTCCCTTCCCATCAGAGGCCAAAACCTCTATAACTTAAAATACACAACCTCTATAACTTAAATAAATAATCTCTGTATAGGCCCTCAGTAACTACATAGAAACATGTACATACCTCTATATTAACTAGGGTACATAGAAACATGTACATACCTCTATATTAACCTTTACCTAACATAGACCCTTGATAACTTAAAACCTCTATAACTTAAAATATTTTGTGTTTCCCTTGGACTTTAACTTATCGAGGTTCTACTGTACCATGTATAGACAACGTTGATTACTCTGTGACGTAACACATACATAAATGTCACACATATATAACTAATATACCCATATAATACATACTATACAATTTGCGCTCTCACGGGTAAACAGTGATGCTTACAAAAAAATGTTTCAAACAAAAGTTTTTTTTTTTATAAGAAACATTTTTTACATTTAAACTTTTATTCTATCTTTAACGGTTTACAAGATGGGTCCTACGAATCCAAGACCAAATTGACCTATGTTGCTTATTAACGAACTCGACTTCACTTTTTACGTCCTCAGCACGCTATAAACATTTCAGCTTTATATCTCTCTTCGTTTTTGAGTAATCGTGATGACGATTGGTGAAAATCTCATCGTTCTAGCATGTATAGAACGGAGATCTTTATTTTTGGGTGATTTTTCGCGCGTTCTTTTAACAATTAACAATCAAGCACTTGCAAGTCAATTAGGCCAAAAATTTGCGTGATGTTATTAAGTGAGCCTTATACTACAAATAAAAATTTTATACTTGTTAAAAATCTGACTTTTTCATAGACTTTTTGAGTGATGAAAATCGTAAAAATCTCTCCAAATTTTACACATTTTTTACTCGAAAACTGCAGGGCTTAGAGAAAAATGTCTACGGTCATTTTTTGTTGATTTCGACCCCAATGATATGATGAAATTTTTTTCGAAACGGTTCGGTAAATATTACATGCGAAAACTTAAGCTCAATGACGGGCTTTAACAAGACTAAATAAAATGTTGAATCCATAACATTTTTTTTTTACGTGTTGTAAATCATTCAGTAAAATTAATAAAATGTTATAAATTATTGCAGTAATACCACTTCGTAGTTTTTAAAATTGTAAAAAGTATTTTAATATTTGGCAAACAATTCAACTAAGCTTTTTATGGCAGTTTTATATAATTTGTATAATTGAATTGCGGAAATTTCAAACAGTTTTATATATTAAAAATTTTATCATATTCGTTTGTAGTGTACCTTTATATTTGATCGCTGGCGCGTCTGCTTGTAATCGTGGAATTTCTGAACGAGCTGAAAACCACGAAATTTTCTTTTTTTTTCTTTTTTTTAATTTTGATTTATTCATAGCTATGATTAAAAGTAATTTTATGGGTAAAATTATGATTAAAAATAATATTTGTATCACGTAAATGTTTTTTAATGCTTTAAAAATATCGTAAAAGATAAATTTTATACGTCAATATGACTAGTTTTTGACGTTTAAACCAAAGTTTTTTTATCTTTTCTTTATGGAAACCGACGCAAGGTCATACTTTTTTACATAAACAGAATCTGTGATAAATTTGCTAAAACTTTTTTGAAGCTTAATCAAATAATCACCGATTAATTTTTGTACAATTAACATTATTGTCTGTTCTTGCATAAAGTACTGTGTAAAAAATCACAATTTTAAAATGAAATAATTCACAATTTTGCCTCGCAAGAGGCCTCAAAGCTGTGTTTATTGTGATCAACAGACTTTGAACTATCTTTTACCGCAAAAAAATGAACATTCACCGTACTTGTTCAAACAGCCGTACTACTTGACCCCATTAAATTGATATCTGCTCCAGAGAACCGGACTGGTAAACGCTAGTATTTTTAGTATAAAAAAAAAAGTATCAATCACATAATAATCGTACTGGTACGTTTATTAGTGGAGTCATACCATTTATAGCCATATTAAATTGTTACTAGTGCATGTTAAATTTTATTTACAGATTTAATTAACATTAAAATATATAACAAGTAAAATTCACTTAGATTCGAATCAACTATTTATAATAAGTATTTCAAAAATTATATTACTATTAGAATTCCGTTTCTATAATCGAATGAGGTACTTTCGATAGTGAAAAATAAATTATGAAATTTGAAAAAAGTTAAATTTTATGTAAAAACTAGAGTGATACCCACCCGCTTCACTGGGTTTAAAAGTAAAGATAAGTAAAGATTGCTCTCGGTTATCCCCTTTCTATAACATTTGAAATAATGGTAAAGATTGTTTTACACAGGTAAAATATATGTATTGTTTTCTATTTTTTTTAAATGTATAATAGTAATTATTCATTGAGTATATCAGAGAAGATGACCTTGAATTATTTCATATTGACTATTTTTACAGAAATCTGTAATTTACGGTAATGTCAAATGACTACTTTTACAGAAATCTGTAATTTATGGTAATGTCAAATAAAAATAATTTTCACATTTTTTATTTATTTATATATCTTTATAAATTATATCTCATGTGTTATTCTGAAGTATGAGCTAAAAACCATTCGCTAGTTTTAGCGTGAAAGCGTAACAAACAAACATGCTTACTTTCGCATTTATAATATATAGAGATAGAGATTAGAATTCCGTTTCTATAATCGAATTGTAAGGAGTTTCGAGATCAAACTTTTTTGTATATTACTTGAGTACTGATTATATCTTCTGCTAATGGTCGATTCCTCATTTATCGATTTGTAGTAATAAATGTACTCATAAAACTTTAGGATATAGCATAGGCGCGACTCTACAAATTCACAAAAATGAGTCAAAGAATCCACAAATTTTTCAACAAAAAATTTCCTCTCAAAATTTTACCCCTTTAATCCTCTTAATATCATCGAATGGATTTAGAATAAAATTAGAATCAATAAGGCTACCTACAAATTTTCAACTCACCATCTTTTATACTATTTGAGAAAAAGGAAACTAAATTTTTACCCTTAGTTGGACCCTCAGGGGAAAACAAAGTTATTTACAAAAAAATGTTTCAAACAAAAGTTTAATTTTTTATAAGAAACATTTTTTACACTGACGCTTTTGTTCTATCTCTTATGGTTTACAAGATTGGTCCTACGGATCCAAGACCAAATGGACTTTTGAACTTCAACTCACTTTGTATGTCTTGAGCACGATATAAATAAATTTCAGCTCGATATCTCCTTTCGTTTTTGAGTTATTGGGTTGATAGATAGACAAATGGAAATGGACTAATTAGGTTAATTTTACGAATACCTATATCCAAGTTTTGTTTCTAGCATCAATATATCTAAGCGTTACAAACTAAACTTAGTATACCTTGATATATTTCATATGAAGAGTATAATAATTAATCATATTTAAAAAAAATTTAGCAAAAGGGCCACCATAAGATGAAAGGAGAATAAAAGAATTAGCAGAAAAATAAAATTTAATTTAAATTGTTAGAAAAACTTAATTAATTTTTATTAGCATTTATACTAAAATTTGTTTTTTTTTTCTTTTTTCTAGGAATAACCTGTATAATGTTAGCACCGACAATTTAGTGGAAAATTATAATCAAGTAAGTTCAGATAATCTAGTATATTCTAGTAATTTTTAATAATTTTTATAATGCAGTATTTTTTCCATGAAATATATCTTATAAAAGTTGTATACATACAAGAAAATTATCAGGTGATCACACATGAAAATTTTAAAACCATAAAGTTTTCAGAAAATATCTCTCAGCTAAAAATGATCATAGGAACATCAGCGAGGAAATATCATGAGCATTTTAATTGCAGTGGAATTTCCGTAATGTTTCATATTTGCAATAAGGAATATTGATAATTTTTTACACTAATCGCACTTTTCTGCTCTGAGCAGTCATTCTGTATCAGTGGGTAATAATTACACTGTGTGCTGTGTCCATCAGATCATTGTCAGTTTCGAACAATAGATGCTTTGTATGTTATACGTAAAATATTGAACATCAAATAATATTAATTATCGATATCAATAAATAAATCAAGTGAAAACAAACAATTGACGGAATAAATTGTTGAAATACCATTTATAGATAGTTTCTATTACGCAATCGTTTTTTTTTTATGTCATGTAAGTAAAGAATGATAGCTACACATACATAGATGTCACACACATATAACTGATATTCCCGTATAATACAAACTATAAGACTCAAATGAAACCTATGTTGCTCATTTACGAATTCGATCTCACGTTTTACGTCCTAAGCACGCATAAAAAATTCAACTTGATATTTGTTTTCATTTTTGAGTTATCGTGTTGACAGACGGTCAGACAAATGGACAGACGTACAACCAAAAATGAAACAATTAGGTGATTTTATAAACACCGATATCAAAATTTTGTTCGTACTATCAATAATTTTAAGCGTAAGAAACTTGGGACTAAACTTATGTATTCCTTGAATGTATTTCATATATACCTGGTATAAGAAAGTTTAAAAACAAGTATAGTGTGTAATGTCCGTCAAGTCATTGTCAGTTTCGAAAAATAGATGCTTTGTATGTTATACGTATACACACGCATTACTAAAAAGTTAGAGGTGCGTAAACTTAAACGTAACGAGGTCATTTAGAAAAAAATAGATCGAAAAAAATAGCCAAAAAAAATTTCTGTAATAGTGCCCCATTTTTGAGCGCAAGAGCTAAAAAATTCAAAACTCAACTCCATTATAGTTGACAAACTCAAATCAATCAACTCGTAATATTACAACAACACTCCAGGTCTAAAAATTTTCGGTCTTTTTTTGTGTCTATTTTTTCCGATTATGGATTTTTACTCCTCAAATTTTTTCTTACAAGGAAAATCTATTCTTAAAAAATATTTTACCAGGAGACTGTAAATTTAGTTATATGTCATTTTGAGTACCACATTTTGTCAGAAAATCCTATAAAATAGCGGAATCGTCTCTTTGTTAAAACCAAAGATGATGACCCCTCGTGTGACTAAATAAGATTCTTACATACTCAAACGGAAAAACGTGTATATAAAGAGGTTATCAACTTCCTTAAAACAATTTGCAGCGGACATCAAAATACAATTAGACCTACAGGCATGAACATCTAAACCCATTCAATCTTTCCATTCATTTAAAACACGCTTTGTGAGATGCAGTTGACTCACTCATAAACGTGGAAAAATTCTTGACAATTTTATAATTACATCTTGTTACCCTCTCATTATTCAAACAGAGGTTTTCATATTACAAATTGCAACAAAAAATATATAACATTTTTACAAGAAACGTTGTAATTTCCTGCTAGTGAAATACCTCCACTATGTATTATAAAATGTTTCCGTGCACGCGATCTTACCTGACACCACACAAAATGTTAATCTGCATGATAAATACTTTCTTCTGTGTTATTAAAGTAATCCTAGTCGAAAGAAAGCCCGACTTTTTGGTTACGGTTTGGATGATCAAGGTTAAGTTTAAATTTGAAAAGGTTGGATGCTACCACTAGGGACAGCCGCCATCTTGGTTTGAAGGAATGAGTTTTTTTTTGAAATAACTGCTACACTATTGATTTTAGCGAAAAAATAACGGAATAATTTTTGTAGATAATAGCATTCTCAACACAAGTGAAATTTACAAAATTAAAAAACTGCTACGGAACCCTAATTTGCGTTAGAAACATATCTAAGAACACTCCCCATTAAATTACCAGTCAAACAAAATCAAAAAATTCAAAATCGGTTCATCAGCAAGGTTTGATTACGGACAGACAACGGGGCAGATGAAACTAAAGAAAAGCTTGTAATTAAAATAAATTTAGCGTTTTTTCTCTTTATATTTTTACTTGATCATACTTAGAATTTATACCTTTCCTACTCTCTATAAATTAACTTGCCACCCCCCTACTTGCGACGCCCTTGTGCAGAACACAATTTTTTGGGATTTTTAGTTCATAAGACATAAATCTACGTATTTAAAATGGGGCAATGTTATTTTTAACATCACATTTGTAAACAATACACCTTTGACGTACGTAGCACCAATAAAAATCGCAAACCGTGTTCGTTACGCGGTCAAATAATAATATTATTTGATGCTATTTAACCATTAATTATAATTGTTTACAACTGAAAACTTAGAAATGATAAATTCTAAAAATAGCAAAGATCATAAAATTTATTTAGCATAAAAAATTAATTTTTTTTTTTTGAGCTAATGCAGATTGTTTCAGTAAAAAACATGTGTGTTTGATTGTTTTGATTTGTGAATTATTATGTTTAAAAAGCTATCGGTTGACCTTGGCTTTCAAATCAAAATAAATTTAATTTATTTTAAGATTTTTCAAATTATTATGTTACAATTATTAATTTATTGTTGATGCTGAATGTGAGCAAAATAAAATAATATAGACGCGGGAAAAATTGTTCGAAAAAATATTCTGTAATAGAGTCCGATTTTTGAACGCAAGGGCTAAAAACTTCAGAACCCAACCAACTTCTTTATAGTCGACAAACTCAACCCAAACAACTCGTAATTACAACAATGCCGGGTCTGTTTTTTCGATTACCGTGGAGCATATACATGCTCATTCTTCGGTAAATCATTTCGGATTCAATTCGATGAATCTTAGACAAGAAAACTTTTCAAAAAAAAATTTTAATAAAAAATACTTTTTAAGGGACAAGCTTTTATTGTACTAAAAAGTAGAAAATAATTTTAACTATTTGCTAAAGCTTGAGGAAGTTAAATAAAAAGTGAATATATTCAATATTGTAGGAGCGATGGGAAAATCAGTACCCCACAACCTTACCATGCATTGTCATCCAAACTAAATGTGCATGCAAAATTTCAGCTCAATCGGAAACCGGGATGTGGATCAATTTTGACTTGCAAGATTTGATTACAGACAGACAACGGGACAGGTGAAAGTAACAAAAAAAAGAAATTTTATTTGTAAAAATCAAAAGCTTACCAGGCACAAATCTAGTCCAATTTAGTTAAAAATCAATTTTCTTTTTGACCAACTCGTAATTACTCCAATACAGGGTCTTTTTTTTCCGATTACCTTGGAGCACTTACAGGTGCATTACTCGACAAAACATTTCGAATTCAATTCAAAGAATCTTGGACATTCTTTATTAAAATCAAAAGTTTACCAAGCACAAATCTAGTCCCATTTTTGTTAAAAGTCAATTTTATTTTTGATAGCTGTTAAATGTCAAGTTATTACAGGCTTTTTTGGATCATTTTAAGTCCCAAATTTCTCTTGTGATTTTCACCGTTTCCGAAATATTAACAATTTGATAAAAATTCCAAAAAGGCCTTTTTCAAAGCTGAAAATTAATGCTTACAAATTAAAATTCTTAAGCTTATCATAGTCCTGAATTGCTCACGCGTTCTGTGCATGTGTCAAACATTTCGCGCTTTAAATATTCTTTAACTTTATAAATCATAACCTCTACATAACTTTATATAAATTTATTGTTTTATGCACTTGCAAATTAAAAATAGTTTGATTACGTAATTATCGAATGATGTTTGGGAGTAAAAATATTAGAGCAGAGAAATGATTTAAATAATTTAATTCATTTTAACTAATTTCACCATATTTCTATAAAAAGTTTTTTTTTTAATTGTAAAAGCGAGACTTTTGCATACTCATTACCGACTAATGCCAAAAGTCGTACACATAATTTTATTGTTTATTTTAAATGTTCAAAAAAACTATGAAAAGAAATATAACACATTATTTTTGTTATAATTCGGGATGTTTATAAATTCATAATATGTACTTGTGAAAAACATTTTCCAATTCTGCATTGATTTATTTTCATATTTATTCAATTACATCAACGAAAATTTTGTATTTTACTTATCTAGTGTCTCAGATATTCAGATATAAAGAGCAATATCTCCCTCATTTACAGAGGGTTCAAGGACTCGTTTTTTTCTAAATCTACCAGCCCAATCGTCAAATGAACTCGATTTTTGAATTTTTTGGGTCAAAATTACCTTATAAACTGAGTTTTATCGAATTCTGAAACAGAAAATTTTTTTTGATTTTTTTCGATTTTTTCCAAGGGTTTTTTCCACAAATCAGTATTCACTAAGATTTGGTTTTTTACGCATTGATAACGATTTGAGCCTTCGTTTCGGCATTTTTCAAATAAACATCCGTATGATAGTAAAGTAAAACTAAAATTTGAGGCTCAACATTTGTTAAGTGCGTAATTTGCGGGTAGAATAAGAATAAGAATAAGTAAAATCAAAAAACGAATCACAGCTATAGAGGTTTGAATCACAGCATGAGTTCCAGTTATGGAAGTTTCTCACTTATCCAGGTCCCACTTATCCAAGTTTCACTGTATAATCAAAGCCTTATCTGTTATCACAGTGGGATGCGGTCGAACGACTTTTTTTAAAATACTATTTATAGACCAAACCAGTCAGTCACCTGTTCAATTGATACAACTTCAGGTAAAAGATAAAGATAATGCAATCATAAACAAATTAAGTTAAACTAACCAAGATATATTCATAAATCTCGCCCACTTAAACTTACATAAAAACATAATTAACGCATAAAAATCAAAAGTAATATCATTTAAAAAAAAAATTAATAATAAAAGATTTGTTAAATAATTAAAACATACAAAACACAACATCTATAATAGTTAGTAGTCTTAACCGGTACAAAGTTTGTGGGAAATAAATCGTCTTATTTTATATTTAAGGTAGTTCATTCATGACAATCGTAGGTAAAAATATTGTATATTTGAAAATTCAATAATTTTTCAAAAGACTACTAATTTTTGAGGTTAACTCCATAATAATCGATTTTCATTTAAGGTGCCCGGTATGAAAAAGTCTCTCAACCTATCGTACCCACCTTTCACTTTTGTAAATTTAAAACTCACCATCTTTTATAGTTTTTGAGAAAAGAAAACTAAATTTTTACCCATATTTAGACCCTCAGGAGAAAACAAATTTACTTACGAAAAAATGTTTCAAACAATAGTTGAATTTTTTATAAGAAACATTTCTTACACTGAAACTTTTGTTCTATCTCTTATGGTTTTACAAGATGAGTCCTACGGATCCAAGACCAAATGGACTTTTGAACATAAACTCACTTTTTAATCGACTTCAAACAAAAACGGAGGAGGTTATTAACCGACTTCAAACAAAAACGGAGGAGGTTATCAATTCGACTGTATTTTTTTTTATGTTTGTTATTTCAGAACTTTTGACTGGGTGAACCGATTTTGATTCTTTATCTGTCTGAAAGCTGATGCTTTCCGTTTGGTCCCATTTCATTTTGGTCCAGTTCTAACAACGGCGTCCATAAGAAAACCATAAAAGTATTAAGTTTGCATTAAGTATGCACGACAAGAGGGCGAATAACTCAATATCACTTCGATGATTCTATTTTTCACTAAAAATCACAAAATATAAAAAACTTTTAACAAAAAGAAAACCGACTTCAAAAGAAAAACTTTTCCAAAATAAATTAAAATTCACTAAAAAGTAAAATAATAACGATAATATAATGTAGTTAAAATTATTGTTATTTTTGGAGTCGGTGTCAGCCAAAGAAACAACTTTGGCAGAACAGTTTTCTACATTAGCTTGGCTGACACCGACTCCAAAAATAACAATAATTTTAACTACATTATATTGTCGTTATTTTTTTACTTTTTAGTGCATTTTAATTTATTTTGGAAAAGTTTTTCTTTTGTAGTCGGTTTTCTTTTTGTTAAAAGTTTTTTTTATTATGTGCTGAGTACGATATAAATTTCAGCTTGATTTCTTTTTTTGTTTTTGAGTTATCGTATTGACAGACAGACGGACTGACAACCGAAAATGGACTAATTTTAAGGGATTTTATGAACACCTATACCAAAATTTTGTTCATAGCATCAATATTTTTAAGTGTTACAAACATGGAACTAAACTTAGTATACCTTGATATACATATATATACAGGGTATAAAAACAGTTTTCAAAATGAACAACTACCTTTTAAATAAATATTATTTAAATATTTCGTAAATATTATATAAATTTATTAAAAGGTTATTCACCGTACATTTATTAAAACATCTCATATACATAATATTTTTATTTCAAATTAAAATCATTGCTTTCCTTTTGTTAACTGCGAACAGAGAACAGAGAACAGAGAACAGATTTACAAAACACAGTTAGGACGGAGTCAGAGTTACTAGTTAAGTTAAAGTCAACATTGAATATCATTATTTGTCGTTAACTTTTATCTAACAACAATAATAAATGATTGTATTTGTTATGTAATTGTTATTAATTTATTTATAAAAGGTACCTCTTCTTATATAGTAAACATATTGCAGAGCTAAGCTTGACTCGAAAGTCTCATTCTCATTGATATTTATTATAGAAGAACAAATGACTTAAGGACGTTCATGCGTCAACGATATTAGTAAAGAAATTAAAAACAATATGATAAAGCGATAGTTTAAATGATTTTCTATGATTTAAAACAGAAAAAATATCCTGTTATCGAATTAATTTCATTAAATTTTAAGTTTAAAAAGTGACTAAAAGTAAGTTTTAACATGAGACTATATGGAAAATATAAATTGATATTTTTCAAAAATTATATCGATAACCATACTTGAAACTTTTACCAGTTAACTATTATTTAAACTTTTAATAGAATTTCAAAAAAAAATTTCTATTTTCTACTAATTTAAAATTCTTTAAAATTTACATACTGTTTCCCTGTGAACGCACATAGCAAAACAGGTTCACGCATGTACGTCCTTAAAGTAGTTCGACACATATCGAATCACTTTCCAGGTCTTTGATCGCGTTTTCCTCGGGTTCTGTGGAAAATTGGAAACTTTTTTTGCAAAGTTTTTCAACAGGTGTATACAAAGCATTAAACGTAAATTTTAAAAGTAACTTAAATCAAATAATTTGTATACGCAATAATTAATTAATTTACAATCGTAATTAGTAATTTTTTTTTTTTAAACTCATCATGTATTAGGCAACACAATTATTTTAAATACAATAAAATTTTTTTTTAAATTAAGTGATTAACCAATTTTGTTAATAATTATTTTTTTTATAGAACTCAATTGGACCGGCTTGTTCTCATAACAAGTGTCTATAAATTAATTAGTTCATTAAAATACATTTCAAAAACAAAATAATTCAAACTTTTGATTGCATACTAATTGTTATTAAATTTGTAACAATAGTTATGCAAGTGAATATTTATTTATTTTGATGGAATTGATGGAGCCAAAGATTAGAGATTACGTTTTTCATTGATATTTATTTCAAATTTAGTTCACATCTTCAAAAGGTATTAATAAAACAAGAGAAAACAAACAATTGACTGAGTTAATTGTTTAAATACCATATATAGATAGTGTTGTTTACTCTGTCACATTACACATACATACATGTCACACACATATAACTGATATTCCTATATAATGCATACTTTAAAATTTGCGTCTAATTTACGCCCTCACGGGTAAACAGTGAAAGTTGTTTATTTTTTTATAGGGGTCATTTTTCACATTTAAACTTTTGTTCTGTCTCTGACGGTTTACAAGATGGGTCCTACGAAAGATACAATTGATCTATGGTGCTAATTTACGAACTTGACCTCATTTTTTACGTCCTGAACACGCTATAAAAATTTCAACTTGATATCTTGGGTCCGAAAAGGGATATATTTTTAAAAAAAATGCATTATACATCCCACAGAAATACTCATCTTAATTTGACAAATGTTTTTTTTCATATTTTGTTAAGAAATTCGAAAAAAAATAATCAATATTCGCTTAGGACATGCATATTATTGTGTGTCAATGATGGTTGACTTTTAATATAGTGCATAAGTCTATATTTTCGACGAAAAAACGGCTAAAAAATATTATGTCTCGGTATAGTTATAAAATGTTATATATACAAACTTTGAAAAATATGGTCCTCTCACAAGTGAGTTTATGAAAGCAAATGTATATAAGACTTCATTTGATATGTATTTTTTACCTAGTTTTATTTTTTTTTTCATTCTGTCCAATTCTATTGAATTGGATCAATTTTTGGAAAGGGCCTAGTTGAATAAACGGGGCCCACCTAATACTAATCAAAATATATCTACAATAGAGGAGCTGAAAGTGTTTTGTGAGGAACAACTTTTGTTGTTATATTCCTCATTTGAGAGCTCGACCTCACTTTTTACGTCTTAAGCACCCTATTAAAATTACAGCTTGATAACATTTATCGTTTTTGAGTTATCGTGTTGACAGGCGGACAGACAGACGGAAATGGACTAATTAGGTGATTTTATGAACATCAATACCAAAATTTTGTTCGTAGAATCAATATTTTTAAACGTTACAAACTTGGGACTAAACTTAGTATTCCTTGATATATATTATACATATTACGCAATGTTAGACAAGCGGCGGTAATCGAAAAAAATAGACCCGGAATATTGTCGTAATTACGAGTTTGTCGACTATAGATGAGTTGATTTGGTTCTGACAGTTTAGACTGGCGTTCAAAAATGGGACACTATTACAGAAGTTTTTATCAATTCAGTTTTTCTTAAATCCTTCAAACCAGTATAATCATACTCAAATTTTGGTCCAAGGGGAGGCAAAACAAGAAATTTTGGTAAAGAGGAAGGCAAATCAGATATTTTTTTGTATAATTTTATGGCCAGATACAAATAATCGCAGAAAAAAAGGCAGTAATTAATTTTGTGTTTTTTTTGTTTTGTTGCAGAGAATTGAATGGCAATCATTAGAGGCTCATCAAGAAGTATGTAAAATCAAGGGTAAAGGATTCAATGATTGTCAAAATTACATTCGTGTATTAGCCAGAGACAATGATTTTTTGTTCTTATGTGGAACAAATTCTGGCAAACCACAATGCCGTGAATATACGTTCAACGATACCGTAAGTATATTTTTGTATATTTTTTATTTTGATGGCATAATAGGGAATATTCATGTATTTTTAATTCGTTGCTTACAGCGTTATTACATTTATAAATACTGTTTAAAAATGCTGTAATTAAGTGTAAAAAATATTTAAAGTAGATAATAATTTTGAGATATTTAAACGCAGTCCTTTTGGCGCTCTTTGTTGATGACGTATTAATATGTAAGCTGTCAATTGGGGACAGTTCAATATATAATTTACACTTTAAAAAATAAATTTGCAACACAGAATTTACACACGTTATTATTAAGTTTTCTAATAAAAATTCGTAGAATAATATAACTCAATGTAATACCATACAAAATATAAGTAATTAATAGCATAGAGTATGTCAACAAATCTTACAAGACACATACAATGACGTCACGTCCGTTTTAAAATTTGAATTTCCGCTTTATAAATTTGAATTTCTCTCACTGAGTTTGTACTTTTTATTAATTAATTTTAAGTAAATAAAAAGATATTTTTACTAAAATAATGGTTTAGTTAAAATGTCCAGCCAATAAAGTTACGGAAAAAAATATTTGAACCCAAATTAAATTTCATTCCCTATTTGAAGTATTTTTTCAATTTGAAGTTTAAATTGAAAAAATCGTATAAATAGATTTTATAATTTTATTTATTTATTTTATTTTTTTTATTTATTCAATAGGTTGGACGATATATTCGTGGTACAGAATCAGATGGTGTTGGACAATGTCCATACAATCCAGAAGACAACACAACAGCTGTTTGGTATTGTAAGTATACAAATTGATTGTTTGTTTGAATTTAGGGCATCAAATATTTATAACAGTCTAATAGTCTACGAGCTGACATATATTTTTATGTAAAAATCCTGAATATCAGATGATTGATAAGTTGGTAGTTGGTGATAAGACGATACGTTTGTTTGTTTTACGCTCGGCTGGTAAACTCGACTTTTTCAAGATATTGAGCCATCGACTCTTTTTGAGGTTAAAAATTCAGTATCTCTGAAAGAAATTGAACTTTCGTCAAAAGCTTTTTTCTTTTTGGAAAGCGCTTTAAGCTAATGTTTTTTTTCTTTTTTTCTTTTTTTTTTTTGCATAAACAGAATCTGTAACTACTTTAAACGTTATCGATCCAAGTCATTTGCCAACCATTAAAGAGTTAGGATTTTTACATAAATATGCATGTCAGCTCCTATGGTATAATACATGTGAGAGAGATTTCATAGATGACATTTAATAACTTAGTAATTTGGTGTCCATTCTATCATCATCCATCGCCATCGGACACTACTAATTGTTAAGCAATTTAATTTTTTTTTATTAGAGTCAATTACAAATTATGTGATCCGTTCTATATATTCATAACAAAAATTTAATTTTTTTTATCAATCAAAGTGACCCTGTTTTAATTTTTTTCAATTTTAGTTTTGTTTTTTACTGGCAGTTACCCGCTTCATATACCAAATTTCCGGACAAAATATAATGAAGGAATTTTTATGCTCAAAATTGATTCAAAAGACTATTTAGATGCAAAAGTACCTTTTTTTGGCAATGGTTAGGTAAGGTTAGAGTGGCTGCCCTGGAGTGGGACACACTTAGACCATAAGGTCCGTTGTGATACCGAAAAAGGAGGCAATAATAACAAAAAACATGGCAATAATAAAAAAAATTTTTTTAGTCACATTCATCTTCAAATCCAATTATTTCATTTTCCTCTTCAATTTTTTAAACTTTTTTTGCTTCGGAGCCATCACAAAATTTTTTCTTATCTATGCCTGCTTTTGTTTCCACGTAAGGTGATTTTGGAATAATAAGTTACACAGCTTCACTGGAAAACTGCTTTCTCCTTTTTTGACTTTTGACTTTGAAGCTATCTTAATCTCTATCCTTATCTTATTCTGAAAAGAAAAAGCGCAAATTCGCGCATGATTTTTTTTATAAACATGTTATAAAATACTTAAACTTTGCCCTGTAACAAAATATTTTACCGGGCAAAAAAGAGCAAGTAAACAAAAAGCTTTGAAAAATCCTTACCTAATTGCACTAACAAACACAGTAAACGTAAATTGAATGACACGGTAAATCAAGAACAACAACAATAATAACATGCATCCGTAAGAGCAGGTAGATTGCGGCTTACAAAATAGGCGTGGGGTGAAGTTAATGTAACTCAAGTGACCTGTTTTTGATGGAGTAGTTATCTAACTGCAAAATAACTTTCAATGCAAAACAAAAGAGTTGACTTTTCTCACTTTTGTCCGAAAATTTGGTATAAATACTCCTCTGTGCGCCTGTTCCCTTTTAATTCAGCATCCTCTCAATTATCCCCCTGAATTTATGTTCACAGTGTAAAAACCGACTTGCACTTTCGGTAAAATTCAATTTAAAAAGTAATTTTGACCCAAATAAAAATCGAAAACCGAGATTTTTTTGTTAAACGAATATTTTTGAGATTCGTTTGAAACTCTTGACTCGAGAGGAATAAATTCCTAACTGAATTTGTTCATGAAGCTATCATTTTGAAAAATTCTAAATTTCTGTTTCTTTTTTTCAGATGGCCATTTATATACAGCAACCGTATCTGAATTTACGGGCGGGGAAGCATTGATTTATCGAAAACCGCAACGAACTGAACGATCCGATTTTAAATCGTTAAATGGTGAGTGTTTGTTTTTTTTTTTTTTTTTTTTATTCTAAACTCTTTTATATTTCAATAATAACTTTAAAATTTTTATTTCAGCCCCAAATTTTGTCAATTCATTTGGCTATGGCGATTATGTATTCTTTTTCTACCGAGAAACTGCCGTCGAATATATGAATTGCGGAAAAGTAAGTTATTATTGCATTTTTATTTACTCTTTTCTTTGGTAAAATTTAGCTTTTAAATGCATTTATCCCAAAATTTTCTTTTCTTAGTCGAATAAATAAATCGGAAAGTCTTGAAAACGTGTTTGAACAGCATCGATTTGAAAAAAATTTCTGAACAGTATATTTCGGCTTATTTGCTTGACTATTTTGGAAGGTTGGGAAAAATAATCAGATTTTCAAAGTTCAATGTTTTATCATTTTCGATTCTCTGACATTCTCAGAGTCTCCAAATTCGATGAGTTCGAGATATTTGAAAATCTTGAGTGTTCATTTTTTTTAAGGCACGATCGCAAAATTTTGATCAAAATTAGGATAAAAAATTTGTGGTACCAAAATTCAATGAAGCGATATTTAATATGTCTAATAACTTTTCAGGCGGTGTATTCCCGAATTGGTCGAGTATGTAAAGATGACAAAGGTGGTCCACATCAATTTCGTGACCGATGGACAACATTCTTAAAAGCTCGCTTAAATTGTTCAATTCCCGGCGACTATCCATTTTATTTCGATGAAATTCAAGGAACAAGTGACATCATTCGTCACCAGGATGGAGAATACCTTCAAGAAATTATTTATGGTGTAATGACCACATCGACAAATGCCATTGGTGGTTCTGCCATTTGTGCATACAGTTTTAAGGATATTTTAGACGTATTTGAGGGGCCATTCAAAGGTCAAGATGGTATAAACGCAAATTGGTTACCAGTGCCGCAAGATAAAGTACCACATCCACGGCCTGGTAAATGTGTTAAGGATAGTCGAACGTTAACTGACACAGTTGTGAATTTTATTAAAACACATCCGTTAATGGAACAAACTGTACCAGCTTACTTTTCAAAACCTGTTTTAGTCCACGTCAGCTTAAAGTAAGTTCACTTAAAATAACTTTGATTTACGAAATTACAAAATAATCGCCTTGATTTTTTTAAAATAAGAAATTGGACTAATTATTCAGCTTTCGATATTTCAAAAACCAAGGCAGATATCGAAAAATTGTACTCTTATTATTCGTATACTTTTATGAAGTTATAGCAAAACAAAATTAATCATCAAAGTTGAAAATAAGTTACAAATAATTTCAACCACAAGTCTAAACTTGCCTTGACGCTCATATTACCTCAAATAGATGAATATAATTGATAATCTAGACCCCAAACTATTTTTCGTAGTCGATCAAGCTCCAAGACTACACTTCAGTTTTTATTTTTGGATTAAATTTCCGACGTTTGATTTTTGTTTGAATATTTTAATTAATGTTTTTTTTTTTTTTTTTCAGCTATCGATTTACAACTGTTTCCATTGATCCACAAGTAAAAGCAACAGACGGTAAAGCGTACGACGTTTTGTACGTAGGAACAGATGATGGTAAATTAATTAAGGCAATTTATGTGGAAGGACGAAATCGAACTGTGGATGGTGTTGTCATATCAAAAAGTCAAGTATTACCAGTTGGTACACCTGTAACTGGTTTAAAAGTAGTCCGTGCCAAAAATAATATCGTGATCGTGTCGCGATCTGAAGTACGCAGTATTAAGATGAATCATTGTATTAATATTCAAAGCTGCACGTAAGTTATTTTTTAAGTAAATTAAGGGAAATCGGGGAAATGGTTTCAATGTTGAACAAGTTAACTCTATAGGCTAAGCTCCATAGGCTAAGCCAAAGAGGGTCCCCTCTAGAGATTCACAAAAATGGTTCAAAGCACCCACGTTATTCAACAAAAAATTTCATCCCAAAAGTTGACCGCTTTAACCCTCTTAAAATTATCGAAAATATTGTTGGATTTCATTGCTTAATCCCCTCCCTTCAAATCCAGAGTGAATACTCCATGTAATCAAAATCTAAACTTCTTTCTATCTGTTAAAATTTTAGACGCTGTGTCGAATTACAAGATCCACACTGTGTGTGGGACAGTCTTGAAGCTCGATGTGTCCAAAACGATCAAGATACAATGATTCTGAACGATCGATATTTCCAATCCGTCCAAGATGGTGACTCGAGTAAATGTTCAGCTGCCAAAGAATATAACAATGGTAAGATCAATTAAAAAAGAAAGTTTTTTATTTTCCAAATAAATTTTATAATGTTCATGTTTCGTATTTTTAGCTCGCGAATCGAATGTTATACATCAGAAATCGATTTTGTCAGGCGTTGGTGAACAAGACGTTAAGAAAGATGGTGAACCAATCACGTTTAATGTATTAAATGATAACAGCATCCCCACAAATATTGATGGTGAGTAGAATTTTATAATTTTGGGAAATTTTTGCGTACTGCTAGCTTATTCTAAATACGAGGAGGGGAAACTGTAAGACAGATCGTGTGGTACTGTAAGACAGATAATAGTTCAAGGCGTTCCGAAGATATTTTTTCCTGAAAGGCAATATAGTAGCAGCAATGACGAATTAAGCATCTGCCTAGGGGTCTCGGGGAAAATGAAAAGTCAAAAGAGGAAAGGACAAATTTGTGGTAGAAAGTAAAAAGGTGAATTTTTATGAGAAGGGCCACTCTCAAGGAGACGTCAAGTTTATGAAGACTAAAAAACAAAAGGGATAAGACAAATTTGTAAGGAAAGGTGTCACAAAAGTGCATTGAGTAGCCACCCAGAAAAAATTATTTGAACGTTTGGATCTAGCAATGAACGATTATCGCAGAAGTTGTCGCTTGTGAAGGAGAAAAAACTATTTTATTGTCGATAAAAATTAATTTTTTGTTTGTTTTGTTTACAGAAGCGCCACCAGTACAATCTCTGGTTATATACAAAGCTGAAACATTTCAAATAGTTTTAATATCAGCTAGTTTTATTGCCCTGATTGTTGGATTTATAGCAGGGTTTATGTTTTCCCGGCGATTTCATCCCGTTCCGTCATTGGTCGATACTTCGGTTACGGAACAGCATAATCATTTAAACAGGTTCTTATTTTACTTTCTATTTTTTATTATATCGATTGATTTTCAATTCTAAATTTTATGAAACATTTGATGAACCCATTTTATGTTCCATCATCGAATTTTGAAAGGTTTTCCGGAAAACAAATAAGAAACTTATAATTATATTTCAAGGTAATTGATTGGAGTAATAAACCGTCTCGGGAATATCAGGAATTATCAGGTAGTACGATTCTACTCCTCAAAAAATAAAAAGATGGTACTTTTTGTTTCGTATTCGCAGGCATATAATTTTGACTCTACCAGAGCTCGATTTAAGGGCATAGAAGTGTAAGGACAAGAACATTTGTAACAGGATAAAAAACTTAATGATTGTCCTATATTCTATAAACATTGAATAACTTTAACATCAACCGATTGAGTTAGAGAAAGGGGCGCATCCGTTAGAGAAAGAGGCTTTTCTAAAAACTGAACATAAAATCTTGGATCAAACTCTTTGTTTAATAATTTTGCTCGTTCTTTAAACCAACCAAAAAAAGGGGGTTATAAGTTCGACCAATATGTGCCTGTGTCTATCTGTCTACCTGTGAACCGATTTTGATTTTTTTTTCGTTTTAAAGGTAATTTAATGGAGAGTATTCTTAGCTATGTTTCAAGTGCTAGTTTATAGTTCCGTACCCTGAACAATTACAAAATAGGGGATGATTCTCAAAATCGGTTCAGTTTGGAGAAAGGTCTAAGGAAAAATGAAATTTAAGGGAGAGTGTTCTTAGATGTGTTTCAAGTGAGAATTTAGGGTTCCGTGACATTGTCTGACTCATGTTAATTATAATTTTGGATTGAAAATCAATTGAGAAGAAAATTTTTGTGATGAAAATTTTGTATTAATTTTAATTATTTACGATAATTCTTATAATTCAACAGGCCTCTTATTTCCAGATTCACTAGTCCACATTTAAACTCAACAAATCGGAGTAGTTTTTTACATCCACGTGCTAATAAGGCAACAAATCTAGCGTGTAATATACCGCCGAATAAAAATCTTATCAAAAAGGATAATAATTTAGATGCGAGCAAAGAATTAAACAACTCAATTGAGTCAATTGATAAAAATACTTTACAAAAAGTGAAAAAAACATATATTTGAACTTTTTTTAAAAATCGTTTTTTGAGATAATTAAAAAATCTTTTGCTTCATCCTCCCATTATATGTCTTTCTCTCTTTAACTATATACAAAAATATAGTTATCTTTCTATAATCTTCAATGTTAATTGTTAGCCAAAAGAATTTTTTTGTAAACATTGGAATACAATGTATATTTTTAATTGAAGCATTTTTGCCAAAAACAATCCCCAAAGATGGGAGAGTATTAATTAAGAAAGTAATTTTTTAAATCGAATTGAAATCCCCCTAAAATGAATTTGTAAAGGGGGACTGTCTCTACTTTGAAGTGAAGAGAATTTTTTTTACTGAAATGAGCATGAAATTTTTCCATATCATGTTTTTCGTATTTAATTAGTATTTGATTATTAAAGCGCGATGTAGCAATCGTGGTCAGACTGAGAAAACAAAATAAAGCTTATCATAGTTTTTGTGGAATTTTTTAATTGAAACTGTGATAAAGAATATTTCAAATGCATGATTAATTTACAAAAGGATTACGTCATTTTGAAATCGAAGATGCAGTTTTTGAGTTATGCATTTATTTATGTTAAGAAAAATTGATGGAAGATTTATTTACAGTCGGTTTATCGAAAGGTAGTAAAGATTCAAAAGATGCGTCTTGTAATACCGGATTCGATAGTCATCATCTTTCTTTCTCCTCTCAAAAAGAGATTTTTTCGGGAAAATATACCAAAACATCGATTATCACGCTTTGTTCCCATGTAAAATGGTACGTCGAAATATTGTCAAGATTTTTCCTTGAATGACGATAAAATTTTGGACATCGGATTCGATCAGATCGAATATTCCTCGTCATTTTGAAATCGAAGATGAAGTTTTTGAGTAATGCATTTATTTATGTTAAAAATAATCGAAGGAAGATTAATTTACAGTCGAATTATCGAAAAGAAAGATAGTAAAGATTCAAACGATGCATCTTGTAACCGGATTTGATCAGATCGAAAAAAAATTAAATAAAATTATTCGACGGTCGTCATGGGGTCGTTTACCACGCTCTGTTATCAGACTTTTCCTTGAATGACGACAAATTTTCGATAAATTTTCAAAATGATGTAATCCTTTTAAAACTCAAATCAACATGAAGAATGTTTTTTTATACGAGGCGTTGATTTGCGGTGGAATGATGAAGGTAAAGAAAAGAAAGCTCAAAATATATATTTTTCAAAACACAATTTTTTTGTACAAAGTAAACAAATTATTTATTGTAAAACTATCCATTATTTTTCATAAAGAAAAGTTGTTATCCTTTAAATATTTTAAACAAATTTTTTTAAATAAAAGTCGGTGTATTGTGCTTATGAAGAACATTTTCTAAAAAAATAGAAAAACTTTTTATGTGTCAAATTAATGTGAAAATATACTCGACAAACAATGGACATCTGTGAGCAAGATATTTAAAGGTGAAAGTGCGTGGAAATTATGGACAGAAAAGTATGGTTTAGTAACACAATAAGTCGTTATTCAGTGCATATTGCTCTATTAAAAAAACAAAGCTCTATTTTTTGAGAATATTTTTAGATGTTAAAGCTGTAAATAATATAAATAAAAAATAATTAATAATTTTTCATGTAAAAAAAAAATGAATGGAAAAATTAAAAATTTTTGGCATATTTATGAAAATTGAAGAAAATTCTACGGGTTCTAATAACCTCGTTCATGTGGAGAGAACACCTTCAGATGGCTTTGATTATTGGACAAAAAATTTCGATGGTTATTTTCTCCCTGAACACTTGTATATATTTTGTATACCTATTTTTCATTTTTCATTTTTTTTATATATCTTGTGCTCAATAAAAATGCAACAATATACAAGGTATTCTATAATTTACTGCATAACTCTTGGCTTTCTAAATAAGCTTATGAAAAAGCTACAAAATTTCGATCTGAGGCCTAATTTCCCCAAGAAGCTAAAAAAGTGAGATAGATAATATATAGTTAAATTTTATTTCTAACTACTCTGTCATTGGATAAATTTGTTAATTGATTTGGTTAATTATCTCGGAAATTAGGCCTCAGATCGAAATTTTATAAAAGAGCTTTTTCGTTCGTCTTTATAAGCTTATTTAGGAAGTCAATTATAGAACATCCTGTATATCAGATGTATTTGAAATATAGATAGTATTGCATTTTTATTGAGCGCAAGATATATGGCATGCGAATATGTGAAGCTGGTGGGGATAAAAAATCAGAAGGTGAAACTTAGGCATCTGATTTATTTCGAATTTATCTCAATCAACTTCATAAATTTGTACAATTTATCATAATTTTTTTAATGCCCGGCTCTACGGTAATTATCATTGTATATTTGTTAAACTGATTGCATAAGATTTGATGAAGTCAATTAGTAGATATAGCAAATTTTTCGAACGAGTTTTTTAAGTAAAGAAAACAGATAGTTTTTCAATCCAAAAAGATATTAATTTTGGATATTTTTAAATTGACAGAAAATGTATACTTGAGACTAAATCAAATTTGGGTAATTTTCACTCCTTTTCAATGGTTAAGGTTACAAAATTTCCACAATTTGATAGAAATCCTTTTCTTATTTATTTTATGACAGAACTTAGAAAATATTCGACTACGAATATTGTTTAGATTTGATCAAAGAAAATTCATAAATTACCTGTGTAGAATTACCCATTTTTGATTGTCAATCACTTCTCGGTAACTTTCTTCCGAAATATCGTGCGTTGAAAAATGAATGGCATCGATTTTTCGATATTTTGAAAGGAAGTAATCGAATTATATAATCCAAGTAGACAGAAATTAAGGAAGAAATTAATTGTGCATACATTATAAATATAAGACAGTATCTTCACTCAAAACTATTTTTAAGACGCCTGAGCAACATTTTAACGAGTGCGCCATCTATTATGTCCGTATTTATAACAATTTATTTGAATATAACATCAATCAAGTGGCGGTCTCTACTGGCCAAAACAAAACGTTCCCTTTTTACTCTTGAGCTCATCAAAGGTCTTTCACTGATGTCAAAATGTTTAACGCGATGACGATACGATACTTCTGGATTCTGAGCAGCGCTTTTTCGGACCGCTTCACCCAGCTTATCGGAATGTTTTGGTCGTTCATGAACGGCATGTTAACGATATCCCAATATCTCTTACTCAACAAAATTTTAAAGCCAATGTCATTTACTCAACAAAATTTGAAATGACTAATATTTCAATGCATAGCGTCACTATTTTGGCGGATTTCTTCGGTGTGCAGCGATTCATGAAAAATTGTACTGAATTGACGTTCCAAAAACATGTCTAATCAACTGAATCGGTTGACAAATGTCAAAATTATTCAATGTTTCCATACCGGCATACAAGATGGCGCACCCTGTATACTAACTGCCAATATGGCGTCCAACAATTCATAAAGAACAGCCAATTTCATAAAGAATCCAAAGAGGTGGCTTGAGTGAAAATACGATTTTTATTTATACAACCGTGATGTGAATAATGTTTTTGATCTTAATTTTTGAAAAATATACAGAATTTTATAAATTTTATATCCAATATTCCTGCCATATCAGAATAGTTTATATGGAAAATTTTATAAAGCTTATTTTTTGAATCAGAGAAAAACACTGGTTTAATTGAAAAACTGAAAACACGTTATATCATTCATTATTGAAAGTTTTCTTTCTTATTGTTTTACAATCAGTATTATATTGAAAATTTATTGAATTTTTTATACGAAAAAAGAATTAAAGAAAATGGAAAAACCAAAGTAATTGGTACGATTTTTTTAATTGGAAATACAATCAATAGATATTATTAATTCTGGAATTGATTCATTTTTATTAAATTCATTCAAGAATAAACAAATCAGTAAGAAAAAGTTAATTCATACAGAAAAATCAAAAAATTTATATTTTTTTTAAGAGTAGAAAAGTTTATCGAAATATTCGACGGTGAAATAAATTATATTAAATTAAAATCGAAGTGTACTTGAAATCTCTTTTACTTGATAATGAAGGAAGGAGGAAAATCGTGTGAAAAAGGAGGAAAGTAAAATATATCTATTTCCGCCGTGGTAAAAAAGTTCGATTCAAATTTCTTATTAATACCGATTCAATCTAATAGAATTCAATATAAAAATTCGATCCCATTCATAAATGAACCAATGAGAAGTTTACGATAAGTTCTATCGAATTGAACCGGAATTCAATCGAAGTGAATTGGAATTTTTCCATTTGAAATTTTGAATTGGTTTCAATTGGAATAAATCGGAATAAATCCAAACAATTTTTCCAATTGAATCCTACTCGTTCCGATGAATTGATTCCAGAATTAGAATTATGCACCCTAAAAAATAAATTATATTGTTGATTCGAGCCGTATAAATAAAATTATTAGGTTCTTTAAAAATGAAAATAGCATATATAATATTTCCAATATATTTGGAAATTTTCCTACATATGAGACCAATTATTAAAAAGAATGTTTGTGAATGAAAATGATCTTACAAATTTTATAAACGAGAGTTGAACAGTTTTTAGCAATAAGTTTTTTTTTAGTTAATTTTTCTTTTTTTTTTAAATAGATAAATTTTTATATTGAAATTGTTTGAATTTTGGCAGAGTTGTATTCAGCATAAAAAATCCTCCCACCTAAATTAGAATTTTTTATACATATATATTATTTTGTATACATTTGGCATCAAAAAAATCATCCGTTGACATCCGAAGACTGTTGTAGACAGACCACTTTTCTCGGAGATACATCTGTGAATTTTTTTAAGGGGTACGATTTTATTGATGCTAAGCGTATTTGTTACCCGACTACAACTATTTTCTAAAATTATGTACATGTTTTATTGAGTCTATGAAGGTTTTAGTTTTACTTTTCAATTTTTTTTTAAACAGTACTGTATTCGAAGATTATTTGAAGGAAAATTTTTGTGAATTTTAATTTAAAAGCTTCTTTGACTCAACTAAATTTGTTTTTAATATAAAAATTTATTCAAATTGTGTTTGTTTGATATTTTTTAATTGCTCTGAATGTGGATTGCATGTAATTTTTTTGATTGATAAGGTTTTAGAAACGAATGTATTGCGAATTTTTAAGACTTGTTTTATTGAATAGAAATTTTCCATGACAGTGATAGAACTATAAGTACGAAAAAAAAAAAAAAAAATACAGTCACAACAGGTTATATCGACATAAAAGGGACCTACAATTATGGTCATTATATCCGAAAGTGGCAATAAGGTATCCAAATGGAATAATCGTACAGAGAAAAATATTCCTAGGAGTTAATTTGGTGATTCTCTCAAGAATAATCATTTTTCAACAAAACAAATGAAATCCGGATCGTCAAAATACGAGGTGGAATATCAAAAAGTCAGATTATGACATCCCAAAACTATGTGTGTGGGGGGGGATTGTTCAGAGAGCAACAAGACTTATTTGCCATCAGAAACGGTGACTCCATATTGGAAGGAACTCATTTAGTAACATTGACATTTCACAGACCTCTTTGTTAAGTTACGTAAAAAAAAAGTGTTAAATTACGTAATAACTTATATATATCAGCTACTCCAGTTTTCAATTCCCAATTCTTGAAAATATTTTTCCACTGACTTTAACCAGCTGGTCCTGGGCCTACTTCTTTTTCTTTTTCCGGTATTTCCTCTGATCAGCACTTGTCTCGCCGCTTTATCAAAGGAGGTTGGAACATATACTGAACGTAATAAACTATTATTTTAAAATGGATTGGGTAACCGCAACTTGATTCTTTGGTGTTCCAAATTACCTTATGATGACCGTGCTTTCATTCGCCTCAGAAAATGATCATTTCAATGAAAGAGTCACCAAATTAACGCCTAGAAACGTAATAATTCCTGCTAAGTTGTCTACATTGTAGATAGAAATTTGTTAAGTTCATCTTTAGAAGAACAAAAAATGAACAACTGTCATTTACAAAAGTTAGCACTATGCAGTGGGGCGAATTTTTGTTCGATGAAGCCCTAGGTTCTGCCCGATATGCGTCCTTTTTGCTCTACGGGGAAGTGATTATTGAAATAAAACACCAAATTTTCAAATATTTAGTATTTTCAAATGAATTTTTGTAATAGTGAGACAAAAAATAGTGAAATTCAATCCCACATTAGTACCTTTTAAGCCTAGGCCTCACGGACCTAAGCCTAAATTTGCCTCTGCCCTGTGGTTAACGCCTCACTGTTTATAAGACTCAAAAAGTTGATGTCGCCATAACCAATTTTGACTGTACAATAAAAACTTGTCTAAATATTTTTTAATTTTATATTAATTAAATTAATTAATTAAATGTGATTTTTATAGTATAGAAATTATTATTTTAGCAGAATAAATATTAAAAAGAAAGAAAATAAATAAATATATTAAATGAAAAGTATAAGTAATAAAATTGAATTATAGTACAATAAAATTTAAAATATCTGTAAGTAAAAGAGTGTTGCATCTTTGAAATTTTCCATAGTTGTTTATTAGATTGTAAAATCGACTACTTAAAGTGGGGGGAGGGAGGTATGGAGAGTTAAAAAGTTCTTTTTGAGAGTTAAAAAAATCAGTTAAATTCAAATGAAAAAAATACTATGCAACAAATTAAAGAAAAAATTCAAATAAAATTGTTAGCTGAAGTATTTGTGTACATTTTCGTTTTTGGTTCGACTTTCTAGCTTTAGAATTGATCGAGATATGCCAATTTAAAGATCGCTCATTTTCTTCTGTCAACTTTATATGAAAAATAGTTTAACTTTGTCATTTTTCAACGAATAAAAAAGAAACTTTACCTTACAGCGCTTTCCAAAAAGAAAACATAAAAAACTTTGGTTTTTGATGCTTTTACGATATATTTAGAGCAATTTATTACATTTACGTCATAAAAATTGCCTAGTTTACGATATTTTTAGAGCATTTTATTACATTTACTTCATAAAAATCGCCTAGCTGACTAGTCACGTGAAGGCCGGACTACTTTAATAAGGCTATTTTTGAATTTTTCAACTCATAGTAAAAAATTTAGCAATACTAAGTTTTTTTAAACCCTTCAAAAAGGAGTTTTAGCTAATAACCCTCTTCCCCTCTCCACCCTGAGTAGTCGATTTTTTGGTACGAAATTGTTACAACCTAATAAATAATTGTACCAAATTTAAAAAATGCATCACTTTTTTCCTCAAAAATTTTATTGTACTTATTATTAATTAATATTAATAAACTTTTTTATGGAAAAAGAGAGGTATCTTTCATGTACTATTTGTTTGTTTATTCTATACAATTTTTTCGGTATCCAAAATTTTGATGACATGAAATGTCACAGATATTACAAAAAATATTGTTGGTATATTTTTATATATTAAAAAAAAAATAACGAAATGAAAAAAAAATAAAATATTTTATACAAAATTGATTTTAAAAAGAAAAAGTATTTTTGAAGTTAATTATGAATGATTTTTCTACGAAAAACAATCAAAATCGATTATAACGATATTGAAGGGACCTACAATTATGGTTGTTACATTTGAAAATCGTTTTAAGCGATATGAAATAATTTTCCCACAGAAAGAAATGTTTCTAGGAGCTAATTTGGATATTTTCATTAAAAAATCATCCTCCGAGGAAAAATATAAACCTCGGTCGTCAAAAGACAAGCTAGAACATCAAAAGCTCCAACTCTTTTGAGAGAGAGAAATGATTTTTGTAAAAGAACCACCAAATGACGTCTAGTAACATAAAAATTACAAAAACAAATGTTACTAGATGCTAATTTGAAGATTCTCATTATAAAATCATCCTCCGAGGAAACGTGAAACCTCGGTCGTCAAAATACAAGCTAGAACATCAAATGCTCCAACTGGAGCGCTTGAGAGAAAAGCGATTTTTGTTAAAGAACCACCAAATGACGTCTAGTAACATAAAAATTACAGAAAGAAATGTTACTAGGAACTAATTTGGAGATTCTCCAGCTGAAGCGCTTGATAGAAAAACAATTTTTGCCAAAAAACTAACTAATGCCGAGTTGTGCCTTGCAAGTAGACGGTTATTTTAGGGAAGAGGGTTTCTGGCTGCACTCACCTCTTTACACGAATGTGTAAAATCTTGTCTATTCGTCGTGATAATCGGTTGCTCATTGTAACCGATGTCGTTATAGTCGATTTTGATTGAAGTATGCTGCTGTGCTGATTGTCCTAATATTATAGGCACCTATATTAAATAAATGAATACAAAAAGGAATAAATAGGAGAATATTCAGGTTGGAAATAAAAAAAGTATTTTTTGGTACAAAACTTGTCTTGTTTTTTATTTTATGTGAACTCCGTCCAATAAAATACACAGTTTTTATTATAATTATTGTAATCTTATGTATAAAACAAACATTATTCTAATTATTGTAAAGAATACACTTCTAAATGTACTATAAAATTAAATAAATAAAGAAAATTATCTTCAAATTTCTATTTTGTTTTATCTTTATTCATCAAATCCAATTATCCACTTCCTGGTGGATAATTGGATCTCTGACTAAAAGAAAAACTGAAAAAGTCTTGAAATTAAATGAGACAGACTATTTTGTTTGTCTTTGGAAAACAAAGAACTAAACGAGAGCACTCAATTTCCTGAAATATTAGAAACAAAAATTGCCATAGAGTTCCAAATTGCCGCCAAACGGTTTATCACAGCAGGTATAGTCTTGGAGAGACAGATAAAGTAGGTACGTATAGCTTCGTCTTTCTTATACTTATACAATTTCTGTCTCTTTCTACGTCCTCACTGCGGTCTTAATTATCTCTATGGTCGATATACTATGAGAAAGATTGTCTTTTTTGGTAGAGACATCTACTATACTAGTTGAAATTTAATGCTATGAGAGCGAGTAAATATGATAAAACTTGGTTTGTATCTTGGATACCATATTTGAGAGCCACTAAAAGCAAATGCAGATGTCAGTCAGCGTGAAGGATTCTTATGATCTGTATAAAGGATACACACAGAAACATCCAACAGCAAATACCTTCGGTTTTATCTCCGAAAAGTATTCATATTTTTAAGATACTTTAGATTTTTATTCAAGACTTATAACTAAGAATTTTGACTGCTGTTTCGAAGAATAAGACCGAAATCAGCGCCGCCTCTACCCCCAAATCAAAGTAGAGCGAGGTCGTCTTTCGGTGCCTCTTTTTTTCAAAAATTAGCTTGTATTTCAATAATCAACCCTTAAAATGCGAAACTGTTTTTTCCATTTGGCATTTTGGCACCCCTTGGTCCGGCGCTGCCAGAGATATTTTGAAAGCAAAAGCAGTTCTCAATTTCTCAAAACAATCGATAAATACATACTATATTATATTGTATATTAAGACATGCGCATTAATAATCATGATCTCTCATTTATTATTCTTCTCAATCATCTTTGAGAGGTGGTTCATATTCTGCCAAACCCAGTTAGCATATTTTCAAAGGGATATCATCTGTATCTTTATATGTAATCCATAAAAATAATAACATAAAACCGTATTGAACCGTGGTTGATCGTTATAGAGAAAGACCTAAAAAAAGTACGCGTATAGTTGTCTTCGTCTAACTTATATTACCTCTATGAAATACACAACATACACGTTTTTATGCTTTGATAGGCTGCGAGACAAAGAGAGAAGGCGGTCACTTTTTAAGAGGTAAATAATTCACTTATTCCGTTTTCTATGCTTGAAACCTCTGTTATATTATAACCTCTTTGATATAATCAATCTTGTGAAGTTAGACAACCGAATGTGTTAAAGTGTTTTACAAATTGCATATATACATGAGGATATGAAAAATACTATTCTTAATGTTTCATAGATGTCACTGTTTAGTCAAAATTACTTATAAAGAGATGGACACTTGTGTTGTGATTATACAACACAGCTAAAAATTCTTACGATTAAAAAAAGATAATGAATTGAGAGTGACCAATTAATCGTTCTAGTAACGGTTAACAAACCCTCCATTATAAGGATTAGAGCAAAATCTTAAACGGTAAAGTTGAAACTTATCAAAAGTTAATAATTTATTTTGCAAACATTTTTTCAATAACTAACACACAAACAATAAAATTTTCCATGTTCAATTCTATTTCAAATGAAGGGTCATGTAATTCTTATAAATTCGTTTAAGTCTTATTTATCAAGCCATATTTTGTTTTGTTAAAATATTGTGTTTAAAACTCAACAATTCCATGTATATATGAAAAATATCAAAGTATATTAAGTTTAGTCCCAAGTTTGTAGCTCTTAAAAATATTGATATACTATGAACAGAATTTTGGTATAGGTGTTCGTAAAATCACTTGATTAGCACATATCCGGTGTTTGTCCGTAAGCACGATAACTCAATAACGATAAATGTTATCAAGCTGTAATATTAATAGGGTGCTTAAGACGTAAAAAGTGAGGTCGAGCTCTCAAATGAGGAATATAACAACAAAAGTTGTTCCTCACAAAACACTTTCAGCTCCTCTATTGTAGATATATTTTGATTAATATTAAGTGGGCCCCGTTTATTCAACTAGGCCCTTTCCAAAAATTTATCCAATTCAATAGAATTGGCGAAATTTACGAAGAAAAAAACGAAGATACAATTATACACGTCAAATGAAGTCTTATATACATTTGCTTTCATAAACTCACTTGTGAGAGGACCATATTTTTCAAAGTTTGTATATATAACATTTTATAACTATACCGAGACATAATATTTTTTAGTCGTTTTTTCGTCGAAAATATAGACTTATGTACTATATTAAAAGTCAACCATCATTGACACACAATAATATGCATGTCCTAAGCGAATATTGATTATTTTTTTCGAATTTCTTAACAAAATATGAAAAAAAACATTTGTCAAATTAAGATGAGTATTTCTGTGGGATGTAAATGCATTTTTTTTTTTTTTTTAAATATATCCCTTTTTGGATCCACTGTGCTTTTGTTGTGGTCCTGAGTGTAATATATTTTAACAAAAAAAGGTGACAAAAAGTGAAAATAAAATTAAAATCGACTAAGAAATACGGACGATATAAGCATTTTAAACTACTAATTAGTCAAAATTAGTAGTCAGATAAGTCAAGAACGAAATGAGATATCAAGCTGAAATTTTTATAGCGTGCTTAGGACGTAAAAGGGGAGGCAGAGTTCGTAAATGAGCAACATAGGTTAATTGGGTCGTGGGTCCGTAGGACCCATCTTGTAAACCGTTAGAGATAGAACAAGTTAAAATGTAAAACATGTTCCTTATAATCAAATAAACAACGTTTGTCTGAAACATTTTTTTTGTAAAAATCACTGTTTACGCACGAGGGCGGAAATTAGGTGCAAATTTTATAGTATGTATTATAATATGTGAATATCAGTTATGAATGTGTGGCTATCTAAGAGTGGATATCTTTCTTTACTTACGTGACGTCAAAAAGAAAACGGTTGCGTCATCAACACTGTCTATACATGGTATTTCAACAGTTGACTCAGTCAATTGTTTGTTTTCACTTGTTTTAAAATTATGATAACTCACACATCGTTAATATAATCTCTTTTGGATATAGGATATGCCTTAACCATTACAAATATGTTATGTCAACTGCCTAAAAATGATAAATCAATATAGTTTACTTTATATTTTGAAATAAAAGCTGATCGAATTTTTGTTTGTTGATCTTTTGTCTTAAAGCATATCCCTTTCATGAACACGATTTTCGACAATTTTAATGCCAAAAACCTGGAATGAAAACAGAAACTTACCCAAATAATGTTAATAATGATCAAATGTAAGATGTAACTTTCGACCATAATCAGGATGAATGGACATTAGTTTATAAAAATAGGTCAAGTGGTTGTCGTACGCATATAAACTCAGGGTTCCGTGGTACCGTTTGCCTATTCTAAACAGCAATTAGTTTAAAACTAAAACTGGGGTATGAACTTTTATATCTTTACGGACTCTATCATGTCTGATATTTTTAAGAAAAATATCTATAAAAATTTGAATTGTTCACAATCAAGTATTTAAATTTTATATTAATAAAAACAATAGAATGTCATATGTCAAAATACATTAAACAAATTTACCATTTACTTTTCATCACTAAAGAGGTTGTTATATAACCTCTTTGCTCTTCACGCGACTAAAGATTACCGAACGGTTGACGTGAGTACAGGCGGGTTAAATAAATTTTAAATAAAAGATTGATATTTTATAAAGATTGGTAGTTTTTTGCTATTTGTTAATAATTTTCAGGTGCAAATCAGATAATAAATGCTGTAATTAAACACTAAAAATGTGTACTAATACATCTGACCCATCGGAAGGTCGAAATTAAAGTGTTAGTGTTTCCTACATGTGATCAAATCAGATGTATTAGCATTTGGAAAAATTGATAGTTTACAAATGAGTATACGAATGATCCATGGACCTTTAACCACACCTAAAAATAAGATTCTTTTGAAATATTACTGATGATATACATATAAACTGAATTTACGTAATTAGATAATTTATAATGTTTTTCTTTTATTGAAGTGAATATAATTTTATTTATACCTCCATATAAGGACTAAAATCTTATTTATAATTTGGAGGTGATACGTTTGTTCTTTATTCACACCGTGCGCGAGTTTTTTTGGAGACGATTCCATACACTACTTAGAATTATATGGATGCATATATAATTGTATGGATTGCATTTATGACTTACATTGAAAATTTAATATTATTGTCTCACAAATTTAAATAAATAATTATGATAATTTACATTTGAAAAATAATATTTGTGCAATTTGATTTCTTATTTTCACAATTTTTAATGCATTAAGTTTAATTAATTCGTGTTTTTCAATAATTTTAATTTGACATTTTCTATAAGATTAACATGTAAAGAATTGCAAATTAGTCATAACAGCCTACTTTAACGCCAAAATTTCTCAATGGAAGCGCTGGCATCGATTTTATTGTCCCTACCATCACTACGCACACAACGAATATATGAAATACTTATATCATATTATATTAACGCTTAGATATATATTGATGCTAGAAACAAAATTTTGGCATAGGTATTCGTAAAATTCAACTAATTAGTCCATTTCCGTTTGTCTATCTAGCAACAAAATAACTCCAAAACGAAAAGAAATATCCAGCTGAAATTTGTTTATATCGAGCTCAGAATATAAAAAGTGAGTTTAAAAAGTAGGACCCATCTTGTAAACCATAAGAGATGGAACAAAAGTGTCAGTGTAAAAATTACGCTTTTTTTTTGAAACATTTCAAACATTCAGTTTGATTTTTCCCAAAAACTTGTAAATTTGTAGGTAGCTTTATTGATTCTAATTTCATACTAAACCTATTCGATAATATTAAGAAGGTTAAAAGGGTCAACTTATGGGAGAAATTTTTTTATCTGTTTCTTCGGCAACGTCCATGGTAAGATGTATCCAGTTTTTCCGATCTTTCGCACAATCTGTATATAGAGGTAATGTAGAGTTTTCATTAGATTTAATAAAAATAAAATGGTAACCTTGATTTTACAGTTTTATTATTGAATGCAGTACAGCCTAATTAATATTATTCCATTAATAATTGATAAATCTTTACTTAGCTAAGTGCCTCGTGACGTTACCTCACGCCCCCAAGTTATTTATTATCGTATTTTTTTAAAAGTATTCGATAAACCATTCAAGACAAATAAAATTTTTCCTAATCAATAAAACATTTTTCTGCGTGCAAGGAGAAAATGAATGGTTTTAAACTTACTTTTTAAAATTTTATTTAAAAAAACAACTGAACAATACTGTGTTATTTTGAAGCTTTGACATCGAAGTTTGGTTGTGAACAAAATCTCTTGAAAATGTTTATCACGACTGCTTTCACGTATATACAGTGAATCTTGGTTAAGTGGGACCTGGATAAGTAAGAAACCTCCATAACTGGAATTCATGCTGAGGTGCCAACACTTTGGCATTGAATTACTTCTGTTAGTGGGTTGAAGCAAATCTCTATATCTGGGATTTGTTATTTCGATTTTATCGTTATAGTTGCCTATATAACTGAGACAGCGAGTGAATTTTATATGCATTAACCTCTGTAAATGAGAACTGAGATAACATCGTTTTGTTTTAACTAATTTTTAGCGCACTTCACTAATTTTGAGACTCAATGACCTTCATTTTTTCGTTTTGCTACGGATGTTTATTTGAAAAATGTCGTAACGGAGGCTCCAATCGTTATCAGTACGTGAAAAATTGAAGTCAATATTTATTGAAAGCGAGCGCCCTTGTCAATAAAAACCAAATTTTAAATTTTACGTTCCATTATTTTTAATTGACACTTACTTAAAAGTAAAATTAGATATATTTTTAAACAAGGCGTTCAATTTTTCCGACTTTTAAATTGACAAACTTTTTAATGATTTCGTCTGTTTTGAAATCTGCATTCGATTTCTTACTTATTATGGCCAAATTCGTCAATCTTTTTTGAGTAATGATTGATCGTAAATAGAGATCTAGTGGATTGTGTTTTTATTTATTAACAATTTCTACTTTTGCCCATCAACATCCGATCTATTTTTGAGGCCTGGATTTACATATTGGAGCACATGGGCTATATATCCAAATATTTTTTCTTACATGTGAATTTGATCCTAGACTTGGCGAAAATTGTAGAAGATGTTGAAAAAATTTTGTATTTTTTAATTTCACAAACATATTCTCAATCAAACGTATAAGTTTTAAATCCTGATTCATACGCTTTATGAAATAATGACGAATTCTTAAACATACAGTATCGATAAAAAAGATTTGCGTGGAATTTTTCTCTTCATTTCAAATTGAATGTATTGTATTATACCAGAACTAGGACGGCGGCGTTTTGTGTAAGCCCGGCCCTGGTATCCAACCAATTTGATGGGTATAATGAATGTTTATTAAATAATTTTCAAAACTAGCAGATTATGAATGGTATGTGTATAAGGCGATCGGTTTGCAACCCCTAGGTTTGTGCACCTGGATCGTGCTACGAACACCTTACATTCCAGAGTATAAATGCTCTGTGTCCGTTGGATAATGGGTGTGTTCATCCACGAAAAAGATATAAAAATAGGTCTTAAAAATAAGTTTCAATGACCTTATTACTCGACATTTTTTCTCACACAACACTCTGTACGACATATTTCGTTCGTCTCAAGATCAAAGCAATTTATTCGTTTGAATTTTTTTTTTCAAAAAAAAATTTATGATAAATATTTTTGAAAAAATCATTAAATCATAAAACATTGATCATAAATTAATTACAATTTGATAATACATTGACAGTTGGTGTGCACATAAATGTATGAGCATAAATAAATATAAATAATATGTGCAAATACTCATATCACCTCTATACACAAGCTCTTATAATCACATTATTTTGTTAAGGGTGGATGTAGCTTAGTCCTACTTCCGTAGTTGACAGAATGTCAAATAAACTGGAAAATTAATATAAAAATCAGTTTTTCTCAAATAAATTACAAATTTTGGCTTTAAAGTTTTTTGGTTGTTTGAGCAAGAGTTTGAGTAAATGATAGTTTAAAGTCTCTTGATCACAATAAACACAGTTTTGGAGCCTTTTACGGGGCTAAATTGTGAATTATTTCATTCTAAAATTGTGATTTTTAACACAGTATCTTTTGGAACAACTCACAATAATGTTAATTGTACAAAAGTTAATCGGTGATTGAACTTCAAAAAAATTTTCATCATGAAGAAAATTTATTACAGATTCTGTTTATGCAAAAAACATTAAATTACAGCGTTTTCCAAAAAGAAAACATAAAAAAAAACTTTTTTTTTACGTTTAAACGTCAAAAACTAGTCAAATTGACGTATAAATTTTATCTTTTACGATATTTTTAAAGCATTAAAAAACATTTACGTGATACAAATATTATTTTTATTCATAACTTAGATTTAAATTCAATGACTATAAATTAGTTGCTAACTTGACTAGTCATCTGACGAACTACCTTAAAGTTAAGGGGTACAAGTATGGCTAGATAGGTGAGAGTATGGCGACTCTATCCTATATAAAATGAAAGGTAAGTTTGGAAAACCACGGATCAAAAATTAAAGCTGTTTATTATCGAAACTGTTTTAAAACACTGACATTCTAACTCTTTTATTTCAAAAACCTCTCGATTAAGAACCCATAAATTTTCATTCCATAAATAGGGAATATTTACTTTTTAGTCCGGTTAACTGAGTTTTTTTTTTTGTGATTTAAGATGTATCTTTATGATGACGCTTGACGCTGTCTTCGAGCGTCAAATTAGGAATCCACCTAGCTGAAAAAATAGAACTATTGACAAATTGTAAAACGGAGCAACAAAAACCTCTTGATTAAGAATCCATAAATTTATAGATGGAGGAATGTGCAGCATTGGTGAACCTGCTTACGGATCATATTATAAAAAATAATTAACAATTGATTGAAAATGATAATTGAATATACAATATTAACGATTTGTAACAAAAATATTTTTATTGTCGACTTTTATGTGAATTTATTTATATTTAAAGAATAAAAATATATTATTTATATATAACAAAAAAAAAATTATATTATTTTTGTATTAATAACATTGTTAATTATGTACAGAATGTAACAATACATTAAATGCTATTCGACTGTGTCGTCCAGTCACAGTGGCGACATGTTCTTTACAAGCTACATTTCATGATACAAGCTATATATATTTAATATGGAATTTGAAGACAAATTTTGAATCCAACAACGAAATAATAGGATATTCTACTATTTTTGAAAAAGTACCTTAAAATGTCGATTTTGCTAGTAAAGAGCCACCAAAAATTTATTTCGGAAAAATACACAAACTTTCTTGTTAAAAACTCAAATTAAATTTTAAACCTTCTTTAAACTTGCCCGCGTTTTAGGTCACGTGATAAACAGTTTAAAAATTACGAGTTTTAATTTTAATATTATAAAATAAAAATGTGCTTTTATGTCTCGAAATCAGAATATTTAAGTAAATTTTAACTTTTTTCAAATTTCATAATTTATTTTTGACTAACGATAATAATAACCTATTGTAAATAAATGTAACCATCCTCAAAAAGTTATTAAGATTGCTTTATCTAAATTTCAAAGAATCATTAATAATCAATTAAGCAAAATTTGCCATACCTAAATCAGCCAAATGAAGTCACATGCGTAAGAAAAGCGTAAAAATTATGTTTGCCTTTTTCAGTATTTTTAAATATCGTTAGACCGTCTCTGGTCTATTGGCTGGTGACGCTCCCGTGGTGAACAAAAATGAATACGGCGAGGCATTATTATTTTGTCAACTCATTGATATTTACTATAGGTATCTAATATTATTCACATCGATAACATTTTCGAAAAACAAATCACAAACAATGTCAATTTCAGTGCTTCAAACGATGAGACTGGTAAGATCATCCTTGCACGTAATTTTTTTTTTTGATTAGTTTAGCTTTGGAAAGTATATTAATAACACTGGAATTGGATATTTACTATCATTATCAAATACAGTGGAACCTGGTTAAGTGAGGCATCAAGGGATCTACAAATTTGTCTCACTTATAGCGAGGTATTCCACTTACCCAGTGTCTCAGATATACAGGTATAAAGAGATATCTGTCTCATTTACAGAAGATTAAACTTATAATCAATATCATTGCTGCTACAAATATTACGAATTCCGAGCCTTCGTGCGAAATCTTGTGCCTTTTCTTCAATAATAGATCCACTTACCGGAACGTTTTTGTTACGAAATTGCTTGACCCATATTCACAAACACTGTTCCATGCAAGTTTAGGATATTCTGATAAACGTACCTACACGTTTTAGTTTTTCTTGTCCTTCAGAACATTGTGATTCCATTTTATCTTTATTCTGAATTATTCTACAAAGAGTAGATTTTGGCACATTAAATTCGACACAGACTTCATCGCGTGTATTTCCACTTTTATAAACGGATTTCGTTTCGGCATTTTTCAAATAAACATCCGTGTCATAGTAAATTAAAACTTAAACTTGAGACTTAAAATTAGTTAAGTGCGGAATTTGCGGGAAGAATAAGAATAATGTAAGTAAACAAACAAACAAAACGATTTTACCTCAGTTATAGAGGTTAATGTATATAAAATTCACTCGCTGTCTCAGTTATAGAGGTAACTATGATGATAAAATCGAAAGTTCTAATCTCAGCTATAGAGGTTTGCTTCATCCCACTAACAGAGGCAATTCAGTTTCGAAGTGTTGGGACCTCAGCATGAGTTCCAGTTTTGAAGTTTCTCACTTATCCACGCCCCACTTAACCAGGTTTCACTGTATATGCAAAGATCTATTATTAGAATTTCTAAAGTGAAACAACTATTTTTTAATATTTCTAACGCGGTTGATGGAAGCCCCAAGGTGGTGGAACCTGAAGCCTCATTCATTGAATCACTTGTATCATTGTAAATACGACCCTGGTTGTATCCACATTGCGAAATAATGTTGTGTCTCCCTGTCCACAAATTTATGTATGTATCTGTTATCAATAAGTAGAATAAATGAATCAAGGCACAAATAAACGGATTGGAAAAACATAGCTGAACGAACCTCTTTTTATTTATAAAAATAATAAAAATGTTTGCATCGAAAAAAAAGAAAGAATAAAAAAAATCTAAGAATAAAATAACAAACTTTACAAAATAAAAATTGCAAAAAATGCGAAAAAAAACTGGACATCAGTCTTCGTCAATACAATTTACAAACGATTGACGACTGGTTTTTTTTTTGTCTTATTCTGTATGTTTTAAACTTACGGAAAAGTATTGCTATCGCTATGCTATTGTTGATCGACTAATAATTTTGCATGAATCGCATTGATTGGATATGGTATACATGACGGCCATTTTGTTTTATTTATGTATGCTGAATACATAAGACATGCGCATGCACTATGCCAGCACAACGAAAGCCAACTGACTGAAAAAAAAAAGTGAACGAAACGTGAACAGAATTTCTAATTGTTTTCGATATAAAAATACCATACTTGGATTTGAAATTGTTTGTGTACGGACTCTGTGCGTTTTGTATATTTCTTACGTAAGAGACGTAAAAATTTTTATTTATCAATTGTTTATGGGCCTCCATAGAAATTAATTATATAAATTTATAGATTTTTTTTATATTTTTAAATCTTTAATATTTAATTTACATATTTCAATGATTTAAGATTATATTATTAAAGCATTATAAATTCAAATTTTATCAATTAATTATTTACCTCCATATATAATATCGTAGCATGGAACATAGAAGATTTATGCAAAGTAGGTAATGAATACCAATATTTTTTTGAAATATTTTTTCTCCTAAAAAATCGTTTTTGATATCAAGGACATCCCTATCTCTGTATATTATAAATGCGAAAGTAAGCATGTTTGTTTGTTTGGTTGTTACGCTTTCACGCTAAAACTAGCAAATGTTTTTTAATGAAACTTTACAGCAATATAGCTGATATATCAGAATAACACATGAGATATAATTTATAAAGATATGCTAATAAAAATAATATAAAAAATTTAAAAGTTAATTTATTTTGACATTACCATAAATTACAGATTTCTGTAAAAGTAGTCATTTGACATTACCATAAATTACAGATTTCTGTAAAAATTGTCAATAAAAATATTTCACGGCCATCTTTTCTGATATACTCAATAATTAAGACTATTATACATTTAAAAAAATAGAAAACCATACATATATTAGGTACTTTAATAGCGTATAAGTAAGCTTAATGAGTGTCTAAAACGACTTAAAAAAAATTTGGTAGACCATTACAGATTGTAGTTTGTATATGGGTGTTATGGGGTTTTCACATCAGATTTTTTTTTCGTTTTGATTCTAAATCACCATTTAAAGTAAATAAAAAATTTTTTTTAATACTTAAAAATTATAATTTTTAGTTCTTAAGGCGATATTCATTTTTTAATCTGTCATGTTTTCGCAAATCTGTTCAACAATTTATGGCATTCAGAAATGAAATTTTAATTATAAATTTTTTTTATTAATATTATTCTTCTTTGGAAAGTTTCATGTATAATTATTATATTTTTATCACATGGAGAAAAACATTTGTTATAAATAGAAACATATTACTTGACATGCGCCATTGAATATTGCGCATGTGCAATTTACATATTACAGTTAAATATGTATATTATAATGAATTTTCTCCTGAATTGAATTGCTTCTTTTTTTTAGTGTTTTGAACAACTCAACATTACATATTCTTAATAAAAACATCCAAATGAGAAATTAACAAGTGAAAACAAACAATTGACTGAGTTACCTAATTGTTGAAATACCATGCAAAGTCAGTGTTGATTTTTTTATCACATTACACATACAAACATGTGACACATACTAACTGATAATCAAGTATAGTACATATTAAAAATTTCCGCCTAATTGGTGCCCTCACGGGTAAACAGTGATGTTTACGAAAAAATGTTTCAAACAAAAGTTGTTTAATTTTTAATAAGGAACATTTTTTACCTTTAAACTTTTCTATCTCTAACGGTTTACAAGATGGGTCCTACGGACCCAAGACCCAATTGACCTATGATGCTCATTTACGAACTTAACCTCACTTTTTACGCCCTGAGTACGCTGTAAAAATTTCAGCTCGATATTTTTGTTTGTTTTTGAGTTGACGGACGGACAACCGGAAATGGACTAATTAGGTGATTTTATGAACACCTATGACAAAATTTTTTTCCTAGCATCAATATTTTTAAGCGTTACAAACTTGGGACTAAACTTAATATACTATGTATATTTCATATATACATGGTATAAAAAGGCCATGATTATATTTTAATGTCAAAATAGATTATTTATGTCAAATTAATTAATTTATAACTTCTCGAAAATTCCTTGGAACTAAAACTGATTGATAAAAAGGCATTGGATTGAAAACTATTTAAACTTTAAGCTTACATGTGAAAATAACAGTTGAGAGAGTTAACTCTTTAAACACTCTGCACATACTTAGGTATCAATATTGTTTGTTTTAAAAAAAACAGACAGGCGAACAAATATAAATGGGCTGATTAGTTGAAATTTTATAAAAATTCGTTGCCAAATTTTGTGTCTACTATCAAGTGTTTTAAAAATTAGGCTATAAACAAAAATTTCTTTGGCATTTTTCAGTTTTAATTTTTTAACTTTTTACTGAAACTCGAAGAGGATGAATTTTACAAGATATGCGAAGATGAGAAAAATTGTTGAATTTCATTTGGAGAGATTCCACAAGTTTCATGTCTAGTTTTATGGTAGTAGAGACGCAAAAAATTACGATATTTGAATATTGATAGTAGATGTTCCGATATATCGATGAAATATCGTTAAGAAATATCGGTTTTGGGAAATATTAATAATGACAAAAAAAGTTTCGGTATCTATTACTAGATTTATCGGTAGGTGGGGTTTCTATATCGATATTTCAATTGCTTCATACAATTGAAAATAAAAGCTCAGAGCTGTCAAGTTTACCCGAATATGAAAAAAATAATCAAAAAATCTCTTATTTTTTGAACTTTGGATGGTTTAGGTCGATATCAGGAGTTGGAAGAGATTAAACGATTTTTGGAGACTCCCATTCTTTTGGCAATCCTATATGTGATATTCATCAGTTTTAACATTAACTTTCGAAAACTTTCCCGGCACGCGTACCATTTGAATACATTGATAAGTTTTAAAATCGAAAATTATTACTTTTTTAAGTATTTTTTTTTCAATCGTTAAATCTTTGGGGTACACCACTGGCCAGTTTATTTATTTATTTATTTTGTTGAGAAACTCAAATCTATTATTGTGCATTGAATATACTACATTGAAGGGGGACTAGGGGGGGACTAGGGAGCGGACGTTCTCGATACTTTCTCAAATATGATATCATTAATATACCCAAAATGTAATAAATCACATTTTTTGGAAAACATATATATTTTGCTTATTTTTTGCTATATGTAGTAAATTATATTAAAAAAAAACTAATGAGCAAAACAGATCTATCACTAAAGTCATATTTCTCCCTTATTATAGATTTCTTATTTTTTAACTCAATTTGTTTGTACAGATGTTCGAAGCCATAACAATAGGGAATTATCCTCAGCCAAAATAAAGTATGCAATTTGAGTTAAAAATTATGTAAAAAATTTAAGTTAAAATTTACGTAAAAATATACTTAAATATTCTGATTTCGAGTCATAAAAGCACATTTTTGTTTTATAATATTAAAATTAAAAATCTTAATTTTTAAACTGTATATCACGTGACCTAAAACGCGAGCAAGCCCTGCTGTGATGTCATATCGGTATGAGCCATAGACCTTTAATTAGTTCAGTGTAGACAGCTGGGTATAATATATCCATAGATAATATATATTTATATTTATTGTAATTAGTTGTCTATGAATATATCTGTCAAACTTATATGTGTTATTTCGTGTAATGATATCGATATTACGTCATCAAATTGGATGCCCGCGTTTTTGACAAAAAAAATTTAAAATTTAATTTAAGTTTTTATTAGCACAATCAACATTTTGGAGTACTTTTTCAAAAATCCTTGTTACCAACCCAAACGGTAATCAGAAAAACTAGATCCGGAAAATAGAATGAAAATTTTATATATAAATTTTATAATTACGAGTTGGTTAGGTTGAGTTTGTCGACAATAGTTGGTTGGGTTCTAAAATTTTTAACCTTCGCGTTCAAAAGTGGGACTCCAATGGAGACTTACAGAAATTTTTTTCTGTCTATTTTTTACCGATTTTCAATTCACTAGCTTAATTTAAAGAGGCTGTAGAGATGTTCAAAGCCTTAAAAGGCATTATACCAACTTCGAAGGGATTCCTAAGCAAAACATCGCTTTTTTGGACGTTTTACGGATTTGAAATTGATTTGAAAATTTGTATTATGTTGAATTATTTGTAAAATGTTGGATTTATGAGACACCCCGTACCTCATCCCGTTGACCTTTGATACAGTGCATAAGTCTATATTTTCGGGAAAAATACGACCAAGAAGACAATGTTTCTGTAGTTTTTTATCGTTACCATTTTATTTAGCCATTGTATATAGCATTATAATCACAGATATTGTAGAATTCATTGTTATTCGTAATGGTTTTAACTATCAATGTACCTATTGCAAAATTGTATTCAATGGATTATATTTACATCAAATATACATATATACGAAAAAAAAAAAAAAAAATGAAACCATTATTGAATCACTCTCGTGCCTCTATGTGTGTCCGGAAACGGCATATTTTCTCCAAATTTATTTAATTAAAACAGTTGGTTCAAGCAAACTAAACAAAATTTGGTTACTCAAATTCTGAAATGAAGAATTTCGCTGGTTTTTAAGGTTTTTCATGTTTATATTTTAAATATCGAATACAAAAATGAAATTATGGAAAGAAAATGATACAAATATGTAGTTCAAGTATTAATTTAACCACAAAATGTTGGTAAAACTCTCAACAATGCCCATAAATTTTATAAAAGTATACAGAGAATTTTTTCATTCAAAATCTTATTTCAGCACTTATTTACACAAACATGATAAAAGTTGTCTAAAAATGTTCAAAGAATTTAATTATAATATTTAAAATGTATCATTTTTATACAATATTTACTATTTAAGGGTCAAATATAAAATATAATTTGACATATGACATTCTTTTGTATTTAATAATATAAAATTTAAATACTTGATTGTGAATAATTAATTCACAATTTTGGAGTTTTATAGATTCTTAAAAACATAAAATTTAACTTGTTAGAAACACCTCATTAATTACTTATTTTTAAAGAGATTGTTTGATCATTTTACAAATAATTTAAATATAAATTTTACATAAATGTTCATTTGTTTTAAGCCCCTCAAATCTGTTTTTTTTCTTAATAGATGGCAGAAATAGATTTTCAATTTTGATAGTGAATTATTTTATAACTTGACGATATAAGACGAAAAGTAAGAGTAAATATTGAAAATTTCAAAATATTCAAAATTTTGTTTAATTATTCAGCTTTCGATATTTCGAAAACCAAGGCGGATATCGAAAATTTTACTCTTATTTTTCGCCTGCATTCATGAAGTTACAATAAAATTCAAAATCAAAGTTAAAAATAAGATAAAAATAATTTCAACCCTAAATCTACCTTGATCGTACATCCCTTACATGGATGAAGACACTTGGTTTTTTCTTTTCTATGTCATTGCTAATTTGTTTACTTTGTATTAAAAAGTTTTGCTTTTTATATATTATTTGTTTTCATTCGTTCCAAGTGAAAATTATAAAAAACTTCAGATTTCTAAATAAGAGCAATGTATTTTATATCGATTTTCAATGATTTTTTTCTTAAAAATTTGCATGGATACTTAAGCTGAAATTTTAACCACATATTCTTTGAGTAAAAGTCTACCTATAAAATAATTTTGAGCCTTTAAATCAAACATTGTTATCATGCTCATACATCCTTAATTAAAAGCATGCGATTTTATGATTCTATAACTAAAATTTAATTTAAAATTGCAGAAATATTAAAATAAAGTGATTATAGTGATTTCAACACCGTAATAGTTGAGAGTACTCTCAGGTGAAGTGATATCGATACCCTTTCGAAGTGTAACTGACGGACATGGACCCCTTCAGTATATTGTAAACAGTGCCTTATTAAAAAAAAAAAAAAACAGTATAATGCAGTTTGAATTGTGAATATGTGTGTGCCAACGCAGAGAGTGATCGCTGCTTGTTGTCGATTGCCCCAAGCGTTTCACATCGATAGTCGCAATGTCAACAACAAAGATATTTTTGCTATGCGATCTTGTCTGTATTTATTACTTCACATAACGCGACCAATCACTAAACCCATTCTATATCAAACAAGCCATGGATATGATCTTCAAAGACACAGTACAAGAGCTTTCTGCCAAAGAAAATATTTTGTAAATTAAATATTTGAGAAGCCTCGCCAGCCAATAGGCCAGAGGGGAGCAACCTGAAAGATAAAATATTTTTTAATGGCTAAAATTGCTAAAAATGGTAAACAGAATTTTTGCGCATTTGGTAGTTCATTTTGCTTAATTGATTATAGATGACTCTTCGAGGAATGACTTTTTTAGGAAGTATACATTTATTAAAAAATATTTCTTCATTATTTTATGCAAAACGACTCTCAATTGCTGCGCATTCCGATTATGGTGACCGACTGTTTGAACTTCAAAAAGCTCTAAGACTTCAATTATTACATTATTACAATTATTAATGCAAGGGCCAAAATACCCACAAACTTTTTGCTAACTAGCCCCCATGCTAAATCAACCCCATAAAAGAGATGGCCAACTCCTGGGATCAGAGAGTGGACGAAATCCTAGAGTCAAAGAGTCATTAATAGCATCCCCACAAGTAAAGTTTGCTGGTTATGCCATCGGTGGCTAGATATGCTCGTTTTAAGAGGAAAAAAGATTTTCTATAAGGTTTTTGAGATTTTTTGTACGTCGTCACGATTGGCGTAGCAAAAGAGGGAAAATGAGGGAAATGAACTCGTATGAAAGCTGCTAGGCACAGATTTTCATAATTTATAGTGAAAGCTACGAACTTTCAAACAAATAACGATTGCCATTGCCCATTTTAGAATCGCAAAAGAGTCTTTTTACCCACGTTGACGTGTATTTCCACGCAATGGTGGATCAATTTGAGTGAAATTAGTTAAATTTTCGATGGGAAAGTTATATTTAATTTATTTTAAAAGATTTGCGGTGGAATTATTTGAAACTTAAAAATATCAAGATATATTCAAAGTTAAAATTAGAATATTTAAAAAATATCTAATCGTTTTCATACAGTCGCAATATAAAGTGACATAGGTTGGTTGAATGTGCATATTGGCGTTCACTGTCCGTTTAAAAAAATTTCAAAGAAATCGAGGAAATCGGGAAAAGTCAACAATATGCACTTATGATAGTTATTACGGGTGCACTAACCACACTGTAATGAAAACATTCAGCGAAGTAAGGTATTTTTTATTAATATTTGCATGAAATTTGCAATTTTTAGATGACAAACAATTTTGCTCTGATAGCCAGACCATCCATGCCGTGTTTTTATACCATGCATATATGTAATATGCAAGGTATATTAAGTTTAGTCCCAAGTTTGTAACGCTTAAAAATTTTGATGCTATGAACAAAATTTGGGTAAAGGTATTTATAAAATCACCTAATTAGTCCATTTTCAGTTGTCTGTCCGTCTGGACGACTGTCGATTTGTCTGTCTATCTGTCAACATGATAACTCAAAAACGAAAAAAGATATCAAGCTGAAATTTTTACAGCGTACTCAGGACGTAAAAATTGAGGTCGAGTTTGTAAATGAGTAACATATGTCAATTGGGTCTTAGGTTCGTAGGACCTATTTTGTAAACCCTTAGAGATAGAAAAAAATATTCCTTACAAAAAAATAACCAAATTTTGTTTGAAACATTTTTTCGTGAACATCTCTGTTTACCCGTGAGGGCATAAATTGTATATAGTATGTATTATATGGGAATATCAGTTATATACATGTTTAACATGTATGTATGTGTAATGTGATAGAGTGATCAACACTGTCTATACATGGTATTTCAACAATTAACTCAGTCAACTGTTTGTTTTCACTTGTTTCAGATAAATAATCATTCTGAAACTAATGAGCATTACGTAAGGACAGCGATTTTCGGAGTGAAAACCACAACTTTCTTTCACAAAGTTGACAAGAACTTGATACAATATTGTGTACATTTATCTTTGTTTTTCTTTTTGTCTTTTTTTTGTATTAAAAAATTCTTCTGGGTATTTTTGCTGAAACCAAACTAAGTTACACATACGGGGTGTTCAAAGATTTCAATACTCCATTTTGACTGAAAATGTGCAAGACCAAAGTTGTAAAATTTCGCTCGTACAATCTAGTGGTGATCTTCGATTTGAAGTTCAACTTGACCGTGAACGTTACTTCACGGTCAAGTTGATTTTTTTAAAAATTTGAGTAGTAGTGCTCCAGAAGAAAAGTTTCATGCAAACCATGACGTGAAAACGTCTGATCGTTAAATGTATTTATTTCTTTTTTAATTTAAATGTGAAGTTATGAAAAACTCTTCAGTCAGTGCTGGATTTAGGTTTAGGCACGTGAGGCTGCAGTTGCCTAGGAAGGCACAATTTTAGGGAGGCAAAATTATAAAGTCGAAATAATTCAAGTTCAATTAGAATTTTTTCAATAAAATTTATTGAATAATTTAATGAATTACTTTTTAATTTGCCGCAATGTTAATTTTTTAATAGATCAATAAGCTTTTTATTAATATTAGTCTTGATCGATGAATACTATGGATTATTTAAAAATAAAAGAATGATTAATTGAAAAATTTTGAGCAAAAGCTTTTTGAATACATTTATGTTCCATGTTTTTTAATATTTGCAATTTTAATGAAATTAATCTCATTATACATTTTAACTTCTTAGCAAATTTTGAAGATGTACGCTTGTGCACAAAACGTTTTTAATGTATTCCATTCACGAAATCTTTAAGATATTTATCTTAAAGTAGATATTGCTCTACGTATTTTTTTATTTTTCGAGCATCCCAGCTACAAACTGTTCAGGAGAATTATCTTTTTTCACCCTGAAAAGGGTAAAATTATACTACATTTTTAATTTTAATTATAATCACTCCTGTAGGAACTGATAAAATAGAATATTAGAATTAGTATACCCAAAAAAGTACTAATAATTAGTCCCCCACAAAGCAAAATGGGCGGCATATCAAACTATGCCTAGAGCGCCATCAAGCTTAAATCTGCCACTGCATTCAGTAATTTTATTCTAATACTTTGATAGTGAATTGATTTAATCAATAAATCAGATAAGAATCCCATTTAAAAATGGATTTCATCTTGAAATGACATTCATGGTTAAATTTAAGGCTTAATTTTAGGCCGCCATTAGATTGCACGAGCGAAATCTTACAAAAGCATTCATTATTTTCTTAAATTCAGGGAGGTCTTGAGCACCCTGTGTGTACACATACCTACGTACACACGTACACACACACACACATACGCACACATATGGACACCAAAAGACATATTTTTATTCTCCAACTGTTTTGCTGGAGCGTTGATTATATGTGTATTTTAAGCATTTCATATTCTGTGATTCATAAATGATTATCGCGGAAAGATTTTTACAATAAATACACAAAAAAATAAAGACAAAAGACATGAAACTGAATTTCATATTATTAAGTTTGTTCTTTTCAAGTAAAAGTTCAGACACAGACTTTCAGATTCTGACCGGTCGTCTATTTAGATTTAGGTTGCGAGTTCGAAGCCAGGCAGCGGCAGTGTGAACAATTTAAGTGTGAATGGACTAACAGTCGAAGCCAAACGCCTTAGACCGCTCGGCCATTTAGGCTCTCAACATTTATGATCAAAATTTTGATTGCACATGGCCCTCATTCGATAATTAAATTTAAAATATATTTTGACATATGACATTCTTTTGTTTTTAGTAATATGAAATTTAAATACTTGTTTGTGAACAATTAGTACATACCTACCCCGCTCAGTGGCCGAGCAAGTAAAGGCGCAATTTCCTTTAACCGATTGACTACTGACTGGGAGGTTGCGGGCTCGAATCCAGGCAGCGGCAATCTGATCAATTATAATTAATGGAGCGGTAAATTGATAAACCTAACTTAATATGTACTCGAAAAGAACAAACTGTAAATATTTGAACTGTGCTGCACACAAACAGTTTAATAATTTTCCCATGCTTTTTTTTTTTGTTAAATATATTTTTAATTTCTGATTTCTTTCAAAAACATTATTCATTTTGATATGATTGGAAATAATCAGTATGTGAAGCGTTTGTGTTTCTTTTTTATAAATCTTTATTTAAGTCACATGAGATCAATTGTAATTGTAACGACATTTTTGTAATATACATTTAATGAAAATTTTTTGATAAATGTGTAATTATTTTTTGAATGTTCGTCAAATCTCTTTTAATTAATTTTAAATGATTTTTATGGCATTATGTAAACGTGTATACGTTAATAAATTTAAATTTCAAATTTTTTTTAAACCCCAAAGGAAATGTTATGCCTCTTTTTTGGAAAAATAATATGGAACTTTTTTTTTATTAAAATGTAATTGGTCTCAAGTTTTCATGCTGTTTTTACTTATAGTGAAAGTGAAGGTCATTGAATTTTTCTTCACTATTCTAGAATCAGATGTTATTGTCTCTTAGCCCTCCAGTTTTCGAGTAAAATTTGAAAAAGCGGGGTTTTAAAGATTTTCATCTCTCAAAAAATCAAATTTTTAGTATGTATACAATTTTTATTTTGTATTGTTAAGCTTTCTTAACAACATCCGGCAAAAACTCTTGACTTTAGCGCATTTTAAGTTTTTGATTATTAATTGTTAAGAGAGCGCGAGAAAAACCACTGTTATGACTCCTTTGCAATTCTTTACATGTTAATGTTATAGAAAATGTCAAATTAAAATTATTGAAAAACAGTAATTAATTAAACTTAATGCATTAAAAATTGTGAAAATAAGAAATCAAATTGCACAAATATTATTTTTCAAACGAAATTATCATAATTATTTATTTAAATTTGTGAGATAATAATATTAAATTTTCAATGTAAGTCGTAAATGCAATCCATACAATTATATATGCATCCATACAATTCTATAATTAAAGTAGTGTATCGTTACTATGGAAACGCCTCCAAAAAACTCACGCACGGTGCGAATACATTTATTATATTACTGATAATCGTACTATACATATTCACTTAAAGCAAGCAACAAGCGTGTTTTTTAGTTTGTTAAACTATATTCTTATTTTAGTTGCAAACCTGTGTTACATATACACAGGGTATAAAAACTAAGCACACTTCTAAACAATCATATTTAGCTTAACAATGTTTATATTAAATATAAATGAATAGAATCAACACACTCAGACAAGCCATAATACAATAGTTATGTTTGGAGTCATGCACAGAGCCAGCCAGCCATACGTAGCACTCGCAGAGAGCACCCACTTACGTTTTCAAAAAAAAAAGGTCTATAATGTTTTTAAAAAAGTATAATGACTGACAATCGTAACAAATTGATAATTGATTCAGTGTATTGTGTTAATATACATTTTTAATGGCTATTTATTATACAAAAATCAATACAAACTTATAGTCTCAATCAATATATCAACCAAAATTATAATCAAGTTTGAGAATAAATAATCAAGCATATAACATTTTTTAATATATAATTCATATACAGTGCAACTTAGATAAGTGAGAGACCTCCATAACTGGAGCTCATGCTGAGGTCCCAACCCTTTGGCACTGAATAACCTCTATTAGTGGGACGAAGCAACCCTCTATATCTAGGATTTGTTCTTTCAATCATCATAGTTACCTCTATAACTGAGACAGTGAGTGAATTTTATATGCATTAACCTCTGTAACTGAGAACTGAGATAACGTCATTTTGTTTGCTTACTTATTCTTATTCTACCCGTAAATTCCTCACTAAACTAATTTTGAGCCTCAATGATCTTCAGTTTTAGTTTTGCTTTACTATCATACTGATGTTTATTTAAGAAATGCCGAAACGAAGGCTTAAATTGTTATCAGTACGTGAAAAACTGAATTTAATATCCATCGAGTTTAGTAGTCCAAAATTTACTCTTTGTAGAATAATTCAGAATAAAGATAAAATTTTATCACAATGTTCTGAGGGTCAAGGAAAGCAAAAACATGTGCGTTTATCTGAATATCCTGAACTTAAACAGTTTTTGCTAACATGGGTCAAGCAATTGCGTAACAAAAACCTTCCGGTAAGAGGACTGATGATTAAAGAAAAGGTACAAGATTTCGGACGAAGGCTCGGTGTTCATAATTTTTGTAGCAGTAATGGTTGGTTGAAAGGGCTCAAAAAAAGAGACGGTATAATTTTCAAAGCAATTTTTGTAGAAAGTAACGCTGTTGATGTTAACAAATGTAGCCAATGGATTGAGGACCTGCCAGTTTTTCTGCGTAATTATTCTGTTGAGGATATGTTTAACGCAGACGAAGAGGGTTTATTTTTTAAATGTATACCCGATAAAACTTTCACCTTAAAAGTTTAATCCTGTCATGGCGTAAAATTTAGTAAAGAGCGCGTTATAATATTTCTGGGTGTTAACACACCTGAAATTGAAAAGCTGCCTATCCCATTAATCGGAAAATCTAAAACTTCAATATGTTTGAAAAGTGTTACAGTTTTAACTGTGAATTACCAAAATAGTAAAAAAGCATGGATGACATCTTTTGATTCCTAATCGCACCTCTATAACTAAAATAACTTGTATTCTCCTGGACACTGGAAAAGTGGAATACCTCTATAGGGTGAGATAAATTTGCAGGTCCCTTACAGGTCTCACTTAACCAGGTTTCACTGTAATATAATGTATATTCAATTATTTTGTTTGTTCATTTTGGTATAGGAGATTTATAAAATGTTGAAGGATCTGATCAAGGTCGCTTTGAAATTGGTGAGGGCCCTAAAGCCAGTTGATGATGGCTATTTAGTAGTTACCAATAAAAGTGAAAAGCCGGGTGAATAAGAATAAAAGTGAATTCATAATTATTTTGTCACAATGAAATCCATTTTTAACCGACTTCAAACAAAAACGGAGGGTTTTTTTTTTATGTTTGTTACCTCAGAACTTTTGACTGGGTGAACCGATTTTGATGATTCTTTATCTGTTTGAAAGCTGGTGCTTCCCATTTGGCCCCATTTCATTTTGGTCCAGTTCTTCGGCATATGAGAAAATCATAAGAGTCTTAAAGTTGCATTAAGTATGCACTACAAGAGGACGAATAACTCAATATCACTTGGATGATTCTTTTTTTAGTGACAAATTAGTTAATGTACTTCAGATTCACTAAAAATCACAAAATAAAAAAACTTTTAACAAAAAGAAAACCGATTTCAAAAGAAAAACTTTTCCAAAATAAATTAAAATGCACTAAAAAGTAAAAAAATAACGAAAATATAATGTAGTTAAAATTATTGTTATTTTTGGAGTCGGTGTCAGCCAAGGAAAAAACTCTGACAGAACAATTTTCTACATTAGCTTGGCTGACACCGACTCCAAAAATAACAATAATTTTAACTACATTATATTTTCGTTATTTTTTTACTTTTTAGTGCATTTTAATTTATTTTGGAAAAGTTTTTCTTTTGCAGGTTTTCTTTTTGGTAAAAGTTTTTTTATATCTAATGTAATGCATTTGGACGTATGCTTGTGATGTCATTAAGGATGTACGAGCGCCAGGCTAATTTTGGATAAAACTCTTGGTTTTTTTTATATAAAGTTTGATTAAGTATAAATCAATTCTGAAAGTTTTAGAGGAGTTTCCCGATTATTTAAATAAATAAATGACTTCAAAAGTAGGCATATTTAACATTGGTTTTTATGGTAATATGGTAGATGGATGATATGTTTTCATAGATTCCTCCAAAACTAGTCGGTGGAAATTTAATGAAAAAAACTATTTAAATTAAAGTTAAAACTTTAATAAATTATTGAATTAATAAGGATGTATAAGCACGGTAGTGGGGACACAAATTTAAAAAAAAATACATATTTTCAATTTTGATGATGAATTATGTTATATAACTTTCAACAAATAATTTAAACCAATCGTTCTAAATGAAAATTATCAAAAACTTTCAAAATATGTATGTCGTTTTTCTTCATATGAGCAAGGTATTTTATATTGATTTTCAATTATATTTTTCTTAAATGCATGGATACCTAAGATGAAATTTTAACCACATTTACATTCTTTGAGTAAAATATTTTAAGCTTTTTAATCAAACATTGTTGTCATGCTCATACATCCTTAATTATACATAATAACGGTATATTTTTGCTATGACGACGTTATAAAAAATTGGTTAAAATAAAATTTAATTTGCAAAATGATAAGAAAGACGCCAAATAAACTACAAAAATATTCATAGCAAAAAAAAATCAATAAAGTTGAAAAAAAGTTATAAATTTCGTAAGTTCAAGGTAATTTTTGAATAAATTTATTATATATGTTCTTTTGATACCTTGAAAAATCACGGGTAAAAGTTATATTGATACTAGAGTGATACCCACCCGCTTCGCTGGGTTTAAAAGTAAAGATTGGTAAAGATTGCTCTCACTTATCCCCTTCCTATAACACTCGAAATAATAGTAATAATTGTTTTACACAAGTAAAATATATGTATGGTTTTCTGTTTTTTTTAAATGTATAACAGTCGTACTTATTCATTGAGTATATCAGAAAAGATGGCCGTGAAATATTTTATATTGACTATTTTTACAGAAATCTGTATTTTATGGTAATGTCAAATTAAATTAGTTTTAATTTTTTTTTTGTTAATTAATATATCTTTATAAATTATATCTCATGTGTTATTCTGAAGTAGGAGCTATATTAATGTACAGTTTCATTAAAAACCATTCACTAGTTTTAGCGTGAAAGCGAAACAAACAAACAAACAAACATGCTCACTTTTGCATTTATAATATATAGAGATGCTTAAAAATAGTTTTTGTAAGTCTACTCATTTTTGTTCATGAAAATTGAATTTTTTGCTTTCAGTTAGTAACAAATAAAATTTTAAGAATTACTACGCTGTGTTTTTTAATTTTCAAAGCAAAATCACGATTCAAATTGAGATTCTGAATGATAAGTTGGTGAAAGATCTGGGTTTAGTATTTCTGTTTCGACTAAAATGTGTGGATAATATATTGAAAAATTCGATTCCATTACGATACGGTTGGCCATATACAAGGGCTTCGCGTGCCGATGGTAAATAGGGGGGCAAGTTGATTTATGGAGAATAAGAAAAGTATGAAATCTAATAGTTCAAGTAAAAATATAGGAGAAAAAACTTATTTTTTGTTTTTTATTTTAAAATTAGACTTATTTAACCATAAATTAATCTGAAAACAAGCGTGGATCTAGAGTTAAATTTTGGGGTTTCATAGACACTGGAGAGCCTACGGATTTATTCTGGGGGAAATCGTTTACCTATAAATTTATTTTTCTGCTATTTATTTTTTTCCTTTTCATCTTATGGGGGCCCGTTTTCTTAGAAACTTAAACTTAAAAATAATTTTATTTAGTTTTTATACCCTATGTATGAAATATATCAAAGTATATTAAGTTTAATCCCAAGTTTGTAACGCTTAAATATAATGATGCTAGAAACACAATTTTGATATAGGTATCCGTTAAATTAACCTAATAAGTCCATTTCTGTTTGTCTATCCATCAACAGATTAACTCAAAAACGAAAAGAGATATCGAGCTGAAATTTGTTTATATCGTGCTCAGGACATAAAAAGTGAGTTTAAGTTCAAAGGTCTATTTGGTCTTAGATCCGTAGGACCCATCTTGTAAACCATAAGAGACAGAACAAAAGTGTCAGTGTAAAAAATGTTTCTTATAAAAAATTAAACTTTTGTTTGAAACATTTTTTCGTTAATAACTTTGTTTTCACCTGAGGGTCCAAATAATGGCAAAAATGTAGTTTTTCCTTTTTCTCAAAAACTATAAAAGATGGTGAGTTGAAAATTTGTAGGTAGCTTCATTGATTCTAGTTTCATACTAAACCCATTCGATAATATTAAGAGGTTTAAATGGGTCAACTTTTGGGAGAAAATTTTTTGTTTAAAAATTCGTGGGAGCCAAATTTTATACTAAATGCATTAGGGGGTAAATTAATTTCGTAAACAATTCAAATAATTATCTGATTTAAAAAAATGATCGCCAATAAATAATTTTTGTCTAAAATATAAATATAATTTATAAGCAACAGTGACCTTGTATATTTTCAAAAAGACTTATTGTACACGATCTGTTTTTATTGGGTAAAATGTCCAGAATTTGTGTATGATTCTTGTGTTATATAAAGTTTTACAGTTTTATATTTAAAACATACGATTCTATATAAATTACAAGTATAATTGAATTCCAGGTATGATCGATTTAAAGTCTATACATGGCCCGTCATACATTAATAAGTCAAGTAAAACAAGTGAAAACAAATAATTGACTGAGTTAATTGTTGAAATACCATGCATAGACAGTGCTGATTACTCTATCATATTACACATACATACATGTCACACGTACATAACTGATATTCCCATATAATACATACTATACAATTTACGCTTAATTTCCGCTCTCACGGGTAAAAAGTGATGTTTACGAAAAAATGTTTCAAACAAAAGTTGCTTATTTTTTTATAAGAAACATTTTTTATATTTGTGTTTTATCTCTAACGGTTTACAAGATGGGTCGAACGGATCCAAGACCCAAGTAATCTATGTTGCTCATTTACGAACTCGACCTCACTTTTTACGTCCTGAGTACGCTGTAAAAATTTCAGCTTGATATCTCTTTTTGATTTGGAGTTATCGTGATAACAGACGGACAGACGGACGGACGACAGCCAGGCAGACAACCGGAAATGGACTAATTAGGTGATTTTATGAACACATATACCAAAATTTTGTTCATAGTATCAATATTTTTAATCGTTACAAACTTGGGACTAAACTTAGTATACCTTGGTATATTTCATATACGTGGTATAAAAATTGAAGAAGAAAATGAAATAATTGGGTTTGAAGACGAATATGACTAGAAAAATTTTTATATTGCCAAATAAAAGGTACTTTTCCATTGAAAACTTAAATTTCTATTTAAGTACTCCATTGTACAATGGTCGCTTGTTTCGCCTGGTGTTGTATTTTATGATCCCGTACTTCTTATTACAGTGAAGAGAGTATGTAACTATGTAACTGTTGGCGAGGACACACTGCGCGATGGACACTGCATCGTTCGCTGTTCGTTTAAGAAGGACAGACAGCAGAATCATGAAGGAACACGCAATGAGAGTGCCGACACTTTAATACAAATGTGTATGTTTTTTGTACAAAAGAATAACATTATATATTTGTTTTTATCCTTGTCTACAAGAAAATGAATTCAATTCAATATTTTAAATTGCTTTCTTTCGTGGAGATTTAATAAATGAGAGAAGAAAAATGTATTTAATACACTTACGTACTTTTCTATTTTAAAATCAATTTTTTTTCTTCGGTGTTGTCTCTGAAATCTTTGTTGCCAAATTTAGTTGAGGTAGTTGAGCACCAAGGCAAGTTTAGACTTCTGGTTGAAATTATTTGTACCTCATTCACTTTGATGGTGAATTTTCTTATAACGAAAAATAAGATTAAAAATTTTCGATATCTGCCTTGGTTTTCGAAATATCGAAAATTAAATAGTTAAACAAAATTTTCAATTTTCGATATTTTGAAAATTGCTCCAGATATCGAAAAATTATATTCTTACTTTTTGTCTTGTATTGTCAAGTTATAACATAATTCACCATCAAAATTGATAATATATATTTTTTTAAATTAGTGTCACCACTGCCGTGCTCACGTATCCTTAGTTAGTCTGTCACGGTTTTTTTTTTTGGTAAAAAATTCATTTAGGTTTTAAGTTAAGTTAAATAGATTTATTTTTAATTTCCACCGACTAGTTTTGGAGAAATCTATGAAAACAAATCACCTACCGTTTTACCATAAGACCAATGATAAATATGTCTACTTTTGAAGAAATTATTTTGACTTAGTTGACACTTTCTGCACGGAAGTGAGAAAATATATTTTTGTTCCTCTTCAAGAGTTCTTTCAGTTGATAAGTCGCAAAACACTATGAAAGCTTTACTCTTCTTAATAAGTTACCTTCTAAATCAACCCTTAAAGTTACCCTTAGTAAAACCCTATCTTCCTTATTGTCTTACAAAATTTAAAGAATAAGAAGTTGGAAAAAACAATTGACTGAGTTAATTGCTGAAATACTATGTATAGACAGTGTTATGACGTAATCGTTTGTTTTTTGACGTCAAGTAAGTAAAGAAATATACCCACTCTTAGAGAGCTGTACATTCATAACTGATATTCCCATATAATACATACTATAAAATTTGCACCTTCGTGGGTAAGCAGTGGTTTTAACAAAAAAAATTTTTCAATCAAAAGTTGTTTATTTTTTCATAAGGAACATTTTTTACATTTAAACTTTTGTTCTATCTGTAACGGTTTACAAGGTGAGTCCTACAGACCCAAGACATAATTGACCTATGTTGCTCATTTACGAATCTGATTTTCAGCTTGATATCTATTTTCGTTTTTGAGTTATCGTGATGACAGGCGACAGACAGACGACAGACAGACAGACAGACAACCGGAAATGGACTAATTAGGTGATTTGATGAACACCTATATCAAAATGTTGTTCATAGCAACAATATTTTTAAACGTTACAAACTTGGGACTAAACTTTGTGTACCTTGGTATATTTCATATACATGGTATAATAATTTTCGCGATAAATATATACTTGTATTCTTAATAAGAAGCCGATTAATTTGACACGCCACGCTTTTTTTTACGTCTGTGATTGGGTCACCAAATTCAATATGTTTCGTTTTACTTCAATGGTTTTCTATCTTGACTTGACGATAAACTAAACGAAGAAAAACGTCTGGAAAAATAGAATTTTGTTTGTAGAAAATTTGTTGACCTTCCAAGTGTTCTTTGAGATATTTTCATCAAGAAATTCGTAGATACAATAAAGACAAAATAATGGTACGATAAAAATCCAAAAACATTTTAAAACAAACATTTAAAAATTGTATAAAATTAAAATAAAACGATTTAAATATCAAAATGGCTGATCATGTATTATATAAAAAAAAAATTGTTTACAATAAAAAATTTCCTTACAAATATAAAAAAAACAATAAAATTATTTACTAAAACGTTGGAAAAAAAAGTGCGTGGGTTTGATTCTTAATTCAATTATGTGTATTTCTAAATTACGATTAAAAAATTTGTTTTGATTTCAATTGGAGGGCATTTGAGTCGTCGTCAGTAGCTTGATGTCGTTCGCTCATCTGTTTTTTTTTTGTAGCTGCTGAATCAAATGGACCTAGTTGGTTTGAACTCTTTCTGGTGGATTCATATAATAATTTTTTTTTTTATATCAAAGTATATCTTACAATGACCTAAATTGCCACACATTGGATCCAATCCAATAAAAACATTTAGATCCTTTCGATTCACGTACTATAGAAAAATAGAAAATGCAATTTTTAACGAAATGATTGTTTTAAAGTTATTTTAAAAAGTTTCAGACAAAAGTGTGATGTTTTTTTTTATATTTTTTATTGAATTGTTCTATTGTAAGTGATACTTTTATATACCTGTACACATATGAGTTTGAAGTGTAAGTGTATGTATATTTAGTGGTCAGTCTGAGATCACATGGGTCGTCTTTAGTTGTCCAGTATTGGAGTGATTTTTAATTAACTTAACTATTTTCCCCATTAGTTAAACTTGTTATAACTTGCTATTGTCCGGAAGTTTACAAAGTGACTTTAACAATCGGGACCCGATAAAATCAACATCGGCTCGAATATTCCCAATTGTGGATCCCGACTGTTAAAGTCGCTATGTAAACTGCTGGACTTGTTTTTTTCTTTCCAATTTATATTTAACTCAGCCGGATTTTTTGATTTTTATACCATGCATATATGTAATATGCAAGGTATACTAAGTTTAGTCCAAAGTTTGTAACGCTTAAAAATATTGTTGCTACGAACAAAATTTTGGTATAGGTGTTCATAAAATCACCTAATTAGTCCAATTCCGGTTGTCCGTCCGTCTGTGGGCACGATAACTCAAAAACGAAAGAAGATATCAAGCTGAAATTTTTAAAGCGTACTCAGGACGTAAAAAGTGAGATCAAGTTATCAATTGGGTCTTGACCTATGGGACCCGTAGGACCCATCTTGTAAACCGTTAGAGATAGAACAAAAGTTTAAATATAAAAAATGTTCTTTATCAAAAAATAAACAACTTTTGTTTGAAACATTTTTTCGTAAACATCATTGTTTACCCGTGAGTGCGCAAATTAGGCGTAAATTGTATAGTATATATTATATAAATTGTATATGTATGCGCCATGTGATAGAGTAATCAGCACTATTTATGCATGGTATTTCAACAATTAACTCAGTCAATTGTTTGTTTTCACTTGTATAAATAAATTTTTTTATTTTACCCTTATTAACAACGATTTTAAATATCTATTCAACGATATTTCATTTACCATACTTTGTTGACATTTTCAGCCTATGTATGTATGTTTGGCCCTTTAAGGCGCTTTAGAGACCAGACGCGTAAACCGATTTTAATGATTCTTACGTTAATCGTTCGCTGACTTTCAATACTACATATTGACTTTAAATTACTGCCATATCTTCAGTAGCACTCGCAAGGTAAAGACAAATCGATTAACATAAGAATCATCAAAATCGGTCGACGCGTTTGACCTCTAGTGTGTCATATAGGAATATATATAGACTGATGAACACATTACCATTCCTTTGCGTTGGTGAACTGGAGTGTCCGGTTTTGATTTAAAATTAACCATCTTAAATAGGAGTTAAAGTAAAAAAGTGTCCATCTGAAAAAACACGTAACAGTTATAAAATTGACCAGAATGGCGCTTGTGTAGCAGAAGGTGTTTGATGTGAAATTCTCTATCCTTCTCGAACAACTTGTATAGATCTTTATCTTACTCTTATTACTTTGAGCACTTCTTTTAAAACTTACACTTTTGCTACAGCAACGCCACCCTTATTTGCTGCTTTTCGATGGACACTTTTTACATATAGAGATGGTTCTCCTTTATCTTTACCCTCCATATTTAAAATAAGTAAAATTTCAATAATTCCTGCACTATAATTGACTTATATAGGAATAGGAATTGGTTAGGATTGGTAAGAATGATATAAACAACCCGCTTAATTATTTACAAAAGCAATTATCGCCAGTATATAATCGGGATTTTTAGAAAAAAGCTCAGAATTTAGAGAAAAAAATAATGTAATTATTGCAACTCTCAAATGTGACATGTTCCTATATAATGTTCACAAATACTTCAGCTAGAACTTTTATTTGAACTTTATTTTTTATTTAATGAAAATTTTTTTTGTAATTTGTAAAAACTGATTCAAGCCCCCAACAGCCCACCAAAAATGGGGTTAGATACCCCTCTGAGAGGTCGACTTTATTTTACGAAGTTTTTATAACCTTATAAACAAATGTGGAAAATTTCAAAGATGCATTAATTTTTTTCTTTTATTCCATGATATTTAATTTAATTTTGTTGTACTATATATTTTTCGCTTAAATTCGGAGAATTACATGCCTTTTTCCGAAGACAGGAGACACCAGCCCAAACCCAGGGAGATATCAACTTTAGGCAAGAAAAAGCTTGGAAACAAACTTAATAATCACTAAGTATTTATAACAAATATGTTAAATCGGCCTATAGACATATATAACATTGACTTGGCATTATCGAATACGATTATATTGTATATTTGTCTCTGTCTAAATGTGGTAGTACTTTGTCATGCATACAAATAATACAATATATCTGTCTTTGTTTTAACATATCGTCTGTGTGTAATACATATACACATACACACAGCATCCAAGATAATATTTTTATGCATGAAATTTCTTTACTTTACTCTTCTCTTAGTCGAGAAGGAATCAAATAATGAAAAAATGTATACTGAATGGTCCAAGTATGGTTTCTTCATCGAAATATCAAAATTTTTTTTGGGTTTGTTTTCAAGCTCAATGAAAAGCTCACTCTATTACATCACTGGTAATCGTTAGATGAACACTTTAGATTAGAAAGTTGTTATTGATTTAAAAAGTAACATTTATTGTTTGAAACATTTTTCCGCAAACCGTACAGTTTAAGCAAAAACGGATTGAAAAGTTTTACCCAAAATTGCTTTTTCGTGTCAAAATTGTTATTTCGTATAATTGTTTCTGCGAAATCTACGCACTCTTCGAAAAAAATTTTCTAATAAATCAAATAAAAGTGGTTTTTTTTTCTATAAAGACCATTCTTGTTCAAACTGAATGAACAAACGCACAAAAAGCTAAATTTTTGCTATCGAGTACTGTCTAAACTATTCGGTTTACAAAAAAGTCTTTGCGTATTTATAAAGAACAACTTTCTAATCTAAAACGTTCATCTAATCTTTGTCAATTATGAATCATAGTGAGGTTTTAATTGAATCTGAAAACTTCGAATTCCATGTGTGCCTTTAAAACTAACTTTTTTCTTTTGAAGCACTTTCCTCGATTAAATTTATTTATCGAGTTTCAAGCATATGCCAACTTAAAAAAGCCACCGTGTATATTGCCAATTTTTTACGTGGGTAGTGAGTATATGCTACAGCTTTTCATTATGTAATCCTAGAATTAATCTTCGGGTTTTTCTGTTTTTACCCGACTGAGCAACGCAAAGGAGTGATAATGTGTTTTATCAGACTATTTATGTACCTTTCTGTGTTCCTAAGTGGCACACTAGAGGACAAGCGCGTTGGTCGATTTTGATGATTCTTAGGTAATTCGATTTGTTTTAACCTTGCGAGTGCTACTGAAGATACAGTAATGAAAATTCAAGATGGCGGCCGTCAGACGCTATATTTTGAAAATAGTATATGTGCGTTCCTATGTGGCACACTAGAGATCAACGACGTGAGCTGATTTTGATTATTCTTGCTTCAATCGATTTGTCTTAACCTTGCCAGTGCCTCTGAGTAGTGAATATTTAATATGGCAACCACCAGATGTCATATTGGGAAAAACAAAAAAAATAATTTCGGTGCACTATGTTAAGTGGGGTATGATTGAATAGCTATTTAATGGACAAATCGATTAACGTAATAATCATTAGAATCGGTTCACGCGTTTGGTATCTAGAGCGCCTTAAAAGACCAAACATACATACCTAGGCTGAGAATGAAAGTCGACAAACTATGGCAAGTGGCAAATCAAAAAACCCGACAAACAAGTTCAGCAGTTTACTTAGCGACTTTAACAGTCGGGCAAAATTCAAGTGGGTGTAAATTTTAATGAGTTCCGACTGTTAAAGTCGCTACGTTAACTTCTGGGCTTGTTTTTTTTCAGTTTATTTTTGACTCAGTTGGGTTTTTTGATTTTTAATCATTTTTTTTATTGGCATTGGATTTTATTGACGCTGGACCACACTGTATATATATTTCGTTAAAAAAAACTTAATATAAAAAAAAGGTCTTAAAAAAAGTTTTAATTTGACCTATGTAAGAAAAGGTTAGTGAACACAACGACGCAACGTGGGGGTATATTTTTATACATTTGAGAAACAAAAAAATACACAAATTGTTCGAAAAAAACGTACAATTCGTTTTTTTTAAATGTAAGTATTTTGTATGTTACCTCTATATGGAGAGCTTATATAATAATATGTAAAAAAAAAGCTGTGTTTGAAAGGCACCAAATAGGGTATTATTGTTAGTCAAAAATAGATCATGAAATTTGAAAAAAGCTAAAATTTATGTACGAATATACATAAATATTCTGATTTCGAGTCATAAAAGCACATTTTTCTTTTATAATATTAAAATTAAAAATCATAATTTTTAAACTGTATATCAAGTGACCTAAAACGTGGGCAAGCCTTGAAGTGATGTCATCGGTATGAACCATAGACCATCAGTTAGTTCAGTGTAGACAGCTGGGTATAATATATCCATAGATAATATATATTTATATTTATTATAATCAGTTGTCTATCACATCCAAATGTATGTTTATTTTTAGGAAGATAGGTTCTAGGTTAAATGGCGATCGGTCAACTTCATTTTTTCAAATGGAACCCTATATTTTTTGTAGCTTTTGTAGCATAATCATTTATGTTTTAAAACGAGAGTGAGTAAAATGCTCATAACGCGAGTACTGGTTTGCTAAAATATATACGTGCAATTTACACTTGAAAAGTTTTGTATATGGCAGTGATGTGGCGCTTACAATATATTTTTTAGGTTATACTGTATGTAGTCAGTTTCTGTTGTATATTACTTTTTTTAAGTTCTAAGAAAAATATTGTAATTCAAAGAAGTAGTTAGAATGAGTTTAATTTATAATTACGTTTGAAGGTCGATTTAATTTTAATTCATCGTCTTAATATATATTTCAATAACTGTTGCTTGAAATCATCCCAGCAACTTGACTGTGATTCAAGAATTTATTTAGTTATAATTGAAAAATTCAACAAAATGAATCATGATTCTGTTTCGCTGAGGCTAGAATTCTTGAACAAGATCATATTCTACGCATTGAGAGACTGGGGAATAAAAGATTTACTTATAAATGCTAACTTGTCGTCCTATTAGCTCAGTTGGTTAAGGCAACAAAATTAATTTAATTAGTAGTTGTGATGGGCTGGTGTAGTGCATGGTATAAGTATGAAGGAGGTGCACTCAGCCTCTGAAATTGAGGAGCTGATAAATGAAATTATCAGCGGAAAGATGGTAAAACACATATATGGTATCACAATGGGCTCTATAGTCTAAGTGTGTCCTTCGTGGACAGCCAATATACTTGTATTGATGAAAATACTTCTGAGTATTTTTTTTATGATTTCTCTAATCGAAAAATTAAAATTTGTTCAGAAAATTTAAGTGAATTTCTTTCGCTACGTTTTTTGACTCTTCTTTTTTACATTAAAACAATTTGAGTTCATATTCTTCATAAAATTTGTCGGGAATATAAGTTTGCGCAAGAATATTTGGGATTACGCCAAATGATAAATTCTGTTTATTAATGTAATTAGATTAAAATCCAAAAATTTTAAAGTAAACTTCGTATTATTTTTGAAGTTAAGGTAGTACTATCGGTAATAGACTTTGCATTCAGAATTTAATGAAACTTGGCATAGTTGTCCATCATTATATCATAATTAACCAGTTAAATTTTTAGGGGCCTTCAGAGAACTGAAAAAAAAGATATTTTAAAGATATTTTAACATTGATGATTATGGGAAATCACAAATTTTATTTTATTTCACAAAACTGGACGTTCAGATTTTCAGTTCTCTGAACGTTCCTAAAGATTTAACTGGTTAATCATGATATAATAATGGACAACTATGTCAAGTTTCATTAAATTCTGAATGCGAAGTCTATTACCGATAGTACTATCTTAAAAATAATATGAGTTTAAAAGTAACAATTTTAAGCGCGCTTTTCTCGAAATGTGATGTCTATCTCATTTACAGAGAGTATCATCAATAGAGCGTAGAACGTGCCTTTTCTTTAATCATCGGTCCACTTATCAGAACGTATTTGTTACAAAGTTGCTTTACCCATGTCAGCAAAAACTAAATAAGTAAGCTCAGGATATTCTGATAAACGTACACGTGTTAGTATTCCGTGTCCTCCAGAATATTGTGATTTAATTTTATCTTTATTTTGAATTATTTTACAAAGAGTAGATTTTGGCACATTAAATTCGACACAGACTTCATCGCGTGTCATCCCACTTTCATAAACGGATATAAACTTCAGTTTTTCACGTACTGATAACGATTTGAGCCTTCTTTTCGGCATTTTTCAAATAAACATCTGTATGATAGTAAAGCAAAACTAAAACTGAAGATCATGGAGGCTAAAAGTGTGGAATTTGCGGGTAGAATCAGAACAAGTAAGTAAACAAACAAAACGATGTTATCTCTGTTCTCAGTTACAGAGGTTAATTTATATAAAATTCACTCTATGTCTCAGTTATAGAAGTAACTATGACGATTAAATCCAAATAACGAATCCTAGGTATAGAGGTTTGCTTCGTCCCAATAACAGAGGTAATTCAGTGCCAAAGTGTTGGAACCTCAGCATGAGTTCCAGTTATTGAGGTTTATCACTTATCCAAGTCCCACTTAACCAAGTTTAACTGTATATCTATGTAGATATTCTTCAAGGCAGTATGCTTGGACCATTATTCTCATGCTTACACATTTTCCAACCGATTTTGAACTGAATTCTACCCAAGCGATTTATATAAAAATTTGCATACACATTTTAATTATAGCAGGTATTTTTTATCTGATCATCTAATGGAATTTGAAAATATGACAAGAACTAGATTCATAGTAAATAATGTTATTTTCATAGGCTTTTACAACATAATCGATTGTATAATAAACACGAAGTTAGTAGTAAAATTATTAACCATTCTTCATGGTAATAATCAAAGTAACATACTAATGTTGTTGTACCATCCATCCATACATTAAAAAAGAACACGTGTCTCCAATGCCACCACCGAAAATTGGTTGTTGGAGTTATGTTTCAAGCTTCATGCGTACAACCCCATAAATTGCTGAATTCAAATTACAATGTATCGAATTTGCCGGACTATAGAGTACTGCCACAGTGACTTTTTGAAAAAGAATACCTTGTAATCCGACAAATTACAATGTAATATGATTTCAATAAAATTCTAATTTCAGCCACGAAAAATTAATGTATTTTTATAATAAATTTGTATTGCAATTACCTTTATAGTTATGTCAGATTACAAGGGGTGTCGGATTAGATAGGGGCCGAAATACCGCAGATCTACTGTAATCTAGCTTGTGCATATACAAATATTGAAAAAAATTTCACATCAAGTTCAAATCAATCGGCTTGAAGATTACCAAGAAAGCAGAAGGGATAACATTTTTATACCCTGTATATATATAATATACATATATCAAGGTATATTGAGTTTAGTCCCAGGTTTGTAACTCCTAAAAATAATGATGCTACGAACAAAATTTTGATATAGGTGTTCATAAAATCACCTAATTAGTCCGTTTCCGGCTGTCTGTCAGTTCGTCTGTGGACACGATAACTGAAGGACGAAATGAGATTTCAAACTCAAATTTTTATAGCGTGGTCAGGACGTAAAAGGTGAGGCTAAGTTCGTAAATGAGCAAAATGTCAATCAGGCCTTGAGTCCGTAGGATTCTTCTTAAAAACCATTAGAGATTTATGATGTTGGTGGAATCGGTTACTTCGTTCTTACCCAAACGACGACAGTGTGATAAACTTTACCGCTCCATTAATTATAATTGTTTTCACTGAAGCTGCCTGGATTCGAGCCCGCAACGTAAGTCTAAGTAGACAAACGATTAAAGTCTATCGCTTTAAGGAGGATCCCTCACCAGTAATAGAAAAAAATAAATTAGTAGAAAATGATCCAAATTTTTAGTATGTTGTAGTTAACGATACATATTATTAAATCAAAAAAAACTTTGGGTATCTTATCGATCAATTAAGAGAGTAATTCTTAATTAAAAATACACTAAATAACATACCATCCTCATATCATGCTATGTTATTTAGTGTATTTTTAATTAATTAATTACTCTCTTAATTGATCGATAAGATACCCAAAATTTTTTTTGATTTAATAATATGTATCGTTAACTACAACATACTAAAAATTTGGATCATTATACCATGTATATATGAAATATACATAGTATTATAAGTTTAGTCCCAAGTTTGTAACGCCTAAAAATATTGATGCTACAAAAAAAAATTGGTATAGGTGTTCATAAAATCACCTAATTAATCCATTTCCGGTTGTCCGTCCGTCCGTCCGTCTGTGGTCACGATTACTCAAAAACGAAAAGAGATATCAAGCTGAAATTTTTACAGCGTGCTTAGGACGTAAAAAGTGAGGTCAAGTTCGTAAATGAGCAACATGGGTCAATTGGGTCATGGGTCCGTAGTACCCATCTTGTAAACCGTTAGAGATAGAATAAAAGTTTAAATGTAAAAAATGTTCCTTACAAAAAAATAAACAACTTTTGTTTGAAACATTTTTTTTGTAAACATCACTGTTTACCCACGAGGGCGTTAATTAGGTACAAATTTTATAGTATGTATTAATAATATAGGAATATCAAAGTGAATATCTTTTGTTATTTACATGACGTCAAAAAAAAACAAACGATTGCGCATCAACAATTGCGCATTATATGAGAATATCAGTTAAATATGTCAGATATGTATGTATGTGAAATGTGACAGAGTTATCAACACTGCCTATACATGGTATTTCAACAATTAACTCAGTCAATTGTTTGTTTTCACTTGTTTTCTACTAATTTATTTTTTTCTATCACTGGTGAGGGATCCTCCTTAAACCGCTCGGCTACTTAGGCTTTATAACCATATAATCATCAATGGTTTACTACTAGCATCAATGAGAATAATTCTTTGTTGGCGCTGGCTATCCAGCTACTTCCTAAAAATAATTAACTTTTAAATATCCGTATAATTTTTTTTTTCTTTTTTGTTATTTAAAAAAGCATGTATACAAAATATATTAATGAATTAATTAATTACCGTACATTAATTTTAATGATTTAATACACACAAAATTATGCATAATTATACACGGAAATATGAATTTAAAAAAAGATTTTCATATACCTTCGTTGTATATAATAAAATATATTGTCATGAATTCATTTAATTCATGTAAATTAATGAATTTTCGTTAATTTTTTGAAGGTTTACAAAGAAGGTATATATTTTTATTTACATACAGTTATAGTCGCTTGTTAAATATGCAAATTGATTTCGAAAAACATGGTTTGAGACCGTACAATATACGACGAGACGGGAGGTCATGTCTCTTCTATTACTTCGGTTCGTAAAAATTTCCTATCGTTTCAACGTTACCTTGTTTTTACAGTGTGTTTCGTTTTACGGGATATTATGAATGCAATCTTGTTAAGGAAGTTTTAGTATCTATAGTTTTATGGTTGATTCTACATTTATCCCTCTGTAGTAAAAAATGTACTTGTAAAAGTTTATGATATATGATTTTTTTAACAAAATGCAAATGTGATTGACACTACATGCAAAAAGAAAGTCGCATTTGAGAGTGTTATTATACTTCTAATATTTTCCTTTATACAAGATTTATGACTTTAAATTATATCTGGGGACAAATAACATAAAACAAAATATTCCAAAATGGTAAAATAAAGATTCTTAGTATTTTAGAATGAAATTTATTAGAAAAATTAATCGTGATTGACATTACTGTCATTTTGGATTGAAAATTAGTTGCATTTTGAACTGTACTTCAAAAGAACCCTTAGAAATGAATCACAGGACACAAGTTATAAACTTCAAAGTCATTTTAAATATGTAAAAATGTACTAAAATGTTATTTTTGAGTGCAATTAATAAGAATCAAAAATTCACAAATAAAAGTTAAAGTAATTGGAATTTTAACGTTCTTATAAACATAAATAAAACAATTTTAATGAAAGCTTAACATTTACGAAAAAAAATATCATTTAGGAACCAGTTGGCACCAAGCTAGTATTTTACAAGCTTTTATTGTACTAAAAAGTAGAAAAAAATTTTATCTACGAGTCACTTACACCCAACTATTTGTTAAAGCATGAGGCGCTTAATATCAAGAATGAATCGAAAAATAAATAGCTATGTAGAGTAGATAAAGCGTTCCGATTCATTTTTGATATTTTAAATTGAACGCTTCAAGCTTTTACAAATAGTCGGGTATGAATGATAAAATTATTTTCTACTTTTTAGTACAATAAAAGCTTAAAATGTATTTTTTAATTAAAATGTATACTTTTTCATAGAATCACCAACTTATATAGCATCATTTTTTGTGATTTTTCACCTTAATTACTGTCTTTTATAACTTGTCAAAAAGCAAACCCTACTTTAAAAATATGAAGTGCAATTATTATTTTTACACAAATTATATTATATCTGGGTTAAATTTACGACATGCAGATAGTGTCGCTCATAATACACGTAAAAAAATTACATATTTTTTTGTTATTGTAAGAAAAAATTAAATTTTGGTTACGTGCATAATTATGTGCGTAGGTACACATTTGTTCAAGAGCACCAATAACTGAACAACATTAAAATGCACAACAACTTGCCACTTCAACAGAAAAACATGAAGAAAAAAACATCTGGTTATAAAGTGCCACATTCACCTCTATGTTCACACTGAAAGTTTGTTTTTACAAAAACGAAATGATATATTCTTGAAACTCACCTAAATTTGTCTTTTAAACTGAAAATTTTTTCACGTTTTTTTCGATTTTTTTCAAGGGATGCGATTTTTTTACGTTTTTTAAATTTTTTCTAATTTTTTCTACCCTTTAAGAAACTACGAAACTATTTTATTTGAAAGGATTTATAATCCTTAAATATTTGACTTCTCAGTTGAATTGATAATGATAAGTACAGGTACCGGCTATCCTGCCTATTATTTTCTATGGTTTACCCTTAGGCTTGCACGACGTTAATACCGGGATCGTTCCTCACAAAGTCAGCATGTCTTCCCCTTCCTTTCGTTTCCCCTATCCGTTTTTATGACATGTTCTGTACAATATTGTATTGTTTAAAAAATAATGAATAAATTGAATTGAATTGAATTGAATGAGCTAACAACAGACGGACATGCTGTTCGAAAAATTTAGAAAGATTACAAGAGTATAACATTTATATCGAATTGTTAAAATTTGTATATGGATGTTAAAACTTATATATAGAATGGCCGTTAGCATTTGATATAAATTATTTAAATTACGGCTTAAGAATCAAAGTCAATAAGTAGCCAAGTATACTCTACACTATACAGTATACACTATACGGTAAGTTGAAATGTTGCCTAAAGCATATCATTCAAAAATATTTCAACATAGTGCCTATGTAGTATAGGCTTTTGGTGTATATTCAAAATATGTATTTTGGAATGAATCGACGTACATGAGGTATTTTTATAAATTTTTGGTATAGTTCGTTCTTACAAGAGATCCAATTTTTTATATTTCGATGAAGAAATCCACCTATTTGTGTGTTAGTCTTAAGGAATTTCTAATGTACTAGACTAAAAGTTTCGAAATTGTGCGGAGGGGTGAAAAAGTTTACTCTGAATGAAAAAATAAAAATGTTTTAGCATGGTGCCAAAACTGTAATACTTTTAGCTTTCAGTATCTTAATTGGGTATGGGTTATGGGTATGGAGGTTAGCGGGCCACGCTCGAGGATCGCGCCTCGAAGCAATGGTTCAGAGCACCTAGCCAAGTAGACCCTTGTACTCTATCCCCGCTACGCTTTTCAGTGGCTATTATAACCAACTGATGTACTGAAACCCAGGATTTGCTTAACGCTGAGTTTCCTAATGTCTTCTGGTTCGACTATGGCCGGGCAGTAACAGAGAAAGTGGATCGATGTTTCTTCTTAATTTTCTCCGCATCTGTCACACGCGGGAGATTGTCTTTTTCCAATCTGATGTTGGAACTTGTTCAGGTTATCATGCCCTGTGAGTGAGTAACTCTACAATGACTCTAATAACAGCTCTGTTTAGTTTCAAGATCTCCTCGGCTCTGTTACCGAACGAGTTTCCTTCACCCAACAGGCTTTTGGCGATTCGCCCTCCCTCGTAGCTGGTCCATGCCTTTAATTGTTGGTTTTTCAGATTATCTCCTAATCTGTTAAGACCTTCTTGGTATGGCATCCTCGCAAGCTTTTCTTGAGTGGGAGCCATGGTGGTTCCCAGTTTGGCCAGCTTGTCTGCTCTTTCATTACCGTTCCAACCAGACGTTGTTTCTTTTAGCCACGGGTAACGGAAACTACGGAAGCGGAATTCTTCACAGGTCGACCTAGTGAAAATAAAGTTTTAAACTATACAAGTGTAGGTGAAAGCCTGTAAAGTGTAAACAAATTAAAATTAAGTAGACAATAATGAGTTCGTAATATGCACTAATTATAAAAATGAACATTAAAAATAAATTTTTATCAACTAAAAATAAAATTTTAATGTATAAATTTGAGTAAATTTTATGTTCAATTTCCTAATTATTGATTTCTAAATTTCTAATGTTATCTTATAATGAGAATCACTAAAAAAAAAAAAAATAATTTAATTTTAATCTTTTTTCAAATATATTTCATCATTTTATTAAATCTTATTAATTTGCAATTTGTCTCTAATATACTTCAGACTACAGATAATTTTTTCCTGCATTAAATTACAGGAGTTATTTTTATTTGTTCCCGGAAGGCTTTGAAATTATTTTTAGGAATTTTATTTGCAATTTGTCTCTAATATACTTCAGACTACAGATAATTTTTTTCTGCATTAAATTACAGGAGTTATTTTGTTTTTAATAGGTTCAGTATCACGTACTGAATGTAAATGCACAAAATCCTTACAAATATAGGCGGGGGAAGTGCCTCCATTTCAAGGAAAACCTTCTTTTGCTCTATTCCATAACCGTGCACTTTGGACCAAAAAAGATAATAGTCTTTATTGTAGATAATTAAATTTCTTTTTTGTAAAGATTTTTTTGTATCACTATATGTCTTCTAATATTTGTAGACCATTCTTGTAGAAAATTTTATTCTCTACAAAATTTCTTCCGGCATTTTTTTCGCGAAAATCAATGGTGTATTGCAAAAAAACAACTTTAAACTAAGATGGTAGCCTTCTCTTACCGCCAAGGGGTAGCATCCCGCCATTTCAAATTTAAAATTATATTTTACCATCCTAATTGTAATCAAAAAGTCGGTTTTTCCCCAAAAAATGCGATTTAAAAATCTGGTATGACTGTACCATAAGAAGCAGATCTGTTATCTACTTCATACTGATGATGACCACGTTGTAATCGAATTACGTATTTAAAATACAAAATTAACTTAGGCATTGTACAAGATTTTAAAAGTTTAATCTTAATCTTAAACAGTTTTTAAGTAAAGAACTCTATAACATTTTTATACCATGTAAATGAAATATATACAAGGTATATTAAGTTTAGTCCCAAGTTTGTAACGCTTGAAAATATTCTGTCTGTCTGGCAACACGATAACTGAAAAACAAAAAGAGACACCTAGTTGAAATTTTTATTGCGTGTTGAAGACGTAAAAAGTAAGGTTGAGTTTGTAAATGAGCAACATAGGTCAATTGGGACTTGGGTTCGTAGGACCTATCTTTTAAACCGTTAGAGATAGAATAAAAAATTAAATGTAAAAAATGTTTCTTATAAAAAAATAAACAACTTTTGTTTGAAATATTTTTTGGTAAACATCACTGTTTACCCACGAGGGCGCAAATTAGGTGCACATGTTTTAGTATGTATTATAAGGGGAATATCAGTTACATGTGTGTGGCTATCTAAGAGTGAATGATAACTTTCTTTACTTACATGACGATTGGGTCATCAACACTGTCTATACATGGTATTTCAACAATTAACTCAGTCAATTGTTTGTTTTCATTTGTTTGATGTTACTTTTGAGCTGTTGCCTTATCGAGGTTCTACTGTACTACGCTGAACTTGTTGTTTCAAAAGTGAAATATTTAAAATATTCACAAATAAACTAATTAACTTCAATTACTTCATTAGCACTAATTTACAGAGTTAAATTGTAAGTGTAATAAGTTAAATTCATTGGAGACTTCAACGCTTAGTATGACGCTTAACCCAATAACTACATTACTTTAGCTTAATAAAACTACATAAAAAATATTATACAATTGTAAACCGCAGTTAAATTTATTAAGTGTTAACCACAATTTAACACATTTAGAGAAAAAAACAAGTTAAATTTATCTAATGTTTTTGTTTCTGGTGCAATTAATATGCAAAATTAATACAAACAAGTGAAAATTAACAAATTGACTGAGTTAATTGTTGAAATATTCTGTATATAAACAATGCTGTATATATCCTATAAATAGACATTTATTTTCATAAATAAGAAATATTTTTGTAGGATAAAATGGCGGCCATTTGTTCCCGGAAAATTTTGAAATTATTTTTAGGAATTTTTTTTCTTTTTTGTAATCTAAATGTATTGAAATTTATTTAAAAAACAAAAGTTTTTCTTGACAATTGACCCAAGGGCGTTGCCAGCTCATGGAAAATTGGAGGGCAAGTTGATTTATAGTATAGGAAAAGTATGAATTCTAGGGTATGTTCAAGTAAAACTATAGGAGAAAAAATTGCAAAATTTATTTTTATTTTAAAATTAGACTTATTTAACCATAAATTTATCTGAAAACAAGCGTGGATCTAGAGTTAAGTTTCGGAATTTCACAGACACTGGAATCCGGATTTATACTGGTGGAAATCGTGGAAATGTCTTATGTATTACACAATTTAACCTCCCCCCTTACCTTTATTAATATATAAATTGATACATCCCACATAAAAGTGTCTCTGTATTGCTGAAATAATTTGATAAATATGTATTATTTTTTTGTTTTCTTTATAAATAAAGACAACAAAATATTCCTTTTTAGTATTCGCTACTCAATTAAATCAATTTACAATCAATTATTGTTTTATGATAGTCCCCTTTATATTCAAGAGTGACACCTACTAATTTAATGAATTTGATAGGCCTGTGAATTCATAAATCTTTCTATTTTTCGCATAGCCACATCTCCCGAATCAGGCCTCAGATCGAAATTTGGTAAAAAGCTTTTCCATTTGTCTTGATAATCTTAATTTACTGGTATAATTTTCTGCTATCAATAACAGAACACCCTGTATATATCTACAGATACATATAGCATCTAGACACATAGAGTATATATCTGTAAAATCTAACATGTTTGCCTTACAAACTTATTATTTAAATTTATGATGATATTTTTTCGTTTTTTCCTAAGCGGTACATTTTTAGACCGTGAGTATATTTTTCGTCAAATTTAGACATAATAAACTTGAAAATGAGGAGTGAATTATGGAATTTGATAAATGGGGAAGGAAGATGAGAATAGGCCAGGAAAAAACTTGCAAGAGTAATAATATGTAAAATAGAGAAACAAATTGTTTGGTTCCGTCAACTCTCCCCTCCTTTTCTCTCTATCTCAACCCTCGTAGTTCATAGGTATTTCCTAAACGAAATAGGCATCTTGTCTATTAAAAAACCGTATTGTTTTCAAACAATAGCGCCACTAGTGTTTAAAATACCAAACTAATATAAATTTTCGCATGCAAATATTTATGGAATCTCTAAAATGCTTAAAACATCACACATTTCGTTTTATTGGTTAACTTTAAATTAGAATTTTTTGTTTTTTAAAGTCTATATTTAAAAGAACTACCAAAGAAATTTGCATATATGAGAATAAAAATTAATATAAAAGCTAAAAGCCAAAAATTCTTTATTTTTATTTTTTTGAACATATAATATAAATACAATACAGTATTTTTCAAATTGTTATATTCTCTACCACCAAAACTGAATGTGTGTATACATACATTTTTATTTGGTTACTTTCAGATATATTTATCAAAGCAAACTGTATAAGTCCATTTTTTGCCTCTAGGTGATTTAAAACTAAGCATTTTTAATGACTTGTTACCACTACAAGAGATTATATATATACACATATACCTATATATATATATATATATATATATATATATATATATATATATATATATATATATATATATATATATATATATATACCAAAATAAAAATAGTATTTAAAATCGACTTACGTTCCTTTCTTACAGAATCCTAAATGGTACAGTCCCGTACCATTTCTATGTTTATCATGAGCAAATAGGGACAAATGCCCGCTCTAGAGATTCACAAAAATGGTTAGAGAGTCAAAGACCCCACAAGTTTTTTAACAAAATATTTTCTCCCAAAAGTTGACTCCTTTAACCTTAGATCATATATTTTAAATAGATAAGCCCAGTGTATACCAAGTATATATATTTTGGCGTCACAGAGTAGATTAACAAAGATGAAAATACAATATTCAAATAGCTGACGGAGAAACAACATTTTGGAGGCCTGGTATTCAATGCGCATGATCGTATAACCGGAATCAGCTGCTTCAATGATGTGTTTATATTTCAAATTCACATGTGCTTAAAATAAATAAATAAAATTTTATTTTGTTTTAACGTTCAAACGAGTAATATTGTTAGATAATTTTGTGTTAATTCTATGAAAAAAAATTTTGAACGATAAAATGGTAATTTGTACAAAATATACTGTTTTAATTTTATTTGAAAGTGGTATAATCTTATTTTAAATACGCGCCAGGATATTATGTTGTATATTAAGACATGCGTATTATGACCAGGCCCCGATATTTACTATCCTTGTCAATCTACTTTGAGAGGTGGTTCTCACTCTGTTGGCAATTCCAGTAGTGAATTTTCAAAGCCTTTAACCCTCTTAATATTATCGACTGGGTTTAATATGAAATTAGAATCAATGAAGACCTACCTACAGATGTTCAACTCTCCATCTTTTATAGTTTTTGAGAAAAAAGAAACTAAATTTTTGTCCTTATTAGGACCCTCAGGGGAAAAGAAAGTTATTAACGAAAAAACGTTTCATACAAAAGTTTAATTTTTTATAAGATAGATTTTTTACACTTTTGTTCTATTTCTTATGGTTTACAAGATGAGTCCTACGGATTCAAGACTAAATAGACTTTTGAACTTACTCACTTTGTATGTCTTGAGCACGATATAAATAAATTTCAGCTTGATATCTCCTTTCGTTTTTGAGTTATTGGGTTGATAGATAGACAAATGGAAATGGACTAATTGGGTTAATTTTACGAATATCAAAATTTTGTTTCTGTCATCAATATATCTAAGTGTTACAAACTTGGGACTAAACTTAATATACTTTAATATATTTTATATATAGAGTTTAAAAACTAAATAAAATCATTTTTAAAAACAAGTTTTTAGGAAAAGCGCCTCCATAAGATGAAAGGGGAAAAAAGCAGTAAAATAAATTTTTCGATAAACGGTTTCCACTACTTTAAATTCGGATTCCAATGTCGGTGATACCTCAAAATTTAACATTAGATCCACGCTTGTTTTTAATGTTTCTAAAACAATATGCCAGCTGGGACTTAAACGAAGCAAGTTTAAGTTATCGAATCATATTAAAAAAAATTGAGTGCGATGATTATTTCAAAAGATACCATATTTGAAATCCAGAAATGTGAATTTCGTTTGGAAAGCGAATATCCCGTAAGGGAATTTTGTATACCTCATTTCTAAGAAAAATAAACCATCTTTCTAGTCTTAACAAATTTGTTGTAAAATAATTTTTAAAATTTTGGCACGCATCTAAACTTTATATAAAATTTAGGTATAAAAATTCTCTCCCTTTCGATCTTCCGTGTAAAGCGGCAGGTTAGGTTAGGTTAGGTTAGGTTATATTGGCTGTCCACGAAGGACACACTTAGGCTATGAGCCCATAGTGATACCAATATACCATATATGTGTTCTACCACCTTCTCAGCTGATAATTTCATTATCAGCTCCTCAATTTCAGAGACTGAGTGCACCTCCTCCATGCATATACCATGCACTACACCAGCCCATCACAATTATTATTTAAATTAATTTTGTTGCGACGGCGGGAATCGAACTCGCTACCCTTAGCATACCGTGGACGGAATTGGTTACGCCTTAACCAATTGAGCTAATAGCGCGACGTGTAAAGCGGTAAGGAGTAGCAACAATTTTTGAGCAATATATTCCAAAACTAGAAAGTACAAGTTTTCAAACGAGCTTTTGCGGTTTTTGCAGATTTGATGATTTTTCGCAGAGATACAGCTAAATTTTGATCTTTAATACTTCGGTTGAGTATATATGTATTTTGACATAATTATTGCTATTTATAGGCTAATTATATACCACCTAATGAGTTTTTTTTTTAGGATTGTTCTTATTTATGGCATTGTTTTAAGGTTATGTTTATATCTGTCAAAGTATTATATAGGTATCAGTTACGCTCCACTGTGTTCAATAAAAGATTTTTTATGAAAATGTATATCAAAAAATAATTCCGTGTATTTTAAGGAGTGTTTCATTATTCTTATTTATAAACCCAATATAATTTTATTTATTGTTTAAATACCCTGCGTGTGTTTTAATCAAATATTTAATTGCAGAAATTCATAAGATTTCGTAAATTAAGTCATTTGAAGTCTTTTATCTAACAAAAAATTAATGCATCTTTGAATTTTCCACAGTTGTTGATTCGGTTGGAAAAATTAAAAAACGTAAACAAGTCTCAGGGGCGTACCTAACCCCCATTTTTGGGGAATAGTTGGGGGTTGTAATCAATTTTTTACAAATTACAAAAAAACTATGCATTAAATCAATAAAAAAGTTTAAATAAAAGTTCTAGCTGAAGTATTTGTGCACATTTCCGTTTTTTCTAGTTTCAAAATTGTCCGAGATATGGGAATTTTAAAATAGAATTTTTGTTCAATCAAATGAAAGAGTTGCCATCTTGTAAACCGTTAGAGATTGAACAAAAGTTTAAATGTAAAAGTTATTCCTTATACAAAAATTAACAAGTTTTACTTGAGTCATTCTTTCGTAAACATCGCTGTGAGGATGCCAACTTAGGAAAATATATTGTTGTCCATTTTCTCTAAAACTATAAAAAAAGTTTGTTGTAAGTTTTCAGGTTAACTTTAACTGGTGGTTCTGTGAAACATCCTAGAAAAACAAAACAAAATTAAAGAAAATACTTGTGAAAATTTCGAAATTTTCGAAAATTTTTGACGCCATTACAACAATCTAAGAATGACGCAAGAAGACCTATTTTCAGTGTTAAATTAAAATTATAAATAATGGACATAGATTCCCGTAATGGAGAATTTTTAAATCGCCCTATTAGCTCTAAGTCGCCCTATTAGCTTTAAGTCGCCCTATAAGCTTAGTTGGTTAAGGCATAACCAATTCCGTCCGTGGTATGCTTAGGGCAGCGGGTTCGATTCCCGCCGTCGCAATAAAATTTATTTCATTAATAGTTGTGATGGGCTGGTGTAGTGCATGGTACATGCATGAAGGAGATGCACTCAGCCTCTGAAATTGAGGAGCTGATAAATGAAATTATCAGCGGAAAGGTGGTAAAACACATATATGGTATCACAATGGGCTCTATAGCCTAAGTGTGTCCTCGTGGACAGCCAAAATAACCTAACCTAACCTAAGAATCTTTAAATTTCATAAATATGTAAAATATTGACGAAAAGCTATAGGTATACATTTTTTGTTCATCTTTAGTTATTTATAACTTCTGAAATTTTGTATGTTCTGAAAAACGCTTCTGGTACATTTTTCCAGACATCATACCGAATCCAACGAACTATCACACAAATTTTTAATAGCATTATCTCAATTTTTTAGCATTTTCAAGTTGTCGACTAGACAACGCCATTGAAAATTCAAATTCATTTATTTTACCAACCAATATTTATAATGATTCCCCACTTATTATAAAAAGATGGTAAGAACGTACGTCCTATCTAGCATCAGACAACATATGTGAATGAATTCAGTTAATGAATGCATGGGGATTCAAGGTAACACCATTGGACGCTTCTAAAGATGCTGTATAAAATATATAATCTTAAGATGTAAGGACCACATTAACCAAAAAAAAAAAAAAACTTAATAATATAAAAATATCATCCTCTATCTCACTTAATAATAATCCCCCCTTCTTTCCTCTAGCACCTGTATCCATACGAAAATTTTGATTTAAATATTAAACAATATTTTTATCAAAAAAACATTTTTCAGTCATAAAATAAAATTTGAAATTAATATGCGAAACAATTCAAAAAAAAAAAACTTTTAATGTCATCGAAGCGAACTTCAAGGTCAAATGTTTTTAATTAAAGTGAAACTTCTTTAATTATGGTTGGGAGAAGCAAAAAAAGGGGGTTGGTTTTATTAAATTGAGTATGGGCGGAGAAAATTTTCTTGTGCAGTTAAATAATGATAATAATAAGAAATGTTTATTTTTGTGTCTGAAATATTGTTTTTACAGGAGCCCAAACATTTTTTAATCTTATGTGTACACTTTTAGTCCAAGAGGTTAGTGCGAAAATTCTTATTGTAGTTCGAAGTTCACCGCAGCTTGCAAGAATCACGTGGAAACATTTATGCAAGGATTTTGTAGCAAACATTTGATGTTTTAGTATGTGTTGTGATGTCTGTGCTTTCTTTTAACAAGCTTTTATTTAGTTTCACCTGTCCCGTTGTCTGTCTGTAATCAAATCTTCCAAGTCAAAGTTGATCCACTTCCCGGTTTCCAATTGAGCTGAATCACAATGCATGGTAAGGTTCTGGCGTTGTGATTTTCCCATCGCTTCCACCATATTTGATACATATACTTTTTTTTAATCTTAAATTAAAAATTTTTATAAAAAATACTTTTTAAGGAATAAGCTTTTAATTTACTAAAGAGTAGAAAATAATTTTATCTATGAGTCATACCCGACTATTTGTAAAAGCTTGAGGCGCTTAATATCAAGAATGAATCGAAAAATAATTAGGCATTTTTGATATTTTAAATTGAGCGCCTCAAGCTTTTACAAATAGTTGGGTATGAGTGACTCATAGATAAAATTATTTCCCACTTTTTAGTACAATAAAAGCTTGTCTTTTAAAAAGTATTCTTCGTAGATTTAATTTTTTGGTGATTTACATTATTTTAGTGTAAAAAAGTCTTTTCAATTTTGTGGACACATAGATCACATTTCCCCACCGTAGTTCCATTATTACAGGGATAAAAAGTGCTTTTTGCTTATAGCGATTTTGAGGTATAGCGACCATAAACAGCGACAGTATATTAATTACGAAAATGAAAAAGTCAAACTTGAATTTGAGCAACGAATTAAAAAAAAAGTATTTTGCTCAGCTGAGAAAAATGTTTTCGCCTAACTATATCAGCGCACAAATCCAAGTGAAGTGTGGGGAGAAATTTTTTTCAAAACATCTCAGATAAGGAGGAGGTTCTCAATTCGATGGAATTTTTTAGTTTAAAATTGAAAATTTAAATAAAAATACATTTTACGCGACAAGCAAAGAACGTATATAATAGATAAGCCCCTACGCCAAGCTATAAGTGCCCGTGCTTTCGCGTATTTTTTGCGGTCGTTGCGTATTTTGTACTGCGCGTCAGGTTGCCAAAGTGATTGAAAACATGCTTTCAATCACTTTCAATTGAAAAAGACAAAAAATTGAAAACAAAAGACAGACTGATGCGCAGTTAAAAGTAAGTAATGAGAACTAGATCCTCGTCCAGAATGAGACTAATGAGACTCGTCCAGATAGGCGCCTGTTGTCCTGCTACCCGCTCCACTCTAGTTTTACATTCTTAATACATGTGTTCAAGCTTTAATTACAACCTATCTCTATGAGCCACTCATACACGATTATTTGTAAAAGTTTCAGGTGATACGAATCATCTGTTAAGGAGCGCCAGCTCTACCCCCAAATCAAGGTAGAGCGAGATCGTCTTCCAGCGCCCTTTTTTCCCAAAAATTAACTTGTATTTTAATAATCAACACTTAGATAGCGAAATTAGTTTTCGCATTTGGCATTTTGGCATCCCTTGCAACCTGGGACCTGGAGTACCTGCTCCACACTTGGTCCGGCTATTTCACTACCTCTTAAGTTTGAGATAGTGAAAATAGTGACTGTTTACTATTTGCAAGTGAATATTCTATAAAGAGCCTAAATGGCCGAGCGGTCTAAGGCGTTTGCCTTTAACTGTTTGGTGATTTAGACATAGGTTGCGGGTTCGAATCCAGGAAGCGGCCGCGTGAACAAATTATAATTAATGGAAGTGCAGAATCACATTGTCGTCGCTTGGATAAGAACGAAGTAACCGACTCCACCCACATCAAAATGTATTTGTAAATATGTTTGTAATTAAATAAATATAGATTAACAAATAATGATGTGGCTTTCTTCTGTTACAGGCGTATATGTCAAAGAAACGGAGGTTAAACTCCATTATTATTATTCAGTGAATATTCACTACAAAATAGTGATTTGTTATATTTTTCATTATTTCGTTTTTAGAAAGTAGTTTTCACTAATAATTATTTTCTACTTTTTAGTACAATAAAAGCTTGTCTTTTTTGTAAGTATTTTTTGTATTAAAATTTCTTTGAATATAATATTTTTGATTTAAAATAAAGACTACAATATGTCTCCAGCAATGGTTACAGCATTTCTTATGTCTGAGCTCTTGGTCTAATACAGTATTGCTATGTTTGAATGTCTTACACACATGTAAGAAGTATAGGTACGCGCGGACAATCCTACCTGGTGTATGTTCTCACAGGTCGGACTCAGATCGAGTCAGTACGATCAGTGCTTGAAATACAGCAATCGCGGTTAGTCGGACCATACTCTGAATATACTTTAAAACATAATATTCTCTTTTTTAGTTTATAGTTGTTATTTTTTTTAAATAGTTTTACTGTGTAGTTTAGTGTGAACTTTGGAAAATTCATTCAAATTTTTGTACTTGTGAAAATGTAAAAAGGAAATTTTGTGTCCGGTTTAAAAATTTTTCTCTGGGTAATTGGAGTTTTATTTACATACTCTTTTTTTCCTCTAGTGTTTATATTTTGAATGTGTGGTGGTTTGTTTTTCGAAGGGGGAATTGTATAATTCACTTGTTGTACCCTATAACAGCATCTGGACCATGCATTGATATCTCCTTTTAGAGCGCAGGTCTTTTTAATAAAAATCTTTTGTTCTTTTTTTTTTTAAAGAATTATTTTTTTATTTATTTTTTCTGTATTAAAATTTTTTGATGTTTTTTTGCCGGTTTTTTTTTTTCACTCGTTGTTTTTGTGATTCATAATTTTGAAAGGGTGAGCTTTTAAAATTTATACAGTTTTAGAAGCCGGTATTACAGGTTTTTGTTTTTAAACCTGTGTAGGCGTGCGTTGATTTTTTTCTGCTTCCTCAATAACAAAATTTTTGGCTGTTTATTCAAAGATTGCGAGAAATTTATTGAATAAATTTTTAACGAATTTTTCAGTAGATTTTCAGTTAGACTACGAGGTTACTCTTTCTTCTTATTCTTGAATTTTCATGAAAATCGTTTCAGTGGTTTTTAACTAGGCCTTAGAGTTTATTGCATATTGTTTCATAAGTTTATTTTTACTCAATAACTTGAAAGTTTTCAAAAACTAAATAACCTAATGTTCTTTGCTAGTTTGCAAAAGGTATTGATTTAAGTGAGAATCTTTCTGGTTAGAAAATAAGAAAGTGCGCTTACTTTTGCGACAATTATTGGAAACTCTAAATTTTATCCAGCTTAGCAATAGTTATTGAATACTAAACAAGGCGTGAATACCTTTATTCTCGTCTAGTCTCACCTATATTTGGTATCCAAAAAGGTTAAACTCTTATCAAGTTCAAATCAGTATCAAAAATTGTATTTCATTTCAAATTGAATCTAGAAAAATCTGATTTACAGTTTTTAAACCATGGAAAATCCTTTTACAGTTTTTCTCGTCACTTTTCGGTTTTATTTGTGATATTTGTATTTTCCATGGCTTCCACCAAACTTTTATTTCGTGGTCATATAAAAGTTGATGGTATCATATTATTTGTCTCCAAAATAGAACTAGTAGTATTTAAAAAGTGAATTATAAAAAAATATTTTTAAATATCTATATAACCAGATCGAAAAACTTGTTTCTGAATGTTTTTATTACAAGTGGCGCTTCTGGTTAAGGTCAAAAACTTGCTGTTATACCTTTAACAACAACTACAAAAAAAAATTCAAGTCCCTACAATTTTTTCTAAAGGGTAATAAAACTGTAAATAAGACTCCAATTATTAATGCATTATTTTTTTTTTTAGTTAAAAACATTACCTTCCAAAAATATAAAAAGTTTTTGCAATCTCTCAAATGCATTGTGTTTTTTGCCAAAATTTATAATTTGTGATATTGTGACTGATTAAGTAACTAATTGTGATAAATCGCTCAAAACAAAAAAAACAAAAAAATACAAAAATAACAAAAACATTTAGTCAGCAAAAAAAAAAGGTAAGTGTGTTTCCGTTTAAGTGGCCGTTTTAAATGCACAGTTGCACGCAATTCTTGTAAGAGATGGAGTTATTCCATAAAAATTAATTTTGTAGCAATTATGATGATGTTAAAACCCAATGGTATTAGTGAATAAAATAACCCTAAGGCGAATTTTATGTACGACGCATATATGTATATAATTTTCAAACTAAAAATATATTATAAATCGCTAATCGCGTATTAAAATCATTACAAAAATCTTTCAAAAAAAAAAAAATTAAATGCTTTTTTGTTAATAATTATTAACTACCATGGTAAATAAATCACTTTGGAAACGATTAAAATGTCTTGCTTAGAATTTATTATAAATCGGCGATTAATAAATTTCACATATTTTTCATGTCGCCTGTTTTAAAGTTATAGAATGTTTGGATTCAATAATTCATAAGATTTTATATTTTTAATACAAATCGGCGATTAATATTTTCTAACTACGATTCCTCAGTACAAAATTAAATATCCGTTAGGTTCAGCAACAACTTTACTTGAACATGAATGCAAATCGACAATTAATAATTTTACGTTAAGGATTTGTTGTGAGATAAAATAAATTCAAATAAATTGGCGATTAATAATAATTTTTTTGTATTTATTAGCTTGAATTTGGAAAATTTACGTGATTGTAATTAATTAAAAATTGGCGATTATTTCTTTAAATTTATTAAGTTCATTCGTTTAATTTAGCGATTAGCTAGTTTAATATTTGTTTACTATGTTGTTAGCTCATATGAATCGGCGATTAAATTGCTTAGGCTATATTTTTTTCAATGCAATCTTCTATGGTTAGAATTATTTTTTTTTAGAGTTATCTAGCCCAAAAAATTTTTAGTCCGAAAATTTATGAATTTTCTATTTTTGGCTTGTTATAAAATTTTTTCTATAATAGATCTTCCTATCCCGTTTTTCGTTAAATTATCGATTTATAAGTTTGAATAAACGCAAAAATACTGGTACTTACTCATGGTTAAATAAAAAAATATATATTTTCAATTTTGATAATGAGTTATGCTATAACTTTACAATATAACACGAAAAGTCAGAATACAATTTTTCGATATCTTGCTTAATTTTCAAAATATTGAAAATTGAAAATTTTCTTTAATTACTCAGCTTTCGATATTTCGAAAACCAAGGCAGATATCGAAAAACTCTATTCTTATTTTTCGTTTATATTTATAAATTTATAATAAAAGTCATCATCAAAGTTGAAATTAAGATAAAAATAATTATATCAAAAATTATATTTTTTGCATAAATCCCGGGAATTATTTTCCTCTGAGAGACCGGAGACACATTTCGAAAAACCGGAGATTCCGAAGAGTTCCACTTGTATATATGTTTCTATCTAAGTACATGATTTTCTTGGATTTACAAAAAAACAGACCGAAAATAAATTTCTGTAATTGTGTCGCCATTTTTGAAAGAAAGGGCTAAAAACTGCAGAACCCAAAAAACTGACGATATGCAACAAGCTCAACCCAGCCAAGTTGTAATACAACAATATTCCGGGTCTATAAAATTTTCGGTCTATTTTTTCAGGGTCTATTTTTCCGATTACCGATTTTCTTAGAAACTACCCAACCAATTTTCTTGATTATATCATCGCAATAGTTCTTATACTTATGGCAATATTATAAAATTAATCGACTTCAAACAAAATTAACGTTTTGGGTAAGTTTCTCAAAAAGTACACGCTATGATTCTAAAAATTTTGAAATCTCGTCGTTACTTACCGAAAAGTATTATAATTTTATAATTATCCGGCTTCGAAAATGAAAGCGTTGTGTTTTTAAAAAATTTACAAAAACGTCAAAAAGTATAAAATTATATTTTTTTGAAAAAAAAAAAAGTTAAACATGTCTGTTAATTTGACTTTATTTCGAGTCAATTGGGGAAAATTCCATCTTCCTAGCATATAAAGAACAGAAAATCTTTACTGTTGGGTGGTTTTCCTGCACTCTCTTAAGAATTTTTCAATCAAGCCCTCAAAATGAAATTTGGCCAAAACTTTTTGCGGGATGTTGTTGAGTAAGCTTTACACTACAAATTTTATAAATATTAAAAATCTGATTTTTTCATAGGATGAAAATTGTAAAAATCCTGTTTTTTCAAATTTTACGAATTTTTTACTCGAAAACTGGAGGAAACTAGAGAAAAATATCTAGTAACAATTTTTGTTAATTTTGATCCCAATTTTTTCCGGAGCAATTCGGTCAATATTACTTATTTGTTTAAAAAAAATTAGTTTAAACAATATCCCACCTGGTTACCCACCGACAACCTGCACTTTTACATTCAGGAGCATGTTTTAAACGGAATCCTGCCAAAAATTTTCCATGCGAAAATAAAGTTAACTTCCACTAACTTCCTTTTATAAATTTTTTTTATTATTGTCCATTCTTCTTTTTCCAAAAATTTTATTGCAAAATTTATTAATAAAAAAATCCATTTGTATTGTTTAATATGCTAATCACATCTTACCCTTTTATAAATAAATTAAGGGTAATATAATATTTAAGGGTTGATCGTTAATGAATTGGGTACTAGTTAAAAAAAAGACAACTGCTGTGTTGGGTCTACCACTGGGCGCAACATAATTTTTATATTTCAAAAACAAAAAAAGGTATATTTACTTTAAATTCACACCAAACTTTTAAAATACCTAATTATACCACACAGCAGATTTCTTCACTGCAACCCCTCTATTTTGAAATAAAATATATATTTTGATACACAAAGGATTCAAATGATCAAACAAAAAGAAAAAGTGTTTCTGATATGTAAATTAATTTGAGATTTTAAAAAAGGTCCCATAGAATTGATTTAATAGAGTTTTTGAAAAGATTTTTTGACCATTTATAAAAATTTTTTTATTATGTTTTATACACTGAAACTATTGAACCAATTTAATGTGATTTTCGCTGTTGTAACTATTCTTGTTCGGGACGTAATATGAGTGAAAATGTACGATCAGTAAAATCGGATCACATTTGATGAGCATTTTACCTACAATTCAATAATTTTTTCAAAAAATTCATTTTATAAAAAAATTGTTTATAAAAAATACTTTTTAAGGGACAAGCTTTTATTGTACTAAAAAGTAGAAAATAATTTTATTTATGAGTCACTCATACCCGATTATTTGTAAAAGCTTGAGGCGCTCAATTTAAAATATCAAAAAATCAAAAATGAATCGGAACGCTTTATCTACTCCACATGGCTATTTATTTTTCGGTTCAATCTTGATATTAAGCGCCTCAAGCTTTTACAAATAATCGGGTATGAGTGACTTATAGATAAAATTATTTTCTACTTTTTAGTACAATAAAAGCTTGTCAAATACTAGCTTGGTGCCAACACTGTAGTACTTTTTCGCATTCAGTATCTTAAAAAGTATTTTATATTAAAATTTTTAATTTAAGACTAAAAAAAATGAATATATATCGAATATGGTGGAAGCGATGGGAAAATTAGGACGCCACAACCTTACCATGCATTGTCAAGCATGCATGCAAGATTTGATTACAGACAGACAACGGGATAGGTGAAACTTAATAAAAGCTTGTAATAGTATTTCACCGAGGCTACGAGGCAGCCACGCCACTAGTTTTTTTTGTTTTCTATGTCATTTCTAATATGTTTTATCTGTATTGAATAAATTTTTTTCCTGTATTGCAAGTGAAAATTATCAAAAACTTTCAAAATAAGTCGTTTTTTCATTTCTCCATAAAAGTAATGTATTTTATATCGATTTTCAATGATTTTTTTCTTAAAAATTTGCATGGATACCAAAGTTGAAATTTTAAACACATATTTTTCGAGTAAAAGTCTACGTATAAAAAAATTTTGAGCCTTTAAACTAAACATTTTGTTTTGCCCATTTGTCCTTCGACATTAAATATATTGCCTACTAGTGAAGTCAGTAGTCTTTTATATATGAATCAAAATGGCTACCGATTGTGATATTTTTTCATCAGTAAAATCAAGTTTTGTCTTATCTCAAGCTACAAGACTGAATCATACAAACATAGTGACTTAATTAAATTACAATATAGTAAATCCTTAAAAACTTCTATACTTAGCTTAATACCTTGTGTGAGTAGGAATAAAATTTAGTTGAAATTAACGAAAAACATGAGACCAAAATAGTTTTTGTTTACTAAATATGATAATATGTTTGCCGACGCATCACATGCTGTTCTGTGATTTATAAAGAATGGCGAAAAATTTTAATGTTAGCATATATTCACAAGTTTATTAAGGGTCATACGACGTCGGTAAAATTATTTTCTGAAAAAAGCATTTAAATATGTTTTTTGCTTAATAAAATGAAAATTTGAAGATATTTATTAATTTTATTACTTATGAACTTACTTTTGAATTTAGACTCACGTTTTATGTAATGAGCTCGTTTTTCAGTTATTGCGTTGATGAACAGACAAACGAAAATGGTCCCAATTAGGTTACTTTTACGAATACCTATATCAAAATTTTGTTTCTAGCATCAATATATCTAAGCGTTACAAACTTGGGACTAAACTTAATATACTTTAATATATATCATATATAGGGTATAAAAACTAAATAAAATCATTTTTAAAAACAAGATTTTAAGAAAAGGGCCCCCATAAGATGAAATTTGAAAAAAGAAATAGCATAAAAATAAATTTTTAGGTAAACGATTTCCAGTATAAATCCGCAATCCAGTGTCTGTGAAACCCCAAAATTTAACTCTAGATCCACGCCTGTTTTCTAATAAATTTATGATTAAATAAGTCTAATTTTAAAATAAAAATCAATTTTGCGTTTTTCTCCTATATTTTTACTTGAACATACCTAGAATTCATACATTTCCTATTCTCCGTAAATAAACTTGCCCCCCTATTTACCATCGATTGGGGACGCTCTTGGCTCTACTGTTTACGTATAAGACTGTTAAGAAGAAATTGATCTTATTTCATCGTTAAAAAAAGTATAATTTTCGATAAACAGATACTACATTTTGACCCCGTTTTGAATACAATTTTTTTTTTGTACAAATCAAGTAGAAAACGCCACTTGTTCTGTGTGTGATACACAAACACAAATCTTTTGAAACCACACCTCTTACGCCGTTTCGCCGGCCGTACATAATAACATAAAATGTGATAACACAGATACGTTAAAAAAAAAATTATATTAAATAAATGAAATATAGTGAAAATTTTCTATAACGACATCAATTGAACTGACAATAGAGAATATTCATGAATTTTTATACCTTGTATATTTAATATATATCAAGGTATATTAAGTTTAGTCCCAAGTTTGTAATGCTTAAAAATATTGATGCTACCAACAAAATTTAGGGAAAAGTGTTTATAAAATCACCTTTTTAAATTAGACCCTTTTCGGTTGTCTGTCAACACGATAGCTCAAAAACGAAAAAAGATATCAAGCTTAATTATAGCGTGCTGAAGACATGAAAAGTGAGGTCGAGTACGCAAATGAGCCACATAGGTCAATTGAGTCTTGGGTACGTAGGACCCATCTTGTAAACTGTTAGAGATAGAACAAAAGTTTAAATATATAAAATGTTCCTTATAAAAAAATAAACAACTTTTGTTTGAAACATTTTTTCGTAAATATCACTGTTTATCCGTTAGGGCGCAAATTATAGAGTATATATTATATGGGAATAACAGCTAAGTGTGTGTGACATATATGTATGTATGTTTGGCTATAATCAACAGTCTTTGCATGACATTTAAACAATTAATTTAGTCAATTGTTTTCACTTGTTTTTCTTCATTTCTTAACAAAACATGAAAATACAAAACATAAAATGTCACTCGAAGACAATATTCTCTCGGATAATCATTATCAACATCTCAAACCATGAAGAATAGAGCCTAAATGGCCGAGTGGTTTAAGGCGTTAGTCTTTGACCGTTTGACTACTTATACTTAGGTTGGTGGTTCGAATCCAGGTAGCGGCATTGATCACATTGCCTTGATTAAATAAAGATTAACAAAACCCTATTATTATTAAATAAAATTTGGAATTTCTTAAATCAATAATGGTTCTCATTCTTCCTTAACTTTGTATGTATTTTTATTCAGTCGGTCATGATTCATTCTAATCCATGTCACTATAAATAATTTTGCCTGTATTAAATAAATAAATAAATAAATAAAATATATACAATTTACTCCAGTTGTTTGAGAAATGGTAGGAATTAATTAAAAAGTCATTTTATAATTTATTTATTGACTGCGTCGTTATGTATGGAGAAAGTGCAAAGACGCCCAATCTTTCTGTTCAGGGCGTTGCATTGGACAAACTTTATAATATGCAGTAGCATTTTTTTTTTTTTTAAATAAAAAAGAATTCGTCAAGTGTAGATATCTGTAATGTATCTTGGAACATTGCATCATCCAAGAAGGGTTTCATAGCTATTCGTTGTGTGCGTAATCATTTTAGGGACAATAAAAACGATGCTAGCGCTTACAGTGAAAAATTTTGGCGATAAAGGAGGCTGTTAGGACTAATTTGCAATTCTTAACATGTTAATGTTATAGAAAATATCAAATTAAAATGATTGAAAAACACTAATTAATTAAACTTAAAAAATAAGAAATCAAATTGCACAAATATTATTTTTCAAATGTAAATTATCATAATTATTTATTTAAATTTGTGAGACAATAATATTAAATTTTCAATGTATGTCATAAATGCAATCCATACAATTATATATGCATCCATACAATTCTATAATTAAAGTAGTGTATTGTTACTATGGAAACGCATCCAATAAAACTCACGCAAGGTGCGAATAGACTTATAGACTAATCTAGGTAAAATTCGTCGTGGAGCATGATTAATTTTCGCATAGAAAATTTTTGCAGGATCCCGGGTAAAACATGCTACTGAATCTAAAAGTTCAGGTTGCCGGTGGGTAGCCCGGTAGGATATTGTTTAAATTAATTTTTTTTAATTCAAATCAGTAATATTGACCGAATCGCTTCGGAAAAATTGTATGATACATTTTTCTTCAAGCCCTCCAGTTTTCGAGTACGAACTTTGTAAAATTTGAACAAATGGAATTTTTCCGATTATCATTTCTCAAAAACTATGAAAAAATCAGATTTTTAATATGTATAAAATTTTTATTTGAAGTGTAAAGATTACTCAACAAAATCCCGCAAGAATGTTTGGCTTAGTTGCCTTTTAAGTGCTTGATTGTTAATTGTTAAGAGAAAGCGTGAAAAACCACCCAACAATAAAGATTTTCTCTTCTTTACATGCTAGAAAGATGGGATTTTCACCGAAGTCAAATTAACAGAAAAGTTCGAAAAATTTCCACAACGCAACCCCCTGGAAAATAAGCGCATTTAAAAAGAAATTTATATAAAATTATGTAGTGGCTATGATTTACAAAATTAAAGAATATTTAACGAGCGAAATATGTGACGCATGTGCAGAACGGTTACCGAACGGTTGACGCGAGTAAAAATTGAGTAAAATTATCCATTGATTGGTAAAAATTTGAAATACTGAACCCTATAAAAAGTGACCAAGCCCCATTTAATATCCTGATGACAACAGATTGAACTGACTCTTTTTAATCGCATTTGATATGATAAACTCTCCACATAATATTGTGAAATCGAGTAATAAATGCTTTCTGTTTGTCTACCTTGTATAATAAATAAATTGGTCGGTACTTTTTATTTTCAATTTTTGCATCGATTTTATTATCGTACGACGTACAGTGTCTTTATTTAATTTTTTCATCTTAAATGTACAAGGGTAAATTTTGGGTACAAAATGTAATGTTGTAATATGTTTAATTCGTGGTTTGCATTTTGGAGTAAATCTGTCAACGCTACAATGAATAATCTCATATATTGCTCATCTGTGTACACAGTATAGCAAGCAGCACATGGACACAGCTCGTAGGTAAATTTAACAACGTTGCCACTTGTACAATTAGTTTCTGGTTTAGAAAAAATGTTTTGGAAAAAAAATTTTACTTTTTAAATCAATAACCACTTTCTAATTTAAAGTTTTCATCCATCGATTACCAGTTATGGAATAGAGTTAGCTTTTCATTGAGCTTAAAAACCTAGGCCAAGTTTAATGTCTACTTAAGATGTGCGCCTTCACATCCAAAATTTTCGCTTGAAGCATTTTTATCGATGAAAGTTATTTTTCGAGTTTCAAGCATATGCCAACTTAAAAAAAGCTACCTTGTATATGTAGTTTTGTTTGCCATACTTCGATTTTTTCAAAATGGTTGAATTGAAGGGAAGGCAAATTTAGAAACAATAATTGTCTTAGACAATTAACTTTGGCCATTACAAATATATTCAGGTATAATTGGATAAACAATTACACAAAAATTACGTTTAATGTTTGAAGACACAAGCACAACAGTTGCAAAACTTTCAAAATATTGTAAAAATTTTGTGCTAAAAGACCTTTTTATTCTCTATCTCTTTTTCTCTTACACATATTATGGAATACACATAAAAGTCGTTAATTCTTTAATTACTTTAAAGGTAGGATAATAAAAGTTAAAGGTTTTAAAAAGTAAAAATTCGATTATGTAAACAAAAAAAGTAAAATTGGGCATAACTAATTAAATTATTTGTTTTATTTATGGCTTCAAAAATGGAAAGTTTTTCAAAAGGGGCGACTTTTTATTCTGAAATTGTCGAAGTCCACTTTTTTTAAAAAACTAGAACTATATGAAAAAGTTATTTTATCGAAAGTTAATTTCGATAAGCAGATAATCGCAGAATGGTGATTGACTTGGTAAACCTAGAAATGATAGGAAATTTTGAAATTTTGATACAATCTGGGGATTTAAGTTTTAATATCAAAATAAAATAAGAATTTTCATGTCTGTCAGGAAAAATTATAAAACAAGTGAAATTTATAAAACTTTAGAAAGGCAGATACAGGGGTGGAGATGCTAGAAAGTTCATAGTGCAGGGTAATTGACAACTCCAATAAATTTACAACCCTTCATTCCAATGTGGAGAGGTTGTAAAGATGAGCAAGGCCTTCCCAAGCTGAACAGATATTGAAAAACTAAGAACACTCGCAATCGCCATCTTTCAAAAAAAAAAATAAAATAAAATAAAATAAATTAAAATCGGCTTAATCCATTTAGGAGTTACTTTTCTTTTTGTTTCCTGGAGTTAAAAATACTTTCTCTAAAAAGTTTCTAGACCCAAATTCTAAAAACCTCGGATAATATCTCCAGAGTTTGGTCTGATTTACCTAAGTTATGGTTTATTATAAGAATATGGCGGCAATAAGATGACAATATTTTTTCGAATGGAAGTGTGATCAAAATCAGTCATTTTTGCTTCCTTTTGAATACCTTACAAAACTTGTTTAGAGTGAGATACTCGTTTTTGACGCTAAGAGAAGAATCAAAAAATGACGCAAAGGGACCTATTTTTAGTTCGTAAATGGGCAACATAGCTCAATTAAGTCTTGGATCCGTAAGACTCATTTTGTAAACCGTTAGAGTTAGAATAAAAGTTTTAATGTAAAAAATGTTTCTTATAAAAAACTAAACAACTTTTGTTTGAAACATTTTTTTGTAAACATCTCTGTTTACTCGTGAGGGAGCAAATTAGGCACAAATTATAGAGTATGTATTATATGGGAATATCGGTTATGTATGTGTAATGTGTAATCAACACAGTCTATACATGGTATTTCAACAATTAACTCAGTCAATTGCTTGTTTTCACTTGTTTTTCATCTTGAATTGTTTATATTTTTTTCAATTGGTGAAAATTTTTCAAATCATTCCGAATCCATCAAGATATCATCTGTTTTTTTGCGATCATTATTTCTATATTTCTAGACTAATAGAAAATTCAAGGAGTTTTCATAAGAACAATTCTATCACAATCCTGTGTAAGTTTTAAAAGAGTTTCCAAAATTTCTAAACCGTTTTATCTAACGTAATTATCTGATGAGAATTAAAAAAAAAAAATACTTCAACATATTGTCTATTTATAACACTTTGAGAAAAATAATTTTTGACATTCGTCACATCAAAAAGGGGTTGAAATTCTGTGGTAACTAACAATAATCTCCCAAAATAAAAAAACGACATTAAAACCTAACATTAAAAGTATGTGATTGTATAGTAATTCTTTTTTTTTAAAACTAAGAATGGTCCACTTTGTCCATTTGTTCACATAGTAAAGGAGCATATTATCCCTATATTAGATAATTTGCATATTTATTCAATTCTATTCAAAAAGAAATAACATTCATTGACCCCTTAATTTAACCCTTAGGCTGACCTATCTTGCGAAAACTAATAAAGGGTATCATAATTTACCTGTATAATTATTTTAACGGACAAATTTGATGAGATAGAATTCTGACAGTTGTGATTTGAAATTCGTAGCGAATTAAAGTACAACCAATTTTGACGCGATTTGTAAAAAAATATTTCATGTTTCAAAAAATGTGTTAAAAAAGGTGTATTTTTAAACAAAGTTGAAAATTTATTAAAATTGTAAGTGACAAAAATTTTGGAATTTATTTTTTTCGAAATGAAATAGTTTAAGGATAGAGTCATGGGTTTCGAGATCGATTAGTAAAGCCACGATTTCATTAGTGCGTAATATTTATATAAGGAATTTCTTGTGAAGTTTTTCGATTGAATGTACTATTAATGAGATTAAGGATGGATGAGGTCGGTAGTGGGGGCACAATGTTTACTTTCTATTAAAAAATTTTTTTTAAATTTGTATTAATTCGACTTAAAAAAATTTTCAAAATATGTCGTTTGAGATTTCTAGACAAGAGTAATGTATTTTATATCGATTGTCAATGATGTTTTCTTAAAATTTGTATGGATACCTAAGCTGAAATTTTTGACCACATATTCTTTGAGAGAAAGTCTATCGATAAAAAAATTTTGTCCCTTAAAATCAAACATTGTTGTCATGCTCATACATCCTTAAGCCTTCGGGACAATACCTGGGGACGTTGCACAATAGGTGGTCCTATTGTAAATTCGGTCTTATTCATAGGCGTCTCTAGGGTCAAATTGTTCGGAGGGGGGCACCAATAGTAGAAAACATGGATAGTTAAATGAAAAAAAAGTAGTAGTTAAATTAACACGTTATAAATGTTAAGTATTTATTTAAAGCAAATTTTTCGATCAACATATCGAGTCCTACATCTGACATCAGCTCAGCTGTATTTTGTCTTTCAATGACCATCAAGGCCTATCCTCTCCCATCTAACTTCTTAGATGGGTCTTCAGACGTCTGAGTGACGAAAATGACCTTTCAACCGTTACTGTGGTAATTGGTTAGGAAAGACTAATCTCAAAAAAATTTAGTATGCATGGATGAGTTTTACTTAAATCAGATTTCGAAAATAGACCAGCATGATTGCAAAGTGATGGTTTTTCGATGGTATCTTGACAGTTCCTAAAATAAGTAATTACAAAGGCTCTATATATTTTGTATCCATTTAATTTGTAGCAAGAACATGATTCATTTGCATGTGTATGCTATTTGGTTTTGTGGTGTTAGATATTTTAAGACATTTTAAAAAAGTGTTATCGAATATGTTAAATTTCAAATAATATGTAGTAAATAAGTTATTTCTATCTTTTTTTATTACGTGTTTAAAGAAATCCAGATTAGTAAAGAAGTAAATTCATTATCTCCATTCTTATTATATCTTCAAAAAATTCGAAAATTATTGGGGGGCATGTACCCCCGTGCCCCCTGTAAAGACGCCTACGCCTCCCATGAAACTCTGCAACTTTTGTTGAAGTTGTTTTTGATTGCTTTACTACTAAAAACAGACTTTAATTATAATTGTTCACACTGCCGCTGCTTGGATTCGAACTCCCAATATAAGTCTAAGTTGACCGTTAAAGTCTACCGCTTTAGACCGCTCGGCTACTTAGCCTCTTACTGGTTAGTAACTTTGCCTAAGTTTTCGAAGCGAATTACATAAATATATTAAAATGGCACACCCTGTAAAAAGATACCGTTCCTTTTTTAGCTCGATTTTATAAGGAACAGTATTGTTTTTAACAATAATAAAAAAAAATTGTGTAATAATCTGTTTTGTTTATTTTTTTTTTTTTGTGTATGTTTGATTTAATAATATCAGGCCCGGTTTTGTTAATGAATTAGAGAGAAATTGCAGAAGTTGTTTAACATGTTACGAACAGTAATTCCATTGATTATTATTTTTACTGGTTCATTCAATATTTCTGTAATAAACATCCATCAACTCCGTGAGTAATCAACTCTTGTGTTTGGTTTAACTGGTTGTATTAAAAATTATTATTATTATTATTATTTTTTATTTATTTATTTTCATTATTTATTAAAATATGTATTTATTTTATAATGGATCTGTTTTATTACAATTATATTAATCGGCCGATTTCATTTAAATGAAGTTTTTACAAAAAAAAAGATATTAAACAATTTTAATGGAATTAATTTTTTATTTTGCGTTTAATTTATTTAATAAAAATATTTTTAGACATTAAATTAGATTAAGATATAAATATTTCTTAAACGCATGATTAATCGCAAAATTCATTTGATTAAGAAGATATTTTTCCGTTGCACAGTGGAGTATTTATACCAAATTTCTCTCCTTTCACCCCGTTCACTCCTTTTCTTGACATTTGACCTGTTACAAAAAATTTAACCGGGCAAAAAGGGGCACATGCACAAAAAGCTTTGAGTTTGATAAATTTAATGTAAAAAAGTAACCTTTTTTAACAGCAAATATGAATCACAAATATTTAATTATGTTAATAGAAACATTAACATTAAATACTAATAAATAAAGCACAAACCTTCGTCTTCAATATTTAAAAAAACCTTACTTAATTGCATTAACAAACACAGTAAACGTAAATTGAATGACACGGTACATCGAGAGCAACAACAATAATAACATGCATCCATAAGAGCAGGTAGATTGCGGCTTACAAAACAAGCGGGGTCGAGGTTAAAATTTGTCTACTATTTTTGACCAGCAAGGAAATCTCTTTTATCGAACAAAAAATTTAATATAATCAATTTTTATATATTTTTGCATAAAATAGATTTAGATATAATCGCCAATTTATTTGTATAGAGTTTAAAGTAATTGATTCTTTATAAATTATCCATAGATAATTATTTACTTGTTAATTAATTTGTGCCGTTTCGTTATATTTTTACTGCTATACTTCTGCCTGTCATCTTTTTTGAGAGTCGTAAAAGAACTGTTTTTATTTAGTTCTATTAGCATAAAGCATAATTTTTTATGTTTTTAAAATTTTTATCGATTAATCGCCAATAATTTATACTTAAAGACTTACAGCCGAATTGTCTTTGATTTAAAATAATGTATAATTTTATATTTCTATTCGCCATGGGAACTGATTCTAGCACTATCTGGTGGTAGAAAATAGAAGCTGTCTATTATAAGTCAAATTTCAACAGAAATAAGAGTTCGAACGTGTCCAAAGCTTAAATAATTTATTTATTTTTATTTCACTCATTATCAAAATATAAATAAACAATTCAATCATAGCCATGCATAAATTTGACTTGTCATAGACACCTTCTATTTTCTACCACTAGGCAGCGCTAGAATCAGTTCCCATGGCGAATAAGAATCGCTGATTAATTAACCGCCGATTTTGAATCTAATGAAACTCATCTTCGTCTAATTCCAAATTCAGGTATACTTTGGTACTTTGATACTTATTTTTTTTTTTTTTTTATACAATCGATTATTCGCCAATTTTATTACGTTTTTCGAATTAGCAAATCCATTTTCGAATATTAATTTGGAAAGATTGTTTTTATTTTTACGTTAAAAATCATCGATTTGAAATTCTCCTAAAATTTGATTAAATTATAATTTTGTTTTAATCGCAATTAATTAAATTAATCGATAATATTTATTTTTCGATTTTATTTGAATTACTTATATTTATTTTATATATATTTAAGAAATTTTGTATCGGTGATCGGCGTGATTTTTATTTGAAGAAAATCCAGTGTTTAAATAATGAATATAAATCCCTAATTTTCATTTTATAATAAACAGAAAAAAAAATCAATATTGAATATTGTTACAAAAAAAATTGATTAAAATTAATTATTTATTATTTAGAACCAATTAATCATAAAATATTTATATATTAAGATTCATTGAAATAAGAGTTTGGTAAAATAATTTATTTGGCATCAAACTCTTACGACTAAATAAGCACAAAAAAAAATCGCATACAAGATTCATTTCCAAAATAAAAATTTGTTCATTTCCAGCAGGGGGTAATGTATACATAATAATTTATGTCTCATAAATAATGCAAATAAAAGAAAAAAAAAATTAATAATTTTTATGATTGTATATAAAAAATGGTTCAATATTAAAAAACTTTGAACAAAATTTATAAATATACTCAAGATATTAAATTTTTGTATACAGAATAATGTTTTTTTTTCAACATCCTGTTGTCAGAAAAGTCAAGGTTATATCAAGGTCAAATGAAACGTTACATAGATATACTCTTGTGTACAAGCGTATTGTTAGATCAAAGGTCATTGTAGTGATGTCAGACGTTTAAATGGCTTATGCTTATGTATTTTTAGACGAATCATTTTAGTATTTCAAAGAGACGAATCATTTTAGTATTTCAATTTTTTTAGTACCTCGACCTATCGGGCCAATTAAAAAAAAAAAATGTTCAGGAAGGTCCATATATCAAAATCTGCATCCGCTAGAAAGTTTGGCCATTGCTATTTGCCAAATAGACTTTAGACTTTGAATATTTTCAAAGTTTAAAAATTTGCAAAAATCATCTCAGAGATGGATTCTAATAATAATTGGCCTATTTGGTCCAAAGCAATGGTCAAAATTTCTAGCGGCACCAATTTAGATGAAAATTTTAATGTATGGGCCTTTTCCGTAACATTTAAAACATTAATTTCGATTTTTGCCCCAATTTCCTAGATCAATTTTTTTGTATTATATGAATACGCATTTCGACAACCAAGTAGTCATCATCAATATGAATTAGCTAATCGTAATTACTCTTATTGTGTATGTTACTCGTTGCTAATTTGGTGGCGGACAGCACATTGATATTTTCGTGTACCTACAATCTATACTTTTCCAATTATCCGTCAAATTGTAATGACGTCATCCAATCTGCTTCTTTCAGTTGACTAGTCTTTGGCCAATGCGCATGATCTTTGTGGGCAAAGATATTCGAGTATTTTTTGACGTCGCCCGTATAGGTCGAGGTACAAAAAAATTCTTCATTGTGCACTTTTTTCGTCTAAAATGATTCGTCTATTTCTTCTTTTTAGCAAATCTTTAAGTTGCGGTATATTAGTTACATTAAAATTATTGTATATATTAACACTTTATCTAGATATTTTAATATTTTGAGGTTAGAATACTTGTTTTTAATCAATTTTAGTATTAATAATTTTTTGCAAACAACAAACAATATTTGTAAACATTTATATATACTTAACGGCAGAATATTGATGCATGAATGCATGCTTGCTTGCATTATCTATACTTTGTGATTGAGGGGCGGGGGAACTGGTTATTTGTATTGCTTATATTTATCTCAAATTGTTAAATAGCGCCGTGTAAACAAAACAACACTTAGATTCTTAAGATTTTTAATCTTCAAATAACAAAACTTCTTCGACGTAGAATTTAAACAAGAATTCGACATGTCTTATACGATACTTATTGTTATCTCTGTTTTTCATGGTCATGTTTGCGCCAAGTCCAAAATTCTCCGATTTGAAAATTTTCTATTTATGATTTACTAGCTTTTACTGGTTCTTAAATAACTGGCGATTGTTAAAAAGTAAATAAAATAATATGAAACAAACATTGTGAAGTAGATATAATTTATGGACATCTGTTCAACCATGGTTATCAGGCATACTTCTTACAAAAAAATTAATTTGTTCAGACACATGTTAACTATTACTTAAAAAAAATGGAAATAAATAAAGAGAAAATATGATTAAAACTAACCGTTAAACAAACAATTTTCTTTATGTAAAAATGATTTCTTTTAAACTTCTTCTTAATGATAGAAGTAAGTCTGATAGCCTTGGTTGAACAGATGTCCATAAATTGTATCTCCATCACCCTGTTTTATGAAATGTCAAAACAATAAATATAACTTTTTCATTTTAATTTTTTTTTTAATATATCTTTATAAATTATATCTCATGTGTTATTCTGATGTATGAGCTATATTATTATCAAGTTTTAATCAATTGAGTAGTTTTTGCGTGAAAGCGTAACAAACAAACGTTATTACTTTCTCATTTATAATATATTGGAATTTTTCACTACGCAAGTATGAAGAAAATCTTCAAATTTTAAGGATCTGCATGATTCCAAGCGACAATTATAACTCTCGACATCCATTCTCTATAAGCTGCTCAAAGCTATCAACATTTTCGAAAGTGTACCCTTTGCAAACTGTAAATCGCAGTTGAATGAAACTCTTATATAAAACGACCCAAAAAAAAATAAAAAAAATAGCAGTTTCTTTAGCACTCTCTGTAAAGAATAAGTGTCTCTATGCACCACACATTAACAGTCAGGAAAAAATGAAGAACGTCTCTTGTCGGAGATTATGCGAAAACTTGGATGATTCTTTTCCTTACTACTCTGATTTAGAATTTGTTCAATCTTTTTGCTGCAGTCAATCAGCTCTAAGTTGTTTAAAATGTAATGACTGTAGAAGTGCCAATCCGTTTGCACTTCGCAATATATCTTTTGGTCCATTTCCAGGCAGTTACTAAAACTTTACACAACTTAACGTGACCTGAAGTTTTTGCCAAATTTTCCTGTTGGTTGTTTAACATTGCAAGAGTCCTCTTACCACCATCCTCAACATCCGATTATTCGAAAAATGCCGCCCGTTATCTTCACATAAATAATTGTAGAGGCGTATTTGCTTTCAATCTTCTGACTAGCAATCTTTGTCTAAATCTGATCCTTCTTTTCTTTTCTTATATTTCTACTCTGAATTTTGCGGCTTTGCGTTTCTTTGTAGCTTACTTTTGCTATTACACTATTCGTACATTCCTAGATCTGTGGCTGGTGCAACGCCAACAATAACAATACGTCAGTGGCAGATCCACGGTGGGGGGGGGGGAGTTCAAAACCCCTCCGTACGGATTAATATGTCATTTTATGTAGCCTAAGTTTTTATTATATATAGCCTAACTTGCCGATTTCTCGGCAAATGAGTTACTTTGTTTAACTGAAAAAATCCTACAGTTTATTTGCAACAATACTACCGAACACTCAATAATCGCGTGGTATTAGCATTAACAAACGTTTAAGTTGTCACACTATCAGATTGAAAAATAATTACTTTATGTTATTTAATAATTATATTACGTAAAGGAAAAAAAAAGTTTTAGAAATAAAGGAAAGAAAAAAATTTTTTTTTTTAGTAGAAAATGATTTAAATAATATTTTTATATTATACTTAAAGGTGTGACAACACCGTACGCTAATACACGGGCGTCGCTAAAGTGGGGCACATAGGGGCTGCTGCCCCTCTCTAGAGATTCACAAGAATTGTCCACGAATTTTTAAACCAAAAATTTTCTCCCTAAATTTGATCCCTTTAACCCTCTTAATATTATCTAATGGGTTTAGTATGAAATTAGAATCAATGAAGCTACCAACAAATTTTCAACTCACCATCTTTTATAGTTTTTGAGAAAAAGGGGACTAAATTTTTGCCCTTATTTAGACCCTCAGGGTAAAACGAAGTTATTTACGAAAAATTGTTTCAAAGAAAAGTTTAATTTTTTATAGAAAAAATTTTTTAGACACTTTTATTATATCTCTTATGGTTTACAAGATGGGTCCTATGGATTCAAGACAAAATGGACTTTTAAACTTAGACTCACGTTTTATGTAATGAGCTCGTTTTTCAGTTATTGTGTTGATGAACAGACAAACGGAAATGGTTCAATTAGGTTACTTTTATGAATACCAATATCAAAATTTTGTTTCTAGCATCAATATATCTAAGCGTTACAAACTTGGGACTAAACTTAATATACTTTAATATATTTCATATAAAGGATATAAAAACTAAGGAAATCATTTTTAAAAACAAGATTTTAAGAAAAGGGCTCCCATAAGATGAAAGGGGAAAAAAGAAATAGAAAAAAAAATTTTTAGGTAAACGATTTCCAGTATAAATCCGGAATCCAATGTCAGTGAACCGTCAAAATTTAACTCTAGATCCACGTCTCTTTTCAGATAAATTTATGGTTGAATAAGTCTAATTTTAAAATAAAAAATAAAATTTGCATTTTTTCTGCTATATTTTTACTTAAACATACTTGGAATTCATACTTTTCCTATTCTCCATAAATCAACTTGCCCCCTTATTTGACATCGGGTGGCGACGCCCTTGCTCCAATATTATAAGATTATGTAGGCGTTAATATCATGGAGGAACGTTGTTTGATATACATTTTATTCTGAAATTTTTTTTTATTGTTTTTTATTTTTGTGGTTGTAACTTTTACATATTAAGTTAAACGCATGCGTGATATAACAAATAAATCAATTTAAATTCTTCAATATCTTGGAACTAAGTTTGTTTTTGTCTAAAATCACTAGAAATTTTTTTGTTTTATCTCTAACGGTTAACAAGATGGGTCCTGCGGACCCAAGACCCAATTGACCCAATATGTTGTTCTTTTACGAATTCCAATTTGATTTTTTTTTTCGTTTTTGAGTTATCGTGTTGTCAGACGAACAGACAGACAGACAGACAACTGGAAATGGACTAATTACGTGATTTTATGAACACCTATACCAAAATTTTGTTCATAGTATCAATATTTTTAAGCGTTACAAACTTGGGACTAAACTTGGTATACCTTGGTATATTTCATGGTATAAAAAAAGTAAATTTTTTTTTTCAAATCCCTATTAATGATGATTTGATAGTGATTAATTTTTTTTTTATTAATTAAGTGTATACAACAAATTAAATTAAACGGATTTGAAAAAACAACACAATTTTAAGAATAAATTTGACATTTAAAATTCCAAAGAAAAAATTATTTGTGTGTTTTAAATTTCCATAAAAATCAAAAAAAAAAAAATTTTTTTTGATGTCCAATAATAATAAAACTGAATACTTTCTAAATTAAATACATAAAATTGTATAAAATTTCAATAAAAATTCATTAACACAAAACACTAAAATTTTAATAATTGAATTTTGAATTTTTGTTGTGTTTATGTGTTGTGTTTTGTGATTATGATTATTATGATTGTGAGTACCTACACATCACTACACACAAAAATAAAAATAAAATGACCATGAAAATATGAACACAAATTGGAATGTTTTTAACAAATCCAATCCAACATTATAACCATAACCTTAAAACTTCCATCAATTGGAGAAATCTTTAATACAATTGTTATCATACAGGATGTAATCCCGGCAAAATCCGTCATTGAATATGATTAATTTTTGCAAGTTAAATTTTTGCAAGATCCCATTTAAAACATGCTTCTAAACGTAAAAAAATTGTTAAAATAAATTTTTATACCATGTATACATATTATATTAAGTTTAGTCTCAAGTTTGTAACGCTTTACATGGTATTTCAACAATTAACTCAGTCAATTGTTTGTTTTCACTTTTTCATCAACATCCCGCAAAAATTTTCGGCCTTATTGCTTTTTAAATGCTTGATTGTTAAATGTTAATAGAGAAAATCACCCAAAAATAACGATTGATTACTTCCCACATCTAAGTGTTTCTGTATTGGTGAAATAATTTGATAAATATGTATTATTTATTTGTTTTCCTTAAAACTAAAGACAAAAAAACATTTTTTTTAGTATTACCTACCCAATTAAATCAATTTAAAATAGTTCTCTTTATATTCTAAAGTGACATCTACTAATTCAATGAGTTTGTTTATTTTTCCCATATCAACATCTCCCGAATCAGGCCTCAGATCGAAATTTGGTAAAGAGCTTTTCCATTTGTCTTGATAAGTTTAATTTACTGGTATTATTTTCTACTATCAATAACAGAACATCCTGTATATACTTAAAAATATCACGCCAAATGAGTTATAACAATTTTAATACTTGGTTTATAAAATTTTTCAAGTTAACCAAAAATACATGATTTTTCATTTAGTTTAGTTGCAGAGGTGATATTAAATTTTCTTTTGTCAAAATTTTTGTTAAGTGCCATCCGGTAATAATAATAATAATAAAGATACAATATATTTAAAACAGTAATATTGTTTTAATGTATTTCAAATGGTTAATTTGAAACTATTTTTGTAATGTCTTATCATAATATGTTATCAATATTTAAGTATTATTTGCCCTCAAACAAATCTTTTTAAAATTATTGTCTATTTGTCATAAATTGAACTTTCTAATACTTTTTCAATATGCCCGCATTATTGGTAATTACATTTTATAAAAATTTTGAACCATTGTTTAATTTTGAAATAAAGATATACTTAATTGGCTTGTAAGTTTAAAAAAAGAAATCTGTCATCTAACCTATATCTACAAGAGATTCAAAAAAAAAACCTCTACCAATATTTTAACAAGGGAAAACGGAAGCATTTGAAAAAGATAAAAAAACATTTTTCAGTTCAAATTTATCGCAGTTGGGTTTTAAATTTATTTTTTATTTTGTAGACTTTCACTTTTTTTTTGTTTTTCACACAAATTGATCCACGCGTTTGGCCTCTAGTGAGCCAATTTTATTTATTCTTCGAAATCAATTTCATCCCCTTCAAAATAATTCCCTCCCGATACTATGCACTTATGCCAACGGATGTTCCAATCTTCGAAACATCTGGACACACCGTACTACATTAGATATAAATTATTAAGAAACGTGAGTTTACGGCCAAACTATCTCTTTAAGGTCCTTTTTGGGACCAACAGGAAATAAAATTTAACTACAAAAAAATCATTTTCTAAATGATATCTATAAATATTTATTATGCATTTAAGATTCAAAAATTTCTCATTGAAATTGCAATAAAATTCATGTTGATTTCATATAAAACTTATGCAAAAAACAGTCGTAAAAATAAGCAAATAAATATATTTTTTGTACCTAAAAATTATGATAAATAATTATTATTTAAATATGAATTTTATAAATAAACTAACTGTAAATTGTTTTTTCCACTTTCCTGTCAATAAATTATAAAATATATTTTTGTTTTTATACCATGCATGTATGTAATATGCAAGGTATACTAAGTTTAGTCCCAAGTTTGTAACGCTTAAAAATATTGATGCTACGAACAAAATTTTGGTATAGGTGTTCATAAAATCACCTAATTAGTCCGTTTCCGGTTGTCCGTCCGTCTGTGGACACAATAACTCAAAAACGAAAGAAGATATCAAGCTGAAATTTTTACAGCGTACTCAGGACGTAAAAAGTGAGGTCGAGTTCGTAAATGAGCAACATAGGTCAATTGGGTCTCCGTAGGACCCATCTTGTAAACCGTTAGAGATAGAACAAAAGTTTAAATATAAAAAATGTTCCTTATTAAAAACTAAACAACTTTTGTTTGAAACATTTTTTCGTAAACATCACTGTTTATCCGTGAGGCCGCAAATTAGGCGTAAATTGTATAGTATGTATTATATAAATTGTATATGTATGTGCAATGTGATAGAGTAATCAACACTATTTATGAATGGTATTTCAACAATTAACTCAGTCAATTATTTGTTTTCACTTGTTTATATATAAAATATTTATATTCCATAGATTATGACGGAAATTTTTTCCCTTGAATTAATTTTTTATAAGTAATTATAATTATAAAATATGAGTAATTAATTCAGATTCAATTATCTTTGATTCAAGAAAAATTATAAAAATTTTCGTTCCATTTTTTATGTAATATTTAACATTTTTTCAAACTTACGTCAATGGCCTTAAAGGGATATCCAATAAAAAATTTCCGATCGTGGTGGATGTTACAACATTGAAAAAAGTTTCATGAAATAAATATTCACATCATAAAAGTTGATCAATTTTACGATCAATATGGATACCTACCTACTTGACCCCTATAACTGATCGATTAACCTTCGTAAAATGCGTCGCCAAAGGGGAGGAGCAGATATGGACAGATGTCCCCCTCTTTAAATTCGCAAAATTGGTTCAAATCACCCATAAACTTATATCAAAAATTTTCTCCCAAAAGTATACCCCTTTAACAATTAAAGGCATGCTACTAGGTAGGGCGAATCGCCAAAAGCCTGTTGGGTGAAGGAAACTCGCTCGGTAACAGAGCCGAGGAGATCTTGAAACTAAACAGAGCTGATGTTAGAGTCATCGTAGAGATACTCAAAGGGCATGATAACCTGAACAAGTTCCAACATCAGATTGGAAAAAGACAATCTCCCGCGTGTGACAGATGCGGAGAAAATTCAGAAGGAAATGGTTTGGTCCGGCCATAGTCGAATCAGAAGAAATTAGGAAACTCAGCGCTAGGCAAATCCTGGATTTCAGTACATCAGTTGGTTATAATAGCCACTGAAAAGCGTAGCGGGGATAGAGTACAAGGGTCTATTTGGCTAGGTGGTAGATTCTAAAAAGATCAAGTTTAACAATGTTACATAAACCTAAAATCATTACGTTTCTATTTTGAATATTTCCAACCTATTTGAAATAAACAATACGATTATTGTCTATAACATTAATATTTAATTTCATTTAATATTTATGGATGCTTCTTAAAAACCATTCACTTTAAACATAATAATAATAATACTTAAAGGTAGTGTCCATTTTTAATCGTATTTAAATCATATTTATTGACGATTTCATATTTTATTATATACAAATATTAATTGATCATTATTGGCAGAATCGAATAATATTAATGTCGAATCAGAGGAGAGTAACTGTTTAATAATCCATTTAGAATTAAATTATGATGTATCTTTGACAAATACACTATTTATGTGGCAATTTGCACAGCGGGATTGTCATTTATGTTTATGAAAACGTATGTAGGGAAACGTATTTAAAATGAAATGCTTGCTCATTGTATTCAGGGCCGGGTAGGGCATATCTCAAACACGGTAAGAACGCAATACTGTATGATCTTACCATTAAATGTATCGAAACATGAGCCGCAGTTAGGGCGCATGAGCCGATGTCAATATGGGTTTCAATCCCATACTGACTGGTGAGATCTATAATACTTCTGGCGAAAAGAACTATTTAACACTGTAATGTCACTGATGCTACTAATGGCATACCAGCAATATTTATTAAAATGATAAAATAGGTTAATAATAATAGAGTGCCGAGCAGTGTGACAACAAACATACCATTTACAGCAATAATGCGTGTTGATACACACGCCAAAAGTCATAGCGGGATAAATAAGTAGTATTGCGACATCTGTATTGGACTCAAGACCATACTATCAAGTTGAACCTACTATTTACTAATGAAGATGGCGCCCAGCTTAAGCTGACTGCTGGTGATTCCGAGCATACTTGGGGACCTTTCTCGGCCCAGGAGAGAATGAGTGGTAAGCTCAATATCGCGGGCTAGCTTGGTGGAAAGAGTGACTGGGAAGTTTAAGCTACTCTGGCTCATCGCTTTTGGGTTCAATTCCCTTAATAGCTAAATATAGCTTTAACTCAGTAAAGCTCTGTACACTTTTGCGATGTTAGTAGTTGCATCTTAACTCAACTCGGTTGGCAGTAACTCAGAACTGAAAGTGCTGTTAGATACGGTGCAAACTTCACCAAGGTAACGGTTCTGACCTGCTAGGGACTTTGGTAGCCAAGATGGGAGACAAACTAAAAGTTTTGGGACCCTAACTGGGCGTATCCCAGTAACCTGCCACACCGGATGGGGGTGTTGCTGGACGGTGCTGTCTGACCGTGGGGATGTATCCAATGGATTCAAGGTACTTCACGTATGACAAATACTAAATACCCAATACTTTATTTACATCTTACAGCAATATTATACAGGGTATTATCAGATACTTTTTGAGTATTAGTCCTTATACCATACCAGTATTGTAATAAACGTCACACATTTCTTAACGTTAGAGGAATTAATAACCGCCAATAGTGGATAAAGTCTCTGTGCAGATTGTTGATCATTGGGTTATGCTAGGTTATGAAATGTAAATGGATCTAGGGATGGCTCATTCTGAATCTGAATGAATTGGGATGTAATTTGGGCACATGGATGATTTATAATCTGGATTACCACATAGATCACTATATTTGTTCTTAGACCCAATTCTTTGGTAATGGTCTAATCCGACCCTGACAATACGATGAACTCAAAATTATTTAGGTCAAAAGATTTTGTTTATTCCCAAAAAAGGATAAGTAGAACGTTGAGAGATTAATGAACCTTGAAATGATCGATTGATTTTTTTATTTGAATGATATGTGTTTGAAATGAATAAATTAGTTAATCAGAGATTAATTTGGAGGTTTTACTACATTTCATTTGGAGTGTTGAGCTCATTTAATTCTGTAAATTTTTTATATTTGGAGATAGTAGTTTTCTCACGAAGTTTCGTACGCGTGTCAAATCGGAAAGCATATCGTAAATTTGCCTGTCGTTGAGGATTTTGAACGACATCTCTGAAACTACGCGATCAAGTGTCAAATGGATTCAGTTTTTAAGTTTTCTGGGTCAAAATAACTCTAAATAATTAATAAACAATCGACTGAGTTGATTGTTGAAATACCACCTATAGACAGTGTTGATTTCTCTATCACATTACACACACATACATGTCACACATAAATAACTGATATTCCCATATAATACACACAATTTACGCCTAATTTGAGCCCTCGCGGGTAAAAAGTGATATTTACGAAAAAATGTTTCAAACAAAAGTTGTTTATTTTTTTTTAAGGAACATTTTTTATATTTAAACTTTTGTTCTATCTCCAACGGTTTACAAGAATGGTCCTACGACCCATAGGTCCAGATCCAATTGACCTATGTTGCTCATTTACGAATTCAACCTCACTTTTTACGGCTTGAGTACGCTGTAAAAATTTCAGCTTGATATCTTTTTTCGTTTTTGAGTTATCGTGTTGACAGACAGACAGACGGACAGACAACCGAAAATGGACTAATTAGATGATTTTATGAACACCCATATCAAAATTTTGTTCATAGTATCAATATTTTTAAGCGTTACAAACTTGGGAGTAAATTGTGAGTATACCTTGGCATATTTCATTTACATGGTATAAAATGATATTTATCAAAATTGGAGACAAAAAAATTTCCCGAACTTTTTGCTACAACAGTGATAAATTTCGATTTTTGGCAATCAGTGTCCGCCACCAAATTAGCAAAGAGTTACATTCATAATAAGAGTAATCACGACTAGCTAATTCTTACTGATGATGCCTACTTGGTAGTCGAAATACGTATTTATAAAATACAAAAAAATGATCTAGGAAAATTGGGGCAAAAATTGAAATTTATTTCGAAATATCCTAGAGTTCTCATTTATTATCTTCGATAATATTTATACAACAGTGATGCTTACGAAAAAAATGGAACTCTGTATAAAATGATTTTTTATTTAATTTTATTCTACTATTAAATCTCTAAAAATATTTAATTACGAAGCCAAGTGTTGATATGTTAAACACTTTTTTTTTAAAAGATAATTTAATAAAAATGTATTATCTAATAAAGAATATATTAAAAAAAAAGAAGTCTTATTAATAGAACTAACATTGGAAACCACTGGAATTTTTTTGAAAAAGAATACATAATTCTGTGGTTTTGATTATAATAATTATTAAATTGAGTTCTAATGAAATGTCTATTATTATTTTAAAAAAAATAAAAAACCATTCTTTTTTTGTATAAAATTTTGAAAGTATGTAGAATCAAAATCGGTTATAGTGACATCGTTTATAATAAGCCGTCTATAACGACTAAAAGTGACTATTTTTAACATTATTAATCTTACATATTTTTAGAGGTTAGATCCTTAAGAATATGTCCTTAAACAGATTTTTCAAAATTCAAATTATTTTCGGAGATACATTGGATTTTCTGGTAACGAAGTTCGAATTGATCGTTTTGCACTGCGAGATTCTACTGCTTCAAAAGAAGGCAAAACAGCTCGGTTAGCAGAATAGAAGTAGAAGAAGGCAAAATATATGAATTTGTCTATTATCCGAGTTACTCTGCCGGAATAGCCTCTTAAACTTAAAACGCATTTTTTTAGAAACTACATTTTTTGAGGTGGCTGACATGATATTTCAAGTTCTGCTCGACTGATTCCTTTTAAATTTGATAGGAATCTTCTTTATAAATCTATTTATAGCTTCTAGACCAAAACACCCCCTTAAACATAGGACTAAAGGAGCCTATTTTGCTAAGAGGTCTGACTGTTTAGGTTAATTTAACGAATTACTTTCCACAACTAATTTAACAAAAGTGAGGGTAGTTGTGTAAGCTAAGTAATTTTCGGCGTTTCAGCTAAGATATCATTTGAATAACATAATTATTATTTTTATTTACTTGTTGTCCATCGAACAAAACCTAGTCAAAAGTGTAATGCGACTTATTTACTATGACATTAGGTCTTTAAATTAAACCAAAATTATAAAGTAAATTATTTTTCCTTGCTTGGGAGACATAAGTACAAAAGTCAGTTACAAACAAAATTATTTTACCTGTTAAAAACAATTTAAAAAAAAGTAAAATTAAAAGTTTAAATATTGAAATTGAAAAAGAAAGCATTATATATTTTTAGAGTACACATTCATACATAAATACATACACTTGTCATAATAGTTAATGTGTTGGCGTGCATTTTTATGTAAAAATCCTAATCGTAGGGTTGTTAATTTCCAAATTTTTAGTTCGGAGATTTGAGAATTATCTATTTATAGTTTATTATATCGGAAAAATGTTTTTTAAAATTTACCGAGTGGTTGCGTTGTGGAAACTGAAATTTTTCGAACTTTTCTGTTAATTTATGTATAATACAAGTGAAAACAAACAATTGGCTGAGTTAATTGTTGAAATACCATGTATAGACAGTGTTGATTACTATGTCACATTACACATCCATACATGTCACACACATATAACTGATATTCCCATATGATACATGCTATACAATTTGCGCATAGTTTGCGCTCTCATGGGTAAACAGTGATGTTTACGAAGAAATGTTTCAAACAGTAGTTGTTTATTTTTTTATAAGGAAAATTTTTTTCATTTAAACTTTTGTTTTATCTATAACGGTTTACAAGATGGGTCCTACGGACCCAAGACCCAATTGACCTATGTTGCTCATTTATGAACTAGACTTCACTTCTTATACATGGTATAAAAATGATCAATAAGTTTATTTCAAAGTCTCTGTAAGTTAGTAACAACAATCTTCATGCAGTTGACACAACCACATATGAACTAGACATGACAGCTATGTGGTTGACACAATTACGTATCCACAATCCAGAATCCCTTTCGGTATCTCATAAACGTTGGGCTTCCTCAACTTTCCGCAACCATATCAGACGATTAGGATTTTTTCATAAAAATGCATGCCAGCTCCTATGCTATAAAATTGTAGACAATATTGAGATTGAGAATATTTTCAGTGTCATTGATTTAATAAACGTCTTCTTGTAGTTAGTTGGTCACTTATGTGATTTTTTTTGATGAGTAATATATACTTCATTAACTCATCTTACTCATCATCGCAATTACTAATTTTTTTTTGTCATATTACTTCTTGTAAAAAACTATATATATTTTGTTTAAATATTTATTTTATCAAATATTGACTATACTTTATCTTATACAAATAGTCTTTTACATTGTTGTTGGAACATTCATTGTTCTTGATTCAGTGTAAATATTATTGACAATGTTTTTACATTAAAAAACTACTGAAGTAGAAAATGGGTGATCTTATGTCTTTGAGAAGAATTCATAGTGAATTCTTGCAATAGATTAATAAAGTATTTCTGCCATTTATTGAGCAAAAAAGGCAACTTAAAACAAAGAAATATGTCAAAATTTATGTTTAAAATATTTTTAAAATTATCAAACAATATCATTAAAAAAAATTAATAAGATGTTTCTAAAAGTTGTCAACTCTAGTAGCTCAATTGGTTACGGCGTAACCAATTCCATTCGCGGTTTGCTAGAATAGCGGGTTCGATTCCCGCCGTCACAAAAAAAATTAATTTAATTAATAGTTGTGATGGTATATGCATGAAGGAGGTGCATTCATCCTCTGAAAATAATTGAGGAGCTGATAAATGAAATTATCAGCGAAAAAGGTGGTAAAACACATATATGGTATCACAATGGACTCTATAGCCTAAGTGTGTCCTTAGTGAACAGATATTATAACCTAACCTAACCTAACCTTCTAATAGTTCAAAATTACACTGAGAAAAATTTATGAAATCGTAACAACACCGCGCAGAGTTGACAAATTCGAATTTGAGTCAATAGAATAATTATGATTCACACAAGTCTGTTGGAATCAAAGTAACTATGTAGCTTCTTTTAAACCAACTGCGTATGGGAATTGAAATTAAGTTTTGGAGGGAGTTGAGTCCACTAAATTTGAATTGGATCAATGAATTTACTTTTTTATACAACAAAATAAATAGTACACTGAATAAATCTTCAATAATTGACCTGGAACTTTTTACATTTCAATCAATTTGTTTTAAAATTTATTTAAAATATTGAAGGATTTTTTGTAAATTTTTACGAGTGATTGTTTGAAACATATTTATCAATGAACATAAATGAAAATATATTTTGATTTAAAATAAGTAAAATTGCAATAATTCCTGCAGGATAATTGACTTATAGTATTGACTTGTATTGAGAAACATATTAAATATATAGGAATAAGAATTGGCTAGGATTGGTTAGAATGATTTAAACAACCCACTAAATTATGTATAAAGGCAAGCATGGCCAGTGTATAATCGGGATTTCTAGAAATAAGTTCAGAATTTAGGGAAAAAAATAACCGAATTATTGTAACTCTCAAATGTGACATGTTCCTATATGTTTAAAATATATACCTATGGGTAAGTAGTTATAGTTAGCAGATGCATCCATAAATCCTCATAAAATTTTACATTTAGAATAGATCAGTATCAGGAAAATTAAAAAAAGGTTTATACGAACAATTTATGAATTTTAAAAACCTAATCCAATAAATCAATTGTAAAAAATAATCAATGAAATATAGAACTCAGAGAGTTGATATTCTAATCGAATCGACTTTACGTCAAATGCTTTCGCTTCTAAGTGGAAGCTACCAACAGTTGCATTCACAATTTGTTTATATTGTTCCAAAAGTAAATAATTTTAATTGAACACATTTCTTCAATTGAACCAAATATTTTTTTTTTGAATCAATAATAATAATAATCAAACTAAATTAATAATTATTAGGATGAACTGTTAATGACGTATCTCAATTCCTCACGAAATTTACAATATTGACCTGTCAACTGCGTCAGGAAATTTACAGAAATCATTTGACTCAAAGTATCTTTTCTCTCAGTGTATATGTTTATGTATGCGACAGTTGAGTATTTGAAAACAAAAACGTATATTTTTCACAGACTTTAAAGTTAAAAAACCCGGAACAAGTGAAGACCAGGAGGACTTCTTATATAAAATGAATGGAGAAGACCACGTACGTAAACTGATTGTTACATCAAATAGAGAGACAACGAGTTTATCTGCGTATAGTATTCGCACAAACCAGTAAATATAAAAATTTGAAAAAGATGGTGATAAAGTGTTAAGTTTCTGTAAAATACAAAAAAAAAAACATACACTTGGTCTGGACTGATCTGGTTTTGTAACTTTACCAGAGAACACACGATCGACTAGTGAGCTGGTAGTTTTGTTTAAGCGTACGTTTTTACGATATTAATGACAATTTTATGAAATAAAATAATTAAAGTAGTTCGGATGTTTGAGCAAGTTACAGTAAATGATAGTTCAAAGTTCCTTGATCACAATAAACACAGTTTTGGGGTCTCCTGTGGGGCAAAATTGTGAATTATTTCATTTTAAAATTGTGATTTTTAACACAGCACCTTATCGAAGAACTCACAAAAATGTTAATAGCACAAAAATTCATCGCTGATTGAGCTTCAAAAAAGTTTTCATCATACATATACGAAAATTTATCACAGATTCGGTTATGATTATTTTTAACACATTTTTTTGGAGTTTTGGAAAAAATTGGACACCAAAGTTTTTTTTTCTAAGTGTACAATTAAAACAGCTAGAACTTTAAGTTAACTTTTTTTTATTTGATACATATACAAGGTGTTCTGTTTTTTATAGCAGAAAATTATACAGGTAAATTTAGATTATCAAGACAAATGGAAAAGCTCTTTACCAAATTTCGATCTGAGGCCTAATTCAGAAGATGTGGCTATGGGAAAAATAGAAAGATTTATAAATTCACAGACCTGTCAAATTCATTAAATTAGTAGGTGTCACTTAGATAACATAGAGGGAACAATCATAAAACAATAATTGATTGTAAATTGATTTAATTGGATAGCGAATACTAAAAAAAAATTTGTTGCCTTTATTTATGAAGAAAACAAAAAATAATTTATATTTATCAAATTATCTCACCAATACAGAGACACTTAGACGTGGGAGGTATCAAATTATACGGGAACGATTAAATTGTGTATTACATAACACATATATGTATAGCTTTATATATCTATAGATGACTATCTCCCCAAAAAGGGGGTTAGGCGCGCCTCTGAGAGGTCGCCTTATTTTACGTAAGTTTTTATAAACTAATAAACAACTGTGGAAAATTTCAAAGATGCATGAATTTTTTCCTTTGAGATATTTAGTTTCATTGTGTTATATCATCGAGAAACTGTTATGAAACTAACAAAAATTTCAACAACCAGCTCACTAAAGCCACGCTGGATGGAGAGATACACAATATTATATGTGATCCAGTCGACATTGCGATGGCCCTATGCAGGTTTCACTGTTGTCCATATTAAGAAGGTGGGTAGCCGGTTCAGCTTGTTATACAGTTATAATACAATACATGTATATAAGTTGATTTGTGTGTATAAGTTAGTATTGTGTACCCATACGAGATGCATGTGTTATGTGTTGCATTACTGAACCTTTGCCCAGGTTCCGCTATCCTCAGACAGGAGTTCAACACCTTACTTTATAGCTAACGTAACCAGTTAATTGAACGCAGTTACTTGAATTATTGCTATTTTTTCATAATATTTACCGCATATGCATTGCTTTGAAATGACCTTGTTTTCAGATTATATTTTAATGGAATTTAATTTTTTTTTATTATTATTAATCGCTTTGATAGTGGTGCCTGATGATCATACTTAGTTTTGTGAATTTCTTCAGATGACCAAATATTTTTTATATACTCTTGTAAACTGTCTCCTAAGAAAGGATCCCGGACACAGTACATTGACTTTTGGTTTTGGTAAAAATTTTTTTGAAAACTATGAATTACGGTAGTTTTGATCAAGATCAAGTTTTTGTGGACTCAAATCTCAAAAACCCTTCCCTTCCGAGGTTATGCCTACATGAAGGGTTCGGAATTACACAATTTATTCCTCCCTGCCCCGTACCTATATTAATATATAATTTGATACCTCCCACATATAACTGGCTATTGGTGATTTATATTTTTGTTTTCTTTATAAATAATAACAACAAAATATTTTTTTTAGTATTCACTACCCAATTAAATCAATTATTGTTTTATGATAGTCTCTTCTAAGTGACACCTACTAATTTAATGAATTTGATAGGTCTGTGAATTCATAAATCTTTCTATTTTCCCATAGGCACATCTACCGAATCTGGCCTCAGATCGAAATTTGGTAAAGAGCTTTTTTGTTCGTCTTTATGAGCTTATTCCGTAGGCCAACGATCTGCAGTTAATAACAGAACGCCCTGTATAAGATATGATTTTTTTTTTTGCTAAAAAATCGTAAAATATTAAATGCGCACTCATATTTTAAGCCATTATTTATATTAAGCAAATGGACATTTGATTTATTTATTTTTTTGATATTCAATATTTACACAGGCATTGAGTTAGTTCATCAGCCACAGTCAGGCCAGGTATACCTATCCACAAAGTGGTGGTGTGTGTCATTGGTCCTCTGTGATGATGATATGTACCCATCATAAAATCGTATTGTTTATTATAAAATTGTTATATCCGAACATGATATTTTAGCATGATAGTGTGACATCGGGTCACTAACATTTTAACACACCGATGTGGACAATGAAAAATAAACACATCACAAAAACTATAAAGTTGGGAAAAAAAAAATTTTATTTGTTTATTAAGAAAAAAAAAGCATAATAATTGTGAATGGATTTTTATATTGCATTCGCAAAAAATAAAAAACGAATGTGCTATTTTTTAAATCAACAAAAAAAAAGAGTGTTATTGGGACATTGACTGAATGAATTAATCATAATGAAATCGATTTTTACGAAATTTCGACTGTCAAATCGAAATTGAAGACTCATTTACTTATTTATCTAACGCTGATCGCAGTTCATATTCCTTAAGGCAGTATTTTTGCCTAGAAATTTGAAGAAATCGATTTTTTTAAAGGTTAGACCCTTAAGAATATGTCCTTAAACTTAATTTTTCTAAATTGGAATTATTTTCGAAGATACAGTAGATTTACTGATAGCGAAGTTCGAATTAATTGCTTTATACTGCAAACTTCTACTGCTTCAAAAGAAGACAATACGGCTCGGTTAGCAGAAATAACTTTGCAAGATATTGAACTTGAAGTAGAAGAAGGTCCATAGTTGAGATCTGGGATCGCCGATTAATCCAAAGAGAGTACCTAATATTATTACCCGAGTTACTCGAGTTACTCGGCTAAAATTGTTTCTCAAACTTGAAACGCGTTTTTCATGGAACTACATTTTTTGAGGTGGTTGACATTATATCAACAACTTTCAAACAAGTTAAATAAGATATTTTTAAGAAAAAAAGTATTTATAAAAGTTCAAAATTATGAGTTAATTGTTCAAAATTATGTATTTAAATTTTATATTATTAAAAACAAAAGAATGTTATATATCAAAATACTGTTTAAATTTAGTTCTCTCTTAAGGTAATTGTAAACCTACAGTACTGTAAAAAAGTTTTGGTTTAATGCACGGCATATACATATAAACCAAATGCATGCTTTGTAGTCAAATAATGTGTTATTTTTAACTTTACAATAACATGCAACTACAAAAATATATAATATATTGTGTGCAAGTGATGCTTTTAAATTTGATAATACAGATATCGCTCTTCAAGCATCAATACTCTAACTAAAGTCGTCTCTGTTCATCATATGATGGATCTTCGATGAACTCATAATTAAATTAAAATTTTGTTTTGATATCATCGACAACCTTATATTTTATGGTATTGTTATAAACTACAAGATTGTCTAAATATTTAGATAGTTTTTTGTCACACTCTCTAGATTTTTTGATATAGAAATATCCAATTGATAGGGATAACCTATATGATTCATTATTTTTTCAGCCAACTTTGAACCATAAAATAATAATAAAAAGCCCGATGACCTAGGAATTTAAAAAAAATGTATTTATAAATTTTTATTGAAATCCCTAGTATTATCCAATCCTTGCCTATCTCCTTAAATAGTGGGTATTTCTTCTCGAACTAACAATATGGGCCTTGGTTTTTTTGCCGACTTTGTCGTTAAAATATCCCACTGTGCGTCCTTAAGTGTGTTATTTTTGGGCGTTGATATTCGGTTTGTATTTATTCGACCAAAATTTATCAATTAAAAATCAATGAAAATCACAAAACAATAATATTGACAGACTTATTATCCATGCGCAGTATTAATATAACAATTTATAAGGTGTGTCTAAATAATACTCTTAAAGATTACAGACGAGGTCGCCACTTTTAAACACATCACATGTATAGTCGCAGCCATTCAAATAAATCGTTTCAATTGATTTTATTTTATATATTAATAATAAACAATACACCATATTAATTTATTTATAAATAAATAATCTTAATAAATGTTAAGGAGCTGACATGAATTGTTATGTAAAAATTCTAACCGTTATATGATAGCGTGATAATTGGTGATAAGGTAATATTTTTGTTTTAAATAAAATCTGTCCGGTTTTTTGCCGGAGTATCCTGCGATTTTCAAATCTTCAATATCCGCACATCGTTATGAATTCTTCAGATATAACCGTTTTTTAAGATATATTTATTTTCAAGTACTTCACAAATTGTGAGAATTTCTCTCATCACGAGAGTAAAGCTCGGAAATTTTCTGACTTGTTCGTGTATTTTCGTTAGTTTGGTATAAGTCGTAATCAGCAGGTAAATGAAAAAAAACTGTGATAGAAAAATGGTGAAATTAGTTAAAATGAATTTAACTATCTATGTTTTAAAAGTTTCACTCCCAAACATCAATCAATAATGACAAACTTTAATTAGCTAGTGCATTAAACAATAAATTTATGTAAAAATTATGTAGAGGTTATGATTTAGAAAGTTAGAGAATATTTAACGCGCGAAATATTTGATACATGAGAAGAAAACGTGAGCAAATCTCTTTATCACACGACTTAAAATTACCGAACGATTGACGCGTGTGCTGACGGGATATAATCGAAGACTTCGGTTTTGAAGAATTTTGAAGTTTGTAACTGTGTTTTCCAGTGTTATCCATTAGACGGTTTGAATTTTAACATTAAAATACATGCCAGCTCCTTAAATACAATAATCAAGAAGTCTGATATTATAAAGTGTCCCCAAAGACTTTAAACAGCGGTATAACGTTGAGGACACTTCAATATGTCAGTTAAAGAATAGCATAATAACAATTTGCATATTCTTTTCTATCAGATACAAGTAGCAATAATTTTTCATTAATAAATAAAAAACGATGATACATGTTGCTATTCGTCGATTGGTAAGGTCATTTGGGCAATATTTTCAGTTATTTTGCGTAACAGAAGTTAATGATTATACCGAAATCTGTAAATATGAGAGCTGATCATAGTCAATTCTCTCTGATAATTATTATTTATTGTAAAACTTTTACTAAGCAAGATCTGCTATCCTTTTTTCCTTAAATTGTCCATTTGCAAGGTACATATTTTAAGGAAATATGCAAGGATTGGATAATTCTAGGGATTTCAATAAAAATTTATAAATACAGTTTTTGATTAGCAAAATTAGAAAAATGTTCATAGCCTTATTCGGACACCGAAAACATACCTCGAAAACTGAAGAGATGGCAACCCTAGAATAAAACAAGTGAAAACAAACAATTGACTGAGTTAATTGTTGAAATACCATGTATAGACAGTGTTGATTACTCTGTCACATTACACATACATGCATGTCACACTTATATAACTGATATTCCCATTTAATACTACAATTTGCGCAAAATATGTGCTCTCACGAGTAAACAGTGATGCTTACGAGAAAATGTTTCAAACAAAAGTTGTTTATTTTTGTATAACATTTTTTACATTTAAACTCTTGTTCTATCTCTAACAGTTTACAAGATGGGTCCTACGGACCCAAGACCCAATTGACGTATGTTGCTAATATACGAACTCGACCTCACTTTTTACGTCTTCAGCACGCTATAAATTTCAGCTTGATATCTCTTTTCGTTTTTTAGTTATCGTGGTGACAGACTTATATTAAATTTTTTTCATAGGATCAATATTTTTAAGCGTTACAAACTTGGGACTAAACTTAGTATACCTTGGTATATTTCATATACATGGTATAAAAATAGATAATTTCTTTCAAGTTGCAGACCAAATTCCGTTTCAGGTGATTCAATGCTCAGATGAATATTACAGCCGTCGGTAGGTAATCATCATAAAGCAATTATTAATACAGTTAAAATGTTTTCACACAAAATTATTTAACCTATGGCATTTATGACGACATGAAAATATTATTTTATTGAATATATATTTGTGATGAAAAAATATATTATTGAATTGAATTTACAAAAGACAACGTTATAAAATTCACAACGATAGTGAGTGAATTAGCACAACAGAAGGTATTAAAGATGATTAAATAATGATATTCGTTCGTTTGATGGCGTATTAAATACAGATCAATTGTTTAATAATGACACTGCATTTATATTGTGAATTATATATCATGCACAAATTATTTAATTCGGTATTAATTTCTTGAACACATTTAGCAGTTTGTTTGTTTGTTATGCACTTTTATCTCATTTTATTATTATTTTTATCTTTGTTTATTCTATTTATTTATTTATTTCGATGAATGTACAGTAAAATTTGTTTCAATATTTGACTTACTATGTGCCCAAAAAATAAGGTGATGTTGTATTTATTTTCAAAATTCTTTATTTATTCTTCCAAATCAATTTCATCCCCTTCAAAGTAATCCTCTCCCGATGCAATGCACTTATGCCAACGGATTTTCCAATCTTCGAAACACTGGTTCTAGTCACTTTCCGGGATTGCTTTCAGTTCTTCTTCGCTGCGACTTGAATCTCCTCTATCGTATCAAAACGGTGTCCCCGGAGCGGTCTTTTGAGCTGGCTGTTCAGCAAACGCCTTTTGTGACGTAATTTGTTTTTTTAACAATAATCTAATGTTTTCTTGCAAAAATATAACAAAAATAAAAAAAAGTAGGATTTGACCAAACCAATCAAATACTTTTTGAAAATGTTTTTTCAAAATAATATAATCCAATTGAAATCAGTTCATATCCCTTCGTTAGTTGAATATAATTAAACGAAATTCACTAATATCTACTGATTATCATTGGCTGATGGTTATCGAATCAAAGTCAGTGAATGAACAAATTTATCAATTTTTGTCATACCTGTAGCGCCCAAATTAGGGCTCAAATCCAAAATTGGTAAATGACTTTTTCCTTCGCCTTTATGAGCTTATTCTGTAGGCCGACGATCTGCAGTCAATAACAGAACACGTTGTATATAAGAAGGGCTCCACAAAGCCAAAAAATTTGACGTCAATTATTTTAAACATTTTCGAGAAAGTTTTGTTAAAAACAACTGTCTAACTTATTGAAAAATTGACTTTTAGATAAATTTCCAACGGTAATAAATTGTTTAATGTGTTCAGAATACACCATAATTCTCTCAAATATGTAAATTATTATTTTATACCTTAAAATAAATTATTTAGTGGGAGATGCTCGTTTTTGACACTATGACAACAATCTAGAAATGTAATAAATGTAATAAATGACAAAGAATTCTGATATCGAAGTTTTACTGCAATCATATAATTATGTATATAATCGTGTGATTATAATTACAATTTAAGAAGTATTATATATATACATATATTCCTAAATGAGAGGGCGTTTCATTTAAAAACGCCATCAAAACATATATAAATATTATTTTTATAAAAATATTTTTATATTTCGTTTCAATCAATGAAAAGCGGTATTTATGAAAAGATTACTTTTAATATTGCGATTTAAGGTTACTCGATTATTGAGACCATATTGAGACCTATGCCCTAGTGGTACCATGTATATATAAATAACTTTAGTCCCAAGTTTGCAACGATTAAAAATATTGATGCTACGAAAAAAATTTTGTTATAGGTGTTCATAGACTCACCTAATTAGTCCATTTCCGGTTGTCTGTCCGCCTGTCTGTCCGTAAGCACGATAACTCAAAAACGAAAAGAGATATCAAGCTGAAATTTTTATAGCGTGCCTAGGACTTAAAAAGTGAGGTCGAGTTCGTAAATGAGCAACATATATTAATTGAGTTTTGGGTCCGTAGGACCCATCTTGTAAACCGTTATAAATAGAACAAAAGTTTAGTGTAAAAAATGTTCTTTATCAACAAATAAACAACTTTTGTTTGAAACAGTTTTTTGTAAACATCACTGTTTATCCACGAGGGTGCTAATCAAGTGCAAATTTTATAGTGTGTAATAATATGGGATTATCAGTTATGTATGTGTGACATGCATGTATGTGTAATGTAACAGAGTAATCAACACTGTCTATACATGATATTTTAACAATTATCTTAGTCAATTGTTTGTTTTCACTTGTTTCATATATTATTTAAATTATTCCGACATCTTATTTTATGATAGTGATCGAATAACCTTAAATTATTCAGCACCATTAACTGAAGCTGAACAATTTAACATACAGAGATGTTTATTTCAATATTTGAAATGTTGTTTTATTCTTTTTTAATAATTACAGGTGCGATCATAATTATTTTATTTTGTGTTAAATGCGTTTTTTTTTCTTTTTTTTTGCGTAATCGGTAGTTAAAAATTTATAATCATTGATTTTATTTTTTATGTTATTTTTTATTTATATTTTTTATAAGGAATTAATTATTTATTTTATTATGGCCTTGTGTGGATAAACTCATTACTTAATTCATGATAGTTTTTAAAGAGAATGAGTTAGCTGAAAATATTTGAATTTTGTTTAATTTAATATGAATTATTGATTAAAATTAATCTTTTTTGACAAGAATTTGGGACATTCGTTGTTTTTTTTTCTTATTAAGGCATGGGCGTCGCCAAAGGGGGGCAAATAGGGACATCTGCCCCCTCTTTAGATTCAAAAAAAATATTTCAAAGCACCCGCGAATTGTTAAACAAAAAATTTTGTCCCAAGAGTTGACCCATTTGTAACATCCATTTTATTTATTGCTATTATAAAAATGTTAAATTAAACAAATTAAAGTGCGCGATAAAAAAAGAATACGCCCTTATTGGCACGATTCCAATGCTTCGAATCTGGCGTTGGAATACAACTAGCGAATACCGAAGTTTCACGATACAAGGCCAGAGATGATACAAAGTACTCAAAGACTCTTTATCAACATTTTTAGCAAGCCAGTGAGTGAAATTAGACTCATTAGAGCCTAAATGACCGAGCGGTCTAAGGCATTAGACTCTGACTGGTCGTCTATTTAGACTTAGGTTGCAGGTTCGAATACAGGCAGCGGCAGTGTGAACAATTTAATAAAAAATAATAATGAGGGCGGTAGAATTGATCACATTGTCGTCGCTTGGATAAGAACGAAGTAACCGAATCCACCCACATCAAATTGTAATTGTAAACATGTATGAAGTTAAATAAATAAAGATTAATAAATAATGATGTGGGGGGCCTTTGTTATAGTCGCATATGTCAGAGAAACGGAGGTTAAACCCCATTATTATTATTATTAAATTAGACTCATGTCAAATGACCGTAGATCCCTTAAAAATGAAACAGCTCTTTGTTGCATAGGTTTTTTAACATGTAATGAAATGTATGAATTATAATTTCTATAAAATAATAAAAGCTAATCAATTTGAATACAAAATAAAATATATTCTATAAATTTAGGTGTAATGACACTTGGATGAAAAAAGAAATATTAGAAACACCTTTAATAATAATAAGAGATATTTACTATTGATACATTTTATAAAAGTATGACTATAATTATAGTGTAACGAGACAAAAACCCCGTTGAAAAATCGATCATACAAACTTTATATTGACGAATATTGAAAATTTTATTGTATTATTAATGATTTGATTTAAAGCACGAATTTTATATTTTGTGGTCACAAACATTTAAAGCTGTGTTAAAAGTTCATAAATTTTTTTTTAAAACACCAACAATCGAACATGGATAAGCGAAAGTTCAATTGATTGGAATTTCTTTTTCGCTTATTGAGGTTTCTCAATAAATAAGGTTATTGCTTAGGCCACCTTCACACTATCGCGAAGTTGAGCGCGAAGTTGAGAATGTTGAGATGACACTTGTGACGTCTTGCCTGTCCTCGCTTCGCCTTATCCGATAAGTACTTGTTTAGGGTTTCTGTTCTAGAATTCTTGAGGTGAGATTTCTCAAGAAATTTGTCTTTAGTCGAGACGGTAAAAAAACCTTAACACCTCGAGAACTCGAGAAATCAATTGGATGTGCTAGGTAACTGAAACATGCGTATAACATTGAGCAACAAAGCCTACTCTTCCAAAAATGTACAAAGCTGTCATGGCTCTCGAGCCAACATCGAAGGAGAATGAGCGTGCTTTCTCGTTATCGGGAAACATTGTCGAGAAATCCTGTTCGAGAATTCTTTTCTTCCTTATCCAGGCTTCAATCGCCCAGGTTGCTCAGTATATGTTTCATTGCTAAATGTTGATTGATTCCTGATTGATATCCTGGACTTTTTGGGATCTGAAAGAACATAAGACTGGGAATATTGAAGACAATTAATATTTAGACGTATAAATGTGTGGCTATTTTAAGTATAATAAGTTTGTGTATTTGTATAGGTAGTGTTTGGTGCTGTTTATTATAAATGTTTTATGATTCAGCCTTGATTCAGTTTTTTCAGTTGACACACGATGAACAAACAATATATGGATTTGATTTGAAAGTAATTTTAATTATGTATAAAATATACTTACTTACTTATACTTAAGATAATTAAACGATTTTGTTCATTAAACAAATCAATATTATATATCAAAACACTACAGAACATACCAAATAATATTTAGGTTATGTAACACAAATTTTTTATCTTAAAATCTATTTATAGTTCGGATAGAGCTCTAGCGGACTATGGTCCCTTTTATCAAACAGATGCTTAAGTACAAAACTTAATTTAAAAAGAAAAGGAGTGTAATAATACTTGGTTTTTAAGGTTAGTTTTATAATAATATAAATAGCTAAATAGAGTTTTTTTGTAGTAATTTTGCATCTAGACACTCTCCCACTATGATAAAACACATCCTCTGTTTAAGTAGTGTTTTATTGGATGAATTTGATTTTGGGGAATGTATTTTTTATTAATTGATTATAGTAAGAGTAGGATAATTATCTCGTAAATTATTCTTAAGATCCAAATTTGGTAGAGAACATTTTCTTCTTATTTTTCTTAGCTTATTTAGGATGAGAAAGTTCTGCACTCAATAATAAAACAGCCTGTATATTTAATTAAACTATTTTCGTTTGCTAATTTAAAAAAATCTGTTCAAAGAGGTTATAAATCTGTACAGTTGCTGACAATTTGCGGATGGCATCTATGGTTGAGGGCCGTAGGTTCTTCGCTTTCTCAAATGACTGAGGAAAAAACTAAGTGTATGGTTGTTCCGAATCGGTTTCAAAACAAGTTGTTCCGAATTGGCCAAAAATATAGTTCACTCGGATTATTTAAGCTACTTCACTATAGTCAAGTGTATAAAACATACTCTTGTATTCATGCGATATTTGTCTCAATAGTGTACAATACTAAGACATTGTATCTATTCATATACTCAATAATCACCCAACCGTAAATTTATAAGTTTTTTGTTTTTTATCTTTTCAACAAAACTGGCAAGAATCGTTTTTTTTGGTACCAAAAAATTCTCATTTGCAAAGAACTTTCCAAAAGAGAAACGAAAACGCCCGACAAAAAAAATGTTCGTAAAACATTGTTGTGACGTAATTAAATAGTGTACACTGTATACAATTATTATTTAACATTATGACGTTACACGATATTTTACGAACATTTTTTTTGTCGGGCGTTTTAGTTTCTCTTTTGAAAAGTTCTTTTAAAACTGCCTGTAACTTTAAAATTATCATTAAAAATAAAAAAATAAAAAAAGCTTTGTTATAAAACTTATATTGAACTGTTTTAAGCTAGGTTAGGTTATAATGGCTGTCCACGAAGGACACACTTAGTGTATAGAGCCCATTGTGATGCCAAATATGTGTTTTACCACTTTTCTGTTGATAATTTCATTATCAGCTCCTCAATTTCAGAGGCTGAGTGAACCTCCTTGCACCATATACCATGCACTACACCAGCTCATCACAACTATTAATTAAATTAATTTTGTTGCGACGGCGGGAATCGAACCCGCTATCCTAAGCTTAAAGCGGACGGAGTTGGTTACGCCTTACTCAACTGAGCTAATAAGGCGACTTGAACTGTCTTAATATATTAAATTTTGTATTTAATAGAACTATTCTATCAGTTAGCTGGGATAAATACTAATACCAATTTTGGATGTTTTTGAACAGAAATTCTGGTATTATTATTCAAAAATTACGTAACATTTTCAGTTATAAATAAAACCGATACAAATTTAATTACAATATAAACATTATAAACTCATAAAAAAAAAAAGAAATTCATATAAAATATCCATTTATATATTCAGAGAAATAACCATATACAATTTTAAAATATTACGCATGTGCAACGAAAAAAACAAAAACAAATTGATTTAGGAAAGTGTCATTTGATTATGTGTGTATAAATGAATATAAATAATTCTCTTGAATGTTCTCTTGGAAACCCGTGTGGAGAACCTTTATAGGAACGTATCCGGAAATACTGTAACACTTTTAGTTTTCAGTATCTTAAGTTCCCAAAACTGTCGCCAAAATAGTGCATGGTATAAGTATGAAGGAGGTGCACTCAGCTTCTGAAATTGAGAAGCTGATAAATGAATCTGAACGAAATATGAGATTTTGAAAGTGAACCATCTTAGGCGCAGATACCTTAGTTTTATTTTCATTCATAATTTGAAAATCATGTTCTGTGACATGTTTCGATCATCATTCAAATGTTCAAATGTGAATGCATTAAGGTAGTACTATCGGTAATAGACTTTGCATTCAGAATTTAATGAAACTTGGCATAGTTGTCCATTATTATATCATAATTGACCAGTTAAATTTTTAGGAACGTTCAGAGAACTGAAAATCTGAACGTCCAGTTTTGTGAAATAAAATAAAATCTTACATTTCCCATAAGGATCAATGTTAAAATATCTTTAAAATATCTTTTTTTCAGTTGCCTAAAGGCCCCTAAAAATTTAACTGGTTAATTATGATATAATAATGGACAACTATGCCAAGTTTCATTAAATTCTGAATGCAAAGTCTATTACCGATAGTACTACCTTAAGGTTGAATAAAATGAACTACTTTATTCAACGAGTTTTCCCGTTGCCTCTTATACATATAATTTTTTTATACATATAATTTATTTTTTTTTTTAAATCAATATTTTTTTTTATATTCAAAATAATTGGACCATTTAAAATTTAATTTATCCGATTGAACAGATTTTGATTTTTTATTAATTATGAACATTTCTTTTTTAATTGACAAGTGAAGTCTTACAGATACATATTACACAAACATGATAAAAAAAAAAACCTATACATCTTTTGTAGTGGTGTTTGTGTCATTTATATTTTAATTAGTTGCTAAAAAAATCAGGTGTTTTACCCAAACGAATAAAAAAAAGTGTATATACAGAGTGTTCTATAGTTGACTGCAGAACTTTCGCTTCCTGAATAAGCTGAGAAAAAAAAAACGAAAATGTTCTTTACCAATTTTGGATCTGAGGCCTAATTTTTGACATAGTTAACCTACTATTATATTAATAAATTAAATTCATCAAAATACAAACATCAAAATAAAATTCACCCATAAAAAGCCATAACCCATCAAAAAGTTTTATTACACTCCCTCTCTTTGTAAATTAAATTTTGTACGCAACTTATCGTGCACATATCCCATACCTTAAGGATGTATGAGCATGACAACAATGTTTGATTTAAAGGCTCAAAATTTGTTTGTAGGTAGTCTTTTACTCAAAGAATATGTGGTTAAAATGTCAGCTTAGGTATCCGTGCAAATTTTTAAGAAAAAAGTCATTAAAAATCGATATAAAATACATTGGCTCTTATGGAGGAATCTCAAAAAACGACATATTTTGGAAGTTTTTGATAATTTTCATTTGGAATGAATGAAAACAAATTTAAAAAAAAACTTTTTAATAGAAAGTAAACATATTAGCAATGAATTAGAAAAGAAAAAAACTAAGTGTCACCGTCCATATAAGGGATGTAAGAGCAGGGTAGATTAAGGGTTGAAATTATTTTTATCTTATTTTCAACTTTGATGATGAATTTTGTTATAACTTCATGAATGTAGACGAAAAATAAGAATAAAATTTTTCGATATGTGTCTTGGTTTTCGAAATATCGAAAGCTAAATAATTAAACAAAATTTTTAATTTTCGATATTTTGAAAATTAAGCCAGATATCGAAAAATTTTATTCCTTCTTTTCGTCTTATATCGTCAAGTAATAATATAAATTTATCATCAAAATTGAAAATATCTATTTTTAAATTTGTGCCCCCACTACCATGCTCATACATCCTTAAGCATGTAGTTGATCGAAATGGACCGTGCACTCACGGAAAAATCACACTATAAATATTGTGTTCAAGTTGTAAGATGATACAATGTATAAAATTTGGTTTTAGAGTTTTCTTTTTGTAGTAATTTTGCAGTTAGGTTACTCCTTCACACTATGATAAAACACATTCTCTGTTTAAGTATTGTTTTATTGGATGAATTGTATTTTGATCCATATATTTTTTATTAATTTATTAATATAAGAGTAGGTTAATTATCTCGTAAATAAGGTCTCAGATCCAAATTTGGTTAAAATACATTTTCTTTTTTTTTTCTAAGCTTATTCAGGAAGCGAAAGTTCTGCAGACAATTATAGAACATCCTATATACTACAGTAAATAAGCCGGAAAATACCATCAAATGTGGAAAAGTGGTGGAACAGCTCCGATTTCAAAAATTTTTTGTATACGTGTTCCTTAGACCTCTAGGAACATTCAGCCGCACTAACCTTGGCATTGGAAAAAAAACTGAGAAAGTTAGGGTAGTTTTCCCATCCCCAAATAGTAACAGTGAAAACAAATCAATATTTCACCTAAAAAATCGTCTTCCGAGGGTTTTCGAGGTCACTGATCATGAATTCAAGGTTTAAAAACAACTGAAAATGGTTGCAACCCCATTAAAACTACCCCTAGAAGTGTCAATATTTAAAAAATTTTGAAAATTTTGAATTTGACCTCAGAAATTGTCTTTCTGCGGTTTTTGAAGTCGTTGATAAAGAATTTGAGGGTAAGAAGCAACTGAATGTAGTTCCAAGCCACCCCTAAAAGCCACCCCTAGAAGAAACAAAGATAAAATTTTAAATTTTTAATCGAATATCGTCTTTCGGGGGGTTTTTGGCATCGCTGATCACGAATTCAAGGTCAAAAAGTAACTTGGATGGTTGCAACCCTAATAAAACTACCCCTAGAAGTGTAAATGATTAAAAAATTTTGAAAACTTTGAATTTTATTTTAGAAATTGTCTTTCTGTGGTTTTTGAAGTCGTTGATAATGAATCTGATGGCAAGAAGCAACTGAATGTAGTTCCAAGCCACACCTAGAAGTAACAGAGTAAATATTTAAAATTTTTCCTCGAATGTCGTCTTTCGGGGGGTTTTTGGCGTCGCTGATCACGAATCCAAAGTCAAAAAGTAACTTGGATGGTTGCAACCCCATAAAACTACCCGTTGAAGTGTCAATGATAAACAAGTTTAGAAAATTCTGAATTTCACCTCAGAAATGGCCTCTTTGTGGTTTTCGTAGTCGCTGATCATGAATTTGAGTCAAAAAGCTACCGAATGTCGCTCCATCCCCATTAAAACCACCCCTATAAGTGAAAGAAAAAAAATTGGATTCGTAATCAGCGCCCCCAAAATTACCCGAAAGTCGATATTCGAGGAGAGAATTCAAATTTAAAATTTTATCTCTGTCACTTCTAGGGGAGGTTTTAATAAGGATGCTGTGACATTCAGTTACTTTTTGACCTCAAATTCATGATCAGCGACTCTTAAAACCGCAGAGAGGCAATTTCTGTGGTGAAATTCAGTATTTTCAAAATTTATTTATCATTGACATTTCTAGGGGTAGTTTTAATGGGGTTGCAACCATCCAAGTTACTTTTTGACCTTGGATTCGCGATCAGCGGCCCCAAAAACCCCCCGAAAGACGATATTCGAGGAACAATTTTAAATTTTTTCTCTGTCACTTCTAGGGGTGGCCTTTAGGGGTGGCTTGGGGCTACATTCAGTTGCTTCTTGCCCTCAAATTCATTATCAATGACTTCTAAAACCAGAGAGAGACAATTTCTGAGGTGAAATTCAGAATTTTCAATTTTTTTTTATCATTGACACTTCTAAGGGTACTTTTGATGGGGTTGAAACAATCCTCAATTGCTTTTTGACCTTAAATTTTTGAACACCTTACCTAAAAACTCCACGAGACACGATTTCTGAGGCAAAATTTTGAATTTAATAAAGTTTTTGTCTCTATCACTTTAAGGGTAATTTTAATGGGGTTGAAACCATATTCAGTTGCTTTTTAACCTTGAATTCATGATCAACGACCTCAAAAACCCTCGGAAGACGATTTTTGAGTTAAAATATTGATTTGTTTTCACTGCTACTATTTAGAGAGTTTTGGGGATCGGAAAACTACCCTAACTTTCTCAGTTTTTTTTCCAATGCCAAGGTTAGTGCGGCTGAATGTTCCTAGAGGTCTAAGGAATACGTACACAAAAAATTTTTGAAATCGGAGCTGTTCCACCACTTTTCCACATTTTCCGGCTTATTTATTGCACTAATATACATAAATTGAATTTCTATTAATAGATAAAATTTTTACCTGTTATGAACACACCCAATAAAAAAAAATTGAAACTATAAAAACTAAATAAATCATTTAGCTGTAATACTCAACATTGCTTGGGTAAGTTTCTAGAGTTGCTACCTCTTCAGATTTGATTGGAAGATTCCAGAAATCGTGTAGTTTTTCCAAATTCTCGATATCAACATGAATCTTCCAGAATTAATAAATATATTTTTTGGATTATTTGTTTCATATTCAGTAAAATTCAATAGTTTTGGGCAGCTTTTATTTTTAATTATTTAAATTTTAAAATGGAAACTATGGAAAAACACAATAATATTATTCGTTGATATAAGTAGATTAGTTTCACTATCTCTCGACTTCCCGAAAATTACAAGCAATCCGCCATATTTTCAAAATGACTTAAGTTGTTGGAATAATTACTTGAAATTGCACTTTGAATAACACTTTCACTAATAATAATAATGGGGTTTAACCTCCGTTTCTCTGACATATACGCCTATAATAGAGGCCACCCACATCAATATTTGTTAATCTTTATTTATTTAATTACAAACATATTTACAATTACATTTTGATGTGGGTGGAGTTGGATACTTCGTTCTTATCCAAGCGACACAATGTGATCAATTCTGCACTCCCATTAATTATAAATATTCATACTGCCGCTGCCTGGATTCGAACCCGCAACCTAAGTCTAAATGGCCAAACAGTCCGAAGCAAACGCCTTAGACCGCTCGGCCATTTAGGCTCTGAATATTAGGCGAGTTTTTAACGGTTCTACCTATACCGCTTTTGCCTGAGAAACATCAGCCTAACTTAACACTTTCACTAATACATGAAAAAGAATTTTAAAATGAAAAAAATTTGTTAACTTACAATAAAAATTTAACTCTATTTTGAATTTTTTACAAGAAAATTTATAAATTTGTTGTCAGTGTCAGGAGTACAAAAGTTAATTAATTATCTATCCGAGTTAATCTAAAATCATATAATTAATTAGTTTCGATTATAAAGTTTATAAACTCAGATATTTCCATTAAAATTTTTTTTCATTAAAAATTATAACAAAATCCGTGCAAATTTTATTAGTAATCTTTTCATTCTATAAATATTTATTTGATGATTTAATATCTAAAAAAAAAGTTACGAAACACTCGTGTTACTTCCATATAATACTTACAGCTAAACTTACTCTTTTCGTTTCAAATTCGTGTAACCGCTAGATAAAACAATATAAGAGACCAGTTTATTTTTTTTTCAGATAATTTTTGATCAGTTTCAATTTCGAAAAAGATCTTTCTTGATCTTTGTGACACGATTAGTTAAATCATTCCTAAGAGTAATTAGATAAGATTCTGAACGACAACAATTGGTGATGTAATTGATTTGAAACGTTTTCTAAATATTCAGTATAAATATCTTCTCCAGTGGTAAATAGATCATCGTCAGTCGATTGAGACAGAAAACTAGAAGAAACAACTCGAAAAACAGGCACGATTTCTCTGAGGCTTCCACTGCATTCTCGTAACTGCGTAATTACAATACCGAAAGTTTTATAAAAAGAAATTTATTCTGAAAAAATTCTGTTCATTTTCAATCAGGAAATTGTCACTTTTTTCATCAAACTGTTTATTAGGACGATCCTTTCTTTTGACAGTAAATTCTGTCTAAATTCAGACTGCCAAAATCTTTACACAAATATATACATGTGAACATAGACTCCGTTTAATATTTTTTTCTGAATTGTGCAATTCTTTCAATCTAAGTAATAAATAGATATTTAAAATTCTGCTTTCAACCAGAAAAGAAGTCATAAGAAATTCGATAATTAATTTCATTAATTTATAAATAAACAAGTGAAGACAAACAATTGACTGAGTTAATTTTTGAAATACCATGTAAAGACAGTGTTGATGACGCAATCGTTTGTTTTTTATGTCATATAAGTAATTATAGATAGTCACTCTTAGATAGCCACACATTCATAACTTATATTCCCATTTAATACAAACTATAAACATTTTCTACATTTAAATTTTTGTTCTATCTCTATCGGTTTACAAGTTGAGTCCTACGGACTTAAGACCCTACTGCTAATTTACGTCCTGAGCACGCTATAAAAATTTCAGGTTGATATCTGATCAGACAGACGGACGGACAACCGCAAATGGACTAATTAGGTGATTTTATGAACAGCTATACCAAAATTTTGTTGATAACATCAATATTTTTGAGTGTTACAAACTTGGGTCTAAACTTAATATTCTATGATATATTTCATATATTTCAGTTTGAGTTGTAAAAATTTTACAAGGTCTTAAAACAACGAAATATCTCCATCAAATCTAAATACACATGCATGCATGTATACACATGTGACAGTATAAATACTGATCTGTTACAAATATTGTGTAGGCGTTTAGAAATATGTAAAAAATTGTTATGTATCTGAAAACCAAAAGGTGTTTAGTGTTAGGTTAGAAATAAAAAAATATATAATACTAAGCGACAAAAAATATTTATTAATATCTAATATTTTTTAATACGACAATTTTTTACTTAAGGATGTATGATCTGGGTTCTAGTTATTTCAGGTAAAAGTGAAATTTTTTATTTTTATATCACCGACATACAATTAATTTCGATCTAAGCCAACGATGTGTAGCGCTTTTTTTAGAGAAAAGAACAATTCTTCCAATGGTAATATCACTTTTCGTGTAAAATAATTTTCGCAATATGCATTCACTTTTTAAGATTATAAAAAAAGAAAAAATTTGCACAAAACGCTAGAAGATGATAACAACTTTTGATCTACATTTTAAAAAGTTGATAGGGTATGTTTTAGGGTAAATGATTAACAAGATGGAATAAGTTTTCACTTAAAGTATTTCGGCTGTTTGAGCAAGTACAGTGTATGTTCAGTTTTTTTGCAGTAAATTAGTGTTCAAAGTTCCTTGATCACCATAAATACAGTTTTGGAGCCTCTTTGGGGGCAAAATTGTAAATAATTTCATTTCAAAATTGTGATTTTTAACACAGTACCTTATTGAAGAACTCACAATAATGTTAATTGTACAAAATTAATCGATGGATGAGCTTCAAAAAAATTTTCATCATGAAGCAAAATTAATCCTAGATTCTGTTTATCCAAAAAAAAAACTACGGCGCTTTCCAAAAAGAAAACATAAAAAACTTTGGTGGTTGACGTTTAAACGTCTAAAACTAGTCAAATTGTCGTATAAACTTTATATTTTACGATATTTTTAAAGCATTTACGTAATACAAATATTATTTTTATTCATAACTTAGATTTAAATTCAATAAATATAAATTAGTTGCTTACTTGACTAGTCATGTGACGGCCGAACTACTTTAAACGATAATCGATATGGCAAAAGTACCTTAATGCCATAGAAAGTATTTCTGCAAAAATTACTAATGATAAAAAAAACCTTGAAACAGAGAAAAATATTTGTAAAATAAGACTTCAACGTTTGTTTAGAACGCAAACCCAAATTTTTATTAAATAATTACTACAGTGTTAGCAAAAACATTTTCATGCGTGCATAGGGTAAAAACAGCAAAATAAAAGTAGATTTTCCACTTACAATCCCCTTTAAGGTATGCTTTCAATACTTATACGTATACTATCGCGTGAGATATACTACTGTGACCACAAAATAAAGTGACATTGTATTTATTTTGAAAATACTTTATTCATTCTTCCAAATTAATTTCATTACCTTTGAAGTAATGCCCTTCCGATGCAAAACACTTATGCCAACGGATTTTCCATCTTCGAGACCCTGGTTGTAGTCACCTACTAGGATTGCCTTCAGTTCCGTCTTCGCTGAGACTTGAATCTCCTCTATCGTATCAAAACGGTGTCTCCGGAGCGGTCTTTTGAGCTTGCTGAACAGCCAGAAATTGAACGGCACCAGGTGAATACGGTGATTGCGGAACGATATGGGTTGAGTTTTTGACGAAATGATCACGAATTATGAGTGCAGTATGGGATGGTGCATTATCGTGGTGTAAAAACCATGAATTGTTTTTCCACAATTCCGGCCTTTTAAGGCGGATAGCGTTACGCAAACGACGCACAACGTTCAAATAATATTCCTTGTTGACTGTTTGGAAGGAATTCATAATGCACAACAAACGCGCGGAGTTTAAATTCAAATGTCACCTTATTTTTTGAACACAGTATTATACGATCAAGATCAGATTATTTTTCGCGCAGGTATTTGATGTTTTTTAAACTTTTTTGGTGAGTGTACAATCATTATACATCCTTAATGGTAATACTATCTTAAGACAATTTTATACTTAACGGTGGATTCTTAACTTGACTTTAAGTAATTATTGTTTATATATGAGTGGGAGTTTTTAATAATTTTCTAAGGTCACAAACTTATTATATTTTATTTTGCTTATAATAAATAAATTAAATACTGTATCTTACATATGTTTTTATTTATAAATTTATGGAGAGATATTCAAATGTAATTTTTTATACAAAAAAATACAAAAAAAGATTTTTTAAATATACTTAAAAATTAATTTTTTCCCATAATTTAATATGTGCAGTAAAACATTAAGTAATATATTATATTTCAAGGTATTTCGTTAATTCAATAACAAAAGGATATCAGTTTATCAAATTTTTAAGTTGAACAAGTGAAAACAAACAATTGACTGTGTTATTTGTTGAAATATCATGTATAGACAGTGTTGATTACTCTGTCACATTACACATACATACATGTCACGCATACATAACTGATATTCCCATGTAATACATACAATACAATTCACGCCCTCACGGGTAAACAGCGATGTTTACGAAAAAATGTTTCAAACAAAAGGTGTTTATTTTTTTATAAAGAATATTTTTTACATTTAATTTTTTGTTTTATCTCTAACGGTTTACAAGATGGGTCCTGCGAACCCAAGAACCAATTGACCTATGTTGCTCACTTACAAACTCAACCTTACTGTTTACGTCCTAAGCTCTCTATAAAAATTTCAACTTGATATCTATTTTTGTTTTTGAGTTATCGTGTTGACAGACAGACGAGCAGACAACCGAAAACGACCTAATTAGGTAATTTTATGAACAACTATACCAAAATTTTGTTGGTAGCATCAATATTTTCAAGCGGTACAAACTTGGGTCTAAACTTAATATATCTTGTATATATTTCATATACATGGTGTAAAAATAATTTTTTAAAACTTTATATTTTCGATAAAAGAAATTTTTCTGTCTGAAATAAAGAAACTTTATTTCAAATTCTTAGAATTTTCATTAACTACACAGGTATGTAAAAAAGATTTCTTCCCAGCTACGTGAGATATTTTTGGTAAATTATATGTTTACTAGGAAGCTGAATTCCGAAGTTCTTGCAAAAATCGGAAATTCTCTATTATAGGCCTATAAAATAAAATTTTTTCGAAGTTCAATTAATTTTCACCAAACTGGAAATCTTTTTAATACCTTCATTTCGTCTTAAATAGGTTTAATTTGAGTTGAGGGTTAAATTCTGCGTCGAATGAGCATCTATAACTTCAAATTTGGTTCAGTGGTACAACGAAATTAAAAGTTAGAAACCGGGAACATTTTTTCATTTAATTGCAACATGAATTCCATAACACATATTTTTGAAACAAATTATGCCTTTTGAAAAACCCATAGAATAAAAGTTATAGAGGATAAAATTTTACGTTATATAGACACCTCATAAGTTTGACTGCTATGTGTGTGCCTGTCTGTTTGTGGCACCGTAGCGCCTAAACGGATGAACCGATTTTAATTTTTTTAGTTTCATTTGAAAGGTAATTTGACGCAGAATGTTTCATGTGCGAACTTAGAGTTTTGTACCCGAATAAAAAAAAAAAGTTTGGAAAAGACATGACATATAATTTTAACATATAAATAATTACTATGGAAATGAATAGTCAAATAAACCTGGCTCAATTCATTTCGAAAAGTGAAATGGTAAAATAATTAGGTAATTCAAAAGAACAAAGTCAACTCAAATATTTCAATTTTAATTAAAATATTTCCAAAAATTTGTCCCAAAAAATGATAACTCTCTTCCACATTAGGAACAAGGCTATCTTAGGCGCAGATACCTTATAGAAATTTGTTATGTCATACGAAATCAACAGATCGGTTTTACAGAATCGGATGTGGATATTAACCAAATCAATTAGCATTAGAGTCTAATTTTAACAACTTAAAACGTTGTTGGTAAGAATTACATAACATGGCGCCAATTTTTCATAACAAATAAAACGTGGTCAAGTCAATAACCTCAAAAAAATAAAAATGACTTGAAGAAAAATTGCATCTAATCTGGTTATGCGTTGTAATGTTATTTGGTAAAGTGGACTTGCCTGTTTTTGATTCATGAAGACCTGATTATATTATAACTGATCAACAAAGATCACAATTTCTGGTTTTTTATTTTTATTTTTTTTTAAATTACCACATGGTTTTCAGAAACTTGTTTAACAATTATATTTGTAGTCGCGGCACATAGACATGTTGGAGCCTTATTTTTATATTTTATGAAAATAAATTGTTTAGTTGAAATAACTGTTAGATATAACCTATATTCTGAGACATTTTTGTATGTAGCCTGGATCTATGGAAGTAATTTGTGTTTATTATATCCGGCTTAACATTTATTGTAGATTTTGAAAATTTATGAAGTTTAATTATAGAAATTTCACTTTTTGTTCATGTTAATTTCAAACAGTCTACGGATGAAAAATAATTGATCTGTCAATACCGTACAAAGCAATAGCGTCGCCAGGTTATGGCAAATAGAGGGGCAAGTTGATTTATGCAGAATAAATTTGTTTTAAGTTCAAAAGTCCATTTGGTCTTGGATCCGTAGGACCCATCTTGTAAACCATAAGAGATAGAATAAAAGTGTCAGTGTAAAAAATGTTTCTTTTAAAAAAATTAAACTTTTGTTTGAAACATTTTTGATAAATAACTTTGTTTTCTTTTGAGGGTACAAATAAGGGTAAAAATTTACTTTCCCTTTTCTCGAAAAATATCAAAGATGATAAGTTGAAAATTTGTAGGTAGCTTCATTGATTCTAATTTCATACCAAGCCCATTCGATAATATTAAGAGGGTTAAAGGGGTCGATTTTTGGGAGAAAATTGTTTGTTTAAAAATTCTGGGGGTGATTTTACCCATTTTTGTGAGTCTTTAGAGGGGTACATCTGCCCCTATCTGTCCCTCTTTGGTGTCTTACATGACATAAAACGTTTGTGTAATCAACACTGCCTGTGCATGATATTTCAACAATTAATTATTTTCACTTCTTTTTACAACTTTATGTTGTTGAAAAATTCTGGTACGAACTTTTTAGACAAAAATACAAAGTTGGCACTTCTGGAATATCTTCTGAAATAATCATCGCACTGAAATTTGTCTTTTATATTTCGAAAAGTTATATCACTGTTTAATCGGTAGTGTATTTAAACAATTAGTTCAGTCAATTGTTTATTTTCACTTGTTTGTATAAAAATTGAACTTTCGTGTGTTCTTAATCCGTTCCGAATTATGAATTTCAAGACAAAAAGTTCACATGATTCAATTTTAAAAGAAAATGAAGTGTCAACGTCATATTTTCAAATAAACAGGCATATTATTTCAAATAAAATTCCATTTTCCTTCAACTAAACAAACAAATTTTCTTAGGTTGGGTTAGGTTATATTAGTTGTCCACGAAGGACACATTTAGACTATAGAGACTATTGTGATACCATATTATTTTTGTACCACCTTTCCTCTGATAATTTCATTTATCAGATTCTCAAATTCAGAGGCTGAGTACACCTCCTTCATGCATATACCATGCACTGCACCAGCTCATCACAACTAGTAATTAAATTAATTTTCTTGCGACGGCGGGAATCGAACCCGCTACTCTATGCATACAGCGGACGGAATTGGTTACGCCTAAACTAACTGAGCTAATAGGGCAACAACAAATTTTCGTTCATTTGTTTGAAATTTTGTCCAAGAGTGTTCATATTAAGAAAATCATAAACCTTCGATAAAACCTTTCGAAAATCATAAACCTTTCTCATGGCGCTTGAAAGGTGTTGAAATTTCTTTGACGAATGTTCAAAACAGTATTTTTAGAACAATCTTATAATTAATCTATTTTAAAAAAAATATATTAAAATTGCTTAATTAAAAATAAAAATAATAATACATATCGATATTAATCTGACAAAATTAAAATATTTCAATAACACTATTTTAACTTTGAAGTTTGTGTGTTTAAAAATTTTAGATAGCTATTATAAGATTAAAATTTGTTAAGATATGTGACAAAAATATCTAAAAATTTTTCAAAGTGACCAACAGTGTGAATATTTATGACTGAAATCACATTTTATCATAACAATTTATCAAAATTATATTTTTTGACGTAGAGAAAGTTTATTTTAAGTATTTATATTTAAAATACACAGGTATAACTAAATCACAAAAATTTTTAATTGGTTATTCTTATATTATAATAATTTTAATCTGTGAATATAATAAACGTTTAATGTTTATTTCATGCAGAATGGAAATTATTCTAAAATTTTAATGGGCTAATTTTATTATATGTCAAGGACTTTCCATAAAAACTAATTTGCATCATTTTTGTCGAGAAACCGAATATTTTAAAATGGAAACATATATACAGGGCGTTCTGTTATTAACTGCAGATCGTGGGCCTACAGAATAAGCTCATAAAGACGAAGGAAAAAGCCGAAACTAGATTTAATAGCGGAAATCGAATCTTTTATCGGTCACAAATAAATATATATTGCAAACTTGAACATAATTGTTAATACAGTGCAACCTTAATATAACGAACCTCAATATAACGAATTCCTCGATTTAACAAATTTTTCGCAATCCCCTTGAATTGTCCATAAGAGTCAATATAAAATATACCTCTACATTACGAATTTTTTTTGCGAACAGTCTCTTTATAACGAATTTTCAACTATAATAAAAAATTTAAATACCTCTAAATAACGAAATTCGTCAATTCAAAACCTTTATATAACGTATAAAGTCCCACCAATATATGACAGTTAGTATGCTCCATAGTATGTAATTCATGTCGCGAGAGGTTCCGACACTTTTTTCCTCTTTATAACGAATTTTAGACCAACTTAACCTTAATATTACAAACCTCAGTTTAATGAATTACTTGATATAACGAATATTTACTGGTTCCTTTCAGATTTGTTATATCGAGGTTGCACTGTATATCTTTTCGTTTTTGAGTTATTGTGTTAATGAACAAACAAACAGAAATGGACAAATTAAGTTAAATTTACGAATACATATACCAAAATTTTGTTTCTAGCATCAATATATTTAAGCGATACAAGCTTGGGACTAAACTTAATATTCTTTGATATTCATATCTAGGGTATAAAAACTAAATAAAATCATTTAAAAAAATAAGTTTTTAGGAGAAGGGCTCGCATAAGATGAAAAGCGAAAGAAAGAAATAGCAGAAAGTTAAATTTTTAGGTAAACGATTTCGACCAGTATAAATCCGGATTCCAGTGTCTGTGAAACCCCAAAATTTAACTCTAGATCCACGCCTGTTTTCAGATAAATTTATGGTTAAATAAATCTAATTTTAAAATAAAAAATAAATTTTGCGTTTTTTCTCGAACATACCTAGACTTTTCCGGTTCTCCATAAATCAACTTTCTCCCTATTTGCCATTGGCTGGTGACGCCCTTGATTATTATTTGAATATAAGAATATTACAAAATTCGGACGATTTGTAAAGAAATAAATATTTGGCTCTAAAAAACTTTATTCGCCAACAAAGAATTGAACTAATTTTATTAAAAGCATTTTTGTTTGATATATTAGTCAATGTCTATCAAATTTTTCTAATGAAACAATAAACGTCGATTAATTCTGAATATCTTTTGTATTGATAAAGAAACACTAATGGAATTAGATTAAATGGTATTGAATTGAATAAAAAAACTAATGGAATTAGATAAAAAAAACTTGAATTAAAATAAATTGAATAAATGTTATTTACTCCATTCAAGCGGAATCTAATAAAATTTGTAGAATAAATCATCATTGTGCATGTTTTTGGCATACTCTTTTAAACTATTTATTTCTCAAATGCCATGTCATATGGTGTTACCACATTTATGGGACACTAACACTTTCATTTAACCCTAGAACGATAAAAGTTTTATAATTTTTAATTTATTTTCTTTAATTATAACATTCGAAAAGATATTCCAAAAACTAGAGATTTTTTAGCATAAAATTAATTTAAAATAACCAAATTAGTTTCATTTTGAACATTGATTACAAATATTCAAAACTAAATAAATTTGATAATAATTCCGCCTAAAGAATGTCCCTTTTTTCTAGTTCAAGAAGAAAATACTATTTCATTTAGTTTCCAGTCTAATCTATAGAATTAAACATTTGAAATTATGTGGGATTACTTTTCTGAAAAAAAAAATTAATTTAGAAAAACAAACACTTCAAACATGTGTGAAACATTTTTTTTTTTCGATTATATACATTAATAAATACCTACATACACTTTATAAATACTTAGCCTCATTAGAATGTCTAATTTATACGAAAAATTCTACAATTTATGTTATATTGTGTGTACGATTATGTATAGGCTTTTCAAAAAGAACTACTATTTATACTTCTACAATTTTTAAATGATGTATGTATGAATTGTATCAAGGTATACTAAGTTTAGTCCCAAGTCTATAACGCTTAAAAATGTTGATGCTACGAACAAAATTTTGGTATAGCTGATCATTAAAATCAGGTTGTCTATCTGCTTGTCTGTAGGCACGATAACTCAAAAACGAAAAAAGATATCAAATTGAAATTTTATATCGTGCTTAGGACGTAAAAAGTGATTTCGAGCTTGTAAATGAACAACAAAGGTCAGTTGAGTCTTGGGTCCGTAGGATCCATCTTGTAAACCGTTAGAGATAGATCAAAAGTTTAAATGAAAAAAATGTTCCTTATAAAAACATAAACAACTTTTGTTTGAAATATTTTTTCGTAAACAATACTGTTTACCCGTGAGAGGGCAAATTAGTTAAGAATTTGTTTATTATATAGTATGTATTATATGGGAATATCAGTTATATATACACGACTTTGACAGTAGTCAAAGCCAGTAGCAAGCTGGGCTACTATAGCCGGTTAAAATAAATAGTATATAAATCATGATTGTTATAACTGTCAAAAGAGGATAATAAAACACAGGACATCACAGTGGCCACTTACCTCCGAGTGACTGTCAACACTTCCGAAACCAGCCCTTCAACTCAATCTATGGGCGCTCTCTACCTAACCACGCACAGTACGTTTTGTTGATATTTCTGAACGATACATAGTTATTTATTTATTTCATGACTTAAAATCATTTAAAAATTGCGTGCATTTACTTAATTATGCGTGTTTATTTATGACTTCTCTTTATATAAAAGTAATATTTAATAAGATGAATTTTTTTTAATATTATTTTTCGAATCCGTAGCTGTAACAACAGGGATCCTGTTTATTATGGCATTCCATATGATGTTTAAAGATGTTTATACCCTGCATATATGTAATATACAGGGTATACTAAGTTTAGTCCCCAGTTTATACCGCTTAAAAATATTGATGCTAACAACAAAATTTTGGTATAGATGTTTATAAAATCACCCAATTAGTCGATTTTGGTTGTCTGTCCGTCTGTCTGTCAACACGATAACATGAACACGATAATATGCGTGACATGTATGTGTGTGTAATGTGACAGAGTAATTAACACTCTTTATGCATGGTATTTCTACAATTAATTCAGTAAATTGTTTGTTTTCACTTGTTTTATTTTAAATTAATCAATGTTTTTTTTTATAATCGATAACTAGACTTTAATTAGTAAAGATTTGCAAACAGAAACTTAATTGCGGAAAAAATGTTTTTAACTATTTATTTAATTGATATGTTGATGTTATAAGACCTAATAAATTTTCTTTATAAATGTGTAATTAATTTATGGAACATTAATTAACTAAAAATCTAAAATCAGAAAGAAAGGTAAAATCGGAAACTTTTATTATATCGTTTAAAATACTCAATATTTGCAGGTACACTTGTTTGTACTACCAAAATTTTTAAGCGTTACAAACTTGAAACTAAACTTGATATACTCTGATATATTTCATGCATACAGGGTATAAAAATAAATGTACAAACCCTTCATGTTAGGGTCAAAATTATTAAAAAAATTTATATTTTATTTAAAAAATTTAATTTTTAATTTATTTATTTATTATAAAAAAATTAATAACACAGTTTATTGTATTTTAATTTAAAAATATATTTTTAAAAAATATATAAATCTTTATCTTAAAATTATATGCTTATAAAGTTTCAAGTTAATTATAACGTAATCGACTTTTCCGGAACAATAAACCAAGCCAGGCGCCGTCTTCAAATCATTTTTGATGTTGAGTATACTTATTTTAAACAATAAACACGCACATTAAACCAAGTAATTACTTTTTTAACATTTTTGACTTCAATATTAAATGAAAAAAACATCTGAAGAGGGATGAAATCCACAATATCTAGTTTTCTGAATAAGAGAATTTTTGAACGATTTTTTCATACCTTGATGTCTTTATTATATTACAAAAATTTGAAAATGTAGATTTGTACATTACTTAAGGATGTATGAGCATGGCAACAATGTTTGATTTAAAGGCTCAAAATTTGTTTGTAGACAGTCTTTTACTCAAAGAATATGTGGTTAAAATTTCAGCTTAGGTATCCGTGCAAATTTTTAAGAAAAAAGTCATTAAAAATCGATATAAAATACATTGGCTCTTATGGAGGAATCTCAAAAAACGACATATTTTTGAAGTTTTTGATAATTTTCATTTGGAATGAATGAAAACAAATTTAAAAAAAACTTTTTAATAGAAAGTAAACATATTAGCAATGAATTAGAAAAGAAAAAAACTAAATGTCACCGTCCATATAAGGGATGTAAGAGCAGGGTAGATTAAGGGTTGAAATTATTTTTATCTTATTTTCAACTTTGATGATGAATTTTGTTATAACTTCATGAATGTAGACGAAAAATAAGAATAAAATTTTTCGATATGTGTCTTGGTTTTCGAAATATTGAAAGCTAAATAATTAAACAAAATTTTCAATTTTCGATATTTTGAAAATTAAGCCAGATATCGAAAAATTGTATTCTTACTTTTCGTCTTATATCGTCAAGTAATAATATAAATTTATCATCAAAATTGAAAATATCTATTTTTAAATTTGTGCCCCCACTACCATGCTCATACATCCTTAATGAACAGTGTGAACTTGTTTGGTATATTATACAGGGTGTTCTATTATTGACTGAAGATCTTTCGCTTCCTTAATAAACTGAGAAAAAAAAAGAAGAAAATTTTCTTTACCAAATTTGAATTTGAGGCCTAATTTACGAGATAATTATCCTTCTCTTAGTATAATAAATTAATAAATAGTACATTCATCAAAATAAAATTCATCCAATAAAACACTACTTTAACAGACGGTGTGTTTTATCATAGTGTGCAGGAGTGATCTAAATGCGAAATTACTACAAGAAAACTATATTTTGTACTTATTATTAAACTAACATATAAAAATCAAGTATTCTTACACTCCCTTTCTGTGTAAATTAAGTTTTGTACGTAAACTTTTGTGCGCATATCATATACCTTAAGCATCTATTTGACAAAACGGACCGTATCCAGAAACTTTCAGCAAAAACATTCAAAATATGTCGTTTTTAGGATTTTCAATGATTTTTTTCTGAAATGCATGGATGGATATCTAAGCTGAATTTTCACAACATTTATTTGAGTTCATTCAATTTCACCGTCATATGCTATAAAGTGTTAAGATAGCAAAAACTATTAAAAATATCATGTTTCTGTAATTTTGACTTGTACAAAAATTTTTAATAAGTATAAATTGGTTTTTATAGCAAAAATATTAATTAACATAGTAAATCATCGGTAGCCAAAAATATTTTCATTACATTTATCCAAATTTGATTGATTCAACAAAATATGTATTCATTAAAAGAAATTAAAACAAGAAACAAAAAATTAATGATGAAATTTTATGATTATATTTCATAATTATATTATTTTGATATACAAAAATAAAAACTGTATAGTTTTAAAATATGTTTTTATTAAATGCTTGATAATAATGTCTGAATTATTATAGTTTGTTAATATGATGGTGGCGCCTTCAGCTACAAAAAAAAAAAATTATTTTAAACAAAAACAGAAACAGTATTAAAACGCTTGAATTATTTTATTTATACAACTTTCATTTTATACTCTAAGGGTGTTTTCTTTTTTGTTTTATTCAAAAAATATCATGATTATTTCATATAAAAATTTTTAATAAAAAATACTTTTTAAGGGACAAGCTTTAATTGTAATAAAAAGTAGAAAATAATTTTATCGATGAGTCACTCATACCTGACTATTTGTAAATCAGTTATAGAAGGAAATAACACACAAATTTTATGGGAAACCGATTTTCGTTATAATTTTCTTTATAGAAAAATATTTGTCGTACTTTTAATTAATTAATATTAGTTTTCCAAATCAATCTTAAGAAAATTAGCTTTGTTATATAATAAAGCATACCTTTTAAAAAGCTTCAATATAGGATTTATATGATTTAAATTGCACTTTGCACTTTAACAGCTTAAATCTTTTAACTTAACACCATACGGGGTATTAAAAAATTTACCTGCTTATAAAGGACATTCATGAGAATGCATATTCGTTGTGTGCGTAGTCATGGTAGGGACAATAAAATCGATGCCAGCGCTTCCAGTGAAAAATGTTGGCGTTAAAGGAGGCTGTTATGACTAATTAGCAATTCTATACATATTAATGTTATAGAAATTGTCAAATTAAAATTATTGAAAAACATTAATTAATTAAACTTAATGCATTAAAGATTGTGAAAATAAGAAATCAAATTGCACAAATATTATTTTTCAAATGTAAATTATCATAATTATTTCTTAAAATTTGTTAGAGAATAATATTAAATTTTCAATGTAAGTCATAAATGCAATCCATACAATTATATATGCATCCATATAATTCTATAATTAAAGTAGTGTATCGTTATCATGGAAACGCCTCCAATAAAACTCACGCACGGTGCGAATACACGAGTTAAAGCTGATCCTAAAAAAACGTGATTTTTTTTATTCTTAAGATCTTAACTTTTAATTGGATTTTTTTCATTTTATGCTATCAAATCTTGGTGAAAATTATCAAAATATCCTGTCTATCCCATTCTGAAAATTGCTACCTTGCTCGTTGTTCCTTAAAAATAAAATCTTCTGAATATGATTTCAAAAAACCGAACAAGTGAATATATAAATAATCACATTCAAATAAATAAAAACAAAACACAATCATCTCAATTCACCATCTTCTTCGTTGTGTATCCTTCACGTCTTTCCCTACTTCACCCCCGCCCGCACTGTCTATCGCAGTAATGAAGTATTTATTTTACCCAAACGTTTCAAATACAAAAAATACAAAAATACAAAAATAAAAAATAAAACAATTTAAATAAAAGAGATAAAAATATACATATATAATTTAAATGTGTTAGACCATCTTTCTCTAATAATGTTTTTAGTCATATCTTTCCCGAAAATATAGACTTATGCACTGTATCGAAAGGTCAGCAAGAAAAGGGTAGAGATGTGTCATGTATTTTTTTTATGATCCCTGGAGCAAGTTTTATCGGTTTTCGGGAAATCTCATACATATATATGTATTTTTTTTTCTCGCTACTTTGACGCATCCACAATGGCCCCCTGTAGTTCAAATGAGATGAAACTCGGTTTACAGTAGGCATGAGCGAGTTATTTTAAAACGAAGTCACCAATTCACCATTGTTATAACTTTATTGGGTGCCATAAACTTTATTGTGCGTCTCTTTATCCAAGTTCGAATTGCTCATAGAGGAGGAAGCGAGACGGGTATGCGACTCTTCTACCTATCTCAGTTTCTCTTATAGTAATGAGATAGGTAGAAAAAAAATGTTGTCTCTCTGTCTTACTCGTATTTTTGTCTCGTAGAAGTATGAGTGTCTTCTCTAAGCCAAGTTTGCCCATGCCTGGTTTACAAGATCGTATTTTGGCGAGATGGATGTTATATAAACGGAAGATCATTTCTGGTATTTGGAGAGGATTCTCAGGGGGAAAAACCGCTTTTTCGACGATTTTTTGACTCGGATCTTCTGCACAGCGTCTCAAAATTAAGCCATAAAGTTGAAAATCAGTATGCTAGTGGCAAGAATGTTTTGGGGTGTTAACCAGACTCCCATCCTACATTTTAATGTCGAAAAATTATGTTTTTTCGCAGTTTTTGTGATTTTAAACTAAAAAACAGCCCTTCTTAAACGGGCTAGAGAGTTAAGTTAGTGTCAAGAGTTTACTTTTTAGGAGTGTAAAGTTCCCAGCAGCCCCACTTTTATGTACATAAATATTTTGTGTTTCAAAAAACATGAAAAGACAAAAACCCAAAAACCCTATTTCAATAAAAATCATTTTATAGCAAGGATTATTTAGTATGGTGGAAATATGACTATAGTGATAGAGCTTTGCTACTCACAACTTTTTTATTTTTGTGTCTGAGTGTGTTATCCAAATAAAAAAAAAGATTGTATTGTTGGCTTGGATGAATTCTTTATACAATATAATATCGGCTCATATTACCTTATAATACAAATACTCGAGGGAAAAATTGGATTTCAGAGGTATTCAAACTTATTTTTGATTCTTTTTTATATAAATTGATTTTTTTAAATAGTTAATAGTGTCTGGAACTTTGTCTGCTGGTCAGTTCAAATATTCTTTTTAACCTTTCAACCGCAAGGGGTTAAGAAAACACACAATATTCAAGCAGATAATTCTACATAGTTAATGAGTGACAGAATAATGGACACCCAGTGAGAAGGCTATGAATATTTAAGAATTATACAAAATAAAATAAGAAGCATAAAAATTCATGGGCGTCGCTAAAGGAGAGGAGCAAGATGGGGTAGCTGGCCCCTCTAGAGATTCACAAACATAGTTCAAAGCACCCACTTGCTTTAAAAAAGTAAAATTCTACTGAATTCAAAACTTCAGTTATCGGATGAGTTTAGGATGAAATTAGAATCAATCAAGCTACCTACAAATTTTCAAATAACCATCTTTTATAGTTTTTGAGAAAATGGGAAACTAGATTTTTTGCTTAGTTTAGACTCACATGGGAAAAGAAAGTAATTTACGAAAACATTTTTCAAACAAAAGTTGTTTACCTTTTTATATAAAAAAATTTTACATTTAAACTTCTGTTCTTCCTCCTGCGCTTTTTAAGACCCAATGGACCCATTTTGCCAATAAATTCAACTCACTTTTTAGATCCAAAGCAAATTCAGCTCGATATCTTATTTCGTTTTTGAGTTATCATGGTAACGGACAGACAACCGGAAATGGACTAATTAGGTGATTTTATGAACACCTATTTTAAAATTTTGTTGGTAGCATTAATATTTTTAAGCGTTACAAACTTGGGACTAAACTTAGTATACCATTCAGAGTATAGTAATAAAGTTCATTGTTTTTTCTTGCCTGAGAGATATATTATTACCTATCTTATTTTCCCAAAATTGTCCCTGTTCAATGCAAAACAAGCGAATATTGAGTTAGGTCAAGTTTTCGGCACAGTCAGTGGAGGTCACGTCGAAACCAATACAGTTTTCAAAATTCTAAAAAGTATAGGCGTGAATACTGTATGGTTTCGATAATTTTAATTCGCTATAAAATTTTAAACATAGATGATTTTACCATTAAATATATCGGAACATGAAGAAAAAACTGGGGCGCATGAACCGATATCAGTATGAGTGTCAGACTCATACTAACTGGAGATATCCACAATACTTCTAGTGAATATAGTACTATTTAACACTATAATGTCACTGATGCTAATCATGGCATAGGTACCAGTAATATTTATTTAAATGACAAAATAGGTTAAGAATAATAGAGTGACGAGCAGTGTGACAACAAACATAGCGTTTACACCTAAATTGAATAGGATCACAGCTCAATAATGTATATTGATAAACACACCAAAAATCATATCGGGAAAAAACAAGTAGCAATGCGACATCTGCCAAGTAGTATGAGACTCAAGACCATACTATCGAGTTGAACTTACTATTTACTAATGTAAGTGGCGCCAAAGCATTTATACCCTATATTATTATAAGTAACGCTAAGTTATGAATCTTACAGCAATATTTATAGAGTATTATCAGATACTTTTTTAGTATCTGTCCCTATACCATACCAGCATTGAAATAAACGCTATGGATCTTACCGAAATATCCATTTCCCGATACGGTGGATCGTGAATAGTCTTATTTGGCCGGACTTCTTTAATTTTAGCTAAAAATATTGACGAAAATAAATTCTAAAAGATAAAATAAAATGATCCATTGTTTCGTTTAAACAATCAGTGTATAAAAAAATTGTTTGAACTCCACTGATTTTAGGATCTGATTACAACAGTGGCCCGATTCAGGCCGGTTGTCAGGTTACATATAACATTTTTATTTTTTAAATAAAAATAAAAATACTTTAATAATTCTCAGAGTTGTAGTCAAATCTTTTATAAGGCTTTTTCACATATCAGTGATTTTTTCAGTCAAGTTTTATAATCTGACAAAATAATTGACACTTTTTTTTTTTTAAATGAAAAAACCTAATTTATTTCAATTTATGAAAATATTTTAAATTTGGTTTAAATTTTAAATTAAATATCCAAAAATTTATGGTCAATTTTTATACTAAATTTCTAAAGATATTGTGGATCTATGCTTAGAATTTATTTAAGCTTACTGTAAAGATCTTTGTTGCTGGAGTAAATCCCAAAATTTGGTTTTTATCCGGTAATATTTTGAAAAATGGAAATCCAATATGTTTAAGGAAACCGTCGAGCCGTCTCAGTGGTCGAGCGGTCTAAGGCATTAGTCTTTGATCGCTACTGATCAACAACACAGTCCATACATGGTATTTCAACAATAAACTCAGTTAATTGTTTGTTTTCACTTTTTTCTTATTGATATTTTTTTTTCTCGCGACCTAACTGAACATTTTTGGGACTAAAAGGATTTCTTAAAGATTTTTAACGCATCATTTTCAACCAAACGTTAATTTATTTAACAACTAATTTAAATAATAATTTTTCAAAGAATTCTTCAAAAAAAAGGGGCAATTTACCCTAAAAAAACATCAGTTAATAATAGACATATTTCAAAAAATAAATTATTTATTTAATTTTCTCTTTAGCTACGTTTTGAACTTTGAATTTTGATTCGTCACATAAATAATATACTTTTTTGAAGTACACAAAAAATTTTTAATATTTAAAAAATAATAATTTTTTTTTTGGTTTGATACCAGGCCGTAAAATAAGATTCTTTTTATTAGTCATAAATTTAAACACTACAAAATAAAAATAAAAATATAAAAAAAATTATGACTAATAATTTTATGATTTTTAAATAATTTTACAATTAAACTGATTCAATTATTCAGGTGCTCAGATATTTTGGTCTACCAATTTTCTATGCTTTTTATAAATTGAACAAGGTATTGCAGTATTAAGGAATTTCACCCGCTAACTCATTCGTTATCAATTTATTATCAAATCTTTTTAACCCCCGAACTAAAAAAAGGTTGTTATAAGTTTGACGGCTTTGTGTGTGTGTTTGTCTGTCTGTGGCATCGTAGCACCTGAATGGATGAACCGATTTTCATTTTTTTGGTTTAATTTGAAAGGTAATTTAACGGAGAGTGTTCTATGTTGCGAGAGCTATGTTGCAAGTCCAAGCTTAGGGTTCTGTACCCGAAAAAACTAAAAAATTGGTGATCAAAATCGATTCAGTTTGGAAAAGGCATATAAATTATTCCTATGAACATGAATGGTCAAATAAACCTGATTCAATTCATTTCGAAAAGCGAAATGGTTAAATAATTACGTAATTCAAAACAATAATTCAAAATAACAAAGTCAACTCAAATATTTCAATTTTAATTAAAAAATTTCCAAAAATTTGTCCCAAAAAATGATATCTCTCTAAGTATCCTTTTCATCTCATCTGACGTCCTTGACCATCAATTTGATATTGATTTAAGAAGGAGTGTTATAAGTTTAAAGTATTTTATCTATGCGTCCGTGTGTTTCTCAGTGGCATCGTAGCCCCTAAACGGTCGAATCGACTCAATTGAGAACATTTTATAGCAAACTTTTTAAAAATCGGTTTACATGGAATAAATCGCATTTGTCAGGGATTTTCTACATATAAATGATATTCCCACATAATACATACTATACAATTTGCGCATAATTTGTGCTCTCACGAGTAAACAGTGATGTTTACGAACAAATGTTTCAAACAAAAGTTGGTTCTTTTTTTATAAGGAATATTTTTTACATTTAAACTTTCTCTAACGGTTTACAATATTGGTCCTACGGACCCGAGACCCAAATGCCCTATTAATTTCAGCTTGATATCTCTTTTCACTTTTGATTAATCGTGATAACAGACGGACAGACAAAAGACAGACAACAGACAGACAGGCAGCCGGAAATGGATTAATTAGGTGATTCTATGAACACCTATAGCAAAATGTTGTGCGTAGCATCAATATTTTTAAGCGTTACAAACTTGGGACTAAACTTAGCATACCTTGCATATTACATATATGCATGGTATAATTAAGGCTAAAAAGAGCGTTACGACTTTTAAAATTTTGAAAATTAAACAGAAAATTCAGCATAATAATTCGTTGGTAACAAAACCGTATTCAGAAATTTTGTTATCAAAAGGACAGTGCCATTCTTAAATGGTTAGGAGGCCTTATTCGAGCTTAATCTGCTACTGTAGATGAAAGAATCAAAGTTCATCGATCAACTTTTACTTGAATATAAAAAAAAACCTTTCGTTCGATACACAAGCACATAACATATTTCGATAAAACTAATTATTAAAAAAAAAAAACTATGGATCTCAAAAACTATAATAACATTGCATTAAATTATAGAGGGCCAACAACATAGTGTTTGGCCTAAGTTTGATCAAACGTAAACAACCAAAACAGTCCCATCCACAGTAACTTATAATAAATATGTAGCTATAATATCACGTATAAGGTATATATTTTAAAATTTTATTACTGTATTATAAATTATATTTTTAGGATTATAGGCCTCTACATATTTAATTAAATTTAGTGTAACCAATCTACTAAATATAATATAAAAAATTAAACGTGTTTTTTTTTTTTTTTTGTAATTAATTGTTTTTGAGTGGAAAATAATGTTGTAATTTTTTTAAAATTTTATTTCGTCAACTTAATATTGTGTTTTGGCTAATAATGTGATCGAACAGAGACGATAAAAATTACAGAAATTGGAAAGGAACTTGGGCATAAGATGATCCATTTAAATAATGAATAAGGTTAAATTTCGCACTCATGTTCGGTTAGTCGCCCTATTTGCTCAGTTGGTAAAGGCGTAACGAATTTCGTCCGCGGTATGCTTAGAGTAGCGGGTTCGATTCCCGCCGTCGCAAAAAAATTAATTTAATTAATAGTTGTGATGGACTGGTGTAGTGCATGGTAAATGCACGAATAAATGAAATTATCAGCGAAAAGGTGGTAAAACACATATATGGCATCACAATGGGCTCTATATTCAAGTGCGTCCGTCGTGGACAGCTAACCTGACCTAACCAAACCTCAGTCAGAGAAACCTCAGAAAAAAACAGTCTAACAGAGGAATTAACTCCTCGCCAGTAGATTTATATGGGTGTATTTCACAGGGTCATATAGATCTGAGCTTGTGCTTTTTCGATTTACCCCCTAGGCTGGGACAGAAGTACTCTAGTTCCGGATACCTCATTTACTTTACATTTAAAGAAACTATTTTATTTTATATTATAAATTCCTAGCCTTTTTTGGTTCTTGACATTTTTTATGTAGCTTTACCGTTTTCGAAATATAAGCATTTGAAAAAATAAAATGCGAATTTTCACCGAAAGCTTGTTATTGGGGAAAATAAAGATTATTCATCGAAATTGGAAACTTCGGTCAAATATATCTTATATAATGAATTTTATTGCTTTCGGAGGCAAAAAAAATTTCTCGATTTTTTGCAATTTTCTTAAAGGGTAACCCCTTAGAAAAAATCGGAAAAAAATTTTTGTTTCCGAATTTGATACAACTTTATATATAAAGTAATTTGGACCCAAAAAATACAAAAATCAGGTTTATATATCGATTGGATGCATAGTTTTTGAAAAAATCGTTCTTTGTGTCCAATTTTTGATGATATCTTAAAAGCCACGCATCCAATCATTAAATAAACCAATATATTTATTAACTTTTTTTTTCTATTTCCGACGAGTCACACTCCTTAAGAAACTGTTATAAATGAGTAATAATTTGAGTGCAATTGAGAAATGGATAATTTTATTATTTAATACATAAAATTATCAAATAGATGGCAGTATCATCTATGAATAAAACTTGTTCAATTGAACTTCTGTTTGTATAGAAAGAAATAACAGCAATTTTAAAATGTCTTTTAATATTGTATTAAATATCACTGGTTGTGTATTCAGTCACTTGTTAAATCGTGATGGATTCCTAGCTCATTTCATCAAGGGACCCGAAAGATTAGATAGCAAAATGGCTTACGTTTCTGTGAATTTTTTTCAAACCGCCATTCAAACCTTTTTCATTTCCTTTTTCAAACCATTCTTGATATAAACGCCACAAGCTTTTACAAATAGTCGGGTATGAGTGACTCATAGATAAAATTATTTTCTACTTTTTAGTACAATAACAGCTTGGTGATTAAAAAGTATGTTTTATTAAAATTTTTAATTTAAGAATAAAAAATATATATATACTAGCTGTGAACTACCCGCTTTGCTGGGCAACATTCCCACTTTCACCCCTCCCCCCATATTCCATATCCTTTTCTAGGTTACTATCTATCACCTAACTAAATTTCATCAAAATCCGTTCAGCCGTTTAGGCATGATAGAGCAAAACTCCCAGCAAAAACCATAAATAAATCAATTCAGTTTTCTGCCTACTTCCTACCCTCTAAGTACGATGACGTGTCATTTTGATCTTATATCCGTTTTTAGGTAACCATCTATTACCTTACTAAATTTCATCAAAATCTGTTCAGCCGTTTAGACGTGAAAGAGCAAAAGTCCCAACAAAAACGACTAAAAATCACTAACTCAATTTAGTTATCTGCCTACTGCCTACCCCCTAAGAACGATGGCATGGTTATTTAAAGCCTATGACCATTTCTAGGTTATCATCTATCACCATACCAAATTTCATCAAAATCCGTTCAGCCGTTTAGGCGTGAAAGAGTAACAGACAGACAGACAGACAGACAGACAGACAGAGTTACTTTCGCATTTATAATATTAGTATGGATATCAAATATGTTGGAAGCGATGGGAAAATCAAGACACCACCACCTTACCATGCGCATTGTCATCCAAACTAAATGTGCATGTAAAATTTCTTCTCAATCGGAAACCGGGAAGTGGATCAAATTTTACTTGCAAGATTACAAATAAACAACGGGGCAGATAAACAACGGGGTTACATATTCAATTTTTGATCTTTTTTGCGGGTCTATGTTTTTCGATTACCCCTTTAGTTAGATTCAAGTGACAGATTCATGTTTAGTCTATGACTCTATGACATATACTGTACAATTATGATACATACACGTCAATATAAAGTTTTTATGTATGATATTGTGTTATAGTGAACCTGTTACACTGGTAACTGGTTATATTCAACGATCATGTGTGTTTACACATTACATGCATACAAGTAATTAGTCCCGGCAAAATCCGTCATTGATCATGCTTAATTTTCGATATTTAAAATTTTTGCAGGATCTCGTTTGAAAATTAATATTCATTAAAGTATTTTTTTTTAGACAAATAAGTAATATTGACCGAATCGCTTCGGGAAAATTGAGGTCAAAATTAACAAAAAATATACTTAGACATTTTTCACTAAACCCTCCAGTTTTCGAGTGAATTTTATTTGCATTGTTAAGCTTACCCAGCAACATCCCGAAGAATTTTTTGGCTTAATTGCATTTAAAGTGCTTGATTGTTAATAGTTAAATGAGCGCGTGAAAAACCACCCAATTAGAACGATTTTCTGTTCTATACATGCTAAAAAGATGGAATTTTCACCAATCGACTAAATAATGTCAAATTAACAGAAAAGTTCGAAAAATTATCCAAAACGTAACCCATCAGAAAATCGCAAAAACAGTTTTTCGAATTTATTAGGGAGTCTCTTAACATTTAATAATCAAGCACTTAAAATGAAACAAAACCAAAAATTTTTGCAGGTTGTTGAGTAAGCTTTTCACTACAAATAAATTTTTATACATATTAAAAATCTGATTTTTTCATAGACTTTTTGAGGGATAATCATAAAAATCCCATTTTATCAGAAAGCGTTCTACTCGAAAACTGGAGGGCTCAGAGAAAAATATCTAATAACATTTTTGTTAATTTTAACCTTAATTATACGATAAAAAATTTTCCGAAGCCATTTGGTCACTATTACCTAATAATTTGTTTAAAAAATATCCTACCGGGTTACCCACCCGCAACATGATTTATTACGATTAGGAGCATGTTCTTAACGGAATCTAGCAAAACTTTTGAATGTGAAAATTAATCAAGCGGATTTTACCGGGACTAAATAGCAATAGGTTTGTTTATAATCATCAACGACTATCAAACACTAACAAACCAATTCAATTGCATTGCACTGCAAGCACATACATTTATTAGTGTGTAGAATGTGCACGCTTTACCAAGCATACACAAACAAACTTCTGTGTGTGTTTGTATTGGTTGGATGAAACTCATCTAGACTACACAGCGCCTAATTTCTATTGCACTATTATCAAGTAAACAATTACACTATTTTATAAATGAGACTTTCTATTCAAAAACATATTTATTTTGTGAAGATTTTTTCAAATGATTTGTTCGAGTAGTCAAATTGTTCCCTCCGATTTATATGGTGTACTACATGACCCGATCACGCGTTACTGTAACTCAATTATAATATAATCAATTAATATTATACTTAAGGATGTATGAGCATGGTAGTGGGGGCACAAATTTAAAAATAGATATTTTCAATTTTGATGATAAATTTATATTATTACTTGACGATATAAGACGAAAAGTAAGAATAAAATTTTTCGATATCTGGCTTAATTTTCAAAATATCGAAAATTGCAAATTTTGTTTAATTATTTAGCTTTCGATATTTCGAAAACCAAGACACATATCGAAAAATTTTATTCTTATTTTTCGTCTACATTCATGAAGTTATAACAAAATTCATCATCAAAGTTGAAAATAATTTCAACCCTTAATCTACCCTGCTCTTACATCCCTTATATGGACGGTGACACTTAGTTTTTTTCTTTTCTAATTCATTGCTAATATGTTTACTTTCTATTAAAAAGTTTTTTTAAAATTTGTTTTCATTCATTCCAAATGAAAATTATCAAAAACTTCCAAAATATGTCGTTTTTTGAGATTCCTCCATAAGAGCCAATGTATTTTATATCGATTTTTAATGACTTTTTTCTTAAAAATTTGCACGGATACTTAAGCTGAAATTTTAACCACACATTCTTTGAGTAAAAGACTATCTACAAACAAATTTTGAGCCTTTAAATCAAACATTGTTGTAATGCTCATACATCCTTAAATATTCATGGCAGTTTAATTAATATACATATTAAGAAGAGGAATATATTTATTAAGGATGTAGGAGCGTGTATGTTGCTCTTTTACGAACTCGATTTCACTTTTTACGTCCCAAGCACGCTATACAAATTTCAGCTTGATATCTCTTTTTGCTTTTGAGTTATCGTGTCAGACAGACAGTCGAAAATGGACTAATTAAGTAATTACATGGACACCTTTACCAAAATTTTGTTCGCAACATCAATATTTTTAAGCCTTACAAATTTGGGACTAAACTTAGTTTACCTTGATATATTTCATATGTATGATGGTATAATATGGTGGAAACGCAAATAAATGTATAGTGTATAGTAACTGTATTATAATGTAGAATTTAATTGCGCTTCCACCACTTCTTGATTGTGTCTAAAAGATTATGAATGACAAGTTTTATTGAAGTTCACAGGACGAATGACAAAATGTATAGATTTTTGGAACCTTGTTAATCAAAAAATGTATTTATAAAGTTTTATTGAAATCCATAGTATTATTATTATTAATTGATATTTTTTCAAAGCTTTTTTTAATTTATTTATGTTTTCAATACTTTTAATGATGTTCGGAAGCTTATTATAGCAAAGTACAGTTCGTTAACTGCAATTATTCTTTACTTCTTGTGAAATATTCATGGTCTATAAAGTTTTTGATGGATAGGTCCATATTTTTTCTCAAAACTAGAGGCCATTTAAAAGTTGAAAGTTAATAAATTTAGTTTTTTTTTTTTTAATTGGCTGACAGTTTTCTCTTGGATTCGAACCTGCTTTAACTCTAAATACTTTTTGTGTATGTGCTGAGTTTCCCCAGAACACCACTCCAAATTGTAGTATTGAGCTGAAGTACGCGTAGTATACATGTAATTATGTATCCTTGGCTAGAGAATTTCTTTGAAATCAGATTACGTAAACCACCCTGTTTAGTTTTAACAAAATAGAGACCTATAGAGACCACATGAGACCTCCAACTCAGCTGATTATCAATCTTAATTCCAAGAAATGTGACCGTATCTTTTGGTGTTATTTCGGTATTTAAAATTGTAAAAATGAGGGAAATTTAAAATATTTTCCGAATTTAATTATCTCCGTCTTCTTTTTATTTAGACTTAATAGGTTTAGAGAAAACAATTGCTGCAAACGGGAATATTCATGAAATTTAAACTTGGTACAAATAATTTTTTCCGAAACTTTATTGGCTGGACATTTCAATTAAACCATTATTTTAGTAATTAATATATTTTTCATTACTTAAAATTAATTAATAAAAGTACAAATTTAGTGAGAGAAATTCAAATTTATAAAACGAAAATTCAAATTTTAAAACGGGCGTGACGTCATAGTATGTGGCTTGTCAGATTTGTTGACATACTATGTGGTATTCATTACTTATATTTTGTGTGGTATTACATTGAGTTATATTATTCTACGACTTTTTATTAGAAAACTTAGTAATAACGTGTGTAAATTCTGTGTTGTAAATTCATTCTTTAAAGTTTTAATTATACATTGAACTGCCCCCACTTGACAGGTCACATATTAATACGTCATCAACAGAGAGCGTCAAAAGGACTGCGTTTAAACATCTCAAAATTATTCTCTATTTCAAATATTTTTTTACATTTAATTACAGCATTTTTAAACAGTATTTATATTTTTTACTATTTTGTAACGGCGCAAACAATGAATCAAAAAAAAAAAAAAAAAAATACATGAATATTCCCTATTTATTGTGTTTGAAGTAACGTCTCAATCTCGCACAGAACCGCGGTATCATCAGCAAAACAAAAAAGTTTGATGTTCTATTGCAGAAGATATATCGTAAATAAACAGAACAAATAAGAAAGTACCTAAATATTTAAATCGAATAACCTTAAAAATAATAACATTACAATACTCGAACATACCTAACATGTATTAGCAAGTACCATACAATTATTGTATGTAACGATGCATATAATAGAAGCATCATTAATATACATTATTATTATTATTATTATTATGATTATTATCAAATACAATATTTATTTGCTTAAATCAAACAACTCAAATGATATTTACTTCACATCACAATCACATATATAACTCATTTTAAACATTAATATATTAGAGAATGAATTAGAACTCAATCATACATTATTACATGATTACATAGATGTACTATAAGTCTATTATACTAAATATTATGACCATTTGTTTATTTTATTTGTTTGTTGTAAATTGTTTATTATCAACATTAATGATTTATAATTGATTATATAATAATTATTTATTTTAATTTTTTTAGTTGTTGTTTTCAATTTTCAGTTTTTTTATGGTTTTGTTAGTACGGTAGCTATAAAAACATCAATTCTTGCACTGAGAAAAAATATATTTTGAGTCAAATGATTTTCTTTTGCCTCAACTTCGCCGCGGAGTTGGATACAGCGAAGGCAACATAGACGTTTACTTAATTCACTAACGCAGTTAGCAGGTCAATTTTGTCATTTCCGTAGGTCAATATTGTCAATTTTTCTCAGAGTAGATCTAATCTTTCTTTTTTTCGTCGCAATCCACTGTGGTGCTTGTCAATTTCGGTACTCTGTACCAAAAATAGATCCTTCATCTAATATTTTAATTAAAAAATTTAGAATTATTTTTCGGTAGGTAAGAAACCTAAGATAATGAGACATAGTTAGAAGCATTTTCACGGAATTCTATTAAAATTTTAAAATTTATAAACTTTAAGACATATACTCAAAGTTGGTAGATCTACCTAAAAGTTAGACAAAAATTCATATCGGTTTTCTGTATGGCTTAGGAAAAATTACCAATCAAAGTGAGTGTTTTCACCAAAAAAAGTTTTTCATTTTTATGCTCAGTGCTTAATTTTTGTATGATTTTAAAGCTTAAAACTTGAGGAATATAAATAAAAGTTATTTATGGAAATGATAAAACATTTTTTAAAGCACTTATAAAAGAGCTGTTTTTAATTATTAATTTCTCGTAAACCGTACAGAGAATCGACTTGAAATATATACAGATGGCTTATTAAATACTCATTATTTGACACACTAAACTTTCGTATCGAAACACTTTAATTAACAATAATTAATTTCCATATCGGAATACTTTAATTTACTTTTATACAAAACCCTAATAAAAATTTAAATAATTTTGTTAAATTCTCACAAAATTTGTTGTAACTTGGGGCAATCGAATGCTCTTAATTTATAACGGAAATCAAAAACCCATTCACAATGTATTTAAAGTATTTATTATAAGCAACGGAATTTCCGTTGTACACGCAGATTTACCTATGATTTTTTGTTTAGTGTAAAAATCGTGTATTTAGAATAAAATTATTCAAGGTCTTTGTAAGCGAATTATGGCGTCACTCAAACACTATCTTAATTAGTGTATATACACATCTATGTATAGAAAATTGTGTTGAATGTTCTCGGCAATAATTTTTAAATATTTATCAAGCCAATCAAAAAAGATCCAAATTGCAGGGTTACCACCTCGGTCAAGTCTCTAGCCCGGTACATTATGAAGGTGGTTTTATGGGGGGATTGCAGTGAGAAGGGAACTCGAAAAAAGCTTGATATTTTCGAATTATACATTTTTCAAATTTCTGCAACCCATCTACAGTTTTAAAAAAAATATTTATTTTAAGTGCTTTAAAAATTGTGAGAATTTATCTAATCACGAGAGTAAAGGTGTATGCAAAAAAATATTAACTTCGAAAAATTTTGGGCCTATCTTAAACAAATAAACTATCTATAAAACTAACTATTTTGAACAAAGAGATAATTTACAATCATATATCATCTGAATAATGTCGTTAATTTTTCAACGGGTTAATCTTTTGGTATACTTTGCTACTTATATAAACGCTTGATAATTATTAGTTAAACTGTTTATAAATAAACATTAATCTTGATCAATTAATTAATTTCTGAACTTGAAAACAATTTTTAGTATCTATACACTAAAATAATGGATTTAGGTGTGCAGTTTTTAAATTATATGTTATGAATTTTTTGTGTTGTAATTATTAATTATATTAGATTGATTTATTAAAAAATATTTATTTCTATATGTATTAATTGATTGATTTGATTATTCATTGATTAATTATTGAAAAATTTGTCCTTGATATAAGAGGGGGTTGGGTGCATTTTTATTTATTGTTAAGGTAGTATTCTGTACAACAAAATCAGCAATTAAACAAATCTTTGTAGACAACTTTTTATACCATGAAATATATCAAAGTATACTAAGTTTAGTCCCAAGTTTGTAGCGCCTAAGAATATTGATGCTTTGAAGAAAATTTTGGTATTCATAAAATCACCTAATTAGCCAATTTTCGGTCGTCTGTCCGTCTGTCCATCCGTCTGTTTATCAGCCTGTCAAAACCATAACCCAGACGTAAAAAGTGACGTCGAGTTCATAATAAACACCATATAGGTCAATAGGGTTCTACTATTTTTGCAAAAGGACCCTCAAAATGTTGATTGTGCTAATAAAAAGCCATCAAAAATTTATTTCTGAAAAATACACACGCTTTCTTACCAAAAACTTCAATTAAATTTTAAACCTTTTTTAAACTGTCAAAAACGCGGGCATCCAATTTGATGACGTAATATCGGAATCATTACACGAAATAACACAAATAAGTTTGACAGATATATTCATAGACAACTGATTATAATAAATAAAAATACTGATTGCCTGTGGATATATTATACCCATCTGTCTACACTGCACTAATTGATGGTCTATGGCTCATACCGATATGACATCACAGCAAGGCTTGCCCGCGTTTTGGGTCACGTGATATACAGTTTAAAAATAACGATTTTTAATTTTAATATTTTAAAAGAAAAATGTGCTTTTATGACTCGAAATTAGAATACATATTTAAGTATATCTTTACATAAATTTTAACTTTTTTCAAATTTCACAATTTATTTTTTACTAACGAAAATACCCTATTAGGTCTTGGGTCCGTAGGATCCATTTTTTAAACCGTTAGAGATGTATTTTATATATTTTTTAAATAAAATTTCTAAATATACAATTTTATTTCGAGTATCGTAGTATTTATTTTCAATAACTATGTCTCGATTCGAAGTAAACGAAAATTTATCTTTATATGAGCTATTGGTAATTTCGCGACATAAAAAAAGGCGTCTTGTCGTGAACATTGCCATTTTCACATCGGTCATCGGAAAAAAATTAGCAAACGAGAATCGTTAATAAATCATATTTACTTTCTTTAAAACTTTGATTTCTTTTACAATTTGGCGAACTGCTAATTCCATTAAAAAAATGTTTTCATTTGATTTCACCAACCTCCTTAGATCGGGACAAATATTATTTTGGTTTAGATAAAAGAGCAATTGCAAATATGGTTAAATTTGAAGGCAATCGACCATAAAAATTAAAACGGTTTTAAAAACCACATTTTAAATAATCGCATCAAATTTGAATAATTACCGATCAGACAGACTAACAAAAATAGTGTAGGTGAGTGAGAATTCATCATAAAAAAAAATATATTGATTAATAATGATTATTAAAAAAATTCCATCTAAAAATTACAAGTGAAAACAAATAATTGACTGAGTTAATTGTTGAATTACCATGTATAGACAGTGTTGATTACACTGTCACATAAATATAACTGATATACCCATATAATTGGAAGGTCTTAACACATTATCAGATAATCTGAAAAACCAACAATTAAAGGCATGGACCAGCTACGAGGGAGGGCGAATCGCCAAAAGCCTGTTGGGTGAAGGAAACTCGTTCGGTAGCAGAGCCGAGGAGATCTTGAAACTAAACAGAGCTGATATAAGAGTCATCGTAGAGTTACTCACAGGGCATGATAACCTGAACAAGTTCCAACATCAGATTGGAAAAAGACAATCTCCCGCGTGTGACAGATGCGGAGAAAATTCAGAATAAACATCGATCCACTTTCTCTGTTACTGCCCGGCGCTCATACAGCAGCGAAGGAAATGGTTTGGTCCGGCCATAGTCGAACCAGAAGAAATTAGGAAACTCAGCGCTAGGCAAATCCGTAGCGTAGCGGGAATAGAGTACAAGGGTCTACTTGGCTAGGTGCTCTGAACCATTGCTTCGAGGCACGATCCTCCAGCATGGCCCGCTAACCTCCATACCCATACCCATACCCATACCCATACCCATACCCATACCCATACCCATATAATACTTACATAGTATAAAATTTGCGAATACTTTGTGCTTTCACGGGTAAACAGTGATGTTAACGAAAAATTGTTTCAAACAAAAGTTGTTTATTTTTTTATAAGGAACATTTTTTTTTACATGTAAACTTTTGTTCTATCTCTACGGGTTTACAAGATGGATCCTACAGACTAAAGACTCAATTGACCTTTGTTTCTCTTTTACGAACTTGACCTCACTTTTTACGTCCTAAGCACGCCATAAAAACTTCAGCTTGATATCTTTTTTCTTTTTTTAGTAATCGTGATGACAGACGGACAGACGACAGACAGACAGACCGGAAATGGACAAATTAGATTGATTTTATGAACACCTATAACAAAATTTTGTTCATAGTATCAATATTTTTTAGTTTTACAAACTTGGGACTAAACTTCATATACCTTGGTATATTTCACATACATGGTATAAAAATCTAATTACGCTCCAAGGTACCAACATCTAAAAAATATATTACACCAATTAATTATATTTCACAAAAACTAATGTCATATATATTTACAGCTGGTATGTAGTTGTTTTTTTTTTTTGATTTAACGGTTTTTAAAAATTTATTTTCATGTTAGCCCCGTGGGCATACATTTAGATAAATCACTTCACTAAAAATTTGCATTCGTTGTGTACCCTTTTCGTTTTATGTATTCATATATTTATTTTAGGAGATCCCTAGATCAATGTACGTACATCTTTAAATCCTTTAACAAAAAATAAAAAAGGAATAGAAACGCTTCCTCATTAAATATTCAAAATTTGTGCAAGTGTTAAAGAAAATATATCAACAGTAAGGGATATCAATAGAGACCCTTTATGTGTTAAGGATGCTGTGTGCATTGTTTATGCTTAGTCACACGGTAATAAATATTCAATAATATTTCTGTGTCGATTTAATTTATAATTTTTTTTGTGGCTCGTACGTACATAAAAGATATATTTTTTAAATCCATGAGGAAGGATTTAAACGCTACGTTTCGTTCGCATATCGAAAGGAAGTTGGATAAGGGCGTCGTCATCCGATGGAAAATAGGGGGGAGGGAGGCAAGTTAGTTTATAGAAAATAAGAAAAGTATGAATTTTAGGTATGTTCAAGCAAAAATATAGGAGAAAAAACGCTAAATATATTTTTATTTTGACTTATTTAACCATAAATTTATTGAGAAAAAAATTAGATATTAGAGTTAAGTTGTCATGAAAAATTTGTTATAAAACAAAAAGAACAAAAAGGAGTTTTTAAGGTAGTACGAGCACCAAGGCAAGTTTACATTTGTGATTGAAATTATTTGTACATTATTTTCAACTTTGATGATGAATTTTATTATAACTTCATGAATCTCAAAAATAAGAATTCAATTTTTCGATATCTGCCTTGGTTTTCGAAATATCGAAAACTAAATAATTAAACAAAAATTTCAATTTTCGATATTTTGAAAATTACTCCAGATATCGACAAATTTTATTCTTACTTTTCATCTTATATTATCAAGTTGTAATATAATTCACCATCAAAATTGACAAAATATATTTTTTCTCCACTACCGTGATCATACATCCTTAATTAGTCGGGCATAATGGCTTTTTTTTTTTGTTTCCAATAGTTTATTAAGGTTTTAAATTTAATTTTTTCTAGTTTTGTAGAAATCTATAGAACATATCATCAATCTAATGTTTTTCCAGACTAGGATTCACGATTGACTCAGTCTATTATACGATTTTTTACCTAATAATTCATTAAATAATTATTTAATAGCTTGTATTTATAACCATTGACCCTGCACTAAGGTATAAGTAAAGCTGAACGCTCCATCTTCGGTAAAGGTCTAAGAAAAGGTTTCAGACAAAATTTGTAGAAAATTTTACCCCCTACAACATTTATGGCCAATGTAAATATGATTGACAAATGAAACTAGATATATTCAAAAAACTGATTTTTTGAGACCTTTAGCTTTGAATATTTAAAGACACGCATATACCTGATCATATATGACTTTCCAGACAACATTTTTACTATTAAAGTAAAGGATTTTACAAATATTCAGCTTATTTCGCTAGAACCTAGCTATTCAGCTAGGTTTTATTTGCATGTGTCGCCCTATTAACTCAGTTGGTTAAGGCGTAACCAATTCCGTCCACGATATGCATAGGGTAGCGGGTTCGATTCCCGCCGTCGCACCAAAATTAAATTAATTAATAGTTGTGATGGGCTGGTGTAGTGGGAGGTGCACTCAGCCTCTGAAATTCAGGAGCTGATAAATGAAATTATCAGCGGAAAGGTGGTCAAACACATATATGGTATCACAATGGGCTCTTTAGCCTAAGTGTGTCCTTCGTGGACAGCACAGCAACATTACCTAACCTAACCTAACCTACCCGGTTTCAGTGAGTAAAAATCTATAAGAGCAGTTAAAAAATCCTGTTTAATTTCTCGCTATCTGCAAAATTTATAAATTTCGCCCAACACTCGCTCTTTGATTGTGTACTTTTTCCAAAATATCTAAAGACAAAAGAGCCTTACAGATAACAAAAAAAAAACTAAATAAATAAAAAAAAGTTTGACGTGATGTATTTAGCGTGAATAATATCAAGAAAAAAAAAAACTGAATATGTTTTTGTTATAAGGGTAGTAACCCCTATACATATCTTCTTTTTGGAAGATGGTAGCACTCAGTGTATCATCATCAGCTCAGGAGAAGGATCCGTGCAGGTAAAATGTTTACTTTCAATGTCTAGTATGTGATTATAAAGCCGTGTTAGTCTGATCAAAGTCAATAGCATCTTTTCAAAAACTGTAGTTATTTTTTTGTGTTATATTTTTTAAATTCATTGTTCACAAAAAAAAAGGTTTTTTTTTTATACATTTTTATTAGGTCTTTGCCACTTGTGCTACTAAAAGTCTAATCAATTTTCGACACCCATGTCAAAATATCTTTAGTCCGTGTTCAGTGAATTTCTTTACCGTTGAATAGATGTGGCAAATTGTATTTCCGTGATAGGTTTTTGAACAAATCAAAATTGGCTTAAAATATTAACAAAAATACACAAACTCACTGGCACAGAAATTCATTCCGATAGAATTATTAAATAAATTAAGGTATTATCAAATATATTCGCCAAAATAATTTGATCTTGATCCAGGAGTGTGCTCAGAAATAATATTCGGAAAAGGTTTTAGTGATACGTTCAATTTTGCGTTTGATTAAAAAATAGATGAGAAATTTTGCAACTAACGTGTTTTTTAATACCATGTATATATATAATAAATCAAGGTTTAAGGTGTTCATAAAATCACCTAATTAGTCCATTTTCGTTTGCCTGTCCGTCTATCTGTCCTTCTGTAGACACGATAAGTCAAAATATATATACTGTGCCCAAAAAATAAAGTGACGTATTTTTTTTTTTAAATTCTTTATTTATTCTTCAAAATCAATTTCATTCCCTTCAAAGTATACCATTTCGATGCAATGCACTTATGCCAACGGATTTTCCATCTTCGAAACACTGGTTGTAATCACCTACTGGGATTGCCTTCAGTTCTGTCTTCGCTGCGGCTTGAATCTCCTCTATCGTATCAAAACGGTGTCTCCAGAGCGGTCTTTTGAGCTTTGCTGAACAGCCAGAAGTCGCACGGCGCCAGATCAGGTGAATACGGTGGTTGCGGAACGATATGGGTTGAGTTTTTGACAAAATGATCACGAATTATGAGTGCAGTATGGGATGGTGCATTATCGTGGTGTAAAACCATGAATTATCTTTCCACAATTCCGTCCTTTTTAGGCGGATAGCGTTACGCAAATGACGCATAACGCTCAAATAATATTCCTTGTTGACTATTTGGCCGAGAGGAAGGAACTCATAATGCACAACAAACGCACGCAGTTTAAATTAAAATGTCACCTTATTTTTTGTACACAGTATTAATTCATATTTTATGGTTCCGGTCAAAAATATATTTCTTTCAAGAACTTATTACTACAAATTGTGAGAATTTCTCTCGTCTCGAGAATAAAGAGGTAAGCAAAAAATATTAATTTCGCAAATTTTCGGCCTTGTTCGTATAATTTCGTTTAATATACGCAGAAAATTAAAAAAAACTTGTGATCGAAATATGTTAAAATTAGTTAAAATTAATTTAATAATTTAGATTATGTCTTTGCTCTAATATGTTCACACTCAAACATCATTCCATAATCACGTAATCAAACTATTTTTAATTAAGTAGATATAAAATTATGTAGAGGTTATTCTTTACAGAAGTTAAAGAAAATTTAACATGCGTAGAAATATTTGAACAGAACGCGTCAGCAAATCTCTGATCAAAACGACTAAAGATAACCAAATGGGTTAACACGAGTACTGACGGGGTAAAAACATTCATAAAAAGTTAATCCACCCACAAACCATAAATCAATGATACCAAGTAAGCATGCAAAAGTTTAAAAATTTTGTCCCAAAAACATGATTCTCTAATTTATATCTGAATCACCATTAGACACAAAAGGCTATCTTTGTCGAATGACGTCATCGATATTAAATAGCTTGGTTAGGAAAAAAAAACCGCCCAGTTATATATTTTTTCAAAAAAAAAAAAAAAATATATATATATATAATGTATAATATAAATAAGAAAGAAACACTCTCTTGAATGAAATTTATTGCTTCCGTCGCGTCATGAGAGATGCTGGGTACAAATTATATCCAGGTGAAACAAAGATAGGAGATATGGTGTGCTTGGGTTTTTGAGATTACAATTATCGAATGATTTTTTTTTTGTTTTTAGTTTTAATTATTATCTGTTTTTTATGGCTCTCTGTTAGTTCTTTTTTTGAAAATAAATTAATTTTTTTTTTTAAAGTTTTTTAAAACATGCAACAACTGACCATTCGATAAACGTATATTACACGGTTAAATTGTGTTTGTTTTTTGAGGTTGGATTTAAAAAAAAAAATTAAAAATAGAATATTATGTTAACGCCACAAAACTTCTGTATACAAGCTAAATGTGTGGTGTGAGATATTTAAATTCAGTAGTTTATTATTTCCACTTCGATATTTTCGTTAAACATTCTTAAAAGAAACTCTCAAGGTTTTCGGACCTTGATTTTCTTCCCTAGGAGACATATTATTATCATGGGCGTCGCCAATATTTTGAGGTTGGATTTAAAAAAAATTAAAAATAGAATATTGTGTGAACGCCACAAAACTTCTGTATATAAGCTACATGTGTAGATACAAGATATTTATATTCTGTATTTCATTACTTCTACTCTGATATTTTCGTTAAACATTCTTAAAATAAATTGCTCTCAAGTTTTTGGGCCTTGATTTTCTTGTCTGGACCTATATTATTATCATGGGCGTCCCCAAAGGGGCGCAGATAGTGGCAGTTACCCGATCTTGACTGTTAAAACATGTATAACCTGTATATAGAGGTACAAATAATGTATGTGCACTGACGTCATAAAGTTTGGAAACAATTGAAAAAAAAATTGTTTAAGAAGGTACATAAATCAAATATTAGTTTCACTTGAATAATTAATAAATCATTCCTATAAATTCTATTAATATTTCTAAATATGAAATTTGTTAGTTTATTCATTTGAATATTGTTTACTCTTTCACGCCGAATACGAAATTTGCCTAAAAGTATTTTCTGAATTTTTTTTGGTTTTTCTAGAATGTTTCACAAAACCACAGTTGAAATTAGCCTGAAAAAAATCAACACACTTTTTTTTATAGTTTTGGAGAAAATGGACATCAAATTTTTGTCCTAAGCTGCGCTCTCACGGGTAAACAGTGATGTTTACGAAAGAATGATTCAAATAAAAGTTGCGAATTTTTTTATAAGGAATAACTTTTATAATTAAACTTTTGTTCTATCTCTAAGGGTTTACAAGATGAATAGTTTTTCATTTGATTGAATAAGCAAAAAAATTCCATTTTAAAATTGGCATGTCTCGGTCTATTTTAAAGCTAGCAAGTCGAAAAAAAAAGAAAATGTTCCCAAATACTTCAGCTAGAACTTTTCACTAAACTTTTGTTTAATTTGATGCATAGTAATTTTTTAATTTGTAAAAAACTTATTAAAACCCCCAATTACCCTCCAAAAAAAGGGGTTCATCAGCCAGAACTTTTAATTAGTCTTTTGTTTTATTTGATGCTTAGTTTTATTGTAATTTGTAAAAAACTGATTAAAACCCCCAATTACCTTCCAAAAAAGAGGGCTACGTACGCCCTTGAGGTATAAAATTTTATAACGAAGGTTTTACAACGTATTAACTCAACAACCAACAGCCGCCCGGACTGGTTGTGCGACAGACATGCTGAACGCCTGCTCCTGGCAGTGTATCACGACTATTGCAGGAGCTGTTACAGTGGTAAGAAATAGGAGACAGTGTCTCATCTTCTCTGCCTCTATCCAGTTCTTGCCATGAGGAGATGGACTTACTTGAGCCAGCTTCTCTTTGACGACCTTTCCAGCCTAAAGTCCGTCGACGTCAAAGCTCTCCTGCTGTTCTTAAACAGCTCTAAATGATTCATGGAGTAGTAGCCGGGGATGGGCCGACCCTTTTTCGGTATCACAACAGACCCTATGGTCTAAGTGTGTCCCACCCCGGGACCGCCACTGTAACTTAACCTAACCTAGACTAACCTGAGCTACAATCTAATAAACAATTGTGGAAAATTTCAAAGACGCATTAATTGCTTCCTTTCAGATATTAAGTTGCATTGTACTATATATTAATTACACTATGTAGGTTCTAAATCACAATATCCTTACTTGATTTAGAGTAATTGGCCCGGGAAAGGGGAGCTAGTATTGCCCACTAAAAGTAAAGAGAGGATTTTGGTGATATTAGAATTTTCTTCCACTTAATTCATTTGTTTATAACGCCACCATGGTACGCGGAACAATTAAATTAAATTAAGGAAGAATAAATAAATTTACACATTTTTGAAAATAAAAATTTTTGTATATGTGATAAAAATTAATAACAAAATAATATATAAAAAAAAAAGAATTGAATGTAAAAGAAATATTTGAAATTATCCGGTTTTATTTTTAATAAAAAATCATGCGTATTTATTTATCTGTTATGTGTAATTTCCTGTTGCAATTCAATATAATAGTTGAATTACACTTTTAATTTATTGTCCAATATCATTTGTGTGGTGTTTGTTAATAGACATTTTTTTTATTAGTGAAGTACTGAACCCGTTTGATTCATAAATTCATTCATTTGATTCTTTTTTTACCCGACTGAGCAACGCAAAGGAGTGGTAATGTGTACTCCTGTGTCTGTTCGTATGTGGCACACAGAGGCCACATGCGTTGACCGATTTTGAGACGTCAATCGATTTGCCTTAACCTTGCTAACTGAAGATATGGCAGTAATGAAAATTACTGGTAAAATAATCTAAATCAATACATTCATAACCCGCAACATGATGGAGATCATTTTACCTATTTTAATTTTACACACAAAATAGGGATCATTTTAACGTATATAAAGAGGATCATTGTACCCGTAACGACATATTTGAAAATCGTTATAAAAACTGACCTTTACATTTATTATTCGCCCATCAAAATGTGTCATAATACTATTTAAACTCTATAGAAGCCAACAGTAAACCAACCAGACAGTGAAAACAAACACAAAAAAAGAAATTTAGATTTCAAATCACCATAAATAAGGAGTAAAATTAATATTTTTGCTACGAAACACGAATTAGCTTTTACATCGCCATTAGTCGATAAATTTGATCGCGCGAAAGTCATCTATCGATAAATATACAAGATGGGCTTAAATGTTTCATATACAACAACGAGGGATCATTTTACCCGGAGGGATCATTATATACCACTTTGCCTTAGTTGAATTTGGAGAAATGACAAAGTTAAAATGAATTTACAGGTATTATGTAATGAATTATGTAAAAACTTAATAAAGTTTAAAGAATCAATAATAAGAATCAGTAAATGAATGAGTGAATCAAATCTATACAGACCATCTAACGTAATGATGTGTTTGTTAATCGACATTATTTTTTATTGTTATTTTGTAAGTAATTTCTTTTATTTATCTAAAACAATTAAAATAATTAACTTGAGAGATACTTAACCAACAACAGGATTTCGTAAAAATATTTTTCTATCATTTTGAATTTTATGAATTGATTTTCCCACATATCACCAACATTCAGAAACAATTTTAATTGATCGTCAGTTACTGTCGTTACGTTTGTGTGTTTGTGTGTTTGTCCATCCGTCCAATCGGGGACAGACATTTAACCTTCCAACTGTTCATTACATGTCTCGTTGCTGAAGGGTTTTTTAAAAGGTATCACGCAGATGTTTAAAAGATTTTTACTGTGTAAGATATTTATTTGGAACAATTGTAATGTTTATACAGATAAAAACGTTCCTTAACACCTAGGTCCTCCAAATGCTACTCGAATATAATTTGTATTATCTTCGAGTCCTATTCGAAAAGGGCGTCGCCAGCCGATGGCAAAAAGGGGACAAGTTGATTTATGGAGAATAGGAAAAGTATGAATTCTATAGGAAATAGACTTATTTAACCATAAATTTATCTGAAAACAAGCGTGGATCTAGAATTAAATTTTGAGTCCGGATTGATGTTGGTGGAAATCGTTAACCTAAAAATTTATTTTTCTGCTATTTCTTTTTTTCCTCTTCATCTTATGGGGGACCTTTCCCTCCTTCATGCATATACCATGCACTACTCCAGCCCATCGCAACTATTAATTAAATTAATTTAGTTGCGACGGCGGGAATCGAACCCGCTACCCTAACCATACCGCGGACGGAATTGGTTACGCCTTATCCAACTGAGCTAATAGTTTGGAAAATATTTTTTGGCTCTACAATTATCTTTTCATTATGAACCCTTCTCCAAAATTTTATCCAATCCATTATAACAAACCAAACATACACGCACACACAATTTACCAACATTTCGTGTTCATATTAAAACATTGGAAGTAAGTTATGATGCAGTTAATCTTTCCACGCATGCAAAGATTCAAAGAATTAAAAAAAAAGATACATATATTGTGTTTACAAGCAAATTGAATCATTTGAATCTTTGTATAACATGAAAATAATAATGTACTCCTGTGCTGTTTACAATATTTAAAATACATGTTTTCGTTGGAGTGGGTTGTACTTGGTGGGTGTTTAGCTAACTTTATATTTGTGAAAAAAAAAATATACGTATTAACTATAAATTTTAAAATTTTATTTTTCTTTGTATAATAATAAACAAAAGTTTAAAAAAAATATAATTTTTGTTTTTGTTTTTTTGTGTAAAAGAGTTACTGCCCATTTCATAAATCGATTATATTAAAATTAAATAATCGTGATACATCTAAATTTCATAGTATTCCCACGGGAAGGTATGATCTATTGTTTGTCTTTTAAAGTCAATTTCCTGAAGTTTAAGGTTATATAGGCACTACCAAAGTCTTGTTCAAACCGTCACCAAATTAGCGACGAGTAATATATACACAATAAGAGTAATTACGATTAGCTAATTTAAACTAATGATGACTACTTTGTAGTCGAAATACGTATTTATATAATACAAAGAATTGATCTAGGAAATTGGGTCAAAACTCGAAATTTATGTCCCGTTTCAGTTTAGTACCATATGGATGCGTTGGTTTTTTGTCGAAATTCAAAAACTTTTTTCAGAAATATTTTTTCGAAAATCCAAACATATTCGGCACAAACTCAAAATAGTGAAAGTAGTTTTGACGCTTGTTGGTCTAAAGGAAAATTTTTAGACATATCTTTATTTTAATTGTTTCGACATTCTTGTCGTCCTCTCTAATCATGACCACTTATTCCAATCACCCGGTATTTCTATGTGAATCTGTTTAGTCTTTAGTTAAGAAAATTTGATTTCTTAAAGTAGTTCGGCCATCAGATGATTATTCAAGTTAGCAACTAATTTATATTCTTTGAATTTACATCTAAGTTATGAATAAATATAATATTTGTATCACGTAAATGTTTTTCAAACGTCAAAAATCTAAGTTTTTTATGTTGGAAAGCGCCGCAAGGAAATAATTTTTTTGCAAAAACAGAATCTGTGAAAAATTTTCTTCATGTTTAAAACTTGTTTGAAGCTCAATCACCGATTAATTTTTGTACAGCTAACATTATTGTGAGTTCTTCCAAAAGATACTGTCTAAAAAATCAAAATTTTAAAATGAAATAATTCATTTTGTCCCGCAAGAGGCCCCAAAAACGTGTTTATTGTGACCAAGTTACCACACCGTACTTGGTCAAACAGCCGAACTACTTTTAAGTTTTTGTCACAAAATTTAAAAGAGATGTATCAGATCTTGATGCTTCCTATCCTATATTCCTATACTCAAGTCCTGCAATGACTCATCCCATTTATTGTCATCCAATTTTAAAGTTCATGTTTTTCCTGGCAACACAAAAAGTGCGACTTATACAGGTTCGACTACAATTATTTTACTCTAAAAATAAACAAAGGTGACGAAATCGTACACAATTGAATGATTTGTTGACTGAACAAAGATATTGATCCTTCATACAAAATTTTTCAAAACAAATAATATCACTTACCAATTATAGATAAATGCAAAAAAAAAAGTGATTATATAAAATCAGAAATAAATCGAATATCAATAAATAAAGTTATTCATACCTATTAGGTTATGAATTGAACTACTGAAGTATATAATATATATTTGTATTATATTTACAGATTGGCCCACTCAAATTTATATACGATTTTCTGCCTATAACACTTATAAACGATTTTTTTTTCGATGATTTTTTTAAAACATCCCGGTCCACAAAAAGAGTGAAATATTCTATGTAGACTATTGATTATGTCATATAGAAAGGAACTAAAGCATTTACGGATTTTGATAGCAAGAATCGTTCAATGTGTTATTAAGGTAGTTGTCTTGCTATGGGCATATCGACAGAAAATTCTAAATTTATGTATACTTATTAGGACTATAATAATACATTAACCATAAAATTTGAAGTTGGCCGTCTCTAACTCGAGTGAAAGACAATTTCGGATAACTAACATGGAGAGCATAAGAAAGATTGCGTTTTGTTGTGTTTTTAACAAATTTTTTTAATTCTAGAAAAAAACTAGATTTAAGATATTTTCAAAAAACTAACTGCACATTCATGAATTTGTGCATGTGAGTTTAAAAAAAAAAACCAAAACTATTGACCGCTTTATTCTTGAGATATAGTCACTCAAAGTTATTTAAATTTGTTGTATAATAGAAACAATTATATTTAGAGTATAAGTAGTGTAAGAGAGATGTCTATTATATACAGAATTACAGATGTTTATTATCATGCTATTTTCATACAGAATACGTGATAAATGGACAGTCGAGTTAAAAGCATGTTAAAATTAATACTTATTTGAGTGTGTTAAGCATATCTATACGTACATACCACTGCTGTATGATGTTGTACACTATTTTTACAATATTGTACAAAGATAAATACCTTAAATAAGAAAAAACCATGGAGTGCTATTAAATTAGAAGGTGGAAGTTATAGATAGGGGTAAAAAAGCACTCTCTTTTGGTTTTTTAAAAATATCTCGTAATCTAAGCAAAATTTCGATAAATTTTATATTATACTTTTTGTAGAGAATCAAGAGAAAATATCAATTTTTTGTTGGTTTTTCGCCTGTATTTTTTTTTTTTTAAACAGGGATAGGGATTTTTAACAGTGGTAACCAAGATACCTTCAATAATGTCGTCTTCTACAATATCAGCTTCTTTTTCATTGTCAAAACTAATCCCCAAGCATTCTTTACAAAATTCTATGAACTTGATTGTAGAATATTGGGTTCTAAAGCCAAACTAATGAAACGTGATTATATTTCTATCGCCAATAAGTAGCTTAAGACACTTTAGATATAATTTTTCAAATAGTTTCACTAGCAGCGAAATCAATCTGTATGACGACCGTTCATTTTCAGGTTTTCCTGATTTTTGTATCATGATAATTTCCGCAATTTTCCATAGCGATGGGAAATGTTCTGTAATAAAATGTTTGTATTGATAAAAAAAAACTGAATAAATTGAATTGAATTAATATATTTTTGGGGCCAATCTGTACATAACGCCTACAAATTCAAATGTTTTGCTATAAAATTTATGAATGTATTTCTGAATATTATTACGGTTTTGGTGGGTGTCAAGAAATATTACTGACAATTTCTGTTCCATATAAATTATAATTATTACATTATTTCTTAAAAAAAAAAACTATAGTATAAGTTTTTTTTAGTATCTAATTTAAAATCGTACGATTTTTTTTATTTGCATTATAATATTACTATATGATCTATATCTTTTAAGAATTCCGTACCAAGAATTTTAAATACAAATAAAAATTATTATTTCGGGTCATATTCGAATTTTTCTCTGCCAACTGAGAATTTTGGTTACTGTTTTAAAAGAAGTAAATTTACCTCAAAAAATACAAAAATCGGTTTCACTTAACCATTAAACGAGTATTTTAGAATATCACTTAAAATTGAGATCCAAATTTCCGGAAATACTCGTTCAATCGTCTCGTGAACGATTTTTGTAATTTTTGGGTAACAATTAACTTATAGATAGAAAAATTTTACTCGATTTTGAGCAATTTTTGTAAGGGGTAATTATTTGACTTATAGGCGAATAGTTTCTGACAAAACGATATTTTTGGCATACTCAAAATTTTTTTAATCAAATCAAAATGTTTTTTCCCATCAAATTTTGAAAGAAATCGGTCTAGTAAAACTTGAGATATCAAGTCAACCATCTCGAAAAGTTTAGTTTCAAGAAAAATGCGTTTTGAGTTTGAGCGACAATTCCAGCGGGTAAACTCGGATAATAATCCGAGTGATCCCAGATCCATACATTGGGCTTTCTTTTACTTCATTTGCAATGTTTTTCAAAGTTATTTCTGCTAGCCGAGCTGTTTTGTTTTCTGTTGAAGCAACAGAAGCTCGCAGTTCAAATCGATCAATTCGAACTAACCAGAAAATCCGCTGTATCTACGAAAATAATTCGAATTTTGAAAAATCCGCTTGAGGACATATGCTTAATGGTCTTTCCTTTAAATCATTTTGTATTTTGCAGTTCTCTGAAGGCCCCTAAAAATTTAACTGGTTAATTATGATATAATAATTGACAACTATGCCAAGTTTCATTAAATTCTGAATGCAAAGTCTCTTACCGATAGTACTACCTTAAGATGAATAATGAGTCAAATCCTTTCCCCAACAAAATTTAATTCGAGCTTCAAATCATTTTTAATTATAATTTCAATTATTCCCATTACAATTAATTAATTATAATTTGTGATAAAAATTGTTTTTTAATTCTCAAAAGCAACCAGACAGACTGATCACAAAAAAAGAACTTCATTTACAAAAAATAAAAATTCCAAATAATTATATACACTCTCAATTTATACAAAAATATTTTAATTGTTTGTTCGGCCATGTCTTTGATTTTTCATCGTGAGTCACATTTTATGTGACAAAGACAAAATCAAAATGTCATTTTGAAAACATTTCATTCAATTCAGCGTTTTTATGTGAGTGTGTGTCTTTAAATGTTGCTTGATTTTATTTTAAAAAATTATTTCAAATGAATGTTTTTTGAACGAATTTAAAAGCTACAATTACCTTCTTCAAATGCCTCTTAAATTAAAACCAAAAATGTTTTGTTAAGGTGATTCAATCACTAACACAATATTAGGAGATTCGTAGTCTTGAGAAAATCAACGTGAAAGGAATCGAAGATCAACGTAGAGAGGTTGCGTTGACTTGTAAATCCATTTTTTAGCTCCCAGGAACCAGAATATGTGTCAACTTCTTAGTCCCCTTTTCCTTTTTTTGTATCAAAATGTAATGTTCTTTGTCACTTTTAAAGCTTTAGCGCACTTCAAAAGCTCCTCTAAATTGAGGTAGAGATGGAGTTATACATTCGCTTGAGAAGTTAGCTAATGCTAACTACAAAAATAAATACTATTAGCCATAGAGCATGCTTAATTTTTGCATGGAAAATTTTTGCAATATCCAGTTAAAACATGCCCCTGAACGTAAAAGTGCAGGTTGCATGTGGGTTACCCGGTTTGATATTGTTTAAACTAATGTTTTTTAAACAAATAAGTAATATTGACTGAATCGCTTTGGAAAAAACTTTATCATATAATTGTGGTCAAAATTAACAAAAAATGTTCTTAGACATATTTCTCTAAACCCTTCAGTTTTCGAGTAAAACTTACTAGAATTTCGAAAAACCGTGATTTTTACCATTTTCATCTCTCAAAAACTTTATGAACAAATCAGATTTTAAATATCTACTCATCAAATTTTTATTTGTAGTGTAAAGGTTACCCAACAACCTGCACAAATTTTTGGCCTAATTGCATTTTCTAGTGATTGTTAGTCATGCTAGAAAGATGTAATTTTCAACGATCGACTGGAAACAAAGACAAATTAACAGAAAAGTACGAAAACTTTGCCACAACACAACCATCCGAAAAATTGGACAAACAGTTTCAGCAATTTTCCGGGCGGGGGGAGGGGGTTGTGTTGTGGAAAATGAAATTCACTCAAGCAATCAATCAAGCATTTGATATATATAGATGGACTAAAAAGTACAAAATGATTTTTCTCTTCTTTAAAATTTTCGTGGGCTCGAATAAAAACAGGCATTATAAAAATATCCACGTAATTGATAATAAAACAAACATACATTGAACGTGTCTCAAGGAAACTCAAAGCGCACACGTAAACACGTAAAAATATTGCCTCAATATATAATATTTACTGTTTATAAAGATTAATAAAATATGAGCAATACTATTATTATATTAAATTAAAAATATTTAAAAACAAGTGAAAACAAACAATTTACTGAGTTAATTGTTGAAATACCATGTATGGACAGTGTTGATTACTTATATATAACTGATATACCCATATAATACTACAATTTGCGCTCTTACGGGTAAACAGTGATGTTTACGAAAAAATATTTTTAACAAAAGTTGTTTATATTTTGATAAGAAACATTTTTTACACTTAAACTTTTGTTCTATCTCTAACGGTTTGCAAGATGGGTCCTACGGATCCAAGACCCAATTGACGATCCGAATACGCTGTTAAAATTGCAGCTTGATATCTTTTTTCGTTTTTGAGTTATCGTGTCCACAGACAGACGGACGGACGGACAACCGGAAATGGACTAATAAGTTCATTTTATAAACACCTATACCAAAATTTTACGCGTAGCAACAATATTTTCAAGTGTTACAAACTTGGGACTAAACTTAGTATACCTTGATATATTTCATGTACATGGTATAAAAATATATAAAAACAATTTTATATTTTATTATTTTTATCTTAAACAAAAATCTTTAAAATTTTTGAAGGTCGTCAGTGATGAAAAAAAAAACACAGAATAATATTTTCAAGCCAGTAATTAAATTAAACTGTTTTTCAAGAGAGAACAAAAAATTATTTTATAGAATTTAATCAGAATTTTATCTAAGTAATTAGTAGGTTTTTATAAAAATTTAAAAAAATATTCAATTATTTTTCGTGATGTAAGAAAAATAAAGGTTCAACATTTATCGATACATGTGACTCATAAAATTTTTCTGCGATTAAAATTTATGTAAAAATATACTTAAATATTCTGATTTCGATTCATTAAAACATATTTTTCTTTTAAAATATTAAAATTAAAAATCGTAATTTTTAAACTTATATCACGTGCCCTAAAACGTGGGCAAGCCCTGCTGTGATGTCATATCGGTATGAGCCATAGACCTTAGTTAGTTCAGTGTAGACAGCTGGGTATAATATATCCATAGATAATAAGTATTTATATTTATTATAATCAGTTGTCTATGAATATATCTGTCAAACTTATCTCTGTTATTTTGTATAATGATACCGATATTACGTCACCAAATTGGATGCCCGCGTTTTTGAAGGTTTAAAAAAGTTTTTGGCAAGAAAGCGTGTGTATTTTTCCGAAATAATTTTTTGGTGGCTTTTTATTAGCAAAATCAACATTTTGAGGTACTTTTTCAAAAATAGTGGAATACCTTATTGATAATAGGCGAATATGTCGTTCAAGAAGATATTTTTAGAAAAATTAAAGTGTCACAAACGGTTCTCTTTGAAAACTTCAATGAATTATGACTTCAAATAAAACGACTAACTTATTATTTAATAACGGAAAACGATGTTATATAAAAATAAATTACCCAAGAAAAAACATATACACTGTTTTGTGATATCGATTGTGAGAAAAAGTCTTTATCCCGGATATCTGAAATAAATTTAAAACAAAAATATTTCTTTGAAAAAATACAAAAAAAAGATACTGTTTTAATCCATTTAACTTCCATAAGTGTATTATATTGTCTCTATGGAAGTCATTTGACGATGTAGAACTTACCTCTGTTGTCTGATTTATTTTGATATCGTCCGGCATCACAAATTCATAATTTTATCAGATTGCCAATTGTTTTTTTTAGTAAATTACCTGTCATGTTTCAAAATAAAATTTTGATTGGGATACCTAAACAAGTCCCAATTATAAGATTTTGAACTGTCTCTTGTCACTAATAAATTGCAAAATTAAAATCATTGACGTTTGCAACAAAGTTCAAAGGACGTATTATCTCTCGACACAAACGAGTATCTCATACTAAACACTTAAAGAATTTATTATCGTTGAAAATTTATCTTAAAGTTAATTTTTCAACAAGACAATTAATTATTTACAAAATTTTCTAGATTTTTAGTTAGTATTATTGTTTTGCAAAACCTTATAAAAAAATGTTTAAATAATTGGCGTAAAATTTTTAGGCTTCGTGGAGCCCTTCTTACGTGGTACCTAAAATCAAAAATTTCTGACGGATGTTCATAAATTCACGTAATCAATCTTTTTTTGGGTGTTAATTCATGTATACATCACAACTGAAAAAGGAAAAACCGTAGAACAATGGATCATCGTATTTTTCAAAACTTGCGTGTTGAAATATTTTTTCAAAAACTCTATATATTTGCGAAATTTTAACACAAGTTCGAAAGTAAAGTAATATCCAATATTCCCAAGTATATATTGAATATTTAAACAATTTACTTGATTGTTCTTCAATTTTTTTGTATACTGACATAAATTTTATTGATTTTTAAATAAAATACCGTCGGATAACGTGAATTTGAATTTAAGAGATGTATCTTTCAATAAGAATGATACAAAATTTTATTCAAATTTAATTGTGGTTTATTTGGAAGCTTAGACGTTGAAGTTGAACAGAAAATATCTTGAAAATATCATCACGACTTCTTTATCAAGACTTCATTTTAATTTTTTTTAATGAAAAAATTAGACTAATTATTCTTATCTTCTTTGCGATGGGCTATTTGATTTGAATTTATCTGAAAAGCGTATAATTTACAAACAACTGTAGACTTCAAAAATCAATATTTAACTTTCAAATCATAAATAGCGTGTAAATGAAAAATTTAGACATTCAAATTCAGACCTACAAAAAACTAATAGATATTAGAACAATATTTTTTGCACAACATAAGTTCAGTGTCTAATCTTTAAAATAAACCGGCTTAGTGGCCGAGGGAGTAAAGGCGCTATCGACAGTATGATCAATTATAATTAATAGGGCGGTAAATTGATCATACTGTCGTCATTTGCATAAGAACGAAGTAACCAACTCCACGCACGTCATAAATTTCATTGTAAAATAAATAAAGATTAAAATTATAATGTTTATGTTTGAAAAACGGAGGTTAAACCCCATTATTATTATTATTATGATAATCTAGAAAAAATCACTCTCATTGAAAGATCCTATACTTGATAAAATCTGATGATATATAAAATTGTGGATGACTCATTTATTAATTTACTTTCGAATTCCATTTTCAACTGATATTTTTCTCATTGAAAATCGCTTCACACAAAACGATAAATCGTTCGAATCATTAAACAAACAAACAACCATTCCCCTAATTACCATACAATAATTAGATATACCTCACCTATAAAAATTCTATTATTGAAGAAGAATTATTTAAACGACCTTCGATGTCGATCAAATTTTATATAATCATGGTAGTCACTTGACGAGTACATCTTAAGATTCTTTTATAAAAATTTGTTCAATCAAAAGGCAACATATATAAAACGGACAACATGTTTTTTAGCATAAACAAGTCTATTTCCATTGGTAATTGTAAAAATGTCAGCAGAGTGAAAACATACCAAGAATACTTATCACAAAATATAAAGACCAAATCACACTAAGTTTGTTCTTTTGCGTTAACATTTATCGTATCATCATATTTTATGCAAAAAAAAATTTAAAACATCACATAAACATGGTTTTATTTGAATGTGGACTAAAAAGGAAAAAATAATTTTTAAATGCAGGATCAAACTTATATTTCCTAGGGCATATCGAGAAATCTATGCTTTTTATACCATGTATATATGAAATATAATAATTCTTTTGCCCGGCAAATTATGAAGGTTGTGGAAGGGGGGAGGGTTGCAGTGAGAAGCGGGAAATTCAAAAAAGTTCAATTTCGTCATATTTAATTTATTTCAACTATATTAAAAATATAAGTATGAAGTAATATAAATATATTCGAAATGTGCACATTTTGTCCATCATTTTACACGAAAACTATCAGTCCGTTAGTTTTGGCATTAATCCTTAAGAATCTATCAACACTTAATCACCAGGTACAGACAAATTATACGCAAGCATGACTCGAACAAAACGAACAAACATGAAAATTTTGCACGAACGTGACTTAAATAGAACGAATATAAAAGTTTTACAACTGGCTTCTTATCGTGATACCAACAGAATAAGCTGAAAAGTTCTATAAACACTAAAATCAGGAACAAAATCTCACTACTCTAGTTGCTGAGGTCAAATACATCGTGGTGGCGATTCAGCAATCATAATGTTAATTTTGTTTCTTTCGACCCTGACCACGCGGTAGTCCGAGAAAACCTTCTAAGCCCGTTCATTTAATTACGACAAATTATAACCGAATTCAAAATAAATTTTTTGGTAGATAGTAGTGGTATAAAAAATTAGTGATTATTTTGAATAACATTCACCAAATGCTCATGTGACTTAGTCTTTAATCGTAATACGAGCAAACAGACGCCCATTATACAATGGTTTACAACCTCAGTTGTGGTGAAAGACAGACCAAAGATGAAGAATTTATCAGTATGCACAAATATACGTAATATAGACACAATGACATCAGAGTGGGTACTTAAGAGCTCATTACTTATCGATTGAAATTCGAGCACATAAATTGTAAAAATTGTTTATTAAACTGCAAGTGCACATGATTTCCTTTAATTAAAATTGTACGGAAATTATATTTATATAAATATAAATGCTGATTTTATTCGTTTTAATAAATACAATATTATAAATTTTAATTTATAGTTTATTCTGATTTTTTGGTATGACTACGTCATATTTCTGATGTGTTATCGAGAAATTTACAATAAATTAAACCAATCACAGATTAAAAAGAGCTTTAGCTTTTCCTTTTGATTACTTGGGTATGTGGAATCACTATAGTTTCCCATTTTCGAAACAAATTGGAAAAAAAAAGTCAACCTATGGCGAATGGAGTCAGGAATGTGATACAACTAACGTACGTGATTGAGTGATGAAGTTGACACAAGCGCATGAGTTGTTTGTATGAGCGACTGGATGGATTACTGTTGTTATTAGTGTCTTTAATCCACCGCTTTACCAACTGGGCTACCGATGGTTGTACATATGTATAAAAATATGTTATATATTATAAAAATGATCAATAAGTTTATAAATTGAATTTAGATGTATTAGGTTTTTGGTAGTACATACATACTTTATTAAATAAATGATTACAATAATAAAAAATAATTTTATTATTAGTGTATGACTACAAGTTTTTTATTTTATCTCAAAATTTGTTCATTCTCAAGACATTAATTTAATTTATAAAAAATTTATTTTTATTTATAAAATATAAAGACCATGGTTTTATAAAATTGTTAGACGTTAGTATGATTACCTTGGAAACTGAAATGAAAATTTAAAGAAAATTATTTGAAATTTAGACTCAAAATAGGAGTTTGTAACACATTCTTTTTGTCTATTCGACTCAAAAACATTAGTGCAGCACCAATTTTGCACACATGTGAGAAAGGGAGGCTTATGAACGTTTTAGAAGGATTAGTTAGTTAAAGTTAACAACAATCTTTATGTAGTTGACACAACCACATATAAACTAGACATAACAGGTATGTGTTCGTAGTAACCAAATCCTATATTTAAATGCAAAGAAATTTTCTTTTAATTCGACTATTCGCAAACATCAATCAAACATTCATTGATCTGAGACAGTTTTTAAATAAAACAAGTGACATGACTTGAACATTTGTATAATGACGTTTGAACCAAGCTACATAAAATTGTGTATGTGTCATCTTTGCAGCTTTGAGGACATAAATAATATGGGTGTGGTGATCTGTATTTGTGCCTACACCATCCATGGTATCCATGTATATGTGTATTATATGATATACGCTATACGACTCATTCTTAAGAGTAGGCCCGACTCTTTCTCGTAGGCCGTTCACTCCAGCTAACTGCTTTAGTTTTCTTATATTATATTATACTGAGTGTTCCAATCAAATGCAGAATAAAGTAGCTCTTTTTATGCTTGTAACACATATACAAGTGAAATTTACAAAATTTCAAAACCTCCGACAAATGCGATTTATTCCTTGTAAAACGATTTTTGGAAACTTAGCTATAAAATGTTCTCAATCAATTCGGTTCGACCGTTTAGGGGCTACGATGTCACTGACAAACACACAGACGCACAGATGACCACTTTAACCTTATAACACTCTTTCTTTAATCAATATCAAAGTGATGGTCAAGGATATCAGATGAAATGAAAAGGATACTTGGATAGCTATCATTTTTTAGGACAAATTTTTGGAAATATTTTCATTGAAATTGAAATATTTGAGTTGACTTTGTTCATTTGAATTGTTGTTTTCAATTACCTTATTGAATTGAGCCAGGTTTATTTGGCCATTCATTTTCATAGTACTTATTTATATGTTAAAATTATATGTCATGGTTTTTCCAAACTGAATCGATTTTGAAGACCATCGCTAATTTTTGAGTTTTTTTTTGGGGTACGAAACCCCAAGCTCGAACTTGAAACATAGCTAAGAACACTTTCCGTTAAAATTAAAATCTTTTCATCCGTTTAGGCGCTACAATTCTGAAATCTTTCGATGAATTCTCTGTCTTTTAATGGTTTTACGATCTATTTCGGATAATACCTTCTTTCTCATCTCGCTTATGGTAAATTTTATTGAACTTCGTCAATCGTCAGTATAGACCAGGCATGGGCAAACGGGACAGTGACAGCGACAATCTAACCAGTAAGACAGAGACAACATTCTTTTTTCTACCTATCTCATTACTATTAGAGAAACGGAAATAAGTAAAAGAGTCGTATACCCGCCTCGTTTCCTCCTCTATGAGCAATACGGACTTAGGGGACACTCAATAAAGTTTATGACGCACAATAAAGTTCTAAAAATGGTGTCTTCGACTTAAAATAACTCGCCTATATCTTGTATAGACATTTCTTTTTAGTACACTCTGTATTGTATATTTTATAATACTACACAGAAACCACATATTATAATATCAGATAAAAATGCTTATTTCTCTTTTGAAATTGTTTTAATATTCTTATAAAAGTTCCCTAATTGATTCCAATTTTTTTTTAAACTTATAATTTTATTTTAAAAAAAAATATTGCTAACTTTCATAATATAATTCATTTTAATTGATATTATATATGCTAATTAAGTGCAATTTTTTTTAAAAACGATTTACTTTATTAAATATAATTAGGTTGGTAGTTACTTCCCCCTCCATTTCAGCATATAGTGAATGCAGTGTTTAATCATTATTTTGGCCTGACATCCTTTTGAGATTTTTCAATCATCACATTTTATACCATGTATAATATATCAAGGTATATTAAGTTTAGTCCCAAGTGTGTTACGCTTAAAAATATTGAAACTTTGATGATGCTACCAACATTTTCGATTGTCTGTCTGTCTGTCCGTCTGACAACACGATAATTCAAAAACGAAAAAAAGATATCAAGCTGAAATTTTGATAGCGTGCTCAAGACATAAAAAGTTAGGTCGGGTTCGTAAATGAGCAACATAGGTCAATTGGATCTTTGATCCGTCCCATCTTGTAAACCATTAGGGATAGAACAAAAGTTTAAATGTAAAAAATTTTTGTTATAAAAAAGTAAACAACTTTTGTATGAAATATTTTCTTGGAAACATCACTGTTTACCCGTGAGGGCGCAAATTTTATATTATGTATTATATGAGAATATCTTTCATGTCATGTGAGTGTGACATGAATATATGTCTAGCTACGTAAGAGTAGCTATGCCTTTTTACTTACAGTACGTGCAAAAACAAACGATTCCGTAATCAACACACTGTCTATGCAGGGTATTTCAACAATTAACTCAGCCAAGTGTGTGTTTTCACTTGTTACTATTTCAATTGTTTTTCTAGGCAAATTTAGGCAACTGTCCTACCAAAAAAACGAGCTAAAAATTAAAATCTAGTTTTATTAGTAAATCTGTATATTCAGAGCGAAACGTCACTTATTTTCTTCCTGACTGAACAGATAAATAAAATTGTAATTACAGCTGGAGGACCGTTCTGTGGAACTCTTTTAAATTCTAAGAGACTGCAGTCACAATTTTATTTATCCGTCAAGCGAGAAAATGAGTGACCTTTCGCTTAACACAGATTGACTAATAAAAGACGTTTTCAAAAAGTTGTTATTTGATTCAAATTTTTATAAGGTCTTTAATTTTTAGTTTTTTTTAATCATTTAGCAACATGTCCTTCATGAATATTAAACGATGTGAATTTTCATTCTACACAGTCATTGAAGTCTTTATGTCTAAACTGAAGTGAGTATAGGTATGTTTGTTCGGATAATAATTTTGAAACAGAATTTATTCGACATAAAATTTCATGTAGGGCTTTAAAAGACCCTTTTCTTGATAGATATTAATCTTCGTTACCAAATTCAATGATATAATTTTTTAAAGATACTGATTTTCTTTGTCACAATTTTTTCATTTCAAATTTAAATTGCAAAATTTTTGTAAGAAGGGTTTAAATATCTTCTTTCTTTTTTGTTAGTTTAAGTCGTTAGATTCGCTTTTTTTGAATTTGACTAATGACTTTTTAAAAACCCGTTTAAAAATGTATTACGGATCAAAAGATGTAAGACATTTTTGTTTATTTTTTTAAACTTTGGTTTGATTAAAATTACTTCATAGTGATCCGTCCCAATTTTTATTACTTCAAGAACTACATGAGTAATCAGAAATTTCAATTCAAAACTCGATCAATGTACAGCGTACTAAGAAATTTTAAAGTTTCAAGTCAGTTAGAGTAAACGTCATAAGACATAGAGTGTTTTAAAAACTCCTTCCATAATAGTATTATGAATTTCTGAAAGAAATGGAGGAATTATGGCAGAAGACCTCGAGCTTCAGAGAAGTAAAAATACATCTCAAGCAAAACAAACCCTGACACTGCAGTTACAACAGGACACTTACTTTCTGGTCGCCTTATTAGCTCAGTTGGCTAAGGCGTAACCAATTCCGTCCGCAGTATGCATAGGGTAGCGGGTTCGATTCCCGCCGCCCAACAAAATTAATTTAATTAATAGTTGTGATGGGCTGGTGTAGTGCGTGGTATATGCATGAAGGAGGTGCACTCAGCCTCTGAAATTGAGGAACTGATAAATGAAATTATCAGTGAAAATGTGGTAAAAGACATATATGGTATCACAATGGGTTCTAAAGCCTAAGTGTGTCCTTCGTGGACAGCCAATATAACCCAACCTCACCTACTTTCTGAAACTAACAATTGACAATAGTTTCAGTTTAAAAATTTTTTTTGACTTAGTTAAATTTGTCTTTTTTGTCAGTAATCCTTAAAAATTACAATTTGTAAAGTTAACTTTTTTAAAGTATATATTAAATGTATAGCCAGCTTTATGCAATTAAAATATGTAATTGTACAATTAAATTAAATTATAATTATTAAATAATAATAAAAAACTAATAATCATCGCTGCATTTATGTAGATATATTCAAAAACAAAAATGTAATTACGAAGATGAACAATAGACAAAAGTCAGCATGATCTAACACCATACTGTCTGTTAAAAAAAAATTAATTGAGTAATTAGACTCAACGATAATTCAAAACATAACCTAATAATTAATCATACACTGCTTAGAACCGAAAAAAATAAATTAAAAACTTTTAACTGAAATCACAACCCTCTTTTTAAACGCTACCGTGGGAATGTTGTTTTTTTTAGATAAAAAAACTGGACATAGTCCACTTTTTAAAAAATTACCATAACTATACATTTATAAGGTTTTACACCTCCGTGTACTGACCACAAAAAACGTGATTTGTAGTAAATAAAGATTTATAATAAATCAGTTTCTTAATATATATTTGGAAATTTTAAATATGTTGGTTGCAGATATGGCAATATTTCCCACTAAAGTCAATTATGCTTATCAGAATTTGATTTTTCAAGGTACACAAATTCGCACCCAGCTGAAATTAAAACACCATTGTAAATGAAAAGTTCTCATCGATCCGAGATGTAAAAAAAAAATTTACACGGGTTCAAAATCACAAAAAGGGTTTTTTCGCGATTTTCAGCGAAACGGTAAGCATTATCATAAAATTAGTTCAAAAATTGTAGATCCCAAATCTCGGATCGATGAGAACTTTTCATATTTATGATCGTGTTTTGAACAATCCGACCAAATTTCAGCTGGGTGCAAATTTTTGTACCTTCACTCATATTTATACCATGTATATATGAAATATATCAAGGTATATTAAGTTTAGGCCCAAGTTTGTAACGCTTAAAAATATTGATACTATGAACAAAATTTTGGTATAGATGTTCATAAAATCACCTAATTAGCCCATTTCCGCTTGTCTGTCTGTCATCACGATTCCTCAAAAACGAAAAGAGATATCAAACAGAAATTTGTATAGCGTGTTAAGAACGTAAAAAGTGAGGTCGAGTTCGTAAATGAGCAACACAGGTCAGTTGGTTCTTGGATCCACAGAACCCACCTTGTAAACAGTTAGAGAGAGACCAAAAGCTTAAATGTAAAAAATGTTCCTTATAAAAAAATAAACAACTTTATTTGAAACATTTTTTCTTAAACGTCACTGTTTACCCGCGAGGGTGCAAATTAGGCGCAAATTGTATAGTATTATATGGGTATATCAGTTATGTAAGTGTTACATGCATGTATGTGTAATGTGATAGAGTAATCAACACTATCTGTACATGGTATTTCAACAATTAACTCAGTCAATTGTTTGTTTTCATTTTACTTGTTTTTATTTAATTTGTCCGGATAAACTCCAAATTTTTTCCCAGTATCATTTCTCCTTAAAAGAAGTGCGAGTAATTAAAAAATACTTTCATGTCAGTATATAGAGGTGAAGGGACTATTTCAACCACATTTTTTTTTATTGAATGGTCATCACTTTTAAGGGTTTATGTAATACCAAAAAGGGCTAACTTTATGTGTTTGAACACCTGAAGATGAACAAACAACTGTGTATTTAGTTACACCGTTTGTGGTCGGGTTCTACTCTCTCTCCTGTCTAAGTGTTGCTTGGAGCTTCATGTACGTTTTTTATTGTGCAGTCAAAAGAAAAACATTATAAAATGTGTAATATAGAGTTGTGAAGGTGTTCTTTTAAGAATACAACAACAAAAAAAAAGAACAACTGCATTGGCCGGAACCGTTGTATTACGTTCGTTTCGTATGTTTGAGATATGGATTTCACTCAAATCTCAGTTTACACACATAACCTTACATTTGTAGTGTGAATGGACGTTTAACAATTATTTTTATATAATATCATATTTTCAAATTTTTTTTTTCGTTTTTTTTTTCTAAAAATAAGAAACAGTGTAAGTTAATGGCTTACTCAAGAGTTTATTATTTTATTTAATTTTTACCATCACGGAATATCAAAGGAATACTCGAAAAAAAAACATTTTGTTTAATCCGACTTCACTAGCGTCAAATGTTTGGTATTCTTTAGGTGCGTGATGAAAGACTTGCTCACGTGTTCCGCACATGCGAGCTAAAAATTATTTAACTTTGTAAATCATAACCTCTACATAATTTTATATAAATATATTTTTTAATGCAGAGCACAGAAATCTAAATAATTAAATTCATTTTAACTAATTTCATCATATTTCTATGACAAGTTTTTTTAATTTACTGAGTACAACTTGTATTAAACTAACTAAATGCCACGAACATATCCGAAAACCCGAAAAATTCTAAAGTTAACATTTTTGGGCTCACACAGTTACTCTCGTAATGAGAGAAATTCTTCAAATTTCTGAAAGACTTGAAAAAAGACTTATATGAAGACAGAAAAATTTTCAACCACATATACCATTTGAAAAATAAAAGTTATTTAGATTTTAAATCGAGCCTGAGCTAAATGCTCATAGCACGAGTGCTGATAGGTTAAATTAATATTCATATCAGAAAAATTGTTATGAGCAATTTTCTTTTGAAATCGATACGAATCAGATTGATGCCCGATTGACTTAAAATTTTAAATTATCATTGCTATATGCTTGAATAAGTAACAAATTTATCGTTCTTTTGAAATGAAGTTTCACGTTTGTAATCCTTAAAATCCAATGTTATAAAAGTTGGTATGGATCACTATGAAATAATTTGAACTAAACCAAAGTTTAAAAAAATAAACAAAAATGTCTTACATCTTTTGATCCGTAATACATTTTTAAACGGATTTTTAAAAAGTCATTAGTCAAATTCAAAAAAAGCGAATCTAACGACTTAAACTAACAAAAAAAAGAAGATATTTAAACCCTTCTTATAAAAATTTTGCAATTTAAATTTGAAATGAAAAAATTGTGACAAAGAAAATCAGTGTCTTTAAAAAATTATATCATTGAATTTGGTAACGAAGATTAATATCTAACCAAACACAAAAAAAAATGTCTCATCTATCATTTTTTATTCGTAATTTGAAACTTGAAAACCCTTTTTTCATGTTTCAATAAATTTGTAGTAATTTGTTAAAAAAATCATAAAATAATCTACTTCTGTAGCAATAAAGAAATTGTACCTCTTCCTGAAATTAAATATTTCATATTCAAAATGCATAATGACCTATCGGCATTGAGCCAAAAGTAACGTGTTGAATCCTAAACAGTTTTGTTTTTGAAATGGAACATCTGACCAAATGACTCATTTGTATGTGTGTCGCATAATAAAGGACATAGTACTATGTACTTACACGTTTCGGTTTTTTAAATGCACAAAAATGACTCACATAGATTTATTACGATTTATTTGTAAATAAGTACAATTCTTAAAGTAGTCCGACTGTTTGAGCAATTACAAAGTCCCTTGATCACAATAAACACAGTTTTGGGGCCTCTTTCGGGACAAAATTGTGAATTATTTCATTTTAAAATTGTGAGTTTTAACACAGTACCTTCTGGAAGAACTCACAATAATGTTAATTGTACAAAAATTAATCGGTGATTGAGCTTCAAAAAAGTTTTCATCATAAAGAAAATTTATTACAGATTCTGTTTATGCAAAAAGAAAACATAAAAAAAACTAGTCAAATTGACGTATAAATTTGATCCTCTACGATATTTTTAAAGCATTAAAAAACATTTACGTGATACAAATATTATATTTATTCATAACTTAGATTTAAATTCAATAAATATAAACTAGTTGCTAACTTGACTAGTCATGTGACGGCCGAACTACTTTAAGGTTATACAGTTACTACTGTCATATTTATCTATGGCTTTTAAATTAGATAAAAAAAAAGGAGTTTTGTATGGAATTTGCTGTTAATTACATATAAAGATTGATCGGATTTTAGAAATTGCAATTTTAGAAATGTAAATATTCAGAAGTTCAAAATCTTTAAAAAGATTTAATTAGAAATCTATATCATTTTTTTGGGGATTACTTATTCCTTTTTTCTATTTCGAATAGAAATCTAGATACTAATTAAAAATATAGATAATCTTTTTAAAGAGTATTTATTTATTTTTTTCTAATCTGAAATTTGAATCAAAAATTAATAATAAATTTTTCTTATTGTTTCAGCTTAATATAAATAAAACTAAAGAAATTTGTGCCATTTTCGAGTTAATAAGGACGAAAACATCAATCTGGCTTCGCAACGTGTTACACTAACAATTCACGGTGGCGACTAAGCACGTTCAGGTAACCGGTGGTACCCTGGAGTGTGATTGGCGCAACCACAGCGCATCTCCTCCTCATCCCCAGGACATGTCAGACTTGGAAGGGAGTGGAGGGGGTAGCGCAGTGACAAACGGTGGTGGTAGTGGTGACGGTACACCCGGTGATAGTAATAGTGTTGCGGGTGAAGTAACACCCGCAAGTACACCTGGACCTCAACATCAACAAGTGATCACATCGCAAGCATCTTTACCACCAACAATACAAGTGCAAAGTATACCAACATCGGTTGGTGAGGACGGTACTTGGCGTGCATATTACGAGCATCCCTTGACGGCGGCCACCACTGCCATGCTCAATATTTCAGGGGGTGCTGCTGAAGATCAAGCAGCCACCATTTACAACATTTATGAATATTATAAATTACCACCGTTAACTGATAGTAAAGATAAATTTGGAACAGAATTCTGGCCGTAAGTACCCTTGCAATTAATATTATTCATTTTTATATATCATAAATAAAAAATTTACTAAAACATACATTGAAAATGAAAAGAAGGTTTACATACCAATATAACTCGGTCAAAACGGCTCGAATAAAACTACAATCAAAATAATTCGATGTCAACATAACTCCATCAAAAACAACTTCCACTATCAATAACCAATAAAGAAGAATTCGGATTAGGATCGAAAAAAATAAATAGTAATTCCTAATACCCATAATACCCACAGACCCGTGCTAACTCGACCCCATGAATGGTATGACCAACCCGTGGATCAATAAGTAAACGCAATCACAGGATTATGCAAAGACCAAAAACTCCGCTGATCCGTGCTAGCTCGAACCCATTAAAGGCATGACAAACCCGTGGATCAGTGAGTGAATGCAGTCGCAGGATTAACGCAAGTTGTTTTTGTGTTGTTCCGATCGGAGTTGTTTTGGCACCGAGTTGTTTTTGCCGGAGTTGTAATAATTGAGTGTTTTGATCAGAGCTATTAAATATTGAGTTATTTACGCCTGTTCCCGATGAAAAGTATTTGATATGACTTGCTTTGTTCCTGAAACTGCAAATCATTTTACTCTAGGTAACTTTAGAGGCTGTGACTCTCACTTTTATCAGAATGGTTTTTGAAATTTATTTAAACATCCAAATAGAATTGGCAGTGGATTAAGGTAGTTATGCTTATATGGGCTGTAGCTCGGAAGGGAAGAGTTTTTGAGGGTTGAGTCCATAAGATCTTTTGATCAGCATGAAAAAAATTTTAACCAAAACCAAAAATCAATTTATTGTGTCCGGGCTCCTTTCAACCCTTAATCAATTCTGCTCCTGCTTCTTAGCTGAAATAGAACCCAAATGTAACGTGTGTTCTTCGACACTCTGGGTTTACTGGCTCCTCTCCGGTGTCTACTGTAAATCCGTGGTTCTTTATCTTACTTGATATTTGGTTACAGAACATTTGAACAACATTTTTAATAATTTATTCCTTTTTACTTTTCGTTATCAGCAAGCCTTTTAATTTGAATTTCGCCCAAATTTCAATAGGAGAAGATCAAGGACTTATATCAAAATTTAATTAATTCACTGTGATACATATTGAAGGATTTTTGTAGGAAAAAAAATAATATAATATGAAGATTTATTTCAAAAAAGGGTTCTTTGTAAATAGGATTTTATTTAACAATTATCCTTTTTTATTCAAGAATTCAAGATTATTATTACATGTTTAATATAAAAAAAGGTATATTCCCAAAAGGATTTGTAATCTGATATCATGATTTAAAGAAATCTTAATCAAACTGTGCGATTTATTTTCTGTTACTAATTTGATACAAATATATATCGAGATCGGATACTAAAATAAGGCTTTTTATATACCGGCATGGTTCAAGTTACAGTGAAATTTGACTTCATTAATCCAACACACACACACAAAAACACAAAAACGGTACAAGTTTGCAAGAAACTTGTTTTAAAATCATTTCTTTCATAAATCGAAAGTAAACGATTCAAACTGGATTCAAGAAATATTATATAACCTGATAAAAACTACACTTGTCTACTTGCCTGTTGCTTTCCCGACCGCCTTGAAATTTGAATACATGTTGGACGAGTTTCAGTATAAAGTAAATTTTGTTTTTCTTGAAGAAATATGCTCCCATGTGAGTAGAATGATCACTAGTCACGAAAAAAAAAGATTATACGACTAATTCGAGGCTATAGCTATGGTTTTCAATTTCAGTTGCGATTTCAGTTTAAGTTCGATGAAACTAGTCAAAGAGGAAATTTCGAAGCATTTTTATAGAAAAAGATATTGTCTAGTCCAATTGCTGCCAAAAAAAGATGCTAAAATATAAGCCTGGTATACAAAATCAAGTCCGTTTCGAAAAAAATTTCGAATGGCTGAAAATACTTTTCAAAGGCGTAATTTTATGTGCTGATTACGAATTTTTAAGTCATTTTGCTAATCGAAGTGAGGAAAAAAGTTGTGGTTATTTTTAAGCTCGAAAGTTGAATTGAAAATGGAAATTTCGGTTTTCTTGAGCCTAGGTTTGAACAGAGAGGTCAGATCAAAAAAGTTTTCTAGTACCAAAAGTTGTGACTGGAGTACATACGCACAATTTTCCACCAACTAATGGTCATTTAAAGGTCCTTGGGTCCAGATATGAGCATTTTTTATTTTAAATGTATTGGGGAAAGATAGTGGTTTCATGCTGTTTCACCTCGTTTTTGGTCTTTTTGAATGGTGCCACTTCCAGCGCCAAATTCATACATTTCCGGAAAATCGTAGAATTGAGTTTTTAGGGCAAAAAATGCAGTTATTTTAATGAATCAACATAGGTCTTGATTGCGGTCAGTATAACCTAAAAAGACAATCCATTGTAAGTTTGGTAAATACCCCAATTTCTGATCTAACTAAGAAAAATTCAGACCTCGAAAAAGTGGTTAATTTTCGAGGTTATAATTATTTTTGAATGGCCAAATTTAACACGTTGTAAGAGTACACAACAGCCCAACTTTTGCCGGCAGCCAATTAATTTTATATCGTTTAGAACCGGAGATTGATTTAGATGCGTTTGCATCAAAATATGGGCGGTAGACTTTGGCGTCTTTAGTTTAAATCCAAATTTGCGGTCTGAGTATACAAAAATTTAGAATTTTCTGACACTACGCTGAATCGTATGACCTTTTTCGATTTCTGAATGAATCTCAGTGCACTATGATATGGGAATTTTTACCGACTTTCGATATTTTATGGCTGGAATTTCATAGACATTCATTGACACAATGACAATCCATTTCAATACCATTTTATCAGTGATGATATGATCTTTCACTATAAACTTTCATCCCGGGTAAACGCACTTGAAATCATCATACATTTACATATATTTAAATCGTAGTACCCTCAAAAAATTTGTTATTTTTTAATCAAAAAATTCTTATCAGATCTTTCAAATCGAAACTGTTACAAATTTATGTCAAAAAGTATTAACTATATGTAACCCATTTTGTAATATGTGCTGGTGCTACCGGAGTTTACAATAACATGACACAAAGCGTAAAAGTAAAAGGAATTTTTTTTTACATAGATTGAAGATAACTCGAACAATACTTACAACACCGCTGTTGTACAAAAATAATCAAAACAAAATGTAAAGCATTGAAGATTCTACTATATTACAAAATAGAAAAGGGATAATTCACAACCCCTTCAACAAACCCTTTGCTTAGATAATTTTTTATTTGTAAGAATATGATATTCAAAATGTGTTTTTTATATGTTATTATTAATGACAATATTTTATTGTTTGCTTATGTAAAATTGTATTTTACAATTACAATATTTAGTTAACACTTACGAAATTGAATCCCGATTCTGCCTGTCATGATTACAGATGCTGGCCATGAGACTTCAATGTACTGGAATAGGGAATTAGTGCAAAATTCCCTTTTCCTGGATTATATGGGTATGGGTATGGATATGGAGGTTAGCGGGCCATGCTCGAGGATCGCGCCTCGAAGCAATGGTTCAGAGCACCTAGCCAAGTAGACCCTTGTACTCTATCTCCGCTACGCTTTTCAGTGGCTATTGTAACCTACTGATGTACTGAAACCCAGGATTTGCCTAGCGCTGAGTTTCCTAATTTCTTCTGGTTCGACTATGGATGAACCAAACCATTTCCTTCGCTGATGTATGAGCGCCGGGCAGTAACAGAGAAAGTGGATCGATGTTTCTTCTGAATTTCTCCGCATCTGTCACACGCGGGAGATTATCTTTTTCCAATCTGATGTTGGAACTTGTTCAGGTTATCATGCCCTGTGAGTAACTCTACGATGACTCTAATATCAGCTCTGCTTATTTTCAAGATCTCCTCGGCTCTGTTACCCTGCGAGTTTCCTTCACCCAACAGGCTTTTGGCGATTCGCCCTCCCTCGTAGCTGGTCCATGCCTTTAATTGTTGGTTTTCCGATATATCTCCTAATCTGTTAAGACCTTCTTGGTATGGCATCCTCGCAAGCTTTTCTTGAGTGGGAGCCATGGATTATATACAGCTAATTTAAAATTTCAAAAAAATTGGGTGCACAGAGTATAAAAATTTGTAACGCAAGAGCTGCCACACTCCTCACTGATTGAAAAAATAACACATTTTTCTTAAAATCAAATAATGTATTGCAATTTTTCAAAAATTTTTATTTCGGAATCTAAACGTCCAGAGACAAAATTACAAGCGTACTTAGTACTGCTTAGAACTATAATCAAAAAATACAAAATATTTTTTATTTTGAAATAATTGAAATTTTAATACTTTGCACACCTTCCTATCCGTTGTTTATCGGTCGATTTTTCTCATTAACGAACTTGACCTTTCAAATACCAAAATCCTTCTCGATACCAAATTTTATTCAAATCGAACTTAAATTGCGACCGCTAGAAGAAAAAATTTGCAGAGTTTGATTGGGGACTTAGTTCTTCGAGTTGCTTTAATATTTAGGTTCAATTTTAATTAGAAAGTCGATCCTCATAAAAAAACCACCAATTTTTGTTCAAAACATTTTTTTCGAAAAACATTAACTTGAGATAGTTGGCACTAGAAAATGTTTACTTGTCATATAAGAAAATCAAATCAACCAATTAAAGGCAAAAACGCGTATTCTTCAATTATTTTTTGTTTATTTGTGAAAGCTACAACACTGAGCAAAATAAAGCAGAAAGCTCACATTCTAAGAGTTGCAAAACAATTGTATGAAGATTCAAATTTTCTGGTGTAAAAAATAGAGCATCTTCCATAAATATTGCAAACTTTTTTAGGTCCTTTTTGAAAATTTAAAAAAAAAATTCATCCTGGAAAAATAGAATTATAAAATTCAAGCGTAAATTATTAAACTGAATAAAACAAATAAATGTAAACATTTGAAAAAGATTATTATTTGTAATTTATTTTAATAAACACCATACACAATCGTTTTTTCTTGTAAATGGCCTTGTCGCCACAGAAATCGTGACTTAAGTTACATAAACTGAAAATCTAATAAATTGTATTTACTAATTGTCGTTCTATTAAAAATATTATACTTTGTTCAGGTTATTCGATATTTAGCACTATCATATAGTTTAGTACAGCGGTCAAGGGCGTTTTGCTTCATATTCGCTGTAGTTTTTTCCGCCAAAACATTTTCTTAGTGGAACCTCAAAAACTCGAACTTCATTAAGGTTATTGTAAACCTACCACATATACGGTACACAGATATAAACCAAATACATGCTTTGTAGTGAAGTAATGAGTTATTTTTGGTTTTACAATACGACGCAACTACAAAAATATATAATATATTGTGTGTAAGTGATGCTTATAAATTTGATAATATAGATATCGCTCTTCAATACTCTAACTATAGTCGTCTTTGTTTATAAAATGATGGATCTTCGATGAACTCATAATTAAAATAAAATTTTGTTTTGATATCATCGACAACCTTATATTTTTATGGTATTATTATAAACTACAAGATTGTCTTAATATTTTAAATATTTTTTTTTATCACACTCTCTAGATTTTTTGATATAGAAATATCCAATTGATAAGGACAACCTAAATGATTCATCATTTTTTCAGCCAACTTTGAACGATAAAATAATAATAAAAAGCCCGATGACCTAGGTATTTTTTGTGATTTTGGAAACTGTGTTAATCAAAAAATGTATTTATGAAGTTTTATCGAAATTCCTAGCACTATTCAATCCTTGCATATGTCCTTAAGTCGTAAACTAGCAGTAAGTCGAATAATAATGTCATTCTCTTCCGCTGCAACTCTTAATACGCGGTATCTCGAATTATTTCAACTTTGTAACTCGAACAAAATGTTATTTCCCAGCAAGGTATTCATAGCACATATAAATAGTTTGAATTTCAAAAAGTCGTAACTCCATAAGTCATAGTTTATAAAATATAATAACGTTGTAACTAATCATATCCAGAGTGTTCTTTAATTCGCTGCAGTACTTTCGCTTCCTGGGAAAAAAGAAGACAATGTTCTTCACCAAAGTTAGATCTGAGGCCTAATGTACGAAATAATTAACCTACTCTTATATGAATCAGTTAATTAAAAATACATCCATCAAAATAAAATTTATTTAATAAAACCCTACTTAAACAGGGGATGTGTTTTATCATAGTGTGAAGGAGTGACCTAAATGCAAAGTATTGAAACATTAATTAATGACAAATTTTTTTGTAACAGAAAAATGGTTCTTGTTCGATTCGTTGAAAGAATAATAAAAAAAAATTCTAAGTGTATTGAGTATATGTACAGATACAATGTCTTGGTAAGAGTATGATTTTATGGACTGGACTATAACGAGTGAACTACCTTAATGCTTTTAAATATGCTATGCGAACTGCCTTAAATACATGATTGAACATTATGGGTATTTAGTTTTTAGCTTTACTTGAGTTATCGAATAAACTTAAGACCAATAATTAAAAACATAATTTATGTAATTTATGATAAAAATATTATTTAGAATTCACACCTTCAAAAATATTTTAATTCAGCGACGCAAAAATATAATTCGAACAAAAATTTTTGTCCGTTATAAGCTTTAAATCATACATAGGTATATATTATGTTGAATATCGCGCCCTTCACATGTAAATCTAAATATTTATGCCATATTTTTTCTACCCCATTTGGTAATTGTAAACTTTTTTTTTTAAATGTACAAATAAACCCTTATCGCAATAAATTTTAAAATGTAATAAATTTTAATTCAATTTTTGTATTCTTAAATCATTTTGAATTTTATTAAATTTAATTCTCTATTTATATTCATCAATTTTATTAGAATTGATTTCTTTTTAAACTATAAAAAGTAAAATAAACTTAAGGAATTTTTTTTTACATTTTTATTTTTCAGGTATTTCTTTGCAATGTACGGTCCTATGCATTTTTAACCTCGTCATGAGCATTATGCTCACCTTCGATTTAAAACATAAATAACTTTTATTTTTTCATTACAAGCTTTTATTTAGTATCACCATGCCACGTTGTCTGTCTGAAATCAAATCTTGCAAGTCAAATTTCGATCCACTTCCCGGTTTCCGAGCTGAAATTTTGCATGCACATTTAGTTTGGATGACAATGCATGTAAAGCATGTGGCGTCCTGATTTTCCCATCGCTTCCTCCATATTCGATATATATTCATTTTTTTTAGTCTGAAATTAAAAATTTTAATAAGGGACAAGCTTTTATTGTACTAAAAGGTAGAAAATAATTTTATCTATGAGTCGCACATATCCGACTATTTGTAAAAGCTTGAAACCAAGAATGAATCGAAAAATAATTAGGCATGTGAAGTAGATAAGGCGTTCCGATTCATTTTTGATATTTTAAATTGAACGCCTCAAGCTTTTACAATTGGTCGGGTATGAGTGACTCATAGATAAAATTATTTTCTATTTTTTAGTACAATAAAAACTTGCCCTTAAAAAGAATTTTTTATTAAAATTTTTATTCAAATGGTATTATTCAAGTCAGTTAGACAGTTAAACAATCCTGGTGAAATTTTAGTATCAAGCCTAACAGATTTTTATATGAGAACAAAATTTCTTTTTTTTTATCCATTTTAAATATTTTACCAGTCTGCGAAATTTTTTTAACTAAAAGATTTTTTTTCAATTAAATTTTTCTTAATAAAAAATTTCTAAATAAATAAATTAAAATCTTCGAACGACCACCATGTTTTCATATACTTATTCCTGATAAAAGACTAACAACTTTTATTAGAATCATTCTTTCGTGAACATCAGTGTTTAGCCGTGAGAGAGCAACTTAGGAAAAAACTTTGGTGTCTAATTTCTCCAAAACTGTAAAAAAAAAATTTTAGGTTAACTTCAACTAGTGGTTTTGTGAAAAATTTAAAAAAACCAAAAAATATCCCAGAAAATACTTTTGACAATAATTTTTCCTGTTTTATCATGATATTTAATTTAATTTTGTTTATTAATAGGATTTTTTTGGGCTTCGATAAGGATTTTTGTAAAATCCCGCCGTATCAAAAATATTTAGGGGGCTCAAATGAAGGATAAGGATTTCTCACACAGGAAACAAAATTGTTGCGTTAAATTAAAATAAATTTTTATTGATTATAAGTTATTACTTCCCAAGAAAGAGTTTAAATGGCCGAGCGGTCTAAGGCGTTTGTCTTTGTCTGTTTGTCCATTTAGACTTAGGTTGCGGGTTCGAATCCAGGCAGCGGCAGTGTGAACAATTTATAATTAATGGTAGAACAAAGTAACCGACTCCACCCACATCAAAATTGAATTGTTAATATGTTTGTAAATAAATAAAGATTAACAAATAATGATGTGGGTCGGTTCTGTTATAGGCGTATATGGCAGAGAAACGGAGGTTAAACCCCATTATTTATTTTTATTTTATTTTATTTACTTCTTCCTAGAAATTAAGTTAGCAAAACTATTCAAATTAAATATACACTTTTCTTGCCTCATTGCGGCAAATTGATTTATTGAATCATGTATAACTGAAGATGATTTCAGTCTTTCTAAAATGCTTACGTAATTAATGAATGATCCCTTAATTGTGGGTAACATTTTACTAATTTTTTCTTGCATACGTAGCTCGAGGGCCCTGTATCATTGATACGGCTGATACGGTGGTAGCTACGTCCCTGGTGAAACACCACGTAGCGAGTATCATGGATGTAAAAATGGTATTTTAAGTATGTTTTGTAGAAAACAATGAAACATACTCCACTATAGACACAGTGCGCCGTATTGTAGTAATTGCTTTAATTTCTAGTTCAACATATTTGAAATTCTTTGATCTATTTATATGATAAAATTTTTACAAAACAAAAACAAAAAAAAGAGACATTTTTGTTTATTTTTTTTAATTTATTTTTTTTAATATTAAAAATAATTCTTTTGTTATAAAACATGCCGAGAGTCACAAACTCACAAACATATACACTCATTTTGATTTATTGCCAAAAAAAAGGTCAGTCCACTCTCTCTAACTCTAATGCAGTTAAAAGTTATGATTAAATTTATTTGCCCAAAACAAAAAAAAAAAAACAATGACGCATTTTTGTCATGTGTTTGAATCTTATATTGGCGCAACCAATTTCTCTATTTTTCGCCAGCTTTTTGCTATTTTACAATTGTAGGTACTGTGAAACATGATAAAGTGTGTACCTACAATAATTTTTCGGGTACTGAATCCTAAACTCACAAATATAACACTCTCCGTTAAATTACCTTTCAAACGAAACCAAAATAATTAAAATCGGTTCATCCGTTTAGGTGTTACGATGACACAGACAGACAGACACACACACATGGCGGTGAAACTTACAACACCTTTTTTTTAGTTCGGGGGCTTTAAAAGATATTTTGTGTCAAATTATTTTCTGTTTTTTCAACTGCGTGGCTGAGTCGGATAAAGCGAAGCTCGCATACACACTTATTCAATTCCCTGATGCAATTGGCAAGTCAATATTGTCAATTTCTTATGGAATTGACATACGCCATTAGCAGTCCATCCTAATAATTAATTATTAATTTAGTTTGATAATTATTATTATTGATTCCAAAAAAAATATCTGGTTCAATTGAAGAAATATGTTCAATTAAAACTATTTACTTTTTCAACAATATAAAAAAATTGTTTATGCAACCGTTAGTAGCTTCGACTTAGAAGCGAAAGCTTGGCGTACATTCGATTCAATTGGAATATCAACTCTCTGAATTCTATATTTAATTTCTTTGATCAATTTTTGCAATAGAATTATTGGAATTGGATTAAATTTTTAATATTCGTAAATTGTTCCAGATAAGCAAACCTCTTTTTATTATCCTGATCCTGATAGAAATGTAAAATTTTGTGAGGATGTATGGATGTATCAACTTTCTATAACAGCTAACCCATAGCTATATATTTTAAACATATAGGAACATGTCACATATGAGACTTACAATATTTCCGTTATTTTTTTCTCAAAATTCTGAACTTTTTTCCAGATTATATACTGGTCATGTTTGCCTTTATACATAATTTAGCGGGATGTTTAAATCATTCGAATCAATCCTAACCAATTCCTATCCCTCTATCTTTTATATGTTTCTCAATACAAGTCAATACTATAAGTCAATTATCCTGCTGGAATTATTGCAATTTTACTTATTTTAAATCAAAATATATTTTCATTTATGTTCATTGATAAATATGTTTCAAACAATCACTCGTAAAAATTTACAAAAAATTCTGCAATATTTTAAATAAATTTTAAAACAAATCGATTGAAATTTAAAAAGTTCCAGGTCAAGTATTGAAGATCTATTCATTGTACAATTAATTTTGTTGTATCAAAATTAAATTCATTGATCCAATTCAAATTTAATGGACTCAACTCCATCTAAAACTTAACTTCAATTCCCTCGCGCAGTTAGTTTAAAAGAATCTACATGGTTATTTTGATTCCAACAGACTCGCGTGAATTATAATTTCATTGTGTAGTCAAATTTGTAACTCCGCGCGGAGTTGTCATAAATTTCAGAGATAATAGGGCCATCTTAACTTCTTAGGCGCAGGTATAATAGTGGGAAAATTAAATTCGGGTACGCCAATTTAATACGGTCTAATTTTAAAAAATATAAGATAAAAATAAATATCACTATTTGTACAAAAAAAAAAAAAAAAATTTGGTTATCTGATTTAAAATTCATAATATTATCCATTGCAATTTGACCTTCTGTGGTTTTCCTCCAATAAAACCAAATAACAATAGGACAAAAATATTTAGATATTTATCAAATTAAGGGTGTGTGTTTGTAACAATTTCAACATATAAAAGGTAGGGGGACATTAATTTGGCACTAAAAAATTTTAATTGATTTAAGTTTGCGCGATTTTGTTAGATCTACAGCATAGTAAATATTTTATAGATATATTTAATAGATTATATTAATAACATATATTGTTGATATAGTACGAACCATTAAAGTTTAATCTTTAGCGATTAAATCGAGAGCATACGAACGCCAAAGTGATAGACTCTTGTGAAAATTACTCAGAAAAAGTTTCTTAAGAATTTTGTTAAGAAACTTTTTCTCGCGTCTAACGTCCGTTTCAAAGCTTAATTTAAACTAAATGAAAAAAAACTTTTATTTAGTTTCACCTGTCCCGTTGTCTGTCTGTAATCAAATCTTGCAAGTCAAATTTGATCCACTTCCCGGTTTCCGATTGAGCTAAAATTTTGCATACACATTAGTATGGATGACAATGCATGGTAAGGTTGTGGCGTTCTGATTTTCCAATCGCTTCCACCATATTTGATTTATATACATTTTTTTAGTCTTAAATTAAAAATTTTAATAAAAAATACTTTTTAAGCGACAAGCTTTTATTGTACTTAAAAGTAGAAAATAATTTTATCTATGAGTCGCACTTATCCGACTATTCGTAAAAGCTTGAGGCGCTTAATATCAAGAATGAATCGAAAAATAATTAGGTATGTGGAGTAGATGAGTCGTTCCGATCCATTTTTGAAATTTTTTAATTGAGCGGCTCAAGCTTTTACAATTGGTCGGGTATAAGTGACTCATAGATCAAATTATTTTCTACTTTTTAGTACAATAAAAGCTTGTCCCTCGAAAAGTATTTTTTATTAAAATTTTTTTACCATAGACTATAAATATTATACAGCTGTCGATAATAGTTGTCGAACAGCTCATTCAATGGGCACACGCTACTCGACAATCAGTCTACAGCCTACATGCATTCTCATAACATCCAGTTAGTAAATAGAACTACAGATTAATCAAGGTACATACTAGTCTAGTTACTACAACTGAAGCTTTCTAGTTTTTCTACGCTGTTTTGTTGGCTTAGAAAAATACATTTTGTGTCACTAAAGACAGATTATACTGATCCAGATGCCCCTGGCTTGATTCATCGTGCATAAATAGCAATAAATTGCCATCAAAATGCTACTTTTCAAGAGAACTCAAAAAAATTTCCTAGTTCCTTGAATAAATCCTAAATCCTAAATCTACGAGGCCTCAAAACAGAGAAACTATAAGATGATTTCTACACAAGCTAATTTTAATTAGAATCCTTTAAAAACTCAAAGATTACTCTTTACTAAGTTTGTTTTGATTATAAAATTATTCCTGTTTGTTGAATGGTACAGAATATTTAAACACTTGCTGTCAGAATTAACACCTGTAAAGGTCACAATAAATATATTTATAATATGTCACATGTCAAGTTTTTATATTTTATCAAAAAATTTTATCGAATTTTGACATTTGATTAATTAAAAAAAAGATTGTTTTTTATGTGGTTAAAAAATCAAACTAAGTTTGTGTCTTGATTGAGCGTTTAAGTCTTTTTTGTTTTATAATAAAATATATCTTATTCGTTTATGTGAAATCATGTCGTCAATCATGGCAACTCAAAAGTCGATAAAGACAGGTTGCTTAGAATGTAATAGCATGTTTTAAAGCGAAAAAGTGACTAAAAACAAAATTGGCTCATAAATTTGACGAAAAAAATGTAGTAATCTTCCAATTGCTAAAATCCCGTTAATCGTGTTCTACGGATCATCAAACGGATTTTTATCCTCAATATATACGTTGACCTTCGAAACAGTGCTTAAGTCTGTATTTTCGTTGGGTTATAAGATCCAAGGGTTTTCAAATATCTATTTCATTCAATTTGATGACCTGTGATTTTCATCTCTCCATTCATTTGGCCCACACTCATAAATATTACAAGTTTATTGAAATATTTAAATACATAATAGTATTAAATTATCAATTTGTCCAGTTTTTACATTCCATAGCACACTAGTTATAAAATTAATAAATAAACTTTTAAACCTAGTGTGCTATGGAATGTAAAAACTGTACCAATTGATAATTTAATAGTTTATAATTTAACATAAAAAAAATTGATTTTTTTCAAAGTGATTTTTAAATTTTCTAAATAAGACAGTCCCTTAGTAAGTTTGTATAATTACTTGACTCGCGATTAAATATTATAAACAAAACGCTATAAATCAAATTCACTTCATATATGATTAGATATTTATTGATACTTTATTTACACATCAATGTATCGTTTTCTACATCAATAAATAATTGAAAATATAAAAGAATCATCTCTAAAATAATAATTAATAAAATTATTTACTTCTATATTAAATCAAAATAAATATATATAAAATCTTTTGTCTAAAATGTTATTTTAAAATAAAAATTACTTATGTGTTTTATGTCGGAATAAATACACGTAATAATTTATTTAACTTTGACTTTATGTACATGTGTACAGAGTGTTTAAAAAGTTGTGAAACTATTCAAGAAATATTTTATTTTTTTTTAAAGATTTTGTACTTTAAAGTTCAACTTTTCTATTTAGTGGAATATTATTGTATCTTAAAAATAGTTTTTGAAACTGGTCAACTTCAATGCCGAATAGAATTTGGTAGAAATAGATTGCACAAATCACGTGATATCACGTGACCTAAAACGCAGGAAAGCACTGATGTGATGTCATATCGGTATGAACCATAGACCATCAGTTAGTTCAGTGTAGACAGCTGGGTATCATATATCCCTAGATAATCAAGTATTTATATTTATTATAATTAGATGTCTATGAATATATCTGTCAAACTTATCTGTGTTATTTTGTATAATGATACCGATATTACGTCACCTAATTGGATGCCCGCGATTTTGATAGTTTAAAAAAGGTTTAAAATTTAATTTAAGTGTTTATTTTTTCGAAATAAATTTTTGGTGGCTTTTTATTAGCAAAATCAACATTTTCAAGTACTTTTTCAAATATAGTAGAATACCCTATTGTTCATCTGTGTACATCAAAGTACATCAACGTACATAAGCGTACATCAGTGTTGGTCTTCATTTATATCAAAAAATGTACATTCTAACTCATCGTTGAAAGCAGATAGCTTTTATTAATGATTTTATATTTGCTTAAGCTTCGCTCACCTTCACTCGAACCATTGCATAGTATTTTTTGGATACCTTGCATGTTTTGTATGTGTGATATGTACCATACAAATGAGTTGTAACAAGTGTAAAATAGGACTGACTGTATGTGCATGTATTCATGTACTAAGAATATATCAAATTACATAAAAACTGTATATTTATTATTGAAAAAAAAAAAATATGTGTTGTATATAAAATGGAAAAAGTTGAATAATGTTTACAATATTGAAGATGTAAATGATTTAAATGAATTATAATTATAATAAAAAAAATATTGATTAAGTATGTAAATAAAAATATGTACAGTATCGTCTTTACAATTGTGTTATTTGTAAATGTGAGATACTGTTATGGTTCGGTAAGAAAATAATTACTTATTTATTTATTAAATATATTATTTAGGCAAGAAAAACTATCGAACGGTTCGATAACAGATAAGGGAGTAACTGTGGTTTTTTTACGATATGGAAATGGGAAAAAAATATATGATAAAGATGAACATTTTTGTAATGCACTCGTGAAATTTCAACACATTCGTGACTGCAGTTTTCGCTAAAAAAAGTTCCCAAAGTTAGTACTTTTAGCACAGGCTTATAAGGACGCTAGCTAAAATCATGAAGAAAAACGTAAATAACTATTGATGTAGCGATAAGAAAGTTATAAAAAACGAATGATATACAGATGTAACGGTAGTGATGACCTGTACCAAACGTCATTAAAATCACGTCTATAGTTTTTCTTATTTTGATGTTCAAAAGTTGAAATAAACGAAAAATTGACTTGTCTGCGCCATATTACAAGAAAATATGGCAACACCGCTATATTATATTAAATATTGATTGAAAATCAGTTTCTTGATAATTATAAACTTTTTTCAAGACAAATTATTTTTAGTAGTAAACTAATCACAGCTTCGAACCCTTTATATGCAAAAATTACCACAAATAATAAATGTATTTGTTATCATTTTGTTTCCGAATATAATATACTTTATGAACTAAAATAATAAACGTTTTATCACAAATAACCACTTTTGAGCTAATTTCCATTTCTTCTTCCCGTTTTAAATTTGGCTGAGTTTCTTTCAAACTTCACCTTGTTTTTTTCTTTGATGAACAACTTTTTCAGACACATTTTTTTATAACGAAACAATTTTCCTTTATTCAAATTCTCTTACTAAAAGTATAAATAAATAAAATTAGGTTAAAATAATTTCGCAAATAGTAATTTGCTGTAGAGTTGGTCCAATTTGTGTTAGATCTTACCGAGAGAATGAATGATATACATATGTAATGTGGAATGAACTAGATCTATATGAATTGTCTCATATTTTCAACAATAGTGTCAACCTTGATATTCGATATTGCAATGTTGCCAGGTTATTTTGTCAGAAAAAGTACTACAAGAAAACCTAATACAATAAAATAAATATCAATCAATTGTTATCACGCAATATTTATTAACTTTTTTCATAATATTAAAGGGTTTTCTTAGGTACGGAATAGTGATAATATAAAATTGACACAATAATATTTAAATTAAATAAAATTAAAAAAATAATAATATTAATTAATTATTTATTCTTAAAGACATTTTAACATTTAAAACATACATACTCTAACTGCGCTGCGTTGCACAGACTGCGCTCGTAAACTTAATAAAGGTGAAAGCTGTGTGATCTCTGGTCAATTGCTGTGCATTATAAACATGAATACCTATAACATATACAAAACAAATAAAACATAGCTGTCTTTTAATACAAATTGAAGCGACATTCAAGAGTATGTACAGCGTGTCTCAGTTTGAGTGTAGCCACCATTATATTTTAGAGTAGAGTGTACAAAGCAAATTACACAGATCTATAAAAAAAGCTACATGGGATATTTTTGTTAAATTATATGTTTATTAGGGTACTGGATCCATAAATATTCAAGTCAACAAGTTCAAATTGGGGAAATACAGAAATAATAGTCGTAAAAATACGTGTGATAGCTCGTTAGATTTGGAATTATGGAAGTATCGTGAATGTTCCTCCAGCATTTAAATTTTATATTATTTAAAACAAAAGAATGTCATATGTCAAAATACATTTTAAATTTAACTCTTACAGAATGTTCATTTTTTACGGTAAATGGTAGTCCAAAGTCCTTTGATCACAATAAACACAGTTATGGAGCCTCTTGCGGGGCCAATTTTATAATTATTTCATTCTAAAATTGTGATTTTTAACACAGTACCTTCTGGAAGAACTCACAATAATGTTAATTGTACAAAAATTAATCGATGATTGAGCTTCAAAAAAGTTTTCATCATAAAGAAAATTTATTACAGATCTTGTTTATGCAAAACAAAAAAAAAAAAAAAAAACATTACCTTATGGTTCTTTCTAAAAAGAAATGATTAGAAAACTTCTTTCCTTCAAAATACGAGTGGTTACATTCGAAAGACACTGTATGTGTTGTATTTTGCGGTTTCCGTTTTTGTTTAATAAGAAATAAATTATAATAACTTATTCTTTAATATGCAAATTTGGTGAAAAGTGTAAACCACAATTCTTTTATTTTTGAATAAAGATTGAATAATCAATTTAATTATTAGGTATATAGGAAAAAAAATGATTTTGTGTTATTTGGGACTTTTAATTTGACCTTTAAATAATTGTTTAATAAATTCAGAACAATTTTTCTCTTGCATTGTTCTTAACGGAACAGTTTAAAGAATATAAGAGCAAATTCTGTCTAATATGGAACGAAGGATTTACCTATTTGAAAAAAAATCACAGAGGAATACTTAAAATTTCAAAAATAATACGAGAAAATAAAAAATCCAACTGTATTTATGATTCTATTTAAAACAAGTGAAAAGAATTGAATAAGTTAATTGTTGAAATACCATGTATAGACAGTGTTGATTACGCATTTGTTTTTCAACAAAAGTTGTTTATTTTTTTGTAAGAAACATCTAAACTTTTGTCCCATCTATAACTTGTTGCTCATTTACGAACTCGACCTCACTTTTTACGTCCTACTCTATAAAAATTTTAGCTTGAGATCTTTTTTCGCTTTTAAGTAATCGTGTTTCCAGACAGAAGAAAGGATAATCGGACTAAAATTTTGTTGGTATCATCAATATTTTTAGGAGTTACAAACTTGGGACTAAACTTAGTATATCTTGATTTCATATATACAGAGCATAAATATTGATGAGGTGTATTTACAAGTTAAATTCTATGTTTTTAAGAAAAAAGGGTCTATAAATGTTCAAAATTATGTTAAATTTAACCCTTAAATAGTAGCAATGTGAATGACACATTTAAATATTTTGATTGTAATGTAATTTGTTTTTCACTATTTGTTAACATTCCTTTCAGGCGAAATCAAAAATTTGATAATAAATGTTATAATTAAATAAATTCAAAAGTTTAAAACACTGTTTATTATGTTAGCTACCGGAAAGGTTAAATTAGAATGTTAATGTCCCAAACATGAGGAACACCAGATGACATTGCATTTGAAAAAATAGATAGTTTACAAGAGTTATAGTTCATGGTCTCTTTAATTACATGATAACAATATTTTTAACAACTCAATTTAAAACACAAATATTTATTGAGTTAATTCCTAAATCATTTGGCACAAATCGAATACATTTGAAGAGGTTAAAAAAGGCATTAAAATATAATTGACAATCAAATTCTAATATACCACTTATAATACTAAAACATGTTCTTTTTTTCTAAAAAATAAAAAATTTATGAATATTAGATATTGTGTAAAAATATTTTTATTGTTATTTCAATAAAATATTTTCATAAATATATTTATTTATTTATTTTATTAAATAAAAAAATAAAAGGTTTATTTTATTTTATTTCTAGAATTATTGTAATAATATGCTAATTTAATTATTAATATTTAAATTAATTGTTTAATAAATAACAGTCATTAGATAAAGACAATAATAATCATTTAATACTTTTTTATATATATATATATTTTTTGTTGTTGTTGAAATGTTATTTTTTTATGCTTAATGTAATTAGATATTTATCTATACAACATTGTCTAAGAATAATTTGCGGGATTTTGTTTTTGTTTCTGAAAAAATCTGTGTTGTAATTTTTTTTTTAAAGATATTAATCTGATAATAAATTTGATTGTTGGGGAAATTGCGTTGAAGGTTTGGCATATAATGAGCATATCTATATTTATAATTATGAAGATACATGTGGAATAATGGCCTAAGTTCAAAGTGTATTTGGAAAAAAACACTAATAAAGACAAAAACACAGTTAAAATTGCTTATAATTTAAGGCTTTAGCAATTTCGAATTCCCAAACCTACAATTTTCAACTTTTTTAATACCATTTATACGCCCTAATTTTAAATAACTCATGGGCGTAGTTAAAATAAGCGAGAGGTGTCGTGGGACACCTGGTTGGAACTGTATTCCTATCGTATTTTCGTATATTATAAATATAGTTGTTACTTTTTTATTCTTTGCTCTGATTTTTTTGCTAGTTTGAAAATGCTTCTGTCTATTTGTTAAAATATTCAGTGTGACTTGTAGTCGGTTTGCTTTGAAAAAAAACTCAATTCCAAAAAAATGAAAAATATACAACAAGATAAGAATTATTTGAAAAATATTAATATTTCATTATAAATTTTAGTTTTGTGGTACGCTACCTTGCAGATTTAGTGTAATTAGTTTCTTGCAAACGGTTTTTTTTTTCTCTCACGATACTTTTGGCATATCTGTGCATTGGTAATTCTGATAATTTAAAGTATTTATTTAAGAACTCAAATACTTGTTTTATTGTTTAAAGAATTAAATATTAAAGCATCTTTAATTCTATAGTAACTAGTTTAAAAAAGACATACTTCTGATTTAGTAGTCAATCTAGTATGTGCGTACATTACCTTCATTTGGCTTAATCAAAATATTTATTACGACATATTATAAAATTTCCTCGTTCTTTATTTAAATTATCTCTATTATTTTTAACTTCTAATAACTCACAACTAATTTTTTTGAATGGAAAACATAAACTTTGGACAAAAAATATAACTGACAGATTGTAAATTATTTTCAAAATATTCTCAAAATCGATTTAAGCTGAATCGATTTAAAAAGTTTTAGTTTCCTAGTTCCGACATATCGTCGGTTTTAAATTGTCGCACATTTTTTGGTTTTACCTGCCAACCAGCAAACAAATTATAACGTGCGATCAGAAACATAGTTTCAAAAATATCTATTTTTAGGCAAAATTTGTTTTTTATAACATAAACAGTAAGTTTTGTGTGAAAAATATTGTTATTTAATCTCTAATCCGAACCAGGTCTTTATATCAAAATATTTTGAGTTTCAAAAAATTGATTCTTGAAGATTTGCTATGGACTGCGAATAATATATTTAAATAATACAAAATACTATATTAATAATCACTAAATTTATAGAATCACTGAAAATTGAAAAATATATTTTATTTTATAGATAAATTAGAATCGCCTCCAAAGAAAAAATTATAAGCAAAATTTTATTGAAAATTAAAATTATTTTTTAGAGTAAATTCTAATTTTTCTTTTATAGTTGCTGTGTTATAATTAATCGAACAACCTTAACAATATTAATGTAAAAAATTGTTCGAAAGTATAAAAACAAATTTACATAAAAATGATTAAATAAAAATTGTTCGTAAGTGAAACTCGATTTTTACGAGACGATACAAGAATACATGAACGCATTGTATATACATATACATGTGTTAATTGTAATTAACGCACCTAACGCCATACACTTTCCCAGACACTAGTTTTAATTAGATTCGAATTACAGTGAAAGGGTAACACTACTAAAACATTTATTTAGAAAGCTTATTAATAATACAGAGTAATAATTTATTGAAAAACGTTTTATATCAAATTATAGTAATCAAAATGATTGTTCATTAAAAATTTCAAGACGTACGCTAAAAAACTTCTGTATACAGACCGTAAATTGCGCATGCTCATAGTAGGTTTTTCAACTTACACATCAGTCAAAAATGGGTCGAACTTCTGCTACTTGGTGGCGAAATTGGAGTCGTCAATATTTTTGTAAATTATTTATAAGTTTAGTCCCAAGTTTGTAACGCTTAAAAATATTGATTCTACAAACAAAATTTTGATATAGGTGTTCATAAAATCACCTAATTAATCCATTTCCGGTTGTCTGTCTGTCCGTCTGGCCGTCTGTGTACACGATAACTCAAAACGACAAAAGATATCAAGCTGAAATTTTTATAACGTGCTGAGGACGTTAAACATGAGATCGCGTTCGTAAATGAGCAACATAGGTCAATTAGGTCTTGGGTCCGTAGAACACATCTTGTAAACCGTTAAAGATGGAACAAAAGTTTAAATATCAAAAATTTTCCTTATAAAAAAAATAAACAACTTTTGTTTGAAACATTTTTTGGTAAACAACATTGTTTACCTGTGAGGTCGCAAATAAGGCTCAAATTGTATAGTATGTAATATATGGGTATATCAGTTATATATGTGTGACATGTAATATATGTGTAATGTGACAGAGTAATCAACACTGTCTATACATGGCATTTCAACAATTAACTCAGTCAATTGTTTGTTTTCACTTGTTTTGCATTAATTACAGATTTATTAGAAATTTAGAGTACACTTTGGAACTTATTATGTTTATTTATAAGATGCATTATCAAATTTTTGTTTGAAACTTTTTAAAATATTTTTATTTTGCAAATCCTTTACAGTGTATTTAAACAAAAAAAACTTTCTTAATTCACAGTTTTTTTTATATCATTTCTTACAGCTATAAGTTAGTTGGTGCTTATGAACAGCAATTTATTTCATCTCAAATTCTGAAATTATTAAATAAAGTACTTAAAACCTTGGAACACCCCACTTCTTCTATGGGAATCATATTTTTGATGCTGCCTTCCTTCCTAGTACATACTTAATTAAGATTGGAAATTGTGTATATAAAATATACATTGCTATATATATATACTTTCCATAGCATCGTTTGTATATGGAAGTCATAATATGACATATAATAGGCATTTAATATAATTAATAATATTTAATTTAAAATTTTGATTTTTTTATATGTTTTTATTTGAAAAATATAATAATAAAAAATTATAATTAAATATTAAACAAATTAATAAAAATCTTGAAATGACTTTGAAAATTTCAACATCGTTTTTTTTTTTTTAATCTGCTATTCTGACATTTAAAATTCAACCTTACACAAAAACAATGTGTTTGAAAAGTTATCTGTGCAAAGTGTTTCAAAAAATGCTTCAGCTTATTTTTAACAAAAACGAGTTTTAATCTCCATTTGAAAAAATGTTTTCAGTAAAACTATTTAAGGATATAAGCAAGAATTGGATAATACTAGGGATTTCAATAAAACTTTATAAATACATTTTTTGATTAAGTTTCCAAAAATCACAAAAAATTCCTAGGTCATCGGGCTTTTTATTATTATTTTATCGTTCAAAGTTGGTTAAAACAATGATTCAAAGGTTATCATTTTCAATTGGATATTTCTATATCAAAAAATCCAAAGAGTGTGATAAAAAACTATCTAAAATATTTAGACAATCTTGTAGTTTATAATAATACCATAAAAATATAAGGTTGTCGATGATATAAAAACAAAATTTTAATTTAATTATGAGTTCATCAAAAATCCATCATTTTATAAACAAAGACGACTATAGTTGGAGTATTGATGATTGACGAGCGATATCTATATTATAAAATTTATAAGCATCACTTGCACACAATATAGTATATATTTTTGTAGTTGCGTAGTATTACTAAGCCAAAAATAACTCATTACTTGACTACAAAGCATTTGTTTGGTTTATAGGTATGTACCGTGCAATAAACCAAAACTTTTTTACACACTGTAGGTTTACAATCACCTTAACTTAGACCTAAAACAAATGAATATATATATATCTATATCAAAAATTATTTATTGTAAATTATTTTAAAAATTATCAAACATCTTTAAAAAATTTATGGGGGGTTTCTAACAAGCCAAATTTGATGGTTTATCAAAAAGGGTTTAAAAAGTATAAAATTACGAATCAAATTGTTTAATTTCATATTATTAAAAACAAATGAATGTGATATGTCAAAATACATTTTAAATATTTTGGTAAAGGTATAAATAAAACGAATAAAAGATATTTCATGTAAAGGTTTAATCCAATACTAATATCGAACATACCCAAAAACGAACATATCGAACGTGACTGTACCACTTTAGCTAAAAAGAACATATTCATCATTTAAATTACTGTCCAAAAACAAAACACAATTAATATAAATCAACCGCATAATTGACTTTTATGCATATATTTATAATATTTAATAATCATCAGAAACATATATATATATATATATATATACACATAGCCACAGCATAACTAATTTATGTATAAAAAAAAACATACATAACTAACAGTTTTAAAATTATTTAAATCATCATCATATGCATATTAGTTATTTACCATACATTAAAAGTTCTGTGAATATCATAAATATGATATTATAGTGAAAATCGCTTTTAAAGACATCGTTGATAATGACTAATTTGAAATCATAGAGCGCAGCGTTAACCAAGGGTTTTAAACATGGGTATACACTCCAAAAAATTTAAAACGCGACATTTTTTATTTCATTTAAAATACATAATATTTACAGGCATGTACATACACTGAAAAAAATTAAAATAATGAAAACCTCATTCCGAAGTTGACCGTTTCATATTGAAATAAAGTAAAAATACTTTCAAACAATTTCCTAACGATTGGAAAAAGTACAGCTAAATATTTGTATTTACAATAGAATGGGATTGAATTAAAAATATGAATTCATTGATACAAAATCACTGAAGTTAAATAAAAAAAATCATTACTTCTATGAAAGACATTGATTTTAGTTTAAAGTCATGCATTTTATTGATGGAAAATTGTACTTAGTAGGAATATTTAATCGTGTAAACAAAGCGAATCGATGAATTAAAAGAAAATTTCTTTGCGTTTGCTTTAAATAGAGTATTTGGGTATTATGATCGCATATCTATCATGTCTAGCTCATTCTACAAGTAAAAAGCTTAAAATTGCCATAAGTACCCAAAACTGTAGAAAATCATATGAAATTTTCTCTATGTTGATAGAACTATTTGTTAAGTTTTGTATATGATTTAACTAATTTTTTACAGATACTACTTATAAAAATGATTATATCTCGAGAAAAAAAAATCGTTTGGCTATGAAACACATATCTAATTGGAGGGAGAAAATAGGATCCTCTCATAGTGATAACAGTTTTCATAAAAGGACCTTGGGATATGAACTTGCTTTCCTTTTTTAAATGGTCTTGAATTTTCGATTATCATAATAACACTTCTCTTAATATCTCTTAAAGTCGTAATAATCTATTTTGACTGTATTACCATATATAAATGTTATAATATGATTACATACTTTTAGAATACATTGTGTGTTTGTTTCTAACTCAGTGTATAAAACATTTTAGCCATAATTATTAAATATGTTTCTCTTTTAGAGTTTTTTTTTTATTAATAATCTTTTAAAAAATTTAGATGTCAAAATAAGAAATATAGCTTTGAATAAATTTCAAAATTTCATTTACATATATATATATGTTAAACACAAATTTTTTTAAAGGTAATTCGTAAATATTCTTTACTTCCATATAAATACATGATATACTAAACTTTACAAGTAAAGGTCACTCTCTTAAACAGAGACGGACTTACATTTTTTCCGGTTGACTAAGGCGCCCCTTTTTTTTTAGCCCTCGTACATATACCTAGGACTCTTTTGTCAAATGTGGTCCTTCTCCTAAAAACTTGCTTTTAACTACTGCTTGTAATCAAATAATATATTGCATAAATTTCTTTATAGTCGTAAGTAAAAAGTATTTTTCATTTTGTAATTTTCCCACCTCTTAGGCATGGCGTTGTTGGCGTAGTTTGCCTCTGCTAATAAATAATATTAATAATAATAATAATAATAGGGTTTAACCTCCGTTTCTCTGCAGATACGCTTATAACAGAGACCACCCACATCATTATTTGTTAATCTTTATTTCTTTTTAACTAAATACATATTTACAATTTCATTTTGATGTGGGTGGATTCGGTTACTTCGTTCTTATCCAAGCGACGACAATGTAATCAATACTACGGCCCCCATTAATTTTTTTTTAAATTTTTCACACTGCCGCAGCCTGGATTCGAACCCGCAACCAAAGTCTAAATAGACGACCGTTCAAAGTCTAACGCCTTAGACTGCTTGACCATTTAGGCTCTCAAACCTAAATATATAGCATTTTTGTGAAAAAAGAATTCATATAAATTAAATTAAGTTTAAATTAAGTTTACTTAAAATCGTGTGAGGCGTTAACTGTCAAAAATGTTGACGATTTTGACTATGGGATCTAAGTTAAATCAAACATGTTATTAAAGCGCATACTCAAAGTATATTAGAAAATTTTTGTCTCAAATGTAGCAAAAAAGACGAATGTTGTTGGTGAATACTTATGAAATATACTTGACGTCGATTTCGACATCGAATCTTTGGAGATATTTAATGGTATCTGTGATCCTAAAGTGTCAATGCAAAAACTAGACTTGAATATAGACGTTATGTAACGATTCGCACCAAAATTTGTTATAAAATGTAATAACAAATTCGTAAAAACATTTTTCTTTTAAACACGGTACTCATCTCTAACTCTAACTGTTAATATTGATATTTATGGATTCTTTATAATTTTATTATTTATATATTAAGTATTTATTTTTGTTTGTTATTTTTTTTATTTAAAAATAATAAATAAATTTTGGTTTAAAATTGTGCATGTATGTGAGATAGGTCTCTTAAATACTAGAGAATACCAGATAGGTCTTATTAAAATTTATCACATATTGTGAAATAATGAAATATTTGTGAGAATTATATTATCTCTTATAATGTGTTTATGACAATTGATTTTTTTATGTGAATATATTTAGTGTTTTTTGGTGTCTTCCTTATTTGTCGTTGTATATTAAGGTTATTCGATTTTGTAGGAAATCAATCATAATGAAATGAGTTATCTATTAATATTACTTTTTGTTTTTGTTTACATTTAATCATGCATACGATATTTATTTACATCATGGTCTCTCGATTATAATTGATGTTTTTAATATGATACATACACGCGTAAACTAAATATTGACAAACATTTTGTCTAGTAAGACAAGTATAAGATTACTAGACAAGATATTTCATGCATATACCATACACTACACCAGCTCATCACAATTATTAATTAAATTAATTTCGTTGAGTCGGCGGAAATCGAACCCGCTACCCTAAGCATACTGCGGACGGAATTGGTTACGCCTTAACCAACTGAGCTAATAGGGCGACATAAAAGTATTTATAAATGATCAAAATTTATTTTGTGTAAGAGATCAAATAACCTGAAATATTTTAAATTATATCTTCATTTTATGAGATATAAATTATAATGTCCTGAATTTTTATATTAAATATCTTTTTGTATGGGTGTATGAAGAAATTTTTACATTCTAAAATCAACAGCTTCCAATTTTTTATTAGTTTTGATTAGATATAGGTAATCTATAGACTAATAACACAAAAATTTTATATGTGTTGTATTTTGTTTCAAGAAACGTAGATTTTTGACAACAATAATTAACGTGAAAACTCACCAAAACTAGTCAACCAAAAAAAATTGTTTTAAAAATAACTATTCGATCCGTACAGAATTCTGCAGTACGTGCTAAATTTCCGCGAATCTATTTTTCATCATTAGCCGGCACGATATGTTTTGAAACGAGTTTTTCTATTTTAAGAATGTCTCACATAAATATTAGAGTCCAAAATTTCAATTTGCTTAGATTGAATTTTTGCTGTGCAACTGAAAGAAAATTTTAGAAAACTGTCATCATACTACTAAATTTGTTGGACATGAAAATTATATATTTTTCTGTGATCAACTATAGGTACTGCATTTACGTTTCTATATAGAAAAAATAATTTTCTTCTTTCTTGAATCAAGAATGTTTTTCTTTAATCAAGAATTGAAAGACAAGGAAAAACAATTTTTAATCCGTCACTCGCGTCAACCGTTCGATAATTTTTAGTCTTGTGATGGGCATAGGCGTTCTTAGAATCAAATTATTCGGGGGGCACTAATCGTAGAAAGAATGGATACTCGCTGACTGACATTGTAACTTTCTATAGGTCCAATCATTAAATTATCCGAATTTTTATACTTTTTGGGTCAAAATTAGTAATTTTGAGATACGGACTAAAATTGATCCAAATATTGCGATATCTCAGAAACTCTGCATCCAATCATAAAATTAACCGGATTGTTATACTTTTTGGATCAAAATTACTCCATCCACTGAGATTCATAAAATTCCAAAACAAAATTCCCTTTTCAGCAAATTCCCATTGAAGAATCGGGAAAAACGCAAAAATAAATTTTATTGCCTTTGCTGTGGTAATTGGCCAGGAAAGGCTAATCTCAAAAAATCGTAGTATAACAATAATAATAATGGGGTTTAACCTCCGTTTCTCTGACATATACGCCTATAACAGAGGCCACTCACATCATTATTTGTTAATCTTTATTTATTAAATTACAAACATATTTACAATTACATTTTGATGTGGGTGGAGTCGGTTACTTCGTTCTTATCCAAGCGACGACAATGTGATCAATTCTACCGCCCTCATTAATCATAATTGTTCACATTGCCGCTGCCTGGATTCGAACCCGCAACCTAAGTCTAAATTGACAAACAGTCTAACACACACGCCTTAGACCGCTCGGCCATTTAAGCCACAAAAAATCGTAGTATATATCGAAGAGTTTTACTTAAATCATATTTCAAAAATAGGCGAGCAGGCTTGCAAAGTGGCGGTTTTTCGATGGTACCTTGAGAGTTCCTAAAGACGCCCATGCATGAAGAATCAAAAAAACTTTTATTGCAATTTTAAACTGAAGTAAGCAAATCTGCATTGCATTGAAATCAGCGCACGGTACGATAACATAACAATACAAAATGAGACATTTTATTAGATATAAAATGTCTTTATACGTCAAAACATTACACTGCTGTGTATTGAAAACATTTTTGTATTCAATTGTTTTATAATAATAATAATAATCATAATAATCATAATAATAAAATTGTATTGTTTTGTATTCACTGATAATCACCATTGGCATTGTTTGATTGTATACATATAGGCATTTTAAACAACAAACCACAATCGTTTCATCCCAGATGGCAGAAGAGAATGAATGTTTACCATTCTTTAACCAAGTCACTGCTATTTTTTAAACATCCATATACAGATTGCATTACCGTTGAATTTTGGAATCTTAAAGTTACCTGTTTGAAGTAACAAAATCAATAGGGTTACCACCTGCTCGGATTTAATCCAGCAGTGCCGGGCTTAGAAGGTTTTGCCGGGCCACCGCGTGGCCAGAGTCAAAAAAGTAAAAATTGGCATTATGATTGCTGAATCGCCACCATGATGGATTTGACCTCAGCAACTAGAGTAGTGAGAATTGATTTTGTTCATGTTTTTAGAGTTTGTAGGACTTTTCAGCTTATTTTGTTGGTGTCACAATAAGAAGTCAGTTGTAAAACTTTTATATTCGTTCTATTTAAGTCTCGTTCGTGCAGAATTTTCATGTTTGTTCGTTTTGTTTGAGTCATGCTTGTATAAAATTTTGATGTCTTGTGATTAAGTGTTGATAGAATTAATGACAAGACAATGTAAGGTAATTTTGATCCAAAAAGTGCACAAATCTGGTTTTATTTATTGATTGGGCGAATAACATTTGAGATATTAAAAAATTCTGTGGGTAATTCAAAGAAATTTTATATTCTCTGATATATTTCATATGCTAGGCTAGGTTAGGTTAGGTTATATTGACTATCCACGAAGGACACACTACTATGGGCTATAGAGCCCATTGTGATACCATATATGTGTTTCACCACCTTTCCGCTGATAATTTCATTTATCAGCTCCTCAATTTCAGAGGCTGAGTGCATCTCCTGCATGCATATGCCATGCACTATACCAGCCCATCACATTTACATATTAATTAAATTAATTTTGTGGTGGGGGCGGGAATCGAATTCGCTACCCTAAGCATACCGCGGGCGGAGTTTGTTACGCCTTAACCAACTTAGCCAATAAGGCGATTATCTCTTATGTACAAGGTATAAAAAGATTTTCACATGAGCTACTCTTGTATATAGAGGTAATGTGGCGTTAAGTGGATGCTTACCATTCTTTTCAAGTCACTGCTATTTTTTTTTTGTGTGTAAGTTGTTGCACTGGTCGCTAATAACCATTTTAAGTAAAATCGTATACACATTGTTGTGAAGTTGTCTTTCATAAGTAATTTTGTAATGTAGAAAAAAAAATTGGTACAGTCGTACATTTCTTTCGAAATGAGAGAGACAGAACGAATCAGAAGTTTTTATTAAAAAAGTGTAGATGCATTGTGTTTACAGAATTGTTAACAAGTCATTTTTAAAGTTGCTTTTTTTTTACCGAAACAAATGTTTAATTGTTTTTTTTTTTTTGCCACCCTATAGATCATCTTGGATTGACATCTCTCTGGTTTTGGGCCGGAGAGATGAATCCTCGGATAAAGCTATGAATGCTCCGGATTCAAGCGGCGAAAAATAAAACGTATATTCTATCCGCAAAAAAAAATCCAAAAAAATAACTTTTATTATTAGAATAAAATCTAAAAACACTTGAATTTTTGAAAATACGCCACAAATAATAGTTTTCAGAATTGAAAAACAATAAAATTATATTTTCCCCCTACTTAAAATTAGTAAGAATCATTAAACTTTCTTAATAAATTCTCGAAGTTATTGCAGATTATTCTAGGCCTTTATTTTTAACAAAAGTCCCGAGTTTTTAATCTAGCTAGCTTAAAAAAAAATTTTTAAAAGTTAATTACAGCTAAATAGATTAATAAATCTACTTAGCTGAAATCGATCCAAGATATCTATCGCTACATTTGTCAAACAAAACCGATGAAACTCTGAGTGTAAAAACTTTTTGACCCAAAAATTGAATTCATTTATCGATTAAACGAGCTTTTTCCGAGATATTTTCTGAAATAGTATATAAAAGTGATATCATGAAGCGATTTCTCAAGCAATCTCTTTAAAACAACAAATTCAGTAGACAAATGAATCAATTTTTTTTTTTTTGTTAAAATTACTCTACTTCGTGGCAACTTTTAAAAAGGTTTCGAAAAATTAATAAAAAATCGCCAGGTTACGATTCTTAAGTAATCACCATTTAAAAAAAAAACTAAATTCCGGTTCATTTAACGCACAAATAAGAAAAAAAAATCTTCATTCAAACTATTTTAAAAGTTTATGATCAATTCCAATGAATTTCATTAATATAAAGAGTTTAATATTCCCATTTACAATAATATGACATATACAGTATATCTGAAGTAATGAACATAAAAAAATTGTATAAATATGTTTGTAAATAAAGTTTTTTTTCTTATAAATATAAGCATTTTTTAACGTGTAATCAATTGAATGCTGGTTAATACATAACGAGTGTCCCATCGGACATGTCTGATTTAATTCTTAAATAAAATATCAGTAAATCATTATTTAATTGACTTTAAAGATTAATTAATTGTGGAACATGGTCAAATCAAATAAATCATCGCATTTGAGATTAAAAATACAAAAAATTAAAATAATGACAACCTCATGCCGAAGTTGACCGTTTCATATTGAAATAAAATAAAAATACTATCAAACTTGGAACAAGTACAGCTGAATATTTGTATTTACAATAGAATGGGATTGAATTTAAAATATGAATTCATTGATACAAAATCACTGAAGTTAAATAAACAAAATTATTACTTCTATGAAAGAGATTGATTTTAGTTTAAAGTCATGCATTTTATTGATGGAAAATAAAATTGTACTTAGTTGGAATATACAGAATGTTCGATTTACATCTAGGCATATAAATATCACGAGTATGACCGAATACATGCGTTAAGCAATGAATCTAAGTGAGAGATATTATATAGGTGTTATATAGCAAAAGTGACTTGTATCGTGGCTTATCTGTTGTAGTTCATCTATTCAACTAAGAAACTCTCACTTTCCAAGCGTCTTACAACTATCTCAACGCTTATCGAAACTTCAACACATGTATATAATACCTCTCACTTAGATTCATTGCTTAACGCATGTATTCTGTCATACTCGTAATATTTATATGTCTAGATATAAACGTAAATAAAACGAATATACAAACTAAAAGAACATATTTTTACGTTTACTTTAAATATACACATATATGTCATGTCTTGTCCATGTGCGGTTGAGGCAACTACATGAAGATTGTTGTTACTAATTTACAGAAAATTTGAAATAAACTTGATTGATCATTTTTATAATATATAACATATTTTTCCACGCTGGCTTACTCCGGCTATGATAGTATGTCTATAGTGGTATCGGATGGTGACACTCTATACACAAACGATTCTATGAATTTTATGATCATAAATACTTATCAAATCAATTGAAAATTCAATAAAAATATTTCTCAGTTCTCTTCTGATGGTGATTGCTTCCATTATGTTGTTGTTTCTTTATAGGATTTTGTTTGTTCTTTTTATCTCAGCGTATCACTCATTGTAAGTATAAAAAGATTTTGCTATGACAATTTTACCCTCTTGTAACTTATCTAGTTTTTCATCCATCCATCTGGTATTACCTAATCTAGGAAACAAAAACAATTTAATTAATTAAAAAGTATATTAGAAAAATGAGTATTTTATACTTTTGAACTATGTTTAATTATAGGGTTACCACTTGCTCGATCCTCGTCCAACAGTGACGGGCTTAGAAGGTTTTGCCGAGTCACCCCGTGGTCAGGATCAAAATAACAAAAATTAGCATTGTGATTGCTGAGTCGCCACTACGATGGATTTGACCTGAGCAACTAGAGTATTGAGAATTGATTTTGTTCATGATTTTAGTGTTTATAGAACTTTTTAGCTTATTCTGTTGGTATCACGATAAGAAGTCAGTTGTAAAACTTTTATATTCGTTCTATTTGAGTCACGTTCGTGCAGAATTTTCATGTTTGTTCGTTTTGTTCAAGTCATGCTTGTGTAAAATTTTTATGCCTGGACTTTGTAATTAAGTTTTGATACATACTTAAGGATTAATACCAAAACAAACTGACTGATAGTTTTCGTGAAAAATGATGGACAAAATGTACAAATTTCTAAAATACTTATATTTCTTCATACTTATATGTTTGATGTAGTTGAAATAAATTAATATGACAAAATTGGACTTTTTTGAATTTCCTCTTTTTCACAGCAATTTACGATATTGAAATACCGAAAAAAGTTGAAATGAAAATGATAAAAAAAAATTATATATTTTTTTTATCAATTATAAATCTTTTGTGAAAAATTCATATCGATTCTATGTACGGTATATGAGAAAAGTGCCCTTGTTTTGGTAAAAAAACTGACTTTGATAATTTCTTTCTCCTCAACCGTTCAGTGAACCGATATCCAATTTTCACAAAAGACGTGTAAAAGGATGATTCATTGAAAAATAAAATTATAATTTTTTTTATTACTTTTCATTTTTTTGGTACCTATCAAAATACCTTAAGAGTTAAATTTAAAATGTATTTTGACATATGACATTAATATAAAATTTAAATACTGGCCTGTGAACAATTAGTACCTAAATTATTTTGGACTTCTAATTTAACTTATTAGAAACATCGATATTTTTTCATAATTTGAAACATGTTCAATTACTTTCAAATCTTACTCAATAAATGGTAGAAATACTTTTTTTTTGTGTTTAAGATGATTCTTTTTTTACGTACACTTCGTTTAAATAGTGTAAACACTATTGTAAAAAAAGAACATTTTATGTTATGTGTTGTGTTTCTAAACTGACTATTATGCTGCATGAAAAGTCGTAAAATCTGTATACGCTTATAATAAACATGGCATATCATTTCTTTCAAACTTCGCAAAGCCATCATATGATTATTATGCGGTTTTTAAATATGACTCGCTTCTGTAAATTAATTATACTTATTGATCTCTATTTTATTTAATATTTTAAGTAAATATACTTTATTTATTTGTTTATTTATTTATTTATTTACAGTAAAACCTATTTATATGGACTATTTACTATTATTGATTTTATATATTGTCGTATGAATGTTACCTTATGGTCTTGTTGGATTCGGAATAATGTCTAGAAAAATTTGCTAGAAGAGTTTTTCAACACATAAAAAATTGCAAAAGTCATAAACAATTAAAGATAAAATACAAGATTTATTAAACAAGTGAAAACAAACAATTGACTAAGTTAATTGTTGGAATATCATGTATAGACGGTGTTGATTACTCTGTCACATCATACATGCATACATGACACACAAACATAACTGATATTCCCATATAATACATACTATACAATTTGCGCATAATTTGCGCTCTCACGGGTAAACAGTGATGTTTACGAAGAAATGTTTACAAAAAAATGAATACATATCAAATATGGTAGATATGGTATGGCGATAGGAAAATCAGGACGCTACAACCTTACCATGCATTGTTACCCAAATTTAATGTGCATGCACAATTTCAGCTCAATCGGAAACCGGAAAGTTTATCAAATTTGACTTACAAGTACAGACAGACAACGGAAAAAGTTAAACTAAATAAAAGCTTGTAAAAAAGGTGTTTCGTTTTTCGCCAATGTTTAACAGAGGAGGAAATTTCCAATAAAAAACTCCCACTCTCGGAAACACACGGAAAATAGGTCTTTTTGAGTAATTTTTGGATTGTGGCCATTTTCTCCAAAAAAAGTTTGGGAACTGAAAACTTGTAGGTAGAATCAACTATAGTGATTTTGTGAAACATTATTAAAAAACGAATTTCGAAAATTTTGGCGAAACCAAAACAAATGGCGTCCGAAAGGCCACCAAAATAATGAGCACTGACATTCAACACTTTTTATACAGGGTATTTCAACAATTAAAACAGTCAATTTTATTATTATTTATTTTTATAAAAATTTTACTCTTATAACTTTTATGGAGTTGAGTTTCGGCACAGCCGAAGTTTTGACTTAATTTTTTTCTACCTCAAAGCCGGAGGTAGTGCCGAAACTAGATTGTATAGCGGAAATCGAATCTTTTATCGGTCACAAATAAATATATATTGCAAACTTGAACATAATTGTTAATAAAACGTATTTTCTTGGTAAAGTATCATAATCTAATCGTAAATTCAAGACAGCTCTTAAAAATTACCATCACAAATGAATTATTTTTAATGTACTCATGTTTGTTTTCCATTTCACACGAGTAAAGCAATACAATACACACCTCACATGATAGACATAACAATATAATATTTACTGATTTACTAAGTATTCAATAAAAAAAAAACTCATGTTCAAGTTAAGAGCAAATCTCTGAACAAACGAAGGGAAATTTTCTTAGAAATTAAATAGCAATTAATAGCGATCTTTTTTCATAAATAATTATATTTCCTGCCGTCAATAATGTCGCCATATATGCATTGTTTAGTGATGTTGTCTAATTATGGAAAATTATTATATATTGTTTTTTTTTTAAATGTATACAATCTGTGTGTGTCTGTTACACTAGCTAAACCATTATGGATTCCATTTTTAATTGTTTTTTTTTCTCTTTAAATTAAATAAAAACACGTTAAGAGTATTAATTAATTTTATTGTATTAAGGATGTATGAGCATGACAACAATGTTCGATTTAAAGGCTCAATAATTTTTATGGTTAAAATTTCAGCTTAGGTATCCATGCAAATTTTTAAGAAAAAAATCATTACAAATCCGATGGCAAATAGGGTGGCAAGTTGATTTTAGGGGGGAAAAGTATGAATTCTAGGTATGTTCAAGTAAAAATATAGGAGAAAAACGCAAATTTATTTTTTATTTTAAAATTAGACTTATTTAACCATTAATTTGTTTGAAAACAGGCGTGGATCACGAATTAAATTTTGGTGTTTCACAGACACTGGAGTCCGGATCTATTTTCTGCTATCTTTTCCCCTTTCATCTTATTGGGGCCCTTTTCCAAAAAACTGGTTTTTAAAAATGATATTATTTAGTTTTTATATCCTATACACGGTGTACTGTTATTGACTGCAGATCGTGGGCCTACAGAATAAGCTCATAAAGACGATAGAAAAATTTATTTACCAATTTTGGATCTGAGCCTTACTTTGGGCGCTACAGGGATGGCAAATTGATAAATTTGTTCATTCACTGAATATCATTCGATAACCAGCAGCCAATGATAATCAGTAGATATTAATAAATGTCATTTAATAATATTCAACTAAAGAACGGATATGAACTGATTTCAATTGATTTCATTTGATTGGTTTGGTCAAATCCTACAAATACGGACAAAATAGGCTATCATAAAGTGATAATTTTTTTGAAAAAAATTTTGCAAAAATAGAATTTGCGAAAAATGTATAAAAAAAAGTAGTGTTTTTTTTAGAAATATCCAAATAAAATCATTTAAACATCTTTATTCCTGATCATTTTATATAAAATTAAAATATTACAAAAAATTTTGAATATTTCCGTATATAATTTATTATCCAAAAAAAAAAGACACACTCACTTTTTACATGGAAAACTACTTCCAAAAAATTAATGATGTGCTAATACTTAAAAATTTTATTTGATTTGAATTCAAGAAAAAATAATAATTTATGTTTGAAAATATATTTAAAAAAAAAATAAAGAAAAAAAAGATTTATAACAATTAATAACAAAATATTTATATTAATAACATTTTTGCCTCCAAATTATTAATAAATTATTGTCGATTTTGTGACCTTTAAAAATTTGTTATTTTTTAATTTCATTCCGTAAAATTTATTTTTATAAATTTTACGTAATATTATACAATTGAAATGTGTATTAAACTAAGTTCAATTAAATTCTATAATAGGGTATTCTACTATTTTTGAAAAAGTACTCGTAAAAATACACACGCTTTCTTGCCAAAAACTTAAATTAAATTTTAAACCTTTTTTAAACTGTCAAAAACGCGGGCATCCAATTTGATGACGTAATATCGGTATCATTATACGAAATAACACAAATAAGTTTGACAGATATATTCATAGACATCTAATTATAATAAATATAATTACTTATTATCTGTGGATATATATACCCAGCTGTCTACACTGAACTAACTAATGGTCTACGGTTCATACCGATATGACATCACAGCAGGGCTTGCTCGCGTTTTAGGTCACGTGATGTGCAGTTTAAAAATTACGTTTTTAATTTTAATATTTTAAAAGAAAAATGTGCTTTTATGACTCGAAATCAGAACATCTAAGTATATTTTTACATAAATTTTAACTTTTTTCAAATTTCATAATTTATTTTTCACTGCTGAAAGTATGCTATTATTTATTTTTTTTAATATGTGCAATTAATAGTGTCCCTCACAGGAGATATTAATAATCTCCTCGAAATGAGCGTCTTTTTAGCTTTAGAACATGCTATCACATTTTAAGCAAGCCGTTGTTTGAGCTGTTACAATATTCACACAAACGAAATTGTTAAAATAAGATATATTTTATATTAAAACAAAAAAGACTTCAACGCTCAATCAAGACACAAACTTAGTTTTTTATTTTGATCATATTAAAAAACAACATTTTTTCTCCACATGAAGAATTAAATTGTTACTGTCCCCCAAATGGGATAACACCACATGAAATGGTATTTGTAACAAGTGAAAACAAACAATTGACTGAGTTAATTGTTGAAATACCATGTATAAACAGTGTTGATTCCGTAATTGTTTGTTTTTTTACGTCATGCAAGTAAAGAAAGTTGTCTTACGTACCCAAGACCCAGTTGACCTATGTTGCTCATTTTCGAACTCGACTTCATTTTTTATGGCCTGAGTACGTTGTAAGAATTTCAGCTTGATATCTTTTATCATTTTGAAGTTATCGCGTTCACAAACGGACTGAGAACCGGAAATGGACTAATTAGTTGATTTTATGAACACGTATACCAAAATTTTGTTCGAAGCATCAATATTTTAAGCGTTACAAACTTGGGACTAAACTTAGTATATCTTGATATAAATTTCATAGAGACATGGTATAAAAATAGGTAGTTAGCAAGAGTGTATAAAATTCACCTTAAACCTGGTAACTGTCCAATTCAAGACCGAAAGTTCGTAGATCATTATAAAAAAAAAAATAATAACTATTTTTATTGTTCTTTGTTAAAACAAAAAATTTATAATCTAAAAAAAACAATTACCACTGTTTTTATTTTTTTATTTTAACACCAATTATTATTTACCTTCTGCTATAAATCGTCCACTCAAACTGATGACATCGGTGTCATGATATTGTCATCACAATTTTAAGTAGTCGTTATATTTTTAACTAGAGTGGTACCCACCCGCTTCGCTGGGTTTAAAAGTAAAGATTGATAAAGATTGCTCTCGCTTATCCCCTTTCTATAACACTTGAAATAATGATAAGGATTGTTTTACACAGGTAAAATATATGTATGGTTTTCTATTTTTTTTAAATGTATAATAGTCGTGATTATCCATTGAGTATATCAGAAAAGATGACCGTGAAATATTTTATATTGACTATTTTTACAGAAATCTGTAATTTATGGTAATTTCAAAAGACTACTTTTATAGAAATCTGTAATTTATGGTAATGTCAACTTAAATTAATTTTAAAATTCTTTTTTTCATTAATATATCTTTATAAATTATATCTCATGTGTTATTCTGATATATCAGCTATATTGCTGGACAGTTTTATTAAAAACCATTCGCTAGTTTTAGCGTGAAAGCGTAACAAACAAACATGATTACTTTCGCATTTATAATATATAGAGATATAAAAAAAAAATATATAAAAAACTGTTTCTAAGAATACAAAAGTGTCATCCATATGGTATATCTAATGTACTTAAAAATTTTGTTGCATGGGTCAAACATACGATCTTCCACAGGTCATATGATTCAGGTCACTTTAGATATAGAAAAAAATTCATTTAAATATAATAATATAACCGCAGTGTAAATTTTTTTTGATAATTCTAAACAACTGTTTTTTACTGAATATATTAAATGTGTCCCGTTTTTTTTAATTTTTTAATTTCGATCAAAAACCTTTCATATGTATATTATATCTTTCAAATAATAAACATGTTAATTTATTTGACACATGCGCATTAAATATATTTTTATTGATTATTTAATAGATTTTTAAAATTTAATTTTTTTGAAATTTTACAATAATAGAAATAAATTTTAAGTAAATTGAATAAATATTTTACAGTTAAAATAAATCAATTAGAAATAAAAATTTTATTTATAATTTACAATAAATTCCGTATTTTTCATCCGATTTTATTTTCATCCAAAAAATTGCAAAAAATTCCTTAAAAAGATTTTCAATGTCTATTTTCTGATTTTTAAAAGGAATTGGGACCCTAAAATCTAGTTTATTTAACCATTAGTTTCTAAAATATTGCCTGAAATCGATTTTCATATTGAATTTTGGGCGATATCTCAGAAACTACTCATGTAATCGTTAAAAGAGGGCTTCTACAGCTCCAAGATCCAATTGACCTTGTTGCTTATTCACTAATTGAAAAATTTCAGCTTAATATCTCTTTTCGTTTTGGAGCTATCGTGATCACATTCAGACACTGTAGTCCGGATTTATACTGGTGGAAATGATTTACCTAAAAATTTATTGTTTCTGCTATTTATTTTTTTCCTTTCATCTTAAGGGAGGCCCTTTTCCTAAAAATTTGTTTTGAAAATAATTTTATTTAGTTTTTATACTCTTTATATAAAATATATCAAAGTATATTAAGTTTAGTCCCACTTTGCAACGCTTAGTTATATTGATGCTAGAAACAAAATTTTGATATAGGAATTCGTAAAATTAACCCAATTAATCCATTTCTATTTGTCTGTCCATCAACACAATAACTCAAAAACGAAAACAGAAATCGGGCAAAAATTTGTTCACATCGTGCTGAGGACATAAAAAATGAGTTAGTTCAAAAGTCCATTTTTTCTTGAATCCGTAGGACCCATCTTGTAAACCATAAGAGATAGAACAAAAGTGTCAGTGTAAAAAATGTTTCTTATAAAAAATTAAACTTTTGTTTGAAACATTTTTTCGTAAATAACTTTTTTTTCTCCTGAGAGTCCAAATTACGGTAAAAGTTTACTTTTTCTCAAAAACTATACAAGATGGTGAGTTGAAAATTTGTAGATAGCTTCCTTGATTCTAGTCGCCCTATTAGCACAGTTGGTTGAGGCGTAATCAATTCCGTCCGCGGTATGCTTAGGATAGCGGGTTCGATTCCCGCCATCGCAACAAAATTAATTTAATTGCCTTAGTTGTGATGGGTTGGTGTAGTGCATGGTATATGCATGAAGGAGGTGCACTTAGCCTCTGAAATTGAGGAGCTGATAAATGAAATTATCAGCGGAAAGGTGGTAAAACACATATATGATATCACAAAGGTTCTCTATAGCCTAAGTGGGTCCTTCGTGGACAGCCAATATAACCTAGCCTAACCTTCGTTGACAATTTCATACTATGCCCATTCGATAATATTAAAAAAGTTAAATGGGACAACTTTTGGTAGAAAATTTCTCTAGAGAGGCGACATCCATGAATACCTTAAAATTATACTTTTAGACTTATGTCATAGAATTGTAGTCAAGGTGTGATTGGCTTAACCTGAAAATGATCTACTCAAAAAAAATAGTAAAAGAATTTCACACGCATGGCGCCACATTACATGTTGTCATTGACAAACAAAAAAAAAAAAAAAAAACAACCTAACCTTTAACAAAAAAAACGGAAACCAGAATATTCAAAAGAAAAGAATCCGTATTATTGATCAAAATCGATAGTACTTACACACTCAATGATGAGTCACTGAATCACACAAAACTGGATTCATTCACAAAATCATACACATATACAAGCATCAAACCAAAGTGGTTACTCCGTTGGTGTGGTTGTTACAATAAACAAACAGAAACCGATTAGACCAGTTTTAATACACAAACCATTTGTAAAAATATAAATATCATCGAAAAACCGGATATAGTTATAGTGTTGTGTGTTTGTTGGAGGACTTGGAGGACGCCAGTTTTAGATTCAACAAATATAAATATAAACATTACATCTACAGGAGTTTGTTTTGTTTTTGTATGTAAAAGCAAACAGAAGAACCTATAATATAGGTGTTCTATTTGTAATTCCGGTTTCAATATACATCAATCCGTATGTACATGTTGTGAGTTTAGTAGATGATGGCGTAGCCATGTCGAAAAAAACATAAGGTTGTTCACTAGTTCTGCACGGAAAAAAAAGATGATTTAAAATTTGCCCCACAAATGATGTAAAAATCTGATTGTACAAGTGATGTTAGTTTCAGATTGAGGTGATAAAAATATTGTATCACCGTGATGTGGATTTTACTTCACTGTGAAGTAAATTATGCGTGCCCTTTACGCATGCGCATGCGACTACCGACGATCCACATATAGTATGTTTGGCTTTGCCCGCCTGAATATTGTTTAGGTTATATTTATTGTTGACAGTTCTTGTTGTATGTATGTTTATTTATTAAAAGTTTATTATAAAAAATAAAGTGAAAATAACATGGCCGATGATATGATATTCATGCTAATTTTAGGTTATACATTGACATCTGATACTACTGACTTGTGACAGCCACTGAGTAAACTATAGCATCTATAGTTTAGCCATGTCAAGTTAGTCCTCGTTTAAAATACATTAGATACAAAAATTGTATCACCGGGTGATGCAAATTTTGTATCACCTCTGTGGACTTCACAGGTGATACAATTTTTGTATCACCTGATGAGATTTTTAAGTCACTTTTTTTTTCGTGTGGATCTAAATGGAGGGGAGCAGTGGTGGTTTTAGGTGCGACGAACCTAAGCCACCCACCCAGGGAGTCTCGCTAAGAAAGGCCTCTTCTCACACAAGAAATGAATCATTTTAATCATCTAAAGTATTCAAAATAGCGTAAAAACCAGTGATGAAAGATCATTCTCAAAATTAAAATTGATTAAAAAGTATTGAAGATCAATTATGACTCAGGACATTTCGACACTGTGGCCGAAACATTTGAAAAACAAAAAGCTCTCAAGGTAAACTTTTATGTCTAAAAAAATCGCCCATGATTTGCAGTATATGTACAAAATAAAGGTCAAGTCTATAAACCATGGCCCACAAAATTTTTGAATACTACCTAATCAGTTAATTCTAAATTTTGTATAATTTCAACTAGTAATATTAACACCTTAAAATCTTTCTTTCGATCATTCTGATCAAAAGCTCTCTCGGCCACAAAACTTTTTAATGAATAGTGGCGGGTGATCATAGCTGCACATATATTAGATTTGTAGTTCCTATATTACTAGCAAAATGGCTTTCTGTGAAACTTTTTCACAGAGCCCCCGAAATGTTCTTCGGATCGTTCTGATCTAAAGCCCTGACAGCCGCAATATTTTCTAACGGATTTCGAGGTACGGGTGTTATGTTGTCGTAAGAGCTTTTGATTAGAAAGCCTAGTCACATACTCAAACTGTAATAAATTTTTAGCTTTGATCGCCCGTAGCTCGTAAACTATTCGTAAAAAATTTTTGTGGTCGTGAAAGCTTTCGATCAGAATGATCCAAAGGACAGTCCAGGGTGGCTTAGAAAAAGTTTCACCGAAAGTCATTTTCCTTTTTAATATTGCGGGGTCCTCTGTAGATTTGAGCTGTTAAAGTTTCCGACATGTAAATTTTAACATGTAAATCCAATAATGAAGTATTTTTAAAGATATGCATTATTATGTAAAAAGGCTAATTGTTTTAAGATTAATTTGGAAAACTAATTTCCATTAATTAAAAGCATGAAAAATATTTTCTTATAAAGAAAATTATAAAAAACGGCACTAGTTTTTCCATAAAATACAATTAAAGTGATGAAATGAATAGCATTTGTTTTTCTATAAATGATTTTGTCTAAATTTTTAGGCATCAATATTTCAAAAACTGTGATATATCGATCGAAAAATTATACTCTTAATTTTCGTCTAATTTTCCCAAGTCCTAACAGAATGTGCCCTCAAAACCTTAAAGATTCTCAAATATTCTCATACAATAATTTTTTTTTTTTTTTGGAATCGTTCTTTAGAGAGATATTGGCTGTCCACGAAGGACACACTTAGGCTATAAAGCCCATTGTGATACCATATATGTATTTTACCACCTTTCCACTCAATTTCAGAGGCTGAGTGCACCTCCTTCATGCATATACCATGCACTACACCAACCCATCAAAACAATTAATTAAATTAATTTTTGTTGTGACCGCGGGAATCGAATCCGCTATCCTAGGTATCCCGCTTTCGGAATTGGTTACACCTTAACCAACTGAGCTACAAGGGTTGACGAATATAAATTAATTCGAACAGTTTTCGATATAGCGGTACCATCTCATACTAGATTAAAAACGATGTGTTTTTAATACGTGTGTACCAAATTATATTTTTACTACTTCTGGTTTATTGAATTCACATGTGTTATAAAAAAAAAACCACACAGTTTATATTCAACAAGTTGATGCGCTACTATTATTACCGATTTAATCTATATCAGGTTTATGTTTGGCCCACCAAGACCGCACACTAAACAACTTGTTGCATAACTTGTGAATACGATTCGGATATGTTTTTTGAAACAATATATTAACAATGTTTCCGCCACAAGATTACATTGTAGGAATTATTCTGTTATTTAACTATCCGTGTCAATTAGTACTTAAGTCGCAAACTTGTTTATTGCGGTAAAAGATAATTTAGAAATTTGTCTATTTGTGGATTAGAAAAAATTTGCAGACCATAAGTTTTATGCAGGAACGAATATCCAGCCCTCAAAAAAGGTGAAGTGCACGACACAGCCATCCGAAAATCAGCCAAATGCGAGTCGGAGTTACAGTGTATTTGTCATCGTGGGCAAAGCCGTGGGGCAGACACTAGTAACATAATAAACCTGTAAAATGTTGTTGGCCCACAAAAATTACGGAAGTAAATGTTTGCACATCACAATGTCGTCATATTTACACTCTAAACTACTGAACAAATTTTGATGAAATTTCTTCAAATTAAATTAAACGCTAGTATACATTTTACATTAAACAATTTTATTTAGCTGCTTACTTAAATAACAAATTCAAGCTTTGCTTTTTTTCTCTCGAAAACGTTGATGATGTCAACGATATCCAGATGTTTAGGAGAGCTAAACTTTCGAAACGAATAAACTTTCCTGTCCCATTGAGGCAACCAAGATTTTACCCCGCGAAGAGTTGTTAGTATTTGTAAGAACATTTATATATTAGGGTACAAATCTTGGTCGCATACCCATAAGAGTGGATCTGCCACTGGTTTCATGAAAATGCCAACAAGTATTGCTTGATAGATTTATTCGAAAATCGAATAGATTGGGTAAAATAAATTTTTGTGAATTTTCTTTTTTGTAAACTATGCATTACCGTCGGCGTTATATCATTTGAGGGACACTAACAACTTAATTTAACGCTTCAGGTCCAGATGTCTAAGTGTTTAATATATTTGAACCGGACAAAATTGGATTGCATCTACAAAAATATACAATATATTGTGTGCAAGTGTGGCTTATAAATTTGATAATATAGATATCGGTCTTCAATCATCAATACTCTAACCATAGTCGTCTCTGTTCATCGAATGATGGATCTGCGATGAACTTATAATTGAATTAAAATTTTGTTGTTATATCATCGACAACCTTATATTTTCAAGGTATTATTATAAACTACAAGATTGTCTAAATATTTTAAATAGTTTTTTGTCACAATTTCTAGATTTTTTGATATAGAAATATCCAATTGAAAAGGATAACCTATATGATTCATCATTTTTTCAGCCAATTTTGAACGATAAAATAATAATAAAAAGCTCGATGACCTAGGAATTTTTTGTGATTTTTGGAAACTTTGTTAATCACAAAATGTATTTATATGAAATTCCTAGTATTGTCCAATCCTTGCATATCTACTTAAATATAATTTGTTACAAATACATAACTTGACTGTTTGTCTAAGTAACAATTTGACACTCTCCTAAATCAGATAAGCAATTTTACTTAATTTAACATGAATTATCAAATAAAGAAATCGTTTTAATTCAGTTTATATGAAATTGACTGTACAAGTAAATGCTTTTTTTTTTCTGGTAAAAAATCGATTATGGATTAAATGCAAGAAATTAAAAAATAAACCAACCTATTGTTTTCAATTAAGCGATTTATCTGTAATTTATTATGGTTTTTTAATTATTCAATTAATTAAAAAGGATTCTGTTTTTTTCCCATACTATTCGAACACTTGCATTAAATTTGTACTAAGGCAGTGGTGAAACTTGATCTTGCTCTAGAATTATGGAAGATTTATTTTAACTTTAGCCAAGTAAATTATTCTTTTTGAAAAATAAATTTCAAATTAGATTTTTTGTTTTATTTCAATTTGTTATTTAGACTAAAATTTGAAAAAATCATTTCAATAATTTCTTTCAGCACCGTTTAAACGAAACCGTTTACTCTGAGGACCAAGTACCTCTAAGATCAATTCTGTCACGACATTTGTGTTCAGCGACCCCGAAAACCCCCTGTAACAAGTTTGAAATTATTTTCATCACTATTAACTGAATTGTGAATTTAATATTAACGGTAAATTTAAAATGCAATAATTTCTTATAAATCAGACTAGGTCACAAAATGTCTTGACGCTCTAACGAATCGAATGCCGAAAACTGCATTCAAATCCGACTAACTACTCAAATTTTTCGAATTTTGATAATTTTTAGTGCTTCGTTTCTTCGTCTAATCCTAATTGAAACAGTGACAACACATGGAAAGTATATATTTCGTGGTTGAATGGGTATGGGTATGGAGGTTAGCGGACCATGCTCGAGCATCGGGCCTCGAAGCAATGGTTCAGAGCACCTAGCCAAATAGACCCTTGTACTCTATCCCCGCTACGCTTTTCAGTGGCTATTATAACCAATTGATGTACTGAAACCCAGGATTTGCCTAGCGCTGAGTTTCCTAATTTCTTCTGGTTCGCCTATGGCCGGACCAAACCATTTCCTTCGCTGCTGTATGAGCGCCGGGCAGTAACAGAGAAGGTGGATCGATGTTTCTTCTGAATTTTCTCCGCATCTGTCACACGCGGGAGATGTCTTTTTCCAATCTGATGTTGGAACTTGTTCAGGTTATCATGCCCTGTGAGTAACTCTACAATGACTCTAATATCAGCTCTATTTAGTTTCAAGATCTCCTCGGCTCTGTTACCCAACGAGTTTCCTTCACCCAACAGGCTTTTGACGATTCGCCCTCCCTCGTAGCTGGTCCATGCCTTTAATTGTTGGTTTTTCAGATTATCTCCTAATCTGTTAAGACCTTCTTGGTATGGCATCCTCGCAAACTTTTCTTGGCTGGGAGCCATCCCATCGTGGTTCAAAAATATAAATGATTTTAATTTAATAATAAATTTTTTGTTCAACTCATATGAAATGAACAATATTACACAATTCTTTTTTTCTTAAATAATCGATTGAAATAAATCGATAAAAATCAACTGCACACAATTGTTTAAGATATAATCGAATATTCAATTTATACGAAATCAACTTTATATTAAAAATAATAATAATTAAATCATAATATAATATTCAATGTATGTTTTTATAAATAAAAAAAGACAAAAAATTATGATATTTTTTTTTATTATAAATAAAATTAAATAAATAAAAATATAATTATTGTTACATTACTTGCAGGAGTAACACACAGACAAATAGCAGTATACTTACATCACAACTAAAGACAGCCAATGGTTTACAAGGGGCCGGACTTGAATTAACTGCACAGCCTACCGCTCAACTAGCAACTGTTAGCGGGCAATTGACAACACAAGATCTACAAGGTTTATTTATCAATCAACAAGCAACAGCTGCATATGCCGCTCAATCGATTGGCTTAGATCAAACCAATTTACAGATTGTCAAACGTGAACCCGAAGATTTGAGTCATCATCGTAAATCCGAAACCGGCTCACCGATTGTCTCGGGTGCGACAACTGTCCTAGCCACCACATCGGACGTACAAACCGCCGGTGGTATTATCATTAGCGGTAAACCGTCCCGTCATAAGGTAAATTACATTTTTTTGGAAATATTTCTTAGAAATGTTCTCATGGTAAGAAATGTTTCGAGATTTCGGTTTCTTTTTTTTTTTTTTTTTAATGAAACAATTGAATATGGTTTTTTGGCATTAGAGTGGAGGGGGTAACACATGTTTAACTGATTTTTATTAAGAGGAGTGTCTGTCATAGTATATGAAGTGACCCAAGCTAGGCGATACCGATGTGGAGTGCGCTCAACTGTCCAAGTTAAAATAAATCATGTTTACTTCTCCGATTGTGTGAAATCTTTTTTTCTTTTTTTTATAGTGTGAAAAATAGTGCGGAAAAACTTTTTTGTGAACAGTGAATTTTGTGTTATTTAAAAAATTTTTTTTTGAGAAGTTAGTTTTTAATTGTTTCATTAAAATAATTTTTTATTTATTTTTTAAAAAACAAAAATCGGATGTGAAAATTTTGATTTTGGGACACATTCGATTTTTTGTTAATTTTTTTGAATTAAAAAGTGTTTTCGTAATCTACAGCCTTATATTTAGGGAAAATTTTCAAATTTACTGGAAGTGTGAATTTTTGGATTTTAAAATTAAAGTGAAGTGTTTGTGAAAATCAAATTTTTCTTTATCAAAAATCAAATTTTAATATTCGAAGTGAAATAAAAATCTGGCACCTTGAAAAGTGTGTATTTTGGATAAGCAAGGTCAATTTGGCTAATACGGTGGTCTGATTTTCTTGTGAAAAATTATTTCAGAAAATAATCTAAATTTTTCAATTTTCATCGAATTTGATTTGGCTACGAAATTGTTTGTTTTTCAAAGAAAATTTGGTTTTCTCAATTGGTTTACGAAAGAAAGAAAATTTCCTCTAATGAATGCTTTCGGAGAAAATGAAAGAGAAGTAAATTTTCAAAAAAAAAAATTGTTCTGGATTTGCTAAAATCATAATTTTAATGAAAAGATAGAAATTATCAGGGATTAAAATACGATCTGGAATAGGTACTCATGAAAATATTGGGAAAATTGTTTTGAGGGAATTTTAATGATATTTTATGGATATCAGAATTTTCTGAATTTTTTTTAATATTAGAGAAAAACATTTTTCTTAATATCAGAAATTGTTGAAAAATCAGAAATTTCCACAGAACTTTAAAATATATTTGTGGCCACCCAGAATTTTCCATTAGATTTTTTTGAAGAAATTATTTTTTCTGAGAAACTTTATCTGTTTTCAGTTGATTTAATAAAATTAACCCTCTAGTACTCGCATCAACTTTTCTCATGCCTTCTGCATATGCGGCAAACATTTCGCGTATTAAATATTCTTTAACTTTGTTAATCATAACCTCTACATAATTTTACCTATGTTTTTATCAAATATCATATCAATCAATTCATATTTATATCAAAAGTTTTTTGTTAATGTACGACTTATGTTAAATTAACGAAGGTCTACGAACAGGTCCGAAAACTTTGTAAGTTAATAATTTTTTGCTTACACCTTTACTTTCGTGATGAGAGAAATTCTCACTATTTTTATTCTGTAGATAAATGGAAAAAATCTGAAAAACAGATAAAATTAAATGAATAATAAAAGTTATTTATGTTTTAAATCGAGCGTGAGCAAAATGCTCATAACGCGAGTGCTGACGGGTTAAAGGCTGGTACTTTATCAGTAAATATGATTTAAAACAATTAAATTTTATTCCTTTTGGTTCCTTTATTATTTCTTTTCTATTTCTTATCAGCGTGTTTTTATTGGGGAAAATTAGAGGAAAACTCAATTGAACGGTTTCGTTTTGACTGTAGATTACGAAAATATTTCGAGAAAAAAAAGACGCTCGAAAAACAAAAAACCACACGAAAAAACCATTTCCATTGCAGGTATTGGTATTATCTCAACAAACCGGCGATTTAGTTGTTGATGTGAATAGCCATGGAGGGGCTACAATTATCAAAGACGAACTTCATTTACGTGGTCTAAATTCACCACAACACGGCTCACGATCGATAAATTGTACTCCAACATCCACACATAGTGCTGCATCGCTGTTAGCCGACGGTTCCACATCAACTGGTCCATTAGAATTAATCGCTGATAATTTAAAATCGTCAAATGCAATGTACACAACACAGATATTTACGTCAGAGAGTGGAGGAAATAGTGGCACACCGTCTCCAATTCCATACAACGATCATGTGCCACAGTATACGCAAAATATGCCCGCGGGTGTTTATGCTACAGCATCAAATGTGCGACCGGGTAGTTCGACCGCGTTCACCGTTGCCGATCCATATTATCGTGAATATTTTACGACTATAACACCGGGACCTGGTACACCGGAACCAGTGTACAGTACACACGGGCGTCATCAATTAAGTTTCGCCGATGGGCAAGACAGTGTTGGGGGTGGTGTTGGGACACCGGGTGGTGTTGCTATTGCAACATCCGTTGGTAGTGCGGCTACGGCTAGTTTTGTTGAACGTTATGTTCGCCAATCCAGTGCATATCATACAAAAGGTGTTATTGCTGCTGCCACCGCGGCTGGACTTACCGTCGATTTACCAAGTCCTGATAGTGGTATTGGTGCCGACGCGATTACACCACGTGATCAAAATACTATTCAACAGGTAAGTCCTAACCTTTTTTTATATTCTGTAGTTTGTTAGTGAACCGATTTGGATAATTTAAAACTTCTCATCTCTTAAACGGAAAAAAGAATCTATAAAGTTTATCTCAAGACTTTGTTTGCATTTTAAATTCAAGATTTCATCTTAAAAAAATTCGTAGCGCAGAAGTTGCGTTAGCTAAGCGAATTCATCTAGAGATTGAAAAAATACAAAAATTTTCTTAAAATCGAATATTGCATTTATAATTTTTCAAGAATTTCAAAAACTAAGCGCCTAGAGAAAAAAATCATAGGAGTACTTTTTTGCTTAAAACTTGCTTAAAATACAAAAATATTTTTATGTTGAAGAAATTCAAAAATTTGTACTTTATTAATTGATTAATATAAGAGTAGGTTAATTATCTCATAAATAAGGCCTCAGATCCAAATTTGGTAGAGAACATTATCTTCTGTTTTTCTAAGCTTATCCAAGAAGCAAAAGTTTTGCAAACAATTATATAACACTCTATAAATCTGAGATTTATTGAGAATACTGTCCCATCTTGAATTAGCTCTTATCTTGAATGGGGTGTTATCTAGATCTGAGATAAGTTGAGGATACTGCCCCATCTTGAATTAGCTCATATCTTGAATTGGGTGTTATCTGGTTCTAAAATTTTTTGAGAATATTGTCCCAAATTGAATTAGATTAACCAGAAGTCTAAAAACTTTTAAAACCTAAAAAGGTTAAAGATTTTTGACATAATATAAAGGCGTTAATTTTGGGCACAATGTAAAAACCGTTTTTCCAATTTTCCGGGTGGTTACGTTGTAGAAAATGAAATTTTTCGATATTTTCTGTTAATTTGACTGTATTTTGTGTTATTTGGTGAAAATCCCATCTTTCTAGCTTCTATAGAACAGAAAATCGTTATTTTTGGGCGGTTTTTCGCGCACTTCCTTAAAAATTAACAATAAAGCACTGAAAATGCAATTATGCCAAAAACTTTTGCGGGATGTTGTTGAGTAAGCTTTACACTACAAATAAAATTTTATACATATTAAAAATCTTTTCATAGACTTATTGAGGGTAAAAATTGCGTTTTTCAAATTTTTTACTCGAAAACTAACATTTTTTTGTTAATTTTGACCCCAATTATTTGATAAAATTTTTCCCGAAGCGATTCGGTCAATATTAGGTTCTAATTTGTTTAAAAAAATTACTTTAACCAATATCCTACCGAGTTATCCACCGACAACCTGGACTTTTAGGTTCAAGAGCATATTTTCAACGAGAGCCTGTAAAAATTTTCCATGCGAAAATTACTAATCATGCTCAATGACGGATTTTTCCGAGACTATATACATATCTGAAAGAACGTGAATTTTTTTGATGTATAATTCATTTAAACAAAAATATGGCTACTTATTAAAAAATATTATTTATTTACGACAATTCCAATCTATTGTCAGTGAATTTATCGTGCCATAAAACCGTCTCCGTTAACAATCCAATCGACTATATGTCTACATAATATATTCAATGATGGTTATAAGTCATCACCTTTGGCGTAAATCGTAAATATAATTGTACCGTACGCCTACGTCTTCTTCGTTTCGTATTTTTTTTACGATGTTGAAAATAAATTTATTACTTAATAATATTTTTGACCCGCCAATATTTGTATTCAAATTTTTTAGGGTCTTTAACATTTGACTTTTATCGCGTGTTTTTTTAAACAGATTTTTTTTTTTTGAAATTTTTATTACTTTCCATTGCTGTTAAAATTATTTATTGATGAAATTTGGAAAATTATTACTACCCAGAAAATAAAATTTTTGATTTCTTGAACCAAGAATTTGACAGAAAACCACTTGGTATTAAAGACGTCGTAAGCGAATTGCTAGGGCCTCACTCGGCAGTGACGGGCTAAGAATGATTTTCCGGGTGGTCGGATTTTTGAAAATTTAGCCGAGCCACAGCGTGGTCAGGATCGAAAAAGCAAAAATTAGGATTATGATTGCTGAATCGTCACCACGATGGATTTGACCTCAGCAACTAGAGTAGCCAGAATTGATTTTGTTCATGATTTTACTGTTTATAAGGCTTTTCAGTTTATTTTGTTGGTATCACGATAAGAAGTCAGTTGTAAAACTTTTATATTCGTTCTATTTAACTCACGTTCGTGAGTTAAATTTGTGCAAAATTTGTATGCCTGTACCTTGAGAGTAAGTGTTGATAGATACTTAAGGATTAATGCTAAAACAAACTGACTGATAGTTTTCGTGCAAACTGATGGACAAAATGTGCAAATTTCTTATATATTTATATTACTTCTCAATACCCCCCTCTACCCCCCGCTTCACAAATGTGCCAGGCTAGAGACCTGACCAAGTTGGCAGCCCTAGTGACGTTATAATTTTAATGTAATGTATACCTATATTGTATTTTAACATTACGACGCCATGAACATTGCACACTTTGCCTAAATATCGTTTGTAATCTGTGAATTCTTTTTTTTTTTTTTATTCATTTTAATTAACTTATATTTAATTATACATAGCTTTTAAAAAGTTTCTTTGGCGAAGTTCAATTTTATTTATGATAAAGAATTGAAATAAAATACAAAATTGATTAATTATTTTTTTATTCTACAACCCAATTGAGAAAAATTAGCTTTGGCCGTTCTTTTTGAACATGACTGTTTCTTTTTTTAATGAAATATAACGGCATAGTTTCCGTAGTAACAACAAATTTGAGGCTACCAAAACTGATTTGATTCGTGAGAAAAAAAACAAACCATATATTTCATCAAAAATTTACATATTTATTTTTGAAGTTACTTAATTGTTTTAAGTGCTAATTAATTAATTTGATATTTTATTTAAATTATTATTCGATTAATTTATTAATAATTACGAAATGTTTTTTATTAATCGGTCAAAGATGATACCTATATATTATAAAAAAGAATCCGAAATTCAATTGAGCGAAAACCGGTCACCGATAATATAAATATATGTTTAAATTTACAAGTGAATGATAAAATTATTGTTGAATTTTTGAATGGACTTGTTCGCTAAAATTAAAAGAATGGCTTTGTTAATTTAAGTGAATTATTCCACGGGTAAACAGTGATGTTTACGGAAAAATGTTTCAAATGAAAGTTGTTTCATTTTTTATAAGGAACACTTTTATAATTAAACTTTTATTCTATTTTAAACGGTTTACAAGATGGGTTCTACAGATCCAAGACCCAATTGGCGTTGTTGCTCATTTACAAACTTTTTTCGTCTTGAGTACGCTATAAAAATTTCAACTTGATATCTCTTTTCGTTTTTGAGTTATCGTAGTTTCAGTTCTGCTATTTCTTTTTTCCCCAAAAATAGACAAACTTTGAAAAGCTGTATCTCCGAAACAATCGTTCCTATAAAAATCCAGCTTGGTCTCTAATTGTTGCACATTTAACCTTCCTTAAAATATATCCAACAGTTTATTATTAAAACCCAGTTCTTCTAGATCAAAATCAGTAACAACTGAAATAAGGTGAAATTTTTCGAGGTTTTTCATATTTTTCGGCATGATCCGGTCGTTAACATAGCCTTTTCATTGCAAACATATAAAAAAAAAAAACAAAAATATCTCATTTGATGCAAGGTCCAATGGTTAATTTGATTGAATTAAGGATGTATGAGCATGACAACAATGTTTGATTTAAAGGCTCAAAATTTTTTATAGGTAGACATTTGCTCAAAGAATATGTGGTTAAAATTTCAGTTTAGGTATCCATGCAAATTTTTAAGAAAAACGTCTTTGAAAATCGATATAAAATACATTTAGTAGAGTGAAATTACACCTTGTGTATGGATTAAAAGTTCGAGCAGTGAAACTTTGGGATTTTTCTTTTCACATCAAAATAAGTATTTTTTGAAATTTTTTACTTTCCCGGAGTGGTGCAACATGTTTAAAAAACAAAATGGCGTCAAAAATGAAATTTTTTTCAGAAATTTTATCATTTTTATTTTATATTCGCAAAAGGAGACATCGGTGCATATCCAAATTTGGTAGGTTTGTAGTCCATGTTAAGAACTACTCCTCATAATTTTTTGGTGGGGTTTCGTCCTTTCCCCTCCCAGTTATATATATATGTATACATACATATGGTAAAACAGTTCATTTGACTATAACTTGAAAAATATTCGATTGATTTTAATGAAACTAATATCAATAGTAGGTTTTATTACTTACAACTTTCGGTTAAAATTTTAGCGAAATCCGTTAAATAGTTCGGCCAAAATTTCCAATTTAGGGAATTGTTTAAAATGGCTGCCATTTTATGCCATTTTGTCCTACGAGGTTAAATTTTTTTTTAAATTGTAGCATTTTTTATTATCTTTCGATTTTATAATAAGTGGCTTACCCGTAAAATGACTCCTTGATCCATATTTTTGCGAAAAACGGAAAATTAAACACTTTCTGGAAATAATTGTTTGGGGGGTGTATGGACTGGCTTTGGGGGGTGTTTTTTGCTTTGGCATGAGAAAACTATTTTTAAAAGAGGCCTATATGGTTTAAAGCAAAATTTTTAAGTTTTAACCCCCGCGCTGTAAGGGGGAAGGGGTGTATGAAATAAATTTATCTTAAAAGATTATAAAAAGGGGTCAAAATAGTTTAAAATGCTAAAGTAACCCAAAATTTTAGATGCTTTTATTAATATAGCACTTTTTACAACATCCACCCCTTCCCCTCCCGCTTTCATATTTTTTGCAAATTCAAAATATTTATGACGTATAAAGGGGTTTTTGGGGTCGCTGATCTCGAATTTTACAATAGATTATCAAAAACAATTGTAATATTTTTAGGGGGTGTACTTATTTGGGCCAAAAGTTCGAGATCAGCGACCCCCAAAACCCCTTTATACGTCATAAATATTTTGAATTTGCAAAAAATATGAAAGCGGGAGGGGAAGGGGTGGATGTTGTAAAAAGGGCTATATTAATAAAAACATCTAATTTTTGGGTTACTTTAGCATTTTAAACTATTTGGACCTCTTTTTAAAATCTTTTAAGATACATTTATTCCATACACCCCTTCCCCCTTACAGCGCGGGGGTTAAAATTTAAAAATTTTGCTTTAAACCATATAGGCCTCTTTTAAAAATAGTTTTCTCATGCCAAAGCAAAAAACACCCCCCAAAGCCAGTCCATACACCCCCCAAACAATTATTTCCAGAAAGTGTTTAATTTTCCGTTTTTCGCAAAAATATGGATCAAGGAGTCATTTTACGGTTAAGCCACTTATTATAAAATCGAAAGATAATAAAAAATGCTACAATTTAAAAAAAAATTTAACCTCGTAGGACAAAATGGCATAAAATGGCAGCCATTTTAAACAATTCCCTAAATTGGAAATTTTGGCCGAACTATTTAACGGATTTCGCTAAAATTTTAACCGAAAGTTGTAAGTAATAAAACCTACTATTGATATTAGTTTCATTAAAATCAATCGAATATTTTTCAAGTTAGAGTCAAATGAACTGTTTTACCATATGTATGTTTACATATATATATAACTGGGAGGGGAAGGGACGAAACCCCACCAAAAAATTATGAGGAGTAGTTCTTAACATGGACTACAAACCTACCAAATTTGGATATGCACCGATGTCTCCTTTTGCGAATATAAAATAAAAATGATAAAATTTCTGAAAAAAATTTCATTTTTGACGCCATTTTGTTTTTTAAACATGTTGCACCACTCCGGGAAAGTAAAAAATTTCAAAAAATACTTATTTTGATGTGAAAAGAAAAACCCCAAAGTTTCACTGCTCGAACTTTTAATCCATATAACAGCCTTTTTTTGCTTAGATTTACTCCAGTAATTGGCTCTTATGGAGGAATCTCAAAAAACAACATATTTTACCCATGTCACCCTAGCCCCCCCACCATCGCAAACCAAATTGGCTCAACCCAAAAAATTTTGTGCTATTTATGTGCTAATTAGTTGCTCTATTCCCGATTTTTGTGCTCCAGCCGTTTGGCAGGAATCGACGATTGAAATTGGGGGGGCTAGGTTGACGTCACGCTAGCCCCCCCAAATCGTAATGACGACACAAATTGAAAAAGTGAATATATGAGAATTTTGTGCTATTTATGTGCTAATTAGTTGCTCTATTCCCGATTTCTGTGCTCCAGCCGTTTGGCAGGAATCGACGATTGAAATTGGGGGGGCTAGGTTGACGTCACGCTAGCCCCCCCAAATCGCAATGGAGACACAAATTGAAAAAGTGAATATATGAGAATTTTGTGCTATTTATGTGCTAATTAGTTGCTCTATTCCCGATTTTGTTGCTCCAGCCGTTTAGCAGGAATCAACGATTGAAAGTGGGGGGGCTAGGTTGACGTCACGCTAGCCCCCCCAAATCGTAACGACAGCACAAAACCAAAAAGTGAATATATGGGAATTAGTTGCTATTTATGTGCTTTAAGAAACCGGTAAAACATTTACGAAAATGTCTACCGTTTACAGTGAAACCTATACATGCCCTTCCCCTACTACCACAAAAAAAATTCGTTCTATCCAAAAAATTTAGTGCTATTTATGTGCTAATTAGTTGCTCTATTCCCGATTTTATTGCTCCAGCCGTTTAGCAGGAATCAACGATTAAATGTGGGGAGGCTAGGTTAACGTTACGTTAACTCTGCCAAATCGTAATGAAGGCACAAATTCAAAAAGTGAATATATGAGAATTTTGTGCTATTTATGTGCTAATTAGTTGCTCTATTCCCGATTTTTGTGCTCCAGCCGTTTGGCAGGAATCAACGATTAAATGTGGGGAGGCTAGGTTAACGTTACGTTAACTCTGCCAAATCTTAATGAAGGCACAAATTCAAAAAGTGAATATATGAGAATTTTGTGCTATTTATGTGCTAATTAGTTGCTCTATTCCCGATTTTTGTGCTCCAGCCGTTTGGCAGGAATCGACGATTAAATGTGGGGAGGCTAGGTTAACGTTACGTTAACTCTGCCAAATCGTAATGAAGGCACAAATTCAAAAAGTGAATATATGAGAATTTTGTGCTATTTATGTGCTAATTAGTTGCTCTATTCCCGATTTTTGTGCTCCAGCCGTTTAGCAGGAATCAACGATTGAAAGTGGGGGGGCTAGGTTGACGTCACGCTAGCCCCCCCAAATCGTAACGACAGCACAAAACCAAAAAGTGGATATATGGGAATTAGTTGCTATTTATGTGCTTTAAGAAACCGGTAAAACATTTACGAAAATGTCTACCGTTTACAGTGAAACCTATGCATGCCCTTCCCCTACTACCACAAAAAAAATTCGTTCTATCCAAAAAATTTAGTGCTATTTATGTGCTAATTAGTTGCTCTATTCCCGATTTTATTGCTCCAGCCGTTTAGCAGGAATCAACGATTAAATGTGGGGAGGCTAGGTTAACGTTACGTTAACTCTGCCAAATCGTAATGAAGGCACAAATTCAAAAAGTGAATATATGAGAATTTTGTGCTATTTATGTGCTAATTAGTTGCTCTATTCCCGATTTTTGTGCTCCAGCCGTTTGGCAGGAATCGACGATTAAATGTGGGGAGGCTAGGTTAACGTTACGTTAACTCTGTCAAATCGTAATGAAGGCACAAATTCAAAAAGTGAATATATGAGAATTTTGTGCTATTTATGTGCTAATTAGTTGCTCTATTCCCGATTTTTGTGCTCCAGCCGTTTGGCAGGAATCAACGATTAAATGTGGGGAGGCTAGGTTAACGTTACGTTAACTCTGCCAAATCGTAATGAAGGCACAAATTCAAAAAGTGAATATATGAGAATTTTGTGCCATTTATGTGCTAATTAGTTGCTCTATTCCCGATTTTTGTGCTCCAGCCGTTTAGCAGAATACGACCATAACTTAACACGATGGGACCAGGTAAACGTTAAGCTAGCTTCATCACCATGTTAAATATAATACAAATTCAATTAATAAATTTTTCTGATTTTGTTGATTTTTCGTTGCTCCGAGTATCCACTGTAACATTTTCTCAATGGCACTACTTTTTACAGTAAAACCTTTACATACCTTAAAACTAACGACACAAACTCTACATAGGTTACTCGTATAATCGATAGTTGTATAGAAAGAATTTAAATATCTGTAGTTGATATTTTATTGATCTGCGGATAATAAAATCCAAATCATTTATTAATTTCTTCTGGTAATGTTTACCCATAATTCTATGTCTATCTAAATTAATTATATAGAAAATCCAACAAGTTTAGATAATGTACCCGTGTACTCAAATTAATTTGATTTTTATAATTTGTTTTGAAATCTACCACTAGAAGTGTTGTCATCAAAGGGTATGTGAGCAACGGCTGTGATTACGCAATTATTCATGAATATCTGTATTGCTGTGATCCGAGTACCCGTAAAATTGATATTATTTTTATTTAAAATTGTATCGATTTGCAATAGAAAAATCCTCTCGAGCTATGTTTCAGCACCCGACACATTTTTAATTGTTTATCGAGAATTAAATAACGCGTAACAATTTTCTAAAAAGTTGCATAAATTTTAATTGCTTACGAGTGTCCGGGCCACGTTGGTGAACTCTGCATATTTTTAAACCGTATGTTCTCTCTAAAACTCAAAATTTTTTTTTTTTCGTAATACACATTGCTGATTAAACAAAAAAAAAAAAACACAAAAAAAACAAAAAAAAAACTGGTTCGAAAAATATAAATTTATTCAATAAAACATAAAAATTTTACATATATACATATATTTTTTTTACAAAATGTAATAGTTATGAACTTATTCCCACAAAATTTGGGAATGTACGAAATTATCGTGCGGATTCAATTTTAAAAGAGTAAAGTTATATAGGATCGCGCAAATTGGGTTTGCACGTGGAACATGCAAATGCGGGTCATTAATAAAATGTTATATCGATAACAATGAAAATATAATTACCAAAATAAAATGTAAATTTATTAAAGGTGCAGGGAATCTTTGCGGAAAACGCTACCTTAGAAATCCAGTTAGGGAAGCGGTTGCACAATAATTAGATGAAATGAGCGTTGCAAAATTAATGGTCGATATGACAGAAAATTTAATGGAATGCGGTGATAAAATGAGCCTCCGAATTTGTTTAAATCAAATGTTTTACGACATGCAAAAAACAAATCAAAGCAACAAAAATATTATCATAAAGATCCGGTTAGTTCAATAGAAATAATGAAAATGGGACCAATGAAAAATGTAATTCATAACATAGGATTAAATCCATTTTTTGTGCATAATTGGTCGAATTTTCAATTAGATGTGTATCGTTCATATGCATCAAATGAAACTGTGTCTATTTACATCGATGCTACAGGAAGCATAATAAAAAAAATTAAAAAGGCTGATAAAACAAAAACAGGCGAAATATTTTTGTACAATTGTGTGGTGAAGAAAGAAATGGACTATTTCCTGTCACACAGATGATATCCGAAAGGCATCAAACGGGAATGAAGCAACTAATTAGCACATAAATAGCACAAAATTCTCATATATTCATTTTTTGAATTTGTGCCTTCATTACGATTTGGCAGAGTTAACGAAACGTAAACCTAGCCTCCGCACCCTTAATCGTTAATTCCTGCTAAACGGCTGGAGCAACAAAATTGGGAATAGAGCAACTAATTAGCACATAAACAGCACTAAATTTTTTGGATAGAACGAATTTTTTTTGTGGTAGTAGGGGAAGGGCATGTATAGGTTTCACTGTAAACGGTAGACATTTTCGTAAATGTTTTACCGGTTTCTTAAAGCACATAAATAGCAACTAATTCCCATATATTCACTTTTTGGTTTTGTGCTGTAGTTACGATTTGGGGGGGCTAGCGTGACGTCAACCTAGCCCCCCCAATTTCAATCGTCGATTCCTGCTAAACGGCTGGAGCACAAAAATCGGGAATAGAGCAACTAATTAGCACATAAATAGCACAAAATTCTCATATATTCACTTTTTCAATTTGTGTCGCCATTACGATTTGGGGGGGCTAGCGTGACGTCAACCTAGCCCCCCCAATTTCAATCGTCGATTCCTGCCAAACGGCTGGAGCACAAAAATCGGGAATAGAGCAACTAATTAGCACATAAATAGCACAAAATTCTCATGTATTCACTTTTTCAATTTGTGTCGTCATTACGATTTGGGGGGGCTAGCGTGACGTCAACCTAGCCCCCCCAATTTCAATCGTCGATTCCTGCCAAACGGCTGGAGCACAAAAATCGGGAATAGAGCAACTAATTAGCACATAAATAGCACAAAATTTTTTGGGTTGAGCCAATTTGGTTTGCGATGGTGGGGGGGCTAGGGTGACATGGGTACATATTTTAGAAGTTTTTGATAATTTTCATTTGGAATGAATGAAAACAAATTAAAAAAAAAACTTTTTAATAGAAAGTAAACATATTAGCAATGAATTAGAAAAGAAAAAAACTAAGTGTCACCGTCCATATAAGGGATGTAAGAGCAGGGTAGATTAAGGATTGAAATTATTTTTATCTTATTTTCAACTTTGATGATGAATTTTGTTATAACTTCATGAATGTAGACGAAAAATAAGAATAAAATTTTTCGATATGTGTCTTGGTTTTCGAAATATCGAAAGCTAAATAATTAAACAAAATTTTCAATTTTCGATATTTTGAAAAATACGCCAGATATCGAAAAATTGTATTCTAACTTTTCGTCTTATATCATCAAGTTATAACATAATTTATCATCAAAATTGAAAATATCAATTTTTTAAATTTGTGCCCCTACTACCGTGCTCATACATCCTTAAATGACCAATTTGAACTTTAATTTTAATAAATTTTAATGAATATGCCCATCATAATATATTGATTAAAATTTGATTGCTCAAACACTACATACATTTAAAAAAATAAAAAAATAATAATGATATTTATTAGAGCCGCTACTGGTTATTATTACCTGTTTGATGAATTCCATATCTTGTTGACCTCTCCGATTATTATTTGTTAGGGATCAAATTGCCCGCCGTTGCCGCTACAGCTAGCGTAACATACAAGCAAACACTATTTATATTATATAATATATCAATTAAATGATCGATAGTTCTAATACCTCCATGCATAGAATAGTCCGGGCAAGTTAGGAAGTTGGTTCATTATCCCGTCAGCATTCGTGCAATGAACATTTGGCTCACGCTTGATTTAAAACAAATAACTTTTATATTCCAATGGTATATATATATCATTTAAACGTTGTGAGAACTTCTCTCATCACGAGCGTAAAGGTGTAAATAAAAATAGTAGCTTCGGAAATTGTCGGGTCTCTTCGTGTACTTTTGTTAGTTTATTATCAGTCGTACTCAGTACATTAAACATTTTTTGATTATCAAAATTTCCAAAAATTACAAAAAATTCCTTGGTCACCGGGCTTTTTATTATTATTTTATCGTTCAAAGTCGGCTGAAAAAATGATGAATCATATAGGTTAGCTATCCTTTTCAATTGGATATTTCTATATCAAAAAATCTAGAGAGTGTGATAAAAAACTATCTAAAATATTTAGACAATCTTGTAGTTTATAATAATATCATAAAAATATAAGGTTGTTGATGATATAACAACAAAATTTTTATTTAATTATGAGTTCATAAAAAATCCAGCATTTGATGAACAGAGACGACTATAGTTAGAGTATTGATGATTGAAGAGTGATATCTTTATTATCAAATTTATAAGCATCACTTACACACAATATATTATATATTTTTGTAGTTGCGTGGTAGTGTAAGCTTCATTACTCCACTACAAACGATGTATTTGTTTTATAGGTATGTACCGTGCAATAAACCAAAACTTTTTTACAATACTGTAGGTTTACAATCACCTTAAAAATATGGAAAAATGTTTTAAAAAATTATAAGGTTAATTCCACACTAAAACTGACATAATATTATTCATAATATGTCGCAAAATTAATCGCATTTTGGTTCAAATGTGTGTCAGTCACATATTACTTAACTGCAAAGCACCTATTTGACTCCAAAGTATCTAATTTCTCATCATGCGACTAAAACTTACCGAACGATAGACGTGAGTTGTCGATTTTAAATTTTTTGAAAGGATTTTACAGGCTTTTCTTTAGTTAATGCATAGTTTTTGATTTACTTGAGAAAAACTAATTTCTCGAAATCATTTTCCAAATTTTCCAGACGCTGTTCGATTGTATTTATAATTTTGGACTCATTGAATTTATAATTTTAAATCCTAGCAACTACTATAACAAAATTTTGATCTTCATGTTATTTTTGATCTCAAAATCTCTATTGTCTGTGCCATAATATAACCATATGGAGGTTATTTTTTTAAAAACTATTCAAATGTAAAACTTTGTTTCTTTTTCATTTTTATTTTATTGGCTTTTAAATCATGATTTGTAATTATTTCATTTGAAATTAAATAAATTTTACCGAGTCATTTTTTTTTTTTTTTTAATATTTAAAACACTAAATAGTCTTAATGGATTTTTAATTGGTTTTTAATTAGGTCCAATTTGTTTTGGAAAATTTTTTTCATAAACTTTTGAATTTATATTGTACCTGCTTACCTGAACACTCCTGATAAAAATTGACTTTATTATTTTTCGCGTATTTCCACTTTAATGTATATTTTCCGCATTAATGTATAATTTAATACCTCCCACATCGAAGTATCTCTATATTGGTAAAATAATTTGATAAAATTTTTTTTGTTTTCTTTATAAATAAAGACAACAAAATATTTTTTTTTTTAGTATTCGCTACCCAATTAAATCAATTTACAATCAATTATTGTTTCATGATAGTCCCCTCCATATTCTAATGAATTTAATAGGACTGTGAATTAATAAATCTTTCTATTTTTCCTATAGCCACAACTCCCGAATTAGGCCTCAGATCGAAATTTGTTAAAGAGCTTTTCCATTTATCTTGATAAGGTTAATTTACTGGTATAATTTTCTGCTATCAATATCAGAACACCCTGTATATAGTTACACGTATTTTCATCAATTTGAAACCGAAATGCCCTACAATTGAAGTTGTTTGATTAATTGAATTTAAAAAAAGATTTAAATAAAGTTTATAAAGAAGATTGACTGTAATTACCAACTAATTACATTTAAATAATATAATAAAAAAAAGCTAAACAATGTAAGTATGTAAGTGTGTTTATATATTTTTTTTTATATTTGATAAAATATGAAATGTTGCATTTAACATAATCATATAAATGATTACTTTTTAAACATATGTACATTCATAATTAACTTTGTAAACATTAAAGGTACTTAATTTTTTAGAATTAACAAAATTATTATTTTAAACATCACATATCATTTATAAATATACTTATACATATAATTGTCTTAAATATCCGATGTACTATATACAATGTCAAAAATAAATGTAATTCAAAAAAGTAATGGAAAATTTGAATTTAAAAAATTTAACAATGAGAAAACTGCTTAGAATATTCTTCAAATGAGTAGAAACTACAAAAAAGTAACACAGATCTTCAACTGCACAGGATTTTTTGACTACTTCGGCATCCGATGGCAAATAAGAGGGGAGGGCAAGTTGATTTGTGGAGAGTAGGAAAAGTATGAATTTTAGGTATAGATTCAAATAGAAATACAGGAGAAAAAACGCTTAATTTTATTTTCATACCATGCATATACACGGTGTTATGTTATTGACAGCAGATCATCGGCCTCATAGAATAAGCTCATAAAGAGGAAGGAAAAAGTCCTTTACCAATTTTGGATTTGAGCCCTAGTTTGGGCGCTACAGGTATGGCAAAAATTGATAAATTTGTTCATTCACTGACTATGACTCAAAAACGAAAAGAAATTTTGAGCTGAAATTTGTTGATATCGTGCTCAGGACGTAAAAAGTGAGTTTAAATTCAAAAGTCCATTTGGTCTTGGATCCGTAGAATCCATCTTGTAAACCGTAAGAGATAGAACAAAAGTGTCGGTGTAAAAAATGTTTTAAAGACAAAAAATGTAAAGTGACAAGTCAGAGCTTAGTATTATCCCTAGTATCATCCAATCCAATTTAACGGCTCAGTAGAAGCCCTATTAGTCCTTTCAATTAATCGAATTTCCGATTTTTGATCCTGTTAAGGATGTATGAGCAAGACTACACGCTACTTGATCATACACGCTCATACATCCTTAAGTAAATTTTTCACATAAAAAAAAATATTTACCGTTAATTTTTCAACAGGTTTATCGTTTCTTTTAATATAATAAAAATGTTTTAAAGTTTTTGTAACTAGTATTTGATTAAAAGAAAAAACATGCACATGCTAAATGCATAATTGCTTTTCAAACATGTATATAATTACTTCAAAATGTTTTGTCAAAATTTTTTTCATATTAATAATTTAATTAATAATTATTAAATTATTGAATATTATTAATTGTTTTGTGTTAAAATACTAATTAACATGTGTTTATTTTTAAATTAGTTCACATCTGAAAATTAGTTCGCTTTTGTTTAAATTGTCTTAAAAATATCGACGAAGAATTTGAATTCGATAAACCTCAGTAAATAGAATAATTTTCACCCCAAAAATACGAAAATCGTGCTTATTTAACACCTTGGTGGCTATTTTCAGAGATCGGAGATCAATCAATTTCTAAAAGACTTCCAAAAGACAATTTTCTGATCGTATTCAAGCCGCATTTCGAGAACTATTAATCTATTCTTCAAATAAACAAGATTTTGGCGTTTTTTGAGGCTTAATTACCTTATGAATTATGAGGTAATCGAAAAATTTTTTTTGATCCAGAGTATTGTTATAATTACGAGTTGGTTGCGTTGAGTTTGTCGACTGTAGAGGAATTAGTTGGGTTCTAAGGTTTTTAGTCCTTGCGCTCAAAACAAGACAATGTATTACAAAATTTTTTTTCGATCTATTTTTCCCATTTTTGGAGGGTAATTTCTAGCCGTTGGCTATAAATAATTGGAAGTATTTGTATCACTATCAAAAAGTTAAGTAGCCCTTGGTAATTTTATTTTCTGAATAGCCATACAATTATTATTAATAGCGATAATATCATATTTCAATTCGTAAAACAGTGAGTGAACTATGAACAAAACTGCCCTTAAAATTAAAAAAAAAAAACAAATGACCCCGAAACTGCCCTTTAGAATAAAAAGTGAATTTTCAGTGAATTTCTATACGCATCGAAAACAATACACAAAAAAAACAGTAAAATTAGTTAAAAATTCCATTGCACACACATTCGGACTTGTTGAATGCGTTTGAATAGAAAAGAAGTATCATCTCCAGTTGCAACAAGTGTGAAATACCATACAATAAAAAAGGTCTGCTTGTGTGATTGAATGAATTTTAAAGGGATGGTAGATAAATAATATTGATAAACCTGTTCTAGTTCCCACATTGACAAGGCCTTTTAAATACTATATAGGAGAATCAGAAGGGTCTTTATATATATACATATAGGCCTTTTTTACTGTATTAACATAACACAATCATAACACAAACGTTCTCTATTATGATTTTAATATATTGTTGAAACTTTTTTTTTTTACTACCGCGTCTAAACCTTTTTCTTCTTACTAAATAAAAAACGACGTTTTTTTAATAAAAACATTCAATTACCGTATTAAAATTAGCATTCATAAATCATTCACGGCATTTACCAGGTTTTATTCAAAAATTTTTGATGTTCGTTGGTAATTTTCTTTTATGATTATTTCCAAGCAATATAAATTTTTTCAATATAACAAGTGAAAACAAACAATTGACTGAGTAAATTGTTGAAATACCATGTATAGATAGTGTTGATTACCATGTATAGATAGTAAAGAGAGATAACCAGCCATACATACATGTCTCACACACATGATTGATATTCCCATATAATACATACTATATAATATTCGAACCTAATTTGCGCCCTCACGAGTAAACACTGATGTTTTCGAAAAAATATTTCAAACAAAAGTTGTTAATTTTCTTATGAGGAACATTTCTTACATTTAAACTTTTGTTCTATCCCTAACGACTTACAAGATGGGTCCTACGGACCCAAGACCCAATTGACCTATGTTGATCATTTACGAACTCGATCTCACTTTTTACGACCTGAGCACGCTGTAAAAATTTCAACTTGATATCCTTTAATGTTTTTTGAGTTATCGTGATGACAGAGGGACAGACAGACGGACAACCGTAAATGGACCTATACCAAAATTTATAGCATCAATATTTTTATGCGTTATAAACTTGGGACTAAACTTAGTTTAAACTAAATTTTTTATAGTACCTACTTTAAAAAGTGTATGATATACTTTTTTCTAAAAACGTCAAATTTTTCAATTATTTGAGGTTAAATACTCTAATAGTTTTTACCGGTGAAAAGGCAGTTTTCTTCAACCAGCTGTATCTCAACAAATATCGCAACAAAACGAACAAAGTTCAATTTTTTCCTTTTTATATAAGCTTAATTTTCTGTAGAAACCATGTTTTCTTAGAACGTCCATTTCTTATTCTATAAGAACTGATGAATTTCAATCGCCAATGCCTTCTAAATCCTCTTCCAATCCTTCGATCGATTTCCGTAGGTATTATCATCATATTTTTTTAAACCCCCAGAAGTTGTGGATACAATCTCCCAGGGAAAAAACACACCTCGGCAACATTTAACTTTTGATCTAGAGAGTGAAATAAGCTTAATTCCGAGTTTTCGAAATCGGTTCTAGGTCAAAATATAGAGGTTTTGTCTTTTTTACCCTCAAAAATTAAAGTATTAAAAAAGCACAATCGTTTAAATTAAAAATACTTTTTTTTTTTAAATTTCTGAAATATGAATATTTTATAACGAAATTGATTTTTTTTATTCTTGAATTGTTTATAACTTTTGCAATTTTTTATGTGCTGAAAAACGCTTCTATCATATTTTTCTAGACATCATTCCAAATTTAACCCGCTATCTCTAGTATTTTTACGATTATTTCTTGAACTTCTTGGCTAAACTATACTGGACTATTCTGAGTATCAAACTACTTTCAAGACATTGTCTTAAATTGAATTGTAAGTGCAAGCACATTACTCGAACTTTTTTTTTCTCCATTTGTTAGAAGTGATACAAAAGGCCTGCGAGTCTCACGAAAACTTTATGAAATTTAGAAAAAGATTAATTATTAATACTAAAAATAAATAAATAGCTTAAGTAAAATTTTTTCCCAAGTTACTTAACGATATTTTTTTGCATGAATAAAAATAATTCGACCAAAATTTAAATATTGACATTAAAAATATCCGTTATACCGCAACACAACAAAAACAGATAACTCATGATTTAATAATTATCCGTACATATATTTCTCGTCAAGGAAGGACTTCTATACAATAAAGCATTGTAATTAAACTTCTGGAAGGGGTTACAGTGAAAAGACGTGTTAAAAAATTCAAAACGATGTATATTTGTACCCCTTAAATAAACATTACGCAAAAAGGGTTCAATAAATCTTTGAAGATGGGTACCGTATCTGTAAACATTAATTAAAATATATATCTCTGAACGGGGATATCTTCGTTTTGTATATCTCTCGATATGAATAATTTAAAAATGGACTTTGGATCAGTGGTGGGTCTACTAGAGGGGAGACCGGATACAAACTTTCATGAGAATTAAATATTTTTAGATATAATTGTCATTGGTGTACGATTTTTGAAATCTGCATGTTTTGAAACAAATTTTGATCTACGCGCGAAAAACAACCGAACAATTATCATTTTCTGTTCTATACATGCTAGAAAGATGGGATTTTCATCAATCGATTCGGAATAAAGTCAAATGAACAGAAAAGTTCGAAAAATTTCATTCTCGCTCGGTGAAAATCTCATCTTTCTAGTTCTATACATAATCGTTGTTGTTGGGTAGTTTTTCGTGCCCTCGCTTAACAATTTACAATCAACCACTTAAAATGCAATTAGCCCAAAAATTTTTGCGAGATGTTGTTGAGTAAGCTTTACACTACAAATAAAATTTTCATACATATTAAAAATCTGATTTTTCATAAGTAATTAGAGGGATGGAAATCGTTAAAATCCCGTTTTTTCAAATTTTATGAATTTTTACTCGAAAACCAGAGGGTTTCGAGAAAAATGTCGTAGTATTTTTTTTTAATTTTGACCCCAATTATATGATAAATTGACTGAGTAAATTGTTGAAATACCATGTAAAGATCGTGTTGATTACTTTGTCATATTACCTACATGTCACACATATATAACTGATATTCCCATATAATACATACTATACAATTTGCGCTCTCAGGGGGTAAACAGTGTTGTTTAAGAAAAAATGTTTCAAACAAAAGTTGGTTATTTTTTTATATGGAACATATTTTATACGCAAACTTTTGTTCTATCTCTAACGGTTTACAAGATGGGTCCTACGGACCCAAGATCCGATTGAACTATGTTGCTCATTAACGAACTCGCCTCACTTTTTTCGTCCTCAGCACGCTATAAAAATGTGAGTTATCGTGATGACAGACGGACAGGCGACAGACAACCGAAAATGGTCATATTTTTAAGCGTGTTACAAACTTGGGACTAAACTTAGTATACCTTGGTATATTTCATATACATGGTATAAAAATAATTTCCGAAGCGATTCAGTCAATGTTACTTACCTATTTGTTAAAACAATATCCTACCGGGTTACCCACCGGCAACCTGTACTTGTACTTGTACTTTAGAAGCATGTTTTAAACAGGATCCTGCAAAAATATTCCATGCGAAAATTAAGCATGCTCAATGACGAATTTTGTCGGATCTACATAAAAATTTTGTGATTTTAAATCAACATTTTTTTGGTTTCTTTTAAATTGACCGATTCCGCTTCTGACCTTCGTAAATATATGCCATTAAAAAAAGCGTATATTACATTTGTTGCTAGAAATGTATGTGTTGAAAACCGTTAGGAATTGCGATTTGTAAAACGACATTGTAAATCAAAAAAACTTGTATTCAAATTTGAAGTTACATTACACTGCAGTTTGTCCCATAAATAACCTTAAGGCGATTTTAATTGCATACTTTTTAGAAGAAGAAATATTTTACTAGTTTTTAAAAAATATTTTTGTATGCACTTATAAAATATAAAGGCTATTTTACACTAACGGCTTGACGATTTATAATCGTTTCAAGAATTTGGCTTAACAAGTACATCAAGATTTATCTTTTCTTATTTAAAATTACCTTAAATCATTTCTCAAAGTTATGGCTAAAGAAATTGGACTGTTTATAAACAAGGGCGTCACCAGCCGATGGTAAACAGGAAGGCAATTGATTTATGGAGAATAAGAAAAGTATGAATTCTAGGCATGTTCAAGTAAAAATATAGGAGAAAAACGCTTTATTTTTTATTTTAAAATTAAGCTTATTTAACCATAAATTTATCAGTTAGAGTTAAATTTTGGGGTTTCACAGACACTGGAGCCCGGATTCATACTGGTGGAAATCATTTACCTAAAAATTTATTTTTCTGCTATTTCTTTTTTCCCCCTTTGATCTTATGGGGGCCCGTTTCCTAAAAATTTGTCTTAAAAAAAGATGTTATTTAGTTTTTGTACCCTATATACGAAATATATCAGAGTAGGTATATTAAGTTTAATCTCAAGTTTTAAACGTTTAGAAATATTGATGCTAAAAACAAAATTTTGATAAAGGTATTCGTAAAATTGGTAAAATTAGTCCGTTTCCGTTTGTCTGTCCATCAACACAATGATATCGAGCTAAAATTTGTTTATATCGTGCTCAGGACATAAAAAATGAGTTCAGTGAGTTCAAAAGTCCATCTGGTCTTGGATCCGTAGGACTCATCTGAACCATAAAAGATAGAACAAAAGTGTCAGTGTAAAAATTTTTCTTATAAAAAATTAAAATTTTGTTTAAAACATTGTTTTGCAAATAACTTTAAATTTAGTGTCATTTTTCTCAAGAACTATAAAAGATGGTAAATTGAAAATTTAAAGGTAGCCTAGCCTCTAGATGGGGGCAGCTGCCAATAACTAGCCCTCTTTGGACGGCGCACATAAACGTCTTATTTAGCCTTTATGTTAAAATTTCATGTACTAAAAAATTCTAATCTAAATAATTTTTTTAACATATGCCAATCTTCTAACTCCTTTAAAATTACCAATCCAAAAATGATTAATTGTATTTATCCAAATCTGTTCAAAACTTTGCTATAATTTATTGTTTAAAATAGATTTTGTTTTTTATAAAAATTGTTTGATTTGTTACAGTCATTTGATTATACGGATTTATGTCAGGCGAATTCTGGTCTATTGGATTCATCATGTTTGGGTGGACAACGAAATTCAAATGCCGGTACATCACCAAGTGCGTGTGTCGGGAGTCGAAGTCGACCATGGCATGATTTTGGACGACAAAATGATGCAGACAAAATCCAAATTACAAAAATGTAAGTTATCACAAGTTTTTTTTTAGTTTCGCATATAAATTAAAAATTACCTAATTGCACTGTTTACTCTCTTAAGTTTGAAATAGTGAAATTAGTGACTATTCTTTATTTTACAAGCTTTTATTTACTTTAACCTGTCCTATTGTCTGTCTGTAATCAAATCTTGCAAGTCAAATTTGATCCACTTCCCAGTTTCCGATGGAGCTGAAATTTTGCATGCACAGTTTGAATGACAATGTATGGTAAGGTTATGACGTCCTGATTTTGAGATCGCTTCCGCCATATTTTATATAAATTCATTTTTCTTAGTCATAAATTAAAAATTTTAATAGAAAATACTTTTTAAGGGACAAGCTTTTATTGTACTATAAAGGTAGAAAATAATTTTATCTATACGTCACTCATACCCGACTATTTGTAAAAGCTTGGGGGGCTTAATATTTTAATATCTTTATATGTGGAGTAGATGAGGCGTTCTGATAAATTATTGATATTTTAAATTGGGAGCCTCAAGCTTTTACAAATAGTCGGGTATGAGTGACTCATAGATAAAATTATTTTCTACTTTTTAGTACAATAAAAACTTGTCCCTTAAAAAGTTTTTTTTTATTAAAAATTTTTTACGATTTTTAATTTTTTATTTATAAAATGAAATTGATATACATTCATGAGAATCTTTGTATGAAACACAACTTTAAGGCTTCAATCATCAAAATCAACATTGCTATTCGAAAATAGGTCATACGATCTAATTTGAATCCTTAAAATATAAATCACTTTCACATACTTGACCACAATTATCTAAAAATATAAAAAACATAAAAATTTGATTTTGTATGTGTGGTATGAGTGAAAGGATATATTACCTAATGTGTGCAATGAAACCTATATCCTGTGTGTTGTTTGTTACAGATATTCACCTGTAGGTTTTAAATATCACTTAGAAACGCCGATATCGACATCACAGCGTCGTGAAGACGATCGTATAACGTATATCAATAAGGGTCAATTTTATGGTATCACGCTTGAGTACATTCACGATCCGGATAAACCACTTAAAAGTCAAACTTGCAAGGTAAGAGTTCACATCATTATTTGTTTATTTAATTTTTTTTTTAATTTTTGTTGATTAAATTAGAAAAATTGTAAAAACCAAAATTTTCTAAATTGTTTTACGAGCTTTTAATATGTAAATGGGTGATTCCATGAAAAAGTGTACCTTGAATGGAAAAAATATTACTGTTTTCCAATACTGGTGCCACAACATTGCAGTACTTTTAGCTTTCAGTTCCTTAAGTACCTGAATAATATTTTTTCTTCGTAAATGTTAAATTTTCATAAAAATTTCATTTTTTATGTTTATAAGAACGTTAAAATTAGAATTATTTTAAATTTTATTTGTGACTTTTTTATTCTTATTAATCTTTATACTTTTCTTAATCTTAAAAGAAAAGGCACAAGTTCGCGCGAGGTTTATGAAATATGTTATAGAATACTTAAACTTTGCCTTGTTACAAAACATTTTACCGGGTAAAAAAGGGACACATAAACAAAAAGCTTTGAGTTTGATAAATTTAATGAAAAAGTTAACTTTTTAACAGCAAATATGAATCACAATAATTTAATTATATTAATCGAAACTTTAACATTATGTACTAATAAATAAAGCACAGACCTTCGTCTTCAATATAAAGAAAATTCTTACTTAATTGTATTAGCAAACACAGTAAACGTAAATTGAATGATACGGTAAATCCAGAGCGACAACAATATAATAACATGTATCTGTAAGAGCAGATAGATTTCGGTTTACAAAACCGGCGGGGGGCGATCTTAAAGTAACTCAAGTAACTTATTTGTAATGGAGTGGTTATCTATCTACACCAAAAAACAACTTTCAATGCAAAACAAAAGTTGAGTTTTCTGACTTTTGTCCGGAAATTTTGTATAAATTCTCCACTGTGTGGAGTTTTTACCAATTCGCGTGAGAAATCAAACATATATAAGTAGTCTTGTTCTTAAAGTATTTATATAAGAAAAACTGGAATAATCGGTAAAACAACTAACGTTGGTCGTTGTCGGACACTACAAGCCACAGAATGGCGGTGACCTAAGGACTTGAGAGATTTTCTCAGCAAACTGTGCAGATGTTATTTAAAATTCGTTTAATTTAAATAACTAACCGCCAAATTATAGTATTCACAAAAATGACAAAGGATACTAATGGTTTTTTTTTTGTTATCCAATAATATCTTAATTTTATAAACTTGTATACACTTTTTTGAAAATAATTAAAATGTCATATTGCAATGACAAATTCATTTTAAAATCAAAATTGTGTATAATTTTGATAAATTATATTTTTGTGCATTTTTATGTTAGTTGTAAGATGCGCATTAAAAAGTCATTAACAATGATTTTTTAGTTTATTTAACCCTTCTTAAAAGTTACTTATCCATTTTGTACCGTATCATGTCTTGTTTAAGAATATTTCTAAATTGTTCTTGATCTTTTATTATGTATTTTCAATTTGGATGTAAACTTAAAATTAGTCGAAAATCAGTCATTTTTGACAAGATGTTTGGGAAAAAGGCGAAGAATAGTAGAAAAAGAAATTTTTTCGCAAGACCCGCACACGAAAACACAAACAAGTCCACGATTCTCACCGGTTTAAATCCGGATTCCAGTGTGTGACTCCCCAAAATTTAACTCTAGGTCCACGACTGTTCTCAGGTAAATTAATGGTAAAATATCTCTAATTTTAAAATAAAACTAAATTTTCGCGTTTTATCTCCTATATTTTTACTTGTAATTCATATTTTCCCATTCTTCATAAAGAAACTTGCTCCCTTCTTTGCCATAGGGTGGCGACACCCTTGATTATAGCATTTATCATCAAATTATTTATTTAACTTGAAGGAAATATTAACAAATAGTAAAAAAAATAATAATAGTTTTCAAATATCAACTATTTACCACTATTTAAGGGTTAAATGTATTTTGACATAAGACATTCTTTTGTTTTTAATAATATTAACTTGTTAGAAACACCTCATTTTTATAGAAATTCTTTGAAAATTTTACATATAATTTAAATATAATTTCTGAAGTCTGTCAAATTAGTTTTTGTTTTTTTTGGAATTATGTTCCTTGTCGCACGTTATGATTTTTTTGCTAGTTGGGAGGTAAAACCAAAAAAAGTGCAATTAAAAACGACCCCAAAATACGACGATGCAGATTAACTAGGAAACTAAAAAATTGTGGATAATGTACGCACATATTGGGTTGACTACTAAATCAGAAGTATGTCTTTTTTTAACTAACATTACATAAAGTCTTATGTCTTTTTTTAACTAAGATTCATAAAGTATTGCCAAGTATAAAGTTAAAGCAGCTATAATATTTCATTCTTTAAACAATAAAACAAGAGAAAAAAACACAAAAATCGAAGCAAATCTGAGTAAAAAAGTAAACACTACATTTATACGAAGATACGATAGGAACATAGTTTCTACGGGGTGTCCCTCGACAGCTTTGGTTCCTGTTTTGCTCCGTAGACGGAAAAGTATATAAACGATATTAAAAAAATGTAAATATTCAAGCTTCCAAGTATATTTGTGGTAACTACCTGAATTGTGTAAAAAATAATTTCTAATCATTTAACTATTTAGTTTTTATCCGCAAATAATATTAAAATTAAAATTAATAAATAATATATTCAATTGAAAATATAATGAAAATAATCACTTCATTAATAAAAAGTGATTTAAAAAAAAAAACGACGTCTGAAACGTCAACTCATAAATTAATGACGCATTTAAATATTTAAAAAATAAATTATATGTAATATTTTATGTTTGAACACAATAAATTATATGAGTAAATATTATTATTACAAAATTATTAATAATAAATATGAAATGTTTTGATACAGGAGTTATTTGAATATTATTTTGTGTGTTTATTAAAATAGCTGTATGTAGAAAAAAAAAGATTATTCTTATTTATTATTTCGCTAATTATATAATTAAAGACATTTTCATATATTTTACAAATTACGTAATTGTGGAAAGTATCCAATTGTGGAACGATGTTTAAGGATGTATGAGTTTTGATGATAAATTTATATTATTACTTGACGATATAAGACGAAAAGTAAGAATAAAATTTTTCGATACCTGGCTTAATTTTCAAAATATCGAAAATTGAAAATTTTGTTTAATTATTTAGCTTTCGATATTTCGAAAACCAAGACACATATCGAAAAATTTTATTCTTATTTTTCGTCTACATTCATGAAGTTATAACAAAATTCATCATCAAAGAACCATAGATTTGGATGATTTAGCTTATTATGTCATAATCAAATACATGAGTAAAAATAAATCTTTAAAAATAGATATTTCAATCTAAAATGATTGCTGGCAAATTTTTGACGCATATACCATTTTAAAATAGATAAAATCAAGAAGAAACTTAGTTTGTTTTTAAACCGATAGATAACTGACATTTGAACATGATATTAACAAATGTTACTTTATGACAAGACAAAAAATTGTTGTTCAATCTTTATTAAAAAATAATGTTATACAAAAACAGATGAAGATGTCAAATCTTTTTTTATTTTTGATGATATTTAAAATATATCTTATGAAATGTAGGTACGCGATAAAATTTACATTTACTTTAAAACATTTATAGGTTAGAATCAGATTTAAACACCATAGAGCAGGTTGCAAACTTTTTTTATGCTCTGCATCTGCATATATAGTCAACGGTACAGAATTTCGTTCAATAGAATTATAGCAAAAATTGTCGGAATTCCGTAAAAAAATTTTAATATAAAATACTTTTTAAGGGACAAGCTTTTATTGTACTAAAAAGTAGAAAATAATTTTATCTATAAGTCACTCATACCCGACTATTTCTAAAAGCTTGAGGTACTCAATTTTAAATATCAAAAATAAATCGGAACGCCTCATCTACTCCACATGACGAATTATTTTTCGATTCATTCTTGATATTAAGCTCCTCAAACTTTTACAAATAGTCGGATATGAGTGACTCATAGATAAAGTTATTTTCTACTTTTTAGTACCTACAATAAAAGTTTGTCCCTTAAAAAGAATTTTTTATTCAAATTTTCCAAATAAGAATAAAAAAAAATGTATATATATCAAATATGGTGGAAGCGATGGAAAAATCAGGACGCCACAACCTTACCATACATTGTCATTCAAACTAAATGTGCACACAAAATTTCAATCGGAAACCGGAAAGTGGATCAAATTTGACTTGGAAGATTTGATTACAGACAGACAACGGGACAGGTGAAACTAAATAAAATAGGATACCTTCCCCTACCTTTGGCGAGCTTGTTCTTTTCGAACAAACTTTGTACGAGCTTTTTTGAGTGAGTTATTAACTGTCAAAGCGACATTAGAACTTTAATTACTGTTTTATGTTTCTTTTTAAAATGCAATTTAATTAAGTTAAGAAAACTATTTATATAAATCCTTATTAAGAAAGGGTGCGTTCATTAAACGTGACACATAAAATTACGCACATATAAACAATTCATTTAAAAATAAATTTAATTATACGATTAAGTGATAAAAACAAATTTTAATTACATTAAAATTACATAATACTAATATTAAAAATTATGATAATATTTTCAAAAAAAAAAAGTGTTTTTTTAAATATTTTTATTATATTATTTTAAAATTAATAAGAAACTTTCCATTTATTGAGATTTTTACCTGTTTGATAGAAATTTATATATTTATAAATATTATTAATATATTAATAATAATAATAATTATAATTAGATATAATTAATTATTATGATTTATATTTATATAATTTATTGGATACTAAAAGTGTACGGTAAGTAATTAGTGAATAATAATATGCATAGACATATATTGGGTGCCTAAAAAGTATATGTACAAACACTCTTAGGGTTTGGTCTTAGATCAGGGTCGACTTACAAAATATATTTTTAGCTATAGTTATATTTACATTAAATCCATCGTTTTTGCGTTTTTTCAACTATTAAATATGTTAAATATTTAACAAGGTGTTTTATAATTGTCTGCAGAAATTTCGCTTCCTGAATAAGCTGAGAAAAAAAAAGAAGAAAACGTTTGATAATTAACCCACTCTTATATAAATCAATTAATAAAAAATACATTCATCAAAATAAAATTCATCCAATAAAACACTACTTAAACAGAGGTTGTGTTTTATCATAGTGTGAAGGAGTGACTCAAATGCGAAATTACTATTAAAACAAAACAGTATTTGGCTACTTATATTGTTATAAAAATTCTTCGATAAAAACCAAGTTTTATTACACTCCTTTTCTTTGTAAATTAAGTTTTGTACGCAACCTATCGTGCATATATCACATACCTTAAGAAACGGACAGTCTACCCAAGGACAAATCAGACTATGTATATTGTTTTGAAGTTGTTGATACGATGGATAAGATTTTTTTCTGTAGTAATTTTGCATTTAGGTTACTCCTCCACACTATGATTTAGGTTACTCCTCCACACTACATTCTCTGTTTTAGTAATGTTCTTAATATCTATTGAAATATCTCGTAAATTAGGCCTCAGGTCCAAATTTGGTAAAGAACATTTTCTCTTTTTTTTCGCAGCTTGTTTAGGCAGCGAAATTTTTGCAGATTATTATAGAACACTCTATATATATAATTCGTAAATGGGAATATTTAATAAAAAGGATAGGAAATTTTTCGTAATGAAAATTTTATAATAAATCATAAATAGAAAATTATTCTCAAATCTCCGGACTAAAAATTTGAACTCAATTTTAACTATATTTTATTTATTTTGAGGTGCACTATACGTGGTAGACCCTTGCCCAAACTTTTTGGAACACTCTTTAAATATGTGCAATTTAAAACTTTTGATAGTTCATACACGTGTAATTATATAATATTTATAAAGACATCACAGTTAGGTAAAAAGTAGTTGAAAGTCCTTAAATGGGGATATCGATTTATAACATTTAATAAAATTATACATTACATCAAGTAGGGAAGAGTTGCCATAATTGTACTCCTTAACTTTAAGGAGCCTGTGCCTTTCGTTGATTTACTTTTTTTTTTAATCATAAGCATTGGCTTATTTTTACGTTTCCAAGCAAAAAATTTCTTAATAATCCATTATTATTGACATTTTCTTTTTTTTAAATTACATTAAAAAGTTCCATTTAATTAAAAAATAAATCAATATATTGTTTTCAATTATGTAATTTATTATGGCTTTTTAATTATTTAATTAATTAAAAATGATTATGTTTTTTTCCCATACTATTCGAACACTTCCATAAAATTTGTACTAAGGCAGTGGTAAAACTTGATCTTGCTCTCTGGAAGATTTATTTTAAATTTTAGCCAAAAAAATTATTCTTATTTTTGAAAAATAAATTCCAAATTGTATTTATTTGTCAATTTGTACTTAATAGGCTAAAATTAGGAACTGCATTCTTGAATTCAATAATAATTTTTTTAAAAACCTTTCTTTTTTCTCGCTTACAATATTGATCCAAAATAAAAGGACAGAATATTTAACCTGTATCATTTTTTAACAATACAGAAAGAAATATTTAGAGTTAAACCTGCCATATTTTCCGTATAAAATTTGTATTAAGTATATCAAATAATTGATATTTTACAAAATTTTCCGAGTCAAAATCTACCTCCATTCACTTCGATATAAGAAAATCTGGTAGTATTTGACTGAATAACATTTTCACGAAGCTTTTTACAATTTTCTGTAGTAAAAAATGTACTTATAATATTAATTTTTGTTTTTGTTTACTTTTAATCATGTATACGATATTTATTTACATCATGGTCTCTCGATTATAATTGATGATTTTATATATGATACATACAGCGCAAACGTGTGGTATATGATTTATTTAACAAAATGCAAATGTGACACTACATGCAAAAGAAAGGTGAGTTCGAGCGTGTTTTTCATTGTATCTGGCGCAAAACTACATAAAACAATTTATTGACTCTTTTCTGTCGCGGCATCACTATTATACCTAGGTATACAACATCTTAAGAGTACATATTGACTTAAGAGTACATATTGACTAATTTTTATTTTTTATTGTTATAAAATTACATTATTAAAATATTGTCATTTAATAATCAATTAAAATAAAAATAAAAAACCGAATTTTTAAACAATAAATCATATTAAATAATGATATGCATATTAAAGTAATATAATAAAAACTAAAGAGTTACGTAATTAAAATTAAATATTATAAGTAATTTTGATTTATCGATTAATTGAATATATCATATATTTAAATCTAATTAAAAATAAAATATATATATTTTGTTAGTAAGTTATTAAGTTGCTCACATAATTAGATAACATGTAAGCAGAGAAAAAAAATTATATGTAATTAATATTGATAGGATACCGTATGATTTGATAAGTAAGATACCTGCGCCTAAGATGGTCGTGGTCCTAAAATGGTCCACTTTCAAAATTTCATATTTTTAAACGTTCGATTAAATTTAAATTTCGCGCTAATATTCGGTTATTGCTATAGATAAAACTGTAAGTTTATATCATAGAAGTAATAACATAGAACTTGTAATGTGACCATGCAAACGGTTGATCTTTGTAGAGAGAGACCTAAAAAAATTACGCGTATGGCTGTCTTCATCTGTCTTATATTATCTTTATGTAATACACAGATATGTACGTGTTTTCTGTTTCCCTTTGATAGGCTGCGAGGGAAAGAGGAAAGACGAACCCATTATCAACGGTCAATAATTCACTTATTGCGTTTCCTATGTTTTGAAGCCTCTATGTCTTCATATACACGGTGTTCTGTTATTGACTGCAGATCGTGGGCCTACAGAATAAGCTAATACAGACGATGGAAAAAGTTATTTACCAATTTTGGATCTGAGCCCTAATTTGGGCGCTACAGGTATGACAAAAATTGTAGAAAAAAACAGTAGATATTAATATCTACTGTTTATCATTGGCTGCTGGTTATCGAATTATTCAGTGAATGAACAAATTTATCAATTTTTGTCATACCTGTAGCGCCCAAATTAGGGCTCAGATCCAAAATTGGTAAATAACTTTTCCGTCTTTATGAGCTTATTCTGTGCGCCCACGATCTGCAGTCAATAACAGAACACCGTGTATAACCTCTTTGGTTTATATTGGTAAACGTGTTAGATGCTTTCAAAGTATTGAGAAATTTATTTTATTAAATTATATTAAAAAAAATTATGGAATCTTATTGCATGTTGAAGATTCATACTTAACCGTTATGTCTCACTTTTACATAAAATAGAAAAATTTTGATATTCAGGGGCGTAATTTTTACGAATTTTTATCAAAAATAATTTTAAATGTTGATTTTTTGTTTGTTTGTTTTTTTTTTTTTTTGTAATGAATAAACTCAAAAAATACTGGACCGATTCAAAAATTTGTTAAACCTATATAAAGCTACATTTCCAGTGAGCAACATGGGTTGTACTATCTAAAAAAATTGGAGCTCGAAAAATTAAAACCTACGAACAAAAAGGGACTAAAACGAGGGCACTAGATGTAACCTGGACAATGATGACTCAGTTATTTAATGGAAACATTGTTTTATTACATAATATAAATGAAAAGAATACTTTTCATTTAATTAAAAATTAAAAATCATGAATATAAAAAATAAAAATGATGAAAAAAAAAGTCAGAAGTGGGATTCGAACCCACGCCTTCAGAGAGGACCAGAATTACTCTTTCCTACTTAGTAGGCAAGGCATACCTTGAGTCTGGCGCCTTAGACCGCTCGGCCATCCTGACATGTTGACTTCATTTCTGATTAAAAATTATGAAAAATGCTTAACCCACAAATATCAATTCACTTAGAGCCATTAAGCGATGAATAATATTGATATAATGATTAAATCGAAAAATATTTAAATAGAAATATCCATATGTTGAATTTGGTTTCCCGATTGAGTCCTGGCTTCGATTTATGCATGTTTAAATAAAAATGTGTATCTAATGTGCGTTAATCCATTGAAGTGTACAATCCCGCCCTCAAATCTTATGTGTTATAATGTGTTAATATATCAAAAGCTATTAAAAATATCATATATGAAGAACTTTGATTTTTATAAAAAGTACACAAAAATTTATGTAATATCAATATATTTTAAATTGACAACTGTAAAAAATTGATTTAATATCCATGAAAATAATAAAATGTAGATATTATACACCTGCTAATGAAAATTTTTATGATAAAGGAAAATATATATATAAAAAAAAACACATCAATTAATCGTGAATGGTATATAGCTTGATAGTTGGTAGCGAAGTGATAACATTTGTTACATTAACTTAAAACTTGTTTATCATTAATATTATTGATTCAGAAATTTTATTACCATTTAAATGTGATTTTTTTTTTTACACTCTAAATCAATTTATATACGTATATAGTGTTTTTCCTATACTCTTGTCTCTTGTAAAATATTAGCGAATTGCTGAAGGAAATGGAGCTATTGTTTTTGTACTGATGGTGGAATTTTGGGAAAATTGCTTCAAATTATAGTCGTCTCTGTTCATCAAATCTTGGATCTTCGATGAACTCATAATTAAATTAAAATTTTGTTTTTATATCATCGGCAACCTCATATTTTTATGGTACTATTATAAACTACAAGATTGTCTAAATGTTTTAGATTTTTATCACACTCTCTAGATTTTTCGATTTAGAAATGTCCAATTGAAAAGGATAACCTATATGCTTCATCATTTTTTTACCCAACTTTGAACGATAAAATAATAATAAAAAGCCCGATGACCTTGAAGTTTTATCGGAATCCCCAGTATTATTCCATCCTTGCATATCTCCTTAATTTATTGTGGAAAGTGTAATCAATACTTTCTATACATGGTATTTCAACAATTAACTCTTTTTTGTTAATTCTTTGTTTCACTTTTTTAATATTTTGACAATGAATTTTGAAAACTCAACAAACTATTTTCGTTCTTTAATTCGCCCATAATGTCTTAAACCATTATATAAAACCCAAAAATCCAAAGATCATGTTGATTGATTGGCCGATATGTTTGATTCCTTTGGTATTTGATAGTAAATTAAAAATTTTGTGTTCATGTTCAATCTATTTGAAATTGATCTTTTTGTGTTAATCAATGCTTTATAAAATTATTTACAGCTGCCTATTTATTAATTAATTACCAAATTAGAAACACCGTTAAGGACATTTTCTATTAGTAAGTTTTTTATTGTTAAAAAGCAACCATTTTCCTCATTTGCATATCACTAGTTTGGAAAATGCGAGGATAAATTGTTTTATTACTCATATCAAACGATGTACATTTTTGTAATATTTCAATACGTAAATTAAAATTCCTTGGAATTTTTTCTTCTTGAAATTATCCTTTGATTTTCACCCAAGTTGAAGCTTTTAAAGTTAATTAAGTTAATTTTATCAATACCTATATCAATTTTGTTTGTAGCATCAATATTTCTAAGCGTTACAAACTTGGGATTAAACTTAATAACTCTGATATATTTCATAAATAGTAGAGAATAAATTTTTAGACAAGGTTCACACACGAAAACACAAAAAAGTCTATGGTTCATATCAGTATAAATCCGCATTCCAGTGTCTGTGACCCCCCAAAATTTAACTTTAGATCCACGCCTGTTTTCAAGTGAATTAATGGTAAAATAGGTCTAATTTTTGCTTGTACCTTCAATTCATATTTTTCCCATTCTCTATAAAGCAACATGCATGTTCTTTGCCATCGGGCAACGGCCTTGCGAGTAGCACGCATTTCCCTGCAGGAATGAAGGTCCATATATGGCCATAGCTTTGTTAGGATACTGTTCCTGTTATGTTTCAATAAAACCGTTAAAAAAAACTAATGTGACAAAAAACGATTATTTTGTAAATGTCATGACAGAAATATAAAAACGTAAACAGTACTTAGAGAATGAATTATTTACGCTTGTCATTGTAGTAAAAAGTTCAATAGATGATTTAATTTGGTAGTCTTGAGTTAAATACACATTGTATATCTTTTTCTCATGCGTGAATAAGTAACGATGTTAATTTTTACAACTTTTTTTTATTTTTTTATATTTAAATCGCAGCTTATTATTTGTTAATCATTTCTTGAATGTTTTGTAGTTTATATAAATTATAAAAATAATAGGGTACTTTCGGTAGTGATAAATTAATTATGAAATTTGAGATCAAGTTCGAATTTATGTAAAAATATACTTAAATATTCTGATTTCGAGTCCACTCGTTTCTTTTATAATATTAAAATTAAAAATCGTAATTTTTAAACTGTATATCACGTGACCTAAAACGCGAGCAAGCCCTGCAGTGATGTCATATCGGTATGAACCATAGACCATCAGTTAGTTTAGTGTAGACAGCTGGGTATAATATATCCATAGATAATAAATATTTATATTTATTATAATTAGTTGTCTATGAATATATCTGTCAAACTTATCTGTGTTATTTCGTATAATGATACCGATATTACGTCAACAAATTGGATGCTCGCCTTTTTGACAGTTTAAAAAAGGTTTAAAATTTAATTTAAGTTTTTGGCAAGAAAGCGTGTGTATTTTTCCGAAATAATTTGTTGGTGGCTTATTATTAGCAAAATCATAAACATCTGGAACGCTAACCGTAAAAATATATAATCGTTGTATTATAAAATTGTTGAAAGTTCAGAAAATCGATTTGATCAGCTCATCGTTAAAATTTGATTGAAATACACATAAAATATAAAAATTATTGTGTACGATTATAATCTTATTCGTTTGTAATCAACAGCTTCTTAACGTTGCAAATAAAATTATTTGAATTTTTAAAAATACAAAATCTGCATCTTTTTTGTTAAGGTAGTTATGACCGGTAATTTCCAATCTAAAAACTAGTGTCATGTTATACTCAAGTAAACATTGATTTTTTGGTTTTGGTTAAAATTTTTTGAAAACTTTTGATTAAGGTAGTTTTGATCATGCTGATCAAAAGTTCTTACGGACTCAACCTTAAAAAATGTTTCCCTTCCGAGCTACGGCCCTTCAAAAGATATGCTTACATGGATCCATAGCTGGGAAGGGAAACGTTTTTGAGAGTTGAGTTCATAAGAACTTGTTCAGCATGCTGAAAACTACCTTAATATCAGGGTCGAAAAAGCAAAAATTAGCATTATGATTGCTGAATTGCCGTCAGGATGAATTTGACCTCAGCAAATCAAGTAGTGAGAATTGATTTTTTTCATGATTTTAATGTTTATAGAACTTTTCAGCTTATTTTGTTGGTATCACGATAAGAAGTCAGTTGAAAAACTTTTATATTCGTTCTATTTAAGTCACGTTCGTGAAGAATTTTCATGTTTGTTCGTTTTGTTCGAGTCATGATTGTGTAAAATTTTTATATCTGTACCTTGTGATTGATAGATACTTAAGGATTAATGCCAAAATAAACTGACTGATAGTTTTAGAGCAAAATGATGGACAAAATGTACAAATTTTTAATATATTTATATTTACTTCATTCTTATATTTTTGATGTAGTTGAAATAAATTAAATATGACGAAATTGGACTTTTTTAATTTCCCGCTTCGGATTGCAAAACTTTTCGCCCCACAACACCACCCTCATAATGTACTGGACTAGAGACCTGACAGAGGTGGCAACCCTAAAAATATTCTACGCTCAGAAAATGAAATAAACTTTAGATCGATTTTACAGGCTTTTATTTAGTTTCACTTGTCCCGTTGTCTGTTTGTAATCAAATCTTGCAAGTCAAATTTGATCCACTTCCCGGGTTTCAGATTGAGCTGAAATTTTGCATGCACATTTAGTTTGGATGAAAATCCATGGTTGTCGTGATTTTCCCATCGCTTCCACCATATTTGATATATATACATTTTTTTTAGTCTTAAATTAAAAATTTTAATAAAATATATTTTGTAAGGGACAAGCTTTTATTGTATTTAAAAGTAAAAAAAATTTTATCTATGAGTCACTCATACCCGACTATTCGTAAAAGAGCTTAATATCAAGAATGAATCGAAAAAAAAGTAAACATGTGGAGTAGATGAGGCGTTCCGATTAATTCTTGATATAAAGCGCCTCAAGCTTTTACAAATAGTTGGGTATGAGTGACTCATAGATAAAATTATTTTCTACTTTTAAGTACAATAAAAGCTTGTCACTTAAAAAGTATTTTTTATTAAAATTTTTATTTCTCGAATTTAAATAATAATAAATAATTTAACTTCCGTTTCTCTGACATATAACAGAGGCCACCCACATCATTATTTGTTAATCTTTATTTATTTAATTACAAACATATTTACAATTACATTTTTGATGTGGGTGGATTCGTTTACTTCGTTCTTATCCAAGCGACGACAATGTGATCAATTCTGCACTCCCATTAATTATAAATTGTTCACACTGCCGCTGCCTGGACTCGAACCCGCAACCTAAGTCTAAATGAACAAACAGTCAAAAACACACGCCTTAGACCGCTCGGCCATTTAGGCTCTATTTCTCGAATAAATACTTTATTTCTCGAATTTCTACTACGTAATGCCCCCTTAAAGTTTAAAAGTAAATAATATAATTTTTAATAAAAACATATGTATATGATTACCTAAACCTCTTTAATTATTATTAGTCGTATTAAAATTGGAATTTATCTAATAATCATTTAAATATTGTGTTTGGTTATATGGCCATTACCAACCGTACAGAAATATAAAAATAAATATTACTAAAATAAATGTTTATGAAGTTGTTTTTCAATTAAAATGGGATGTTATGAAACTCGACTTTTTTTATACACTTAAATACATAATAATTTTTTTTTTACAATTTTTCATTTAATATAAACAAGATAATAAAAACTATTTGATTTTTCCTGTTTTAATTGAAATAAAAAAGTATTTTTTAATGATGATTTTTCACAATTTTATGTGTTATTTGTTTGTAAACAATTTAGTCTAGAAATTTCGTATGGAAAAAAACCCCACTCTCGGAGCTCAGAAAATAGTTTTTATGTTCAAGTAAAAATCGAAAAATTTACTTTTTAATTTTAAAAAGTAAATTTTAATTGACTTATTTAACCATAAATTTATCTGAAAACAAGTGTGAATCTAGAGTTAAATTTTGAGGTGTCACAGCCACTGGAGTCCGGATTTATACTGATGGAGTCCGGACATCTACTGAGAGTCCGGATTTATGCTGGAGTCCGAATTTAAGGTAGTACTATCGGTAATAGACTTTGCATTCAGAATTTAATGAAGCTTGCCACAGTTGTCCATTATTATATCATAATTAACCGGTTAAATTTTTGGGAGCCTTCAGAGAACTGAAAATCTGAACGTCCGGTTTCGTGAAATAAAATAAAATCTGTGATTTCCCATAAGGATCAATGTTAAAATATCTTTAAAATATCCTTTTTTCAGTTCTCTGAAGGTCCCTAAAAATTTATCTGGTTAATTATAATATAATAATGGACAACTATGCCAAGTTTCATTAAGTTTTGAATGCAAAATCTATTACCGATAGTACTACCTTAAATCGTTTACCTAAAAATTTATTTTTCTGTTATTTCTTTTTTTCCGCTTTCATCTTATGGGAGCCCTTTTCCTAAAAACTTGTTTTTAAAAATGTTTTTATTTAGTTTTTATATCCTATATATAAAATATATCAAAGTATATTAAGTTTAGTCTCAAGTTTGTAACGCTGAGATATATTGATGTTAAAAACAAAATTTTGATATAGGTGTTCGTAAAATTAACCTAATTAGTCCATTTCCGTTTGTCTGTCCATCAAAACATTAACTCAAAAACGAAAAAAGATATCGAGCTGAAATTTTTACAGCGTACTCAAGACGTAAAATGAGCAACATAGGTCGATTTCGTAAATGAGCAACATAGGTCAAATGGGTCTTGACCTACGGGTCCGTAGGACCCATCTTGTAAACCGTTAGAGATAGAACAAAAGTTTAAATGTAAAAAATGTTCCTTATCAAAATAAACAACTTTTGTTTGAAACATTTTTTCGTAAACATCACTGTTTACTCGTGAGGGCACAAATTAGGATATTTTTTTTCGTTTTTGAGTTATCGTGTCCACAGACGGATGGACGGACGAACGGACGGACGGACAGCCGGAAATGGACTAATTAGGTGATTTTATGAACACCTATACCAAAATTTTGTTCATAGCATCAATATTTTTAAGCGTTACAAACTTGGGACTAAACTTAGTATACTTTGCATATTACATATATGCATGGTATAAAAAAATAATTAAGTAGAATCAAATACAAATTTTCTTGCATATATAAAAAAGATTTTTCAGTTCTAAGAAATGAATGATGGTTTATGTAAACAGCTTCCTTTCATACACATTTTAGATTATAAGATGCAAAAATTGCTTAACTTGTCAATTATAGAAATTTATATTCGCCATTTAAAGAAATCAATAATTTTTTTTTTTTATATATATATTTTTTTTATTGATAAAACTATGACTGTCAGTATTGAATTCTGCAATGACCGGATGTATGATTTAATGAAAACCGTTTATATATATTACGATTATTAAAAGTTTATACAGTTTATACAGAAGAACTGGTTTTTATTGGACATAGTCGGTCAATTCTTAAGAAATTATAAAAGTATATATAACTTTTTTTTTATATTTATTTAAAAAAAAAAAAAAAGAAGTACATTTTTCGAATTAATTGAGATAATCTTTGATAAATTTTTCTGCAATTACTTCATTCAATCAATTAAAAAGGGGTTTAATTAATACACTTAATTAAATCATATGTCTGGCTTTTTTTGTCACACTTTTTGTTTTAAGGTCTTACGCATCATTTGTTTCTATTTGAAGTGAAATTTATAAAATTTAAAAAAACCCCCACAAATTTTTGTGGTATGGAACCCTAAACTCGCAACTTGAAACATATCTAAAAACACTTTCCATTATATTTCCTTCTTCCTTGAAGCCTTTTCCAAACTGAACCGATTTTGAAAATCATTGCTTATCTTTTTAGTTTTTTTCGGGTACGGAATCCTAAACTCGCGCTTGAAACAAAGCTAAGAACATAGCTCTCCATTAAATTACTTTTCAAACGAAATAAAAACAAGTGAAAACAAACAATTGACTGAGTTAATTGTTGAAATACCATGTATAGAGAGTGTTGATAACTCTATCACATTATACATACATACATGTCACACATGTATAACTGATATTCCCATATAACATACATACTATACAATTTGCGCATAATTTGCGCTCTCACGGGTAAACAGTGATGTTTACGCAAAAATGTTTCAAATAAAAGTTGTTTAATTTTTTATAAGAAATATTTTTTTACATTTAAACTTTTGTTTTATCTCTAATCTGTGTTGCTCATTTACGAACTCGATCTCACTTTTTACGTCCTAAGCACGCCATAAAAATTTCAGCTTGATATCTCTTTTCGTTTTTGAGTAATCGTAATGACAAACGGACAGACGACAGACAGACAGACAGACAGACAGATAAGAATAGACTAATTAGGTGATTTTATGAACACCTATACCAAAATTTTGTTTCTAGCATCAATATCTTTAAGCGTTACAAACTTGGGACTAAACTTAGTATACCATGGTACATTTCATGTACATGGTATAAAAATCAAAATCGGTTAGTTCATTTAGGCGTTACGATGCCACAGACAGTCAAACAAAAAGACAGGCACACACACAAAGCGGTCAAACTTATAACTCCCTTTTTTTTTAGTTCGGGAGTTAAAAATAGGTTTAACTGTGGAATTTGGTTTTATTTCCGAACCATCAAACAAATTCACGAAAATTTTCATCCGCCAAAACGGATAGAGTCAAAATACGACTATTTATTATTTTTAGTATTTAAATAATTACATAAATCCGATTACTACTGATGTTATTAGATGCGATTTAAAAAATTAATTTACAACTTCAAAATTTTAATAACTGTTAAATATATTTTAAAGCATACTGTAAAATTTCTGAGTACTCTCCGATCAACCTTAAGTGTTATATAGATTCTGTACAAATAAATGATTAAATAAATTGATTGATTTAATTCATACAAAAAAGACATAGTGTTTATTATTTACTCGATAAAGATTAATAAATCCATAGACAACAATGCTATGAAATAAAATCAAATAAATATATTAATATATAATAAATATATCTTTATATATATGTAATAATTGTTGGTGCATCTGTTTGTAATCGTATAACTTCCAAGTAAGCTCGGTGATTAAGGTCATATTCACACAAAATATTGAATTTATCGAGACAATATTGGCAACATTGCTCAATCGAGATAATATTGACAACATTGCTCAATCGAGACAGTATTGTCAACATTGCCAAATATTGGCTCAATGTGAGCCAATATTTCGACCGCCGTAATTGTGTTGGTTTCAAGCACTGATATTCAACATATTCTATACAGGGTATTTCAATAATTAACTCAGTCAATTGTTTGTTTTCACTTGTTTTTAATGAAATCAAAGGTAGCATTTCCAATTTTTGTGTACTTTTTACAAGCTTTTATTTAGTTTCACCTGTCCCGTTGTCTGTCTGTAATCAAATCTTGCAAATCACTTCTCCGTTTCCGATTGAACTAAAATTTTGCATGCACATTTAGTTTGGATGACAATGCATGGTAAGGTTGTGGCGTCTTGATTTTCCCATCGCTTCCACCATATTTGATATATATACATTTTTTTAAATTCTTAATTTAAAACTTATAATAAATAAAAAATACTTTTTTAAGGGACAAGCTTTTATTGTACTAAAAAGTAGAAAATAATTTTATCTATGAGTCAATCATGCCCGAAAAATAATTAGACATGTGGAGTAGATGAGACGTTTCCGATTCATTTTCGATATTTTTAAATTGAGCGCCTCAAGCTTTTACAAATAGTAAATTAAAATTAATCAAATTATAAATTTGAAATTGTCCTTCGAATTCGTCGAATAACAGCTAGTATTATATATATATTATTGTACTATAATATATGACTATTTTAAACTCAAATACACAGATGTTTTCTTGATAGCACAAAAGGAAATCCTGTTGTCTCAACTGCATCAATAATACACACGCTGAGACACCAATAATAAGATTTATATATATTGATATCAATACCCAATACTGCTGTTGAATCTGTGAGTTCTCTGACTGAGACTGAGTCAACGTATACAATATATATATATTTATATATGTTTTATGCCAATACCATGTTTTTCAAATTTTTAAAGCTTTGAATATTTATAATATGTGTATCATGTCGATATATGTTTTTTAAATTATATCTAAGGTGTGTACTTTATATCAATTACCGTGTCATTCAAAAGTTTGCACAAGTATTCAATTTTTAACTTCGTTATCGAAATAAATACCACGATAGGTTAGATTAAGTTCTATTGGCTGTCCACGAAGGACACACTTAGGCTATAGAGCCCATTGTGATACCATATGTGTTTCACCACCTTTCCGCTGATAATTTCATTTATCAGCTTCTCAATTTCAAAGGCTAAGTACATCTCCTTCATGCATATACTATGCACTACACCAGCCCATCACAACGATTAATTAAATTAATTTTGTTGCGACGGCGAGAATCGAATCCGCTACCCTAAGCATATCGCGGACAGAATTGGTTACGCCTTAACCAACTGAGCTAATAGGCTTTTGTTATCGAAATAAAAACCACGAGACTCGAAATAAAATTGCATATTAAGAAATTTTATTGAAAAAATATAATTAAAAAACATACAATAGGCTTATATTTCGCTAAATATCGATATTTCGATTGCAATGCAACCATCGTCAGTAGGTAAATTTATTTTTATCTATGAATTGAATTAAAATTTAGTATCGCTTTTGAAAAGTGTGTAGGAATTATTTTATGGCGTTGACTTTTAACAGTTGTCTATTTTATCAATTCATATTCAGGTGTAGGACCTTTAAATATTGATAAAATCACCTAATTAGTCCATTTCTGGTTGTCTGTCTGTCCGTCTATCTATCTACTATGGCCACGATATATCGTGGACACGATAACTCAAAAACGAAAAGGGAGATCAAGCTGATTTCTATAGCCTGCTCAGGACGTAAAAAGTGCGTTTGAATTCGTAAATGGGCAACATAGGTCAAGTCTTGGGTCTGTATGACCAATCTTGTAAACTGTTAGAGATGGAACAAAAGTTTAAATATAAAAAATATTCCTTATAACAAAATTAACATTTTTTACTTAAAACATTCTTTCGAAAAGATTACTGTTTACCCGTGAGAGCGCAAGTGTAAACATATTAAGTATCATTCTTTCTGCCTCTTCTTTCTTTACTTACATGACGTAAAAAACAAACGATTGCGTAATAAACTGTCTGTTCATGGCATTTTAACAATTAACTCTTGAAAATTAACTTAACAATTGTTTGTTTTCTTTTATTGTAAGAGATTTTTCCATAATTTTTAACAAATATGCTCCCAAGACTGCTTTTTTCCTCAATAGATGACAAAGATTCTTTATTAAGTGAAGTACAGTACTTCTTTAGAAGTGAAGTACACTGTACCCCGGTAATCCGACGTAACATGTAACATATAAAATTTTATCATTGGATTTGTGATTTTTCGTATTACAAGGTACTCTTTTGTAGTACTCTATAATCCGACCATTTCGATAATCCGACACTATCCTGCAAAACGTTTGCCGGATTACCGGGGGTCCACTTTAGTTGCATAAAAGGCGAAAAATATTCTGTCAAATGGATAAAACGTGTGAGTTTTGCAACGCATAGTATATTGTTTATCTAAAAGTAATGTATATATTATTTGAAACAAGAGAAAATATTTAAATTTATAGTCCAGGAAACTATCTATGTAATGTACTTATGTCCTGAATATGAGTGCACACAATATACCTAATACCTAGTACTTATACATATTCGTACCTACAGATATAATAATTTGCGATAATAACATTATATATATATATATATATATATATATATATATGTCTGTGCATTTGTATGTTATATAAGGTGTCCTCATAACATTTCATTGATTTATTCTAAAAATATTAGCAATTTCAATTCATTAGTTAAGAAATTTCTAACGACATGAGATTATTTTTTTTATTTTCTACGGTCAAATCTGGGTTGCATGGACGTTGCAGAAGGGGACAGATAAGGGTAGCTGCCCATCTCTACAGATTCACAAAAATGGATCAATGCACCCAGGAATTGTTAAACAAAAATTTTTCTCCCAAAAGTTGACCCATTTAACCGCCTGTTAATATTATCGAATGGGTTTAGTATGAAACCTGCGACGCCCTTATCTGGGAGAACATGATCAAAATATCGCTTCTGTCAGTCGCTTTGCACATAAGGCTACCAATGTTAAAAAATTTACCTTTTGAAATAAATTATTTGTTTAAATAACAGGATAACTTCTCTCAATTTTTCAGAATTCATTTAAGGTGATTGTAAACTTACAGTATTGTAAAAAGGTTTTGGTTTATTGCACGGTACATACATATAAACCAAATACATGTTTTGTAGTCAAGTAATGAGTTATTTTTAGCTTCACAATACCACGCAACTACAAAAATATATAATATATTGTGTGCAAGTGATGCTTATAAATTTGATAATATAGATATCGCTCTTCAATCATCAATACTCTAACTATAGTCGTCTCTGTTCATCAAATGATGAATCTTCGATGAACGCATAATTAAATTAAAATTTTGTTTTGATATCATCGACAAAGCTATATTTTTATGATATTATTATAAACTACAAGAATGTCTAAATATTTTAGACAATTATTTAGTTTTTTATTACAACTCTCTAGATTTTTTGATATAAAAATATCCAATTGAAAAGGATGACGTACATGATTTATCATTTTTTCAGCCAACTTTGAATGATATAATCATAATAAAAAGCCCGATGACCTAGGTTTTTTTTTTGTGATTTTTGGAAACTTTGTTACCCAAAAAATGTGTTTGAAGTTTTCGTTGAATAGTACACTCTGTACTATAGACTACTCTAATGTGTCGAAGTTAGAAAATTATGAGTATTATCTAATAGCGGTTACAGTTTTACTTGGTGACAGAAGATTAATAATAATTAAATTATGTACATTACAAACCACAGAACACTTATAAAATGGTTTCTAAACAGCTAAAGAGTTCTTCTAGTAAAAAATGTGAGTATGTACTCATAAATTATTTCCGGAATTCTTTTAATTTTTTTTTTTTTAATTATCAAAGTTGGTAGACCCGATGCTGTTCATATGTTTGCAAAGTTTGCACAATCACGCAAAACATCATTTTGGCATTGAATTTTATATTAGACAATTTATTTGTATTTGCATGTCTCTTGATAAAATAGTGTCATTAAAGCAGGGGTGTTGGTCCTGGAGGAACCTCCTCACAAGATAGGCATAGTCGGAATAGCTTGATACCCACCCAATTAAATCACCGCGTTATGGCCTACACTTCCCTTGCTCTCATTTTTCACCCCCTAAGGGGTAAAATTTCGGAAATTCATTTCTTATCGGATGCCTACGTCATATAAAGGATACTCCTTTTAAGTTTCAAGTCTCTTCGATCAGCGGTTTAGAATGTGCGTTGATCCGTCAGGCAGTCTTTCAGGGCAAAGCATTTTATAGGTATAGATAACAATCGTAGATATTTCGAAGATCTTATATCACTTCAAAAGGCCACTAAAAGCAAAATTGTGGCAGCTTTTACAGTACATTGGCCAGGTGGCAGATACTTTGAACAATTGGGCTACCACTACTACTTCAGGAACAGTCACAGTGAGGAGAATGAAGAAATGAAGAAGCCACGGATTTGATCTCCGTTGACGGCAAAGCAATCTTGCTGGTCTTAAACAGCTCCAAGTGGTTCATGGAGTAGTGACCGGGGATGGGTCAGTTCACTTTTTTGTATCACAACGGTCCCTATAGTCTAAGTGTGTCTCATCCCAGAATAGTCACTCTAACCTAACCTAGAAGCTTTGACAGAACATTTCACATGGAGAATTTCTTTTTAGTCGACAACTTCTTGTATTTCTCTGTAAAGCAATTCTTTACCCTCGAATATTATGGTCTACGTTTCGGAGCCATAAATGCAACTCCGCTCTGATTTGAAATTTTAGTGTGATCGTGTTTTTTGACTTTTAAAGTTAATAGCGTATTGTGAAATTGATGTAAGCAATTAATCACTGTTACGAAAATTAATTAAATCAAATTAAAATTACTCAAAACAAAAAAAAACGTATGCGTTAAGCACGCCTTAAATGATCGTATTTTACGTAAAGATTGGTTACTATAACTACAGTCAAAACTGGTTGTGAAGACATTGAATTATGAAGAATAGACTACATATAGATTTAAAACTTTTTATAAATTATCCTGAAAATTCTTGGGAACTTTAAAGTATTTTAAAAGCTATCGAAGTTTCAAAGTATGAATATTCAATATAATTTAGAAAAAGTTATAAATCTGTACGTGATTTTAAGCTTAATAAGGACTAGAAAAATTATTTTTTACTTTTTAGTCCGTTTTAAAATCATGGTGCATTAAAAATATTTTTCATTGTATTTTTATTATAAAACCAAATATACATTTTTTTCAAATTTTGGATAAATCAAAGTACTTGATACCTGGATGTCGTTATAATCAATTTTGACTGTAGCTATTAAGAGACGATCATTTAACGATTATGATTTAATTTTTTCTTATAAAATAAGGTACAAACACACAGATATGATACAACTTAATAGGTAGTAAGTATATATGTATATATAGTGACCAAACCGAAGAACGACGGCCGCCGTTGGCCAAGTAACGGTGGACGGATGTGAAGCTGGAGGCTATATAAAGTGTACAACGTTTGACATATGCGTGCATTGACCTAACTTAAATAGAACCTTGTGACCGGAGATCAGCCATTGGTCACTTGTTTAGGTTACAGTATCTCTTATACACATTTTATAGTACACTATGGTTCGTAAAAAATTTTACGACTCAATAATAAAGTATAAAATTTTTCCTTAAGGCTGTTATGTACAAATTTTTGATTGCCGTGAAACTTAATAATTTTTTTAAAAATCCTCTTAAGTTGATTGTGCACCTATAGTATTGTAAAAAAGTTTTGGTTTATTGCACGGTACATACATATAAACCAAATACATGCTTTGTAGTGAAGTAATGAGTTATTTTTGGCTTTACAAAACCACGCAACTATAAAAATATATAATATATTGTGTGCAAGTGATGCTTATAAATTTGATAATATAGATATCTCTCTTCAATCATCAATATTCTAACTATAGTGGTCCCCGTTCATCAAATGATGGATCTTCGATGAACTCATAATTAAATTAAAATTTTGTTTTTATATCATCGGCAAAGCTATATTTTTATAGTATTTTTATAAACTACAAGACTGTCTAAATATTTTAGACAGTTTTATATCACACTCTCTAGAATTTTTGATATAGAAATATCCAATTGAAAAGGATAACCTATATGCTTCATCATTTTTTCAGCCAACTTTGAACGATAAAATAATAATAAAAAGCCCGATGACCTAGGAATTTTTTGTGACTTTGTTAATCAAAAAATGTATTATAATGCAAACAAGGTACAAAATATCAAACTGGATGCCATATAAAAGATTTTCTAAGACTTACTCGTATCTAATATAAACTAGCGAAGAACTTTGAATGTTTTTCTTGATACGGCTCTTACAAAAGTCGAGGTGATTCTTCTAACCCCTTCTCTCTCACTCATATTTTACGCTAAGGATATCAATATTTTTCGTGGATTAAATTAAATCTTTTCAACATTTACGTGGACAGTTCGCTTAACCATACGGTTTATGATGTATCATATGCACTTAAAAAAGACTCTCAACTGTAAGTCCCTATCCTCAATCAATGCTGTAAATCATTTAAGAAAGATTACTGATAAGCTCATACTTTTTCATGTAATTAAAATATGTAGCGTTGTTTTTTATAGTCATATTTTCACCGAAAATATAGACTTATGCACTGTTTCGAACGTCAACGGGAAAAAAGGGGGTATGTTATTAATCTGTTTCATGACCCCCAAAAGCCCCCTTTATACGAATTTATGTAATAAAAGGAGGAAAGGCTGATTCAATAAATTCTCTACCCCCTCTTTTTATCTTGAAATATTATGTTTTTTCTCGGTTTTTGTGGCTTTCCAAATCCAAATTTAGCTGAAGGGTTTAAAATTGGTTTATAGCTTTAATTTATGACAAGGATGCGCCTCATGAAGGCGTTAACTACCTTAACCCCCTTAGCCCAATTTTATGTCGAATTATTATATTTTGTCGTGGTTAAACTTTAAACTTCTTTATAGTCTCTCCAAATTGTGCTAGAAAATTGGTATATAGGTAGAATTAGTGTTAAAGATATGCCTTTTGGAGTTGTCAGCCCCCCCCCCCCAATTACCGCTCACCCGTTGTTTTTAGTAATTTTGCATTTAGGTCACTCCTTCACACTATTATAAAACACATCCTCTATTTAAGAAATGCTTTTGTAGATGAATTTTATTTTGGTGGATGTATTATTTATTAATTGAAGAGAAGATTAATTATCTCGTAAATTAGGCCTCAGATGCAAATTTGCCAAATCCCATTTTCTTCTTTTTTTTCTCAGCTTGTTCAGGAAGCGAAAATTCTGCAGACAATTATAAACCCTGTAAAATGAGAGGAAAATATGACTTAAATAATGGAGCTCTGCTACTCACTCAAGTTTTTTTTTTGAGTATTGTATACGCTTGCGTATTATACAATCAATCTATTTTTGGAATTCCGTTTTGAAATAGTATCGTGTGTGTTTGTATGTATGTTTAATAAATTTTTTCCACTTTGATTGGATCAATTTATTATTATTGATTAACTATTTAATACATCTAAATTTATTACAGTTAAACGTCTTTCATTCTTTCACTTTGTAATTGTTTTAGATCAGACATATAGGCTCTACAATGTATTTTTAAAGAAGTTTTACTAGAGCATTGTATATTTTATTTGAAGGTGTTTGTTCCCTAACTCAGAATATTTATTCATCTTTCAAAAACTCCATAAAAAAATGAATTTTGAAATTAATACAGTAGAGACTCGATAATCGGGGCTCATTAAAAACCTGACTATTGACCAACAATATACTAAAAATTCCGACTTATACCTACGTGTGATTCTAGTAGCCGCCAAACTTTAAATAAGTATATTATTTAATAATGATATCAAAATTGTTATGCCTGAAGGAATGTTTAAACCTAGTCATTTTATTAAATCACGAAATACATTTTAATACTTTATTTTCAATTCAAATATAAAGATTTCAATGCAAGCATAGAACAGACTCTTCAGTTTTTGATATATGTATTATGTATCAAGGTATATTAAGTTTACTCCATTTCCGGTTGTCCGTTCGTCTGTCTGTCTGTCTGTCGCCACTCAAAAACGAGAAGAGATATCAAGCAAAAATTTTTACAGCGTGCTTTGGACGTAAAAAGTGAGATCGAGTTTGTAAATGAGCAACATATGTCTTAACCCGTAGAACCTTGTAAACCGTTGGAAATAAAACAACACTTTAAATAAAAAAAAATGTTTCTTATAAAACAATAAACAACTTTTGTTTGAAACATTTTTTCGTAAGCATCACTGTTTACCCGTGAGGGTAAATGACGTAAAAACACGTATGACATATATAACGTAAAAAAAAAATTGTGTAATCAACACTGTCTATACATGGTATTTCAACAATTAACTCAGTCAATTGTTTGTCTTCACTTGTTTTTAACATGTTTTTGAATAGTCAGCAAACATTTTAACCCGTCAGCACTCGCGTCAACCGTTCGGTAATCTATAGTCGCGTTAATATTATTTAAGCTTGTAAATCATAACCTCTACATAATTTTAAATAAATTTAATTTTTAATGCACTAGCTTATTAAGAATAGTTTGATTACGGGAAAACATTAGGACAGAGCAATAATCAAAATAATTAAATTCATTTTAAGTAATTTCATCATATTTCTAGGACAAGTTTTTTTTTAATTTACTGAGTACGACTTATATTAAACTAACGAAAGTACATTAACAGGCCCGAAATTTTTCGAAAGTTAATATTTTTTGCTTACACTTTTCGTGATGAGAGAAATTCTCACAATTTCTGAAAGATTTGTAGAACCATTTAAAAAATAAAAGTTATTTATGTTTTAAATCGACCGTGACCAAAATACTCACTCATAATGCGAATGCTGGCGGTAAATAATATTTTAAAATTTATTTCTTACAATGAGAAAATCAAATGAAATTTTTTTGGATCGAGGAATTTCCACTTAGTAAAGATGCGTAGAACAGTTCTTCAACATACAAACATTGGATTGGCTTTAATACTTATATTTACGCATATAAATATAATATTTATTTCATAAGAAAAATATTTAATATTTGTCATAAAATTCAGATAAAATAAATTTTTATTAAACAAAAAATATTAATCCCTCTGCGTTTTAAACCATTGGCTTTGGTAAATAAATAAAGACCGTAAAAAAAAACTCTTTCAATTATCTCGATAGAATTTTTTAAATGACACAAAAATAAGAGAATTCTCATGGTTATAAGAAAACGTATACATTGCAGCTGGTTTTTTTTTTTGAAACGGGTTCATGGCCAGTTACGTTCCGCATCGATATTAATAAAAAGATGACCCATCTTCTCTGCAACAAGACAATTGTCAATTTACATGACAATAAACTACCCCTTTTTTTTAAGATAAAAGGGTCGAATTGACCCTTTATATTTACATACTGACCAAAAAGTAGGGTGAACTATTGTGTGTTATTATCAATTCTCACAAAATTGAAATTTGGGGTCAGTTTCGTTTAATAAAACAGAAAATAAATCTGTTTTGAATTATGAAAAAAAAAAACATCCAATGGCTAAAATTAACCGTTATATATATATATATATATTTATCATTTAAACCCTTTGCTAAAACATATTACGATTCTCATAAATGAACGATTTTTTTTTTCTGATTTGAAAAATCAGTGTTTCAAAATATCTAAAAATTTACTTTGAAAATTGTTGAAACTTCTTTAAGAATGTATTCGCACCGTGCGTGAGTTTTATTGGAGGCGTTTCCATGGTAACGATACACTACTTTAATTATAGAATTGTATGGATGCATATATAATTGTATGGATTGCATTTATGACTTACATTGAAAATTTAATATTATTATCTAACAAATTTAAATAAATAATTATGATAATTTACATTTGAAAAATAATATTTGTGCAATTTGATTTCTTTTTTTCACAATTTTTAATGCATTCAGTTTAATTAATTAGTGTTTTTCAATAATTTTAATTTGACATTTTCTATAACATTAACATGTAAAGAACTGATAATTAGTCGTTATAGCCTTCTTTATTGCCAAAATTTTTCATTGGAAGCGCTGGCATCGATTTTAAATGTCATTTAAAATGCAATAGTCTGAAAAAGCTGTTGCACCAATGAGTTTTAGTCGAATAGATGCACTATGTTCCTCTATCCTTTCTTTGAATGCGCGGCCCGTTTGCCCCACATTCGTAACGGAACATTCTGCACAATTAATTTGGCGACAACCCTCCTAAAAATTTTCAGAATGATTTAGACTTAGTCCAACTTCATATAAATAAAATCAAGCTTTTTATTTACAAGTGAAAACAAACAATTGACTGAGTTAATTGTTGAAACACCATGTATAGACAGTATTGATTACTTTGTCACATTACACATAGATACATGTCTCACATATGTAACTGATATACCCATATTATACGTACTATACAATTTGCGCCTAATTTGCACCCTTGCGGGTAAACAGTGATGTTTACGAAAAAATGTTTCAAACAAAAGTTGTTTATTTTTTTATAAGGAAAATTTTTTACATTTAACTAACTTTATTTCACAGACGGACGGACGGACGGACAACCGGAAATGGCCTAATTAGGTGATTCTATGAACACCTATAACAAAATTTTCTTGGTAGCATCAATATTTTTAAGCGTTACAAAGTTGGGACTCAACTTAGTATACCTTGAATATTTCTTTATACATGGTATAAAAATTGAATTGCGGCTCGTACATCCTTAATTGAAAATGAAAATTTACTTGACAGAAGAAGAAATTTGCTTAACACAAAAAGTTATTTCTTCTCAAATAAGTCTCTACAATTTCTTAACGAAAGAAATCTATTTTATCAAACCTTCCAATGACCATAATATGGGGTGCATTACTATATTTTATTCTCACAAGATTGAAATTTGGGGTCAGTTTCGATTTAATTTATAAACACACACATAAATCTGTTTTGCATTTTGAAGTAAAAAATAAAAATAAAAAAAAAAAGCTATCGGCTAAAATTAACCGTTATATATTTCAATATAATTTAAGTATGCGCATGTCATTTTTTAAATATGTAATCATTTTTTATTTTAACTGTTTTGAGATTAATCATTTTTATATTAAATACCGTTTTTTTTATTTTTCGTTGGTTCGGACCGTCCATAGGTCTTTAACTGGTCCGTCGTGATATCATACCATGTGTGATACGTTTGCTTGGGTTATTATTAGAAATTACTTAAAAAAATTTTAATAATATTGCGATTATTCAAATCAGTATTAATTATTATTTTCTTGTGTTCTGAAACTGAATTGATGATTTTATATAATCAATGTGGACATAAGATAGACATACCAAACTTTAATAATTTTTAACAAGAGTTCATTTCACTGTTGTTGCATTTTAAATTTATGATAAACATTTTTTTTTTATATAAATTTATTTTAATTTATACATATAGGGTCTTACGATAAGACTGATACTTTTTAAAGGGTATTACTAATATTACTATATACTATGTTTGAAAAAGTGGTGGTTAGCGGGCCATGCTCGAGCATCGCGCCTCGAAGCAATGGTTCAGAGCACCTAGCCAAATAGACCCTTGTACTCTATCCCCGCTAAGCGTTTCAGTGGCTATTATAACCAACTGATGTACTGAAACCCAGGATTAGCTTAACGCTGAGTTTCCTAATTTCTTCTGGTTCGACTATGGCCGGACCAAACCATTTCCTTCGCTGCTGTATGAGCGCCGGGCAGTAACAGAGAAAGTTTATCGATGTTTCTTCTGAATTTTCTCTGCATTTGTCACACGCGGGAGGTTGTCTTTTTCCAATCTGATGTTGGAACTTGTTCAGGTTATCATGCCCTGTGAGTAACTCTACGGTGGCTCTAATATCAGCTCTGTTTAGTTTCAAGATCTCTTCGGCTCTGTTACCGAGCGAGTTTCCTTCACCCAACAGGCTTTTGGCGATTCGCCCTTCCTCTGATAGTTAATGCCATCGAATATTATCGATAGAGAACGCCATGGCCCAAAATTTGCGATATGATGAATGAGAGAGAAGACTGCTAGTTAGTTCCTACGTGTCCTTGTCTAATCTATATGTCATTGGCTAGATATTGTTTACATTACACAAAATCTCTATGCATCATATGATTATGACATATGACTATGATAAGGAAACATAGGCAAACTAACTGGCAGTCGTTTCTCTCATTCATCATATCGCATCCACTTACAGGTTAGCATATCCCTCGCGTTAGCTATGTATAAAATTCTATGATTATTGCCGATATGACATCACATCAGGGCTCCCTCGTGTTTTAGATCACATGATTTACAATCTCTAAGTTTCAAAATAAAACACAATTTACTTTGAAATATTGAGTAGATTATTTTTTTATTCAAATTTCAAAAAGTATCATTCTCATTGAAAGACCCTAATATACACAGATAAAAAAAGGGTCGTACTGAAGGTCTATGTTTATTTCGATTTCAACCCCTTTGCCAAAAACTTTTTTAGTAGGTAGGTGCTATCAATGAATACAATGGGTTTTTTTTCTATGTCATTGCTAATTATATGTTTACTTTCTATTAGAAAGTTTTTTTTTTTTTTTAATTTGTTTGCATTCGTTCCAAGCGAAAATTATCAAAAACTTTCGAAATATGTCGTTTTTTTGAGATTTCTCCAAGAGCAATGTATTTTATATCGATTTTCAATCCTTAATAGAAATTAACTCGTAACAATTGATTGAGTTAATCGTTTAAATATCATGTATACCGTTGACAGTGTTGATTACGGAATCGTTTGTTTTTTACGTCGTGTAAGTAAACAAAGATAGTCACTCTTAGATCGAACTGATATTCCCATATAATACATACCTACTATATCCCTGATTTGCATCCTCAAGAGTAATGATGTTTACGAAAAAATGTGTCAAACAAAAGTTGTTTATTTTTTATAAGGAACATTTTTTACGTTTAAACTTTTGTTCTATCTGTAACAGTTTACAAGATGGGTTCTACGGACCTAAGACCCAGTTGACCTATGTTAGTCATTTACGAACTTGACTTCACTTTTTATGTCGTGACCATGCTATAAAAATTTCAGCTTGATGATTTTTTTCGTTTTTGAGTTACCCTGTCGACAGATAGACAACCGGAAAAGAGCTAATTAGATGATTTTATGAACATCTATTCCAAAGTTTAGTTTCTAGCATCAATATATATTAACTAGGCGTTACCAACTTGGGACTAAACTTTGTATACCTTGATGTATTTCATATATTCATGGTATGATAAAAGTAAAGAGACTTAATTCAGTAGAAGTACGTACTTGTGGTACTTCAAGACAGATATGGTCTGAGTACAATCGCAGGCGTTCCGAAGTTCGGGCCTCTGTTCGCAAAGTTGTTGCGGCTATCACAGGACACTGGCTAGGTGGCAAGCATGCTGAACGCTTAGGCGAACGACTACTGCATGACTATCACAGTGGTGACGAGAAGGAGACAATGTCTCATCTTCTCTGTCACTGCCCAGCTCTCGTCATGAGCAGATGGGCATACTTGAGCCAGCCTCTCTTTGACGTCCTCTCCAACCTAAAGTCAGTCGACGTCAAAGCCCTCCTGCTGTTCTAAAACAGCTCCAAATGTTTCATGGAGTAGTGGCCGAGGATGGGCCAACCTTTTTACGGTATCACAACGGACCCTATGGTCTAATTGTGTCCCACCACAGCCACTCTAACCTAACGTAATTCAATAGTCTTATTTAATTTTGTCTCTGATAAGTTAAAATGTAATATTTACTGACAATTGGAATGCATAAGCAGGGTATTTTTTTTTTAATTGATATAATTGCTATTCAGACCTGTTGCTTGCATTAATTTTTTTATTAACAAACAAAATACAAATGAAAAAAAAATTTATATAAAAAAATAATTTTTTTTCCTACTTGCAATAATCATAATTATTTGTAAAGTGTAATAAGGAAATTTCAACATGTAATGTTCTCGTATGTGTCATAGGAACATGTTTTTAATAATCCATTTTATTATGAGAAAGTCACTTATTTTTACATCGTAAATAGTTACAATTATTATTATTATTATGACCGCTGACATTTGAACTTTTTTTTTAACATGTGTGTAATTTTCTTGTATATGCTTTGTTTAATGGTCAGCGTTTTTTTTTTCATATCTCAAAAATTATATACTGGAGTTTAACGTCCGTTTCTCTGACATATAACAGAGGCCACCCACATCATTATTTGTTAATCTTTATTTATTTAATTACAAACATAATTACAATTAGATTTTGATGTGGGTGGATTCAGTTACTTCGTTCTTATCCAAGCGACGACAATGAGATCATTTCTGCATCCCCATTAATTATAATTGTTCACACTGCCGTTGCCTGGATTCGAACCCGCAACCTCCCAGTCAATAGCCAAATGGTCAGACTATTGCCTTAGACCGCTCGATCGCTGAGTCGGTTATTATATTATATGAAGGTGCATAGGTGTCGCCAACCGATGGCAAATAGGGGGAATGTTGTTTTTTGGATAATAGGAAAAGTATGAATTCTAGATTTGTTCAATTAAAAATATAAGAGAAAAAACGCAAAATTTATTTTTTATTTTAAAATACAGGAAAGTATATTCAGTTAAAAAACTTGTTTTTAAAAATGATTTTATTTAGTTTTTATACCCCATATATGAAATATATATCAAAGTATACTAAGTTTAGTCCTAAGTTTGTAACGCTTAGATATATTGATACTAGAAACAAAATTTTGATATAGGTATTCGAACAATTAAGCTAATTAATCCATTTCCGTTTGTCTGACCATCAACACAATAACTCAAAAACGACAAGAGATATCGAGCTGAAAGTTGATATCGTGCTTGGGACATAAAAAAATAGTTTAAGTTCAAAATTCCATTTTGTCTTTGATTCGTAGAACTCATCTTATTATTAACTCAAAAACTATAAAAGATGGTGAGTTGAAAATTTGTAGGTAGCTTAATTGATTTCAATTTCATGCTAAATGATTTTTGTGAATCTCTAGAGCAGGTATGGGCGAGTTATATTAAGTCGAATTCACCATTGTTATAACTTTATTGTGTGTCTCTTTATTCAAGTCCGTATTGCTCCTATAGGAGAAAGCGAGACAGGTATACGACTCATCTACTGAGATAGGTAAAAAAAATGTTGTCTCTCTGTCTTACTCGTATTATTGGATGACACCGGTTAGGGTATCACTGTCTTACTCGTACGTTAGATACAGAAGTCTGAGTGGCTTCCCTAAGCCACGTTTGCTCATCGATACTTTAGAGGGACGTAGCTGTCCCTATCTGGCTTCCTTGATAGAAACTTCCATAAAAATTACCATCAACGATACCGTTGATTTTTCAACGAGCATTCTATCTCAGCAGTTATTTAAATAGAGATTTCTAAGAAATATTACATTTATTGTCACCTGTAAAATAATTGTTTATTTTTTTAAGTAAAAAAAAAGATTTTTATCAAAACAAAAAATTTGTTTTTATTGTTTTTAAAAAAAAGCAACAAAATTTACATTTATATATAAAATAATATAAAATTGTTTTTTCATCTGTTTTGTACACTTATGTCTTTTTTTTTTATTTTTTAAGAGTTGGCAAACCATAAAAGTGATATTGCATGTTAGTTAGATATTTTTTTATAGCCTCTGTCGTCTTAATTTATAAAATATGTAAATCTATTTTAATTAATTTATCATAGAAATATAAATATGAAAATAATATGCATTTTTTATTTTTTATTTTCATTACTTTGTAACTTTCAAAAATCATCCAATCAGATGTGAGTCTCAATATATGGAGTCGAGCCATGTGTGTGTGTTAACCTTTGATCAGTTTATGGATCTTAAAAAAGTATACTTTTAAAAAATTACTAAAAATATTGAAAGTTGGCAATTAATGCCGAGAAATAGGGTGGTTTTTCACTTGTTACAAATACCATTTTATGTGGTGTTATCCCATTTGGGGGACAGTAACAATTTAATTCTTCATGTCGAGAAAAAACTAAGTTTGTGTCTTGATTGAGCGTTGAAGTCTTTTTTGTTTTATTATAAAATATATCTTATTTTTACAATTTCGTTTGTGTGAATATTGTAACAGCTCAAACGAAGGCATGCTTAAAATGTGATAGCATGCTCTAAAGCTAAAAAGAGGCTCATTTCGAGGAGATCATTAATATCTCCTGTGAGGGACACTATTAATTGCACATATTTAAAAAAGTAAATAATAGGGTACTTTCGGCAGTGAAAAATAAATTATGAAATTTGAAAAAAGTTAAAATTTATGTAAAAATATACTTAAATATTCTGATTTCGAGTCATAAAAGCACATTTTTCTTTTATAATATTAAAATTAAAAATCGTAATTTTTAAAATAGTACATCACGTAACCTAAAACGCGAGCAAGCCCTGACGTGATGTCATATCGGTATGAACCATAGACCATTAGTTAGTTCAGTGTAGACAGCTGGGTATATATATCCATAGATAATCAATGTTTATATTTATTATTATCAGATGTTTATGAATATATCTGTCAAACTTATTTGTGTTATTTCGTATAATAATACCGATATTACGCCATCAAATTGGATGCCCGCGTTTTTGACAGTTTAAAAAAGGTTTAAAATTTAATTTAAGTTTTTGGCAAGAAAGCGTGTGTATTTTTCCGAAATAAATTTTTGGTGGCTTTTTATTAGCAAAATCAACATTTTGCAGTACTTTTTAAAAAATAGTGGAATACCCTATTAAAGTTTTGAAAAAGTCTTGATTATTTTCGTCATGCGTCGCCAAAGGGGAGCAAATAGGGACAGCTGCCCTCCTCTAGAAATTCACAAAAATGGTTCAAAGCATTCACGAATTTTTAAGGTAGTACTATCGGTAATAGACTTTGCATTCAGATTTTAATGAAACTTGGCATAGTTGTCCATTATTATATCATAATTAACCAGTTAAATTTTTAGGGGCCTTCAGAGAACAAAACATCAATATATCTAAGCGTCACAAACTTGGAACTAGAGTTAATATATTTTGATATATTTCATATATAGGGTATAAAAACTAAATAACATCATTTTTAAAAACAAGTTTGTAAGAAAAGGGCCCCCATAAGATGAAAGAGGAAAAAACGAAATAGCAGAAAAATTAATTTTACCTAGAATTCATACTTTTCCAATTCTCTATAAATCAACTTATCCCCTATTTGCCATCGGCTGGCGACGCCTTTGGGCATTACTGTATCAAATACATTTACAATTAAATATTTTTCGCATTTTTTTTGCATAATTTCCAGTTGTACATATAATTGATATTTACCAGCGACAATACGCGGGTATAGAAAATATTGAATTGAATGAATAAGTAATTTATAATCTTTAAGCATCATGAATTACGAAAAACAAACATTAGCTTTTGTTGATAACGAATTATCGTGATCGATAAATCACAATGTACCTATGTATATGATATGTGCATAAAAATATTTATATAGGTGATTTTATAAAAAGTTTTCAGTTAATTCTTTCCAATCTGTTATATCAAAACAATTTAGTTTTATTATCCGAGACTGCCTTCCGGGTCAGACAATGGTCAGTTTTACTTTTGATTTCTAACAAATTTTGATTCTTTACCTCCAAAAAATCAACATTTGATAGAAAAATTTATTTTCATAATCTTAATCTTTGAAACCTGATTTCAGATATTTTCAGGTTGAAAAGTTTCCACCAAGAAAACTTTTAAATTCTCAAAAGAATAATTCTTTTGTACATCTTTATTGAAAAATGAGTAATTTTTTCTACAAAATTTTCTTTGTTTTCAGTTCTTAACCGTAAAATAGGGAACCAAAATAATATATTTTTTAACTAAAGTTGGTTTTTTTGAGGCTAAGAATCAGAATTTGTTACAAAAAATTAGTAGGACCATTTAAAAAAAAAACAAAGTTGACTTGTAATTGGTGTCTACGGAAAATTAAAATGGACGCATTTTCCAATTTGTTTTCGAAAAAATAAGCTAGAGACTTCAAAAAAGTCAACCTGTATACTAAGATGATACTAACAAAGTATAATTAATATTAATAATAGCAGATAAAACAGCAACTTTTATAATAAATACAGAAATATAAAAAAAATGAATAATCTTAAAAATAAAAACACTCATATGACTTCCATATACATGTATAGATATAATGAAATAAACATTCAATTAGTTAAAATAATTAAAATAATATGAATACTTTCGCTTCTTTAAAACCTCAAATGTTCTCTCTTGTTCTACAGAAATAACAATTGTGCATGTTTACGGGACGATGATGGCCAATTTAATTGTCCTAGTGAGCGAAAAATTCGCATTATTGTGCAAAAGTTCCATGAAACTGTAAGCATCCGAGATAGGGTAAGGCATATGTATCATCGTAGTGTGCGTTCAGTATATATCAATCAACCTGCAACGTTGGAGCATCTACAAGAAAACAATCGCCTAATTTTAACCGAAAAAACTCCCGGAAACTTTTAACTAATTTATATTCATTGAATTTAAATCTAAACTATGAATCAAATTGTTAATAAAAATAATATTTGTATCACGTAAATGTTTTTTAATACTTTAAAAATATCGTAAAAGATAAAATTTATACGTCAATTTGACTAGTTTTTGAAGTTTAAACGTCAATAACCAAAGCTATTTTATGCTTTCTTTTACAGAATCTGTGATAAATTTTTTTCATGATGAAAACTTTTTTGAAGCTTAATCACCGATTAATTTTTGTAAACATTATTGTGAGTTCTTCCATAAAGTACTGTGTTAAAAATCACAATTTTAAAATGAAATAATTCACAATTTTGTCTCGCAAGAGGCCTCAAAGCTGTGTTTATTGTGATCAGGGAACTTTGAACTATTATTTACCTCAAAAAAATGAATATTCAACGTACTTGCTCGAACAGCCGAACGACTTTGACGAAATTCTATACCAGCTAGTGTACTGTATACGGAGGTCATAATTAAAACTACTCAAGTGTGTACAGATACTTATTTTATATGCAATCTGTGTATCGATATTTATGGACTTAATGTTTTTTAAAATATAATTTATTACGCTTATCATACTCATACATTGTATATATATCGTTGGATATTTACGCCTTAGGAAGCGTTGTAAATTGTACCTAGATATACACATATCCATCCAGAAAAAAAAGAACTCCAAAGAGTTAACTTATTGCATTATTAATACACAAAAACGAAGCAAACGACAATAAAGGCTTCATTATTTAAAGACTTATACGCATTTAACGTCATCTTTTGATGAGTACTTTGTACTAATTATAGTGATTCATGCTTATCTGTAGATGGCACCCCTTGGGTAAAAAGCTACCTGTATTGTGGATTCATTGTTGGCTACGTCATTTTTTTCTATCTTTTTTTTTTTATTATGATTATTTTTCTATTTACAAAAATTTCATTGGTTATGGGTCAAGTTGTAAAGGAATAAAGTTTTTGTCCTTTTTAAAACTCATAATTAATTTTATTAATCTAGCAAAGATCATATTCAGATATTGTAATAAAGTTTTGGTTTATTGCATGGTAAATACATATAAAACAAAAAGATGCTTTGTAGTGAAGTTATGAGTTATTTTTGGCTTTAAAAAACCACGCAACTACAAAAATATATAGTATATCGTGTGCAAGTAATGCTTATAAATTTGATAATATTGATATCTCTCTCCAATCATCAATACTATAATTATAGTCGTCTCTATTCATCAAATGATGGATGTTCGATGAACTCATAATTAAATTAAAATTTTGTTTTGATATCATCGACAAAGCTATATTTTTATGGTATTATTATTAAACTACAAGATTGTCTAAATATTTTAGACAGTTTTTTATCACACTCTCTAGATTTTTTTGATATAGAAATATCCAATTGAAAAGGATAACCTATATGATTCATCATTTTTTCAGCCAACTTTCAACGATAAAATAATAATAAAAAGCCCGGTTACCTAGGCTTTTTTTTGATTTTTGGAAACTTTGTTAATCAAAAAATGTGTTTATAAAGTTTTATTGAAATCCCTAGTGTTCCATCCTTGCATATCTCCTTTGAAGGTTAATTTACAAAATTTTCATACCTGTTTAAATATATTAAAATCATTTTGTCGTTGTTCTCTCCGAACGAAAACATGGTGTTTAATTTTTATCTACACTTCCAAATAAAGCCAATATCAATTAATATGCAATTACTTCACCACCCACAATTATGCAAATAACCTTACCATACAATTCACATGGGAAGGAATTTTATTATTAATTAAGCCTGCTACACACCACAATTTATTCGCACAAAGCACGCAAAGTTTCAGTAAATTTAAACGGATAGAACAATAAAAAAACTAATTTACCCACAGAATTCCGAGAAAATCGAGAAGGATCAGGGGCTCTTGGTCAAAAATTAAAGAAATCTGGAATTAACACAGAAAAGAAATGCGGGAGAACGCAAATCTAAGAAGTATCAAAAAGTCTTCGAAAAATTGATTTTTTATTTCATGTATACAGGATGTTCTGTTATTGATAGTAGAAAATAATACCAGTAAATTAAGCTTATCAAGACAAATGGAAAAGCTCTTTACCAAATTTCGATCCGAGGCCTGATTCGGGAGATGTAGCTATGGGCAAAATAGAAAGATTTATAAATTCACAGACCTATCAAATTCATTAAATTAGAAGGTGTCACTTTAGAATATAGAGGACAATCATAAAACAATTATCAATTGTAAATTGATTTAATTAGGTAACGAACAAAATTTTGGTATAGGTGTTTATCAATAAATTAGTCCATTTCCGGGTGTCTGTCTGTCAACACGATAACTCATAAACGAAAAAAGATATCAAACTGAAATTTTTATAGTGTTTTATAGAACAAAAGTTTAAATGTAAAAAATGTTTGAAACTTTTTTTTACTAACATCACTGTTTACCCAGTCAGTTGTTTATGGTTTCACTTGTTTTTAGTTACCTTAGCCAGTGTATAGCAACTTTTAGAACGATAATAAAGGATTATATAGGTATTATACTTATATAATGCAATTCTATTAGTGACCTTTAATAAATTTTCAAAACATTAGAGAAAATAAATGAATGTATTATCCTGTCGTGTGATTTTTCAATATTATAAATGAGTTTGTCAAATGCGAATAGATATTAATTAATTTATATAAAATAATTAATAAAAATAAATGGTAATTAACTATATATGAATATATATATATAAATATTTTTTTTTTAATAAATATAATATTTTTTTTCAACACTTAAATCAAAATTTATTGACTCTAATTTATTTTCCCGTTCACTTGGAATATTTAATTTTATATTAGCAAACAAACATCTTAATTAAACAGGCATGTGTGCTTAGTTTTCATCAAGGTAGGGCTTACCTTTCTTTAAAACGTGTCTTAGAAAATTGAAAAAGTTACAAAATTTATTATTTGATAAACATGATCCAGTCGATTTTCATAAATTGATTCGTCTTACCTATCTCGAATATTTTATTCGATTATTTTTTGAATCTTTGCAACATTATTTTGGATTCAATTCATCTTGAATACAATTCAATTGTGACTTTTTTTTATACCATGTTTAAATTATTCTTTTTTGATAGTTCCCTCTATATTCTAAAGTGACACTTACTATTTTAATGAATTTGATAGGTCTGTGAATTCATAAATCTTTCTATTTTTCCCATAGCTACATCTCCCGAATCAGGCCTCAGATCTAAATTTGGTAAAGAGCTTTTCCATTTGTATGGATAAGCTTATTTTGTTGGTATAACTTTCTGCTATAAATAACAGAACACCCCGTATATGAAATATATCAAGGTATACTAAGTTTAGTCTCAAGTATGTAACGCTTAAAAATATTGATGCTACGAACAAAATTTCGGTATACGTGTTCATCAAATCACCAAACTGTTTCCGGTTGTCTTTGCATCTGACTGTGGACACTTTAACTCAAAACGAATAGATATATCAAGCTGAAATTTCTTTTCTACGAAATTTGTTGTTTGTTGTTTTTAGCTATAGGGTGCTTACAACAACGGGAGTGGAATTCCGCACGGTTCGAGCTAGTAAATCATATTGTGTTGTGATGAACTTTGATTCCATATCCATTAATTCTCTATAATATATATTATATAACTCTGTTCAGAAAAACAAGATTATGAATCTTACATCACAATAATTTCAAAGAAATACAAATTAAAATTGCAAATAATGCAAGTATTTTGATCCAAATAACTGCTGGGGTATTTTATTTTTAGGAAAAAAACACTTTTTTTTTCAATCGCGACGCAAAAATATTTTAATTGGTATAAAAAAATGTGCACAAAAATGCAAAAATCATATGAATGCTTACCATAATTTATTCATATTTAAATATAAAAAAAAATTCCAATGAAAAATCAAAGCCTCATGTATGATAAGTTGCATATCTAATTAAATCCCTTAGGATATGTCATCGAAGATTTTTCTTAAATAAGAAAAATAAATTGAAAGTCATCTGTATTAATTAATAGGATATTTTTAAAGAAAATTCACTCATCTTGCACGTATTTTTTACATACTCTTCTGTCCAAAAAATAAGGTGACATTGTATTTATTTTGAAAATTCTTTATTTATCCTTCCAAATCAATTTCATCCCCTTCAGAGTAATCCCCTGGCGAGGCAATGCTTTTATGCCAACGGATTTTCCAATCTTCGAAACACAGGTTGCAGTCACTTTCCGGGATTACCTTCAGTTCCGCCTTCGCTGCGACTTGAATCTCCTCCATCGTATCAAAACGGTGTCCCCGGAGTAGTCTTTTGAGCTTGCTGAACAGCCAGAAGTCGACGGCACCCGATCAGGTGAATACGGTGGTTGTGGAACGATATGGGTTGAGTTTTTGACGAAATGATCACGAATTATGACTATGGGATGGTGCATTATTGTGGAGTAAAAACCATGAATTCTTTTTCCACAATTCCGACCTTGTTAGTCAGATAGTGTTACGCAAATGACGTAAAACGTTCAAATAATATTCCTTGTTTGGCCGGGCGGAAGGAATTCATAATGCACAACAAACGCGCGCAATTGAACTTCAAATGTCACCTTATTTTTTGGACACAGTATTAACAATACTAGACATAAAATAGTTGATTTGCAAATAAGAGAATTTATTCTCAAATTAAAGATCTTTTGTACTTCCTAATGTAATAGTCAACTACCAAAAAGGCAAATTGAATTACGTAAACGTTATACTTGTATTGAAGTTTTCGATTATTTGACAAACACTTAACATTTATGTCATACAAGTTGCCTGTTTACTAGTTTTTTAAGTGAACTTTAACATTGATTGTTTCATTGAATGAAATATTTATAGTTTATTAACAAATAGAAACATTTGCGCCACTAATTCCACACATTACAAATGATATTTGGCACCTAAGAAACACATTCCAGGAGGTTTTTGCAAAATGTGACCTGTTTCTTACATTTTCTTTTATTAGCCGATTTTTGTAACATCTTTTACTGGACTATAATTTGATTTGTTCGAAACCCGATAATTTTAAACATAATTTTTAACAGTTATGTTCATTTTGCTCAATAGGATATCAACTCTTAGATAGCCACACAAACATAACTGATAACTGATAATGCGCCCTCACGGGTAAACAGTGATGTTTACGAAAAAATGTTTCAAACGAAAGTTGTTTATTTTTTTATAAGGTTCATTTTTTCCTTATTTCTTCTCATTTTTATGTCCTTAGCACGTATAAAAATTGCATCTTGATATCTTTTTTTGTTTTTAAGGTATCGTGTTGACAGACAGACGGACAGACAGGCAACCGAAAAAGGACTAATTAGACAATTTTATGAACACCTACACCAAAATTTTGTTCGTATCATCAATATTTTTAAGCGTTACAAACTTGGAACTAAACTTAGTATATTATGATGTATATAACATATATACAGGGTATAAAAATTGTTCACCTATTTATTTTTTATTCTAAAATGACACATAACAGGTGTAATAACACAATCATACGCAAGTTAACTTACATGTATTAAATAAATTAGAAATCTAGATTAAATTCATAATTGAGAATAATTATTTAAGTTAAATAAAATATATAAGAACTATTTAGAACGCATAATTATATTTTTTAAAAGTGTAATTATAAAAAAAACAGTATCAACTATATAGGTATATAAACAATTATCGGAAAATGTTTAAACAGAAAAATGATTCAGACATTCATAAATAATATTAAATAAATAAAAAAAAAAAAAAAAACATATCATTCTAATTATGTTTATAATGATTTGTGTCTGTACGATTATTATCAGTAATTTTACAAAATTATTTGTGCAAAAAAAAAACCGAGATAATAGGGGAGAGTGTAGTGCCAGGGCTTAAAATTAAAATTTTTGTGCTTTTAAAGCCATTTGACGTCGCCGTCGCATCAAAATTAATTTAATTAATAGTTGTGATGGGATGGTGTAGTGCATGGTATATGCATGAAGGAGATGCACTTAGCCTCCCTCTGAAATTGAGGAGCTGATAAATGAAATTATCAGAGGAAAGGTGGTAAAACACATATATGGTATCACAATGGGCTCTACAGCCTAAGTGGGCAGCCTAAGCTTCGTGGACAGCCAATATAACCCAACCTAACTTAAAGCCATTTGACATATAACATTGAAAGTAGTCTCTCCTTAAGGCGAATTATTTATTTACAAGCTTTTATTTAATTTCACCTGGCCCGTTGTCTGTCTGTAATCAAATCTTTTAAATCAAATTTGATCCACTTCCCGGTTTCCGATTGAGCTGAAACTCTATGTGCACATTTATTTAGGATAACAATGCTTAGTTAGATTATAGCGTCCTGATTTTCCCATCGCTTCCACCATATTTGATATTTATACATTTTTTTTTAAATAAATTAAGAATTTTAATAAAAAATACTTTTTAAGGGACAAGCTTTTATTGTACTACAAAGGTAGAAAATAATTTTATCTATGAGTCACTCATACCCGACTATTTGTAAAAGCTTGGGGGGCTTAATATTTTAATATCTTTGTATGTGGAGTAGATGAGGCGTTCCTATTCATTTTTGATATTTTAAATTGATCGCCTCAAGCTTTTACAAAAAGTCAGGTATGAGTGACTCATTGATAAAATTATTTTCTACTTTTTAGTACAATAAAAGCTTGTCCCTTAAAAAGTTTCTTTTTTTGTTTTTAATTTCTGATAAATACCGTCTAGTCTATAAATTTATTCAAAATACATTCTATTCAAGGCACTGTACATTACTCTAGATCAGAAAAAATGTTTTTTTCTGCAATTATTTATTTTGTAAATAAATAATAATAAAAAAAAATTAATAATTATATTAAAAATATTGAAACAATAAACATAATAATTGTTTTGTTTTAATATTGGTAATAATAAAATTGTTGCTTCACTTTGAATTGCTTGTTTATTTCAGTATAACTTTGTAGTTGGTCATTGGCGTAGCTAAGGGAAAAGTAAGGGGGAACAATGTCCATTCAATAAAATACGAAATTTTTAAAGAAATTTATAATTTTCATTTTAATCAGACAGAAACGACGCATCTTACGCGCTGAAGAAACGCGAAAAGAAAATGAATGAAATTGTAATATTATTTAAAATTAAAATCGTTAATTTCTCGAATAATATTTGGTTTTGGAAATTCATTTTAATTTTAAAATATCAAGAAAATTATGGTTATAAGTTTATATTGCAAAAGAAATTTTTTTCGTAATCGCCGAGAATATTTTGAGAGACGGTTAACGCCCTAGGAAAAATCTATAGCTACGTCAATGCTGTTGTTTATTAAATTCATTTTCCTTGACAATTTTCATTTCTAGAAGGATATTTGTTGATTGTTTACAACATAAAAATTGTTTACAATAACAAATTTTTTGAGTCTTCGAAAAGAAAGATTTTATAAATGAATCAAAGCTATCCTTAAAAATTTATCTGTCTTTTAATTCGGAAACATACCTTTTGTTCCATTTAATCCCCACCCCCTCCGTATGTATAATTTGATACCTCCCACATCTAAGTGTCTCTGTATTGGTGAAATAATTTGATAAATATATATTATATTTTGGTTTTTTTTTTTAAATAAAGACAACAAAATATTTGTATAGTATTCGCTACCCAATTAAATCAATTTACAATCAATTATTGTTTTATGATAGTCCCCTCTATATTCTAAAGTGACACTTACTTCGTTTAATGATTTTGATTGGTCTGTGAACGCATAAATCCTTCTATTTTTCCCATAGTCACATTTCCCGAATTAGGCCTCAAATCGAAATTTGGTAAAAAGCTTTTCCATTTATCTTGATAAGCTTATTTTACTGGTATAATTTTCTTCTATCAATAATGGATCACTCTGTATGTGTGTATGGCACATATAGTCCGTATTTCCCAGATCCGAGTTATCAATTTGATAATAAAGTAACTTTGTTTGGAACTGATTTAATCAACAAAATTTATTTGTACATTAACTTAAATTAGGTATTTTATAATCATCAATCATTTAAAATTACCCGGTATTCATATTAATGTATACTTTTTTATGTTTACAGAGTATCGTAATGCTTATGTTTCGAGAAGAGAAAAGTCCCGATGATGAAATTAAAGCATGGCAATTTTGGCATGGCCGACAACATTCTGTTAAACAGCGGATACTTGACGCAGGTAATAATTATTTTTATTGATCTAAAATGACATGTGGCCGATTTTATTTATGAGAGAAATTTTTTTATGTTTTTTTTGTCATAGATACTAAAAATAGTGTAGGATTAGCTGGGTGTATTGAAGAAGTTGCACATAATGCCATTGCTGTCTACTGGAATCCATTGGAAAGTTCTGCAAAGGTAAAATATATTATTTAATTTTTTTGCTAATAAACTTATGACGTGAACTTAAACTTTGATTGGTGTGAAACCTTATAATTTTTTCAAGACTCAAATATACTTAAATATTCATTGGTGAAAAAAAATATTTATAAAGAAAAGCGGTTTTCCAGTCACATATACATAACTGATATTCCCATATAACACATACTATATAGAATTTGCGCTTAATTTGCACCCTCACGGGTGAACAGTGACTTTTACGAAAAAATGTTTCAAACAAAAGTTGTTTATTTTTTTATAAGGAACATTTTTTACATTTTAACTCTATCTCTAACGGTTTACAAGATGGGTCCTACGGACCCAAGACCCAGTTGACCTATGTTGCTCATTTACGAAGTCGACCTCACTTTTTACGTCTTGATCACACTATAAATTTCAACTTGATATATCTTTCCGTTTTTGAGTTATCGTGATGACAGACGGACAGACAGACAGACAGACGAACAATCGCAAATGGGCTAATCGAGTGATTTTATGAACACCTATACCAAAATTTTGTTCGTAGCATGAATATTTTTAAGCGTTACAAACTTGGAACTAAACTTAGTATACCTTGAAATATATTACATATATACATGGTATAAAAATCTCAAAATTAAGAATCTCATTTAAAAATGTAAATAAAAATGTTAGCGCCTTCTCACTATTTGAAATAAAATAATAATTATCAGACTGTAAAGTATAAAAATAAACACAAACAAAAATTATAATTCCATATGACGGTTAATTAAAAATTAATTTATGTTCTCCATTAAGTTGGAATTTCGATTTTATTGCATTTTGTGACTTGAAAACACTTTTAAATGTAAGTGACTCTGATTCGACTGACGTGGAATGATGTGATAACCTTTTAAAATGAACATCATTTGCATGAATATGCTAACCTAACAGCACACTATTATCTAGATAACTTCTTATATTTAAGGCAGTTGGTGTAATCTAAAATATTAATTTTACACCTTTTTTCACCTTTAATTGTTTAATCGAGCTTTGCTCGGTATTTTTTTAGTTTAAAAGACACAAATTTTATCACTTATATAAGAAGCGTTTAAAACTCCACATAAATACTAATTTGAATGTTCCGGTAATGTACTTCATTTCGTTAACTACGATATACACCAATAGATGTCAGGTAGAGTCATATTTTGCAGTGTATGTTTCAGTTTTTCATAAAAAGGCGGATAAAACGACGTTTTTTAAAAAATGTAACCTAGCTAGATCGACTTTTCGTCCCCTTGCATACTCATTTTCATGAAAATCGTTGGAGCCATTTCCAAGATCGTTGATGTAACGCTTACGGCACACTTTTCTAGACATCATTTTTCTAGACAAGTATTCCTATATTTCTCCAATTTGATCTTTTCGGCTAGACTAAGTAAGTTCAAGCCGTACTACCCTGAACATCCCCCCCTCTTTTCATATTGAAAAATACTACTGTTTTTCGCAATTTTTAAGAAATGTGACGGGAATTCTTTGGAATTGTGTAAATTTCATTTGTTTAAAATTATATATTAAAATACACCAACTGCCTTAATATTTAAATATTCTTACACATTTGAGAGTTTTTTTAGTTAAAAAAAAAATTTAATAAAAATCAAAAAACTATTAAACACAGTCACTGAGGTCATTAAAGCTATTTTGTCGTTAATGGCAACAATTATTATTAAATGTTTACGTTTTTAATTATTAATTATATTTCCTCTAAGATTTATTCATGATAAAAACATGTTAAAATTTTTTGTGATATATCTATTCGAGGTCCATACTGAGTTAAACCGTTTGTAGCTGTGAAAAATGACTTTGTTCTTTTCTGCATCACGGTACTAAATTTAGTCTAAGTAGAAAAGGATAGTATTATTACATTCCTATAAGAACATCCTTTTCCAATTACATTTATTTAAATGGCGATACATTAGGTTCTCCGTCACAAAAAGAACAAAATTATAGGCCACGTCCCTCTAATTATCACAGATTAGTTACAATTAGACCATTAATTCAATTTAGATCAAAACGCGATACATAAACTTCGTATTTGTCGTGCAATTACACATTTATTTACCGACCTTTCGAGAACGGAATTTTTCAGTGACATACTAAAAAACGCTAAATTATATTTTATAAACATACTAAAATATATAATCTCATTACCGTGAATATTAATTAGACAAAATTAAAATATTTCTCTTAACTTGTTTTTAATTAACTTTGTTTGATTAATTACCTGGCATGACAGTTGTCTCATTTACGATAATGGCAGTTTTTTTTATCCGTAATTGACAGACTAATTCTTTTAAAACCCACTTATTATTAATATACGCAAAAAAAAAATATCAGTAGCTACCAAGGTGCATGCATTAATTTTAATTTTTTTTTAATGTGATTCAAGATGATATAATATGTCTGAAGTACTTATTTTTATAATTTACGATTTTTACATCTTTAGCTGAAATCGACTTCATAAAAATTTTTTAATTTCTTTGTAACTGTTTCATATTTTTTTTTTTGATGGTTTTCGAAAATAAAAACAAGTAAAAACAAACAATTGACTGAGTTAATTGTTGAAATATCATGTATAGATAGTGTTGATGACCCAATCGTTTGTTTTTTACGTCATGTAAATAAAGAAAGATATCATCCACCCTTAGATAGCCACACACATGTAACTGATATTCCCATACTAAAAAATTTGCACATAATTTGCGCCCTCGTGGAAAAACAGTGATGTTTACGAAAAAAATTTTTCAAACAAAAGTTGTTTATTTTTTTATAAGGAACATTTTTTTCACTTAAATTTTCGTTCTATCTCTAACGGTTTACAAGATAAGTCCTACGGAATCAAGACCCAATTGACCTATGTTGCTCATTTACGATCTCAACCTTGATATCTCTTTTCGTTTTTCATTTTTCGTGTTGACAGACAAGCAGGCAGACAAACAACCGAAAACGGACTAATTAGGTGATTTTATGAACACCTGTACCAAAATTTTGTTGGTAGCATCAATATTTTCAAGCGTTATAAACTTGGGACTAAATTTAATATACCTTGTATATATTTCATATACGTGGTATAAAAAATAGAGCCCGAAAAAATAGACCGAAAATTTTATAGACCCAGAGTATAATATTCTAATAACGTGTTGGTTGGTTTCTGAAATTTCAAAAATGGAACGCTATTACAGAAATTTTTTTCTGTCTTTATTCTCCGGGTCTATTTTTTTCTAAATCCCAAAAGTTTTGTTGAAATATAAAATATAAATAATTTTTACTATATTTTTCAGATCAATGTTGCCGTACAATGTCTGAGCACTGATTTTAGCAGCCAAAAGGGTGTTAAAGTAAGTATATTTTATACTCATTATTAATAGTAATATACCTAATTAAATTCAAATAGACACTAATAAATAATCATTAAAAAATATTAATGTTTTGTTTCCAAGGTTCTTTTTAAGAGTGTGACTTGATCTATATATTAACAGTACGATAATATATACCTAATTATATAATTGCTATGAATGTTCTTTGTCTAATATCCTCTCATATTTCAAAAAGATGCAGATTCAATGATAAATAGATTCATGTGATTAGTTCGGTCATGATCCCAACCATCTTCGAATTCAACCAAGTTTTCGATTCGCCACATAGAATCCAATACAGTGATTCCATAGAAATCTATTCAATCCTTAGATTAATTTAATATATATTTTTTCAAATGCAGATTTAATGCCGTGAGGCCTAGGCCTGGGACGACAGTGATTTGATTTTATTTCATTTTAAGTGATTTGACTTGGATCATTATTGAAACTCGTCGATATACGAGGTGTTTTATAATTGTCTGCAGAACTTTTGCTCCCGGAATAAGCTGCTGAGAAAAGAAGAAAATGTTCTTTACCAAATTTGAATCTGAGGCCTAATTTACGAGATAATTAACCTACTCTTATATTAATCAATTAATAAAAATATATGCATCAAAATAAAATTCATCAAATAAAACACTACTTAAACAGAGGATATGTTTTAAATTTTGTTTGTTATGTTTAAATAGAGTTTTTTTGTAGTAATTTTGCAGTGTGCGGACCGTCACCAACTGCACTGTGCAGGCAGTTTTTTATTTGCAGACCTGTGTAAATAATATCGTTAAATTTTCATCGGGCTGTTTGCCGTATTTTAATTAATAATTAAACCAATAAAATGTAATAAATATGATGATCTTAAAATATACGTAAAAATTTATTACTTATTTCCTTGAGAACAATTTCATTACCTCTATGCCTTCTAAAAATCATCGAAGAAGCATATTTACTACCTACTTATAATGGGATAGGTTTTTATTAACAACTTTATTTTATAAAAAATTTGAATAAATAAAATGGTTAATTACTAAACCATCTGGTTAATTACAAAATTATTGACATTCAATCTTATACCTCTAACGTTCAATTAAATTTTTATAAAATACTCTTAAAACTGTAACATTCATGTTCATTTGTACAAGGTGATCCATTACATATGATACACATATTTTTCTAAAAAGAAACATACATTTCAGGCCCGTATGCATGAGAGGGGAGTTTGGAGATTAATCTATTAATTTTTTTTATCCTACATTACCGACTAAGATTTCTGATAACTTGTTCAATTCACTCATAGATGGCGATCATTTAGACTTTTGTATTATCATAATATTTATTATCTCCATATTTATATCGTAAACAAATGAACGTCCTTAAGGTCTTACAGTATCAACCAGCAATAATCGCTTCTCGGTTAGACCTCATTGCTTAATACATTGCCACAGCGCAAAGCACGACATCTGAGCTAACTGGCACAGTGGTCGTAGAATCCAAATCGTCATTAGGACGTTCGACTACTGACTGGGAGGTTGCGGGGTTGAATCCAGGCAGCGGTAAAATTGATGACACTGTCGTTACTTGGATAAGAACGAAGTAACCGACTCTACCCACATCCTCAAAATTTAATTGTATATTGGATGTAGTTTTAAATAAAATTAATAAAAATGAAAAGAATAATGATGTGAGAAACCTCTGTTTTAGATAGATATCTGAAAAACGGAGGTTAAACCCCATTATTATTATTAAGGCTGTTATCCTTGGGATTTCTTCTTATACTGCTTCTGTACACTAACCTACCTCATAATTTGCTACAAAGAAGATTTTCCTGAAAAGAATCGGCTGAGCTGCTTTAAATGCCTTACTCATTTTTTAAGGAAAGCTCGATAGCGGGGTAGGTCTTAAGTGGACGATAATGATGTTGTACGACCAATAGTATTGAATCGAGAGCAGGATTTTACCGTATATTGAGTTAATAAAATAGCTTCAATAATATTGACCCTGTGAAACTAGTCTATTAATATTACAATATTTTATTAATTATTTTTTTGTAATTTTTTCTAGGGTCTGCCGTTACATTTACAAATCGATACATACGAAGATCCACGAGATCCAGTGGTCAGTCATCGTGGTTATTGCCAAATCAAAGTATTTTGTGATAAGGTAATAATTACCTCAGTTTAATTGTTAATAATTTTTTATTTTTTATTTTGTCCATATAAATAATTATATGTTACAATTTTTTTTTTTTGTAAATACAAAATTTATGGTAATTTATGCTAAAAATATAATAATTAATATTTTTGTTTTGTGATAATACTAGTGCACATCCGGTCATTTAAAAATATAATTTTTAATTTATTATTTAAAAATATGTAACAGATATTATTTAATTATGGTTTCATAAATATTTATTGATATTTGATATATAATTTTACAAATAAACCTCTTTAATAAACTTTGTTACATTGGGAATATGTTTAAAGTGTCAGGGGCGCCGGAACTGATCAATTATCGCAATCCCTCTCATAGTGGCAACGATTAGTCAACGATTTCAGGACAAATTTTTCATATGATTCTGTCGATTGAACCAACGAAAATACACGTATAGGCACGAAAATTTACGTTAATATTTCTTTTACTTACATCTTTACTCTCGTGATGAGATAAATTCTTACAATTGCTGAAGAACTTGAAAAAAATTTTTTTTTTAAACCTGGGCCTAGGACGCGAACATTTAGGGTCGCCGAAAGTTAAAAGGTTTTGGTTATTTGTATTAGAAGTGTCCCCCGTTGATTTTCAAACTAAAGAAAGGGAGGGATAACACAAGGGGAAGTGCCTCACGTTTATTTACGAAATGGGTGAGACGACTGTTTATTTCGTAACTAGAAAGACGCCTTGCGATGCCGTAGGCCTGGAGCACCATCATCATCAAACTGTGCACATTGCAATGGTATCATAGAAGCAAAATAAAAATACTTTTTGCGCAACGTTGCAGCTCGTTGGCATAGTTAAAACTAAGCAAACGAACACAGCTCGGGACTTGAATAAATGTGTTAAACTTTCCAAATTTTAAATCAATTCATTCGAAAGTTAAAATCAATATGACGACACTCCTCGATTGTAGTTTAGGATCGGAATTTATACCGTTGTAAAAATGACCGGATTACCGTTTCTTTCGACAAAGTTGATCAATTTTATATTTTCATTCGCAAAATTATATTCAAATTATACTTTAATTTATAGGGAGCCGAAAGAAAAACACGAGATGAAGAACGAAGAGCTGCAAAAAGAAAAATGACAGCAACTGGTAGAAAAAAATTGGATGAATTGTATCATCCAGTTAGTGAACGATCTGAATTTTATTCAATGAGTGATCTTACTAAACCACCTGTATTATTTACACCGGCCGAAGATATTGATAAAGTAAAAATTACAACTTTTATTCAAAACCTTTTTTCACCACTGTCAAATTTTTATTTCATATTATTCTTTAATTTTTTAGCTAACAACAATGGAACTCCAAGGTTTTTATAGCCACGAAACAGATAGTTCGTTAAGCGGAGGTGGCGAAGGTTCACAACACTTAAAAGGTGGCTCACCTTTTTTATTACATGCCGTATCAAAACCGCAACCAGCGGCACCTATACTTAAATTCCACAATCATTTCCCGCCCGATGCATCGCCCGTCGATAAAAAGGATCCTCAGTTATTAGACGATGGAAATGTATTCTCCCCACCACCAAAACGTGCAAAGCTTTTACAGAATACTGGTGGAATGACTGCTACAGGGGTACCACCATTAAATGAACGTGTTATGCTTTATGTTCGTCAAGAACCTGAAGCTGTGTACACACCCTTACATGTGGTACCCCCGACAACTGAAGGGTTACTCAACGCCGTAAGTATTTATGCAACTTAATCATGTATTTCACATACAAAAATTTTTAAGCTTTTTTTTTGTTAAACTTAACTTAGCTTTTATTGGTATGTGAGATTTTTTTATGGTTTTCAATTGGCCCAATTTTTTCCCCCTCTTATTATAAGATTACACGCTATTTTATTTTTTATCTGTGAGCGAAAATTGCTTTATCATCGGACTTTACTTCGGCGCACAAATGAAAATTTTCGATTCCTTTTCAATGGACAATATTAATCCTTCAGGACTTAAGCTACGATTAGCTCCAGGGTAGTTGTTTTCTAAAAATATTATAAGATCGAATTTTGATCAAATTGAATTTCTTAATTTGCAAGTAGGTTAATCTCAATGGCAATCGAAATGAACAGTTTAAGACACGGATTTATATTTTATTTTGTAATTGGGATCGAACAGATGCGAATATAATGCCACTTTTTACTCAAATTACTCTCAATATATGCATCCTCTACTAAACCTGTTTCTTTAAACATGTTATTTGTACCTGCAGGAAGCAGTGGCGGATTTGATAATGAAGCCGCTCTAGGAAAAATTTTGCCGCCCTAAGCCTAAATCTGCCTCTGGCAGGAAGTCAGGTAAAGAATGAGTCCGAAACCTTGGATTTATCTGTCCTCGAAAGAATCGCTTAGCTTCATCTGTATCGCTTAGCTCCAGATGACAGATTGTTCTCAAGGATTGCACAGGGTACTCCTTAGTTAGGGTTCTAAAATCCCATTTACGGTACGCATCTTATTAATATTATTATTATTAAACTAAAAAATTGTCAAAATACTCGTCTTTCCATAAACCGTAAAAATTATAACAAACATGAAGGCTAAGATAAACAGGCATAAATTTTCAGTTCTTGCGATTTCAGTATCTAACAGCTCCTGGATTTCGCATCACATTAGCTTTCAGAGCACATTAATCAAAATATTTGTCGCGCATTCGAAAGGTCTCATGTACGAAAGATCTACTTTTTCTGGGTAAAGCAATTTTCGAAAATAACTAATGATTTGAATATCATTTAGACAGAGGATCATAAATAACCTATACATTTTTGATTTGATAAGCTGATCAGCTCTTCCTCTTGAGTAAGCTTCTAAATTCCTACACTTCTTCAACAAAAAATACTACAAAAACAAGCAGAAACTTACGTTGAAAGGAATTAGGATGCTGTCTCAATGTGGTTGAGCCTTAATTTGTGAAAAGTAACGCTTCTTGAAATAATCCGTCCGAATATTATTCAAATCATTTACTAAGTCGACAATTCTATAATATTTGAATCGTAAACATCTTTAAACTTTGAGTTTAGATGACAAACAAGTCACAGACTTATATATTTAATATAGACCGATGATACATAATAGGATATGTCTCCAATTTAAAAAAAATTTTATCTCAAAAATTAAAAAAAAACCTGACAAATGCAATAGTTTTTTAGATCTCTTCAAACTGAATTGATTTTCTTAAAACAGCTAAGAACACTTTCCATTAAATTACCTTTCAAACAGAAAAAACCAAATTCGGTTCATCTTTTTAGTAGCTACGATACCACAGACAGGCACACACACATAGAGATCAAATTTATAGCACATCTCTTTTTGTGTATCCTTCATAAAATCTTAGAGCTATTGCAGATTACTTCCTTTCCAAGTCAAAGCTTTTAGCGAGAGTTGCAATTTTATTAATTAAGTTTTCTTTAATTAAATTGCAAAAAACTGCTTTATTGAAGCAGACGATTTAAAATAATCTGCGCTTACTGCAAATTTAATGACTCTTTAACTCCCGAACCAAAAAAGAGGTGATATAAGTTTGACCGCTGTACGTGTGTGCCTGACTGTCTGTGACATCGTAGTGCCTATACGAGTGAACCAAATTTAATGGAGAGAGGTGTTTTTACCTATGTTTCAAATGTGAGTTGGGGTTCCGTACCCGGGACAACTAAAAAAGTAGGCGATGATCCTCAAAATCGGTTCAGTTTGGAGAAGGCTCTAAGGAAAAAGGTAATTTAATGGCGAGCGTTCTTAGATATGTTTCAAGTGCGAGTTTAGAGTTCCGTACCCGAAATATTTGTCGGAGGTTTTTTAAATTTTGTAAATTTCCCTTTGAAGGCAAAAAAATTGCATTTTTACATTATTTTCCAGTCTTGAAAACGATTATTTTTGCGTTTTTTCAAACAATAAACTCATCCGATTGGACTGTTTTAAGATTTATTGAAAATAATAAAAGTTTTGAAAAGAACAAAAATAATAATTTTCTTGCTTAAATCCGTAAAATTCATACCTTTGTCCGGAGACTGAAGACATCCTTTGGTCTATATTTAATTTAAGTCTGTACCCAATGGAAATTTTTGAAGTTATAAAATTGCGAATACATAAAATAAATAAAATAGCGTGTAATCTTACCCCCTTCCCCTATATGCTTGGATCATAATAAACAACAACAAAAACAGTACTTCTGCTTGTTTAGAATGTTCTATTGCATGGAAAAAAATGGGCAAATTCGATTGTTTATTCCAAAAACAAACAAATTTTAACAAAAATCCATAATTTACAAAAACTAGCATGAAATTAACAATAAACCAAAAACAAACAAACAAAACGATTAATTTAATTTTAATTAAACAAAAACTTAACCTAAAAAGCATAATAAAAACCAAAATTGGATCAGTTACGAGAAATATTCCAAATTTTTTTCAAAAATCGTAAATTTTTTTTAAGAACGACAGAAACTTGATAAAAAAAAAGAGAAAATAAATTAAACAAAAAAAAAATCGTTAGGAAAAAGTTTCTGGCCTAGAACAAAAAAAAAGATTAATTCTCTGTTTGTTATTTTACAGATTGAGAATAAGTACAAAATTTCTGCTTCGAGCATTAATAATTTATTTCGAAAAAACAAAAAAGGGTAAGTGGCGAATTCACATTAAATTTCAATTCTTTCGTTCTGAATAAAATTATCTGCTTACAATTCTTATTGTAATTTTTTTTATTTATTTTTATATCAAAACAAATCTGATCCAGTTTCGATAACTTACTAATTTTATTTTTATAATTACTAACAAAAATATCACAATTTTTTTTTTACTAAAAAAACTGTATAAATTTTGGTTATGGTGTAATTATTTTAAGGTTTTTGGTGGGTTCTGGTGATTTTTTTTGTATAAATATTTCGATAATGATATTTTGTCTATAATTTTCTAGATAGCCGTGCTTACACATTGGTTTGAGTAGTCACAGCGCTGAATTATACACGGCGTTAATCGCAGAATCGCATTTCATAATTCATAATTCAATGGCCATAAAACGAGAGGAATAAATTTCGCTTTTAAATAAAGTTATTTAACTTTTTTTTAAGTAGGCAATTTGTAAGCCAATAATGTAGTAAGATTGTATGCACTTTTAAAAAAATATCAACAACCTCGGAAATGGCTCCAACGATGTTCATGAAATTTATTATACGAGGAGGTTCGGGGACGAAGCTAGGTTTCATTTTTAGAAAACGTGTTTTTATCCGTGTTTTTAAACGTATTATATGCAGTGTCAAAAAATGAAGTCAATGTCATTTCAAGCTCTGTTTTATCCTGGCAAACAGCCTTAGATTAGCCATTATTTGCTTTCTTCAATCCTTGGGCTTACACTTTAATGTGTTTCCATTTTAGGTTCATTTCCATCATTTCCTCGAGAACCAACTTTTCTTTATGAACATTTTGAGCTTCAAAATTTGAAAAATTGAAGCCTTAAGTTCAAATTTAAATGCTTAATCATCTAAACTTTTTTATTAAGAAATGCGCTTCTGCAATGACGCTTTTGTTGACTTTTTTAGAAATTTTTCTTTTTTTATTGGTAATTGCAGTTTTTGATAATTGTCGTAGTTTAATTCGACAGACGATGCTAGTTTTCGAAACCAATTAATACGAAAATGTTTTTTATTTATAAAGAACAACTTTCTAATTTAAAGTTTTAGTTATAAATCACAATAAGGTTTTAATTGAACCTGAAAACTTAAATCGAATTCGATGCCGGTATAAGATATGTGCCTTTGAAACTAACATTTTTTGTTAGAAACATTTTCCTAGATTAAATTTAACTATCTAGTTTTAAGCATATGTCAACTTAAAAAAAAACACCCTGTTTAGTATGCCAAGGACCTAGGCTGCAATGCCCGTTATATCCGCCACGGAATTTAAGAGTTTCGAAATATTGATCTTCGATTACTCTTTAAAAAAAGAAAAATTACACCCAAAAACGTATTTTATTTTTATCTAAAAATTTATTTATTAAAATTTTGATTATTTTTTTAGGATTACTGTGAAAATCGATGACGAAATGATTACATATTACTGTAACGAAGATCTATTTCTACTCGAAGTGAAACCTTCAAATGTTGATGATCAATTATACGACATCACATTCGTAGAATTAATGGATCACTAAAACACAAGAAACACACACACACACAAAAATCCACACAATTCGCCTTTAAAAATACAAAAAAATAAATAAATATATAAAAAATCAACGAATTAAAAAAAAAATTATATTTAAAAAAAGAAAATTTGTTTTTTCTTATTGTGCAAATGAAAACTAATCGTACTTAAAAAAAAAAGAAATTTTAAGAGTTTAAAAAACACTTATTGAAGAAAAATGTTGTTAATTATTATTATTATTATTAATATTATTATTATTATTATTAAGAGAAAAGTAAGTTCACGAAGAAAAACGCAAGGAAATCTGAGACTATTTTTTTCACATAAAAAAAGTATATTATTAATATTACAGAAAAAGAAAAATGAAAATTTGTTTTGAATTATTAATTATTTTTTAATAATATTTTTTTTAATGTTTAAATTTTACTGTTTATTGTAGAAATTATTTTTTATTATATATTTTTTAATTGTTTAATTAATTGTTTGCTATTTTTATAATTAATTAATGTTTTTGAGATGTTTAATCATATTTTAAAATATTACAAATTCCCACAATTTTTTTAAATTATTGTTAAGGTGGCTTTAAATTATTTCAACATAAAAAAAAAATCAAGTTAGATAATTTTTTGTTTAAAAGTTTTTAGCTTAGTGGTATAAGCATTGACTTGGTATATGGAAGGTTCATGGTTCGAATCTCGACAAAGTGGATAGATTTTTTTTTCATATTACATTGATTTAATTATTCTATTAAAAGTTTTACTTTCAGAATGTAAATACACTCACCGGTACCGAATTTCTTCAAAATAGAATTGAAAATTTATCGTCAGAAAAACTTCTTTTTGATGTTTCCACTTTTTCAACTCTCAGCGCAAAGCAGTAGGTGATAATACCAACTACTTTGAGCTTAATTTTCAAAAACAAAGTGAATGTTTTCGAACGTATACGGTGAAAATCAGATCATTTTCTGAATTTTCCCGCAACTATCAATTTTTTTTTCATACTTCTATTTTGACGAAATTCGAAATGAGTTGTAAATGGCCATCTTAAACGATAACAAATTGTGTCGATTGGTTTGTTTGTAATATTAAAGTGATCCAAGTCATTTTCTAAAATTTAGAAAAAATGAAAACTCTAATAATTGAGAAAATATAGTTTTTCACTTAGTATTTAAATCGTTAGATAGTGTTTTACTTACTTGATTTTGCTCAATTTTTCAATATAAGTCAATTTAAGAATCATTTGAGGCTTCATAGAATTTTAGGTCCATAGAATTTCCTGGGACCAACTCTGACAAAGAATTAAATTCAATTTATACGTTGTTCAAAACATTTTATAATAATAGGATAGAAAACCTGAAACAGTGATCTAAACAGACGTATTTTGCTGTCTTTATCGTCGCATTTAAATAAGCCATCTCCTTTAAGCCAATCAAAAGCTAATTCTTGTTCGACATGTATTGAAAAACTGAAGACGATTATCGAGTAACGAATTTTCTCAAAATGAGTTTTCGAAATTTTGACTTGGCTAAAAAAAAATTATACGATATAAAAAACTGGCTCAAAAATAAAAAAAAAGGGAACGTTATTATTTTGAGTAAGTTTTCCATTTTGTGATAAGATCCATTTTTTAAAGAAATAATAGCGTTTAAAAAAAATTGCTCAGAAATGTATTTTTAAGTTTAAGTATATTATTAAAAAAAAAAAGTTTAAAACAAAAGTGTCATGAATCTTGCACGATTCCCCACATAAAAGTATGTCTTTCAAAGATATATTATATATATATATAGTTGTAGTAGGTTATGGGCCTTTTATTTAGGCCGTAAAATTTGATAATGAAACACAAAAAATGAAATTATTACAAGTCTTGTACCTATTTTATAATGTTTCAAAAAAAAAAAAATAATATCGTGCCAATATTTTTAATTAAAAGGTGGTGCCATGAAAATCCACCAAAGAGACAAATTTTCCACATCGAAAGGTCAAATTTTTGGGAAAAAAATTTTTTTAATAAAAATAAATGTGCCAAATTTTTATAGATTAAGAAAATGTCTGCCTGGAAAATGTATCCGATATGATTTGAAGACCTGGTTTTTTGATCTCAAAATATGTTAAGAAGTTTTTTTTTTGTCTTTTTTTTTGTTTTAGTTAGAAAACTGTTTTTGCTCTCTGTCACAAATTCAAATAGTCTCTCTCTCTCTTTCTCTATCATACATACGTAAAATTGTTTTTCATTTCCTAATAAAATAGCCCGAGAAAATAAAAGTTTTTCTGCTTAAAAAATCCAAGTGAAATTTTTTCATCGGGATTATCTTTATTCAGATGCAATAAATGATCTATGAATATTCAAGGTCAAAGGTAACGAAAATTGGTTAAATTGGTCGTGAAAATTAACTCACGAACAAATTTTATAACAAATTGGCAGCACATAGTCGGTGTGGTACTGACGTCGTTTGATTGCGACCCCTGTAGTCCTCACGACCAACTTCCCCAGAGGGAGAAAAGAAAGGCTCTTGTTAGCCTTCATAGATTATTCTTCGAACATGTACTCCAGTTTATCCTGGAACGATCATTATCTCCATAGATAATTGATGTGTTTTATCCACTTTTCAGATTCTGTTTATTCAGTTTTTTCCAGTTTTTTTAATACCATTAAAAAATGGCTCAATTAATTCTGCTGAAAACTCTTTCAGTTCTTAAATACGCGTCGAATATGCCTAGTCACGTGTTAATGTCATAACTGGTTCGCGAGATAATCGAGGCGAAAGAATCCGAACAAACATACGAACATACGCACATCCGTATACACACACACACAGACATAATTTTGAAAAGGTTTGATTCGGATATTGCGGCCTTGAAACCGCGGAAACATGTAAAACTGGAGACTCTCAAAATCGGCTCCATTACATTAACTTCCTAAAACTGCGATAAACTTAACAGTTTACGAGACATTTGAAAAAAAAAAACTATTTTCGGGACCTTTGACCTTGACTTTTCATAGATCATTTCTTACATCCAAATAAAAGTAATCCCGGTGAGAAAACTTCACTTGGATTTCTGGGCTGGTCTTATTTTTCTGGGCTATAAAACCGAATACGTAATATTTTTACGGTAAAATTTGTTTTGTATATAAATATTTTTTTTTAAAAATAAACCGCCATGACATTTTCAAAATAATTTTTTTGAAATTATTTTATTAGAGGTAGAGAATACTTTTTTTTTATATATAAATATTATTTAATTAAGTCAAGCCAATTAAATTTTTATATCAAATACCCAACAATTTTGTTTCTAGTTTTTAAGAACGCCATTGAATATTAGACATTTAAATAATTAAAATATTTTTAATTAAACAATTTATATAATTTTTATTTCTTGTTTTGACTGATTTTTTTTATTTGTATTAATCCACAAGAGTTTTGTTTTTTTTTTTATTATTCGAAGCAAATCAGTGTTTCAAGAATCGTGGGACCAAAATTTATGTGCATGTCTAATAAAGTATATTAAATACTTTTAGCACAGCGGCCAAGGGCGATTGACACCCCATTCGTTGTGCCAAAGATTATAAGCGACCGTGGCTGAATTTACGGCGCCTATCTGGCCGAGGTCTAGTCATCGATCGTTACGTACTTTGTACTGCGTATCAAAATAAAAGACAACCTAATGCCCAGTACAAAATACGCAACGACCTAGGATTAGACCTCGTTTCCTCCACTCCATTTTCACGTCATTGTTCTTGTGTTGCCTTCTTCCCCTGTGACTGGTCATCTTTGGTACCACAATCATTGCTCTTATGATGTAAGAATATCTCAAATCATTGCGCAACCGTCAAGAGGGATGTAGTAATTAGTTATTACATTTTAATTATCTGTTATTGAAAACACAGTGTATCTACGGAGATAGACGAAGTATATAACGAAGTTAAGTTATTGAAGTGACGAGAAAAACTCTCCCTGATAAAATATCCAATTGAATTCCGATTAAGATTTCCAATTAATTCCCATTGAATTACAATTCAATCCAATAGAACCCAGTATGAAATTTCCAAATTCGATCCCATTCATGAATTGCCTCCAATTAGAAATTTCCTATTAGATCTATTGGATTGAATCGGAATTTAATCGGAATGAATTGGAAATTATGTTCCAATTAAACCCGATTCATTTCAATTAAATTTCGTACTGAGATGGGACACACTTATCCCATAAGATCCGTTGTGATACCGAAAAAGACTTGGCCTATCTCCGGTCACTACTCCATGAACCATTTTGAGATGTGTAAGAACTTCAGAAGTTTTTTCACGTCAACGAACTTTAGGTCGGAGAGATTGTCAAAGAAAGATTGGCTCAAGCGAGTCTATATTCTTTTGACAAGAGCTGGGCAGTGACAGAGAAGATGAGACATCTTTTCTTCCTCCTCCCCATTGTGACCCCTCCTGCAATAATCGTGGTGGTATATGATATTCTTTCGCGCAGAGAAACTCTGAGATAACTTTCTTGCAGTTTTTTCACGTCACGCCACTTATCGTACAGGGAAGCTTGCGTAATCGCACGTAACTAGTGCTTTTTAACAAAATCTAATCAGTGGAAAAGACAAATTCGATTCGGCAAATATGAAATCTTGCCAGAAAATTACTAACAATTTCTTGCCCTATACAATGCTATTTCTTGCTCAATCGCTTTTGTAATTTTAATACGTGCACATAAACTTGGTAACCGATTCGGACGTAAATATCATTTCGACACTAACATAGAAAATATAGTTTTTTAAGAAGATTTATGTGAAAATCTGAAAATTATTCACAAGGAAAAAAAAAAACATTGAGAAAAAATGAAAAATTATACAATAAAATTAATTAATTTTTTTTTATTTTGTAAATTTTTCATAATAATTATTTTTAAAAATGTACCTGATCACTTTATGATTTTTTTTTATTTTTTGTATTCGAAATGGGTATAGTAAAAAATCAAAAGGAAAAAAAGGAAAGGAGAAAGAAAATACGTTGAAAAATTTAATTCGTATCAAATGTAATTCAAATACTCGAAAATTTTCACTTATATAGGTCACATTGCAAATTTCGACAATGAATTTTGAAAATAGGTAAATATCTAAACTTTATGATTTTTTTTATAAATAGGTTTGTTCATTTTGTTTATACGAGGCCAAAGCTAAAAATTTCATACTTGATACCATGACGTAGAAAAAGGAGTTGAGTCAGTACGCATGTCACATGAATAGTAAATGACACACTGGGTCCATAACCACTGGGCACATAACCTGTTTAAATCGAACATACGTCTCCAAGAATAAGTTTGTCCATCTGATCTTCCATTTTCGATTTAATTTTTAAATGTTCCGCCATTTTGATGTTTTTAAATAGAATAACATGCATTGTAGAGAAGTGCCAAGTGAAAACATTCCGGTTAACAAAAGTGATGAAATATTTCATGATTTAATTTAGGATGTTATTTTTATTTTGTTTATAAGCGTTGATCAGAGATGGCGAACTTTTAGGTATCAATGCGCCATTTTTTCTAAAGAAATGTTTAAATGGTTAACTATGTCGAGCGAGAACATATGCAGTCGAGTAACTTGTGCCAACGAAATTGACTGTTTCGTAAACAAACCATTCCCATGCGTAAACAAACTATGCATCATTAGTAGTTTTAGTCCACGATTAACGAGCGCGCATTCGTAAGATCACTCGTGTTCGTTCGTAATATAAGACATCATAATGAACTTTGTATTCGGTGGCGTGGTCAAAATATTGTGTCACGTGCCATCAATAACTCGCTAATCATTAATTTGGCATCCTTGGCGTACACCTTTAGATTCAAATATTTCCAAAAAAAGTTAACAGGCGTTAAAAAGTTAAATCTAGGCAATGAATTAACATCTGCTTTACGAGATGTTATTCAATTAATCGATCACTGTGAAACGGTTTGATGGTGTAAATAAAATGAACAAATAACCAATCGATATCGCTTTGATTTATTTAAAAACTAACCAAAGGTTAAAATATAATTTCAGCGAAATAGAAGAACTTAGTCAAATCAACCAATTTTACTTTTAATTACATAGTCATTTTTCTTTTAAATGCTTTAAAAACTGAAAAGTTTTTCTTAAAAATCAGTTTTTCAATGCATTTTATAAGAGCTTTATTTTTTTTTTACTTTGTTCAACAATTTTTGTTTAATTTTTAAGATGTTTGATTGCACCCAACAAGTAAATCGTTTTTAAGGGGCAGATTCTATTTAGATCAAGATTTTTGTTTTCAAAAGAGTGTTCCAAATTAGCTTTTGTACGAGGTGGGATAGATCAAAAATCACAAAAATAGTTTTTTTAAATCCTAGCTGGAAACTCAGAAGTTATTTGTTCTACTAGTTTTTATTTTCCAAAAAAAAAAAAAAAAAAAACAGTGCGATCTGAAAATTTTACATGGGACATTCTTGTCAATCTACGTAGAATGCTGTTCTTTAAGAATTGGAACCTTACTTCTAATTTCGATGTATTTCGTATCTGCATTTTTCGACTAGACGAGCCTAAAGCGATGCTTACAATCCGCTTTAGTTTCGGTTAATTTTTATTCGGAATATGTCGATCATTTTGAAAGGATACTTTCGTAGGATAAAACTGATTACTTTATATTGGATAAAACTGATATTTTTTATAGAAGTCTTGAGGTTGGTAGTTTACTTGGTTCCCGTAGAGATCCATAAATCCCCTTAGAATAAAATCTAGCTTGTTTTTCTGACAGTTATACCCCTCATTTTAAAGATCATTGTGCTGGCTAATGACGAAAAATAGTAGACTCACAGTCCAAAATATACCATTGTGGGAAGACACGTGATTGAAGTACCATTTCTCTTAAATTTGAAATTTAATGCGGAATTCCGCTCGGGTCGACTAGTTTACACTTATCGTTTTCAAAAAATTTGATATTTGACATTTCGTTTATCTGTCAAAATAATTGATCAAATGTCAAAATATTTTCTCAGTTATTCAAAACGAAAAATACGTAACTTTATGCTTAGTTAGGGTTGCTACTTCAAAATTTCGGGAAGCTGGGAGACAATCAAATTAATCTAATTATACCACCGAATACAGTTTCTTATTCTTGATGTTGGTAAATATTGACTTAACTGACTTTTTTAAACGTATGGGCCAAAAACCCGCAGATCCGTGCTAATTAGACCCCATTATAGGTATGACCAACCCGTAGATCACAGGTTGAACGCAAGGGAAAAAAAGTAATTTTTAGCAAAAGTGATTTAAGTAAACATTTATCGATTTCGGAAATCTCCCGATCAAATCTGGAAAGATGGCACCCTTAAGCTTAGACGATGTACCAATTTGTAGGCACTGATTCGGAATAGCACTAAAATTTGCTTAATAAATACATTCTTTTAAAATTCTATATTTTATTTCTCCGGATTTTTTATACAGAAACTAGCTTGATACCCACCCGCTTCACTGGGCTTAAAAGTAAACAATCGCAGCTAAAAGATATGCACAGTTTTAATTTTTTAAATTGTAAAATAGTCATAATTGATTAAGTATATCAGAAAAGGTGGCCATGATTTGATTATAGGGATTAGATTTGCGTAAGGTTTCAAAGTATGAAATAGATTATGTTGCACAAAGTATTTGAGTTAAATGAACGAATTAAAAAAATGAATTAAGTTTTTTTTTTTTATAATACTGGCGTAAGTAATTGCAATATATTTTTAATGTTATAAATAATATAATTAATAATATTTAAGGAGCCAATTATAACTTTTTTTAATTTCTTTTTTATATAGATTTAGAATATATTTTGTTTTTTTCCCCAAATTTCTTTATCTCCATCACAAAGCAACTTAATGTGGCAAATCATAGACATAATGAACTGGAAAGTGGATGTAAAGAGCTCCGTTTTAACGTCAAACATTAGCGTTAATGCGACTCGCGTGAAGTTAGCGGATTCTAATTAGTAAACGCCACTTAACGCCAGCGTTTGACGTCATAATGAAGCTAAATCTTAAAAAAGATTCAATAATAGATAAAAAAATTTGTTTTTCTTTGCTTAGAAATACTTGCATTTTCGGATAGAAACGCGTATTTGAGTTTCTTCAGATCGAATCTAATATTGTTTCTCACAATCATTTAAGTGTTACAAGAAGGCTCGAAAAGAAGGACAGTTAACTCTGGATCTTGGCGCTGATTGTATCGCACAAGCATGCGTAGTCTATGATACTATGATGATGCTATGTCCGTGGGATACAATCAGCGCCGCCAAATTCAGATATGCGAATTTACAAGTGCCGGACGTATATAGACCCACTCAAAACCCAGAGTTAACTCCTTCTTTTCTAGTCTTTTTTGAAGTGTTGTATAGAAATCACATTAAATACGGAAGAAAAGTCGTAAAATCAAGAATGCTTCCACGCTTTTCTACCCGAAAGCGGGGAAAAATAGAAGCATATTTTCAACTCTTAATTTTACATTAATTTGAACACGGTTTGGAAAAGTCTTCCATTTTGGAATTAATGATGATACCAAAGAATAAATCAATTATTATTTTTTTTGGTAAAAAGTGTTGAATATATTTTCCAAATTTTATTTGAGTGCAAATGTTACTTTACAAAATTCACAAAGACATCTGTATGATCATTTTCAAACATATTACTAATAGTGACATGTTTCGAAATGTATGATCATTTTCAAACTGTTATAAATGTAAATAACTCTTAAAACAAAAGCAAGTATCCAGTTTTTTTTTATGTCTATGATGTAAATACTTAATTTTCCATCTTAAAATAATCTCTTTCATCTCTTTCTTAATCTCAATCTCTCTCTCTCCCTCTTTAAAATATTCTTCAATTGTGAATACTTAAGTTAAAATAAATTTTTTTGTGTATAGATATTTTACAAACAAATAAAAAAAAAACATAAAAAAATGATTGAAAAACAGTTGCAATTTTATAATTTTACAAATATCGTACATAATTATTAATTATTAAATTTTGTGTTTTCTTTTTTATTTTTTTTTTTTAATTAATTGTAGAAATTAATTAATATAAATTAATTAATATATATAAGATATATAAAATATTTTTATTAATTTTGATATATTATATGAAAAAACAATTATTGTAAACGAGAAAAAAAATTGTGCCTTTTTTTTTGTAATAATTTATTTTTTACAAGTCAAAAAATAAAAAAATTTTTGTTAGACGTTTATTAGTAAGTTAAGCAAGTATGACAACAATTTTTTTTTTTTTTTTGAGAAATTCTTGCCTTCTGTAGTTTTTATATATATAATACAATATGAGAAATATTTTAGAAATTTTGTGTTTTATTAATTTTTTTTTTTTTAATTATACCACAAAAATTTATTCTCTTTTTTCAGCTAATAAGAAATTATAAATACACTAAAAAAAGAAGTGAGATTGTGTAGAAAAAGATTGAAAGTTAATGAGATTTTGGGATCGGGCTCAGTAAGGACGTCACCAGCCGATGGCAAAGAGGGGGACAATTTGCTTTATGGAGAATGGGAAAAAAGGAATTGTAAATTTGAAATACTAAATTTTGATATAGGTATTCATTAAATCAACTAATTAGTCCATTTCCGTTTGTCTGTCCGTTAGAACTCAAAAACGGCAAGAGATATCGAGCTAAATTTTTTTTATATCGTGCTCTGGACCCAAAAAGTAAGTTTCAGTTCGTAAATTGGCAACATGGGTCCAAGAGCGCAAGAGGAAGAACAAAAGTTTAAATGTAAAATTGTTTCATATAAAAAAGTAAACATCCTTTCGTAAATAACTTTGCTTCCGGTGAGAGTCTAAAGTAGGGCAAAAATTTAGTTTGCCCTTTTTCTCAAAAAATATATAAGATGGTTAGTTGAATATTTGTAGGTAGCTTTATTGATTAAAATTTCATACTAAATTCATCCGATAACTGAAATTTTGAATTTAAGTGGGTGCTTCTAACCAATTTTGTCAACCTCTAAAGGGGGGCAGCTGCCCCTACCTGCCAACCCCCTTTGGCGACTTTCATGGTGTTCAGGGATGGTTAAATAATATTTTCTCAAGTTTTGGATCTTGAGAGCCTTGTGCGAAAAGAGGAGAAGAGTGAATACTGAAATATTTTCGATCTTCTTCTGCTTTTTCCTCAATAAGTTTTTTCCCTTTTGCCCCATGGCAAAAGCATCCCTATACTATTTTGTAGAGCGTTATATTTACTTTAAATATAACATTGTGGTAGTTTGAAACCTGGTCAGTTGCTTGTACTAAGTTGGTAATTGTAATCAGCCATAATAACAACAACCTTTTATCATAATTCGAATATAATAGAAGAAATAAGATGGAATTCTGCATTTTTTGGCATTTTACAGAATTTTGAAAAATGAACTTTTTTTCCAAGTGTCATAATTCGGTAATGAATTAGTATACAAAATGTTTGAGTAGCCACAAATATAGCAAATTTAACGCTTAATAAAAAAGTATGAGATACTTTTGCCGTAGAATGTAAGAGAAAAAAGTTATTAAGGAAATACCGGAGAAAGATCGACAAATTGACAGCTTTTACCCTCCTCCTTTTTTCTTACAAGGTTTGCCAGATTCAAAACTTGAGAAAATGTTAATTAACCATCCCTGAACAACATCCCAAAGTAAGTTTCAGTAACTTTCAATCTTTTTCTATCTGAAACTGCCTGTCGCCTTTACTATCAAAAAAAGTTAAGCCTCGACACTATTTTGTTCGTTAAAAGTACACAATGTTAACTAACTAATGTAACTTTGTTATCCTGGTTTTTGAGGGTAAATAAGTAAATTTGACGAGGCGTTTTTCCAGTATAATTTAATACTCGAATTATAGTCTTGGAAATCGGAAATTCAATACAATTTTTAAAATTTCAGTGATTGTCCTGACACACGGTTATGTATTACGTTTCTTTTACGAAAACTGTTATGTTTTTTAGAAAGTCGTATTTTCTCCCTCCAATTTGATGTACATGATTTAGCCGTATTATTCGTTCTCGAGATAAGAGCTTATTTCTAAGTGGAAACCGTATACTTTCAGTTAAATCGTATAAACAAATCGTACACAAATTTGATCACATGATATAATTTCGATCAGAGTGTCATCTAGATAAAAAGCAGCGTTAAACTATAGCGTCAAGCGTCAAGTTGACTTAACAATCTATGTTATTCCCTAACCTATTTGGATCAACAACAACACATAGTTATACAGTGGAACTTGGGTAAGTGGAACCTGGATAAATGAGAAACCTCCATAACTGGAACTCATGCTGAGGTCTCAACACTTTGGCACTGAATTTTCTCTCTTAGTGGGACGATGCAAAGCACTGTATCTGGGATTCGTTCTTTCGATTTTATCTTCATAGTTACCTCTATGACTGAGACAGCGAGTGAATTTTATATGCATTAACCTCTGTAACTGAGAAAAAAATCGATTTTGTTTGTTTATTTGTTTACTTATTTTTATTCGACCCGCAAATTTCGCACTTAACGTATTTTGAGTCTCAAGTTTTAGTTTTGCTTTACTATCATACGGATGTTTATTTGAAAAATGCCGAAACGAAGGCTCAAGTTGTTATGAATGCGTAAAAAAATGAAGTTAATATCTGTTTATGAAAGTGAGAAGACACGCGATGTAGTCTATGTCAAATTTAATGCGCCAAAATCTACTCTTTGTAGAATAATTGAGATTAAGATAAAATTCAATCACAATGTTCTGAAGGACATTGTCTATCCGATTAAACTCTCTCCTTAAAAAGTGCGATCTGTCATGGCGGAAAACTTAATTGTAAGGAGCGCGTTACAACTACCTCTGGATGCTAGCATATCATTAACTGTAAAGCTGCCTATCCTATTAATTCACCTGAAGTGATTAAAAAGATATATTCATCATTCCAGTATTTAAAGTGTCAACTGGTGACAAATTCATAAATCTGGAATGCTGATGCTGTGGTTGACAAAACAAATAATATTAAAAACTGATAAATATATCACTAAAATAAATTATATTAAAACAGTTCCACATTTAATTAAAAGATGGCTAGTTTTACCAATTATTTATGAATTTAGATTAGTAAGTAGGTTTCTGCATTACCATAACAAAGTTAAAATAATTTCAAAAAAAAAAATAAGCAATTTTTGCGCATAAATAACCGATTTTTCAATTCAGCTATCAACTTAAATTAACTATCACTTATAAACTACGTAAATTTTGGCGAGATAATTAAAAAATCGACTGAAATCTATACAAAATATTTCTTTGGCTTAATTGAGCTTCGGCTTATTATTTTTTTGGCTTAATTGAGTTTATTCAAAATCGGTAATAAAAATTTTTTGTGTATTGAATCGATATCAGGTGATATCTCGTACTCAGGTGATATACTAAGTATTCATCTAATCGGCAAAAAAGCAATTTTTTGTTTGTTTTCAGATCATATGTACCCTAAAAACCTTATAAAACCTAGCAGAACTTATCTAAATGGAAAATTAATTAATGGAAAGGGTTAGTAGGGGCAATATTAATTTTTTCGTAAACATGACTCATTAGGGTAGGTTAGAAACATTATATAGTATGTATACATGTATTGTATATATTCTTTTATATGTTACATATATTAGGTATGTAATTGTTTGTTTGTTTATAGCATAAAGTGTATTTACTGAAGAATTGAGAAGAAAGATGCTCTTATTACTTTTTTGTGTAAGAGTGGCTATCTTTATTTACTTACATGATGTAAAAAACGTGTTGGGAAAAACATGTGTTTATTGTGTAATCAACACTGTCTGTACATGGTATTTCAATAATTTACTCAGTCAACTGTTTGTTTTCACTTGTTTAGGTTTCACTTGGTAGTTGTCTTGCTATGGGCATATCGACAGAATGCTAACTCGAGTTAAAGACAATTAAAGTTCGGATAACTAACATGGAGAGCATAAGAAAGATTGCGTTTTGTTATGTTTTTAACAAGTTTTTTAATTCTAGAAAAAAACTAGATTTAAGGTATTTTCAAAAAACTACCTGAACATTCATGAATTTGTGCATGTGAGTTTAAAAAAAAAACCAAAACTATTGGTAGCTTCATTCTTGAGATATAGTCACTCAAAGTTATTTTAATTTTTTGTATAACAGAAACAATTATATTTAGAGTATAAGTAGTGTAAGAGAGATGTCTATTATATACAGAATTACAGATGTTTATTATCATGATATTATCATACAGAATACGTGATAAATGGACAGTCGAGTTAAAAGCATGTTAAAATTAATACTTGTTTGAGTGTGCTAAGCATATCTATACGTACATACCACTGCTGTATGATGTAGTACACTATTTTTACAATATTGTACAAAGACAAATACCTTAAATCTGACTGTAAATCATTTTCCATATAATTTTTAGAGAGACTTATTCATCCAATAGTTTAAAAAAATATTTTTCAACCTGGCGACACGCAGATTTGTTTTTAGGAAACCATTTTGCATAAGAGTATGTAAAATAATCGAGTATGAAAATTTATTGAAAAAACGGATTTGAAGATACAACTTGGACTATAAAATCACCTCTTCACTTTTTTTTTTGGTAAACATTTGGAGTGTAAACGTCACGTACAAACAAAATTCATGGTCGCTTGTCTCTTGACGAATGACCATATACTTTCTTTATGTACACTAACCATCAAAAAAATCGATCATACTTAGAAACAAAGTTAATGCAATTTTAAATTCATATCGAAGAAAAATTTTTTTATTTTTGAATCAGAAGGTGAACTTTTTTTATTCTTTCGGTGCGTACTTGCATTGAAAGTAATTGATAGCAATTTGAACAAAAATGGTCTTCATAGAACAAAGAACCACTTTTATGGGATTTATTGGAAAAAATTTTTCGAAGATTGCCTAGATTTCCCAAAAACAATTGTACGAAATAACAATTTTGATGCGAAAAAACAATTTTGGGTAAAACTTGAGCTTGAAAACCTAGTCCAAGTTTAATGGTTGCGTAAGATGTTCACCTACATATCCAACATTTTTCGCTTGAAGTTTTTTTATCGATAAAAGTTATTTTTCGAGTTTCAAGCATATGTCAACTTAAAAATAATTAATTAATTAACAATTAGCAATTATAATTTAAATTTTCATAAAGTTTGATTAGATTTTAGTTTTAAGTTTTTGATTTCATGAAGTTGATACTTTTGAGATGTAAGAAAGAAAAAAGTCACCATCTACTCGACGGGTAAAAAACCCGAGTAAATAGATATGATCCAGTAACTTTTAATTAAAAAGATATTTTCGATCTTGCCAGGATTCGAACCTGGAATCTTCTGATCCGTAGTCAGACGCGTTATCCGTTGCGCCACAAGACCTTATTTTAATAACAAACAAAAATTTTTGTTTTAATTGTTCTCTTTTATTCTAGATGTTTGATTATTTAGAGTATCTAGGACCAAAAAAAAAAAAAAAAATATAAGAGAGGGAAAAATTTTAATCAAAATTTCCGTTTTACTATCCCTTGGGCCAAAAGGGATATGAGGGTTTGCCTATTCCTATGAATTCGATAATCTATAATAAATTAATTATTTTAATCTTGTTTAATTGAAATATATTTTGATAGCACCAGAATATAACTGGAATAATGAAAATACAAACACTCCATGGGTTCGTATCGATATCCCTCAACCAAAGAGACGACATTCCAAATTACTGGAGATAGATAATCATCCACCACAGGTTGCCATTGAACAAGGTCGTCATATTCAACCACAAACATTTTATCGAATATCAGAGACTTTAGATGCCATAAACACAGTTGGACGATATTTAGTGAATATGACACGCCATGAAACAAATCCACAACCAAACGAAGATTTACCCGGCGCAATTTATACAATTAGCAAAACTGTGTTTGGGCGAAATATTACTGACACGATTGTTAAACTGTTTGTCCAGGAAGCTTTACCATTAGTCCAAAAACCACAACGACAACAACCAAATTACTGGAGATAGATAATCATCCAGTAGTTTAAAAAAAATTTGAGTGTTCCGATTTTTTTGATAACTAGTGTAGTTTATCTAGGTTAATATGCCGGCTACAACCTCGCTTTCAATTCACATAATAATACCCATCACATCACATATCCAGTAAATCACAATAATCAAAAAAATCAAAAACAAACGCATTTAATCCCCTTTTTTTTTATAAAATTGAAAAAAAAAATTCCTGGATAATACATAATTATTTTATATTTTTATTAGATTTCTTATTATGATGTTGACAAATTGAGGTAGGGAGTTTGTTGAATATTGTGTAGGGAAGGGAATTGAAATTAGTCGCCCATGTTAAAAAATTACTTATTTGAAAGAAAGTATTGATACAACTTGGTTTAGTGTTGTCTGTGTGTAATTTTTATACATGTGTTTCAAAAGTGTTGCATCTGTAAAAAAAATGTTGTATATATGAATACTTGATACTGCGTTCATAGCTTTCCCTTTATCTTGTTTTTAGTTTTTTAAATAATCATATAAAAAATATTATTGAGAGTGAAATTAAACACGCGCAGAATAATTAAACAAATTTATTTATTTATGATGAATTTTTATATTTTATTTATTTTAAGTAAGTAATTTTTATTTTTGACATATTTTTTGTATTGTAGTTTGTAAAACGTATGCGTGATAGATGCGCAGATATAATTTTTTAAATTTTTGCACAGATATTGACAGTTTGATTCAATGTTAGTAGTAATGTCAAAATCAATTCGAATTATTCTAATTTTATAGCAAAAATTTTGAACTCACAAAATTACAATATATGACAATATATATTTATTCTTAAATTTTCTTTTTTAATATAAAAATTTAATTTTTTATGGGCAAAATTGTAGAAAATAAAATATACTACAATTTATCTTAACATCTGTTTTCTTCGAAAAATTCTGTACCTGAATTTATAACGTAAAAATTTTGATAGTAAAATGATCAGATGAATTAATTGTAGAAAATTTTTTTTTTTGTAACCTTGTTTATTATAAAAAATTTATTTAATTAATATTAATCGATAAATCGAAAATGATACATACTGAAGCCCTATTTCGTTACCACTGTTAACACATCATATCGAACAACTTCTAACTTATCAAATGTTTAACAAAACGAAATAATAATTATTATAAAAAGTATCATTGAAAGTGAAAATAAGCAGGCGCCGAATAATTATCGAATTAATAATATTCATTTAAAATTTTATTCATTTCAAAAAATTAATTCAAATAAAAGAATTTTTAAAGTTAATAATTATATCTTTGTACCGAGTTTGAAAATTAGAAATCAAATTAATACTGGTATAATTTTTGAAATCACGGATGTAAGTAATTTCTACGCCTTTTTAAAAAAATTCGAATTCAAATAAAGTACATTAAGATGGTCAAGAAGAAAATTGTTTGAAAAGAAAATGCATTTTTAAAATTTTAGTTCAATCAACTTTTCATTATAAAATTATTAACATATTTTTCACCAGCATATAAATAATATGAGGTCAGATAAAGTATAATTGAGACTGACTAATGTATAGATATTACAAAATTTTTCATCAATTAAATTTATCATATTCGGCATAGTTTTTCTTTTTGGTTTAAGGACGTTCATTACACATAGAAATTCGTTATAAAATCGATTCAGTCTTTTTTTAACAATACAAAGATTGTACAGAATATTCCATAAAATGGGACATCGAAAATGAAAAGAAGGGGAGGTATGCAGCTGGCTTTCTTAGGAACTAACCCAGTATTTGTCTTTGTGAAAATCTAATGGAAACCATGGAAAACCATAGGTAGGATAGCTGGCACCTGTTACTATTACTAATGGTCAAATATCTCACTAGTGTCACTCATGAAGTGATCGGTAACTCGATTAATGGTTGGTTCTCCATTATGGAATTAATTGTTTTAACACCTTGTAAATTTATTATACAGACGAATAGGAAATATTCATGAAATTTAAATTTGGTTCAAATATATTTTTCCATAACTTTATTGGCTGGACATTTCAACTAAACTATTATTTTAGTAATTAATATCTTTTAAATTACTTAAAATTAATTAATAAAAGTACAAATTTATTGAGAGAAATTCAAAATTCAAATTTTAAAACGGACATGACGTCATAGTATGTGGCTTGTCAGATTTGTTGACATACTGTATGGTATAAATTACTTATAGTTTGTATGGCGCTACCATGGATATATACTATAATTACTAAATACGTGGGTATTATACCTGTAGTAAACAGTACACTGAACTGTCACCAACTGACAGATCACATATTAATACGTCATCAGTAGAGAACACCAAAGGGCTGCGTTTAAACATCTCAAAATTATTATCTATTTTAAATATTTGTTTACACTTAATTACAGCATTTTTAAACAGTATTTATATTTTTTACTATTTTATAACGGTGTAAACAATGAATTAAAAGTATTTTAAGAAAATACATGAATATCCTCTATTGCTTGGTTTCGAAGTACTTAAAAATTCTAATTTGAAAATTTTGTATAAAATCACAGTGAAATATTTTTTCGAATATAAGAGGAGTATACTTTGAGGGTTCCGTTCTAATTAATACTCCCTTGTCTTGATATAACAATTGAATTTTGAAGTATATAAAACCAAACCATTAGCGGATATAGACAAATCAATTACTTTCATTGAACAACTTGATGAAAACCGTTGAAAATTTTACAGTGAAAATAAATAATCATTACTTATCTTATAAAATGATAATAGGAGCTATCCATTAAATACAGTTTTTTTGAAAATAAGTTTCTAAATAAATCTTTTTCGGTTTTTTAGAGCTTTTAAAATAATAGCTTAAATTTTTCTACACAAATGTTCCTTACACTTACATTGTGGGATGAACATTTATATTAGTTCTGGCCAAATTTTTGCAGGATCCGGTTTAAAATATGCTCCTGAACGTAAAAGTGCAGGTTGCCGCGGTCAATATAACTTATTTGTTTAAAATAAAATTAGTTTAAACAATATCCTACCGGGTTAGCCTTTAAAAGAACGTGACATTCTAAAAAGACTCAAGTCTGTAGGACGTAATTTATGAATGGACATCAGGCAGAAAGTAGAAGACATTCAAGAAAAACCTTAATTTGTATAATTGTATATGAATAGAAGTTTGAATGACATTTCATTAATGTTGTTTACTATTTTGTTTGAGGTAATTGACAGTTAAAAAACAAACAGAACCAGAGTTGTTAGTTTTTATTTGTTAATAATAATAACCCTAATTATTGAGTGTTCTTAAAAATACATATTATGTCATTATTTTTATATATATTTATTTTGAAGACAAAAAACTAACAATGGGTATTACTAATTGAATTACACAGGTTTTTAAAAAGCTAAATATACTAAACAATTAAGACTAAACATGCAATGAAACAATTATTTAAAAACTATATAAATTGTCAATTTAAATGCTTTATTACAACAATATACCTAATTGATTTTCTTTTAATATAAGTCTGTGATTATATAGGTTAAGTGCATAGTTTCATAGTTGAAAGTAATGAGCATGCGTAAAAATACACTATGCACGTTTTTATTAGGCTTACTTGTAATTAAAAAAGTAGGGATGGCAGAAGCCTGAAAAGCCTCAAAATTAACTCGTCTTCCCGGCCACCATACCTTGTTCGTTTCATTTAGATATTTGGTTTCTGATCTCTGTTGACCCAACCCGTCTTTTTAATTCATTTAACGTTTTATTTATTTAATAAAAACTGAGATAAGTCTCATGAGATTTGCTTGTAAAAGATGCAGATGAAAGCACTTGGTAGAGGTTGGATGTGCGCGAACTCAGCACATCTTAAACGTTTTTGTTAAGAGGATGTCATTTACTCAAAAGACGTTAACGTCAGGAAAGCTAGGTAAGCTAGAATTCAACTTTAGTTTTTTCACCACCAGTTCTCACATTACTAACGAACCGAAGACTAGATATTGCATGGATATTCTGCCAGGAGATAAAAGGACGAGTCATTCACCTGGTGACAAGCGTGGCAGGTTGAATCCCTTTGAATCTGCAGTGACCTCAAAGTGCCTTAATCAGAACGTTTATATCTTTCCGCTTTTGCCATTGAAGCAGATTGACCTTCCGGAGTTGTACTCGATTATCGTTTATTTAAATTATCTGCAACCTGTCGTGTTTTTTCATTTCCTATTCAAATACTCACCCAGTCCTTGATGAGAGCGTGGTCTCAGGATAGGCCAGTTCATCAATCGTTTTGCTGCCCTTCGCTCCACTGTGTTTCGATACCCACTTCAAAGTAACTTCTTTTGTCCTGGCTTAGTTCCCAAGCGACTTTACGCATTGGAGAACCAAGAGAGAAGTTATTTTGACGGAGCCTGGCAAAGGTTAGAAGATCAAGACTTACTTTTCTAGTCCAGGCTTAAACAAGGATTGGTAAATCAAGCCTTTAGTTATTACCGTCGAGCAAGGTTTTGTAAAATAAGGCTTTCTTTATTTTCCTTAGCCAAGGGCTGGTAAAACAAGGCTCGGAAAATTTAAACTAGCCCAAAGCTTGAATTATCCATGAGTACCATTGACTTTATAGTTTTCTATAGACTAAGCATCGCCTATCTTTCCGTTCAGTGACAAGCGTGCCAACATCTGAGGTAATTGCTTAGGTCAGCTAGGGATATTTATAAAAAAAATACATTTATCAAAATAAAATAGGGACATTTATCAAAAACACATACATTGAATATCAACTTTTCATATCACAAAAAGTTTTACATAAAACATCGTGATTTCACTCTTTTTCGCTTTATGACTTAAAAAAAAAATTTATTCTTTCTTACGAATCTACAATGGTTGAATCTAAGCAATTTCCTCAGATATTTTCACGCTTAAAATCGTTTGACACTCAGTCTATAGGTATAACTCTTAAGTCAATGATGAGTACTTATTTGATAATTCGCGGTTACTATTTGAATTTTTAGTCATAGAAAAAACGTCGATAAAATTACATACAAGCATTTCTTAGAAAGTAAACAAGATAGATGTGTTATGAGACAAAATAGGAAATCGTAATTGACTAAACGCTAATCGTAATAATTGAAAAAACTAATATACTCGTAATAATCGTAATACCACACTCTTCAACAGGATATCCGTAAACAAAGATTTCTTACTAACAAATATTAACAACAAAAATTTTGTTTTTAATAAAAGTGACATTCTCAAAAAAAAAGTTAAATGAGAGAAATACAATCATATTTTTTATAAATATTTGACAAGAACCATAGAACATTATTATTATTAATTTAAAAAAAATATAATTTCTCGAGAAAGTCTTCATGTATGTATAATGACGTCATGTTTTATTCATAAAAAATGAAAGTTATCATTTAAAAAATTATTATTATTTTAGGATTTGTAGTATGTATTCATTATATAAGAAAAGGAATTCCCCAAAGTATGATTTGGATAAACCCGATTATGAAACTTTTGAATATTAATAAAATAGTAAAAGAGCTGACATCCTAATCATGTGATGGTTAGTCGGTTGTAGTCATACGAAAAGAGTTTTGTTTCAAATAGGGGAGAGTAACCTATTGAGTTATTGAGTACCGATTTTTAAATCGTATCGGGTGCAGTTTACATGCCGAGTAATTGTCAGTTTGTTATAACAAATATTTTGACATCTTTATTAGGTTGGGTTAGGTTAAGTTAGAGTGGCTGTCCTGGGGTGGGACACACTTAGAACATAAGATCCGTTGTGATATCGAAAAAGGGTTGGCCCATCTCCGGCCACTACTCTATGAATCATTTGGATCTTTTTAAGAACAACAGAAGGGCTTTGACGTCGACGGACTTGAGGTCGGAGAGGTCGTCATAGATAGGCTGGCTCAAGTAAGTCCATCTCCTCATGGCAAGAGCTGGGCAGTGACGGAGAAGATGAGACATTGTCTCCTCCTCCTCCCCACTGTGACAGCTCCTGCAGTAGTCGTGATACACTCAGGATCAGGCGTCTTGTAATAGCCGCAACAACTTTGCTAATCTTTGGCACTTGGAAGGGATATAAGATATTCGGAACGCCTTCGGTTGTACTCAGACCATATCTGTCTTGTAGTACCACAAGTACGATCATCCCTCCATCTAAGATTGGCCCATTTTAAGATATTCTCTTTAAAGAGCAGCTTACAGTTTGCGAACGATACTCCCGGATGATTATTGATGCTTGTGCCCGATAGAAAATTTCCTGGAATGTCTCTGTGTCCCGGGATCCATTCTAGGTTTACATTCATTTGTTCTGCCAGCTCATTTAAGGACGTACGACAGTCCTGTGCCTTTGAGGTTACATAGACTGAGCTGCAGGATTTAGACTTCCATAAACTTCAACTTCATATAAAAAAATATCAAGCCTTTTCTCCAAAATTACTCTGGCGCTCGTACTTCCTTTAAAGATTAATATTTTTTAGAGTGATGACAGTTCAAGCAACCAGGATTTAGTAATATATCTCTTCAATCTTCAATCTTCAATTATATAATTTAGTTGTGAAAAATGAATAATTTCTTATATTGAGGTCGTTACTTTATTGTCAATTGCTTTCTGTTCGTACACTTTCACTGCCAATGTTTGTATTTATAAAAGATTATTATAAGTCCATATTTATACAATCGAGTCTTGAATGTTACCTATAATGAATTATTACCATTGAGACTACATTTTTTAAATAATTTTTAACAAGTCAAGGCCATTCCAAATTGTTTTGAAGATGGCCTATACAATTATTCCATTATCTAGTAAAAAAAAAAAACTCCAATAGATTTTCTATTATGAATTGGAAATTAATCGGAAAATCGAATAAATCCATAGAGATAAAACCATAGAGCTATGTAGACATAGGAAACGCATTTAATGAATTCTTGACCACAGTGAGAGAGGTAGAAAGGGCCAGAAATTGCAGGCACGTAAGAAAAACAAAGATAACACGCCAACTATAGCTATGCGCGCCTACTTTATCTGTCTCTGTTGCGCTTATTGCGATCACTCGTGTGAGCGATCACTTTACAGTTCGGTGGTATTATCTCTATGAATAAATCCTGTTTAAATCAGGGAAAATCTATGTTTATTTTTTATTCACTTCGTTTCAAGATTTTCAATGGACTAAAACATAAGTTCCCTTCCCTCCACGTAAGCATACCTAAGATTTCTTGAGTATCCCCTCCTTCTTCTCACGTAAGATTCAATCTCATTTTTCCGAGTAATAAAACTTTGTTAGAAAAGGATCAGTTAGATTAAAACTCACAGTTTGATGTAAATTAAGGATTTTTATTCTTTAACAGATAATTTAGGTTATATTAATTTTCAACTCTTAAAATCTTACGTAAGAATGGGTTTTACCTCCGTTTACATTTGTTCTATCTCTAACGGTTTACAAGATGGGTCCTACGGACCCAAGACCCAAGTGATCTATGTGACTCATTATCCAACTTGACCTCACTTTTAATATCTTTTTTCGTTTTTGAGTTTTCGTGTTGACAGACAAACAGGCGAACAGCCAATCGAAAAGGAGCTAATTAGGTGATTTTATGAGCATCTATACCAAAATTTTGTTCGTAGCATCAATATTTTTAAGTGTTACAAACTTGGGGCTAAACTTAGTATTCCTTAATATATTTTATATAAGGTTAGGTTAGAGTGGCTGTCCTGGGGTGGGACACACTTAGACCATAGGGTCCGTTGTGATACCGTAAAAGGGTTTATTTTATATAAACAGATATACAAAGGCTTTTAAACGCTAGGTATTTTAAACATTGCTCGAACAAACTTAACAATAATCGTTCCAAACCTTGAAGCTACACATCATCTTTTTTTACATATAAAAACATCACCATAGGTTTTTTTTTTGTTTATAAACATTATATATATTCATATTTGTATATTACAATATCTTTCGAATATAATTTCACCTTCACTTCAAAATATAATTAAAATTCAATTCGTATCATCTTTATAATACTTATTTCGTCATAATAATACTAATAACATATTAAATCATTGTATTATCAATACATATTATTATTTATTGATTAGAAAACGATTTTTGATTTTAAATTATATCAATCAATTTTATGTTTATGCAATCATCGATTTTATTTATTTATTATTTATGGTGTTGGGATTTTAAATGCATAATCTATTATAGATTGTTATCATAGATTATATATTCATATAACGATGGCTACACTTGTACATGCTAGTTCCTCGTAGGGTCGCTAGTGTCGCATCAAAAATGAACAGAAGAAAATCATTGACTTTAGAGTTATATAGACTTAGTGTCAATTGATTTTAAGCTTGCCAACATCTGAGGTAATTGCTTAGGTCCAACCATTGTAGATTCATAAGAATTAATGTAGAGTGATACGTGATAAGTTTTTTGTTTTTTTTTAAGTCAAAAAGCGAAATAGTTTAACGAAATCCCGATGTTTTATGTAAAACATTTTGTGATATGAAAATTTAATATTCAATGTATGTTTTTTTTTTTATAAATGTCCCTATATTCCATGTATATTTTTTTGATAAATGTCTCTATATTCTTTTGATAAATGTATTTTTTTTAACAAATATCCCTAGCTGACCTAAGCAACTACCTCAGTTGTTGGCACGCTCCTAATTATACGGAAAGATAGGCGAAGCTTAGTCTATATAAAACTATAAAGTCAATGTAGTTTCTTGTAGAGTCGCTAGTGTAGCATCAAATATAAAGGGAAGAAAATGCTAAGGTCATATTTTTGTGTTTTTTTTTAATTAACTAAAAATTTCATTTGATAGTGCAAAGGTTGTAAATTGCTACGGCGAAATGGTAACGGGCAAATATAACTTGAATATTTCTTATACAGTCGAATAGCATGTTAAGTTCAAGTTAGACAAGCTAAAACATGCTTGGTCTATTGTTTTTATGACTAACATATACTATTAGATAAGGAAAAATTCTACAGGGTCTCTTTAACTATTTAATTTAGGGTCTTTCAATAAAATTATTTGTTATTAAAGGGTGTTCAAAGATTATTATCAAATTTTGGAAAAGTAAAAAATTTTATATTTTTAGCATTTTATTCAGCCTTGATAATGATCATTTTGAGTTTTTCAAACATTAAACACTGTATAGTTCCATTTTTGAGATTATTTTTGTGTAAAATTATCCAAAAAGCTTACATAAACCCGTCAGCACTCGCGTAATGAGCATTTTGCTCACGCTTGATTTAAAACATAAATAACTGGTTGAAACTTTTTCTATCTTCTATCTTTCGAGCAAGGAATTTTTTAGCTTTTTTTAATCTATCTCCAGTTTTAAAAATAATTTTTTTTCAAGTCCTTTAGAAATTGTGAGAATAACTCTCATCGCGAGAGTAAAGGTGTAAATAAAAAAAATTTAACTTTGAAAAATTTTCGGGCCTGTTCGTATAAACAGTTCAGTGCTTGAAATTCAATTGTAAATTTAACCACTCTTATCTGAAAAACCAATTTTCTTTATGAATTTGTTTTTCCACCAATGAATATTTAAGAGGAGTCTCAAAAAAATTATAAAATTTCACGCCAATCAAAGAATGATTTCACGCCTATGAAAAATGTGTCTAGAACAGCCTTAATTATTTTTTTTTGTACACGAGTATTCTGTAGACTGGTACAATTGTTTTGAGATCGAGTATACTAATTTACTGTATCTATAAATAAACTATTGTTTAGTAAAAAACCTTTTAAGTGTTAAATTACATTTCTTTGAAAACAAATAGTGGTAATTTTATAAAAAGTGAAAGCCATTAATTGATATATACAACTGTCTATGATATTTAATACTCTTTACTTATTAGATAAATCAGTAACTCTCAAACATTTTGTATGTAGAATGTTTTTAAAGTTCAATTATATGTTAGTCCAGAAGCTTAGTGCCATTTTTATGACATTAATTTATTAAAATCATAACTGTCTCACAGAGATCGGTTTCATGATTGGAAAAAATAGAATAAACGGCAGTAAAATTCTTACATTTACCCCTATCCCTATATATATTATAAATGTGAAAGTAAGCATGTTTGTTTGTTTGTTTGTTTGTTACGCTTTCACGCTAAAACTAGCGAATGATTTTTAATGAAACTGTACAGAAATATAGCTGATATATATCAGAATAACACATGAACTATAATTTATAAAGATATATGTAAAAAAAATAAAATTTGACATTTACCGTCTTTTAAATTTTTACCGAAATCTTTAATTTATAGTTCAAAATGATGATTCTAGATGGAGTAGATCTATGATCATCATTTTGAACCATAAATTAAAGAATTCTGTAAAAATTTAAAATAGAAAATGTCAAACAAATCATGACCAACTATTCTGATATACACAATGAATTATAAATATTTTTAATTTAACAAAATTGAAAACTGTGTATATCAAGAGAGGGTGGAGGCTATAAAGCGGTGATTTTTACTTTTAAGCCCAGTGAAGCGGGCGGATATCAATCTAGTAAAAATATAAATTAAAAGTACTTCGCTATTTTCATTTCCATTACAACATGGAAATTGCAAACATATATATTACCCGTTGTAAAATTCACAGCTACACACACAATTATCTAAGTGAATATTTTTGAATTTTCCCGAAAATTCGACTTTTAAGAAATTTTTTTGTAATGAACAATGAATGACAATGTATGTACGTAAAACCGACATGTTTCCATTTAGGGTGCGATTGTTTGATAGCAATGAAAATGTAGGTTTTTAACATTTGGAAATTTCTTGATTTTTAAAAATCCCATTGATTAATGACCTCAAATGTCATCTCCGTAGATCCCCAATTCGGTGGAATAAATTGTCGAAGTGGAAAAAAACTATTTTGTGATTCTGAAATATTTAATGGCAACAGTCATTTGTTTAAAATTTCGTGGCAGATATAATCATGATTGGCGCAGCCTAGGTGCTTTTTTAGAGGTGAATGAAATTTTTTTCTACTGGTCTGGTAACATTGAGTGATTAATAACATCCAGTAAGGTTGCTTAAATAAATTTTTATTTAATCCCTTCTAGTAGCTCAAAGCATAACATCGTAGAAGCGGCAGTGCTTCCAATCAAGTACAGAAAAAATAAATCTTATTTTAGTATCAACTACCAGACGATTATGTATTTTTCATAAAAGTAACGTTCAACGCCTAGACTGCATTGATCGTTACGTCAAATCGATATAAAAGTACATTATTTGAAATACAGGTGTCGTTAGGTATACCTGTTACAATATACAATTTAAGGGCATTGTACTTTAAGTAATATTGATTTAATAATTCCATTTAAAAATATTGTTTGTTTTATAGTTTTAAATTCTTTGTTATTTGTTCAATTTTATAGATGCCACTATATTTATAAAACACTCAAAATAATTCCACAAGAGCTTTTATCCCTAATTTGGAATCAATTTTTGACTTAAAAAGTCACACGCATTGAAATGAATTTTTAACCAAAAAAAATTTTCTCTCATAAATTTGACCTCTTTGAATTGGTATGAAATTATAATATTAATAGATCTTCTATTCAAAGCTATATTTTGGAGAAACTGGAAACTAAAATTCCCCTTAGACCCTTGTAATATTTTCGCCGTTTTTATATAGTCAATAATTTTCTAGCAGTCGTGCAAAATTGTTTTAGTACCACTGATATACATACAAATTAACTCTTTTAAATTCTTTTTATCTAAAATTATCCAAGCAAAATACTTACTATAAAGTTAATTTACTAATTAATGATAATTTTTTTGTTATTAAATTAAGTCATTATATACACTTAACAAATGAAAATTGATAGCTTATGAAAAGTATGCCTCAAGGTACTTTCAACAGCAACTTTTTACGATATTAGGGTTGCCAACTTCAAAATTCTTCAAAATCAGAATCTCTGGTTTAAACAAAAATTTATTCCAGAAGGGTTGGTATTATTTTTATCTAATTTTTTTTTACAACTTCATGAATATAGACGAAAAATAAGAAAAACATGTGAAAACAAACAATTGACTGAGTCAATTGTTGAAATACCATGCATAGACAGTGTTGATGACTCTGTCACATTACACATACATACATGTCACACATACATATTCCCATAATTACATACAACTAATATTCCCATAATTACATACAATTTACGCCTAATTTGCGCCCACACGGGTAAACAGTGATATTTACGAAAAAATGTTTCAAACAAAAGTTGGTTATTATAAGGAATATTTTTTATATTTAAACTTTTGTTCTATCTCTAACCCAAATGACCTATATTGCTCATTTACGAGCTCGACCTCACTTTTTACGTCCTCAGTACGCTGTAAAATTTTCAGCTTGATGTCTCTTTTCGTGTTTGAGTAATCGTGATGACAGACGGACAGGCGACAGACGACAGACAGACAGACAGACAGACAGACACACGGAAATGGACTAATGAAGTGATTTTATGAACACCTATATCAAAATTTTTTATGTAGCATCAATATTTTTAAGCGTTACAAACTTGGGACTAAACTTAATATACCTTGCATATTACATATATGCTTGGTATAAAAATTATTCCATATCTGGCTTGGTTTTCGAAAAATCCAAAGCTGAATTAAAGAAATTGTCCGATATCGAATAATTGTATTCTTACTTTTCGTCTTATATCGTCTGATTTATAAGAAATTAAAATATGCAATCAGCATAATTAATATGCATTTTATGATTGCATTTTAAATTTACCGTTAATATTAAATTTACAATTCGGTTAATAGAGATTTGAATGATTTCAAACTAATTACACGGAAGTTTTTGGGATCGCTGAACACGAATATTGTGTGAATTGGTCTCAGGGGTACCTGGTGCTCATTGTAAACGGTTTCTCGTCGTCTAGTGGAGTTTTCGGGAAATTTGTTATATAATCGATCCAAACTCGTGACACGAAGTTTTTTGGGGTCGCTGAACATGAATTTCGTGACAGAATTGGTCCCTGATGTACCTGGCACGAGTTTTCGAGAAATTCGTCCTATAATCAGTCCAAACTCGTTACTTATGGGTTTTTGATGTCCTTAAACACGAATATCGTGACAGAATTGGTATCAGAGGTACCTGGTGCAACGGTATGCTCGTCGCCTCCTGCAGTTTGCAAGAAATTCTTCATATAATCAGTCCAAACTCGTTACTTGGGAGTTGTTGGGATCGCTGAACACGAATGTCGTTACAGAATTGGTCTCAGAGGTACCTGGTGGAACGGTATCGCCGTCGCTTCCGTATTACTTCAAAAATATTTTACATTTCAATATTTCAAAAACACGGAAAATATTACAAAAATCTTCCAAATTTTTAAAAAACACTCACTGATAAAACAATTAATTAAAAGAAACTTTTTGTTTAACAAATGGTAAATTCCATGCTGCGTAGGTTTTTTTTTATTAAAAAAATAAACTTTATTCTATATTATGTTCATCCTACGAAATTATTAAGTGACACTATTTCAGTATTTCATTATTCAATTTCTATTTTCTAAGAAATAAATATAAGAATCATATTATTATGATTTACTTTTGTTATGTTATTCTATTCAAATTATTAATAAATAAATCCTTTAAAAAAAGTTTTAGAAAGTATTATGCACTTAATACCTATCTTTACATTTTAAATTATGGTTCTGTACCAAAATCAAACGACAATTTTCTTTTGATTGCGTTCTGTTAATTTCGAAATCGTTCACATGATCTACACTATAACAAATCAAAAATCGAACAAAATTCTTAGATTTTGATTAAATTAGGAGTAAAGATATTTTGTACTACTATACAAAGTGTTCTGTTATTCATAGCAGAAAATTATACCAGTAAATTAAGCTTATCAAGACAAACGGAAAAGCTCTTTACCAAATTTCGATCTGAGGCCTGATTTGGGAGATGTGGCTATGGCAAAAATAGAAAGATTTATAAATTTATAGACCTATCAAATTCATTAAATTAGTAGGTGTCACTTTAGAATATAGAGGAGACTATCATAGAGCAATAATTGATTGTAAATTGATTTAATTGGGTAGCGAATATTTAAAAAAATATTTTGTTGTCTTTATTTATAAAGAAAACAAAAAAATAATAGATATTTCTTAAATTATTTCACCAATACAGAGACACTTAGACGTGGGAGGTATCAAATTATATATACAGGGAGGAGGTATTAAAGAGTGGATAAAAAATTGTACATGCATGAAGACTAAAAATATTTCGATCTTGCCAGGATTCGAATCTGGAATCTTCTGATCCGTAGTCAGACGCGTTATCCGTTGCGCCACAAGACCTTATATTAATATTCAAAAAAATTTTTGTTGTGATTGTTTTCTATGATTCTTAATGCCTGATTATTTAGCGTAGTTAGGACCAAGAAATATAAATATCAAAGAGGGTGACATCTTAATCAAAATTCCTGTTTTACTATCTCTTGGGCCAAAAGGCCTGAGGGTTTGCCTACACCTATGAAATCGATAATATATAATAAATTGATTATTTTAATCTTGTTTAATTGAAATATATTTTGATGAAATTTTCTGTTTCAGGCTATTATACTATAAACAGTTCCAATTGCCAAAATATAGATTATTCATTTGGTAAGTTAAAATCAATAAATCAATCCCAAAATCTAAATTTCCTCCAAACTAGTTTTTACATTTTACAGCACCAGAATATAACTGGAATAATGAAAATACAAACACTCCATGGGTTCGTATCGATATCCCTCAACCAAAGAGACGACATTCCAAATTACTGGAGATAGATAATCATCCACCGCAGGTTGCCATTGAACAAGGTCGTCATATTCAACCACAAACATTTTATCGAATATCAGAGACTTTAGATGCCATAAACACAGTTGGACGATATTTAGTGAATATGACACGCCATGAAACAAATCCACAACCAAACGAAGATTTACCCGGCGCCATTTATACAATTAGCAAAAATGTGCTTGGGCGAAATGTTACTGACACGATTGTTAAACCGTTTGTCCAGGAAGCTTTACCATTAGTCCAAAAACCTATTCCTACGACCACAACGACAACAACCACAGAAAGGACTATTGCTGCAAAAATTGGAACGGGAAATGCTGTACGATCATGTACGACCCCCGATGGTGCGAATGGTATTTGTGATGATCTAAGTAACTGCCCACAACTATTATTAAATTTGGGTAGTTTACGACAGTCGCTTTGTTTTAAAAGCTTATTTACACCCGGTGTATGTTGCCCGATTGATTCCTTGGATGATATTGGAGTAATTTCAACGACCACTACACCGGTACCGATTTTGTCAACGACAATTAGGATACCGCCGAAAATAACAGCTCCTACAAGGCCACCAATAATTATTACAACAAAAGCTCCGATCCTGCTTAAGCCACAACCAACATTTGAAAATATAACAGACACGTTAATTGTCGATCCAAATGGTAAGATTTTTAAAGGCCTTAATACACGGAACCTAGCTTAAAGAGGGTGACTAATAGAAAAAAGTGTCAGTAATAGAAAAAACTAAATTAGTAGATAATGATACGAATTTTTAGTATATTAACGAAATATATTTTAATTTAAAAAAAATTTGGGTACCTTATCGATAAATTAAGAGAGTAATTATTAATTAAAAGTACACTGATTAGATTGGTGACATCCTTCAAAAAACGCGGAAAACTAAATTTTTCCAAATTATTTATGCAGTAGCGTCATCTTATAAAATTATAAGATAATTGTATATCGTTATCGTGAATCAAATCAACTGTCGACTTTTTTGACAATTTTTCAATTACAGATGGCACTTGCAATTCCGTTAATTTTAAATTTTATAGTATTGGTGTATACACAGCATAATTTTTGCAGATTGCTCTTTGTGCGAAACAGATTATGTCTTGCTTATCTCAAACATATTATACAAAGGTTAAGGCAGCTGCCTAAAATCGATTAATAAACATAAAATAAATAAGTAATTAAATAATTTTGTCTATCTTATTCTTGCTAAACAATTTTTGATACGTAGTCTCTATGGCGATAATTGCAGGCTATGACGTCAGCTATTTCCCTTTCTTTCTATTTGTACAAATCGTAGTTATTCATGTTATCCAAAAATTGATTTCACACGATTTTTTGGCTCGATAACGAACGTCTTTTGAAGCAATAAAAAATTTTAGGACAATATGCCATTAAGTACTGTGTCCAGAAGTTTTAACTGAATTATTTTATCAAATATAGTAAATAACGTTCGCAATTTTCTTCATAGATTGTGGACAGCCAGAGAATGCGAATTTTCGTGTTGTAGGTGGCGAGGAAGCAACACCTGGAAAATGGCCATGGATGGCAGCAATATTTTTACATGGGCCACGACGTACGGAATTCTGGTGTGGAGGATCTTTAATCACATCCAAACATGTTTTAACAGCTGCACATTGTACGAAGGATACTCGACAAAGATCGTTAGTATTCGTTAAATTACAAAAAACTAACCCAATGGATTCATTTTGGAGATTGTATTCCAGATTTCAAATAAATAACTTCTTTATAATACTGCACTTTACCAAATTTAACACCCTATTAGTCCCGGCTTTCTTTTTACAGCTCCTTAGTTTTATCTTAGAAATTTGATTTCTCTAATTTGGAAATCAGCTGCATATTTTTTTGCAAAAATTGTTCTTTCAGAAAAGTACCGGAAATTATGAAATAACAAATTTTTATTCTATTGGGAAGTTTTATAAATTTTTGCCCCTTAAAAGCAGTTCAAGCCTCGAAACACTTTTATAAACGCTTCCCGGAATATCCATCAGCTTCTTCGACGAATTTTATTTTATGGATTCGATCGAAACAAAATAGATATAAAAATTTTTGTTTTGAAAAAAAAATCTGGAAAATGAAATTGAAATGCCCTAATCATGTAGTCTTAAGGTTTGGCTGTTATCTCAGTTAAGCAGAAAATCAATAAATTGGTCCAAAATAGATAAAGTCCGCAGAGGAAAAAAGCCGAAACAAAAGCGAGAATTTGACCCAAAAAACTGTCATTACTCGGTCAATTATTGACTAATTTCCATCATTCGGGAATTGGGTAATATCTAATGTTATTTCATTGGACATCATCTAAATATTACTCTATTTCTCAATTCATGTAATTACGAGCAAAAATTAATATTTTTTTATTAATTACGAAAGTGTTACTTTCATCCAGAAATGTTCAAATGTTTCGGTCGCCTCAAACTTTCCTAATTCATAAAGAAAAGATCTTATGCCTAAGAAACCTTACCTTACTTACTTTACTTAATGGCCAAAATCTGCTTTGAACATGAAAATGATTGGATTAAAAAACTTGAATCCACATTTTTATCTACGGAACCTAATCTAAACTCTTACAACTATTATATTAGAAATAAAATGTGATAAATGATAATAAAAAATATTTACAGATTTTCACCACGTCAGTTCACAATTCGTCTTGGTGATGTTGATTTACAACGCGATGATGAACCATCAACGCCAGTCACAGTCCGTGTCACTGATATTCGTGCACATCCACGTTTCAGTCGTGTTGGATTTTATAATGATATTGCATTATTTTATCTAGAAACACCTGTACGAAAATCACGTTACATTATACCGTTATGTCTTCCACAGCCAAGTTTACGAACAGAAAAATTTGCTGGACAACGTCCTACCGTCGTTGGATGGGGTACCACATATTATGGTAACTATTTTTTTGTATATGTTACTTTTAATTCATGAATGTTATGTATATTGCCTATAAATTACAAATAATGTATTTCTTTTATGCTAACATATTTTAGTAAACGAACATTTTCCTTCGAAAAAATTTTTTACTTGGTGTATTGACTTGCGGTTTTTTGCATTGGCTTCAGAAATTTGTCCTAAAAAAAGTCAATATAGTTTAAATTGAAACTCTTCAGTTTTAACTTCCCGCCATTGGGGTGAAAGGAGTTTATATCGAAAAGTAAATCAGATAACTTTTAAAAGATTTTAAAAAGGTCAAAATGCTAAAGAAATCCGAAATTTAAGATACTTTTACAAACAAACTCCTTTATGCATCTCACCCTTCCTTTTGGGGGTCTGAAAGACTCTCAAAATCAAATAGACCATTTTTTTGCAAGTTAAGATTCCTTAATGACGTATAAATGGGTTTTTGGGGTCGTTGATATCGAATTTTCAATTTATGATCAAATTGATTTAATTTTCTCCCCCCCTTTTTTTAGCTACGTAAGCAGACCACCGAAAAAATACCATTTTTTTGCAAATTCGTACTTTTAATGACGTATAAGACGTATAAGGGTGTTTTTGGGGTAGCTCGTTAAATTTGTAACTCACTCCACTCTTCAAATAAGTTGACACCCGAAATAAAAAATAACATTTTTTGGAAGATTTATATCTTTTCAAGCCATGCAAGGAAGATTTTTTCGCAACATTCTAGAGATCTCAATTATTTTCTTTGATAATATTTGAACCATAAATTTTTTTCAACAAATTATAGCTTAATTCAAATTTAGATATAAAAATAAATAAGTTTAGAGAAAATAAAAAAGAAATCGATCTTGCCAGGATTCGAACCTGGAATCTTCTGATCCGTAGTCAGACGCGTTATCCGTTGCGCCACAAGACCTGTGTTTCATTGCAGCAAAATAAACTATCACAAGAATCAGTAGCGTAGCCACTGATAAGTATGAATATATATGTATGAAAACATATTTTTACTAAAACATAAATAAGTATGTTCAAGTAATAAAATAGGAGAAAAAACGCAAATTTATTTTTTTTAAATTAGACTTATTGAACCATAAATTTATCTGACAACAGGCGAGGATCTAGAGTTAAATTTTGGGGTTTCACAGACACTGGAATCCAAATTTATACTGAAGGAAATCGTTTACCTAAAAATTTATTTTTATGCTATTTCTTTTTTGCCCCTTTCATCTTCTGGGTGCCCATTTCCTAAAAAACTTGATTTATTTAGTTTGTTACCCTCTATATGAAATATGTCAAAATATATTAAATTTAGTCAAAAGTTTGTAACGCTTAGATATATTGATGCTAGTAACAAAATTTTTATAAAGGTATTCGTAAAATTAACCTTATTAGTCCATTTATGTTTGTCTGCCCATCAACATAAAAACTCAAAAACGAAAAGAGATATCGAGCTGAAATTTGTTTATATCGTGCTCAGGACATAGAAAGTGAGTTTAAGTTCAAAAGTCCATTTGGTCTTGGATCCGTAGGATCCATCTTGTAAGCCATAAGAGATAGAACAAAAGTGTCATTGTAAAAATTGTTTCTTATAAAAAATTAAACTTTTGTTTGAAATATTTTTGCGTAAATAACTTTGTTTTATCCTGAGGGTTCAAATAATGGCAAAAACTTAGTTTTTCCTATTTCTCAAAAACTATAAAAATTTGTAGGTAGCTTCATTGATTCTAATTTCATATTAAATCTATTCGATAATAATAAGAGGCTTAAAAGGATCAACTTTTGGGAGAAAATTTTTTGTTTAACAATTCGTGGGTGCTTTGAACCATTTTTGTGAATCTCTTGGCGACGCCCGTGAACAATAGAATAATTTTTTATAGCGACGGTGGCAAAGGAGCCGTTACGTTTTTTGTTTGGTTCAAATATAAGAATTTCCTGCATAATAATTAAGGTGTGCCATCATGGTTTGACTTAGTCAATTTATAATTTATGATTTCGTTATAATTCAAGAAGTATATCATCACACGATTTTAGACTACATAATCAGTGTGCCTTGCACAATTTTTTCTGTGAATTTATTTTTGTGTAAACTGTTTGCAAACAATTTATTGCGGTAACTTTGTACTTACCACCTACGCTTTAAGTTTATATTTTTATTTTGATATAGAATTCAAAAAATGTGGTTTGAAAACGGTATTCAACTTTTATAAATAGAATAAGTCTAACTATGAAATAACATGCCAACCAGGTTTTTAATATTTTTATTTGCAAAAAAATATGTTTTAGTAAAAAATACTGTTTTAGGAACTTACTCTGTAACTGAAATAACATCGTTTCGTTTGTTTATTTACTTACTTATTCTTTTTCTACGCGCAAATTCCGCACTTAACTAATTATGAGCCTCAAGTTTTAGTTTTGCTTTACTATGATACGGATTTTTTTTGAAAAATGCCGAAACGAAGGCTCAAATCGTCTACTACTTCTGCGCAACCCATTATTTTATTTAATAATCGCTTCTCTATATTCTGATCTCTATTAATGGAGCCCTCTGTAAATGAGACAGATATATATTTATACCTGGATATCTGAGACACTGGGTAAGTGGAATCCCTGGTGGATAAGAAATTCTGAAAAAGTCTTAGGAACTTTGAATTTCTCAACGTTTTCGGACTAGTCTAATTCAGAGTTATTCAGAGTTCTTAATACTTTTTTAAAGTTTCTAAGACTATTTCAGAGTTTCCTAAGACTTATTAAGACTTATTCTTTTTTTAAATATGTTTTCCACCAGGGATACCGTTATAAGTGAGACAAATTTGCAGGTCCCTTGATGTCACATTTAACCAGGTTCCATTGTATATACTCATTCTCAAAAACTTTCTCAAAAAAGCACACAAAGCAAAAATTTGTTTTTCTTGGGCTACCTCTTTCAAGTGCCTCGTAGTCATTGTGGCGCAACGGAGAACTAATCAAAACCATTTTTGACCATCTCTAAGACTAATTTAAAACATAGACGCGTTATTTGTCGCGCTAAAAGTTATTTAAATGTTCTATGGCCATAAAATACGGAAGGGAACTAAAAATGCTGGTACCTACATCTGGATAAATAACCAAAAAAAAATCACTCTTTCCAGAGTTCGAATCTGGAATCTTCTGATGCGTAGTCAGACGCGTTGGCCGAGAAGAACTGAAGGCATGTGTTATGCCCAAACGAAATAAAACATTAGTCGGGCTATTAATGTTAAAATGGCTATTAGCACAGTTGGTTAAGGCGTAACCAATTCCGTGGTATGCTTAGGGTAGCGGGTTCGATTCCCGCCGTCGCAACAAAATTAAAAACACATATATGGTATCATAATGGGCTCTATAGCCTAAGTGTGTCCTTCGTGGACAGCCAATATAGCCTAACCTATCCTAACCTAACCTAACCTAAAGAGACGAACTAGTTGAACAGTGAGGAAATTTTCGTAAATAAATTCTTTTAAAATTTTCTTTTCTTTTTTAAAGGTGGCAAAGAAAGTACGGTACAGAGACAAGCAATTTTGCCTGTATGGAGAAATGAAGATTGCAATCAAGCATATTTTCAACCAATAACGGAAAATTTTATTTGTGCTGGATATGCGGATGGAGGAGTTGATGCATGTCAGGTAATAAAACAAAAAAGGCAATAAATTTTTAAATGTACATTTTATTTTTTATATAAACAAAACAGAATCGCCTTATAGTACAGTACGAATCGGCGCATGTGTACAAACCTCAATTTCACCTCAATTTTTGTATTCGTTGTGTGCGTAGTCATGGTAGGGATAATAAAATCGATGCCAGCGCTTCCAGTGAAAATTTTGGCATTAAAGAAGGCTGTTATGACTAATTTGCAATTCTTTACATGTTAATGTTATAGAAAATGTCAAATTAAAATGATTGAAAAACACTAATTAATTAAACTTAATGCATTAAATAAAAATTGTGAAAACAAGAAATCAAATTGCACAAATATTATTTTTTAAATGTAAATTATCATAATTATTTATTTAAATTTGTGAGACAATAATATTAAATTTTCAATGTAAGTCATAAATGTTATCCATACAATTATATATGCATCCATACAATTCTATAATTAAAGTAGTGTATCGTTACCATGGAAACGAAACTCACACACGGAGCGAATACTAGAAGATTAGAAGATCTGTAATTTAAATTCACGAATTTCTCTTTGACATACCTCGCTCAAAAAATCTAGTACGACTAGACTGGATAGCGCTCATATTATATATTACCACAAAAAACCTAATATTGTATATTTTATTTGTATAGGGTGATTCAGGTGGACCTTTAATGCTACTCAAAGATACACGTTGGATGCAAATTGGTATTGTATCGTTTGGTAATAAATGCGGAGAACCGGGTTATCCAGGCGTGTATACAAGAGTCACTGAATATCTGGATTGGATTGAAGAAAATACAGGATTTCGTCGAAAAGAAGAAAATTAATACGAATTTTCCAATGTTTGAAAATTTGAAGTGACATGCAAGGAGTTTAAATGTGATGTGGATAGCATTATGTGATACCTTTTTCCAGTAATAATTTCTATTCGTTAAGAACTTTAATTTTCTTTTAGGATGATTTTTACAACAAGAAATTAAAGCTGCACGGGTATTTTTGTTGTTTTTTTATAGGAATATTTCAATTCAAAACACAGGAAAATTTAATATTATCCGTATAACGTATTGGAAATTTCAGTTTTACTTAGGAATTGCGATTATGAAAAACAAAAATTTTTCTTTTTTTTTTTGACAAAAATGATAAGATTATTAACTATAACAAAAATGTTCTAATTTTGAATTTTTTCATGACAATTTTAAAGTTACAGACAGTTTTAAAAGAACTTTTCAAAAGAGAAACGAAAATGCCCGACAAAAATACTGTTCGTAAAAGATCGTGTAACGTCATAATGTTAATTAATAATTTTATACAGTATATATTATTTAATTAAAATTATTACGTCACAACGATGTTTTACAAACATTTTTTTTTTGTCGAGCGTTTTCGTTTCTCTTTTGAAAGTTCTTTTAAAACTGCCTGTAACTTTAAAATTATCATGAAAAAATAAAAACAGTTTTGTATAAAACTTACATATATGATTTTTCCATTTTTGTCAACAACAAAAATTGGTTCAAAATCTCAATTACTATGTTGAGATAGTAATTTTCGAAATAAAACCACGAAAAATTTTTATGAAACATAGGAAAAGTTCCTAGGTTATTATGGGAATTTTTACTATGCCACCATAGATAATGTAATTAATCAAAGTTTGATTTTTGAAAGAGCATGTAAGCACAATCCCAAATTTTCCTTAGGGATCTGTCCTTTTGTCTGTCAACACAATAGTTAAAAAACGAAACAAGATATTTAAATGAAATTGGATCTTGAGTCCGAAGGATCCATCTTGTAATCCGTCAGATATAGAATAAAAGTTTAAATGTAAAAAATGTTCGTAATAAAAAAATAAACTTTTGTTTGAAACATTTTTTCGTTAACATCATTGTTTACCCGCGAGGGCGCAATTTAGGACAAAACTTTGTTGTCTATTTTCTCCAAAACTATAAAAGAGGCAATTTAAAATTTGCATTTAGCTTCAACTCGTGCTCTTGTGAAATTTTCACGAAAAACTATTAAAAAATTATAGAAAATTGAAAAACTCCGAAAACCAATTGTATTGGTTTTTTAAACTTGTCTAATTTATTAATAACAAGTAAAAACAAACAAGTGACTGAGTTAACTGTTGAAATACCCTGTATAGAAAGTATTGAATGCCAGTGCTTGCATTGTCTTTAATAAGTTAGAAAATCAACACAATTACCGTGTACTTTCGGTCGCAAATTGTTTTGAATTTCGAAAATTTCGAATTTTATAAAACTACTGTTTAGTGCATTTTATCAGAGACCAAAGCGGAATAGTATATGTAATAGTATGCACATCTAGGAAAAAACGACAGAGGCGGAAAGCGGCAACTTCGTTTAGCACAGCAGGATGAAAGTTGACACTTTCCGTCGGGAGGGAAAAAGACAAATTTTTTAGTGTTTTGTATTATTAAAAAAAAGAAAACACTTATTTTGAACAGGTTCTGAATAGGGTTGATTGTGCAACATATGAGTACCGCATTTTGTCAATTGATTCTTTATCAGAAAAGCTTATACATTAATAATTGTGAATCTTGCCAGAAACCCTATTGGTCCACTTTTTGTACCCACACCTCCAAAGAAACAGTTAAATGACATTTTTTAGAATCAAGTAAAAGTCACTCTTGATTCTATGGGTTATTTAACGTCAAAAAGGCTCTTTGTGATTTTTTCGTAAACTTCTTCGTTTTCGAGATATTAACAGTTTAATGTTTGGAAAAACTCCAAAAAAGCCATTTTAAAAGCCACTAGGTATACAAAAATTGGAGTTTCTGGCAAGATCCAGAATATTAATCTATAAGCTTTTCTGATCACGAATCGATTGAAAAATACGGTACTCATATGTTGCACACTCTACCCCAACCAGCGCCTGTTCTAATTTCCAAGTTTTTATATATGGATGTTTTTAATACATCAAAGTAAAGTAGGCTTTCATTAAGCCAATATAAAATGTAGTATTTATAATTTGATATTTAAATTATTATAAAAATATAATTAATAAAATTTTTATTATTTTTAACTTTTCATAAAAGTAATTTTTGACCTCACCTTTCTTAATCCCAATTAAGGACATTCATCACACATAGAAATCAGAGCGTAAATGACCCAGCGGTCTAAGACGTGTGTCTTTGACTGTTTGTCTATTTAGACTTAGGTTGCTGGTTCGAATCCAGGCAGCGGCAGTGTGAACAATTATGATTAATGAGGGCGGTAGAATTGATCACACTGACTGATCACACCGACTCCACCCACATCAAAATGTAATTGTAAAAATGTTTGTAATTCAATAAATAAATAAATGTGGCCTCTGTTATAGGCGTATAAGTCAGAAAACCGGAGGTTAAACCCCATTATTTATTACATAGAAATCATTTATGAAATTATTTGAAACTTTGTAAAAATGATGATTAAAATTACATGATTTTTTTCAGATTTTTTCACTACTTTTTACTTTGTTCATTTCTCAGTTTCTCTATAGAAAAAAAATTCCTAGCGCAGAAGCTAATTCCTTCAGAGATTGAAAAAAATTTTTAGCAAAAAGCACAATTAAGCCAAAGTTTGATGTAGTTTTTATTTCTAAAAATATATTCTCTCATTAAGGCACACAGCCTCCTTTCAGAATATATAGACATCAAATTGCTTGACTTTTCTTTTTGTTATTCTGGGGCGGAAATAAGGCCTTATCCATACCCTTTCCTTTTGATTGGGTGATTTTGGAGCACTCTGTAATTTTATCTCTGATTACCACAAACATTTTTCAAGATAATACAGTGGAACCTGGTTAAATGAGACATCAAGAGATCTGCTTTGTCCCACTAACAGAAGTCAAAGTGTTGGGACTTCAGCATGAGTTCCGGTTATGAAAGTTTCTCACTTATCCAGGTCCCACTTAACCAAGTTTCACTGTATTTAATAATTTTTCAAAAAAAATATTTCAATTCAAACTTGAGTATAAACAATAAAACTTACAAATCATAAGAAAAAAATAAGCAATTGTTAAGACTGGCCTCCCGTCGCGTCGGATTTAATTTTAAAATAAAATAGAATTATTTTTTCATTGAGCAATTCATTATTTCATTAATTTTTATTGGTCTGTAAAGTTACAGAAAGAAGGTTAGACAAACCTTCAATTTGAACATGGCAACTTTTGTCATAGATATTAGCGGTAACCTTAGATCATCTGTTACTAGATGGGCCCATCGTGTACCAAGTATGTACATTTTAGCTTCCTCTTGTCCGCCTGCCAACACGATAAATCAAAAACGAAGCAAGATATGAGGTAAGTTGAAAATTTTATAGTATTCTTAGGACGCAAAAAATGATATTTATTCCGTAAATGAGCCAGTTGGGTCTTGGATTCGTAGGACCCGTAAGAACCGGGTTAATTGTTCATTTTCACTTGTTTTTCTAAAATTAAAAATTTGTTAAAAACACAACCTCTCCTATGTTCCCCGTGTTAAGGATCCGAGCTTTAATTAAGTATATTTCGAAGCAAGGATGCCCCGATCTACGAAATTTTACAATATGACCAACCCAGTGACACCCAATTCCCATTAAATCAGTACGGAATACTTGTATGAGATTTTTGTATGGATTTTGCAATAAGGTTTTTAAAATTACAAAAAGGCGTCGATTTTTGACCGTCGCCCAGAAAAGAAAGAGTAGTTACGATTATGATTATCGGATTAGCTAATTCATACTGATGATGACTGCATGGTATTTGAAATCCATTATCGTTCTTTAACCCGTCACGTGATGAGAGATTAGCTCACGCGTTCTCCATATGCGTCAAATATTTCGCGTGATAAATATTCTATAACTTTGTAAATCATAACCTCTACTTAATTTTATATAAATTTATTTTTTAATGCACTAGCAAATTAAAAATAGTTTGATTACGAGAATTATTGAAAAATATAAATAATGGAATTCATTTTAACTAATTTCACCATATTTCTAGCACAATTTTTTTTTAATTTACTGAGTACGACTTATATAAAACTTACGAAAGTACAAGAATAGGCTCGAAATGATAGGAATTTTCACAATTTCTGAAGAACTTGAAAAAAATATATTTTTAAAAACTGTAGAATGTTGAAAACATTTTAAAAATTCATAATTTTAAAATAAATAAAATAGCATTTGAAAAATATAAGTTATTTATGTTTTAAAGCGAGCGTGAGCAAAATACTTATAACGCGAGTACTGACGGGTTAAATATATATTGCAAGTCAAAATACATCATCACAGCATGAAAATTGAAAAAATCGATCAAATTTTTTGGAAATAATCATCTTTTTTTTATCACCAAACTTACCTTTATCAATCCTCCAAATAACAGACAAAACTTATCATAAAAATTCCGCCTCACGGCCTAAAATAAAAGCGAATTCAAAACAAAAAAATAATTATGTAAAAACTAATACAATTAAAAGTTAAAAATTTTAAAATGTTTACTGAAGCTTTGACTATGTTTTTAACTCCGGTAACCTAGCTTTATGAACGCTTTCAAATAAACTCATACAGCTAGATAACCAAAGAAAATAACATTATCATAAAGTAAACACGTAAATTTTCTTGAAACCTGTTCAAAATAAAAATTTAATTACAAAAAAAAATAAAAAAATTTAATCATGTGTGCATGTTCCGAAAAATATTTTAAATACAAAACACACATTATATAAAAAAAAATGAGAAAATAATATTAAAAAAAAAAAAAAAAAAAAAACGATTAGAATACGTAATGATCTTGGATAATTAATGAAAGACTTATTAAAATATTGTTAAGCTACTTTCTTACAAAACACAAATGGCGCCACTTTACCGTGACTAAACATGCTAAAGGCAAATTCATCGAACACTGCAAAAGGTCAATAATAAATTAAAAAACAAGTGTGCTAATAAAAAAAATAAATATTCAAAAAAAAAAAAATAGAATGAGACGTTAATTGTTTACTCAAGGTCGATTTTCCAAAAAAAAAAATTGTTCACAAAACACTACTAAAAATTTTTTGAAAATCACGAAACAATTCTGTTTGAACTCGTTTTGCAAATGAATAGGTGTAGAAGTTTTAACCGCCGAAAAATATAAATCGTGCGGGCCAAACTATCAAAACCAGTTTCCAATCCAACCTGTTTCTCAAACACACACACACACACATGTATACACATCTCACATAATATATACGCTTCTCCAATCCAATCCGACGGTCTGTAATATCTGTAAGAAAAAAAAAAAGAGGAATTTAGACCTGTTTGAAATAAAACTTTAAGAAAAAAAAAAAAAAAGTTTCAACGCAATGCTTTTTCTTGTCAAATTTCAAAAATCTGCATATATTTTTACTAAAACGGATAAAAAGAGATGAAGTAATTGCGTCGTTTAATACAACAACAACAGCAAAACACACAATTGTTTAAGGCCGTTGTTTTATGAGTCATTGTATTTTGCGCGCCAACACAAACTAAATTCAAGAAATTTTTACAATAGCCAACTTTACAATAAATATTTTATTTTTAAATAATGACAGATCCTGGTATTGTAACTAATTTTAGAAATGATGAAATTCAACCTAACTTGAAATTCACCAGTATATTCACCCTCTTTATTTAACACGTACATATATATAATATAAAGCTATCTCACTTAAAAACACGCCACCTCGTGATAACAAGAACTTCGTGATTGACTTTAAAGAAATACCAAATCAACTATTGTTGAATAAAACTTAACTGTTTGGTTATTATTTTTTTTTTTTATATAACAAAAATACAATCGAACAAATATTTAATATTAAAATGTTTATAATCTAATTCAAACTTATATTAATCGAATAGTCTGTCTAACTTTAAAATAAAATTGTAACCATCTTTTATTTCAAATTGAACTTTTCAAAAAAAAAAAATTTAATACGCATGCGTTGATCATTCTATAAAATATCTTTCCGTCAATATTATAAGTTTTACGGAGCAATGGACCTTTTGCATAGGTTTCAACTTGTGAATTTAACAAAAAAAGTTTTTTTTTAATTCATACATTTTGTATTTATAAAAATAAGAAAATTACCTACAAATTTTGAAATATGAGAAGAAAAAAGTAATTTTCCATTATTCCATAGAAAAATAGTATAAAAACATACTATTATGATTCCTTGGATATCGTTCGGTCAAAGAAATTAAAGTGTGAAAATGATTAACAAATTAGCGACGGTGTATCTATGACTACTCTCCGATATACTACCGCTCGACACTAAGAAATCTCTTACACTAATTTGAAAGGTAAATTCATATGGTATTTATATTGTGTTATAGATTTTATTCGGGGAATAATAACTAATTGTTAACTTAATCTGAATGCGGCCAATATGTAAAAAAAATGTATACATTATCTATGTATATATTTCGTTTATTCGATTAACAGGTAACGTCATTGAGAACGCCTTTTTAATTAAAAGGGGAGAATATTTATTACCATATACCGGTATATATTTTAATATTAGTTAATACTAAAAGAAGCGCAGGGAATAAAAATTGTACATTATAACTATAATATCTAATTTTATTTCCCGTTTCTTCCACCATTTACATTCTCTAAAGCTACACATGTTTCTCTTTGCTTTCAAATTTTTGAAATTCGGAATTTCTGAAAAATAATCAAAGCGAAAACCTTATTGCCAAGAGTAAACTACTGTAATGTATTCAAGGATTGGAGGTGCAGTTTTCTATGATGTTATGTTCCTCCAAGATACATCTAAGGAGAGTCAAACTCCCGAAAATTATCAAATAATCAAACTTATTTAAGGTTTGGTCGAAAAATTAAACAATGTTTTAGCCGAGTATCATTTTTCTACCTTAAATTATTAAAAAATCCTTTGCCAATTAAACGGCACAGTTATCGAAACAAGTTAAAGCCAGATGGCTAGAATTTGTCGAAATCCTTTAAAAAGAAGTTAAACCACGAAAAAATTTCTCAATAATCCTTAAATTGTAATTTACTACGCAACTTATTAACCCGAAAAAGCAAACTTTTGTTTCCAATCCATAACTTAAACTTTAAAACTCTAAACCCAAAGAAGCAAAAAATTTTATTTCTTGAATATAAATGATAACGTGAAATAATCCCGACGCAGAGACATCTATAGGGAGATGTTTGAACGATCGTATAAATGAGATTTGAATAAAATGCCGAATATCCCAACAGATAATTTCAATTCTGAGGTAATATTTTCAAGTTAATTTATCAACTTTTAATTTAATAAACGAATTAAATGAATTGAGAAATTAATAACATAAAACTTGTAACTAAATAAAATTGAACGTTACCATTTTAAAATACTCCCGGAAATAAAGCCATAAAAATATTTTTTTAAATAAAAAAACGATTAAATTATGTTCCTCATTTATAAAAGTTTTAATTAATAAAAAAAAAAAAAAGAAGATATATATTGGCCGACAAGGCATGTTTTAAATCAGGTTTTTCAAATATAATTACAGAACAGATACGTTTTATTATACGGAGACAATACAATCCATTGAAAAAGTTGTCATTCACATAAAAGGTAAGGCTTTGTTCACAGGAGCGTATTAATTAACAACTAGTGGGGTTGATTCACAAACGAAACAATTGGTATTAACGAATATACCCTCAATATACAGAGACGCTCCTGTGTATCATGTACACCTAACCTTTGATACAGTTCAGTTATAAAGCGAGAGCCCTTAAGAATATAAATTAAAAATTCAAATGAGTATACATTCCTTCCTTTTTCCGCCTTTTTTAAAACGTGCAAATTATGTTAATTAAACATGCTCTGTTTTTTTAATTTCATTCAAGTACTCTCATTTAATTGAATCGTTATTCTTTTTCTTTTTCTTAAATAATAAAAACACCCTCGTATCTCAAACATTTTGAGGGCCACTGAAATTATTTTTTTGTACTCGAACACGTGAGAATACATGTTGTCAAGTTTAAATATACCGTCTTACATCATTTTTTTTACCGGGAAATTTAAAATACAATTTAATTTTCCTGGGGGGAGTATAAAAGATTTATAAATTTTCCAAGCAAGAAATGCGTGTTTTATTTATATAATAATCTCAGTTCAAACTAGATTAAAAAGGTTGACATTTAGATTTTTGTAGAACTTCGTAGAATTCTCTTCAAAAAAGTTTAAGACTACAATTATGGTTGTTGTAGAAAGAAGCTAATTTGTTGTTTAAAGATCATCCTTCTCCGAAGAAAAATGAAAACAGACGCCAAAAGATCGAGTTGGGGCGCTTCGTTATAACTCATTTCATTGTATTTAAAAAAAAAAATAATTAAGGAAGTGTAATAATTGCAAGGTAAAATTAGTTTGGCGCATACTTTGAAGAGATGGAGCCACGTGATTTTGTACAAACACGTATGCATGCCGGTAAAATAAAAATCCCGCCAAAATATAAAACGTAATCGAACTATAAATAAAATTTCTATCTAAATTCAACCATATGTTAACTTAAAATGAAGTTTTCTAATCGAATTTTTCGTTCAAACTTAAATGACTTACGTTAGTTAACTTAAATTCTACGTACAAAGAAAAAATAAATAATATTTTAAACTTACGATAATTTTTGATGATACTCCAGAAAAAAAAAACAATTGAAATAAAATTAAAAATCCCTTCCCCAACAATTGAAACACAAAAATCGGAACAAAAAATTTTCTTGAGAAAAAAAAACGTGGAATGAAGACCGAACGAAAAATTCAAATCGTTTGTATGGCTGTCCACTGAATCAATGGTAAGTTTTACCTGGCTACGTGATGGCTATGGTGTGTTGTTCAAAGGTCCACACACACACACACATACTTACCCAACCCCACCAACTTAACAGGTAGACATATTCAATTCTGTATACTCTTAAGATCTATGGTAGACTTGACCGGGGGGTTATATGTTCAACACATATACATACACAACGATATTTTTTTTGAAGTGAACAACCCATTAGGTATGCGATCGCAGCCTCTTTGGTCCACCACTCTACTATATGTTGAGGCTCAACGGTCGTCGAATCAAATAATACTGGCCAGTACCTCACAACAAGAATGGATATATGTAATATAACATTTATAAAATAAATCTATCTCATTTTTCAAGTTTGTGTATTGTGGTATAAATAAAACTGACTTCAATTTTTAATCTACGATTTCTAAAGTGATTCTTCAATATTTTTATGTTTCTATCTCTGTCTATTATTTAAATATTACAGGTAAGCAATATTTTGAACAGGTAATAATCTTTTAAACTACAAGCTGAATTTTGTAACATTCTTTTAATAAATTCCTTTCGTTTGGCGTTTTTTATAAGTTTAAAATAAAAAAAAAAACATTTGATTTTTTTTAAATTCATTTGTTTCGTTTTTTACGTTATTTCTTTTTTTTTTTTTTTGAAATTACCCCATAAAAATTTTTATAAAAATTATTTATGAAAATAAATCATTGCCTGTGAATTCAAGCCCTTAAATTTTAATTTGAAAATCTCCTACAGCGTTTAAATACCATGTAAAAGTATATGAAATATATCAAGGTATACTAAGTTTAGTCCCAAGTTTGTAACGCTTGAAATTATTGATGCCACGAACAAAATTTTGGTATAGGTGTTTATAAAATCACCTAATTAATCCATTTTCGGTTGTCTGTCCGTCCGTCCGCCCGTATACCAACACGATAAGTCAAAAATGAAAAGAGATATAAAGCTGAAAAGTGAAATCGAGTTCGTAAATAAACACCATAGGTCAAAGGCTTTAGGCCCATAAAATCCATTTTGTAAACCGTTAAAGATAGAACAAAAATTTAAATTTTGTTCATAGCATCAATATTTTTAAGCGGTACAAACTAGCATAGGAACATTATATACAGTAGAATCTCGATAAGTTAAAGTCCAAGGGAAACACAAAATATTTTAAGTTATAGAGGTTTTAAGTTATCAAGTGTCTATGTTAGGTAAAGGTTAATATAGAGGTATGTACATGTTTGTATGTACCCTAGTTAATATAGAGGTATGTACATGTTTCTATGTAGCTACTGAGGGCCTATACAGAGATTATTTATTTAAGTTATAGAGGTTGCGTATTTTAAGTTATAGAGGTTTTGGGCTCTGATGGGAAGGGAACATAGTATTTTTTGAAGTAACAGAGGTTTTTATGTTACCGAGGTTTAAGTTATCGAGATTCTACTGTAGTATGTACAGAGTGTTCTATTAATGGTAAAACCTTTTATGAATTCAAAAGTGACATCTACTAATTTAATGAATTTGATAAGCCTGTGAATTCATAAATCTTTCTATTTTTCCCAAAGCCACATCTCCCGAATCAGGCCTCAAATCGAAATTTGGTAAAGAGCTTTTCCGTTTGTCTTGATAATCTTAATTTACTGGTATAATTTTCTGCTATCGATAATAGAACACCCTGTATTTATACGTACCTATAGTTCATATTTTTAAATTTATACGTTACATATATTATGTATGTGTTTGTTTATCTTTCTTTACTTACTAACGAAGGTGTAATCGGCACTGTCTATACATGGTATTTCAACAATTAACTCAGTCAATTGTTTGTTTTCACTTGTTTTTTTCTACTTCTTTGAAAAATTGTATGTATTTCTGTAACTGAAATTGGATTTTTTTTTATTTGCTCTTATTGTTCGGCGATTTTATTCGAATTTAATATAAAATTTATTTTATTATTTGTTTTATTGAAACTTGAAGAATTTATGGGGTTTGAATTTATTATACAAGAAAAAAAGTTTATAGGAAACAAAAACCGCTTTAAAAATGAAAATTTAAAAGCTAAATACCAAATTTCTCTCAATTAATTCTTCTCCAAGCATTCTATAAAATTAACCCAAAACAAATAGCAGGTCGTGAACTGGGAAGCCAAAGCCAAAAGCCTGCAAGTCCCTTTTGAATAAAGCCTAGGTTTTCCTTTGCAAAGTAAAATAAGTCAAGCCGTGGACTGGATCACAAAATTGCCCTTTTGTTCGCCATTATATAAGCTTTAATTTTTTGGTGCAGAACCTTATTTTTTTAAATAAAATATACCCCATGTAATTTGCTGATAATGTAGCATTCTATAGATGAAATAATTTTTAAAATCGGTTAAGAATCCATCCCCTATTTCATCCCTTAGGGGTGGAATTTGGGAAAATTTTTTCTTATCGATTGCCTACTTCATACAAGAACATCCCTTCCAAGTTTCAAGTCCCTACGATCAGCGGTATATCAGATAAATTTTTTTCAAAAATTTTCAGAATTTTCTAATTTTAAGAAACACGACACGACCGCATATTATGTAATTCTTTTCGGATCATCAAAACTTCGGGAGTCTTACCGTTTCCATATCGTACTGCGAATAGTCTACCAGTAATTTTCGATTTTAGCAACATGGCCTACCTACTTGGATCTTATGCGTTGGAGAACCAACCGATTTGATCAATTTTTGCGAAGTTCCTGCGCTATACATTTTTTCTTAACAAGTTCATTCAGCTCTATTGCAAATATTACATTATCGAATCGGGAACCAAATCATAATTAGTTATCTAAACAAAACTACCTCAAAACCAAAAATATCAATAATATTTATATTAAAAGTAATCAACATAAAACGTATTTCAATAATTAATGATATAATTCTATAACGACCGTAATTTTAAATAATTCCATATAATAACATAGAGAACCACTCAGACAATGCCTCTTCAGTAAGTTATTTTATCTATAGACTTCATCAACCTATTAGACGAACCTACAAACTATAAAACGAAAAAAAAAATTATCAAAAGTTGAACATAAATAATTTATAATCCTATGTTCAATCTATTCGAAATAGACAATATAGTCAAAATCGGCTATAACGACGTTATATTCGATAAAATTATATCCGATTGTACCTGCATTTATTTGCCGATAAGTAACTTGCGGTCAATAAAAATGCGACACTTATAAACATCAGATATATTTGGTGACACTAAGCATTTTAAAAAACGTGTATTTTTCAACCATCAAATGGGGATGCTACTATGTTATTTTCCCTATGATGGTCATGGTGTAGGCTACGACAAATAAAATTTTGAATCGAAACGAAAATTGAGGGTGGTCAAAAGTGGCCCTGCGGTGGTTCAACGATTAAGCTCACAAAGAACGAAAAAATTGTTTCATGGGGGCCATCTTCACAAACCTAATATAACTGATACATAAGGTAGTGCTGCAGTTTTATTGACCGCAAATACTTTTTATCTTTTACAAACAATTTGTTTCAAGAAATGTATGTCACAAGCTATACGCGTTCTTTCATCTTATTTTTACTAACACACAGGTCTTGTGGCGCAACGGATAACGCGTCTGACTACGGATCAGAAGATTCCAGGTTCGAATCCTGGCAAGATCGAATATAATTTTAATTAAAATTTCACAATTTCAGTACAAAGGACCTTTGTCCAAAAACTTTTGTATTTCTTCAAAAGACGTTCGTTATCGAGTCAAAACATCAGGTGAAATCAATTTTTTAACCCTCGGCCTAAAAAAAAAGGATGTTATGAGGACCGCTATGTGTGTGTGTCTTCCTGTCTGTGGCATCGTAGCGCCTAAAGGGATGGACCGATTTTGATCTTTTTGGTTTCGTTTGAAAGGAAAATCTTTTACAAATAGTCGGGTATGAGTGACTCATAGATAAAATTATTTTCTACTTTTTAGTACAATAAAAGCTTGTCCCTTAAAAAGTATTTTTTATTAAAATTTTTAATTTAAAACTAAAAAAAATGTATATATCTCAAATATAGTGGAATAGATGGGAAAATCAGGACGCCACAACCTTACCATACATTGTCCTCCAAACTAAATGTGCAAGCGCAATGTCAGTTCAATCTGAAACCGGGAAGTGGATTAAATTTGACTTGCAAGATTTGATTATAGTCAGACAACGGGACAGGTGAAACTAAATAAAAGCTTGTAAAAAACATCCTATCCATCATAATAATTAATTCGTTGTTATGAGCGTCAATTGTCGTCGGTGTAAATAATTTTGACTATACATAAAAAAAAAAAACTTATCAAAAGTTGAACATATAAATAATTTATATCCTACGTTCAATCTATTCGAAAAACACAATACATTTAATGATAGTACAAAAAAAAAAACAAAAAAACAAGAGAAACACACTTGGAAAAAACGAATTTAATTACAGTACATTTATTTAAAAATGTAATAAGCGATTTCAAAAAAAAGACAGTCAAGTCAGTAATATGATTTGTAGTGCATTTTTTAGCACCAGAGAGTGATTAGGACACAATAATGAGTGGTTAATTATGAAATTATTTGGTGGCTTTTGGAGAAGCCATAAAATAACACATATATAGATGATTTCAAATTATAAAACATTTTTTGAAAAAGTTCTAGTCAAAAATGTAATATGATTTATTTAAGGCTGCTATGCACAAATTTTAAACATTGTTTGACGCATGCCACCTTAGCCTCCCCTCTCAACATCGCAAACTAAATTGACTCTGCCCAAAAACGGCTAGAGCAACAAAATCGGAAATAGGGCAACAAATTAACACATCAATAGCACTAAATTGCCATATATTCACTTTTTGAATCTGTGCCATCATAACGTTTTGGGGGGCTTGACCCCCCACCTTTAATCGGGGCTCCTGCTAAACGATTTGAGCTACAAAATGGGGATTAGAATAACTAATTAGCACATAAATAGCACTAAATTCTAATATATTCACTTTTTGGGTTTGTTCTGTCATTACGTTTTGGGTAGTCTAGTGTGACGTAAACCTAGCCCCTCCACCTTTAATCGTGGATTTCTGCTAAACGGCTTGAGCAACAAAATTGGGAATAGAGCAACTAATTACACATCCCTTTCAACAACTAGAAACACACCCCTTTCAACCACTATTTCAACCCTGTACAACCCTTTTTTCGCATTAAGTATCTATGTCCTTCTTCAAGGTCTAGAGTCTAGAGGCGTGGGCGAGTTATTTTAAGTCAAAGCCACCATTGTTATAAGTTTATTGCGTGCCATACAGTTTATTGTGTGTCTCTTTATGCAAGTCCGCATTGCTCATAGAGGAGGAAGCGAGACAGGTATACGTCTCTTCTACCTATCTCAGTTTCTCTAATAGTAATGAAATTGGTAGAAAAAAAAAGTTGTCTTTCTGTCTTACTTGTATTATTGGTTGACACTGGTTAGGGTATCACTGTATTACTCGTATGTTAGCTACAGAAGTCTGAGTGGCTTCTCTAAGCCATGTTTGCTCATGAATGGCTAGACTATCTCTGTACAAAATTTCATTTAAATCGGTTCAGTAGTAACATACATACATACAGACAGACAGAGTTACTTTCGCATTTATAATATAAGTAATGCTATTTTTTTGAACTTGACTATCCATTTTCAAAAACAAACAAAAATTCAACACTGCAAAGTTAACTTTCGACCAACGTTCCTCATTCTACATATTAAAATGTATATTTCAATTTATGAAAAACTAAATGTCAACCAGTTAAAAAAATTCAATTATAATAAATATAAAGAAATGGCAATCTGAATTCTTGCAAAATAAATTGAATTCTTTTAGAATTTCTTATATTATACATTTATTAAATATTAAATATTTCAACTCAAAAGCTTCCCTTTCTTATCAATGAATAATAAATACTGAATTCATTAACATTTTCATAAACAATTCTACATCGTCTATGACATAATGAACATTTTTTTAATGAAATATATGAACCATAAAAAACATACAATAATTTCACCTAAAATATCTTCTTTTTTTTAACTGAATAGGGGACAACAGGTATAAAAACCGTAATTTTATACTAGCTAAAAGTATTACTTTGTAATGGCTCGCGAATGGTATCATATAAAATAGATGTTTCCCACAGAAAATTATACTTCAATTATTGACAAATATTTTTAATTTAATTGTTCCTCAACAAATGTTAATTTCTTTAAAACATGAGGTTGTAAACCAGGATCCATGTTATTATCCGCTGTGAAAATATTCAATTCATTTTTTATTTTAAATTTATGACAAATACAACAAAACCCATCTTTATTAATTTGTAAATCAAACCAACGACGATGACATACATTACATACTTCAAATTTCAAATTCATTTGAGCAATCTCAAAATTTTCTGCATACATTTAAAAAATTAATATCATCTTGATAAAGATATAATTCTTCTTGATCTTGTTTTCGTCGTTTCCGATGATCACGCATTGACCATCGCATGACCCGTCAACGTGCGAAGTCGTGGCATTTTATTGCTATAATAACTATAATTAAAATTTTTTCATTTCTTGTATTAATATCACTTAAGTTTTTAAGTTATTTTACTGTAGAACTGCAAAAATTAATTGTTTATGTTTTGTTATCACGTTTTTTGTATTTTTCATTATGAAGTTTTTTAATACTTGAAAGAATCTACAGATGGCCACTCAATTTAAATTAATATTAAATGTAGCCAATTATATATTAGTATTAGATGTAGCTCATAGATGTCAGTTGATCATATCCCAACAAATAAGAATGAGGAGAGTATCTTGTTTTATACAGCGTGTCTACTTAGGCTGGTTCCATATAGAAAAATTTTTTATTATAAGGTTTACAAAAAAAGGTATTCTTTAAAAAAATCTCTGCTTTAGAAAATATTGCCATTCAGCAATTCACTTTTGACATCAAATGTACAGAGTGTCCACAAATTGAAAAAGTTTGATAGGAATATTAATGGTCGTTTAGAAATCTAGACCATTTAGAACAGATAATAAGGGAAGCGGTTCAAGAAACGTAAATAGGTCTCAATAATTATTTTCTGTTAAATAAAGCTTCACGCATAGCTTGCAGATGTCGTTGGTAATGTGCAGTTTGAAATTTGTACCAAGTTTCCCTCTTTAAAATGCAACAGTTTTCAATACATCTCTATGAAATTAGTACAATAAATGAACCTAGAATTATTTGATTATTACGAAAAAATTGTTTGCTGCGTGTATTGACTTGCGGTTCTTTGCATTTTCTTCAAAAAATGATCCTAAAAAAAGTCTATATGATTTAAAAGTGGAACTTTTTAGCTTTAATCCCCGCTCCATTGGGACGAAGGGGGTTTATATCGTAAAAGTAAAGGGGGTATAAGTAAAAAAAGGTCAAAATGCTGTAGTAATCTGAAATTTAAGATAGTTTTATTAATAAACTTCTTTATTCACCCCCCCCCCCCGCTTTCGGGGATCTGATTGACTATTAAATGAAAAAGACCATTTTTTTGCAATTTAAGATTTTTATAACTTAAAAAGGGATTTTTAGGGTTCCTGATCTCGGATCTTAAGCCTACCCAAGCAGATCCCTGAAAAAAATTTCATTTTTTTGAAAATTTAAATCTCTTTAAGGCATATAAGGGAGTTTTTAAAGTCGCTGATTTCGAATTTATTATCAAATTGACTCAATTTTCAAGCCCCTCCCTCTTTTACTTTATATAGGTAGACTCCCGAAACAAAAATATCTTTTTTTATGAAAATTAAGCCTTTTTAAGGCATGTTAGTGGTATAATTTAAAAAAACGGGGAGGATGTGAAAATTGAATCAATTTGATCATAAATTCGAGATCAACGACTTTAAAAACTCCCTTGCATGCTTTGAAAAGATTTAAACTTTCAAAAAAATGGTATTTTTATTTCAGCGGGGGGGGGGGGGGGGTGTAACAAATTTAATATTTTAACTTAAAATTGGAAATCAACAACCCCAAAAACCCCTTTATACGTCATTAAAAGTATTTCATAAAAAAAAGAAAGTCTTTTAGACTCCGAAAGGGAGGGGGAATTCATAAGGGAGTTTATATTATTAAAAATATCTTAAATTTCAGGTTCCTTTAGCATTTTGACGTTTTTAAATCTTTGAAAAGTTATCTGATTAACTTTACGATAAGTCGCCCTATTAGCTCAGTTTGTTAAGGCGTAACCAATTCCGTCCGCGGTATGCTTAGGGTAGCGGGTTCGATTCCCCTCGTTTAATTAATTTCATTAATAGTTGTGATGGGCTGTAGTGCATAGTATATGCATGAAGGAGGTGCACTCAGCCTCTGAAATTGAGAAGCTGATAAATGAAATTATCAGCGGAAAGGTGGTAAAACACATATATGGTATCACAATGGGCTCTATAGCCTAAGTGTGTCCTTCGTGGACAGCCAATATAACCTAACCTAACCTACTTTACGATATAAAAAAGTTCCACTTTAAGCCATATAGACTTTTTTTTAGAATAATTTTCTGAGGCCAATACAAAAAACCGCAAGTCAATACATCCAGCAAAGAAGTTTTTCGTATGAAAAAGATTCGTTTACTATACTAAATATAAACCATAAAAAAACATTTACAATTTCACCAAATATAAGAACTCTTGTACTTGCTTGCTCTTATTTAAAAAAAAAAAAAAAAAATTGCAAATAGAATACATATTTTGCGACATGGTGTATTTTATACACACACAAACAAACACACTGATACAACTGTGAATATTGAGAGAAAAAGCAATTTTAAATGTTAGCATGGCAACAAGATTGGTTAAATAACGCAATAACAGTCATGATTTCATTGGAGATGGTGATCTGGTCTGGACCAGTCAACTGGTACAACGAATGAACTACACACTACACAGTACATACAACATATATAATATAGTCGAATCAATCAAGTCGGAAAATACTCCTAAAATGTTAAAAAACTGTTGAACAGAATTGATTTCAAAAATTATCATAAAATTATCACAAATTTTCAACTTTGTTTTGTCAACAACTGACAAAATTTTACTTGTTTTGGATTACAATAGAGAATATTCATGTATTTTTTTATTTATTTTTACTTAATTGTTTACACCGTTATAGCATAGTAAAAAATATAAATACTGTTTAAAAATACTGTAATTAAGAGTAAAAAAATATTTAAAATACATTATAATTTTGAGATATTTAAACGCAGTCCTTTAGCGCTCTCTGTTGATGACTTTACTATCGTTATTATTAAGTTTTCTAATTACAAGCCGTAGAATAATATAACTCAATGTAATACCATACAAAATATAAGTAATTAATACCATAAGGGGGCGTCCATAAATTACGTGAGATGATTAAGGGGGGGAGGGGGTCGAGTCAAATATCATCTAATCTCACGTTGGGGAGAGGGGGGGTCTCGACAAATATCACGCAATTTTTTTTTCTGATTGAAACAAAAAAATATTATACTATTTTGTTGAATTTAATCCAAATTGTATGTACATGTTTAAAATTTAATCTTAAGCGTTAACGTAATATGATTACGATTATTCACTAATTCGTTCGGAAAAAAATTATTTCATTCATACTTCGACGTTATATATCTACTGAATATTACTGCGTTTACGTAATAAACCCACATTCTGAAAAATCTCACGTGAGATTGGGGGACGGGGGAGGGGGTTGACTAAAACCTCACGACATCTCACCAAGGGGAGAGGGAGGGACAGAAAATTTAAAAAAACACCTCACGTAATTTATGGACGCCCCCTAAAGTATGTTAATAAATCTGACAAGCCACATACTATGACGTCAAGTCCGTTTTAAAATTTGAATTTCCGTTTTAGAAATTTGAAATTCTCACTGTGAATATGTATTTTTATACCATGTACATATATATGAAATATACATAGTATATTAAGTTTAGTCCCAAGTTTGTAAATATTGATGCTACGAAAAAAATTTTAGTATAGGTGTTCATAGAATAACCTAATTAGTCTATTTCCGGTTGTCTGTCCGTCTTTCCGTCTGTCTGTCAACACGATTACTCAAAAACGATAAGAGATATCAAGATGAAATTTGTATAGCATATTCAGGACGTAAAAAATAAGGTCGAGTTCGTAAATGAGGAATATAGGTCAATTGGGTCTTAAGTCCGTAAGATCCATCTTGTAAACCGTTAGAGTTAGAACAAAAGATCAAATGTAAAAAATGTTCCTTATAATAAACAACTAATTTAATAAACAACTTAGTATACACGAAGACACCGACAATCGTTCAAAAATTGCAATCGGAATTCTCTCGCCACTTCGGGACTATCGAACGTCCCTTGTACCAAGAAATACAACACATTTGAGATATCCATGACTTTTCAAGATCTCCAATCTTAAATCTGAAATAGGAGCAGTAAGCTGATTTTATCATTTTAGTAATTTTTATTAGATTTGTTCAATTCTAGCGAAATTATGAAACATTAAATAAAAGTTATATTAGACCTTTCCCAACATTTTGAGATCTTGATGGGTGAAAGGTGACGGTAGGTCGACAAACCACTGTTCCCTAGTGAATTATTTTTAATTTGACCTCAAAAAACATTCATCACCCCTAATTTCTACATTAATATGTTTTTGAGCCTTGAAAAAGACCCAATTGAGGTCGAAACGTTGGCAAATCAAAAATAAAAAAATCAAATACACTTTATCTGTGTCCTGCATTCACAAGAAAACAAAAACTTATTAATTAGAAACTTGCCGGAGATTCAACCCGCCCACAGTGCAGCCGAAGACCAAAAAGGCGAAAACCATTGACAGTCTCCTCTTTACTTTCAGTCGGAATGTAGTCTTCGCCAAAGTACAACATTGTTTTAGATACAAAGGGAAAAGTCATAAACGAGTAAGAGTGCTTCGAGTAAAGAAAATTCAACAAAACCAAATGGAATCTACGTTGGAATGGAATATTGCAAAAGAAAATTTATAGAAATAGAAATATAAAGTTCTTTTTTTTAACAAAATTCAAGTTTTTGACTGAAGCAGTGATAACACGTTGGATGCTGCCTTTAAACCTATTGGAGGTTACTGAGAAAAGTATTATCTATTGAATAAAATAAAATTCAGCTGTTACTTGAATTTTATTTTACCCTAGGGGGTTTTTCGAAAAGGAATCAAGGGATTAAACTTCCGTAAACTAGACAAAAAATGTGTAATCAACGATCCTAAAACCCTCGAAAACGATACGTAACTCGATTATAATAAATAATACATGATATTTTACCCCAGAGGGTGGTCGATAAGAGATGAAGGGTAAATTTTCCGTAAATTTGACATATCATTTGTAATCAGAGACCAAAAAACCTCCTGTGATTCAATTTTGGAGTGAATTATTTAAATTTTCGAATTTTGGTCGCATTTTCGAATTTTGGTGGAATCCCTTACTGAAGTGTGGTGCTGTAACAATAAGACCTTATATTCGTGATCACAGACAGAGTCAATTCCGAAAGCAAAATATTCATTTTATAGACTGTTTTTGGTTGGGATTGTTTAGAAAAGTTAAAACTACCCTTGTTTTTGAAGGCAGAGGTTAGTGGTGTGGAAGATCTAAGGAACACGTAGAAAGAATAACTTTTGAAATCAATGCTGTCATACAGGTTTTCAACATTTTACAGTATTTTCCGGCTTATTTATTCGACTAATATAATATAAATGTATACTATACTATAAGGCTAAAGTTTTTAATATAATAAAACTTTAACACAAACTCACAGCATCTACAGCATCTAGAATACAATATTTTAAAAGAGAGTATAAAATTTTGGTGTCAAAAACTCATATTACTTTTATGTACAAATGGGTTGTTCGGAACTAAATCTTCAATCTGGAAGTGTTAGATGAAAATTTCATTTAATATTTAAAATTTATATATCCCGCGTTATGCTTAATAGCTCTGCTAATACGTTGTAGATATGCTAGATGGAATTAAAAACTTATTAGTTAATTGTCCGATTAATTTACATCTAGTTTTTTGATAAGTTAAGAAAAATGTATATTTAACCGGTAAGATCGCATCCTTAGCTGTTCCATAAACTAAGGAATTTTCGCCGTTTCGGCATGAAAAATGTGTCACTAACTTATTTATTTGTATAACATACTGTTATTTTCACCTATTTCTAGTTCACTCTATAGTCTAAGCCAGGTGTCGGCAACCTTTTGAGTCGGAAGAGTTAGAATTGCAATTTACAAAAAAAGTAAATTTTTGAAATTAAAAAACTGGCTAATTTATGTACTTATTGCTATGAAAAATAAAATGACTAGCTGGCTAAATTTCAAGAGTCCTCATACGAAAAAAAAGCCTTAGGTATGACAAAAATAAAATTTCTGATTTTATTGGAACGATTACCGGATTTTCTGAAATTTTGATTTAGTCCTAAGTATGGGCATCGCCAAAAGGAAGCACATAGGGGCAGCTACCCCTTTCTAGAGATTTACAAGAATAGTTCAAAGCAACCACGAGTTTTTAAACAAAAAATTTACTCACAAAAGTTGACTCCTTTAACCCCCTTGATATTATTGAATTGGTTTAGTATGAAATTAGAATCAATTAAGCTACCTATAAATTTTAACTCACCATCTTTTATAGTTTTTGAGAAAAAGAAAACTAAATTTTTGCCCTAATTTGGACCCTCCGGGGAAAACAAAGTAATTTAAGAAAAAAAATTTCAAAGAAAAGTTTAATTTTTTACACTGACACTTTTGTTCTATCTCTTATGGTTTACAAGATGGGTCCTACGGATCCAAGACCAAATGGACTTTTGAACTTAAACTCACTTTTTATTTCCTGAGCACGATATAAACAAATTTCAGCTCGATATCTCTTTTCGTTTTTGAGTTATTGTGTTGATGGGCAGACAAACTGAAATAGACTAATTAGGTTAATTTTACGAGCAACTATATTAAAATTTTGTTTCTAACATCGATATATATAAGCGTAACAAACTTAATATACTTTGACATTTCATATATAGGATATAAAAACTAAACAAAATCATTTTTAAAAACAAGCTTTTAGGAAAGGGACCCCTATAAGATCAAAGTGGAAAAAGAAATAGCAGAAAAATAAATTTTTAGGTAGACGATTTCCACCAGTATAAATCCAGATTCCTGTGTCTGTGAAAACCCAAAATTTAACAGTAGATCCACGCCTGTTTTCAGATAAATTTAAAGTTTAATAAGTCTTATTTTAAAATAAACAAGTGAAAATAAACAATGGACTGAGTTAATTATTGAAATACCATGTATAGACAGTGTTGATGACTATTATCACATTACACTATTATACATACTATACAATTTGCGCCTAATTTGCACCCTCACGGGTAAACAGTGATGTTTACGAAAAAATGTTTCAAACAAAAGTTGGTTATTTTATCAGGAAAATTTTTTTACATTTAAACTTTTGTTCTATCTCTAACGGTTTACAAAATGGTACCTACGGACCCAATACCCAATTGAACTATGTTGCTCATTTACGAACTCGACCTCACTTTTTATGTCCTGAGTACGCTGTAAAAATTTCAGCTTGATATCTTTTTTTGTTTTTGAGTTATCGAGTTTACAGACGGTATTAGTATATACATAGTATATTAAGTTTAGTCCCAAGTTTGTAACGCTTAAAAATAATGATGCTAGGAAAAAAATTTTTTCATAGGTGTTCATAGAATCACCTAATTAGTCCACTTCCGGCTGTCCGTCCGTCCGTCTGTGGACACGATAACTCAAAAATGAAAAAAGATATCGAGCTGAACAGCGTACTCAGGACGTAAAAAGTGAGGTCAAGTTCGTAAATGAGCATCATAGGTCAACTGGGTCTTGGGTCCGTAGGACCCATCTTGTAAACCGTTAGAGATAGAATAAAAGTTTAAATGTAAAAAATGTTCCTTATCAAAAATTAAACAACTTTTGTTTGAAACATTTTTTCGTAAACATCTCTGTTTACCCGTGAGGGCGCCAATTAGGCGGAAATTTTATAATATGTACTATACTTGATTATCAGTTATGTATGTGTCACATGTATGTATGTGTAATGTGATAAAGAAATCAACACTGACTATGCATGGTATTTCAACAATTAAGTCAATTGTTTGTTTTCACTTGTTTCTCCTATGTTTTTACTTGAACATACCTAGAACTCATACTTTTCCTATTCTCCATTAATCAACTTGCATCCCTATTTGTCATCGACTAGCGACGTCCTTGGTCCTAGAAAAGCGCTAAAGTCTATGAGATCGAAGATCTCAAATAATGCAACCTAAGTAAGTAATCTTTATATAGAGGTAAAAAAAAGTATATACACGTATCTTACATGTTCGTGTATATGTGTATGTGTGTATTCAGACCGGATCAACCGGTTATGCTAATCATTAAAACACCCGCCAAGAGCTGAACTATTCGATAGCGTTAACTCTCTCTCGTGGACTGGTGGGTGAGATACAATACCTTACCCTTCATCTACAAAATATTAGGTATAATTATATATATATATATATATATATATATATATAGATGTGTATATACATATATACTACAAGACATGTATCCACTACACATATTGTTGATATTTCTAGCATATATAATGTAATTATATATACTATTGATGGTATCATAAACCTTATATACTAATATATACTTTAAATATTTTATTTAGTCAAAAAAGTATCTATAGCAAAAAATTATAATCATTGTTTTATATTGCAATTTCATCCGACTCGTTTTTTAACCTTGATTTTCATCGAATTTTCTTTGATTACTTTAAGTAATTTTTCACAAGGAACTCGCCAGCCGATGGCAAATAGGGTGGACAAATTGATTTATGTAGAATAGGAAAAGTATGAATTCTAGTATGTTGAAAAAATTTATTTTTTAATTTAAAATTAGACTTATTTAACCATAAATTTATCTGAAAACTGGCGTGGATCTAGAGTTAAATTTTGGGAAGTCCGAATTTATACTGGTGGAAATCGTTTACCTAATTTTTCTCCTATTTATTTGTTTCCTCTTTTATTTTATAGGGACCCTTTTCCTAAAAACTTGTTTTTAAAATTGATTTTATTTAGTTTTGATACTCTATATATGAAATATATCAAAGTATATTAAGTTTAGTCCCAAGTTTGTAAGGCTTAGATATATTGATAGATAAGTTAGAAAACATTCGTGGATCTACTGTTAAATTTTGGGTTTTCACAGACACAGGAATCTGGATTTATACTGGTGGAAATCGCCTACCTAAAAATTTATTTTTCTGCTATTTCTTGTTTCCACTTTCATCTTATAGGGATCCTATTCCTAAAAGCTTGTTTTTAAAAATGATTTTATTTAGTTTTTATATCCTATATATGAAATGTCAGAGTATATTAAGTTTGTAACGGTTAGATATATTGATGTTAGAAACAAAATTTTTATATAGGCGTTCGTAAAATTAACCTAATTAGTCCATTCCCGTTTGTCTGGCCATCAACATAATAACTCAAAAACTAAAAGAGATATCGAGCTGAAATTTGTTTATATCGTGCTCAGGACATAAAAGGTGAGTTTAAGTTCAAAAGTCCATTTGGCCTATCTTGTAAACCATAAGTGATAGAACAAAAGTTTCAGTGTAAAAAATGTTTCTTATAAATTATAAATTAAACTTTTGTTTGAAACATGTTTTCGTAAATAATTTTGTTTACCCCTGAGGGTCCTAATAAGTGAAAAAATTTTCTAAAAAAAATATAAAAGATGGTGGATTGAAAATTTGTCGGTAATTTCTTTGATTCTTATTTCATACTAAGCCCATTCGATAATATTAAGAGGGTTAAAGGAGTCAACTTTTGGGAGAAAACTTTTTCTTTAAAAATTCATGGGTGCTTTGCCCCTCTTGGTGACGCCCATGCATTTTCACGATGATGAATTAGAGCCTGTGAATTTATACCTATAAGTGAGACAAATTTGCAGGTTCACATTAAAATATTTGCTAAATTTATAACTCGAAAAAAATAATTCGTTTTAACTTAAGTCACGAATATATTGTTAAAGTTTATCTATGATCATCTCTAGAAGTGACTCTCAATGATTTTATTTTTTTTCAATCTCATGTTTGAATTAACAAGCTACAAAAATTCAAAATTTCGCTATATTTAATCTAAATAAAAACAATCAAGATGAAAGCCATCAAAGATTTGTTTGTATCTTTTTCTAGTAAAGCAGGATTTAGCATGAAATTCTTATGACAAAAATAGTATATACGACGCCAAATACTATGTACGATGTTTCTGTCTAATATATGTCTAATAAGCAGTTTTAAATGCTTATATTATCCGTATTTCTGGGCCGAATTGAATTTTAATTTCACTTTTTGTCTTCTCTTCTTTACGATATTTTCATATCTTATTAAGAAATGCGAAAAAAAAAATTCATAAATATTAAATATACCCTATTAATTATAAGTATCTTAAATATTAAAAAGTTTTTCATTTAAAAATGATGGAATTTTAAACTTAAGGCTGTATTCTGGTCAAAAGTTTTGAAAGATCAATTTTTTTGTGAGCATATTTCAAAGTTTAGATTTTCAAAAATATTTCCTCCAAAGGAATTTTCAAAATTTCATTTATTTATCTGGCAACATCTGGCAATGTCGAATATCCAGGTTGGCACTCCTGTTCAAAATATGGTACAAATCATATAGAGTTAGTTCATTCCACATTACATATGTATATCATTCATTTTCTCGGTAAGATCTAACACAAATTGAACCAACTCTACAGCAAATTACTATTTGCGAAATTATTCTAGCCTAACTTTATTTATTTATACTTGGAATAAATGTGTGAATCTGGAAGAAGAAATGGAAATTAGCTCAAAAGTGGTTATTTGTGGTAAAACGTTAATTATTTTAGTTAATAAAGTATATTATATTCGGAAGAAAATGATAACAAATACATTTATTATGTTATGTGTTAATTTTTTCATATTAAGGGTTGGAAGCTGTGATTAGTTTACTACCAAAGAAAATTGGTCTTGAAAAGTTTATAATTATCAAGAAACTGACTTCAATCAATATTTAATATAATATAGCGGTGTTGCCATTTCTTATCGCGTATTATGGCGCAGACAAATCAATTTTTCAATTTTTCACTTTTGAACATAAAAAAAAACAAAATTGTAGACGTGATTTTAATGACGTTTGGTACAGGTCTTCACTACCGTTATATCTGTATATCATTTGTTTTTTATAACTTTCTTATCGCTACGTCAAAAGTTGTTTACGTTTTTCTTCATGACTTCTGCTCATATGAGATGTTAAAAGTGCTAGCTTTGAGAATTTTTCTAGCGAAAACTGTAGTAGCGAATGTGTTCCATTTTCTAAATAAGTTTCTCAAAAGTTTTTTTGGGCTCAATAAATGGCAGAGATACTTTATTAGTCTATACGCAGGTATATAGATTTCTTAAACATATTGTTTCTTGAAGAAATGAAAAATTGTTTTCGTTCAGATAAAACTCAACAACAAATAGTAATAAAAAACTGATCAGATAAATAACGATATATTACAGCCTAGATAATAACACAAGCATTAGTCAAACATATCATAAAATGCTTAAATAGCATATAGGGGAAGTTGGTGGAATATTTATAAAATCACATGCATTTTTTTTATTATTCTATGGTTCTAGGGCGTCGCCAGCCGATGGCAAATAGGGGAGCAAGTTGATTTATGCAGAATAAGAAAAGTATGAATTCTAGGTATGTTCAAGTAATAAAATAGGAGAAAAAAAACTAAATTTATTTTTTATTTTAAAATTAGACTTATTTAACCAAAAATTTATCTGAAAACAGGCGTGGATCTAGAGTTAAATTTGAGGGTTTCACAGACACTAGAGTCCGGATTTATACTGGTGGAAATCATTAACCTAAAAATTTATTTTTCTGCTAATTTCATTTGGGACATATACAGGTCTTGTGGCGCAACGGATAACGCGTCTGACTACGGATCAGAAGATTCCAGGTTCGAATCCTGGCAAGATCGAATATATTTTTTAATTATTAGTTATTGAATCATAGCTATTCATCTGTAGAGTTCTATCAAACCAAAGTGGCACCGAGCAAGAGAGAATGTATGATGTATTTGTATGTGCACTCGTATCTACACTCTCTCTTGTTCAGTGCCACTTTGGTTTGATAAAACTCTATCATCTTTTTTACCACTTGGTTACATCAGTATAGGAAAGATATAAAACAAGTGAAAACAAACAATTGACTGAGTTAATTATTGAAATACCATGTATAGACAGTGTTGATGACGCTTTTTACAAATAAATGTTTCAGACAAAAGTTTTTTTTTTATAAGGAACATTTTTTACATTTAACTTTTTACGTCCTCAGCACGCTATAAAAATTTCAGCTTGATATCTCTTTTCGTTTTTGAGTTATCGTGTCGACAGACAGACAGCCAGAAATGGACTAATTAGTTGATTTTATACACAGAAATACCAAAATTTTGGTCTTAGCATCAATATTTTTAAAATTGTTAAATATAAGTATAACAAAATTGTTATTATTGTTGGATAACTACTTAAGTGTTTTATTAAAATTAAACTAAGTACAACCAACGTGACGATTTTTACTGATAGGGTCCCATCAAAAGAATTTGCACGGGCCCCAGATGGTATAGTTACGCCACTGCTTACACTTATGGAGAAAAGAGTTCGGAAAATCTACATCGTCCTTAACATTTTCCCCTATTCTAACACTACAAACATTAGCGCAGCCATATTTAAAAAAAAAAAAGAACTATAAGTAACTGCAAAAGATATAAATAGATTTTTAATTTCAAACTGGTATTGGTATTATTTTATTTTTGCTAATGGCCTTTACTACTCACAGAACTTTGTTTTTAGTCATATTTCCCCCGTAAATATAGACTTATGCACTGTATCGAAGGTCAAAGGAGAGGTGTGGGGATATGTTATAAATCTGTTTCATGACTCCCAGAAGACAATATGTGGGTTATTGAAGATACCTAGTAACCCCTTTAAGTTCAAATGAGCTGAAATTCGTTATGTTGAGTTGTTTATTAGGTGGATCGGTTTTATTAAGGGGGGGGGGGAGGAATTTTGGGCGAGATTTCTGCTTTTTCGAAGTTTTTATATCTACTCAAGTACTATGCTACAAGGTTGGAAATCGGTATGTAGGTTGGGTTTTGGTCACGAATGTGCCTTTTGAGAGTTGCAGTTTCCGAACCACTCTTCGCCCTTTTTATATCGAAATATTGATTTTCGCAGTTTTTATTGCTTCATATTTAAGTACGGTCTTTCCCTTGATAAAAAAGTCGAATTTATGAAGCGTTAATTTCGGATTCGCCATGTTATTTCAAGTGTTTTTGTCTGCTAAACGATGACAATTTCTATAAAATTTTGGCAAAACCGTCTCTATTCATTTGAAGAAAGCATTTAAGAAGTGAAACCCTAGATTATTTGAAGTAAGAATATGTTTATTTATTTTTAATCCGAAGTTTACGATTTATAAATCCGAATTTTTTATCATGACCTTCATTGAGCAGTTTTTGACTTTTAACAAACTAACAAACAAACTTCCTTACTTTCACATTTATAATATATAGGGATGGTAGGACGGGCTATGATTTTATTGCTCCTGACTTTACGTTAAAATATACCATGTGTGTTTGTACCATCTAGGCATATACATATCTGTAGTATGACAGAATACATCCGTTTAGTAATGCATCTATGCGAGAGGTATTATATACATGTATTGAACATTAGTTGGAAGACGCTTGGAGAGTGGGAGTTATTTAGTCAATTAATAATATTTGTTTGCAACAAAACTCCCACTCTCTGCATGCATACAACAGAAGATCTGTCATATCGTATCTGTAGTCTTACAATACATGTATATAATACCTCTCGCTTAGATGCATTACTAAACGAATGTATTCAGTCATACTACAGATATGTATATGCCTAGGTGGTACAAACACACTTGGTATATAGACTAGCCTGCGCAGTAAAAGACAAATTTTGGAGGTCCAAGAAACAAAAAACGGAGTCTATTATGAGAGGGAAATATAACTTAAGTGATGGAGCTCTGTTTTATTTTTTGTTATTTGTAGCTAGTAGGTATTGCTAAAGTTACTGTATTTTTAATTAATTGATATGTTCTGTTGATTTGAATTCATCGTTGTTGTAAGAACGCAACGAAGCCATTTTCAATTGTGACTTGAATTTAGATTTATTTCATTTTAAATATACACATATATGGTAATTTTTGAAAAAAAAAATGGCATTTCTTTGAAAATATTAGTCATTGTGTTATGTATGTATTTTTATTAAAAAATAAAAATAATAAAATTATAAGTGCAATCACTCTATACGGATATAATTACAGGGTCGCAAATAAATTGGACACTTTTTTCAGGTTGTAAATAGTGAGCTCATAGAAGTTAGAGGTGTAACAAAACGTATGTACCGAATACTGAGTAACGAGTACTAGTCGCAGAAACGAAGCAATGAAGTTCGAAAAATTTGAAGAGTAAGTCGAATTTGAAAGCAATTTTCAGCATTCGATTCGTTAGAGCATCAGGAAATTTTGTGACCTAAATAATATACATTTTAGAATTGTATTTTAAATTAACCGTAAAAATACTAAATTTACAATTTGGTCAATAGTGATGAAAATGATTCCAAACTTGTTACTCGTGGATTTTTGGGGTCGCTGAACATAAATATGGCGTCAGAATTGGTCTCCGAGGTACATGGTGTCCAGGGTAAACGGTATCCCCGCCGTCTCCTGGAGTTTTCGGAAAATTCGTTATATAACCGATCAAACTCGTTATTCGGAGTTTTTGGGGTCACTGAGCACGATTCTCCCAACAAAATTGGTCTCCGAGGTACCTGGTATAAAGAGTATCTCGGACACATTGGGAATCCCGAGCACCAGGTACCTGTTGTCCGATTCTCTAGCAATATTCGTCTCAGCGATCCCAAAATCCGAGTAACGAGTTTGGACCCTAGGCACCAAAGATATATACATAAACTCGCTAGTATATATACATGTATATTTGATATTAGATATAAATCTTTTGATTGATTAGACGCGACAGAAACTAGTTTTTTGAACTCTTAATAGTTGAAGATTTTTACTACTTACAACGAACCAAAAATAAAAAATAAAAACTCACAAGCAGCAGTACTCCACTACTAAGGTCATATTCCCCCCTCAATAGATACTTTTTAGATGCTTCTTTCTTTTAGAACACATCAAATATTGACATTAAATGAGTCTTTTGTCCAATAAGAATAAATCAATTGGATAAAAGTTTCTAATGATTAATCATAATATATAGATAACAAAACACAAAATTAATTTTTATAAAATATAAGGATTATTAATATTTTTAGGTAATAATTTTCATAAATCCATACATAAATCACGTGACAGTAAACACCAATCAGATGTACTCTCATGGTCCTACGTCACATCATATGAAAGACTATGTAAGCTTACAAATACAAAAAGATGAGAACTTGCAAATACTTGTAAAACTGCATATACAAAAATGATTACATGTCACGGATTGATGTCATTCAGGACGCCATGACATTCTACACTGTTTTAGAACTAAATTTGTATTGGTTATACTTTTTTTAATAATATTTTCTTAGTGTAAATCAGATACTAATGTAACGTATAAACCAATTTTTCAAATTTAGGACTATTAATAACAATTTAAAATGTCGGAACCAGTGATTTTTCACATTTTTCCTCCAGGGAATACCCTTCAAACTACTAGAATCAACCGCCGCTCCTATAAAATAAATCATTAACTCTACATATTAAACATACATCAGATATCCCCAAAACCTCCTGAATCGTGTTCTTACTCTCACCCCCACCCCACCCCCCCCCCCCCGTTGACCTTCGATACAGAGTATTAGTCTATATTTTTGTATTTTTTCGGGAGTAGTATGAGTAAAAAAAATAAAAATATATAAAGATTATGATTACTGTAACGTCTACAAAGATTTTTTTGATAAATAACCGTCATAAATTTTAAAATGTTTGCCTCTTCAAAATAATTAAAACAAAAAGTTATAGCAATATTTTTGTTTAAAACCAATACTAAAAACTAATATTATTCTCGTATATCTCGAGCTCAAATGTTCAAAAGTTGTCCATTGAATTATGACGAATGTTTTATTTGCTGTTAAAAAAATTTATTTTATGTAAACACTCATTTCACTTCCACATATCGTACTCTGTCCATTTAACTCTTTTATCCCCAAACCGAACTCATACAGTTTACAAAAGTAAAAAAAACCCTAGTTGTTTGCAACGACGTCGCAGCCGTTGGCAAATAGAGGGGCAAGTTGATTTATGAAGAATAGGAAAAGTATGAATTCTAGGTATGTTCAAGTAAAAATATAGGAGAAAAAACGGTAAATTTATTTTTTATTTTAAAATTATACTCATTTACATTCACAGACACTGGAGTCCGGATTTATCCTGGTATTTTCGATATTTTTAGAGTATTTTTTACATTTACGTCATACAAATTGTCTAGTTTACTAGTTGATTAGTCACGTGACAGCCGAACCACTTTAAAGCCTCGAGAAATCCGAATCGAGTTAATCCGGGGCCAGATAGAATATCCTTAAAACAATTAACAAAAAACTTGTAATTATATAAACTGACTAATTTAACTCCATTTTAACATGAATTGAAGTTAATTTTAAAAAATTTTTGTGTTTATTTAGACCACCTGAAGAGTATTTTCAAGTAAAATATTTCATTATTCCAGATTTATTATTAATACTCAAATATCTCACCCGCTGTGTACATGTATATGGAAGTAAAAATCGTAAAGTAATCGAATAAGAAACACGAATCTACATTCAAAATACATCTTATACCATATTTTTTTGCTTTTTAAATGTCGAATCATTCAATAATTTATTAAATCAAGTGAAATTCTACTCAGGAATTACCTATACAGAAATTTTTACAAACAAGGTTAGGTTAGGTTAGGGTATATTGGTTGTCCATGAAGGACACACTTAAGCTATAGAGCCCATTGTGATACCATATATGTGTTTTACTACCTTTCCGCTGATAATTTCATTTATCAGCTTCTCAATTTCAGAGGCTGAGTGCATATCCTTCATGCATATACCTTGCACTACACCAGCCCATCGCAACTCTTAATTAAATTAATTAAACGGTGGGAATCGAACCCGCTACCCTATGAATACCGCGGACGCAATTGGTTACGCCTTAACCAACTGAGATTACGTTAACAAATAAATTTTTATAAAATTATGTAGAGGTTATGATTTACCTCTATTAAGTTAAAAAATATTAAACCATAGAGATAATATAACATTTCTATGTATTTAACGCACGAAATATTTCACGCATGTATAAGACACGTGAGCAAATCTTTGATCACGTGATTAAGGATTACCGAACGATTGACGTGAGTGCTAACGGATTAAATGTAAAAGCCATTTCAATGATATTTTACTTGAGTTTATTTCAAAGAGGTTATATATAACATAGAGGCTTAAAAGTATAGGAAACGCAATTGAACGTTAAAAAAGGGACCGTCATACCTCTTTGTCTCGCAGCCTATCAAAGGGCTCTATTAATATTTTGAATTATTGTATAAACACGTACATATCTGTGTATTTTATAGAAGTAATATAAGACAGACTAAGACAGCTATACGCGTACTTTTTTTAGGTCTCTCTCTACGAAGATCAACGGTTTGGATGGTCACATTACAGTTCTATATTATTACTTCTATGGTTTATTAGCGATGGACTTAGTCAATAATGTTAAGTCGGTATTATTCTCTGGCACAAAATAGAGTATATAAGGTGAACTAACTTAACATAAGCATAACACAAAGACTGAATCCGCGCCGGCGGCATAATTTAAAAAGAGTCTCGACAAATCGAATATAGTACCTCTAATATAAGAACAGAAACAGTGATGTAGTTTTATGACGTAGCCTTGAAAAAAATACTGCACAATGATTATAAAAAGAGATGAATAAATAAATAATATTTCAGTCGTAAACGTTGAAGAAAAATAAAAATGAAACACCTTCGTCATCTCCACTAAAAAACAAAAACAAAACAAAACAAAATTGCAACTATTATTCTGACATAACCTTGCCTGGTTCGCGTTCTTTGCTATGGCTTTTCTTCATCCATAATATTCATATACTATGCTATTATATTTTGAGTCATAATCATTTTTACACACCATGGATGTATAATTATCTGATTTTAATTATTTCTGTTTAAAAATCATAAAAATATGGCATTTATGGCTGTGCTGATATTTACATGGTAGCGTTATGTTTAATCTAATATACATATATATATATTATAAATATACATATAAAATGATAAAATGCTAATGCTAGTACGTGAACACATGGTTTTCTCTATGACCACCAACAGCAATCAACTTTCCATTGGGGAGGGAAGTTGATTGTAAGGGTTGTTTAAGTTTGGTTGCGGTGGGAGGCAGTGGGTGGTTTTGGGTGACAAAAATGTGAAAAAATATATATCTGTCCTTTTCTTACTCATGTTACTTTCGATTTTAAGAACAAATTTCTGGAATGATCTAGAAAATTATAAAATGTGTGTAACGGTCAAAACCGATTCGAAATTTTCTAGAAAATTCTAGAAATGATCTAGAAAGTTTGTTTAAATCGACAACTAAAATCATGATCAACTTTAAACTGGCCGCCAAGAGCTGTTAGCGTCATCTCTCGACGATTAGTAGAACTATCAAGCCAGAACCGGACACGAACTTTCTGGGCCTTCTTCCGAATTTTAAATCTTTTAAATTCAACCAAGTTTATTGTTTTTTCAAAGGTTTTATTGTTAAAAGTAAGTTATTTATTTTAAAATATTCTGTCTGGATATAAATTTTATTAACTTAAACTATTTTCTAACAAGAAAAAGGACAATAGAAGCTAGTAGAATAGAATAAAACTCTTTCCTCGAACATTCTTTTAACCAGAAACCTCTAGAGCAACCTCAAGATCTAAAAAGAGGCTCTATCGGTGACTTGAGTCAGTCTTTCTTGAGAAACCACAGAGTTCGGATTTGAAAAGAAATCAAAGCGAGAATAAATGGAAAGCATATTAATTAAATTTTTGAAAATGTACTAAATATTCTAGAGAGTTCTGGTACTAGAAATTTCGAAATTCGACGATATATAAACCAAAATTCAGTGACTTTCCGTCAGTCTGATCGTGTTTATAGTCGAGAGAATATTAATTGAAATTAAGAGTGTACAGCAATCAAATATATTTAAGTGATTTTGACAAGTGAAAAAGAACGAACTATTTGAATATTGTAGAGTGTTCTGGTACTAAAAATTTCGATATTCGATGATACATAGAAATCTATTACATTTACATTAAAAAATGGATCCTTAAATATTATTTATACCATTAAACATGCGATGTATCTTAACCCGAGCAATTAATAAAGTATTTCTGCCGTCTATTCAGCAACCTTAAACTTGAGAGACTTAAAACAAATGAACATATATATCAAAAAATATGTTAAAATTCATTAAAATTACAATTATTTTAACTTATTAGTGACTTTTTGATTTTTATTACTTATACTCAAAAATAGCATTTTAGTACATTTTTATAGCTTTAAAGCTTTTTTGAAGTTCTCATCCTGTGTCCTATAATATTAATTTTTTAAGGTTTCTTTTAAAATACAACTTTTTTGCAATCCAAAATGACGGTAGTGTCAGTCACGTTTAGTTACGTACTGTCAGTCATGATCTGTTGGATTCATGAATTCTTCTTCTCATTCTTTATTTCTTTTTTTTTGTATCATCTAAAACATATTATTTTCCTTTTAAATAACTATCGAATACGAATACTGTTTTACGTGTATAAATAAATCATTATTAAAAAACTTTATCATGTAAATATCCACTTCATAAAAAGATTTATAAAATTTTTCAATATAGGCAAATGTTGTTACATTTATGCTCATATAATTGTATAAAATGGTATCCATGTAAGTATTTTATGTAATGCAGAATCTTGACAAAATGTAAATATTTGACGAATTGAATAATGTGTAATCAATTGAAAGGATTACAATTACTGATCTCAAAACATACATGAAAAATCAATTATCGAGAATATTCAATTGTTGAAATATCATTTCAATTAGAATACGATTAAATGTTGCTTTTTTTTATATCTTCAGATTATAAAATAGGTTTTAGAATTTTAAAATCTGCATTAGGCTTTAATCATAGACTTAATATAATACATCTACTAAACGAATTAGTCTAGTTAGTCAATGGCGTCACCAGTCGATGGCAAATAGGGGGGTAAGTTTATTTATGGATAGGAATAGGAAAAGTATGTTCCAGTAACAACATAGAAGAAAAATCGCAAAATTTATTTTTTATTCTAAAATTAACTTATTTAACCATTTTATCTGAACACTGGACACTGAAGACCGGATTTATACTGGTGAAAATCGTTTACATAGAAATTTATTTCCTTTTTTTCCTCTTTGTTCGTGCAAGACAAGTAAATTTAGCTATATATTTATAGTTATTGTGTTCAGTTGTCGAAAATTTTACTAGTACCAAAATAATTATTTGGTTATAAATTTTATAAAAATAAGATTGCCCCCTGTGAGAATCGAACTCACGACCCCTGGTTTACAAGACCAGTGCTCTGCCTCTGAGCTAAGGAGGCTGTAAAAATGTTCAAATTATTAATTATGATTTAAGGAAAAAATTTAAAAAAAGTGTAAATAAACAATTGAATATTTAATTGTTAACATACCATGCATAGACAGTTTCGAATACCAGCCCTTGTATTGCTTTTTAAATTAAACAAGTTTAATAAAACAAAAAATTTTATGTTGAATAAAATGGCAACCTTCTGGCTACCATTTCGAAATGGAAGAATTAATAATTTTTATATTTTCAGAGCCTCCTTAGCTCAGAGGCAGAGCACTGGTCTTGTAAACCAGGGGTCGTGAGTTCGATTCTCACAGGGGGCATTTTTATTTACATAACAATTTATAACCAAATAATTATTTTACAATTGGTAAAAATTTCGACAACTGAATACAATAACTAAAGATAAAAAAGTTAGCTAAGGTAAATTTACTTGTCTTACACCGTACTATACGTAGTAAGGCTGTGTAAAGAGCTTTTACAGACTTCCTACACGTAGATAATAAACGGATATTTTCTTGTTTTATATAGGAATTTTCAAATTATCAACATAATTTACCACGCACCTCTATGTATAAACTGTAGCTTGTATATGGAAGTTTTGTAACTGATCACACCATATTTTTTTTATGGAATTGTATAATCTATAACTAAAATTTAATAAGATTGTGCGCCTAGTTACATGGTCAAGGTCGACCAGTTTCTTTAGTTACAATAACTTTTTTACTTAGTACATTCAACTTCACTTCATACGACTTACGAGTATATAGGTACTTCTAAAAAAGAAGTACAAGAAAAAAAAATAAAGAGACGCGAACGAAAATGAAGTGTATATGTCACCGAATCATTGTAAGAATCGTTTTATATTAAATCTAGTCAAATTGTAAATCGACGATTGATAAAATTTATAATCTAAGCTTATTAATTAGATAGATAGCAATTTAGTGAAATTTGCGCACTTTCTTTTGATCTTGAAAGTGCTGAGGAATTTTTTATTGATAGCTAGGAGGTACTTGGATTTAAACTGAGGGTATCCAAATCTACCGCCCAAATTTTGAATTTTTCTTCCTAGACCCAAAATTGGGCCTAGGGTAGCCCCAAACGCATTTCGGTCAATATCTCCGGTTTTAGATGAGATAAAATAAAGCGGCTGACGGCAGAAGTTGGACCGTAATCTATTCTAGCAACGTGTAAAATTTGGTCATTCTAAAAAAAATTATAATCTTGAAAACATACCACTATTTCGAAGTCCGAATTTTTCTTACTTAGTTTAGAAGTCGGGGTATTGACAAACTTACAATGGATGGTATTTTTAGGTTATACTGACCTAAATCTACAAGAAATATTTTGATTATTTTTAATAACTTCATTTTTAGGCCTAAAAACTGAATTTTACGATTTTCCCGGAATGGTTGATTTTGCCGCCGGAAGTGGTGATTTGCAAAAAAATCAAAATGGAGGTGAAACAGCATAAAAACCACTATCTTTCCCGATATACATTTTATTTTTAGAGTCTAACTTCAACTCGAAAAAAAATCATTCAAAAAAAACGTAAACAATGGACGTAAGGGGCTATATCTGAGGCCCATGACCTTTGAATGACCTTCAGTGGGCGGAAAGTTGTGAGTATGTACTCTAGGTACACCTTTTTTTATGAAAACTTTTTTAATCAGAACCCTTTGTTCAATGCTAGACTCAAGAAAACTGAAAAGAAAAAATTCGTGAGCAGCACACAAAATTACTCCTTAGAAAAGTATTTTCAGCAATTCGCAAAAAAAATCAACATGGCCTGCCAGGTGACTGGGCAATAAAAACACTAGACGAAAATAAGACATTTGTTCACAATCTATCCTTAGTTTACAATCTTACTAGATTTAGTATAAACTAACGATTCTTACAATTATCCGGTGACATATACAATGGATTTTATAGTTTATTTGCTCATCGCAAATACATTCTTGTGCAAAATTGGTTTTCATTTGTTCTCAGAACAAACTCATTTTCAACAGTGGCGGATTTATTGATTGAGTAAGCTAAAGTCTAGGGCGGCATTAAACCAATTAATTAGTCATTTTTATTTCAGGATACTTTTCAAAAAATCAATTTTTCTACATCTTCTTTAGTACTCAAGAAATACTTTACAAAATTTTATGAAGAAATTCGAAGCAGAAAAAAAGTTATAGCCATGTAACTGATTATATTATTATACATGAACCGATTTCTACAGGGTGTCTACTTAAGTTGGCTACATATTAACAACTTTTTTATGAAAAGGTTTACGAAAACAGGACATCAAATGTACAGGGTGCACAAATTGAAAAAGTTCGATGGTAATGATAACGGTCGTTTAGAAATGTAGACCATTCAGAGCAGATAATAAGGGAAACAATCCAAGAAATCACTCCCGAGATATGTATCAGTATATTTAAAAAATTTTGTAAAAGAACATTCTAAAATTGGTGACATCAATTGTGGCATTTATTTCATTTAATAGCGAACTAAAAATGTAAAAAAGTTTGCCTCCTGTGAGAATCGAACTCACGACCCCTGGTTTACAAGACCAGTGCTCTGCCTCTGAGCTAAGCAGGCGTTGGATGTTACTCAAATAAGTATCTAAACATTTGCATGAACAAATCGGTAAATTTGGAATTGGAAGGCGTAGAATTTTTAGAATTAAATGGAATGACTATGTTAGTATCGAATAAGTTTGGAAAATGTCAGGTTAAGAGAAAATGCTGAAAATAAAAATATTATCAGGAAAAATTAACTAGAAGCCGTTGCAGTATTGGAAAAAGTGGAAGGATTTAGGAGAGAGGAAGAAAAGAAGAAGTCTCATAGAAAATCTTCCACTCACTCTAACAACAGCCGATATTTCGTATAAGTCCGAAATGTATGGAAAAGCAAATCCGCTAACTTCTGTTAACAGATGTGACACATCATCCTTCCATGCCTTAGTGTTTCCAGAGAAAGCTTACTACAGCTTACTAGCACAGGGGAAGTATTGAATAAAATATTCGCTTACTTATTATGTTCAAATAGCATACGTTTAATTGAGTATTAATTTCCCTAAAGAGTTAAATACTTTACCTGGATAAAGTCTCCTGCGATTCTCTTAATAGATATTTCCCATTAATTTAAAAAGTACAAAGTTATGCTTCTAAGATAACCTATGCTTCTAATCGAGGATTAAATGTTTATTTATAAAAAAAAAAACTATTAAAGTTACATTATATTTAATATTTATGTATTTTTATAGGCAAGTCCATTTACATAATTGTAACAATAAAGACATAAAACTAAAATAAAGTGTTCTTTAAGTGCAAAAAATTATCTATGCTTTTGGTTAAATGAGCATAAAAATTTAATTTTTTAAACCCTTAAACGGTTTTGAAAAAATTTATAAAGAGGCTTTAAACTATTAAAATATTTTTTTCAAGTAAATTGAACAAAATTTAAATATGCAATCGATTTAAAAGAATGCAATATGCAAAAAATAATGCAATTGAATAGGAGCTTTCTGCCATCTATATTCAGGATACATGTACTAAGCCATGGAATCTTCATTAATTAGAACTATGTAGTATAATAATTCAAGTACTAGATGGCAGACTTATGTTGTTACCTAATGTTTATCTAAACAGATAAATTTCGATGAAAATAGTTCGGTTCCTTAAGACAATTCTGTATAAAACATGAAACAGACAAAAAATATTTTTCTACTTTTCAACATCCATATTCGTACCCAGTTGTTGGACCAAAAGTTTGGTCTAAGAATTTTCATAAATTCATCAGTATTTCAGTTATAAACACAATACTTAGCCACCTAAATTATAGGAAAATTCAAATCAATAGGGGCAAAACTACCCTCAGTATGCCTATGTCAAAACCCTATCTGCCACGCGTTTAACAGCATGTTTCAGAAGTTTTCAGAGGCTAAATTTTTGTGCATCCTTGGAAGTGGCAGCCCCAATTTGATGGAATTAAAGCTTAATTCATTGTACTATTCTTATTGATAGGCTTGTGAAAGCTATACATACCAAGTTCTATACTGAATTCCGGTTAAAACCGTATTTATAATTAAGAATGCAGACTACCTTAAAGGTGCTATTAAATTTAATGAAATCATTATCAATAATCAAATGATTAATTAACTATCTATTTCTTGGGATTAATTAAGTTTTTTGCGTGAATGTAATTTTTAAATATAAAATTAATTTTACAATTCACTTTTATTCAAGGACACTCTTTTGAATATCTATACATTGATACTTCAAATCACGTTTTGATTTAGTAAAGTGGCTGCCCATGGGCGGCGCCAATAGAGGGGGCAAAATTTCAATTATCGGATGGATTTAGTATGAAAGTAGAATCAATGAAGCTGCCTGCAAATTTCTAACTCTTTAGTCCAGGGAACTAAATGTTTATTAGGTTTATTTTTACGAATACCTATATCAAAATTTTGTTCTAACATCAATACATCTAAGCGTTACGAACTTGGGATTAAACTTAATATACTTTGATATATTTCATATATAAGGTAGGGTATAAAAACTAAAAAAAAAGTCAGGTTTTTAAGAAAAGGGCCTTCATAAGATGAAAGGGGGAAAAAAGAAATAGCAGAAAAATAAATTTTTAGGTAAACGATTTCCACCAGTATAAATATGAACTCCAGTGTCTGTGAAACCCCAAAATTTAACTCTAGATCTACGCTCGTTTTCAGATAAATTTATGATTAAATGAGTCTAATTTTAAAATCAAGTATATTCTCCTACATTTTTACTTGAACCTACCTAGAATTCATACTTGCCTATTCTTCATAAATCAACCTGCCAAAATCGGGTCAGTAATTTTGGAGTTTATCCCGAACAAACTTGTGACCCTACACTTTTATATTATATAAGATGTCAGACATCTCCAAAATCTCATATTTGGTGTCCTGAAGATCATGAAACAGATTTATAACATATCCCAACCCTCCCCTTTGCCCTTTGATAGAATGTTTAAGTTTATATACGTCTACATTTTCCCGAAAAAAAAAACAACAAATACTTTCAGAATAAAATATATATTTATATCTTTCACCAACAACAATTATTTTTTTGTTAATCTTCTTTGGAATACCCCCTCCCCATACACCAAATTTAGCCCATTTATTTGTGTTTGTGATTGTGTTTTGCTTTTTAAAATACTAGTTATCTTTTTGTATAAGTATTATGTGGCGCAGGCGATTAATTGAGGACAGTTTGGAATTTTACATGAAATATTTATATTGCTTGTACTTTTATTGCTGCGTACACGTTCCTCGTAATGGTCGAACAACAATGGTTTACGGCAAAATTCGCATTCCTGAAACAAATGAAAACGAAAATTAAAAATTTATCTAAGCAATTGCTAAAATTATGACATTGAAGTAAGAATAGATCTTATAGACCTTCTTATGTATCAGATAAAGAGTCTTCAGACAATGTATTGTATGTGATGCGCGCACACTACACACAATGCCTGAAGACTTTTTCTTTATCTTATACATAAGAACGTTCATAAAAACTCTTCTTACTTCATATATTTTAAATGGCTAACGAGATTGTTGCCAAACTGTATATTAACGGAAAAATAACAGGGTATCAATCAAAATTGGTCTCGTGGAATTTCACGATTCGAACTAAAATTCCCTGCGAAAAATATAGAAATACTTTATCTGACTAACATTCTGAAAATTCTTCACTAAAGAACAAAAAAAAAAAAGAATCTGATCACAAATAAGGAAAATGAGCTTTTACATTTAATTTTCGAGAACTGGCAAAAATATTTTATAATCAGTTCACGATTAGTAGGAAAAAATCAAGATTAAGAATGGTATTGGTTAGTAAAAGATGCACCCAACACTTAAGCTATCAAAAAGAAGACGATGGGACATTCTGTAGATGAAAAGCTGTTGTTATAATTCCTAGTTTCATAATAATAAGTCATAAAGAAAATGCATAAGTCAGATTCTTAATACGTAAGCCTTGAAGACGCCTGTGCCCTCCTTGAAAGAAACCTGTAATCTCTCGAGACAAAGATGTCTCCCGGAGAAAAGTTCCACAATGAATACACCAAAGTATAATTTTCGACTTAAGGAGAAAAGAAGTTATTAATTGAAAATAAATTTTCGAAGTCATCGCGTAAGGAATACAATTTAAAATTAATAACAGGCAAACATATTTACCGTTGGGCATTGTAGACCTCGCAAAGGCAAATCCAATTTCTTCCATATCTTTATCATATCCTGCACCAAAATATCAATCATTTCGGGTGTATGACGAGGCGTTGGTGCTAAACGTAATTTTTCATCACCACGTTTCACTGTCGGATAATTGATAGCTTGTACATAATGCCCGTAATCCTTCAGTAATGTATCCGATATCATAGTACATTGTAACGGATTACCAACTTTTATTGGAATTATATGGCTTGGTGTATGCTCCACCGGGAAACCGTAGTTCATCAACTGATTACGCAAATAACGTACATTGGATTGATGTTTTGCACGTAATTCTCTTCCCTCTTCCGATGCGAGAATTTCAATGGCCGCTGAAGCACCAGATAACACAGTAGGTGGCAGTGAAGTAGTAAAAATGAAACCAGATGCGTAAGATCGTATCATGTCCACTAGTTTGTTCGATCCTGCGATATATCCTCCAATATTCCCGAATGCCTTTCCTAAAGTACCCGAGACTATGTTTATTTTATGCAGTAAATGTTCTCGTTCTCCAATACCAGCACCATGGTCGCCATATAGACCAACGGCGTGAACTTCGTCGACAAATGTGAGAGCACCGTATTTGTGTGCTACATCGCAGAGTTCTTCAAGTGGACAAACAGCACCAGACATGGAATGTACAGTTTCAAAGGCAACGATTTTTGGGGTATTTACATCAACTTTTTGAAGTAATTCTTCTAAATGCTTTGGATCATTGTGACGGAAAATATGTTTGGGTACACGACTGTTTCGTATACCTTGAATCATTGACGCATGATTTCCTTCATCCGAAAATATATGACAACCTAAAAAATAAAATTTAGTTAATTGTTTCGAGATTTTTCTGTTTTAAAACTCAGAAAGCAATGTTAGATGGCTTTCTATTTGTTTTCAGAGATTCTATACCTGGTAAAACTTGAGCAAGAGTAAATAATGTGGAATCATTTGCGACATAACAAGATGTGAATAAAAGCGCTGCGTCTTTCTGATGCAAATCTGCTATTTGTTTTTCTAATTTTTCATGCAGAATTGAGTTCCCAGATATGTTTCTTGTTCCTCCACTTCCGGCTCCGTGATTTTCCAACGCATTTCTAAAAAAAAAAGGTGTGTAAACTTAGGTGCGATGATACTTAATCTGTCATTTATTTAGTGATTTGAAATCACTGATTTCGTTTATCGACTAATTTCATGCTGTTAAAAAATTGTAACTAACTTCAACATGTAATTTTATTGTCACTCTGTGTCATTCAGTTACTTTGGAGAGACTTTTTCGACAAAGGATAGACTTTTAGAAAGAAAATTGCACAGTAGATCAGTCAAAATACCTAGACGCATTTCGCGGTAGAAAAACATTTTATAACTTCCAAATCCATCTGAGAATGGTTATAGCAGTCGAAACATGAAAGAAAGAGAAATAACAACAAAATAAACGAGGAATAACAGAGGCTTATTAAAACTCGTAAATCGGGAAGAAGAGGAAATTCAAGTTTTATTAAAAGAAACCGAAAGCCACTTTTTATTACAAGATTCTTTACACAATTTGAAAATAGACATAAGACAGAAAATAGATATATTTTATCGTTTATCGGGATTGCAGTCGATGAGATTGTGGAAGTATCTAGACGCGTTTCAAAACAATATAATAACTTCCAAATCCATCTGACTTGACTGATTTGTCGACGAATAGCTGCTTAAAATAGATTACTAAACATTTCGACTACGTAGTGCTCGGGAGCTTTTATGAGCTTCTTATATTTTCATTAATTTTTGCATGAATTGTACGAAAATTACTTTTTGGGCATTAAAAAATATGAATTAAGGCTTACCTTACGGCATCTTTAACTTTAGGATGGCAGGACATTCCCAAATAATCATTTGAACACCATACGGTTATTGGTTTTTCGCCATACGTATACTCTAAAGCTTTTGGAAATGAACCTTCATTTGCTAAACGTAAAACTTTTTTGAACACACGATATGAATGATCCTTCTTTTTGCGCATAATTTGATCGTGGAAAAATTCTTCATAACGGAACATTCCATCTATAAAAATTATAATTACAACAAAATTACAAATTTGGAATTTAGACGGGTAGGCATGGCAAATTTACAAGAGTTCCGGTTTTCCCTCTTTTAGAAACGGAACCCTAATAAAATTCGAGTTTTCATGCTTACCTTTTTGCGAATCTTCTGATACTTTCTCATTCAATTTAACCGTTTCAATTGGAGTTACAAATTTAGGCCGTTGTTGTTGAACAATTGGCTCCGGAGTTATGGCTGCAGCTGAGGTAATAAGTGGTTCAGTAGATTCATTTTGATGAGTAATCTCTTCGCCGATTTTCAATGGTAAAATATCATCAACTGTAAAAAAATCAAGGTTTCAAATTGTTTGACTTTTTTTTATTTGTACAAATTAAGAAAAATTTCAAAATTACAGACAAACCGGTTTTTGAAGATAATTGCAAGGTAAATGAAAATAATTGATATTGCCTAACTCGGAAACAAAATTATTTAGCAATAGATTAAGTAATATCTTTAGATTTTAATCCGTGGTATGAACAATTTTTAAATAATAATAATAAAGGGGTTTAACCTACGTTCCTCAGACGTATACGTCTTTAACAGAGGCCACTCACATCATTATTTTTAAGTATTCATAATCAAAAATTATAAAATCAAATTTTGAAATTTTATAACTCTCATAAAAATATGTTATTGGAAATTAAAATAATATGACACGTGTTGGTAAATTTTTCAGTCCAAAGTTTAATGTTCTTGAAACTCTTAACAACAATCTTTTTATATTCGTACAGTGACGGATTTAGGAAAAATTTAAAGAAGAAAAATTAGAAAAATTCGATAAACATTCGAATTATTTGAAAAAAAAGCTTACGGACGTTCTCAAATTAAAGATTCAAACATTTTTGGGGGACACAAAATTATAATGAGGAAAAAGCAGTTTGAGGATGGTTATAACAGTCGAAACATGTCACTCAAAGAAATAACAACAAAATAAATAAAGAAAGGCTTTTTAAAACTCGTAAATCGGGAAACAAACCAAAATGTATTTTTTATTACAAGTTTGAAAATATATTTACGGACAGAAACATGATCATGACTATTTCCACAATTAATAAATAAAAATAAAAGTGGAAAAGCAAAGAAATTTTGAGAAAAATTCTACCGTTTATCGGCTATAATTTTTTAGAAACAATAGATCCGTAAACTAATAAAAGTACATACTCTAAAATTTTAATTTTTGGACTAATAAATAAAAAAATTTCCTAAAATTTTTGGATATCTGTTCTGCATGACCTTTACATAATGTAAATGATTTGCAAGACATCCCCAAAAATTTAAATTAAAAAAAGAACTTTCTCTTTAAAAAACTTTCTAGTTTCAACCCCGCTAGTTTCAAAAATAATATTTAAAAATTAATCTAAATACCGCCAATTTTTTTTCATCTAATAAGTAAATTAACTGTGACAAAAGTGAAAGTTTTTTTTTAAAGAAGGTTATATTGAATGAACCAATATGGAAAAGTTAAATGAAATTTTAAATAATGAAAAAATAAAAAATTTACCTTCTTTAACTTTGGTCGCTGGCATGGAGCACATTGTTGAAGAAGCCACTGGACAATGATTTCCATAAGTTTTGAGTAACGACGGTGCATAGTTTCTCACATATGTAGCACTTAAACGTGTCAAAAACGGGCAAGGCATTTTTTTTCTTTTTAAAATTCAAAAGAAAATTAATTTTTCTTTCAGAAAAACCAAAATTGGCAACAATCGATGCTTATGTAATGTTACGAAATACCTTCTTTTTTTTTTACTTGCACTTCTCAGAACCGATTTCGCTTAAATGATATAATTTGCGAAAATTTAATTCAATAAATATGAAAAAATAATTTAATTTGAATTTTTTTAATAATATTGACGACAGTGGTGGGATGTCAAAATCAAAACTGCTGGAGAACTGTCAAGTCAACCTTTTAGTATGTGTTCAGTGTTGCACAGAGGGGGCAATCCCGCCTAATTCAAACACTTCTATAATTTTTTACGTAGAAATGAACGCTTATTTATAGCTGTGTGTACGTCCAATACCACCGTTAACGCAATCATGAAATTCATTTCACTATTGCCCTGGGTCATATTTATTATGTGGTCTCATATAAAAATTTTTTTTTCGGGTCCGTTGGACAATTTTATGTGAACCTTTTCTTTTGCTGTGTGTTTTTCATTTGTCCGTGACATCCTTTTACTAAAATCTAACATGATTTTGTCAGTTTTGTTGTACGCATGCCAAAACTGTTCGTAAATTTTTTATTTTAAATTTAAGTGGGGAAGAGGATACACAAGTTTAAAGTTACATGACTTAGCTTTTTAAAAATATTCTTAAAATTATCTAATAACAATATTTATCAATTCTGTATTAATTTTTTAACTTAATACAAAATTACGTTTCTTAAAATTTTTTTCAACATCTGAGTAAATAAAAAACACAACTTCCGAACGCATATTTACGATTTATTTTTTTAATAAAACAAATTTTAGTTAATTTAATAAAATAATATACGTACTTTAATTACATTTTAATTCCTTTAGATAAATATAATCGGCGCCCACTTTCATGCCTGTGTAAACATCAGCAAAAACTATTGAAAATATCGTGATGTATTTATTTTTAAATTACAATAGCAATAGTCCTAAAGAAATTTTTGTAGCAGTATTTTATGGCAATAAAATCACAAAAAAAAACCATCAAAATCGTTAAAATGAAAAAACGAAAGTATCAATATCATGAATTACACTTACTCCACCTAAATAATTTGTTCATTACTGGCAATTAACAATTATGTTAATTTAATTATATTATTAAAAAAGTACATATGCCAGACCCCTTGAAAACTGTTAAAAACTCTGTTGCTTGTTAATTTTAACGACGAAGAAATCCTATCCAAAATTGCCACAAGTTCCCTATCTACATTTCTCAAGTAGTGTAGGCAATATGTGTTACACGCAAGCCATAAACTGCCTAAGCTGCACATTTTATCGTACAGGCATTATGTCATACGTGTAAAACTGTACAGCGAAACTAAATGTGTATAGCGACCTTTAGGTAAAATTAGATTAACTCAAGTAAATTAAATTTTAAATTATTTTTGTGCGCCAAACTCCTTTTGTATATTAAAATAGTAAACGTCATTTCCGTGATTTATTTAATTTTACCGCTACCTAATTTTTTAGGATTTTATCGATACTTTAAAAAAAATAGCAAGGAATTCCAAAAATTATTTTTTTTCTGTTCGTTTTGTTAGAATATTGAAAATAATTTAAACTCAGAAAACTAAAAAATCAAATTCATTAGGTGATTATATCAACTTAGTTCATCTTTTATGAATGTAAAAAAAAAAATTTAACTTTTTTTGTCTAGCCCGTGCGGTGAATTTTCAATAATCATTCACAAGCATCACATTGTTAATAATAATGTTTTATTATCGTTTTACCCCCTTCAATTTTGACTATAAACACTGTACATTTAACAACGTTTGATGAACTGAACCATTTCAATTACTCATATAAATAATAATCTTGACCTATGTTGTATAAACAAATGTTACATAAGTGTCCTTTATACTCCTTTCAAAATAAACATTAGACAATTGATCTTTTTGTGGACCCTTTTACATGGTAGGTAATGTTTTTGTCAAAGCAATTTTGCCCAATTTACATTATATAAAATGTCCCCTTTAAAAAATTTTACGGAAAATATATTAAAAAGTTTTGGACCAGAATGAAGTATTCACTCTGTTCTTTGTCCCTTTAAGTATACAAATTGAGAAGTTTCGAGAGTAATTATCCTCCTGAGCGAAATGCTACTAGAGTTGATTTGATGACACTTTCTTCACTAGTTACCATTGTTCTTTGAGAAAAAAACAAAAGATCGATCTTAAAAAAAAAAAAACTAGAACACAAAAAGGTCATCTTGACCAGAGGCGTCACGAAAATTCGATATCCACTAATTGTTTACAGTCATGGTAGAATTAGACAAGGTATGCTCTTGAGAGGTAAGGGTAGGGTGGGGGTATTCTCTCACTCTCAGTAATCTCTTTTGCACGGTACCCAATCACCGCCATATTGATTATTTTTTTTCCATATGATTATTTGTTTCATCGAATCATCATGATGATATTTTAAAAAAAATTTGATGAGTTATCTTTTGCCTACATGCCTAAATGTTCACACAAACGTATTCACGGTTTTTACAACATTTGAAACAGCGAGCGAAATCAAGCTAAAATGGCGTCGGATGAACCAAAAATCGTCCTCCATCGAACATACCTTGTCTAATTGTACCATGTTTACCTATCAAGTATTTAAATATTATATTATCAAAAACAAACGAATGTCACACGTCAAAATACATTTTAAATTTAATTTATAAGAATGATACATTTAAATATTTTGATTAAAGTTTTAATAAAAGGTTGACATTGTATAAAGATTATTAATTTTTGAGCCAACATCATATAGCGTGCGATTTTGAAAAAATTTGTAGTCAGTTTACAAGAGTATAGTTACAACTTCTGCAAGCATTACATAAGAATGCTATTTTTAAAAAAAGTTCGAAATATTTGAACCCTATACGGTAACGGATATTCGCATTCTTGATACGTCTTTTAATTTTCCATATGTATAAATATTTTTATTTCAATATTCAATAAAACAAGTGAAAACAAACAATTGACTGAGTTAATTGTTGAAATACCATGCATAGTCAGTGTTGATATCTTTATCACATTACACATACAAACATGTGACATATACATAACTGATAATCAAGTATGGTACATATTATAAAATTTCCGTCTAATTGGCGCCCTCAGGGGTAAACAGTGATGTTTAAGAAAAAATGTTTCAAACAAAAGTTGTTTAATTTTTGATAAGGAACATTTTTTACATTTAAACTTTTGTTCTATCTCTAACGGTTTACAAGACCCAATTGACCTATGATGCTCCTTTACGAACGTGACCTCACTTTTTACGTCCTGAGTACGCTGTAAAAATTTCAGCTCGATATCTTTTTTCGTTTTTGAGTTATCGTGTCCACAGACGGACGGACGGACAAACGGAAATGGACTAATTAGGTGATTTTATAAACACCTATACCAAAATTTTTTTTCGTAGCATCATTATTTTTAAACGTTACAAACTTGGGACTAAACTTAATATACTATGTATATTTCATATATACATGGTATAAATATATAAGTATATTTTATTTATTTGTTTTGTGGAAAATTTTTCAATATTCATTTATTATTGTAAAAAAAAAACAACATATTTTTAAAATAAAAATTGCTTAAAAAATATTACCACCTTATTAATTGTAATAAATAATATTCTTAAGCTTTATAATTTCCCGCATTTCTACATCTTGGGTCAAGATAACTTGTTCAATTCAAATGATTCATGATTAATCAGCAAAAAAAAATTAAATTGTTAATTTACATTACTTTTATCAGCGTTAATGTTATTTAAAAACAATAGATTTGTTTTAATGATACTAAAAAACAAATAATGTAGTCCAATTGATAAAGGTCTCTCAATCGGAAGATGCTAGTTTTGGCATGGGTGTCGCCAAAGGGAGGCAAATAGAGTCATCTGCCACCTTTAGAGATTCACAAAAATGGTTCCAAGCACCCACCAATTTTTAAACAAAAAATTTTCTCCTAAAAGTTGATCCCTTTAAGCCTCTTAGTATTATCGAATGGGTTTAGTATGAAATTAGAATCAATGAAGCTACCTACAAATTTTCAACTCATCATCTTTTATAGTTTTTGAGAAAAAGGAAAAACTAAATTTTTGCCATTATTTGGACCCTCAGGTGAAAACCAAGTTATTAACGAAAAAATGTTTCAAACAAAAGTTTAATTTTTTATAAGAAACATTTTTAACACTGAAAATTTTGTTATATCTTTAATGAATTACAAGATGGGCCCTACGGATCAAGGCCAAATGGACTTTTGAACTTAAACTCACTTTTTGTGTTCTGAGCACGATATAAACTTTCAGCTCGATATCTCTTTTCGTTTTTGAGTTATTGTGTTGATGGACAGACAAACTGAAATGGGCTAATAAGGTTAATTTTACGAATATCTTTATCAAAATTTTGTTTGTAATATCAATATTTCTAAGCGTTACAAATTTGGGACCAAGCTTAATATACTTTTATATATTTCATATATAGGGTATAAAAACTATCGCTATATCGAGATATAGCTAAAATCATGTGCAAATAGTTTTTATTCCGGATCTATTCAGTTGATATCTCGGGAGATATTCATGCAGGGAGGCAAATCAGACAGTAATTAGGCATAAATAAATACTTACTCAACTAAATTACTGACAAATCCAAAACCAAGAAGGGCAGCCGCCCTAGCCTGCCCTACCCTCGGTACGGCCTTGGTGGGAAGACTCTCAAAGACATATATATATGAGTAGTCTTTGATTATGGATAGTCTGGTGGATATAGTAACATAAATATAAAAATTTCTCATTCAACGTATACTTAAGAGGATCAATTAAAAAGTTTTCAAAAATTAAATATTAGTGCAACTTTTTGTATATTTGACCCGTATTAACTGGTGTATAATACAATTTTCAAATTGTTATTTGAAGTTGAATGTACGAATATTAGTTCAGGTGCCAACTCTTGTTAAAAAAACATTTGGCCTAGTAAAATTTGCAAGGCGTTAAAACATTAAGTTTATTCGATTCGATGAACATGCTAAGACCATTTTTGGGTGATATTTGGCTCTTTTAGCAGTCTTTTAGCAGATATTCAGCTCAGTTTAGCTTTTCTTTCACCATTTTAATGGGAAAGTATTTTTACCTTCCCTGGGACTATAGAAATGTTTCTTATTCCATTGTACCTGGGTATGAAAAATAAAATTGCGAAAATTAACATATTTTTCGTAAAATAAAAGTATCCATGGCAGTTAGAATATGAATACCTATAACATATCAAAATTTCAAATCGAAAGAGCAAAGAGTATAATCGCTATGCTTGAAATTCATTTGTGACTTTAACCATTCTTATCTGCAAAACCGCTTATAATTTTTTGTTCATAAATTTTTGTTTCCACCAGTGCATATTTAAGAGGATTCTTAAAAAAATTATATAATCTCTATTTTTTTCGATTACCGAAAAATAGAACAGTTTTTAAGCTAAATTCAATGAAATTAATCTATATAGTGGAAAAATTGAATCCGAATTTATTGATTTATTGCTAAAAATAACCTTCGATTGCCGACCTGTTTTTCTCAATAATCGTACACTTTTTTCTTGTATAATAAATTGGCACGTGTATCATGATACAAAGTAAAATTCATATTAAGCCTTATGCAAATAATTAATAGTCTCTGTCTATGTTTAAAGCTTTGCGGCAGATACCTAAAAGTCAAATATTTATATTCTGAAAATATAAAAATGAAATGGGTAACATCGTTAGAGAGTTTTTGTCAATTTATAAAGACAAATAAAGTAATTCTTCTATCTATTGAGCACTTTGGCATACTTAAAACAAATGAACATATATGTCAAAAAATTTTTAAATAAATTAATGAGTTTCTAAACAAGTCAAAATTTTTTTTTTCCAAAAAGAAAAGTAGTTCTATAAAAGTCTAAAATTATGTACTAATTGTTCACAATCAAGTATTTAAATTTTATATTATTTAAAGCAAAAGAATGTCATACGTCAAAATACATTTTAAATTTAACTCTTAAATAATGACAAAAAAACCACAAACTCGAACAAACTCGACCCCATTAAATGTATGGCTAATCCGTGGATCAGACTACTTTTTCCTCAAAAAAGGTAATATTTTGTTCACGGTAATTATCTACTCCAAATTATCTTAAATGTAGAATCATTTCTTACAACAAAGAATCTGACATAATTATTACACTTAAACTAAATTAATTTACGAGTAAAGAAGGAGGGGTATCGATAAGGCCTCATTTCCACCATCGTATAACGAAAAAAACCAAGTTATACGATTTAATGTTTACTTTTTATTATGAAAGGAGACTGTGTGCCTTAATGAATATTGAAACTGTAATTTTTGCTCAAAATGTTCCATTTTCATCAGGCATAGTTAACTCTTAGTAGGAAAAGTATGTTTACTTATTTTCAATCAACTGTAACTGATGTTTTTAGTAAGAGTTTACTCCTCTTCCAGGGAAGAGTCAACTCGTACTAACAATACGAGAACAACGAATTTTCCAGTAACATATATACAAACAAACAATATCACTTTTGTGTTATGATTACTGAAAGATCCCGAATATCGACACTCTACTGTATTCCCATAAATGTGCTGAAAACGCCACAATAAAGCATTGTAGTTTTTATATGGAAGTGAAAAATGCATGATGAAAAAGTAATATTCAAACTGGATGGGAAAATTAAAATGTACATTTATTAATAGAGCCATTTTCTAAATTCATCAAATGAATTTCCCAAAGGGTATACATGTTTCAAACACATTATTATGTAAATAAAGAAACTGGTATTAATATCTAAATTAATGAAATTGAATAGAGGTGTGTTCAGGTGGAGGATTATCGATAAGACAAAGTAGACACGTGTCTACAGGCGCGAGGTTACAGAGGGGCACGTGTGTGGAAGTTTTTAAACAAACATAACATTATTTGTGTGGGTAAATTTGCTAAATATTTATAGTCTGTTGATATTGACATTTGTATAGTTATTCAAATGCATGACAATTGAATTCATATAATTTCTGAAGAAAGGAAAAATTTTAATTAAAATGATCAACAAACTTTGTGGCTATCAATAGTCAACTAATATGAAAAGGACATAAAGAGGATACGGAAGAGGCAGATGACAGCAGATGAATCTGCCGAAGATATTACTTCTTCATTATCTGGTCGGGTAAGGTAGAATATACCCAAACGCACTTTTTTTTTACTGAACGAAATAGAATTTTGAGTAGATATTAATACTTTTGAGAATTGTCAAATTCAAAATATTTTATCGTCAATTAAAAAAAGATATTTGCTATAAAATTTGGAACTTTTTGCACGGGTTAAATGTACCAGTTGACTACACCTGAATCTTTTAAAATCACATCATAAAAACTTTTCGAGTTTTTGGTTCCGAGAATATATACAAAATACAATTTATAAGCAGCTGTGTGTGTATAATTTGTATATGTACACATACGATAAATAAGTATTATTTACAGTTACATGTCTGTTGTCACACGGGTATACAAGAGCGCATGTTTTTATGAACTTTTATGAACGGATTTTAGTAGTAAAAATGATTAAATTGATATGTATAATTTTCCCTTGAGTCCCTTGTTTAAAATCTCATGGTACACCCCTGATTTATCACTTTTATTAAAAAATCCATATTTCTAAAAGCAGCGGATATGATTCTAGTATCGCTCTCGGCATTTTATGGCTAATTTTTCACACTTCCGACTATTTCAAAAAACCGAGTCTCTGGGCTAAAACTATTTTTAGTTTAAAGATTTGAGAATTTTCTATTTATGATTCATTTTATAAGATTTTCTTTACGAAAGATCTCTTTTTCGTTTTTCATTAAATTGTTCATTTACGGGCATTGGATTTAATCTAAGTTTTCCGATTCAAATAAAACCTTCCTCTAATTCATAACTGGCCAACATTAGACGAACACTTTAAATTAGAAAATTCTTCTTTATAAAAGCGCAAACATTTTTTTTTTTTGAAACATTTTTTTGTAAACCAAATAATTTAGACAGTAATTGACAGCAAAAATACCCTATAAGACTTTTCCTAGATTCCGTAGGAGACAAAAAAGAAAAAAACAATTTTTGGGGAAAAATTTTCCGTCCGTTTTTACCAAAACTGCACTACTTCTAATTTAAAGTGTTCATCTATCGATTACCAATTATGGAGTAGACTTAGATTTTCATTGAGTCTGAGAACCTAGGTCAAGTTTAATGTCTGCTTAAGATGAGTGCCTAGAGACCCAACATTTTTTGCTTGAAGCATTTTTATCGATAAAATTTATTTTTCAAGTTTCAAGCATATGTCAACAGATTATTACTTTTTTGTTTACTTTTAATCATGCATACGATAGTTATTTACATCATGGTCTCTTCGATTATAATTGATGTTTTTAATATGATACATAAAGCGTAAACTAAATATTGACAAATAGCTTGTCTAGTAATCTTAATTAAAGAGAATTGAAAAAAATACACTCGAACCAGGACAAGGTTCGAGTCCTGGTTCGAGTGTATTTTTTTTTTTTCAATTCTCTTTAATTTAGAAAATATATTAATATTTATATATTTTAATGTTTGAAAAAAAGTAAAAATGGTTGTTCTCATGGTTGAAAACAATGTTTAAAATGAAATATTTAATTAAAATTAAATAAAATAAACAAAATAAATGAATCGAATTAAATTACTGTAAAATTAGAAGGTAAATTAAACGATATTTTATCTAATTTATGGCACAATTTAAGTATGGTATGAGGTGATATAAGAACATAAAACATAAATTTTACAATTTTCTTCATGGCCATTATAAAGGTTGTTGAAGCGCTACAGAATAAAAAAAAACATCTTTAAAACTGTGAGAAATGAGAAATAAGCATATTAAGAAGTCACTGCTAAAGATTTACGATTTAGATTTGTCTGAAAATTATGCAAGATTTTCCAGAAAATAAGTTTCCGTAAATTAAGTTCTTATGGGAATTAATAAAATACGATTTTTTTCTTGTAGTTTTTCTTAAATAGTAATTGTAATTTCCAGTAAAAATTTGTATATCCTGTATATTATGTAATATATATCAAGGGTATACTATGTTTAGTCCCAAGTTTGTAACGCCTAAAAATATTGATGCCACAAACAAAATTTTGGTATTCGTTGTGTGCGTAGTCACGGTAGGGACAATAAAATCGATGCCAGCGCTCCCAGTGAAAAATTTTGACGTTAAAGGAGGCTGTTATGACTAATTTGCAATTCTTTACATGTTAATCTTATAGAAAATGTCAAACTAAAATTATTGAGAAACACGAATTAATTAAACTTAATGCATTAAAAATTGTGAAAATAAGAAATCAAATTGCACAAATATTATTTTTCAAATGTAAATTATCATAATTATTTATTTAAATTTGTGAAACAATAATATTAAATTTTCAATGTAAGTCATAAATGTAATCCATACAATTATATAAGCATCCATACAATTCTATAATTAAAGTAGTGTATTGTTGCCATGGAAACGCCTCCAATAAAATTCACTCACGGTACGAATAGGTGTTCATAAAATCACCTAATTTGTCCATTTCCGCTAGTCCCTCTGTCTGTGAACTCAAAAACGAAAAGAGATATCAAGCTGAATTTTTTATATCGTGCTCAGGACGAGAAAAGTGAGGATAAGTTCATAAATGAGCAACATAGGTCAATTAAGTCTTGGGTCCGTAGGAAAAACTTGTATAATTTTTAGACAATTTTTAAAATAATTTAATAGTGACTTCTTTACATGAACAATTTCTCAAAATTTTAAGTAAATTGTGTGTTTTTTCTGTATCGCCTCAACAACCTTAATAAATCACTATAAAAGTTACAGTATAAATATACAATTAATTTATCGATAATCAAGAATATTTTAATTAGAATTATCAATTATGATTGTAAATAATACATATTAATATTATTATGGCATTTCTTACCATAACGTGTTGTATTATTAACAATTCCATTCAGGGATGGATACTTAAAAAGGGGGGGTATTTAACGATAGGAAGAACGATTTTCGAGATATAAACTAAAATCGTACCAAAATTTTAAAAATTATTTTACAACAAATTTGTCAAAACCACTCGAAAGCTTGTTTATTTTTCATGAAAATGAGCTGTTTGAGAATTTTGGGTAAAAATATTCGCTTTCTAGGTAAAATTGACACTTCTGGATTTAAAACTCTGTATCATCTGAAATAATCATCGCCCTGATTTCTATTGATTTTAATGTCCTAAGTCTGTAGCTTAACCAACTGCGCAATCAATGCTTGTCTCATGTTTTCCGAAAAATATAGTTAATGTTATAAAAATGATAAATATGTTTATTTCAAACTCTCTGTTAACTGGTAACAACAATCTTCATGAAGTTGCCTCAATCACATATGGACTAGACATGATAGATATGTTTTCGTACTAACCTAATTCTATATTTAAAGCAAACGTAAAAATTTGTTATTTTAATTCATCGATTCGCTTTATTTACACGATTATATCTTCCAACTAAGTACAATTTTATTTTCCATCAATAAAATGCATGACTTTAAACTAAAATCAATCTCATAGAAGTAATGATTTTGTTTTTTTAACTTCAGTGATTTTGTATCAATAAATTCATATTTAAAATTCAATCACATTCTATTGTAAATACAAATATTTAGCTGTACTTGTTCCAAGTTTGATAGTATTTTTACTTTATTTCAATATGAAAAGGCCAACTTCGGAATGAGGTTGTCATTTTTTCTTAAATGAAAAACGAGAAAAATTTTTGATCCGCTACTGAATTACACCCATACAGACAAGTGGCATTTAAAGCCATATATTAATTGTTATAAAAGTAATGGGTGCGTAAGTTGCATATGCATTTTAACTGTAGACAATTTGTTTTTTTTTCTAAATATTCATAAGATTCGTATTTTAAAATGCAGTTTCAAGGCTTCAAACATTTTATGTTAAATGGCAACAATCTCTATTAGTAATCGAATGATTATGAATTAACCTCATTATTAATTAGTCTTTTGATATATCGACTGGATAAAATAAATTTCCATTTATGCAAATTCACTTTACTATTAAATTTTCATTTTTTTCAATAATAAGGTTAATCGGTTTCTCACGCAAAAGAAATATATTAATAGAACACATGCAGGCGCATTCGCCGAGAATAAATTTCGGTTTAGAATTCTTTGTATATCATCGTTCGGAAGACGTTCCTAAATATGGAAAGCTATTCTAGATTTTTTTCGATTATTTGAAGTTAAAAACTTGTTATTTTTTCGTAAATTTCCCCCTTTCCGAGATATTAACCAGAGTTATTCAGACTAGTCCAAAAACGTTGAGAAATTCAGAGTTCTTAAGACTCTTTCAGAGTTTTCTAAGACTTATTAAGACTTAGTCTTTCTTCAAATATTTTTTCATCAGGCAGGGTAAGAAATTTTTTTCCAATAGAACAATGTAAGTATAGGCGTGAACGCAATACTGTATGGTTTCGAGGATTTTAATTTGCTATAAAATTTTAAACATGAGATGATTTTACGAATAAATGTTTTAGAACATGAGCAACAGTCGGCGAGCATAATATCAGTATGGGTGTCAGGCCCATACTGACTGGTGACATCCACAATACTTCTGGCGAATAGTACTATTTAACACTGTAATGACACTGATGCTACTATAATGGCATACCAGCAATATTTATTAAAATGACAAAATAGGTTAAGAATAATAGAGTGATGAGTAGTGTGACAACAAACATAGCGTTTAAATTTCATCAAAATCGATTTAGACAGACAGAACAGACTAACAAACAGAGTTACTTTCGCATCATGTTAATTAATAAATCAATATCTAAATTTTTTACAAATAATATTGGTTGAAAAATCCCCTTAGCAAAAACCCCCTAATTTTTTATCAGGGGAATTCCTTAAAAAAAATTAAATTTGATCTTTGTAATTAATAATCACAACATCCTATAGTACAATTAAAGTAAATATCTAAAAGAAAAAAATTGATATATCTTTGAAATTTTCCACAGTTTATAAGGTTGAAAAACTTCGTTAAAAAGACCACCGCTCGGGGGCGTACCAAGCCCCCATTTTTGAAGACTAGTTGGGGGTTTTAATCAGATTTTTACAAATTTCAAAAAAACAAGGCATCAAATAAAAAGATATACAAATAAAAGTTCTAGCTGAAGTATTTGTGCACATTTTCGTTTTTTTTTTCGACTTTCTATCTTAAAATGGAATTTTTTTTGCTCATTCAATCAAATGAAAAAATATCGAGATAGAACAAAAGTTTAAATGTAAAAGTCGTTCCTAAAAAAACAATTAACAACTTTTATTTGAATCATTCATTCGTAAACTTTCACAAACTGTTTACCCGTGGGGGCGCAACTTAGGAAAAAAGTTTAGAGTCTATTTTCTGCGAAACTATAAAAAAAAAATTTGTTGAAAATTTTCAGATTAACTTCAACTAGTGGTTATTTGAAAAATTCCACAAAATCAAAAAAATATTCCAAAGAATACTTTCGAAAATTTCGAAAATCATATTCATGAAAGTATACTTTACAAACCCTTTAGTTTTTTCACATACAGAGAGTAATTTTTATTGAATTTTCGAGACTTCTTTGTTCCGTGTATATAATGGTTTTTTTTTTTTAAATTTCTGTAAGGCAAAACAAGTTTTTGAGCTAAATTTGCTACCAGAAGCTCCAGCCTTCTCAGCGTATTGGTATCTGCCACTGCTAATATTATAAGGGGAAAGGTTTGATTTTTTATTTGTTTGTTTGTTTATTTGTAATGAATAAACTCAAAAACTACTAGACCGATTTTAAAAATCAATCAATAGAAAGCTACATTATCAGCGAGAAACATAAGCTGTACTTTTTTTTTCTAAATAAGGATTTTCATAAGTGAGGACAAGTGAAATGATGGCTATAACGCGGTAGCCTTTCTTTTGAAGTTGAAATTTCTCAACGAAGCAGCCGTGTAACTGCTAGTAATTTATATTTTTCGACGTTTTGTCCTTCTAGATGTTAGAATGACAAAATTTCAAAAAATATTGATGTCGATTTTTTTATTTTTGTCCGATAATGGAACCACTGTGTATGCGTGGAAAATTTCAGGTGGCGAATGAACACAAAATTTCTTAGTCGCAATTAATTACAGCTATTGACAAGCTAAAATTGTTTTCTACTTTATTAAATCATTTAAAATGCAAGTAATAATTATTAGTTTTGTTTATTTTAATTAAAATATAATCAATAAACAAATTTTAAAGTGACTTGCAATTAAAAATAATATTGGCCAAGACACGATACACATTCATACTAAACTGCTGTGTTTAAAAATCGATTCGGGGCTACGTAAGTTTTTAATCATTTAGTTCGTACAAAAAATTTGGAACTTCTCGGTAAATAAATACAGTGGAACCTGATTATGTGAGACATCAAGGGACCTACAAATTTGTCTCACTTATAGAGGTATTCTACTTACCTAGTGTCTCAGATATCCAGGTAAAAATAAATATCTGTCCCTATAAATATCTGTCTCATTTACAAAGGGTTCCATTAATAGAGGGCAAAATACAGGTTATTTAAGATATAGCGGTGGGATTATTAAATAAAAGAACGTATTGTCAATATCATTGCTGCTAAAATTTTATAAATACCGAGTCTTCGCGCGAAATTTTGTGCCTTTTTTGTTACGAAGTTGCTTGATCCATGTTAGCAAACTGTTCAAGTCCAGGATATTCTGATAAACGTACACGTTTTAGTTTTCCTTGTGCTTCAGGACATTATAATTGAATTTTATCTTTATTCTGAATTATTCTACAAATAATAGATTTTGGCTCATTAAGTTCGACACAAACTTCATCCCATGTCTTCCCACTTACTGATAATGATTTGAGTCTTCGTCTCTGCATTTCTCAAATAAAACTGAAGGCCATTGATGCTCAAAATTAGTTAAGTTTCCACTTACAAAGGTTAATGCATATAAAATTCACTCGCTGTCTCAGTTATACAGATAACTATGACGACAAAATCAAAAGAACGAATCCCAGATACAGAGATTTGCTTCGTCACACTAAGAGAGATAATTCAGGGCCAAAGTTTTGGATGAGTTCCAGTTATGGAGGTTTGTCACTTATCCAGGTCCCACTTAACCAAGTTTTACTGTCAAATTGTTTCAAAATCAATAGTAAAATCGAAATATGCATCAAATTGTAGAAAATAAATGTTATTATACATTACGCTCTTTAAAAATTGCATTGCTCTCACTCTTACCTGGTGCATTGTTTGTGCATTTCGTTAAGGAGGTGACTTCAACGCCTCCTTAGCTCAGAGGCAGAGCACTGGTCTTGTTAACCAGGGGTCGTGAGTTCGATTCTCACAGGGGGCAATTTTTTATAAATTTATTTTCTCATAAAATATAAAGTCTGAAGAAATTTTTAAAAAGTTTGCCCCCTGTGAGAATCGAACTCACGACCCCTGGTTTACAAGACCAGTGCTCTGCCTCTGAGCTAAGGAGGCGTTGAACAGTGGCTTAACGTTTAAGCAGATATTGACACGTACAAAATAAGGTAGAATAAAATTTATTTGTGCAAAGTTTTCTTTTAATAAATTTTACTTCAACTGATCGAGTTATTCCAAACTTAATTTGTATGTATGCGCGTAAATGTTAAAAAATTATTTACAAAAATATAACGCCTCCTTAGCTCAGAGGCAGAGCACTGGTCTTGTAAACCAGGGGTCGTGAGTTCGATTCTCACAGAAGGCAGCCTTTTTCAAGTTCAATATTTCGAGAACATCCAATTTTTTTTTAAATTTTCCTCTTCAAGGTAAATCAAGGCTTTACTCTTATGTTAAATATTATCAGTATACGAATTTTCATCAAAATCGATAGAGCCAATTCCGATATACATAAGGCGAAATCTAAATACTTGCCACCGGTGCTAAGTTCCCTCGTTACGGCCCGGAGGACATCTTTCCCTACTATACCTAACAAGCTATTCGTCAGACCAAACATAATACAGCTAGTTTTTTTGAAAACTGCATGAATTACGACCTAATAAAAAAAATGTTTTAACAGAATTCATTCTACGGATTCCTAAATGATAAGTTTCAAGATATAAAACATACGTATTATGATTTAAATTTTATTAAAGTAACAATGAGTCAACACTTATGCAAAAAATTGATTAATTTGAGAGGAAATAAAATAATTTAGTGATAATCAAATTTTATGTAACAAACTTTTAAAAAAAAATTTCTTTTTTTATCAAAAGTAGGGGATATACAAAATTTATCATAAAAACATTTTCATATTCAAATATAATATTACGAACGCAAAACTTTTAAGGTCAAGATCTCGAATAAACACACAATCGATTTTTATTGTTTATATATATTTAATAGAATTATATTCAAAATTGTTGAGTCAAGGTTAGATACTTAAAAAAAAAATCAAATATCACAAACAATTGTAAATTTTCAATTAAAAATATTGTCGACTGTCTAATAAATCTTTGATTTTAATTGATCAAATGAGGCTTGATTATTTTGATTTCTAAATTTAAATTTTTTGTCTAAATTGATTTGTAAACTTGCTGGCACAGAATAGGAATTATTTTTTTTTTGTGCTTTTATTTTTCAAATAACTATAAAAATAAGCAAGCTAAAAACCATCAAAGATTTGTTTGTATCTCTTTCTAGCAAAACAGAATTAAACATAGAGTTCTCTCTCTGTCTAATATCTGTTAAATTAGTAGTTTAAAATGCTTATGTCATTTGTATTCCATTGCTGATTTTAATTTTAATTTCAATTTTTGGTCTTTTAAGATATTTTGATATTTTGTTAAGAAATGCGATAAAAATAAATATAAAATAGTTTAAAAAAGTAAAATTTTAGCACGCACTAAAAATTACAAATAGAGCGTTTTGTCCAAAAATAATAGTTAAAAAACTTAAAAAAACACGGTTTTAGCACGCACTAAAAATCATGTAAGTAAAGATAGTCACACAGAACTGATATTTCCATCTGATATATTTCCGTATATATTCCAAAATATACTAATCAGACCTTTTGTCATGAAAATCATTTTACTTTTGGCGAATATACAGGTCTTGTGGCGCAACGGATAACGCATCTGACTACGGATCAGAAGATTCCAGGTTCGAATCCTGGCAAGATCGATTATAATTTTTAATATTTAGTTATATAATCATAGATAGGCAGTGTTGATGAAGCATTTTACAAATAAATGTTTCAAACAAAAGCTTCTTTTTTTTTTATAAGAACCATTTTTTACATTCAAACTTCTGTTCTATTTCTAACGGTTTACAAGTGGGTCCTACGGACCTAAGACCCAGTTGACCCATGTTGTTCATTTACGAACTCGACCTCACTTTTTACGCCCTGAGCACGCTATAAAAATTTCATTGAAATCTTTTTTTGTTTTTGAGTTATCGTGTTGACAGGCAGACGGACAGACAGTCGAAAACGGTCTAATTAAGTAATTTTATGAGCACATGTACCAAAATTTTGTTGGTAGCATCAATATTTTTCAAGTTTGGGACTAAATTTAGTATACCTTGATATATTTCATATATACATGGTATAAAAATTGTGTATGTCAGCTCTGGAGTTAAAGAATATATCCTGAAAAATAAAAGTGTAATACCCAAGTTTATCTTTCTCTCATTCTTTGTCTTTTCATCATAGCATCAACGTAAAATTCCCGAATAATTAGTCGAATCTCGTCCACAGGTAATATAAGTCAATTATAAAAAGTTTCATTAAAATCCGGCTAATTGATTGTATATCAAATCCGTTCAAATAATACGTATTAAGAATGTTTACATCGGTACATTAAATACTTTGAACTTAATTTCCATGAATTATTAAATTCTATGTTAATTTTCTTATTTTGAAAACAATAATTATTATTTTCAATACTTCTCGTGTAATTTTTTATGGTCACGTGCTTATTATGACGTAAATAGAACAATATGCGCTGTCATCTACTGCACATAAATGACAACCTTGAAGAGTCAAAAAAATCACTGAAATGTTCATTAAAGTTTGTTCTTTTTGACTCCGAAAGTGTAGACACTATAGCTGTGTAATAAGACTACATATTTTTATTATACTTACACTGAGTTTAAATAGTATGAACGCTACCCGAATATAGAAATATATAGGGTGGCCCAACATTTAGTTCGTTTTTAACATATACCCATATTAAATACGAAAGTAATAACTTCAAGTAATTAGTACTTTCAAGAGTAAATCTTACGATTAAAGACACTTGGAAGGTATATCAAAATGCTACAAAATGAATGAACTGCTTAAACTACTGTGGAAATTTTAAAACGATTTACTAAGCCATTTAAAATTTATATTAACTTTAAAAAACTAAGAAAATTTGCTCACTCAATAGACTAATCTAGCTCAATTCGTGAGGAACTCGCCTCACCCAAAATAGTAGTCCGACTAATAATAAGTTTATTCAATTAGCTCGAACCGTACGGAAATCTACAGTGCGGTACCCGTGGCTAACAACAGGCTAGAGAAATAAAACAATATCAATAGTAATTTACTTTCTTTTTATTTATAGGCAATTTTATTACAGATATGATATACAAATAACATAACGAATAAAATTGAGTCATGATATTTATAGAATGTGAGTCTATTGTCATTAGCCAGTTTGATAACCTTTGCGGTGAGGGGTAAATTATGGAATTTGATAAAGAAATAAGGAATATGTCGCATACCCAAAAAAAAAACAGGTTAGAGAAAATAATATATAAGATATTTTGATAAATGATTTTGATGTCTCATTTCATTTGCCGGGAATATAATTCTATAGAACTCTGAAAAGATTTCGTTCTAAAAAAATCAAATTCTACTAACACTGCATTGTTCAAATATTTATTTAAAAACAAGTGAAAACAAAAAAATACTGAGTTAATTGTTGAAATACCATGTATAGACGGTGTTGATTACTCTGTCACATTACACATATAACTGATATTCCCATATAACACGTACTAGTTTACAATTTGCGCCTAATTTGCGCTCTCATGGATAAACAGTGATGTTAACGAAAAAATGTTTCAAACACAAGTTGTTTATTTAAGAACATTTTTTACATTGAAACTTTTGTTCCGTCTATAACGGTTTACAATATGGGTCCTACGAACCTAAGACCCAATTGACCTATGTTGCTCATTTACGAACTCGACCTCACTCTTTACGTCTTGAATACGCTGTAAAAAATTCAACTTGATATCGTTTTTCGTTTTTGAATTATCGTGTTCACAGACGGACGGACGGATGGATAAATGGTTTGTAATATGAGTTCTACGGACCTAAGATCCAATTGACCTATGTTGCACTTTTACGAACTAAGCCTCACTGTTTACGTCTTGAGCACGCTATCAAAATTTCAGCTTGATGTTTCTTTTCGTTTTTCTAGTTATCGTAGCGACAGACAGACGAACGGATATCCGGAAATGGATTAATTAGATGATTTTATGAACAACCATACCAAAATTTTGTTAATAGCATCAATATTTCTAAGCGGTACAAACTTGGAGTAAAATTAGTATACGTTGATATATTTTACATATATACAGAGTATAAAATTTAGATTGAACAGTCCCAAAATAAACAATATTATATAATGATAATTAAGATACTTTGTATTCAAAGTGAGTTCAAAGTATAAAAAAAATGTATTTTATTTCGATGATATCCAAAATTAGCAATAAGTGTAAATGATTTGAAATTTTTCCATTCTACACCTAATATTGATTTATTATCAAAAATTTAATATGCTAATTTTAATAAATTTAGTTTTAGGTAGTTCCATCTGTGTTCTATGATATAAACTAGAAACACTTTTTCATAATCTGATGAAAAAACCAGAGCTTATTACTAATTATGCTTGAATTTTTATCAATGCAGAACTGGTCCGCCAATTTCACTCATTTAATACACGGGAACAAAATTTTTACACAAAAATTTACCTAAATTTCAAACAGCTGAATCTCTGCGAAAAATCATCGAATTCGGAACTTCAAAGGCTCATTTGAAAATTTGTACTTTCTAATTTTGACATCTATTGGTCAAAAATTATTACCACCCCTTGTCGCTTTGCACGGAGGGTTGAAAGGGTGAAAAATGTTATCCCTAAAATTTTATATTAAGTTTAGAAGCGAACCAAAACTTTAAAAATTATTTAGAAACGAATTGGTTTAAACCACTGGAAAGCTTGTTTATATTTCTTGAAAATGAGCTATAAAAAAATTTCCATACGAGCTTTTTGGACCAAAATATTTGCTTCCCAATCAAAATTGACACTTCTGGGTTTAAAATCCTCCATCTTAATTTTGAAATAATCATCGCATTGAATTTTTTTTCATATCGTTCGAAAACTCTTAACTTCCTCCTTTAACTCATAGATAAAATTATTTTCTACTTTTAAGTACAATAAAAGCTTATCCCTTATAAAGTAATTTTTATTAAAATTTTTAATTTAAGACTAAAAAAAGTGTATATATTAAATATGGTGGAAGCGATGGGAAAATCAGGACGCCACAACCTTACCATGCATTGTCTTCCAAACTAAATGTGCATGCAAAATTTCAGCTTAATCGGAAACCGGGAAGTGGATAAAATTTGACTTGCAAGATTTGATTACAGACAGACAACGGGACAGATAAAACTAAATAAAAGCTTGTAAAAAGGTAAAAATAAAAGAGATAACGAATATTAAGGTAATATTTTTGTCTTTATTTGCAGAAAAAAAAATGATCAAACCAATTTTTGTTTTCGTTTATAATATAAATCAAACAACACTGAATCATTTTAAAAAAATATTGTACAATTCGAATACATAATTATTATGCCTGTTTTAAAAACTAATATGAGAAATTTACCACAAAAATACAGAAATTATTATAATACTTCCGTTAAAAATACTGTAGGTCTCTGTTAATTCCCAATTTCTTGAAGTGTCCGATCGAATTGCCAATTCGAAAAGATTTGTAAATAAAAGAAGACAACTGAAGGGGATTCAAATAGAAAAACATATCTAAGACCAAAAAGTATAATAATTCGGCCCTGCTAAGTGATGAGACAATATTTTTAACGAAAAAATCACGATATTTCCTTGTTAAATCTTTTTACCTATCTGCGTTACAAATATATAATACGCATTATAAAATGTATTGTTAATTAATTAAAGTAGTCCGGCCGTCACGTGACTAGTCAACTAGCCAATACTAGGCAATTTTAATGACGTAAATGTAATAAAATGCTCTAAAAATATCGTAAAATAGACAATTTGTATGACGTAAATGTAACAAAATGCTCTGAAAATATCGTAAAAGCGTCAAAAACCAAAGTTTTTTATGTTTTCTTTCTGGAAAGCGCCGTAAAGTAAATTTTTTTTTTTTTTTTTGCATAAAAAGAATCTGTGATAAATTTTATTCATGATGAAAACCTTTTAGAAGCTTTATCACCGATTAATCCGGTTAAAAATCACAATTTTACAATGAAGTAGTTCAAAATTTTTCCCCACAAGAGGCCCCAAACGTGTGTTTATTGTGATCAAGGGTCTTTGAACTATCATCACCGTTCTTGTTCAAACAGCCGAACTACCTTAACACTTTTCAATTGTTAGCGATACATATTTCTTTTAAAAAAAATTGCCCCGTTATAACGGCGGCAACGAAAATTTGCTCACGGTTTTGCTAAAGTGAAGATACTATGAAATATAATACTAGGTGCTATGGTCAGCGCGTCAGTGGATCGCTGTCAAAGCCCTTTTAATTTAATGTCTAATCTCTTAATTTTATTGAATTTTAACGGTAAGATGTTAGCGCCACGAGTAAAAAAAATGTAAACCATACCTGTTAGACTCAGGTGATTTTTTATTGAATAAAAAGAAAAAAGATACCTTCTTCATTTTACATTATAATGAATCTTTCTTAGCATTAAAATCCAATAAAATCGTATAGTAATCGTCCAAAGTCGCTGCAGACAATGGAGTCGTCTCGTACTTTAAAAGTTAAAAAAATACAATAAAACCTCGTTTATCCGGTTTTCGAATAACCTAGCCTCCGTGTTATCTGAGACAGAGAATTTAGTATTTCTTCCGTTTTATCCGAAATAAACCAGGTTTTACTGTAGAAGCATGCAGAATTTAACCTAAAAAAAAAAATTTGTGGATGTTAGTTAAAAGAATCAAGAATTACATACTGCAATTTAAAATTAACCTAACGATTTGATTTAAAGTAAAGCTCTCTATGTAAAATAATTAGTAGAAAATCTCTCCAGAATATGAATCCCAGATATTCGACGATATCCAATCATTAATAATAATGCTGAATGTTCCTGTAGATTTTTTTGTAGCTATTATAGGACACTGGCTAGGCGACAGGTACCCTGAACGCCTGGACCTGACAATTTATCGCGATTATTGCACAGTGGAGAGGAAGAGGAAACGATTTCTCATCTTTTCTGTCACTATCCAGCTCTTGCCATGAGATTTTCTTGCAGGGCTAGAATTTTTTCTATTAGTATATAAATGTTAGAAGTGTCAGTTAAAACTACATAATTAAAATTTTCATGCCCGATTTCATCAACTTTGCTAACTGAATTTGAAGTAACATTTCAATGATAAAAGAGTGTTCAATTTTCGATGTTATTCTAAATGTGCCGCCATTTTGGTGTTAATGGTATTAAAATACAGAATGCCATGTATTTTGACATGTGGGGCGGAGTCTAGTCATCGGTCTTTGAGTACTTTGTACAGCGCATCAGGCTGTCTAAGTGTTTGGAAACAAAAGAAAAAAAATTGAAAACAAAAGACAGCCTGATGCGCAGTACAAAGTACGCAATGATCTAGGACTAGGTCTCGCCCAGATAGGCTCCTTTTTTCTTGCTACCCTCTCCATATGTTCTTGATTAAGAACTTTCCAGTTAACGAAAATGACAATGATATTTGAACAGTTTGGCAATCGAATAATCTCTCGTAAAGCAAACGTTAATTGATAGCCTAGATCTTGCGATTTAACGCCTATTGATTTTTTTCCTTTGGATATGAAGGCAAAGGTCTACACTAATGATTCTCAAACCATAGATGATCTGAGGGTTGAAATGTGTCGAAAATCCATCCAAAATTATTGTAATTAAAATATTATTTTTAATTACGAAACACCTTTCGAATGCAAACAATTAACTATGGAATATTTCTTCATTTTTGTTAACCGGGATATTTTTTCACTTGTCACTTGTCCACAATGGAACATCCTATCAAAAACTTGAATTAAGCAAAGATTAAACTTGAAAGTTGATAAAATCGAGCTTTTACAGTTAACAAATTATTAAATCACATAATTCAGTTCTTGTTTAAAATATATACAATTTTCTGTTTTCTATAAAATATAATTCAAAATGGTTGATATCTTTGTTTTCTCGAAAATTTTAAAACCAATCATGCGCTTTTTTTTAACACCTACAATGCGTTTTATAAATTTTCACGTAAATAAATAATAAGAAAACATAATTTTCGATCCTACTAAGTATGCGTTTCTAAAATGTGTATAAAATTTGTATTGAACTCAACGAATTTAATTTAGAAATTAATTCAAAAGCTCATTAAAAACTAGAATGTTCCAGAAAAAATGTATACACTTATGAGAATTGCAGAGAATGTCCTGAAAAACCATTCCAGAAACGAAATAGGAAAGCGAATTCCTAGAAAATAAGGTTGACAAGCAACTTTTTCTCGTGGTCGTATGTTTAATAGCACAAGACCAGCTACAACCATTGAGATGAAAGAAGCCTTTGAAAAAAAAGTGCCCAAATATTAATTGTAACGATTAAGAAAGTTTTAGAATTCATTTGTCAACGTTATCAGCTGTGTCTGGACCGCAATGATCAACAATCTGTACACTTTCGATAAATGGTTAGCTTCTACATTGTGCCCGTTTCATAAAAGTGTATACATTTTTTTGCGCACTCTGTATATTAAATCGAAATCAATTAATTCCTGAATCAGAATTAAAGAATTCAAACCATTGTCAAGTTTTAAAACAATTTCTTTGTAGAAATTTTATTTATGCAACTCAAACATAATTATTGATTTAGGCCTTCACGTACTAGGAATCCTATTCGAGATATGACAACTCATTAGGATCCCGAAGCCATTAGAAGAAGCTCCGCGTATTTATCGAGGTTATCTGTCATATTTTACGTTCTGACTGCTTCTTAATATTTGTCGCTTCACCAATCAGGATACCTAGTACGTAAAGACTCCTACTTTTTAATCGAATCCTTGCATTTTCTTAAAAAGTGACTGAAAATACATAAATTCGAAATAACTCAAAAATTTGGAAAAGAAAAGTGTACAATACTTATTTTTACAAGAAGTTTTTCTTTTTGATCCTTTATTGAAATAAATATAATTTCAAGGATCTCACAGTTTCAAATAACTTAAACATAATTTTCAAAAATACATTTTTAAAATAGCAATTAAATCGCAACGAATTTAACTCTCTCAAAAGTTCCTCTTAATTGTCAAGAAGGTAATTGGGTAATGTCTCCAAAACTGTCAGATAGGGAAAATATGCCAAATTAGGTACATTTTACGCTCAGAAAACTAGTCGTTGTAGTTATAATTAATTTAATTCTAGGACCGGTTAGCGATCACTATTTTAATCAACCAGAAGTCCCCTTCTAATCGAATTTTATTCAATGATTCGATGCGTTATAAATTACAACGACGTGCAACGTTTTGAAAAAAGAAGTAAATCGCAGCGATTGAATTGCTAAATTTCGAATATGGGATGTAAAATAAATGTTTCTTGAAATATCCAATTTGGAAGTTTCGTGCAATTTGTTCAGATTTGGAGTCTTACCGATAGAAAACATCCAATTTGATTTTATAACATTTTTAAAATGGAAGAAATTTAATATAATGATAAACGGAAGAAAAGTACAGGCGTGTGTTGATTGCAAATAGCAAATAGTTTTACATAAAATTTTTTCGATTTACCAAAAAAAACAAACGTTTTCTTTCTAAAACGTAATCATTACGTATAAATTAAATAAAAAAAGAGAATTTTTAAGGTTTCACACAAGAAAATTATTTAAAAAAAAATAAATAAATGAATTTTTTGCCATTTTAGTATATATTTGATTCAGAGAAAAAGTAGCGCTCTCTACGTAGGTAACGAGGCAACGACCTTGAAAGAGAAGTCATTTACAAGAAAACATTTTAAACTGTGTCTAGAAAGATTCAATTTGTATAAATCTATTCAGTTTTGGGAAATATATTTCGAACACTCTTTGTTAGTATTTTTATTCGGAAAAATAGAAGCATTCGTTCCAATTCAACTAAATTTGAACGGATTATCGAGTTTCTGATTCCGAGGCGCGATGATAATTTCATACAAAGTTCTAGTTTTTCTCAAATTTCCAGATGTTTCATTTTCCAGGGCGATCATCATCTTGCCCGAGCGCTACTCTGATAAAAAAATTGTAATTTCCATGCAAATTTTAGGATACTAAAGATTATTTTCAAAATATTTACAATTATCTGAAAAAATTTAACATTTTTTTTGAGTCTTTTTTTTTTTTGAAAATATCTAATACAGTAAAATTTCGTTATACGAAAATGGCGTAATTCCTCCTATTATAAAAAAAAAATCAATAATCATAATTGAATATCAGAATGAATTATTATAAATATTAAATGAATAAATTAAATATTTTTCACTGATTTTTCGCCCTCTTTAATTATTAACTGATCCCAATCAATTTGAGACTTGTGCACTTCATGCTGTAACCATAATTCATAATTCTTTTGAAAATCATCGGATAATTCAATAACACGACCTAATATACTTGCTAAATTATTATCAACTGGTTCGTATTCGGAGTCCTAGAACAAAAAACAAAATAAATATGTTAATAAATTGAATCTATGGAAACAAAAACATTCCAGGAGTTAAATCTCTAGATACTGGCCAAGTATTGAGCTCGTGTTTATGATTTGGTTACCAAGAATAAGACTTTTCTTATCGTTCGAAAGATTATCGAATCATCAAAAATATTGTGCACGTACACATATCGCCCAAAAAGAACTGAGGGAATAACTCAACAATAAAAGGACATGATTCATAATCGATGTCTTTGCTGGTTCTTTACTAAAGCTGGGCTTACATAGTGCGAGTTGGCGTAGACAGTAACTGCAACAGACCCTCTGTCATTGTGTAAACGTACCACGCGACTTACTGTTAATACAAGTACAACAACATCAGGCGTTCGAGCTACGACAATTTTTTGTTTTGATTGTCCAGTTGCCTTCCTTCGAGAATAACAAACATTTTAAGCGCTCGTGTAAACAGGAGGCAGCATTTTCCAAACGAATTGGGTTCCGAATTCTGTCTACTCAGTCATTTATCTCCCCTTTTGTTCTCAATTTCATGTCTTATAAATTTTGTTTGTGCGCAAAGCTAATTTAAAAAAAAATAAAATACAACCCCCCCCCCTCATGTTATTTGCTGCCAATGTAGCATTCTATAGATGAAAGAATTTTTTAAATCGGTTAAATAGTCGAGTCTATTCATCACCCTTAGACGGGGCGGGGGGAACTTTGTAATAGTTATTCTGTTATTCGGGGCAGTCATGAATTCAACAAATCAGAAATCATTAATATCGTCCAGCCGTTCTTGAGTTTTAAATAGTTTAAAATGTTGATTTTCTTTTTCATAGAAAGATCGTAAAAAACATGCTTACCTTGTTATTGAAATATCTTCGATTATTAAAACGATCAACACACGCACGTAACGCACATTCTTCCGCCTGAAAATCCCACGGGCGAGCGTCTAAATCTGTAAAAATAAATAAAACCAATTTTATTGATACTCGATATTTAAAAAAAACCTATAAAACACGTACCGTTACCAAAAGCCCAATCATCATTTAATCGATGACGTACTTTTGCATAGATTGCACTAATTGTTTTCATATTTGATTTACGCCATTGTCGACCTAAATATTTCGTTTGCATTTTTAATAATTTTAATACATATAATTGTGTCATGGCATGACGGACTTTTAATGTCCTTTTTAATATTGGTGCAGATTTGAACACAACTAACATCTGGAAAAAAGAAAATCAATTTGTAAATTTAAGTAACAAACTAGAAATTTCGATAGTATGATGCAGTTTTATACATTTTTCAACTAAGCCAAGGCCGGAAGCTAGAGTTTATTTTGAATTTAAAAATCGAACATAAATCAAATTTTGAAGGAAAAACTTACCATAATTCGTGAATGCTTCCACTTGGTTAATTTATTTAGAATACGTAACATATTTATACATGAGAACATATTTCGCCAAGAATATGCGGCTGAATCACCAATTTCAATTGCTTCCGTTGTTAATTCAGGATGTTCACCAATCACACATGCAGGAAAATCAAGCATTGGAATTCTACCAAAAACAAAAAAATTGAAAATAAAATTACTATTTTAACCTTTTGTTTGTGGTTTAGATAATACGTACGAATTTTTGGAGCCAACATATCCTAAAATATCCTGATTGAAGAATTTTAAAACTAATGGTATACAATTTGCAAAGACCAAGTGTTGTGAAATAAACTCGTACTGATACACATGATTTAATTTGAAATGTTTCAGGAGTAAAAATAAGATTGCTGATACACCTTTCACAATGATTTCTTTGTGACGATGTATATCAATTCCTAATTCCATTGACTGAACTACTGTCATTCTGAAATAAACGCAAAAAACTCATGAAATATTTCCTGATTACAGTGCTCCAGTATTTATACCAAATTTCCGTACAAAAGTCTGACAAGTGAAATTTACAAAATTTAAAAAACCCCCGACAAATGCGATTTATTCCTTTTATACCGATTTTTGGAAACTTAGCTATAAAATAATCTCAATCAAGTCGGTTCGACCGTTTAGGGGCTACGATGCCACTGAGAAACACAGAGGCGCAGATAAAATTTGCGACATGCGAATCCGACTCATACTTCAATCGCGATCGATTTTTTGTATTACACAAATTTTTCAGGAAATTAAGTATACAGGAATAAAAATATTCGAAATAAATTTTTTAAAAGATTTGGTACTCACGGCATTTCTTCAGGAATAACATCATTCATAATATTAATGGTATCGGAGCGTGATTTAGAAGTTGGCGCTGCAGCTAACAATACTTTTAACAATGCTATCATGTATTGAGGTAGATTTGGTAAGATAGCTTGGTATAAAATTTCTGTTGGTGTTTGTATGATTTCCCCTTCTGATGCTGACATTGGATTACGTGCAATTTCTTCTTCAGTTTGTATTTGAATTTCAGATAATGATGTATACATGTGCTGAAAATAATAACCAAGTTTTTGATAAAAGCTTTTTGAGAATCTCAAAAGGGCTTTCTTAAAAATGTGTTATTTTTGCAATATCTGCTACTGCACTACGAATTTTTTTGTTCTTATGAACATGCAACACAGCTATGGATCACGTTTTGGTACAAGTATAATTTCACACTTTAATTTTATAACGAAGTTTTACTGTTATATTAAGTTTAAAATTAAATTGTGAAATGTATTCAACATAGAAAAGATAGACGAAAATTCTTGATCTCAGTGAATGAGATAAAATAAAAGAAACTTACACGTTTTAAAGTTTTGACACCTTCATGAATCGGCAATGGTAAACCAGCAAGTGTTTCATGATCTTCTGGTAATGAATACCCTAGAAACTTTAATCTTGAACTATCTAAAAATAGATCGATATCTTTTTGACGTACTTTTGGAACCCACGGTAAATCTACAAAACATAACAAAAAATTTTTATAATAAAACTGTAAGATGATTTTGTTTAGCGAATACTTACTTCTAATCGGTAGAGGAGGTGCTTCGGTTGTAACTGGTGTTGGAGGTCTTGTGTCATTCCCTGACGAAGGTCCACCACCTGCCCTAGAATTATTCATTGCATCACCATTTGATGCGTCGAATGTACGTCTTTCATCATCATACTCAGTACATTGTTCATCGCCGTCGTACTCATTCTCATCTAGTGAACTTTGTTTCATTAAACTCTGCAAAAGGTTCAATATTAGAGTCAAATTTCTTTTACAAAATAAAAATTTATGAAACATACTCTACGAAATGGTCGTGCTGTGCGTTTAGAATTTTGTTGAGCTTCTAATAAATCAGCAGCACTAGCTGGTGGTGTTGACGACCGCATATGTTTCGTTACTTCTAAGCTGTCTTCTGTAAATGGTTCGAGTCCATATTTTTCACGCACTTCTTCTAAAAATTTATTAAATTAAAATTATAATTTTTATACAATGTAGACATGAAATATTTCAAGGTATAATAAATTTAGCACCAAGTTTGTGTATAAGTGCTCATAAAATCAACTAATTAGTCCATTTCCGGTTGTCTGTCTCTCTGTGGACATGATAACTCAAAAACGATCAGAGATATCGAGCTGAAATTTTTAAAGCGTACTTAGAACGTTAAGAAGTGAGGTTAAGGTCATAAATGAGCAACATAGGTCAATTGGGTCTTGGGTCCATAGGATCCATCTTTTAAACCGTTAGAGATAGAACAAAAAGAGAGAGTGAAGGCGCAAGTTAAGTTTGAACAAATATACAGAGTGTTAATTATCTGCAGAACTTTCGTTTCCTGAATAAGTTGAGAAAATAAAAGAAAATGTTTTTTACCAAATTTGGATCTAAGACTTTCTTTACGAGATAATTAACCTACTGTAATATTGATAAATTAATAAAAAATACATTCTTTAAAACAAAATTAATCCAATAAAACACTTCTTAAACTGAGGATGTGTTTTATCATAGTGTGAAGGAATAAATACAAAATTACTACAAAAAAAAACCTCTATTTGGCTACTTATATTATTATAGAAACTAACCCATAAATTTTGCCTTTCGATAATTCGAAAACCAAGGCAATACTTGCCTTGACGCTCGTACTACTTTAATGACAATCGAATAACAACAAATTACTTACTTTTAAGTTGACGTAATGTATCAATCCCTCCAAGCGATACCAAAATCACTTTCCACAAGAGCAGTACAACTTTTTTAATTGGAAAATGTGGGCATGCCCCACTACAGAATGATGTAACCATATTTAATAATTTAACAGCTAATAAATCACCACCACCGTACGTGTTCTCAGCTAAATCCGTAACAAACGAATCCACTAAATTTTTATATTCAGAATTTGGATTTGTTTTCTCTTCACGCATCACTTCCGTTATAATATATAATATTGTTAATATAATACGTAATTCTAATGAATCAGCAGATGTAACTAATAATTTTCTTAATGCTACTTTTGTCACAGAACTATTACTGAAAATAAGTAAAAATCGTAATTCATTTTATACAATTGTTGAATTGATTCACAACGATTCAATTTTATTTAATACACGTTAGAATACAACGCCCAAGAGTGATTCGCTCAGAGGCGGATTATAAATAAGGCAAAGTAAGCACGTGCCTACAGGCGCGAGGTTACAAAAGGGAGAGCGCGTGTGGAAGTTTTTAAACAAACATAAAATTAATTATATAAGTACGTAAAGAGCAAAGACGGTTTAGAAGGGAGTTTCAGATAGATCCACCGATGGATCACAATCGAGTTGATTGTCACCATCACCACAATTTCAGCTACTGGGCAACAGAGAATCCATATGTTACAGACGAACATCATTTAAATTTACCAGAAGTTACAGCGTGGGGTTGATTGTCAGCGCAAGGTTTAACTGGATTCTTTTTTGATAACACTGTGACTGATGGTGATGTTTACTTGAATTTGTTGCATGAAAATATCATGCTAAGTATTCGTGAGCAGTTTGATGATGAAAGGGGCTTGTCACAACGAAAATTTACCGAATAGATGTATTTGGGTGCAGAGGTGCCATTGAATGGCCTCCGCCCTCTCAAAATCTCACGCCACTGGATTTTTTTGTGGGTACTCATCAAAGATAAGGTTTATTTATCAAAACCGTCCATGACCACATTAAACATTTCTTTAGAAAATACGGATTTGCAAGATAATTTAGAATTAAATAAAATTGAATCGTGTGAACCGCTGCAAATCGTTTCAGGAACACTTACTCAATTTCATAACATAATAAATCGATAAGTACATGAAATACACCTAATTCATAAATTAAGAATACATTTTGACGGGCAAATTCAACTTGTTCTCTGTCGCATTGAACTTCAGCCCAACATCCCTGAAATTAAAATTATTGCGTTATTTATATTCGTTCTTTTTTATTATCAATATTGAAGGCTAACTTCATATCGGAGGATAGATATTAAGAAAATAGAAAAATAAATTTTTGAGACATAGGCTTCGAGTTGAGACATAGTTACTGAAATAAATAGCACGATATTCGAAATAAAATCATTTCATTTCGAGTATCGTGCTATTAGCACAATATTAACAATTAATTAATATAAAATACAAAAAATTAGTTAAACATTATTTATTTGATTCGCCGAAATTATTCGATCGCACCGAGTTAACTAGGTAGCTAGAGTATTAACTAACTCGAGCCAAATCGTTTTTATTCAAGTACGAGTTTGACCAATTTTCTCGAGAAAAAACAAGAGGTCTGGTTCGCCAGCTTATTTATGATCGTTTTCATCTTAATTTCTTGCAAGCATCTAATTAGCACTTAATTACCACGCTTAGCTTTTACCTGATTAAGCATTCGTTCTAGTTTTAGAGGAACCTTATTTTTAGATTCGTTGGTTTGGTAGGACTCGCGTCGCATTCCTAATACTATCCTTGACCTATTACTGACCTTGTAATATGTAATATTCTTACCTGAGCTAAATAAAGTATGCATCTAAGTGCACGCATCCTAATTGATATTTGGGATGATTCTAAGGAATCTAATAAACGCATTATGAATGCACATCGTTGTTCTCTATTCAATTTTTGCCAACAATGGCCTCCACCATATGGATTACGAAACATTAAATTATCATAAGCTTTCATGTTGATGTTCATTTCAGCATTTTCAGTATATGTATAAATTTCGGCAATTTCATTCATATGTGTATCATTGTCAGCATATTCGAATTCAATATCGGGACATTCTTGACCTCCTCCGCCCTGAAAAAATATTAAATTATTTTTAAATCATACCAGAAAACAAACATAAGAAAAAAATTAGATTTAAGTTAAGTCTGAGATGTTTAGCCTAAAATGCTGAATTATTTTTTAAGTAGCTTAATTTTGCTCAAAAAAGTTATCATCTTTCGCTCAATTTTGATCACCTCAAAGGCAAACTGTGTATAACCACAGCTAGGTCATTTGACTGTGCTCGTCTGAAACCTACTAGTGCATAGTTGAAAAGAGTGGTGGAACTCTTGACACTGTCGATTATCGAAATACCATCCTCATAACATGGGGATCTTTGATGATCCCACTTTTAGGACCTGTATGAAAGACGATGACACCTGCATACATGTTATTTGCACCTACAGAAATCTGTAGGGCGTCAAGTTGAGAATGTTTGGGTCTGAAACCTTGGACCCATTAATCCTGGGTGAAATCCCGACGGAGAACCTATGGGCTTCCTTCGTGGCGTCTGATTTCAACAGAATCCTATAGCTTCATCTGCTTAAAATAGCATCTCTCACCTGGAGGCGCTTCGCCTTCGGGTAACAGGTTGCTCTCAAAGAGGACACAGAGAACTCCTTGGTGTAGGTCCTAGGGACCCATTTGAGGTATCCTTCTAATTTTTTATTATTATTATTACCTCAACTTAAAAAATCACCCTAGAAGATATTCAAAAACTGAAATTTTACGATGAATTCTAAAGATAAATAGCTCTCTTGTTCGAGTCAGGGAATCAGGGACGGGGTATGACAAACCCACCTTGATTACTGCGATTCCGCAGAGGGCAAAGACCATTTGACTGTTGTTGGTTGAATGTGACTAAGAAAGTTGAGAAGGATATTGGATACTTTGAAATTACATTGTCGGTTTAACTCCTATCTTAATAATTTCGGGTCTCGGGCGATCCCACAAGTAGGAAGTCTGTGAGTGACGTTGAAATACATATTCATGTTATTTTTAACTATAATACTGGAAGAAATTAGATAAAGAAAATTTGAATCCGAAACATTTGACTCAACCCTTTTTGGAAATAGTTCTGTTAAAGAAACTATAAATTTTCTGCGATGCCTCTCACCTTGGCACAAACTCCCGTCACCGAGAGACGTTTCTAGAGAAAAGTGTAGTTTCTAGGGACCCAATTACGCTATCTCCATTATTTTTTAATCTCCTCAAGAAATAATAAAAATTTGTATTCATAAAATTGGATTAATTTTGATGGTAAAAATTATTTCATGGCGTGTTTCCAAATGTATATGTCCAATTTTAAAATTGAAAATTTTGATTGAATTTTCGCAGCTAAATATTGTCCCAAAAACATAAAATTATTTCAATTAGCTTTACACATTTTTTAATTGCATAGACAAAAAAAAATTGGTTTTGGAAAAAGGATTCTCTTACCAACGGAACACGACGACGCGTTTTACGATACACATAATCAGCAGATGAGATAATTTGATCATAATTCGTAACATTTCTAAGTCTTTTACGTCTCGATCTACTACGTCTTCTCATCCTTAATACATCCTCATTTTTTCAAATAATTAAAACAAAAAAAATGTAAAAAAATTTAAAAAAAATTTGTAAAAAAAAAATTTGTAAAAAAAAAATTTGACAGGCTAATACTAGTGACAAGAGACCAGTACTAGATCATCAGTGACTGACTGATAATCAATGACTGAGATAAATTACTAAATAGACGAAGAAACGAAGGAATAAATTTCGAAAAATTTGAGCAGTAAGTCGTATTTGAATACGGTTTTCGGCATTCGATTCATTAGAGCGTCAGGAAATTTTGTGACCTAGTCTGATTTATAAGAAATTAAAAATATGCAATTAGCATGATTAATATGCATTTTATAATTGCATTGCATGCATTTTTTCATAGAATCACCCATTAAACATGTTTTTGTAACGTCAATTCAGTACAATTTTAACCAAGAATCCGCTTCACACCGAAACAAGTTCAGTTGTGTTAATTCAACGAGCATATCAACACCAGCTGACAGCAGGCACCGGTTGACAACCTTATTCGTCGTTTGATGTCAAATTTTGTTGAGCATGGGAGAATGAAAGATCGTCATCATGCCGTTAATCAACCACCAAGACGTTACAATTAACTGGTTGAAGCGATCACAGAAAACGTTGTCCAGAACCCAAAAGTGTCGTATCGTCACCAAACAGTCGCTCGAACGATTGACATTGAACTTAATTTTTGGAAGTAAATTTTGAAGATCGGTGGAGCCCACTTCACATTCTCTGGCGGCTTTAATATGCAAAATTGATTTGGAGAACGGAGAATCCATATGAGATCCATGAAACGCCATTGCTTTCCCAAAATGTGGCAATTAGGACCAGGGAAAAAAGAGCACATTTTGTTTTGACCGACCAATTGAGGCGGCTAATTAATTGATGTTGTATACAGAAATTAGTCCAAACAAGTGAAAACAAACAATTGACTGAGTAAATTGTTGAAATGCCAAAATTTTGTTCGTAGCATCAAGATTTGTAAGCGTTACAAACTTGGGACTAAACTTATTATACCTTGATATATGTTACATAAATACAGGGTATAATAAATTTTTCTTTAAATACGACAGTCATTAGCCATCATTCCATTACAGACTTCTCTGATCGTTAAAGTGAGCTTTGATTTAGTATATTTAAAATTTATTTCTATGGAAACATGTAACAAATAACAATCAAAATTTGTTCCTGTGACAGATAGCTAAAAATTTTTTAGAGAGAACGAAAGTAAAACATATAAAAGCGTTAGCGAATTTCAATATTCAGGAACAATCATGATGGGAAAAAATTATGGAAACTAAGGGCATTAAAGTGTGAATTTCGATTGGAAACTGATACTATTTTGCGTTGGTAAACTAAGTATTTCAAACCAAAAATAATTACCAAAAAATATTTTAAAATTTAAGATATTCGAAGAAAAATTCTTGTGAACATTTTTAGAGCTGTAATGGAGAATTAAGAGAAATCTACAAAATTGTAATGAATGAGGAATGAGGAAACCTGGACGCTGTAAAAGTAACTAAAAAGGGAATAATATTACGGTGAAGAGACGATATACAACGATTTTGGAATTTGATACGAATGGAGTGTTTTCAAGTTTTCTAAGTCGTTTGTCATCCTGGATTTATTATTTGTTATACTTTTAAACAAGTTTAAGAACCATTCTATTTCGCAAACCTTTTAAATTCACCCTAAAATCATTAAAAAAATTCAATTTAAGGTAACAAAACTCAATCTAGACTAACAGTTCTTCCCAGACCAGAAAATTCTGAATTAACGAGTATAAATTCCATCATCTCAAAACCTTAACTTTTATAATATCACCAACAATTGGCAAAACATCTCAGCCTAGAAAAAAATTTGTTTACAATACAAAACCCATATCTTACATCAGAGTCTTGTCTTTGTCTGCGTAATATATCTCGAAGTTTTGGGACACATTTTTTTCCATTTCCGTTTGCATCCATTGCTAATAAATAACATAACACCATACAACAAATATATTAAAATAATTCACAGGTTTTACTATCTAATTTTAAGACATTTTCTTTTTATTATTAATTAGTTATTTTTTTTATATATACAATTTGTTATGTTTTTATATATACAATTTGTTAAAAATTATTTAATTACACACATCGAAATACATTTATGTACAATTTTTTATTTTAAAATACACTTAAATTTGAGCCATATTTTATTTAAATAAAAAAAAATTAACTAAAATTAGTTTTTGTAATTTGTTTGCACTTTCGATTAAAAAATTAAAATGTCAAATTCCCGTTCTGTATAAACGAAATTTTTTTTGGATAAAAAATTTTTTGTTAATATTGTGTATTGTTTGAACTAATTTGACACTTATGTCGTATTTAATAAGGTCTACTTTTTTATAATAAATGTATTGTTCGGATATGATCGTAAATGTTCGTTATACACGGCCATGTTTGTAAAGCTTGATACACACGATATAATTTATTAGGGCATGAAGTTAAAATATTTTTCTTATGTTTGTTGCTACTTTTTTAGGGTTCCGCTACTACTAAACGATAAAGTTTTGATAACTGTCAAATGACAATTTTTTGAACCACATAAAGTTATTTTAGGTTTTTTGGGTAATTTTTTTACCAAATAGTGATTTTTTTTTTTGCAAAGTTAATCATTTCCGCGAAATAAAGAAATAAATGTATGGCAAAATTTCTAAAACACTATTTTTAAAGCTGAAAAATAATGTTAAAAATTAAATTCTTGAGTTTACCAAAAATATAAAATAATCTTTGAACATCCTTTAACAAATTTTTTCCCGGCGTATGTGCTTGACTATTTGTTTTCCTAAAAGTTGTTGGGTTGGGGAGCATTCACAAACGACGTGGCCCATTCAAGAGGAAGATGGGATTAATTCAAAAGCATAATTAACGGTAAGCTATGTCAGGGGAGGGATGGCAATAAATATTTTACTATTCTTTTATCTATGGATGGCAATGAAGTTGAAGTTGCGGTTATTGATAATTAAAAAACTATGTACCATCCGAAAGGGATCACAGTAAAGGCTACGGAGAAAGGATGAAAAAGATGGAGAGAGGGGCGGTTTCCAAAGAGGATGAAATTGAGCGATAAATGTTTATAAAACATAAAATAAAACAAAAATTTTAAATAAAGAATACATTTATTTATAAAAATTGAAAAATCATTAGTTTTGGTGTTTACATCAAGTGTTTTGGTTTTGTTGAGAAGATACTTTTTCAACCCATATTTTATATTATAAATACTCTTTTCTTTTAAAATTCCTAAAATTTTCCTAATTTCTGTTTTATTATATAGATGGCACTAATACTAATTCGAAGTATCAACTCAAGATAACCAAATTGAAATATACATCGTTGCATTGTTATATTTTGTTTATACACAAAATTCTTAAAATACAGATGATTCGTAAGTTACCTCACATTTTCCTCGTGTTTTTCACAAATTTCACAAAATAGGAATCCTGTATATTCATTAAATTTAATCGAATTTATTTTCTTTAAATTGTGAGTAAACAAAACTAACTTAAAGTAAGTAAATTTTTGTAAGTAATAATTTATTAATTAATACGTTTTTTTTTAAGAAGAGTTGATATTTATTTCAAATATTAACTACATAAATAACCTTAATGAGTTAATTTTCGTGTAGCGTTGATATAATGTAATAAATTATTAATTAATAAAACTTACATTATTACTTAAAAATAGTATTTGAGATCATTTTATCTATTTGATATTAGCACCAAAATGGCGAACGATCTTACTCACATTTATAGAGCACTAGTTGTTGTGTCATACAAATTATTGACTATTTCATTTAAAGTAGTTCGGCCGTCACATGACTAGCAAGTTAGCAACTAATTTATATTCATTGAATTTCAAGTTATGAATAAAAATAATATTTGTATCACGTAAATGTTACTACTTTAAATAATCGTATAAATAAATAATATTGTGTAATTCAAATTGCTTATAAAAGGTAGTGAAAAACATGAAATATCATACCAGAACAACCTTAATGTAATCTCAGATAACCCTAACACTGGTATATAGCCACGATTATCATTAATTTACGAATCACCTGTATTAGATTTTATTTTATTTTTAGTTATAAAACGTTAATTTTTAGCTGATGGATTCAAAATTGTTGATCGTATGCTAAATATTAATGTTTTATTTATTATATTTATAAAAAATTACGTATATCGATTTGACGAGATTGCATTTAAAATATTTTGAAATGTTTGAGAGCTTAATCCTAGCCATGGTGATGCTGTAACCGGTTCTGAATCAAAACTTCTACCATAAAAGTAATCGTAATCATAATCGGCGGTAACTAAATTGAATTTTGCATAATAAATAGCGGCAAATGCTGAATATATTAAAAGTGCGGCGGTTACAAGCTGAAAATTAAAATTTTCTTTTATCAAAATTTACCTTAAAACAACTTTCAATAAATTCAAAATACTTTTCTTTGGATTAAATTAAAGAGAGTTGAAAAATTTTTTGGTCATTTCATTTTTTTTTTTTTTTTTTTTGTAATGGATAAACTTAAAAACTACTGGTCTGATTTTAAAAATTATTTCACTAATATATAGCTACGTATTATCAGTGAGTAACATGAGCTATATTTTACTTTCAAAACAATTGGATAATCCTACGAAAATTGCTATAATGTAGCTCAAGATGTCCAAAATGGATAAACTCAAAAACTACTTGACCGATTTTAAAAATTATTTCACCTGTATAAAGCTACATTATCGGCGAGTGACATTTCAAAAAAATAGGATTCCGCACAAAAAAATTAAAATCTATGAAATTATGAACAAAAAGAGAGGTAAGTCAGGACAAGGGAATTGAAGACTATGAAACGCAGTAGTCTTTGTTTTTAAAGTTGAAAAAATCCAGCGAAGCGGATAGATAACTTGTAAATAATAAAGAAATGAGTTTTTTCTTTTGATTTCGATTTAGAAGAAGGGGTACGTATTAGAGCTTGGATTTTAGGAATTTGGAGCAAGAAGTTAAAAGTATAAAACATATACCTGGAAAACCGCCCAAAACTTATAAGATCCTTCATTTATCAAAAAATCATAATATTGACTGCCCCAATTCTCAGTTTTTCGACTTTCTTTCTCCTCTGTCATCATTTTCATTTCTTCTTGGGCATCATGATCGCTATGTCCATGGTCATATTCATATCCATGATCATTTTCCATAGCCCGGCCATTCCTTTAACACAAAAAACTGTCTGAATTTTCATAAATTATTCGATAATATTTTTATCATCTTGAACCCAACAGCAGTATTTTTAGTTTTGAAAAAATGTTTCGTTTTTGAAAGATATTCCCGATTCGCGATTAACGCGATTAATTGTTATAAAATTGTTTACACATTAAGATACGTGAAAGTCATTCTATGTTGTTACATCTATGCACAGCAAGTTGCCTATGAGAAAAGAATTATGTAAAATTACTGATTTTTGTATATTACATAAGAAGGGTACAGGAAAGAACATGCTAATATTTTTATAACCTGTATATATGTAATATATATCAAGGTATACTAATTTTAGTCTCAAGTTTGTAACGCTTAACAGGACATAAGGGAGATGCAGAATAAAAGCGGGCTAAGGCTGTCGCCTTGATAGACACCACGCTTCTACGTTACCAGATCTGTTGAGACAGTACGTTTACCACATCTAATGGTAAATTTGTTCTTCCACAAAGGAAGACCAAAATTTTGGTATAGGTGTTCATAAAATCACCTAAAGAGTTCATTTCCGGTTGTGTTTCTGTCTACCCACCCGTCCATCTGTGGATATGATAAATCAAAAACTAAAAGAGATATCAAGCTGAAATTTTTTATAGCGTACTTAGGACAAAAAGAGTGAGGTTGAGTTCGTAAATAAGCAACATGGATCAATCTTGTAAACCGTTAGAGATAGAACAAAAGTTTAAGTATAAAAAATGTTCCTTATAAAAAAATAAACAACTTTTATTATAAAGTGAACCCGCGAGGGTGAAAATTAGGACAAAACTTTATTGTCGATTAATTAAATTGATTTGGTTGCGACGGTGGGGATCGAACCCGCTACCCTAAGCATACCGCGGACGGATCTGGTTACTCCTTATTCCTTTGCTTTATTCCTTTATCAAAATTCATGATTCACCCCTCATTTTCAAGCTTATTATGTCTAGGTTTGACGAAAAATATACTCACGGTCTAAAAATGTACCGCTTAGGAAAAAACACGTTAGACAAATAAGTTGAACGAAAAAATATCATAAATTTAAGTTTATCAGGCAAACATGTTAGTTTTTACAGATGCTCTCCTAATACTTTAGGCATAATTACTATTTTTAAAACATGTTCTCCTAATATTAATTTAAGAACTTTTGATTTTTTTCACAACTTTTCTACGGAATTTGTTGTTTGTTGTTTTTAGCCACGGGTAACAGAGTATCCACGGGTTACGGTAACTATGGGAGCGGAATTAAGCCCGGATCGAGCTATTTGTATATATTATATCAATAAACATTCATATTGAAATTAAACGTCGTCATTTATTACTTCCTCAAAATGGGAAACACATTTTAAAACTAACGAACCGATTTTGCTAGAACAGAAACTAAGTATAACCTTACGAATAAGGCAAGCGGGGCCCAGCTTTTTATATCAAATTTAAATAAGGGTATTATTAGTTTAGTCTGCAGTTTAGAAATATTAATTATAGAAAAAACATCTCTTTATGATTTAAAAGACAGCTATTTGTAACAAAACTAACAAATCAATTTTGCTAGACAGGAATTCAGCGTAGTTCGCAGCCCAAGGGTGCTAACCTTTTTGGGACAACAGTTGTTGACATAAAAAAAGTTTTGCAATAGTTTTTTTTTTGTTTTTTTGTGTCGTTTTCTGTATGAGAAAGGGCGCAATAAAGTCATTGACCGATGGGCGCTGAATATCTTAAGACAGCTCTGCACGAACTCAAAGCGACTTTTGGACTTCAGAATAGAAATATAAAAATATCAGCGCGCCACTTGATTATCATTTTTATTTACATTTACTTCGGTTAATATTTTTAGCTGTTTCAAACTTTAGACTAAATTTATAACACCGGATATAAAAAGAGGCATAAAAATATTGAAAGATAAAAAACAAACAACTTTTGTTTTAAACTTTAAAGTTAAAAAACACTCATAAACATCTTAACATGGTACTTAAACCATTAACTCTGTTTGTCACTGTCATTATCACTGTTTTATATTATTTTATCATACCTTAATTGTAATGGATGCACAATTAATGATTTTTCTGTATTTTCCTCAGTTGAATTATCCCCAAAAATATTTTCAAAACACATACAAATTAAAACAAAACCCAAAATATGTAAAATTCGCTTCATTTCTATAACAAAAAAATAAAACCGAATTAAAATTATTTAAAACAAATGTTTTTTAAAAAAAAAACGTTTCGACTGTGCCCAAATTTTCATTTACAGTCAAAAACTTTTGAATCACAGAAAATTATCATTTTTACCCAAATAATTTTCAAAAATTAATCCACAAAATTTTAAACACTAAAATTTTATTCTCTTAAAAAAGGTGACGTTATTTGACAAATTTTTTTTTTTTTGTAAGATGTTACAGTTTCTAAAATCAGACTAAATACTAAAAATGATGAATTTTGATCTTGTATCGACGATATATCGATTAACACATTGTTAACAAACAAATAACGGAAAATCAATAAGTCAATATTATACCACATGATTATAATCAATACGTCAATAATTGGTCGCAGGGGGATTTAGTTTAGAGAGATCCAAAAAAATGTAAGGTTTTTTAACGATAAACTAACTAACAGAATTAATTGTTTAAATACCATATACAAGGACGTCGACAGCCGATGGCAAAAAGGGAGATAAGTTGCTTTATAGAAAATGGGAAAAGTATGAATTGAAGGTACAAGTAAAAATATAGGAAATCGCGAAAATTTCTTTTTATTTTAAAATTAGACCTATTTTACCATTAATTTACCTGAGAACAGGCGTGGAACTAGAGTTAAATTTTGGGCAGTCACAAACACTGGAATCCGGATTTATACTGGTGAGAACGGTGGACTTTTTTGTGTTTTCGTACCGGGGGACATACGTACAAATTTCTTTTTCTACTATTCCTTTTTTCCTCTTTCATCGTATGGGGCCCTTTTCCTAAAAACTTGTTGTCAAACTTGAAGCAAAAATGACCCGGAAAAATAGACTGAAAAATTTCTATAATAGTGTTTCATTTTTGAACACAAGGACTAAAAACTTCAGAACCCAACCAACTTTTCCATAGTCGACAAACTCAACCCAACCAACTCGTCTTACAACAATACTCTGATATACAATTTTGATTTAAAACAAAAAAAACTCGTTGTGCCCGACTAATTAAGGATGTATGAGCATGGTAGTGAGGACACAAATTTAAAAAATAGGTATAAATTTTCAATTTTGATGTTGAATTATGTTATAACTTGACAATATAAGACGAAAAGTAAGAATAAAATATTTCGATGTCTGGATTAATTTTCAAAATATCGAAAAGTGCAAATTTTTTTTTTAATTATTTAGCTTTCGATATTACGAAAAACCAAGGCAGATATGGAAAATTTTATTGTTATTTTTCGTCTACATTCATGAAGTTATAACAAAATTCGTCATTAAAGTTGAAAATAAGGTACAAATAATTTCAACCACAAGTCTAAACTTACCTTGGCAGTTGGCGGTCGTACTACCTTAAAGAAATTTAAAAATGGTTTATGATGGTTTTTAACAAAAATATCATTTTGTTTGAGAGACCATTGTTTAGGGACACTGGGTGGCTGTCTCAAGGTCGATAGTCATTAAATATACTAATTAAAAACTTTTTTTCACCTGATTTTAAAAGAAAGTAATTAGAAAAATTATAATTATGATCTATATAATCAATATAAATTGACATTTTTATGTTTTTTGGATGGGGGCTATTTGCTAAATGGGGAAGCTCAAAGAGACGGTCTTTTTCTTGCAAAAAGTCTGCCTTGATTTTTGAAACGTCGAAAGCTAAATAATTAAACAAAATTTTCAATTTTTAATATTTTGAAAATTATTCCAAAATTTATTCTTACTTTTCGTCTTATATTGTCAAGTTATAACATAATTCACCACCAAAATTGAAAAAATATATTTATTTAAATTTGTGTTCCTACTACCGTGCTCATACATCCTTAATTAGTCAGGCTCAACGGGTTTTTTTGTTTTCAATAATTTATTAAGGTTTTACCTTTAATTTAAATGATTTTTTTTTTTTTAATTTCCACCGATTAGTTTTAGAGAAATCTATGAAAACATATCATCCATCTACTGCTTTTTTCATTTATTTCTTTAAGGTAGTACTATCGGTAATAGATTTTGCATTCAGTATTTAATGAAACTTAGCATAGTTGTCCATTATTATATCATAATTAACCAGTTAAATTTTTAGAGGCCTTCAGAGAACTGAAAATCTGAACGTCCAGTTTTGTGAAATAAAATAAAATCTGTGATTTCTCATAAGGATCAATGTTAAAATATCTTTAAAATGTCTTTTTTTCAGTTCTCTGAAGGCCCCTAAAAATTTAACTGGTTAATTATGATATAATAATGGACGGCTATGCCAAGTTTCATTAAATTCTGAATACAAAGTCTATTACCGATAGTACTACCTTAAATAAATACAATTTTCAGAATTGATTTAGACTTAGTCCAACTTCATATAATAAAAAAATCAAGTCTTTCATCCAAAATTACCCTGGCGCTCTTATATCCTTGAAACGTTTTGTTCTGAAAAACGTACTTTATGTTTGAACGCATTGGTAGGATACACTCATTGAAACAAAATTCGGCTAAATAAATTTGAATGTATTGCAATTAAAAAAACAGTTTGAGAATTACAGGAACATTAATTGTTACACTTCATAAATATTATGCAAACGTCGATTAAGTGCTAATTAGGATAAGTATTATTAGTTTACTGTCCTCAGATTTTATTACTGTATAATTTGGTTCGATTTAATAATTTTTAAACTAATATTTATTCTAAATTAGTAACAATGCATAAACGTACGTTGAAAAAATATTATAAGACCGCCACACATCGTCTATATACAAGTTACACTAAAGTTGTGTTAAACATTCTCATAGGTTAGGTTAGGTTATATTGGCTGTCCACGAAGGACACGCTTAGGCTATAGAGCCCATTGTATTACCATATATGTGATTTACCACCTTTTCCGCTGATCAGCACCTCAATTATTTTCAGATGCTGAATGCACCTCCTGCATGCTTATGCCATGCACAACACCAGGTCACCAGCCCTTCACAACTATTAATTAAATTAATTTTTGTTGTGACGGCGAGAATCGAACCCGTTACCCCAGGCATACCGCGAACGAAATTGGTTACGCCTTCTCATTCTAACATTCTCATACTATTAATAAAAAAGCATCAAGTCCAACACTGAAATCATATTTCCCCGTCGTTATATATATATATATAATATTTTTTTAACTTTTAATAAAATGAGATTCATTTATTTTGAAAATTTAGAGAATAAAAAATATCTACATAAATTATACGTGTATTTTCATGCTAACGCTTGATGCTGAGTTTGAGCGTCAAATTAGTTCATGTGATAAGTTTAGGCCATGTTGCCATCTGGAAAAAAAACTTAGTAGCACATCACAAAAAGCTAAACTTGAGCTGTATTGTATTAAAATTCTCTAAAAATATCGTGAAAGCGTCAAAAACCAAAGTATTTTTATGTTTTCTTTTCGGAAAGAGTCGTAGGTTGAATACTGACTGACTTTTTTGAAGCTCCATCACCGATTAATTTTTGTACAATTAACGTTATTGTGAATTCTTCCAAAAGGTTCTGTGTTAAAAATCACAATTTTAAAACTGAACTACCTTAAATAAATATATATTTAACTATCGAATTTAAAACAATTTAAAATATCGCATACAATTTTAATTTTTCGGCATTGAAAAACCTACAATTGATAATCCTATTCAGCAGTCATTGTGGATACAGTTGTTTATTTATTTCCATATGTTTTATTAAAAACAAGGTTAGGTAATTATTTTTAGTTTGTATATCTCGGGATATCGATTTTCGATATATTTATAAATTTTTTGCCGCTCATTTTTACAATTCGACCTTGACGCTTGACATAACTCTATTTTTTCAGCTAGGTAGAACCGTAATTTGACGTTCAAAGCCAGCGTCAAACTTTATCGTGAGGTTACATCTTAATTCTGTACATTATGGCAGTCGAAAGTAAACACTTGAAGGAAAAAATCATTCATTGTATGACCAATTAACGTGGAACGCCCCTATTGATACTACGAAGTTTGTATATGGAGGTAATATGGTTTAAATCGGTTGATGAGAGTAAACAAGTTTGTTTCACACTAGACAAATATGCTAGATCGCAGGCATGTCTCATATATGCAAGCAGTGCATACTAGATTTGATATTAGAAATTTTTTTATGGATTCATCTAAAGAACCAAAACTGTAAGAAATTTAATTTCAAATAACTTTGGTAGTAAACATTTTTTGTGTTCAAGTTATTCAATTAACAAAAATTCGCCTCCTCTTTTCGGATCTAAATCGAAAAATATCGATCCTATTTTACCATGCATTGTCATTCACAACCACAACCTTACCATGCATTGTCATCCCAACTGCATGCAAAATTTCAGCTCAATCGGAAACCGACACGTGGATCAAATTTGACTTGCAAGATTTGATTACAGGCAGACATCGGGACAGGTGATACTAAATAAAAGCTTATAATGAGACATCATTGACTTTTTTACAAGATTAATACAATATGTAGATCACTTTATGCAATATGTATTACATATATGTAATATATATTGCATAAAATGCGAAACAAACGTATCCCGTTATATGGAGATTGATTTTTTAATAATTTTACAACACATACTTATAACCTAAATAATGTTTCCTTGTGAATTTTTCTATTAAAAAATTATAAGCTTTAATATGTTAAAGTCGCAAACTTGAAAAACTTTCCCATTAATAGAAATTTCTTATTCTTATTCTTATTCCTTACTCTAAATCAACAGTTAAGTTCTAAGCCAAAAACCTCGAAAATTAAATTTTTATATTTCCCTGTGAATTTCGAACTATTGAAATACTACCCGAAAGATCCAAAAATCATCTTCCAATCATCACCGTTTCCCTGTGAGTTGAACAGCTTTTGAAACATTTTTTTTGCGGACCCAAAAATATTAAGGGTCAGTTAAGTTTCATCCTTCAGACTGGTCGTCTTTCGTACCAGAATCAGTACTCTTGTAATGAGGGAAAATTTCACAATTGCGCAAGCTTTAAGAGTGAAATTTCGAACTTGCTTACAATATATTTTTTAGTTACATATACAGGCTGTTCTATAATTGACTGCAGACCCATCACTTTCTGAATAAGCTGAAAAAAAATAAGGAAAAAGTTCTGGCCAAATTTCGACCTGAATCCTAATTTGGGAGATACGGTTATGGCAAAAATTTGTTCATTTGCACACCAATGATAGTCAGTAGACCGAAGTAGGTGTCTTTCCAGTTTTTCCCGTTTCCTGACCCAAAATAAATAAAATTTCCATATTTCCAGCTTTTCAATGTAATTCAGCATCTTGATAATTCTTTTTATTAAACGTGAGCTGCCTGATTATGTACTTTTAAACCCCCTGTTGTAGAAAATATTCGACCACATTCATTACGTTAATTCGATTGTTCCCCGGTATTAATTCGTCGATGTTTAATCAAATGAGATCGGTGCATAAACGATTTATCTAAAAAATCATATACGTTCGGTCTTTCTCCTATATTAATTCGTTTATGTTCATTCAAAGCCGTTTCATTATTAAATTTTTCATCACAAGTATCACTTGAAAAAGGTTTTTCTCCGGTATGAATACGTTTATGTCGTACAAAAGTCGCTGGAATGGGAAACGATTCATTACAGACATCACAATATTTTCTTCTTTAATTATTAATTCTTGTTTAATTTAAATGTTTTCTTTGATTTATGAAAAATTATTATCCGGTTTGTTTTCAGTTTTAATTTGTTTCTTGTGTACTTCATTTTCAAAATTATCCCTTAATAATGGATCATTTTTTTTAAGATGTGACATGTAGGTCAAATAATTACACAGAATTTTTTTTATTAATTTCAATGAAATGTCTTGAATTTTAAGTCTGAACTAAACAAATATTTTACATTAATTTCTTATAGTAAAATGATAAAATACTCTTCCTGTCAAGTATTGTTGACAGTGAGTTGACCACAGACTTAAGAATTAAAAATAGATTGATAAAATTTTTTAAAGTATATGATGAGTCGTTTTATTTCAAAAAGGAAAAAGACTTGTTGAGTAAAGGCTTTTTCATCATGACATAAGCGCAAGTATAAAGCTCATTTCTTCAAATTGACAGCAATAAGTAGAACTAAGATAAAAGAAACTTGTTATTTTATCATATTGGTTATAAAGTATTTGGTTCGAAACAAATCGAGATTTTAAAATGAAAAGGTCTATTTTTCAAAAAAATATTGAGAACAAAAATAGGAAACCTTAAATTCAACCTCTGTTTTTTAGGCACCTTAAATGGGTAATCAAAATGTCCCCTCGGGTTCGTTACTCAGGTAGAACAACACTACGAAACCTTTTTTCATAGCTAGAGTAGATAAGGAAAAAGTTGAATGTAAAAATTTAACTATGGTGAGAAGTGATGTTTTAGAAAGACTGACGAAAAACTTCGAAAATGTTCCGAAAACTTGTTTTTAACATTTTATCGTCTCTATTAATATATTTTACTTTATAGCGAAACTCCTCAATTTTCGTTTTGAATTTCTGCCAAAACTATTTAATTGTCAAAGAAGATGTTTACTTTCTTGATAAAGGACAATTTTCTTCTAAGCGTTCTTCCACCTTTAATCAATAACAAGCCTGAGGTGACTTGTATATAATCATTATGAAGATCATTAAAGAAGACAGAGAGTTAAGATTAAGGTGTTTAAAAAATGTCCCGATTTGAAGATTTTTCGATTACTCAACGAAAGAGGGGTATACAGAATGCTCAAAAATCATGAACAGTAGAAAAAAGTTGAATATTGGTGAAGAAATTTTGAGATAAAAAGTCCCTTTATATCGTTTTTGATCTGACGCATCTTACTGTTTTTAAAATTCTTTATTTATTAGCAAAATTGAAATTATGAAATTGCGCAGGCGTAAACGGATCACTTCAGCCTCATTTGGGCCACTTTAAACCAAAAGAACCTTCTGGTGGAGGTGGAGTAAAAAAAATTTTTTTTCTATAACAACAAAAGACACTGCAATTTGTAAATGTTTACATTTCTGACGTCATAGTGTCATATTTTACTTTATTAAATTATTTTACCACTAGAGGCTTTTGGAATCATGTCGAAAGAGGTCGAAAGTATATAGATAGAAAATTCGACCTACTTTCAAACATCGCTAATATTTCTAACGGAAATATATATACTATCCTTATTCGATGTATATAAATGACATCAATACATTTCTTTTTTACTTTAACATGAGAAATGTTGAGTTTTCTTACAATATTTTAAACAACTTGCCTTAGTTACTTTATTTAATCACTAGAGGAGTATCTCTTACATAATTTTCATTTCTACTTTAGATTATTTGATAAAATCTAAAATTAGAAAATTTAGGATTCATTTAAAGGTTTTAGGAATTATATCGAATGTGTACATTAGATGAAAATTTTGAACATAGAAAATTTGACCTAGTTTCAAAGATTTATCTCTAATTTTTACAACAAAAATAAATGTACTATCCTTGTTCGATACATATCTATCATCGACTTCCTATTTTTGTCTAGCATTGAAATGAGAAATGTTGACATTTCTCACAATGTTTAAGAGGAAAAAAAACATATTTATGAAAAAAAATTGTATCTCTCTTTATTTAATACGCTAAATTGAGTATATAGTGATTTCATTCTATTAATAAATTGATTTTTATGTGAGTACTGTGAGTATTCACACTAAAATCTTAGTGGTAAATAAAGATACAAAAAATTTGAAATATATTTACTGAAGAAGGACAACCATTGTAACGTGTATGCGCAATGGAATCCGACCGTGCCCACTGTGAATAGTGGCTATATGGACACAAAACATATACACAGAAATTTTCAGATTTCTGAAAATTGTATACGCCTAAATTATATATTTATAAAAAACCAAATCCAAAATCGAAAATATTCGATTACAATGGCGAAATATTCTATAAACTTAGTTTAACGTTAATCGAATTAACTGTAACGTGTGATATAAAATTATATATTTTTTATTTAAATGGTGAGGTGGCGTTTCGAAAAATAAAATCGAATTGTGTGCTAAAATTTTTTTTATAGTGGTAAACATTTTTGAAACCCCCTTAAAAAAACAAAAAAAACAATGTGTTGAGTTTCTGTTGAATTTTAATCGTGTTTTTCGTGGGATAATTTATAAAAATTTGAGTTTATTGTTTATGTTTTATGAAATGATCAAATGTAAACATTTTGTATTTGTCCAGTCTGGCCACAACTTCTTAACGTAATTAATACCCACAAAAAATGGCCGATGTTTATAAGATTAGTGTTATTATATTACAAGATTTTATTATTATCGAATAAGATAATAAGTGATCTTTTAAGATAATTTTCAATCAGTGATTTTGCAATTATGACAATTTTTAACCCAGGTAATTTCTTTTGTTTATTTAGGGAATAGCTTAAATATGGTCAATCAATTTCTACATAAAAAAAATTGTTCTTCATTTGACACGAACTCCTCAACCCAAAAAAAAAACATACCTTTGGCATTAAAAAAATAGCAATAATGTTTATCTTATAAAATTTGTTTTGAGAAATTTTGAGAATCATTTTTTACTTAATATAGAAAAGTGTCAAAATTTTTATAATAAAAAATTTAAAAAAAGGTAACAAGTTTTTGAGATTTTTCAGTAAAATTTTTTGTACAGGAATCTAAATCTTGTTATAGGATAATTTGGGAATATCTTTGTGGTAATTTATTTCAGGAATTATCAAAAAATTACCCGAATATGAAATCTCAAAACATCGATATGTACCTGTTAAAAATAATTCAGTAAAATTATACAAAATTTTCACCAATGCCGAATATTTTTGATTTGTTTTGAAAATTGAAGTCGGTCAAAAGGTTTATATCATAATTTCCCTCGGAAAAAATAAATGATTTTTCAAAAAAAAAAAAAGAAATTTAAAACATGAATGTTTATCGTTGAATAGTGTTTCAAAAAGTCAGATAAAATGGGGGGTTTTTATGGTAATTTCTGTTAGAAATTTCAAAATTTCTCAAAACAATAATCATTGAAATTTTACTATTATTTTTGAAAATTTTTCAAAACATTTGATTTCAAAATATTAGATTATCAATCACTGACCCTAAAATTGTGTTGGGGGGTAGTAATATTAATACGAGGGGTACTAAAAATGAGTGCCTAGCACCTATACCAAGGTGTCTTTTGTGCTCCCACCCCCGGATGACAAACTGTCACCTAAAAGCCAGGTATCTTTGGGTAAGAGGGTCTATTTTAAGCAAAGGAAGTTATACAATTGTGCCGTGGCCATAGTTTCTTGGTCGAGACTACTCCCAGGGTTGATGTGTCCAAGGTTTCAGATCCAAACATTCTAAATTTGATGACCTGCAGGTTTCCGCAGATGTAAATAATATGTATGGAGATTTCATCCTCCATACAGACCCTACAAGTGGGATCGTCAGAGATCCCCATGTCATGTTTGTTACTGTGATTTTAGTTTCAAGCAGTTTGAAGCAGTCCAAGTAATCAAGATGGATTTGTCGTAGCCATTCTTTGATTCGGTAAATTACGGAGCATCTTGCTATGGGAATGATAGGCTCAGGTGAAAGGGTCCTTTGAGACGAGGAGGCAACATACCCAGATCACTCTGGTTATGTTATTTTGTGCCAAGGCGATTCAGTTCCTCGAAGCATTCATAGACTATCCTCGATTGGGATCTTGAAGACTCAAAGGCTCGAAATAAGGCTTGATCATCTAAGAAAATGTTAACGTGCTTCAAAATATCCTTTTTCTCTCTTAGTACAGGTCTGAAATTTTTTCAATTCTCATACTTTTGAGTTTGTTCGCTGTCTACTAACACTGGGCTTTTGATTAACTTGAACAAAAACCTCAAAAATCTTCGTATAAGATTTTGATCGATATCTCAGAAACTATTAGTCTAATCGTCAAATGGACCCGAATTTTGAATGTTTCAAAATTACTCTTAAAAACAATTTTTACCCAAATCGAAGACAAAAATAGTTTTTCGATTTTGCAATTTTCTTAAGGAGTACTCGTTATCGTTTGAAAATACTACGGGATATCGTGTTCGAGTTTTTTCGATACCTTAGAAACTTTTCGTCCAATCGTCAAATGGACCCGACTTTTAAATTTTTTGGGTCAAAAATACTCTTTAAAATAACTTTTATCCAAATCGAAGGGAGACAAAAAAAATATTTTGGATGTATGAAAAGCTTTTATTGCATAGCGATTCTGGAGACACCTAATCGTCAAATGAAATGAGGTTTTATGATTTTTGGATCCTAGAGCCTAAAATAGATAAACAAGAAAATCTTTTTCATTTTCTTCATGTACGATTATTGGTAATATTTCAGAAACTATACTTCTTTACATGGACCCGATTTTTAGAATTCAGGTGAAAGTTTCTGTAGAAATCATTCCCGAGGCGAAAGGTTAAATATCATATTACTGGCTAAGAACTTTAGAACCCATTCAATTCCTCTATAGTTAACAAACTCAACCCAACCAACTCGTGCAACAAAATTTAGGATTTTTTTTTCCGATTATCTTTCTTACTATTTGGGAATTGAGATCCCTAATTGTTCATTTACTTTTTCTAAAATGACTTTACTTTTCTGAATGATGATTGATTTATGCTGTTTTTGTTATTGTTTGCAGGCTTATGTCTGGGAAAGAAATGAACTTGTTGGGGTGTTTATTGCCATGTTCACTGAAACGCGGTTGGTGGAATTTTGAAGGAACGGAGAGACACGGAGTGCGCACCGACCTGCTGGTTGCCGCCCCTAGGACAATGGGTGCAAGTGCATCAAACACAGCTAGTGTATCAGGTGTTACGGATATGCCGCTACCACAATCGTTTCAAGGTACACCTGGTGCAGTGCCATTGTCATCATCGCAACAGGACGGTGTTATTGTACGTGAACGTAAAAAGAAGGTATGTCAAAAATATACAATGCGCTTGTTTTTATATTATATATATTTATTTATGTTTTTATATTGTGTTCCTACATCCATAAAAACTGCCAAAACAGGACATCACCAGGACAGAATTTGAATCTAAATAATAGCATGCCTCTTTTGGTTTTTCATATGTTTTTATCAAGTTCTTGTTATTATATTAGAAAGAGGTAGAAAGAGATATTGTAGGCGGATAAGAGAGACGAAGACAGCTCGTATATCTCAAATTTGTATATTGATTACAGGTAACTGGTTTTGCAACATTACGTAAAAAATTTATCCGTCGACGCAGATCATCGAAGGCGTGTGATCATGGACGTATGTTACGTGAATTAGTTGCCGATTGGAGTCCATTAGAGTTAGCTGCATTATTGGAAGAGTATGAAGCATTAGCTGCATTGAAAGATTTAAGTTTTCAAGCGGAATTAGCTCGACCACCAGCGACAACATTTAAACAAGATTTAAGTGCACTTTACGATTTTAAATATTGTACGGATGCTGATTTAGTGTTTCGTGGCGCATGTTTTCCCATACATCGTGCATTATTGTCTGCACGGTGTCCATATTTTCGTGATTTATTAGCTGGATGTCCTGGTTATGGGGCACGTATTTGTTTAGAATTAAATCGTACCGCTTCATTAGATGTACAACTGTTTTCGGCATTATTACGGTAAGTAATAAATATATAATTTAACTATTCAAACGCAAGGGGAGGGGATAGCATACATTACCTAGATACTTTTAAAAGTACAATAATTTGTAAGACTTTGTTACTAAAAGACTTTGCTCATCTTCGGAAACGCCTGTCTATTTGCAACGTGTAAATCTCAGTACAATACTTTCGGTGATGTTCTCATTCAGAGAAAGCAATTGTGATAGACTCAACTCAATTTCGCACTCAACTCAATTGCAACGTGTAATCTTCTGGATACTCTTCCGCTTTGGCGTGAAGGAACGTCCAAAAATCCCTCATTCTGAAGTCTATTATTTTCGTAACGTCTTATTGAGATTTTGTGTGTGATACATCAAGCTACGCAGGAAAAAAATTGAGCTAATTGAAGTTGTTGAAGGGAAAAATAAAAATTTGGGTAGGATTTTGGAATTTAGAACCAGATCTTGTGGAATAAATTAAACTTTCTCCAGAATAAAGATATATTCCATGATTCAACTTGAAAATCAAGTAGTGAGGATGATAAAACTTTTGCCTTCTTTTCTTTTTAAAGGATGAGCAAAAAAATAGTTGGTCTGTGTTTGTAGAAAATTCGTCTTTAAAAATAGTCGTGTTTGTAGAAAATTCCTTGTCTTTGAAAGCTCCTACAGGTAGTTATTAATTCCTCACTGGATCTGATTTGAACGCGAAGTGCCAGTCCGTGAATTCTTGTTGATTGTAAACCAACATCAAACAATATTTTTTGAAAGCTAGCTAAAAGGATTTGAACTCGTTGGCACGAGAGGGGTAGTCTCAAGCGCCCCTAATCCTGTAATTCCCATAGCAAGATGCTTCGTAATTTACTGAATCAAGGAACGGTTACGAGAAGCTCATCTTGATTACCGGGTTTTTTTTTTTCATAAAATGGGGATCTATGATGTCATTTTATATAGTAATTGGGACTCATACTTAAAAGGTTAAATAAAGGAGCCAATAATAAAAAACGAAATTTTGTTACAGGTACTTGTACACGGGCGATATATGCCCACATGAAAGTAACATCGATTTAGAATTGTTACGACGTTTAGGTGAAGAATTCGGTACACCAAATCCACTCGAACACGATTTACGTTATTTATTGGAAACGGGTGATTACGCAGACGCAGCATTAGTATTTACATCGGATGGTAGTGATTATCAACGTCCGGATTCCGGTAGTTCTGAATATGGTTTTCGTCCAAAATTAGAATTACCATGTCATAAGGCGATATTAAGTGCAAGATCACCATTTTTTAGGAATTTAATACAACGTCGTTCGCGTACGGGTGAAGAGCACACCGAACGAGCTCTTCATATTCCTACTCGAATTGTTCTCGATGAGTGTGTCATTCCAAAACGGTATGCACGTGTTCTGTTACACGCTGTATATTTAGATACCGTTGATCTATCGTTAATTTTACGTGGTGGGGGTTGTGGAGCTGGATCAGGAAGTTTAGGTGAAGTGCAAGCACTTACACATACCGGACGAATGCGACCATCACCGTTGGAGGAAGCTATGGAATTGTATCAAATTGGACGATTTTTGGAATTAGATATTTTGGTACAAGGTTGTGAAGATATTATTATCGAATGGTTATCGTTAAATTCATTACCGACTGTGTTACGTTGGGCCTCGCAACCGCACGGTTCAGCTTGGGTGTATCGTCAAGCGTTACACTTTTTACGTGAAGAATTTCATTTAGTTGCGCAATCACCGGTTTTGTATCAATTGGATAAGGAACATTTAATAAGTGTGTTAAAAAGTAATTTTTTACAAGCGAGTGAACTAGAAGTATTACAAGCGATATTAAAATGGGGTGAACATGAGCTAACTCGTCGAATGGAAGATAGAGGTGAGTTTTTTCATTCATACTAATAATATGAATCCAAAAGTGTGTTTGTTTATTATCTTTTGGACGGCTAAATTATTAATGAGACTTTCTCATTTTGAATTAATAAGAATTCTTTTGGATGTTATTGGGCATGTCTTAAAGTTTATAATTTTATGACATTTTTGGTTCAATCTAAAAAGAGCTTTTGATCTGGTGCGACACAGCTAGGTTAGGTTAGGTTAAAGTAGCTGTGCTGGGATGGGACTTAGAACAAAGAGTCCGTTGTGATATCAAAAAACGGTTACCCATCCCCGGGCACTACTCCATAAATCGTTTGTAGCTGTTTAAGAATAGCAGGAGTGCTTTGACGTCAACGGACTTAAGGTTGGAGAGTTCGTCAAATAAGGCTGGCTCAAGTAAGTCCATCACCTCATACCAAGAGCTGGACAGTGACAGAAGATGTGACACCGTTTCTGCCTCCTACACATTGTGAAAGCTCTTCCAGTAATCGTGATACACTGTCAGGTCCAGGCGTTCAGCGTGCCTGCCGCCTAGCTCGTGCCCTGTAATAGCCACATATCTGTCTTGCAGTATCACAATTACGCCCCTCCTTCCATCTCTTGAACTCTCGAATGCCTATTGATGCTTGTGTCCGGGAGCCTTGTACCATTTCTAGGAAGCTCATCAAATTCACAATTTGCAGGAATGTTCTTAAGTCTCGGTACCCATACCAAGTTTATATTAATTTGTTCTGCCAGCTGATTTAAGGATGCTCGGCACTCCTGGGCTACCTTTCGATTCGATTCGATTTCGTTAGACTTAAAACAAGGCACTAAATTTTTAAAAGTTGATTATTATTATTTTTATAGTTTTTATACACTTTTAATATTTCAAAAAGCATTTTTCCGGAAATAATTACTTTTAAAGATGGTTTTAAATTTTAAACTGAGAAATCTAATACTATTAGATAAAAATACTTCGTAATAAATTGATTTTAATTTTAATCAAAATTTTTTAATTTATTTTGCAGAACCAAATTTATTAAGTCATACAGCGCATTCGGTGACTCGTAAAGGTGTGAAAAAACGTGATTTAAGCGATGTCGAATTACGTGAAATACTCAGCGATCTATTCCCATTAGTCCGAATGGATCATGTTCTGCCACAAAACAGCGAGGTGTTACAACAAGCGATCAAACGTGGTTTAGTCAGTACCCCACCATCACATATAATGGGCGATGATCGTGAAAATTTACGTGTAAACGCATGGATACGATGTCGTAACAATAACGGTTTATTTGTACGGCCACGATTTTTTATGCCTTATTATGAAGAATTAAAGCTATTGGTTGAAGATCAATTAGTACAGGAAGTACAAAGATTACGTATGCATCGATATATGCCCGATATACCAGACACCCTGTATATGGTTGATGATAAACCACGTTCAGCGAATACTGCCGGTTTAGATGTTTTAGCTGCCGCGTTACCAGTTCCCGATGGTATGACGTTGTGCGCAATGTTGAAACGTGTTAGTAAATTAAAACAAACACCGATTTGTCAGCGTGCAATTGCGTCACCGTTATCTTCACGTGCGGAAATTAATCGTCAAATTAAATTGCGTGTTGTACGTGAATTTAATTTACCGGATGCTGTGGCAGATGTACTCGATAATACGGCAATGTTTCGTCATGAGGAGCATGAAGAACAGAATCGTGTTGAACACGATAATGGTCCATCACAATTACAATCGATATGTCCATCACCTGATAGGAATAATTTACGTAGCCAACAAACCCCACAAGTTCCAGGTATAAATTTTTTTTAATGTTGCCGATGTTTGATCTTAAACAAAACTGGGAAATGGATTATATTTCGAGTGAAATGTATGTCTTCAAAAAAATCGTAGCAATTTTAGGAAATCAAATCATTTTTTAGCACATGTTCAAATGTGGAAACAAAATCAAACACGTTCAAATGTACAGTAATTGTAAGAGAAAAATTAACACCATAAATTTATAACTGTTTCGAATAATACAAAGAAAGAAAATCTTAAAAAAAGACTCGGAATCAGGAAATGTTTCTCCTGTGAGCAGTATATTTAAACAGAAACGAACTAATTCGTAAGAATGGAGAGATGTTTTTCCCGAAAATGTTACTTTTAAACAGAACTTAAACTCTGAATTTCTTTAAACATTTCTAAAATCACCATAATTTTTAATTAAATGAAAACTGGCTAGTCGTAGGCCCTAGCCAGAAATTGACGGTTTAAACTTGTAAATTCAAATGTTAAGTGACAGATCTGCCAACTAACTATTTCTGAAAGTCACAGAAATTAATGGTTAATAGTACGCAACAACCGAGGATCAGACCCAGATAGGCAGCTTTTTTCCTGCCACCCTCTCTACGCAAGTTTCGCGACCTTATTAGGTTCAAAATTAAGTTAATAATGTTCAAAATAGTATATTTTGTTCGTTGTAGACGACTGAACGAATTATAATGATATTTGGTCGTTATAACCGAAGTATGTCGTTTTATTTGATGTTGTTACAAACAACATGTTTACACGATGTCTCTATAATCGATTGTGACTGTAATTATTTGATTTTGAAAATGTTTTCTTTAGAAAAGACCAAAAAAAGACGATGGTTTAAAAATATTATATATATATTAAATTGCGCAGACTCGTATCGCGCACCGAACGACACATGTGATTTTCTTACAAAAGAAGCTCTTTTTCTAAATCTTTATTGTTGATAAAAAAATTTAAATTAATTTTCTATTTATTAATTTAGGTCAACAAGCTCATGGTCCAATATGTTATGGTAGGAATTTAACATTCCCACGATTTGGCAACAGTGGTATGGCACAACGTAACGAATTACCAGCGATTGTAACAGAAGGTGATGCATTCCGACATTTGGGTGGTGAACCCGAATCAAGTTCATGCAGTGATGGACATTTATCGGATATAATGCCAGATGTTGCAATGGCAACCGCCAGTTTCGGACAATTACAATTACAAGAACAACAAGAATTGGAATTAGATTTAGGTGATGGTGCTTCACACATGCATAATCAATTATTGCAACAAGGTGGTGGGGCAACATCATCGAATAATCCATTTCATGTGGAAACAAATCGAGCTTCACATTCGTCAGCGGCTTGCTATCGTTATCTAGGTAATATGTTTGGACCGCCAATGAACTATTATAGTGCGTCACGTGTTAATGGCGGTAACAATGATGGTACAAATAATACACCGATGGAGTCAGGATATCATACAGGACCACCCCGTTATCTTTAAATAAGTGAGTAATGCTCTTTTTTCAATTTTATCTTCAATATTCTATGTTTCCATGGCCGATGTTCTTGAACATTTCAAAAAAAACTATTTTGGTGCATAGTTAGACGGAGAAGCTGTGGGCTTTCTGCGCGGCGTCTGTCCTCGATAAAATCTTTTATCTTCATCCGAGTTTAATAGCGCCTCCTACCCGCAAAGGTCTCGTCTTTAGGGTACAGATCGTTCTCAAGGAGGGCACAGAGAACTGTTGGTCTAGGTGCTAGGAACCCACTTGCGGTACGCTTCTTTTTTTTTATTATTATAGTCTATAAATAAGCCGGAAAATATTAAGAATCTGCCAAACAGCACCGATTTTAAAAATTATTAATCGCTACTAATCTCTGCATTTGATTGGAAATTGAGGGAATTTAACCCCCCCCCCCAACAACCCCAACTTTCAGTCTAAAATGAGGAGATGAACTTATTTGGATCAACCTCTTTGACGACCTGTCGGACCTAAAGCCCGTTGACGTCAATGTACTCCTGCTGTTCTTAAACAGCTCAAAATGATTCATGCAGTAGTGGCCGGGGAAGGGCCAACTATTTTTTGGTATCACAAAAGATCCTATGGTCTAAGTTTGTCCCACCCCAGGACAGCCATTCTATCCTAACCTAACTTTCTAATTTAAAGTGTTATTCTATCTATTAATGTTTTGGATCTAAATTGGCTATTAAAGAAACCTGAAGAACTAGGACCAATCTGATGTCAGAACATGACGTCCCCCATCAAACTCTGCAATTTTTGTTTCGAAAAGTTTTTTAAAACTGTAATTTCAAATTATTATGAAAAAATAAAACAGTCTTGTTATAAAACTTATGTGATCTTTCCGTTTTTACAAAAAAACAAAAATTTTGTACAATAACTCACGCGGTATATCTAGTTGAAACTTCATCAATGTATAAATTTTTTTGAACACTCTGTAATTTTTCCAATTTTTGAAATTTATAATAAAACATTTCGTTTTCATTTTCAGGGTTTTAGTAAATAAGTTGTTAATAAAAATACCAAGTACAAGTAAAAAACAAACAAAAAAAAACGACCCACTGTTTGGCGATCGCTGATTCACAGAATCAAATAATTTTCAAATTGTAAATTATTTTTCATTATGTATATTTTTATTGCGTTTTTCCACGATCCTTTATTTATATATATATAGATGAAAAATTCAAAAAAAGTAATTTATTTTGAAAAAAAAAAATTTAGTTTCTAGTTCGCCATTTTGTTTACAACAAAATATTAGTACAATCAAAACCTATTATAACGACATTTGGCGACGATCGACGAAAGGTTTTTAAAGCACCGTACAATTTCGATCGTTAAAGCGATGTTTCGTTTGCGCAAGTCAGATATTCCAAAATAAATGTTGGGGTTGGGGCAAGAACATGACGTGAAACGCGCCCTTGACTGAATTTTCGGCGCCTATTTGTGCGGAGTCTAGTCATCCTTCGTTGCGTACTTGGTACTGCGCAACCGGCTGTCTTCAATTTTTTGTCGCTTGTTTTCAATAAGCGACAAAAATTTTAAAATAAAAGACAGCCGGATTCGCAGTACAAAGTACGCAACGACCAAGGATTAGACCTCACCCAGATAGGCGTCTTTTTTTCTGCTACCCTCTCCATGCAAGTTTCACGACCTAATCAGGTTCAAAATAAAGTGCGTACAACTCAAAGTTTTTGTTTGTTATAGACGACTGAACGAATTTTAATGGTATTTGGTCGTTATAACCGAAATATATCGTTTTATCCGATGTTGTTATAAAAAATATGTTCAGACGCCTAATAACAGATTCGTCGTTATAAACGATGTCTCTATAATCGATTTTGATTGTAATTATTTGATTTTGTAAATGTTTTCTTTAGAAAAGACGAAAAAAAAACGATGATTTAAAAATATTATATATATATTAAATTGCGCAGACTCGTATCGCGCACCGAACGACACATGTGATTTTCTTAAAAAAGACGCTTTTTTCCTGTTTAATTTTTTTTTTTTCGTTTTGTTTATTCAAACTGTGATTTATCAAATTTTTTTAAATTCTTATATAAATTTTATAAAAATAATTAATTATTGACCGTAAAAAAATATTGGTAGATTATTTTAGGGTGAAAAGTGCACCTCTAAAACGAAAAAGAAAAACTTGCTGATCGAACATTTCCGTTCGAAAGTTTTAAACCATTTGGAATCGATAGGGAATATTTTAATTTAGTCTTGTTAAAGAAAATGATAAAAATATTTGAATCTCTGATTGGATTCCTTTTCAAGATCTCGGAATTTATACATTGAGTAGACAAAAACTTGATGTTTAGGATTGATTTACTGTCTAGTTTAGAAAATAAATTTTATCCGAATCTAAGACAAATAGAATATTTTGTATTTTACGCAAAACTTTGATCACCACCCAGAAAATCATAAATTATATCTAGAAACGAATTTTCTCGAAGAAGAACGCCTGGCAGATTTGTTATCGGAGATTCAACGAAGAAGTTGAATGAAGTGGGGTAAAAACTGAGTGTATGCGTTGGAGGATCGATAGAATTTGACGCGTTTTAGTCTAAATTGGGTCACAACTGTTTTGTAATATTATGAGTTATTATTATATCAAATCCACTATTGAATGTTTACAAATATGGCTTTTTTTATGAATTTTCTCACGCAAACGTTTCAATAAAGTAAAATTTTTTTTTTGTCGCGATTTTGTTTTTCTGGAACGATTTTATGAACACCAAAGAAAACGATGAGATTACATTGTCTTGTCTCTGAAGTGAAATGTGACTCACGCTTTTCATTTTAGAATTTCAAACTTTCTTTTTAGGACATGGCTTTTGAAAACCTTTCTGAAGTTAAGAATTTCAATACCCAGAGGAAAAATACACAGACATGAAAACTTGGAACAGAAAAGTCTTGGTGACTTTTTTCTTTAGGCAAACATTTTGTCAGATATTATCTTACAAAGACGAAAATTTTTTGATCGACTTCTTAATCAATTCATAGCTTCAGAAAATTTTACCGAAAGCCATTTTAAATGAGGAATGCGTAAAATCCGTTACCCAAAAGTGTTATAACCTAGACCAGGGGTGGCGAGCCTTTATGTATCAACGTCGAATGTTTATTGAGGCCATAAAAGTGCCGTCAAATAACTTTCAAACGGTTTCTAAGCTAGAGATGCTAGTCTCTCGCAAGAATATGTACGGTAAATCGGTTCCCAATTGTTTTCAAACTTACGAATTTCAATGTGATTGGTCATCTCGTTTTTTTTTAGGGGATGCACCTGTTTACTATATTTTTAATATAGTTATTTTTTTCCCCACTAGAGGGGAGTAAAAATATTGTTGAATCATATTTTTTCGATTGGTTATTGAAAATAAAAAAAATTAATCGTGTATTATCGACATTTAAACGCAAACCAATATTATATAAATGTAAAAAAAATTAAAAATAATGTTATAAATGAAACCACGCATCCAAACATGCGTGTATCAATATTTTGTTTAATTTTCTCTGTTTATATTTAATGAAATTAAAAAAAAAAAATCGAATTGTGTTCTCAGACTAGAAGAATTTATCAAGCGATAAAATTCTTTGTTCGTCAAATTGTACATTCGTATATATAAATATTATTATATTTTCACTTCGAAAATCGCTCGAATAATTCTTCGAATTCTATCTTTTTTTTTTTTTGTTTATATATTTTTCGTAAAATTTTCCAAATACATCGTGATTTGTTTTAAAAAAAATATTTGTATGTTTTTTTTTCTCGGAGTTAAATTTGCAATTTTTGACAAGTCCAGAACAATTTACGTATATTTAATTGTTATTGTAAACTAACGTCCATCCATCTATTTTTAGTAAGATTGCTTTCCGTTTATTTATTATGACACCTTGATGGAAATCGAATTTAGAACTTGGAGTTTCGTGCCAAAAATCAAAAATTTTGATCTGGAGGAAGATCTCATTCAGAATATGCAATATATTAGCAATCGAACCAATAAGATTGACTTAAAATGTAATCAGAATGACTTGATTGAAATAATAGCGACCGATGGGTATTTTGAATACAAACTATTCTAAAATCTTGTCATGAGCATCATATTTTTGTTGCCAATTGTTGTTATTATTTTTCGAGGTAATTACAAGGTCCGTTGGTTTGGTTGGTTTGATACACTTAGACCTATAAGGTCCGTTTTGATACCGAAAAAAGTTGTTATTACTAAAATTATTAAGTCTACTACCGCGAGACTACTCTAGAATTCATCTTCATTACTTAAGTTTCTGTAAATTTCTCTCCAACAAAAGTCTGGTAAACTCTGATACTCAAAAATAATTCCCAGAAACTCCAGTTGTGTTACTTAATAAGTTAATAACGGTAAATACACACGTCTTTGATAATTTCTTGCCGTATGATGGATCTATTCTTTTTGACACACCTTATAGAATTGGGAGCATTATAAATGACAAATGGTCGTACAAAAATTGCAAATTTACACCTCAAATTATTATTTTTGTATCAATGTAAACGAAATTAGCAAAAAGGAATAAAAAAGCAAAGCAACAAACGAAAAGAGAAGAGAAGAGAGGGGAATAAGCAATAAAGTTACTCTTAAGACATCGGTAACACGAACGTCAAAACTAACGCACGTTTTCAACGTGTCGTTTTGCAATAGGTTAGTAATATGATTTAACTTCCGTAAAACGTGAATTTAAATCGACGCTCTGAAGCCTTTAAGTGTCCGAAAACTGTCCTCTTTTTACGGTTTAAATTAATTCACAAAGGTTGGGAAGTGACAAGTATGCGACTGCGCGAATGACATTTAAACGGGCAGTTACATATCGATTGTACACTTCAAATCGTAACGAGACTATTTAATCATATAAGAGGGGTTGGGGAAAGAGTTTGTGTTTAAAAATCTTGGAAAAAATTTCGTTTATTATTTTGCTTAAGTATAAAATCATTCTAAAATAAATCATTAAAAACTTTATGTGCCCTATTGAACTGATTAAAAAAAAAAGGCACAGTGTTCATTGCGTTTCGTATTATTTATTTATCATTCTCATTTGTAAATAATAAAATTATAAATTATTTTAATAAACAATAAAAATTGCCAAAAAAAAAAAGAAAAGAAATAAAAAAATTTCGTCAAATTTGTCTCTCAAAGATTTAATATTTAAAATATTTCCGAGTTTATTTTATTTTTTTCAAAATAGTGTGGGGCGATTATGAATGATTTCATGAACTGATGAATTCAATTTTTCGCAACGACTTTCATTCGAAGAAAATACAATACGTATCAACCTAGAACGAGTGTTGTAAATTCTATCGACAAAGGAAGAAAATATTGGTAGATTTTGAGAATAGTGGCGCTCTTACACAAAATATAATGTTCTGGAAGTAAAATAATTTTCAAAAAGTTAAAAAAAAATTCTATCATTTGTCTATTTGTGAAGAAAAGCTAAAGTTTCAGAACTGATTAATTTGAGATGCCTGGAAATTCTTATAATCAACATATCATTCATGGTAACCCATCACTAGAACCAAAAAAAAGGAACAAACTATGAAATAACCATTAAAAAAATTCTTCCCGTACCATAAAATATATATAGATAATCCGCATAATAAATAATTTACGCCATTTAATAAGGGTCAGATGTGCAAAAAATTGCGTTCAAATTAAGCTCTTGGTCCAAATATTGGATTAATGCCGCTATGATGTAAATTGATGAAGCTAGAGGTGTCTAAATCGGGTAAGAGTATGTCGAAATAATTGTAATTTTTTTTAAAATTTTGTCTTTTAATTTCTTTAGATGACAATATGTTCCAAAGATAGCCAAACACACTTAATTGGTATTCCCAAATCTTTTTTTTTGTTTTTGAGCTAATTAATCGAGCTTGCTAAAGCGTCTTAATTTGCTTTGACTACTGGCCGGGAGGTTGCGGGTTCAAATCTAGGCAGCGACAGTGTGAACAAAAAAGTTAATGGGACTGTAAATTGATCACACTGTCGTGGCTTGGATAAGAACGAAGTAACCGACGCCATCCACATCATAAAATTAATTGTACATTCGGTTGTAGTTTAAAAAATAAATAAAGATTAAAAATAATGATGTGGATGGCCTTTGTTACAGACTTGGTCTGTTAAACGGAGGTTAAATCCCATTATTATTATTATATCGTAATTTTAATTGGAAATTATCTAGGTTCAGACGCCTTTTAAATATTAATAACTTTTTTAATTTTGGGCGCCCCTCAATTATTGCCACCCTAGGCCTGGACAACTTCCCGGAGCTAATAATTTTTTTTTTCATTTCAAAATGGCTTGAGATTTGTTTCAATATGGCTCGAGATTCGATACTTGATCGGGTTCAATCGGATTTTTTAACGAAAGACATTCTGCTCAAAAATGACTAAATCAAAAATTTCAAACGCAACATCTTTTATGCACATTTACTGACAATACGACTCTTATTAATTGGATTAATTTTCCTTTCTCCAAGTTTAATCAAAAGAAAAATATTTGTAAATAAGTGTTTTCCGTTTTGGGTAAAAAAAAAGTATAAAAAAATTTAAAATATAAAAAAAAATAAGTATTTCGTGATAACTTCATTTTATGTAAATATTGTAAAAAAAAAAACCAAACTTATTAACAAAAGAAAAACACACAGCTACAAGAAAATTATAGGAAAACAAATAAAAAATTTATCTTGTACATTGGAAATAAAAAACTAATAAATTTTTTTAGCAAAACAAAAAAAAAAATATTTCAAATGTGATATATATAACTAAAAAAAAAAGTATATATAACAAATTTTGCAAAAACAAAAAAAAAAAACTTATTTTCGCATGAAAATTTCCATGCGGAAAATGGAACAATTTAAATATACAATATATATATAATGGCTAAATATATATTTGCGAATTTTAATTTTTCGTTGAGTCAAATAGCTACGATCGTACATTATAAACAAAATTCTAACCATGCGGGAAATACATTTGACTTCATAGAAGGATGTCCAAAAAACCAACTGACACTTTTAATTAGCTAATATAACTAACTCGACCCGTACAAAATGACCCATGGCTAAAAACAGTCTAGAGAAATAATATAGAAGTAATTTACCTTCTTTTTATTTATAGGCAATTTTATTACAGAAGTGATTACATAATGAAAAAAGTAACAAATTTAAATCTTAATATTATTTCTTTAGCCAGTTTTTCTTAAGCGGTACATTTTTAGGCCATGTGTCTATTTATTGTCATTAGGCCAGAACAATAAGCTTGAAAATGAGGAAAGGAATAAGAAAGATCTCGCGTGAACAGGAAAAAAAAAAGACTAAGGAAATAATAGGACGCAAAAAGAGGGGTGTTTTAAGTTTAAGGTATGTTGGTCCTAAACCGATGAACCGATTTTGATTTAATTTTTTTATTGTTTATTGTTCAAATAAATCTATTTAGTTTGGAGAGATTCTCAGAGAAAAAACCCAATTTTCGACGTTTTAAGAACTTTGCTCATCTCTGAGAGTTGAAAATTTATATATAAGTTTAAACAAGTACATAAGAAGTACCAATTAGGGGTGTTTTTTAGGGATTTTTTAAAATTTTGTAAATTTCACTTGTTTTTACAAAATGAGATAATCTGAAATAAGGAAATCCCTATGTTCATTCTAGGGATAGGGATATTCTCTCGAAAATAGGAATAACTTAGGGTGGCGACCGACTCATAAAACCTGGAAACGCCTGAGAATTTTAAGCTTCTGGAAAAGTTACGTAATGGTTTGAATTCTGAAGGACTGATTCTCTGTCGATATTTTGAAATTTATGTATTCTGCATCAATTTTAATTACAAAATCTCCGTTTTTGGGTTTGATTTATCATAGGAAAAGTTTTTTATCAGAATACTGGGCCATATCCAGAAATTTGGTCCTGAAAGGCCCCTCTTCTCGAAGCTGAAAACAGCATGTTGTTGATTGACATTTTTTCAATGGGGGGGGGGGGTAGGTCTATTGCTCTTTATGGCCTTGTCAGAATATTTTTGTATTTTCGAATAATTATTAGACTTCAAAAATGGTCAGGAAACTTTGGCCTTAATAATGGAAAAGTAAAGGAATTTTATGAGAACAATTCGATCTCCATCCTGTAACGGATTCTATCGATGTCATTAACACCACAGAACATTTTCCACTGTGGGATTCAGGGCCGTATTTATCCGGGGGTGCAAGGAGTGTGTGGACCCCTCTTCTTAAGTCTTTTGGCGGAGACCAAACATTTAGTTATAAACAATGGGGCGCTTGTTAGCATTACTAAAAAAAACAAATTTGTAGAGAAGGGCGCTCTACAATTGGCGAATTGATTTACAATGACAAAACAAACAGAAAATCTGAAAAATCTTCGCCTTCCGGCGCTCGTTATGGTTAAGACAGTCTTGATTGTATTTTTGCCTTTTACGAATCACTGCCTTTATTCTAAGCTCGACAATCCGCAGTTACGAGCTTGTATACCGATTTTTGAATTTTGAAATATATTGACCCCCAAGATCATATGACAACACTATTTCCCGGTTATTAAGTTTAGGGAAATTTTCAAAATGAGAGAAAATATCAGTTCACTTTATGGCATCCTTCAATGGAGTTAAGAAATTGCGCTGCATTGTTCTTCGGTAGGGAACATTGAAGTTTCGATATAAAGTCACATTGTAGAATCTTTTTTGTTACGGTGTTTCGTGGGCACTTCAAGTGACTTAAGACGTTTTATTTATTTTAGCGACCTAAATAATAAACGATCGTAGTGAAAATATTCAAAGACGTATAATTATCCATCCTAAAAACTGTATATCGATACGTTTTCGAAATTAATTCGAAAACTTAACGATCTCGAACTATACTTGAAGAAAAATACGCTTGACGGTACAAATTATAAAAAAAAACAAAAAGAAAAAAAGAAACGTTTTTAGATTTTAGATTTAAACATTAAAAAAAACACAAATAGTTGGAACGAATTTAGAGACGTTAATCTCGTAAAGAATTATTTAAAAAAAAAAAAGAAATTCTCAGAAACGAATATTTTTGTTTGTTCCGAATCGATCAACTTAACTTCGATATCAAAAGCGAGTTATTGTGTGCGTACAGACAAATTATAAACATTCCTTTGCCGCATAATCTCTTCGAATCGAAGTAATCAAATTCTTGTTTCGATAATACTCTTAAACAATTCTTAAATGTTATTTTAAAACAATGACAAAAAAAACCAAATGTTGGCTATAGTGTAGCATATGGTTGCCTAACCTTATAGAAAAATTTTCCGATAGAATTTTCTTGCTTCAAATTATTGAGGATGTTCATGTTTTTTCTTTTTGATACTTTTCATTTTAAAGTCATAACTGACCAACTTCTTGATTCCTTTTCTGACACTTGCAGGGTTTTTATCGATTAAGAAAAAAAGGAAGTACTAAAAAAGGAGAAATTTTTTACTTTAATTGAGTAATAAAATGGGCTAACAAAAAAGAGGCCTCTCAGATCATAAGCTAGATCCACTAACAGATAGATCCACGCTTTGATGAAACTCTTTGGGATCCGACAACTAATAAAACTTTTTGGGAGCTTCAATCAAAGTATTAAGATATTATGTTAAAAATGAGTATAAAAACGGGGCGTTAAAGGGAATGAGGACTCCTCGTCGTCTCAAACGCCCTTTTCACCTGAGCCTGTCATTATTTATTTTGAATAGTAGAACTTTGCGCAGTGCACGCGACTGGCCAAACTGTGTATAATCACAGCTAGACCATTCAACTGTATTCACCTAAATTTCACCAAATAAAATTCACATGTTATTTACACATGCAGAAACTTGCAGGGAGTCAGGATTAGAATGCTGTGATTCTAAACCATGGATTTATCAATCCTGGGAGAAATTCCAGTGGAGAAGCTGTGGGCTTTTTGCGTGCCGCCTGGCTTCGATAGAATCCTATCTCCCGGGAACGTCTCGCTTTCGGGTGACAAGTTGTTCTCAGGGAGGGTACAGAAGACCCTTTGATCTAGGTATCAGGGACCTATTTTTAGCACTCTTCCTATGTATTATTATTATTATTAAAAATTTGAAAAAGAAAATTTCCAAAAGAAAAACTTTTCAAACGATTATGCAACCATATCCTACTCTGATATTTAAGAGATCCTAAAAATAATTTAAAATCAAAATTTGTATATAAAGAAGTATATAATTCTAAGAAACAAAAAATATATTAAGAAATAAGAAATATATTAAAAAAATACAAAATTTAATGTTGACGTTAAGTTTACAAAACAAAGAAAATACATTATTCGTTAATAGACCAAGACCAAGAGCCCGTGAACTTAGTTGGAGGAGAAAAATTCAAGAACTCTTCCATTTGACGTTTTTTTTAATATAAAATTTGTGGAGGTTCGTGAATCGTCTTTTTTCATTTACAAAAGCTTGGTAAAATTAACAAAGCTGAAAATAGTATTATCTTGTAGAAAATGAAAAACTCAGATCTGAAAATTCAATTTTGGTTAAATAAATGAAAGTTATAGAAAATCTAAAGAAAAGTTAATTTATTACCAAAATTTGTAAGAATAAACAAGACCGCAAATAGCATCTTTGTAATTGATAAAAAGCGATTCCCGGTAATTTTCTACTCCAACATACTTCACGAGCTTTTGGTCTATAAGAATGTGCTCTACTCTCAAAAACGACAAGTTCTCCCTTCAAAGATCAAAGAATTATAAGTCTTTCACTAATCCCATCACCCTTAAAATTGGATTAAGTCTGGTTAAAAATAATTCTATATTTGGGTACGTTCTTCGGAATAATATAATCAAAGATTGGTCACGATGACGCAAACTGTGATTGGTGCACCATATTTAAAATATATGAGACCAAATTGGAATTTTTTATCGCCTTTTAATAGTTTAATTTAAAAATGGCGAAAATGAATGACAAGCTGTAGTCTATGCGCCATTTTTAGTCTAAAATATTTGTTAACCCTTCAATCATCACGTAATAAGCGCGGCGCCGCATTTAAAAATTGTTTTTTAAATTATGCAATACATATTTTAAATATTCGAATTCTCTGCCTATTAATGACCAAAGTCTGATAGTTGATTTCGAGTACTGCATTGTCAGATATTCCAGCTAACCGTAGGTCTATCTATGTTTTATTATTTGAACTATGTCTAATTATTATTTATAAAATGTGATTATGAATATACTTTTGGGTTACTTGAAGGTTTGAGGTTGATCTCGTTGGACAGATTTTCAAAAAGAGAACAAATTCACGAATCTCAAATACAAAAATTTTTGGAGTTTTGTGCCCATTTGATAATTAGATGAGTATTTTTCGAGATATCTCCTGGATAATTCCGAAATAAAAAACTACCTACCCAATGAATAAATGTAGCCATTTTTGCACTAAAATGCACAAAGGGTATCTTTGACGAATTGGACAACAAATTTCTGAAATATTGAGTAAAATCTTATATGAAGATTGGTATTTCAACCAATTTCTTCAAGGGCAGGGCAGGTTAAAACAGCCTCTTCCTCCTGGATCAGGATTTGTCATCTATTTAAATATTTGTCATTTTTGTCAAAAATATCTGATTTGGTTAACAAAAAATTCCACTTTTGCCCCTTCTTGGACCAAAAGCTGGGTTCGCTCATGATCAGAATTCACTGTTTTAGGAAGTTGAATTGAAAACCAATTTCCACAAGGAAAGTATGAGATCCTTTCCTAATAGATCTATTGTGGAATCTTAAATCGTTTTTCACCGGACACCTTCAGTTGAAAATTGGGCAGAATTTGCGCACATTCTTATAATCACGAATAAAATTTAAAAAAAAAAATTAATTCATTTTATATGTGACTGAAAAAAAAAAAATGTATATTTAAAAATTAAAAATACAGTACTTACATTTGTTTGAAACAATTATATTAATTATCGATTGAGATTAAAAAAAAAAAACCCAGTGACAAACAAACATTTTTTAAAGCTATTTTTCAGTTCTCTCTACTACTGTGTACGAAAATTGTCTCTGTAAATGTATAGAAAAACTGTAAAAAAAAAAAATATTTTCAGTGGAATGAAATTTATTAAAAATTATTAATTATTATTATGATCTGAAAAATGGTCTTTAAAATGAAAAAAAAAAAAAATGAAATGCCCCCCAGATTAATTAATTAAATTATATATTATTGTCTGTAAATTGTATTAAAAAAAATAAACAAGAAACGAAAAAAAATTACAAAAAAACCAAAATACAACAAAAAATCTTATCTATTCAGTTAAATAATTTTAGTTTATTTCATAAAAGCCCTTTTCCTTTTCCCTTTCTCATGTTTTTAGCTTGCAAATGACGTCAAGGACTCAAGAGATAACTGATTGTTTCTTTAGGGTTGCTATCTTAAAGTTCCAGGATGTCAAATTAATCTAATTATATCACTAAATGAGGCCCGTGCGTAAGTTATAATTCTGCGAGGTATAGAAAAAAACTTTTCCAAAATTCTGTGTCTAAAAGCTAACATCCACCATTTCAAGCCGAAATAACTCCCCGAAAAGTCATAGAAAATTATCTCGAACGAATAACCTTATACAGAAGATCCAAAAACGGCCATTTGGCGAACATTTTTTTTTCATATTAAATGGAGTATAATTCGATTAATAAAAATATACCTAAAATGATATTCCACTTTGTGTGATTTTTTAAAGACAAGTTGGGAAATCCTTTGAAAACAGAGAACCACCACCTCTCCAAGATGATTGAGAAGGATAATATATGAGAGACCATGATTATTAATGTGCATGTCTTAATATACAAGATAATATCCAGGCATGGTAGAGACAATAAAATCGATGCCAGCGCTTTCAGTGAAAAATTTTGGCGATAAAGGAGGCTGTTATGACTAATTTGCAATTCTTTACATGTTAATGTTATAGAAAATGTCAAATTAAAATTATTGAAAAACACTAATTAATTAAACTTAATGCATTAAAAATTGTCAAAATATGAAATCAAATTGCACAAATATTATTTTTCAAATGTAAATTATCACGATTTTTTATTTAAATTTGTAAGACAATAATATTAAATATTCAATGTAATTCTTAAATGCAATCCATACAATTATATATGCATCCATACAATTCTATAATTAAAGTAGTGTATCGTTACCATGGAAACGCCTCCAATAAAACTCACACACGGTGCGAATACGATGGGTCTATCTAGTAATAGATGATTTAAGCTCAAACACCTGATGCTGTTGCCATCTATCATGCATGTATTAAATTTAGTAGCGTAGCTCGCCTTGGAGAGTCCCTGTATCAAATTTAGTTTTAGGGGGGGGGCGGCAAATGAAGAGTAATGATTTTTTACAAAAGAAACAAAAATGCTGGCATTAAATTAAAATGAATATTTATTAATTATTACCTCCTCCTAGAAATTGAGCTACCCAAACAATTCAAATTAAATAAACACTTCTTTTGCCTTTTTTTCGGCAAATTGATCTATTAAATCATCTATAATTGAATTCACTATCAGTTTTTCTAAAATTTCTGCTTCTATATATATAATAGTGACAAGTCTGATAACCGTTCCTGGCCCATTGAAATTCTTAGGTTAATTTTTCATCAGTTCTAATTTTGAAAAAATTCTTTGAGCTGTTGCGGTTGTAATTGGAAAGGCCAAGAATAGAAAGCATGTTGTAATTACCTCCGGAAAACTGGATGCAAGGCTGTTGAGTTTTATCTGTAACTAGCAGACCAGGCCACGCGTTGCTGTGGCTAATTTTCTTGTTATACTACATTGTAGTAAACTATTCAAGTGGAGCAGTAGGAGAACATCAGTCATGAAGACCACTATGGTAGCTGTCAAACAATGAATCACGCACCGGCGCCATCTACTTAAAATATTGGTTTGTAGTACATGCTATGTATCAGAGATGGCGCTGTATTTGAAAAAAGATTTTCCCGCTTTTCTGTTGAAATTTTTCCTGAATTTTCTTTGCTATAAACCTCACGGAGCCCGAAACCTTTCCAACGAATGCAAAACCGTGGAAATCGGTTCGTGCGTTCTGCAGTTGTTGGAGTTAGCGTCAGGAAGGAAAACCCGACTTATTTTTATATAGTAGATATATCCATGAGTTCCTTAATAGAATGTATTTTTTGAAGTATATTTTCAGAGCAATTAATTCTTCATAAAGATTAACTGAGTTGTCTGTATATAGCCGACAGTTTTACGGGAGCGTTTGTAATCACTTCGTTTGAAGAAAATAGGAATGCCTGCGGTTTTTTTAATGCTACTTTTATGTTAGGGGCCCCGAATTATTGATACGGCGGTAGCTACGCTCCTGATTAAATTGTATTAAAACAAATATATTTCAAATATCCGAAAATATTCAAAACAATTGAATAAAAGTAAATTTTTATTTGTCAAATTATTTTAGTCTAAAACATTGTGACAGTTTTAAAAGATCAAAATTTATCGTTTTTCATTAAAATGGAAAATTTGCCGCCCGAAATTAATCTAAAAATATTACATAATTTGGACGCAATTTCGCGTTTTAATTTATGGAAAGTGTATGACTGGATAAAACCGCTTTTATATGACAAAGATTTGATTTCCTACTTAAAAATTGAGGAAAATTGTATCAAAAAGTCATTTAATGAGTTTTATAAGAATTTCCCGATACACAAAAAAAATGAAATTAAAATTTTGGATATATCAAACTTATATTTTTCCAAAAAAGAATCAAATGTATGTTTAAAATTTTTATTGAATATAAAGTCTTTACAAGAACTAAGGATGGTTTCAACACATTTAAAAGAAGAAAAACGATTTGAGTTATTGTTCAACAATCAAAATTTAGAAGTACTCTGGATATCCACTGTGAAGACAAATTGGCCAAGAACTGTGCGGTTAAATAATTTAAAAGCATTATACATTTATTTTGATGCTAGCGAAGGTTATGACAAGACGGCTACCATGCTACAATATATCGGCCGTAATTTACAATATATTTGGTTCGAATGTCACGAATTCCATGCTAAAATGATTTGTTCACCGGTATGTGTATTAGATTTGATTCCTGAATATTGCCCAAATATTCAAGAAATATTTATGTGTTGTCCCAAAGATCTGTTAAGATATTTTATGGCAGATTATCCAAATTTACAACCGCATTCGGTTTTTTATCGTAATGAGGATACATATTACTTATTTAAAAGACTGGGTACAAATTCAGAAATATTACAACATTTAAAAATACCATATCCAAAACGGATGAAATCTTTAAACATATCACATCGTGAAGTCGAACATGTTCCAGTAGAAGAATACAATTTATCTGCGATCAATTTCCATGAATTACGTGCATTTTCAAGTAATGTTTGTCGATACTATGAAGCAAATAAACGTGATTGTGATGGTGATGTGAAACATTGTTATAAATTTTTAGACTTAATGAACTTATTAAAATCAAATTGTAAACATTTTGAATTAAACGGTTGCAATTTACGATCATCAATATTCGATGAATCTCCAACCAATTGGAATGAAAATGTTTTGATTCACATATCAAAATTACATAACTTACAATCGTTAAATTTATATCATGTGGAATTCACGAATTTAGATTTTCTTAAAGCGATCGCACAAACTTGTTCGTTAAAAACGTTTAAAGTATCTATAAAATCATCAACATCCGATATTTTTTATAATGTTGCATCAATCGTTAAAGATATGCCCTATTTAATCAATTTTTATTACGAGGATGAAAATGCGATTGTACCGGATTTAATGATGGCATTAATGCCGATTCGATTATCACATACGTTACAACGATATTCGTTAATTTTAAAAGATATCGTTGATGTAAAAAAATTTTCTAAATACGATCAATTACAGATTAATCGCCATGTTAAACTTGTTCAGTTACGATTAGAATTTTTTAAAATTGATCAAAATAAAATGCTGAAATCTTATTTTAACGATTGTACGCAATATTTAGATAATTTTAAGTTCATTGTTGGGCAATCTAGCGCTCCAAGAAAATTTTTCAAAGATAAAAATGTTAATTTATCGATTCAAGAAGTCAATGAATTTTTGACAAGTTGTACTTCTGTTCTGGATTTAGAACATATTCATCCAATTTAAAATTAAACTCCTGCTCAGTCAATTAACGAATTAACAAAACTGAAACTAATTTAATAATTGTATTGTATTAATAAAATAAAATTTGTTATAAATGAACGTGAAATGTAAAAGTTTAAAGTACGATAATCTCTTATGACTGTTTGACTGAAAAAGTGACTAGAATGGCGCTTGTGTAGCAAAAGGATGTTTGAAGTGATTTTCTCTATTACTATTCTTTTCCTTTAGTTCTCTACGGTACTTCCTTTTATTAACTTTAAACACATCTTTTAAACTTTTGCTACAGCAGCGCCATCCTTATTTAATACTTTACGACGGACACATTTTATATACAGAGATGATTCTCGTTTACACTTCTACATTCCATACAAAAGAAAAAAGAAAAAATAAACTGCCAATTGTAATTTTATACTCGATATTTACGAAATGTTACTCAAAATTGTATGTTTGTATATTAATGTTGATTATCTGGCGTTTTGTCGTAAATCAATATCGGCTAATCAGGGCCAATGTTTAAATGTTTAAATTTATATAATTGATTATTAAATTAAAAAAAAATTGTTCATTATTTATTATTAAATAAAAATCTATTAATTAAAAAATTTGTTTTTTATGAAGGTAGTTTGTTTAGCCCAGAAAAATAAGACAATGAAAAAGTCTATTTGCTTAAAAAGTGCAAGTGTAGTTTTTCACCAGGAAAGCAGATGACAGTCAATACGATCATGCGCATTGAATAACATGCTCTGGTATTCTGTTTCTCTGTCAGATTTTTGAATACTGTGTTGTTGTCTTTGTACATACTTTGGTACACGATGGGTCTATCTAGTAAAATATGAACTAAGATTGTAGCAGTTAAGTGGTACCGTTTATTGAAGTTGAATTTGATAAATAAGGAAGATGAGGGTAGGACAGAAAAAAACTTGCTAGAGTAAATAATATCCCTATCCCTATATATTATAAATATGAAAGTAAGGATGTTTGTTTGTTTGTTACGCTTTCACGCTAAAACTAGCGAATGTTTTTTAATGAAACTGTATAGTAATATAGTTAATACATCAGAACAACACATGAGATATAATTTATAAAGATTTATTTTAAATTTTTACAGAAATCTTTAATTTATGGTTCAAAATGATGATTATAGGTGGAGCAGATGTATGATCATCATTTTAAACCATAAATTAAAGAATTCCGTAAAGATTTAAAATAGTAAATGTCAAACAATTCATGGCTATCTTTTCTGATATACTCAATGAATTATGACTATTTTACAATTTAAAAAATTGAAAACGGTGCATACCTTTTAGCTGCGTAAAACAATATCTTCAAGTATTATGGAAGGGAGATAAGTGAGATCAAGAAAGATGGGGGCTATAAAGCGGTGGTTTTTGAAGCCCAGTGAAGCGGCGGGTATTTAGCTAGTGTAAGATAATTCCATCAAAAACCGGATAATATAAAAAAAACTATATGAACGTAATCATGGCCTCATTAAAAATACAATGTTGTTAATGTTATCATTTTATACACACACAAAAAAAAAAAAAATTTAATCGGCTCATCCAAGAAATTATAATAAATTTAATTGTAACATCTTTCTCTCAATTATGACATTGTTTTGTGTTTTTTATCATTGATTTGTGGGTGGTCTGAAAACTGAAAATTCTTGACATTGCATTTAACAAAAACAAAAACTTTTATCTCTTGAGTATAAATTTTTCGTAAATTATTTTCATTTTTGTTGAATAATTTTTAAAACAAGAAATTTAAATGGCTCAAGGATGAATTTGTTGAGACAGTTACGTGCCATATATCGAACTAAAAATTTATACTTTTAAAAGGTCATCAGTATAAACCACATTACGCAAAAGCCTAAAACTTATACTAACTAATATCATGGAGCTGCGGGAATTGGTTGTGGGACTTACGTACAAACCACATTTTTTAAAACTAACTGCCGCTGCCTGGATTCGAACCCGCAACCTAAGTCTAAATGGACAAACAGACAAAGACAAACGCCTTAGACCGCTCGGCCATTTAGGCTCTAGAATCTCACAAATCTCTAAAATTTCAACAATGAAATAATAAACACAATTTTCCATTATTACAGGGAGGGGGTGGAGAGAAGAGTGGGGGCGGTTAATTGAGTTGTTTCTAAGTTATTTAAATGATTCTAACAGAAATTGTTTCTTTTAAAAGTACATAAATTTTTATTCAGAAATTGTTCTATAAAGACATATGAAGTTACCGCAAATTAACTATAAATTTTCAACAATATGCCAAGGATTAAATTTATGTTATTTCTGAATCAAGTTGGAATGTTATGAAGTCTAAATTAATTGTTGACCTTTAGTTAAGGCGTAAAAGGATTTTTTATTGTTATTTTGATAAACAAAGGTAATTATAATAAAACCGCTTCAAAACTAGTTTCAAATAATAATTTTAAAAAAAAATTTACGTCAATATTCGCAATATCTTTTGAGATAGCAAAAACAACGCATGTCTGCTACATCCATCATAATAAACAAATTGAAATCGACGCGCGCTTCTCTCAAATAGTTTATGCAAAACTGATAGAGAGACAGAGCAACAAATTGTAAAAGGATGGGGGTAAAAAAAAAATTACAGATTGTTAAATTTTATTAATCAAAACTGAATAATTAACAAAAAAATTCATCATAATATTTCAAACAATCGGCGTTGTAAAATCGTGTTCGTAGCACGGAGTTGTGTACAGAAGCCAGCTGTTTGTCATCGAGATAAAACGTGTTAGTACAAAAAAAAATACTCATTCTCGTTTTAGTTGAAAATCAGCTGTTTATGCTGTCGGACATACAGTTTTTAAAATCCGTTATTTAAAATCAAAATTTGTTTTTAATTCGCGAAAAATGTTAAGTTAATTTTTATGTGCCGGTTCAAAATTAACCACACACAATGGCTTTACCATATGTTTGACGAAAATTTAATTTAATTTTACTAAAAATGTATTTATAAATTATACCCACGTGCGAATAATTGCATCAGAAAAATCTGTCAAGCAAATCTTCGCGCTGTACCAAAAACAACAACATATCTTTCGCAGTATTAATTTTTTATATAATTTTTGACTTTGTGATATTTGCCAAAAAAAATGGATTTAGAAAATTTACTTGAACCAAATAATAACGAAGCATTGAATAACAATGGTCCGGCAGATGAGACGACCGGTTTATGGGTGTTCGGATATGGGTCACTATGTTGGCAACCCGGTTTTGATTATCAAAACGAAATGACTGGATATGTGAGGGGATATGCGAGGAAATTTTGGCAAGGGAATACAACGCATAGGGGCACTGAGAAAAAGGTAATTTAAGTTGAATTTTTTTTTTTATTAGAACTTTCACAATAACAATTTACAAATTGTAATTTTTCAATTAACATAATTATAGTGTTTTTCATTTAATTTGAATTGTTAAATAATGTTTATATCAATCAAAAGTTTTTTTAATATTGTTTTTTTGTGTACGAGACGAGTTCAAGGCTAAAAAGTTGGCTAACATATTTTTCGAATTATATTGTTTTTCAAATAAATTGAACATTTTTAATAAAGTAGAGATAATTTCAATTTTTAATTTTTAAAAAGGCTTCAAGTTAAGAATTGTAAATGAAAGAATCGGGGCTTTAATCCTGATAGTTAATGTGTTATAAGTAAATAATATTCCAGACCCAATAAGGTTTAAATTTTTTGAAAAAAAATAACAAAAGACCTTTTGACTTAAAATGAGCCCCAATTTTTTTTCTTTATTTATGAGCCCAATTTTTCAAACCATTTCACATCTCATTTTTTTTTAAATTTTCAATACGGGAAAAAAATTTTAGTGAAGGCCTTGGGTCTCGATTTGTTACTTCGAAGTGTCTTAGGACGCAGGGAAAATATCTTCATTTTTTTAAAGAAGGCTGATAACAATTTTTTTTGTACATAATTTTACAGCTAGAAATTTTTTTGAATAGTTTTTTTCATGTAAATTGAACATTTTAAAATGCTTAATTAAATTTTATATTATTTTCAATTTCATGTTTCTCTAAATTTAGAATATTCTTAAGTCGCATTTATACAGAGTGTGGGAGTGTATAAGGTGTCTCAAAATTGAGTGTAATAGAATTGAAGAGCCTTTGATATTTTTTTTTATGATTTTGTCAAAATGCACTATTTTAGTTTAAGGTTTTTTCAAAGAACATTCAAAAAGAAAAGGCTTTAGAATAATTTTGTGCTAAATTGGGATCTTAAAAGTATTTCATGGGCAAATCAAACTTTTTTGGCCTAAAAATTTCATAAATTCAACAGTATTTTGGCATAATCATATACTTAGACAAATAAATAAATGAAATTACGCTTAGCTTTTATTTCGCTTAACACAAAAGAATTTAGAAGGGTTATAAATTGATTTAGCAACCTTCTATTTTTTGCTTTTTTTTTGTTTATTTTTGGCTTAGATTTGTTTTGAAGTGTATATTAATCCAATTTTATCACATACAAATTTTATCCAATTTTGATAAACCAAGTATGTAATTATACTAAATTTGGGTCATACTTTTCAAATTTGCGATCAAAATTAACCTAGCTCTAATAACTTTCAAGAATATGGAACCCTTGTCCCGCAATTAAGCAAAAAACTGATAGCTAGCAAAAAACTGGCATCACAATTGAGAAGAATGACCCAAAATTAGTGCGTTTCAAAAAAAATTTCAATAAGATCGGATCAAATTTTCCTGTGTTATTAAAAAAATAGAATTTTTTAACTTTATGACGTCATCAGAATCCAAAAAATTTAATTTTGCTTTATCACATCCAAATTTTATCCAATTTTAATAAACCAAGTATGTATTTCTACTAAATTTGGGTCATACTTTTCAAATTTGCGATCAAAATTAACCTAGCTCTAATAACTTTCAAAAATATGGAACCCTTTTCCCGCAATTAAGCAAAAAACTGATAGCTAGCAAAAAACTGGCATCACAGTTGAGAAGAATGACCCAAAATTAGTGAGTTTCAAAAAAAATTTCAATAAGATCGATTCAAATTTTCCTGTGTTATTAAAAAAATAGAATTTTTTAACTTTATGACGTCATCAGAATCAAAAAAATTTAATTTTGCTTTATCACATCCAAATTTTATCCAATTTTGATAAACCAAATATGTAATTCTACTAAATTTGGGTCATACCTTTCAAATTTGTAATGAAAATTAACCTAGCTCTAATAACTTTCAAGAATGTGGAGCTCTGATCCCGAAATTAAGCACATAAGTGATAGACATCGAAAACTTGACATCATAACTGAAAGAAATGACCCATAATTACTGGGTTTCAAAAAAAATTTCAATAAGATCGACTCAAATTTGGCTGTATTATCAAAAAATCGAAATTTTTAACTTTATGACGTCATCATAATTTAAAAAACTTTAGTTTGCTCTATCAGCAGGTACAAAGTCGAAACACAATTAATTAGTTCCACGAATTTACTTACGTGGAATATTTGTTTTTAGTATAGCCGAAATTAATTAGCTACAAAAACAAAATAGATTTGTTTAAACAAATTTGACGTCAATTATAGTAATTGACTTATTACTCACAAGGGCAAGCAAAAAGTCAATACACACTTACAAAATTTGATTTTTATCATTGTGATAAGAAAAAGTTAGTCCCGACTGCAAAAAATTAAAAAAAAAAGAAAAAAAGTGAAAACAAACAATAGACTGAGTTAATTGTTGAAATACCATGTATAGACAGTGTTGATTACTTTGTCACACATATATAACTGATATTCCCATACAATATATACTATACAATTTATGCATAATTTGCGCTCTCACGGGTAAACAGTGATGTTAACGAAAAAATGTTTCGAACAAAAGTTGTTTATTTTTATATCAAGAACATTTTTTACATTTAAATTTTTGTTCTATCTCTAACGGCTTACAAAATGGGTCCTACGAACCCGAGACCCAATTGACCTATGTTGCCCATTTACGAACTCGATCTCACTTTTTATACCCTGAGCACGCTATAAAAATTTCAGCTTGATATCTCTTTTCGTTTTTGAGTTATCGTGATCACAGACGGACAGACAGGTGACAAACAAACGACAAACAGACAGACAACCGAAAATGGACTAATTAGGTGATTTTATGAAAACGTATACCAAAATTTTGTTGATAGTATCAATATTTTTAAGCGTTACTAAGCTTGTGACTGAACTTAGTATACCTTGATATATTTCATATACATGGTATAATAAAATCGTTCAAACAATAATATTTAAAATCACATAAATTAATAAAAAAATCCTTGAACTCTAAACAAATATTATGCAAAAATTTGTTTATTTTGACTGATTTAAGAATTAATCAAATATCAAATTAATTCAAAATAAACGGAAATTAATTCTACCAGTCATTGACAAAAACAAAATATTTTGAAATAATTGAAAATTTATTTCTCAACTTCTGGCTATCCCCAAAAGTTTGTCTTTTGCCTATCCCCAAAATTTTTCCGAAATATTTTTTGTGGTAAAACATTTTTAATCCGAAGAAATAAGAATTTTCTATTTATGATTTATAATTAAAAAACTTTCACTATGATTGAAAAAAACAACAAATCAATTTTTCAATAAAATTATCCAGTTAAGGTAGTACGAGCGCCAAGACAAGTTTAAGCTTGTGGTTGAAATTATAACTTATAACTTCATGAATATAGACGAAAAATAAGAATAGAATTTTTCGATATCTGCCTTCATTTTCGCAATATCGAAAGCTAAATAATTAAAGAAAATTTTCAATTTTCGTTGTTTTGAAAATTACTGTAGATATCGAAAAATTTTACTGTATAATTCACCATCAAAATTGGAAATATATATTTTTTAATTTGTGTCCCCACTACCGTGCTTATACATCCTTAATTAGTCGGGCACAACAGTTTTTTTTTTTTTTTCAATAATTTATTACAAGCGGAATTTACACAGCACCCGAAAATCGGCCAAATGCGAATTTTTTTTTTTTTTCGTAAGCGTTGATAATATCAACGATTTCCAGATGTTTAGAAAAGCAAGCCCGATTGATCTTTCCTGTCCCATAGAGTATATTCTGATTTCGATTCATAAAAGCACAATATACTTAAATATACTTAAATACTCTGATTTCGAGTCATAAAAGCACATTTTTCTTTTAAAATATTAAAATTAAAAATCGTAATTTTTAAACTGTATATCACGTGACCTAAAACGCGGGTAAGCCTTGTTGTGATGTCATATCGGTATGAGTCATAGACCATCAATTAGTTCAGTGTAGACAGCTGGGTATAATATATACATAGATAAGTATTTATATTTATATTATAATCAGATGTCTATGAATATATCTGTCAAACTTATTTGAGTTATTTCGTGTAGTGATACCCATATTACGTCATCAAATTGGATGCCCGCGTTTTTGACAGTTTAAAAAAGGTTTAAAAAGTTTTTGGCAAGAGAGCGTGTATTTTTCCGAAATAAATTTTTGGTGGCTTTTTATTAGCAAAATCAACATTTTGAAATATTTTTTCAAAAATAGTAGAATACCCTACTCTTTCTAAAATTTTCAAGCATTTTATCCAAAGTTGCCCTGGCGCTCGTACATCCTCAAAAAGTAACTGTTATTAATTAAAAAATCCTTCAAAGAATTTGACCATAACTTTGATAAATTTTTATAATCTGATCTGACATTGATCAAATTTAGCCTTAGTAGGCTATACTGTATATGTTGTATGTGGATTGTATACCTAATTATTAATTAGCTAATTACTAGTTTCAAACATACGCGTCTCTTCAAATGGAGAATTGATTATAATTATATGTTTTCAAGGTTTCCCTCTTATACAGAAAATACAAAAACAAGAAAATCTTTAATCATATAAATATCAACTTTTTACTTTATTATATTATATAAAAAAATCGGTGTTTCGACGGAAATACACGTTTTGAGGGTCCCTGATTCCAAAAAGTGGTTTTTAAAAAATATTGCGTCCGTCGGTATGTCAGTATGTCTGTTACCAAGCTGGAGCCTTCAATTTTCAACCAATTTTTCATCCGGTACATAGGTTCAGTTTGGTCATAATTCCAGACGATTTTTTCATTTTTTCCCTAGGCCTTTTGTCAAGGGTACTTCCCTCTAGGCTAAAACAGGATTTTTGGGGTTTTCTCAAAAACGGTTCTAACGATTTCAATTAAACTTGGCACAAGGCTAGACCTTAAGGTTTTCCTAGGATTGGTATAAGCCACATATCCGGGAAAATTCGAGAAGGCCCACACTTTAGGGAAAACCTTTCCAAATACGGGAAAATAGCATTTTCTAGGGAGAGGCTAAGGGGACAGCAGTGAAACTTCGTATCAGGCGTAACGCTTAAAAATATTGATGCTATCAACAGAATTTTTGTATAGGAGTTCACAAAATCACCTAATTAGTCCATATTCGGCTGTCTGTCCGTATGTCCGTCTGAACAATTCCAGAAACAATATGTCCAATATGATGTCCGTCTGAACATTCACCGTACTTGCTCAAACAGTCAAACTACTTATTTGGCTTCCAAAACTGCTTGTTTTATGAGCCAAAAAAAGTCTTCAAATCAAATCTGCTTATTTTTTGTTAAATAGATGGCATTACTTTATTAATTTATTTCGAAGTATAAAAAGTAGGCCATTCATGGGCATTTTTTTAAGAATTCTATATTGTATATACTTTTTTTTTTTGGAAGATTTAAATTACAGTTTAAACATTTGAAACCAGAAAACCAAACACAAATCTAGTTTTTTTATTAAATTAATTAATAAAAATATCGAATGAAATCCAATATTTGTTTAAAAATATTCATTTCACTTTTACAAATCAGGTTCGTAGTCAAAAAAAAAATGAAATAAAAATAGAACAATAGAACAAATGAAAACTGCTGTTTATACAGTCTTTTGTTTCAAATAAATATTATTTAATTTTTTTTAAAATTAAATTCGTCATCATCAGAGTCAGACATGACATTTTTTAATTAGCAGCTGTCATGAATTCTTAAAACCAAACCACAATCTTGTTTTTGTCACATAAAAATTGTTTATCGTTAATGAAGACAAAGAAAACATATTTTAATAAAAAATACTTTTTAAGGGACAAACTTTTATTGAACTAAAAAGTAGAAAATAATTGTATCTATGACTCACTCATACTCAATTATTTGTAAAAGCTTGAGGCGCTAAATTTAAAATATCAAAAATGAATCGGAACACTTCATCTACTTCACATGCCTAATTTTTTTTCGATTCATTCTTTATATTAAGCGCCTCAAGCTTTAACAAATAGTCGGATATGAGTGACTCATAGATAAAATTATTTTCTACTTTTTATCGCAATAAAAGCTTATCCCTTAAAAAGTATTTTTTATTAAAATTTTTAATTTAAGACTTAAAAAAATGTATGTTTATTAACTATGGTGGAAGCGATGGGAAAATCAGGACGCCACAACCTTATCATGCATTGTCATCTAAACTAAATGTGCATACGAAATTTCAACTAAATGGGAAACCGGGAAGTGGATCAAAATTGACTTGCAAGATTTGATTACAGACAGAAAACAGAACAGGTGAAACTAAATAAAAGCTTGTAAAATTTAGAAATCGATTGACCGTCTCTAATTCGAAATAAATTTAATTAAAATTCGGATAATTAGTTAACATGGAGAGCATATGAGAGGTTGAGTTTCTAACAAGTTTCTAATTCTAGTGAGCTTTTGTTGGCTTAATATGGGTTTATGCCAAAATATTGTTAAATTTATGATATTTAGCTCAAAAATTTCTTCGGATTTGCTCCCCTTTAGACTGAAAATAGAAGCTTTTAATTTTGGCTAAGCATAGTCAATGAAAACTTAGCCATAGGGGATTGAGGTTTGCCCAACTTTAAGCTACAATGAATTCTCTTGTAAAACATTTCTTTTTTATGATTTTTGTCCTCAAATTGACCCATACAAAATTCAAAACTAATTAATTGGGGAAACTTTTTTTACATCAAAATCTATGTAAGTAATTTATCAGCTTAGATTATTCAATTTTTCAAAGTTATGGTCAAATTTATTGCAGGATTTGTATTTTTTTTCCCGAAAATATAGACTTATACATTGTATCGAAGGTCAACGGGAAGGGTGGAGGTGGTATAAACCCGTTTTATAACTCTTAAATTTGTACCAAAAGCTACTCACTAGAGGGTTGAAAATTGGTTTGTAAATTGAATTACTATTTTATGTGATTTTGGAAATTCTCAGCCCCTGAAATACAATTTTTAATACCATAAAATATTGTTTTTAATTTGGTTTGAAGATATTTCATGTTTTTAGAAAAGATATAATTATTATTTCTTTAAAAAATATCTTAATATAATAAATAATATACAGGGTGTTCTGTTTTTGATAGCAGAAAATTGTACCAGTAAATTAAGCTTATCAAGAAAATTGGAAAAGCTCTTTACCAAATTTCGATCTGAGGCCTGAATCGGGAGCTGTGGCTATGCGAAAAAAAGAAAGATTTATGAATTCACAGACCTATCAAATTCATTAAATTAGTCGGCGTCACTTTACTGATTGTAAATTGATATAATTGGGTAGCGAATACTAAAAATAATATTTTGTTGTCTTTATTTATAAAGAAAACAAAAAAATAATACATATTTATCAAATTATTTCACCAATACAGAGACACTTAGATGTAAGAGGTATCAAATTATATATTAAGATAGGTACGAAGGGGATTAAATTGTGTAATGCATAACACATAATGTCATAGCAAAGCACAACAGTTGTTTATTTACTGGTATAATTTTCTGCTATCAATAACAGAACACTCTGTATAATGAGGGGGGGAATATAACTTTAGTTATGGAGCTCTGTTGCTCAAGTTTTTTTTTTAATTAACAAGTATATTCTATCAATGTATTAATTCATTTACAAATAATAATTTTTTTCTACTCATAATTTTGAGATAAACTTGCACGATTGTGTAAGTTCAATTAAAAGATAAGAATAGTTCATTTGCGAAAAATTATTTTTTAATCAATCAACAAACATTGACTGTTATCAATAATATCCTAGACATTATGGAATGTGAAGGGTGTCCTCCATTTCAGATACGTTGAATTTTAAATGGGTCATTCTACGATAAGATGTAATATGTGGTTAATCTATATATATAAAAAGAGAGTGTTTGTTTGTATGTCCCCGATTTTCCCTAAAACTAATCATTGATCTTCGGTAGGGGATTATGTCATTGGGTAGCCCTTAGGCTCCCATTGTGAATAAGGGAGTTTGGTGGGGGTGGAATTAAAAATGATCTAGGAATTCATAGAAAATAGATTAAAAAAATAGTTCTAATAATTTTCAATAGATGGCGCCACTGTCAATAGTACAATTTTCACGAGATGGCGCTACTGGCGCAAATGTCTTTCGATTTTTTAGTTCTAATAATTTTCAATAGATGGCGCCACTGTCAATAGTACAATTTTCAATAGATGGCGCCACTGTCAATAGTACAATTTTCACTAGATGGCGCTACTGGCGCAAATGTCTTTCGATTTTTCTCGAACATTCTGGAATGTTCTATGGATTTCTATCGAATTTTCTAGAATTTTCTCGAACATTCTGGAATGTTCTATGGATTTCTATCGAATTTTCTAGAACTTTCTCGAATATTCTGGAATATTCCATGGGTTTCTATCGATCTTTCCCTTACTTTTCCGTACACACAGAGAGTGTAGACATAATATTGGGATCGGCCAAAAAAATCTTACTGTTCCGTACACACAGAGAGAATTAAAAAAAAAGTCTTTCATTTAACAATTTTGATATTTAAATGAGCAAAAACAACCCAGCGAAGCGGGTTTAACAGCTAGTCATTATATAAAATATATGTTTTGTACTAATTAATGGATGTGGAGAAAGCGTATCTCCACTGGTGTTTTTCTCCTGGCGTATGATTTTCCAAAATATTCAGTGGAGGTATAAACATTTTTTTATTTGTTCTTGTTTTTGGGTAATCCAAGGGAGAGACTCTACTTCATATAACCAATACAATTTCTTTCCCTGGCCTCTTATAAAACGATAAAAAATGAAAAATTGGGTTGTATATTTACGAACGTACACACGTATGACTATGAGTGCATACATATAAACATTTAGGCAAGAAAAGTTCGTGTCTTTGTCTGGAGGCGTCGCCCTATTAGCTCAGTTGGTTAAGGCGTAACCAATTCCATCCGCGGTATGCTGAGGGTAGCAGGTTCGATTCCCGCCGTCGCAACAAAATTAATTTAATTAATAGTTGTGATGGACTGGTGTAGTGCATGGTATATGCATGAAGGAGGTGCACTCAGCCTCTGAAATTGAGGAGCTGATAAATAAAATTATCAGCGGAAAGGTGGTAAAACATATATGGTATCACAATGGGCTCTATAGCCTAAGTGTGTCCTTCGTGGACAGCCAATATAACGTAACCTTGCCTGGAGGCACTCAGCGGCGCTAGTGCAGTGCAATGCGAATTTACTTAAAGTTCAATGTATGCCTTATAGAATTATAGATGATACCCGTTAAGATGTGTTTTATTGATACTCGTAGATAAATAATATTAGATATCAGAACAAGATTATTACATATTTGTCTGAATTATGTAGGGTAGGCAGTGTATTTCTGTCTATATGTAATGCACGCCACTGACATCAGCTTTTGAATGTTGAATAACTACTTTAATTAACAATGTCTTTACTTTATTGGTTAAATTTAATAGTGCCCTTAACTCCTGAACTATTGGGTTTTGCACAGAAGTATATAAGGCACTTTCGGGTTAAACTTGCCCAAAGAATACGCTCTTAAGCTATTGCCATCGATTCGCGGGACACCCTGTATTAATAGATTAAAATTTAATTTTTTTTGTCATGGATCCTTTTATATGTATATGAAAAAATACCTCTTATCGCAGAATGCTTCATGTAGTAATTTAAACAAGAAGTAGACCCTGAGATTTTTCACAATTGTAAGTCGAAAATGCCTTTTATATACCACTTTAAATCTATTTAAAGAAAATTGTAACAATGGATTTATCTTCAAGTATTTTCTGTATTAATAAGCGAATAACCCAAAACAAAAAAAATTTTTTACGTCTAAAATTAGAAATACAAATATTTTCAACAAAGAAATTTGAAAATATAATTTTCTGGCGTTAGTAAGCAAAAAAATTCTATATTTTATTTCTGTCAAAAGTTAAATACATTTTACATGCTTCTTTAGCCGTGATAATCTTTTTTTTGTGTATTTAAAAACAATTTCCTCATTTATGTGATAAATATACTCAGTAGCGTATGTAGATTTACCTTCTTAGGGGACATTATCATTTTATTAATCAAACACTTTCAGTAAAAGGCTTGATTTTTTTAATAGTTAAAATAAGTTTAAATAAATTCTGAAAAATTGAGGGGGGGAAATTATCCTAGGCTAAACTGTTCACTTATCTTCGATAAGTGGGCTTCGTGTATAACAAAAAGCGACTTTTAATTTTCTTTTTAATAGTTTCATGGTAAAAAATTGTCAATATCGATGTGCACATTATACTGATTTGACCATTAAGGCTATAGTAACATTGACAATAGTTATGGCGGACGAGTCAATGCAGTTTGGGCGGCAGGCCCATACTGATTGGTGATACACATAATACTTCTAGTGAATATCCCTATTCGATTCTGTAATATTTCTTATGCTAACATAGACACTATATACCTTACCAGCATTGTAGTAAACGCCATACATTTCTTATCGTGTGAGTGATCATTTTAAGCTAGATTTCATGATAATGTCCACAGAGAGAGAGAGAGAGAGAGGCTGGTGGGTATCAGATAGTATACAGTATTTTTAATTTTATTATCCTATAATCTGGATTTATCGAGAAAAAACCCTCTAGTCCCCCTTATATATACGCCATTGAGTATATTTTATGCGAACGTACTTTAAAGTGTGAAAAATTTTAAATAACGTTTTATTTATAAATAGATATATGTTATTTTTAATCGTCCAAATCATTTTTGTTTCAGCCAGGCAGAGTTGCGACATTGGTCGAAGAACCTGATGTAAGTAGCTTATAATATAAATATTAGTCCAAGAAAATTGGCAATTGTCATTAGTATATTTACTTTAAATTCTAAAACACTTTCTCAACGTAAAATTGTAAGGTTTAAACTATTTAGTCTGGATTTAGTAAGTTTTTTGCTTTTACGGGCGGGTAACTGCCAGTATCTTTTTAAATTATAGCCTATGTTTTATTCTGATGTATGAGCTATATTATTGCAAAGTTTCATTAAAATCCATTCAAGAGTCTTCGAAATCGTTCAACGGAGAGGGCGAGTAACCGCTATCTTTATAAATTATAGTCTATGTGTTATTCTGATGTAGGAGCTATATTATTGTAGTTTCGTTCGAATCCATTCAGTAGTTTTTGTGTGAAAACGTAACAAACATAGTCACAAAAGGATTAAAGATATATTTAGCAAAGCCTAAAAAATCAGCGAAAAAAAGCTACAATTTTACGTTAAAAAACAGCTCATTTCACAATTTAAGTGACCAAATGTATCTAATTTGCTCGGACTAATAATCAAATGTTATTTCGCAAAATTTATTTTACAGTAGAGCAGGGTCGTTCACAAAAAACTCGGTTACGCTCAATAAAAAGTAATTCTTTTATCTGGTTCGTTAAATTTTGTTAGGCTTTTTTAATTACGTCAAAAAACTCCCTACAGAATAGAATTTGACTAAAAAAATTTTAATAGGTCAAGAAAAATCCCATGGAAAGTCTCTTTTAACTATAAGTAAATACTATAATACCTAGCTCGATCCGTGTGGAATTCCGCTCCCGTAGTTACCGTAACCCACCCTGTACCCGTGGCTAAAAACAACAAACAACAAATTTCGTAGAAAAAAATCAAAAGTTCGTAAATTAATATTAGGAGAACATGTATTAAAAATAGTAATTAGTAGCGAGTTATTTTAAGTCGAAATCATCATTGTTATAACTTTATTGTGTGTCATAAACTTTATTGTGTGTCTTTTTATCCAAGTTCGCATTGCTCATAGAGCAGGAAGTGAGACAGGTATACGACTCTTCTACCTATCTTGTTTTAAGTCTCGAGCGATATTCGAATGAATAATTGTATTCGACATTTAATTATTCAATTGTCTAAATAATATATGAATTATTTTGATAAATAAAAGTTGTCAATTAGAATAATGAAATATGACATACATGATCAATTATGACATACATGTTACATCCAAACGTGTTTTTAATGGCTGTCAATAAAATACAGCTTATAAGCTGATATAAGTACAAATACACATAGTCTAGGAGCTTGACGTTCAATTATAATCATTTTCTTCCCGAAAATATAGTCATATGCATTGTATCGAAGGTCAACAGGAAAGTGTTGTGTGTGTTATAAACCCGTTATTTCGAAATAATTTCAAGGAATTTTTATACCATGTATATATGAAATATATCAAGGTATACTAAGTTTATTTCCAAGTTTGTAACGCTACTAACAAAATTTTGGTATAGGTGTTCATAAAATCACCTAGTTAGTCCATTTCTGGTTGTCCGCCTGCATGTCTGTAAACACGATAACTCAAAAATGAAAATAGATATCAAGCTGAAAATTTTATAACGTGCTTAGGACGTAAAGAATGAGGCCGAGTTCGTAAATGAGCAATATAGGTCAATTGGGTCTTGGGTTCGAAGAACCCATCTTGTAAACCGTTACAAATAGAACAAAAGTTCAGCTCGATATCTTTTTTCTTTTTTGAGTTATCGTGTTCAAAATTTTGTATGTAGCATCAATATTTCTAAGCGTTAAAAACTTGGTACTAATCTTAATATACTCTGATATGTTTCATATATACAGAGGATAAAAATTCATGCCGGTTCCTAGACTATAATATATATAACGATTGATTTTACGTCATGAAAACACGTGGCATTTGGTAAAACCAATGAATAGTTTTATTTTTAGATCATATTCAAGTCAGTCTTATTATTGTACTTACATTACAGAGTGATTCAGGATGATGGTAAATCTATAATAATGATATATAAGAAGAGGGGTACCGCAAATGGGTCTCTAGCACATAGACAGAGGAATCTTCTGTGCCCTCTTTGAGACCAGCTTCTGTCATTCGGAGGCAAAATATCTCCGGGTAAGATGAAGCTATATAACTCTGTCGAGACGAGACGCCGTACAGAAAGCCCAAAGCTTCTACGTCAGGATTTCTCCCAGAGTGTCGCACCTGTTATCCATCACAGAATGCCTTTTCCTATCTAATTACCGGGGTCCTTTGTACAAAAAACACGCCACAAGAGAGTGCCAAAATGATTTACGAAGACTAAAAATAAATTTTTCATGAAACGGGTCGCACAAACGGGGGCACACAACACTCAAAAAAAACACGGCGCTGTCTGATTTTCACATCAACTAGGAGTCCTGACATCGGTTAATCCGGCACCGAGTACTCTCCTCTTTATGGAAGGAATCATTGTATGAATTAAATGTTCAAAATTCAAGTACCCAGACTCCCCCTCTCCTACAAAGTCGATAGGTACAAAATGATTAAGGATTAAGTTCTATTTATTATCAAATTAAGTGCAAAATCATGTTTTTTTTTCTCGTAAATACTCGAATATAAATAAAATTTATTTAGACATAATACGTACCACTTCAGTAAATTAAACACTAATTAAACAAAAATTTTCAAATTTGATAATATTTATCATTTTTTTGTTTTTTGCAATCAATCAATAAAGAGTATTTGTCTTTCTGGTAATATCACACATAGTTACAATATCAATATTTGAAAAGACTATTTTCTATTTATACACATGAGCGTATTTCAAAGCGGTTTAAAATTCCGTTCGAATTCGAAAAATGTACATTTTACCCAAGAATAAAGTACCTTCATTTCGATGAAATTTAATGTGAAAAGTTGATCCTAATTGATAACAACGGTCAGATATTAAATATCATTCATCTACCATGAAAAAATAAATTTTATTATTATTACTAACACTTCTCTGTATAAAGGCCGCTACACATGGTCAGTTTGATGTGTTCACATCGAACTGACCGTATGTAAGCTAAGGTATTGATGTCAGCTCGCATCGAAAAATTGAACTGATGTACTGATGAAAATTCATCGATTTTGGCGTGACAGTTCAGTTGGTCACCTTAGTTATCTGAGCATGCGTACAGGTGTCGTTTGAATAGATATTAGCCTTTCAATTTCTTTTCCAGACCTCGTCTGTATTCCTACGTTTTGGGTGATTGTTGAGTGTTAGTATGGTTAGTTGAGCAAAGACTTTCTTTTAAAATGTAACATAAAACACAATTAGAAGGACTGGAGCTTCCAAGGGGTTGCACATTGAACTGACTGACACGAGTAGCATATTGAACTGACAGTTAGAAATGAACACACAAAACTGACTCATCAAACTAACCGTGTGTAGGACTCTTTAGCATTTATAAATTATGTTTGCAGATTGACTTGTAGACAAATTTATACTACACAAAACTTGTCTGGTGGTCGTCATATTGAATTCTCATTACTACCCCCATCTTCAGTAGCACTCTCTAGGTTAAGACAAATTGATTGACGTCAGAATCATAGTAATCGGTCGACGCGTTTGGTCTCTAGTGTGCCACATAGGAACACACCTACATTCTTTTTCAAAATATGGCTGGTCTGATGATTGCCAAATTGAATTTTAATTAATGCCATATCTTCAATAGCACTCGCAAGGTTAAGACAAATCGATTGACGTCAGAATCATCAAAATCGATCGACGCGTTTAGTTTCTAGTGTGCCACACAGGAACACACATTTTCATATTATGGTGTCTATTGGTCGCCATATTGAATTTTCATTACTATCATATCTTCAGTAATACTTGCAAGGTTAAGACAAATTGATTACCGTCTGAATCATAAAAATCGGTCAACGCGTTTGATCTCTAGTGTGCCACATAGACACATTCCCACTCCTTTGCGTTGCTCAATCGGGTAAAAATAGCATGATAGACGATGATAGACGGATGATATTATTGGATACCTGACCGTAGTTTTCAATTAGAATCAACTTTTCTCAATAAATATTGCCGACATTGTAAAAAATGAAAGTACTTTACCCTTCGGAAAAATTTATATTTTTCAACAAACCTCGGATACGAATGCAAAAAATTGATATCTGATTATGCCGACTGATGCCGACTTAATTAGACACACTATATAATTTGCCAGGTGCGAGCAAAATTCCTAATTTGTCCCAAGGGAAATTCTGTGCCGGTTAGTGTATTGTCAACATCACTTGCCCTCTCTAAAGTACGCTCCTGTTTACACAAACATATAAACTCCACGTGTTCTAAACTATCATATGTATTTGCTATACATAAATTATATTCATTATGTTAATGAATTTTCTTTTTTGAAGCCTCAAGGTTTTCATTATAAGAAAATTTGTTTATTTTTAAACGTTATAATTGCAGCGTCACAATTATAGAGATCCATATGTATACTCCGTGCCAAATGTTTCATATGAAAATTGTAGCGTTTAAGGGGACACTTTCACCCAAATCGTAATTCCAATCAATTGGACTATTTTTAATCGATTGTCGATTAAAATTTATTTACCAATAGCCATTTGAGCCCTAAACAGCTAAATTTGAGCTGTACAAACACCATTCTTCGGTGGATTAGATTAAAGAATTTTGTAACTATGCCTGGCGGTCAAGTGATCCCTTGTTCATTTAGGGTTAATTTCAACCTTTAATTTTTGATCCCCTTCAAATTGGTAACCGAATAATTCATTTTGCCATTCCATCTCTGGATATTCCTTCTATCCCTAATTATTAAAATTGTTATTCTTAATTAAATTAAACCGTGGGAATGGAATACCCAGGCATTATACGGCTCTACGGGTTTGCCATGTCTCTAATATAGTTGAGGTAACACGAGTCTACGAGTTTTAAGGAATTCCACAGGTTGATCGTAACTTTAATGAGGTCGAACTGACACGAGTCTGTGAATTTTTTCACTCTTGCGTTAACCGTGTGATTGAAAGAACCTGACGTTTTACAGGTTGGCAATGGCAAGGTCTGCAAATTTATGGCATTTGCGTCAACCCTTTAATTGAAATACCCAAGCGGATGTATCTATCGATTCTCGAACCTTTTAATACGATTAGAACAGGTTTATGTGTTTTTTGAGCAACGCAAACTCGGATGAAATACCCAGATATTCTACGGGTTGATCAATGGAGTCCTACTGTGAGTCCTATTCCGAGGATAAATTGACCAGAGTATGAATGTCCGGAGACAAAATGACCACAGATTCAAATATCGAGGAAGAAATAATCGGGAAGAAATTTGCCAGGATGAATCGGCATGGAATCCTTTATAAAGGGGATCATCTAAGATATTAAAGACAAATCGATTGTCGTAAGAATCATCGAAATCAGTCGACGCGTTTGGCCTCTAGTGTGGCACATTAGAACAGTCATCATAGACTGATAAGCACATTACCACTCCTTTACGTTGTTCAGTCGGGTAATAGCAGCTGTAAAGTTTCAAAAGTGTCTCAAACACATCTGTATATTTTAAAATGAGTTTATCTGTTCAGGAAATAAATGATGAGGGCAAATAACATAGTTAACCTTTGTTTTAATATAATATATTGTAATTCATTTAACTCGACTACGACTCCTTATGTGACCTTCGTACCATTGCATCCATCATTGCATCGAAGACTCCAATCACTTTTAAAATTGTCAAATAAAAATAATATACTTTGATACAAAAATAAAAGAATCTTAAGTGGCCATGTGACGTCACATTGTTATATCTAACCAAAAAGGAGGCATACGTAAATTACATCACATGTTACGGGGTGGGGAGGTGGTCAACAAAATGTGACATTGTTTAAGTATATGTAATATATAAGAAGAGCTCCACGATACTAAAAAATTGTATGCCAATTTTTAAAAAAAATTTTTTTTTTTTACAATAAAAACGAAAATTTTGTTAATAAACAATTGTCTAAATGAATGAATGTTGAAAAATTAACTTTAAGATAAAGGACCCTGCACACAATATATTGATTTTTGGTTTCGGTTAAAATTTTTTGAAAACTATGAATTAAGTTGGTCTTGATCATTCTGATCAAAAGTTCTTATAGACTCAACCCTCAAAAACCTTTCCCTTCCGAGCTACGCCCCTTCAAAGATCATTTTGTTTTTTTCTACAAAAAAATTTTAATAAATAATCGACGTCACACTAGAGGGGAGGAGGGTTCACAAATGTGACCACCTGTGACAAAGACGGCGAGAGAGTTCAATTTATAATTGTTATAACTTAAGAAAATTAAGTAAAAAATGTTTTACCTTTATGACGTCACTTGTCCATGTCACATTTTCTAACAAATGTTAGACGAACCACCCTTCTTACTCCCAAAGTATGATGTGGTGAATGATCCTTAATTAGCTTTCTAATAAAGATGTTTAAATTTCAGAACGGTAGTTTTATCAAATTTATTTTTGCTGGTTTAAAATTTTGAGGCGGTCATTAAAGGGTTAATTTTTTTTATAAGAATAAAATAATACGCAAAAATATTTTTAATATATTTAAATTATTTGAAAGAACACTAACATCATGCGTGATATATTGAAAATAGTGCCGACGCGGGATTACTTGTCATAAAACGATATAAATAAAATTGTAGAGTACCACGATTGGTATCCTAACTAATATCCTATGGTGCCGCAAGAACATGCAGTAGTACAATGGAACTAAATATCTAAAAGGGAAAAATTAATTATTCTTTGAAATTTTCAACTTCGTGATAAAAGTCGACCTCTCAGGAGCGTACCTAACCCAATGTTTGGGGGGGGGGGGGTAGTTTGGGATTTTAATCAATTTTTGACAAATTACAAAAAAAACTATGCATCAAATAAAACAAAAGTGCAATTAAAAGTTCTAGCTGATGTATTTGTGCATATTTTTGTTTTTTTTTCGACTTGCTAGCTTCAAAATTGGCCGAAATATATCAATTTTTAAATGGAATTTTTTTGCTTATTCAATAAAAAGAAAAAAGTATCCATCTTGTAAACCGTTAGAGATAGAACAAAAGTTTAAATGTACAAAATGGTCCTTTTAAAAAAATAAACAACTTTTGTTCCAAACATTTTTTCGTAAACGTCACTGTCTATCCGTGAGGGCGCAAATTAAGACAAAACTTTGCCGTCCATTTACTCCAATACTATAAAACATTGAGAGTTAAAAATTTGCAGGTAGTTCAAACTAGTGGCCTTGTAAAACATTCTCGAAAAACAAACAAAAATTATTGAAATTACTTTCGAAAATTTACAAATTTTCGAAAACCAAATAAATGGTTGCCGAACATAATTGTGTTGGTTTTTTAAACTCTTTTAATTTATAAAAAAATAATACAAGCACTGATATTCAACACTTTTTATCCATGGTATTGCAACAATTAACTCATTTGTTTTAATTTTAGATTTGTGGCTCTTTAGGAATAATACCATTTATAGTACTTTAAATCAATATATTTAAAATATTCGATTTGAATAATAAATAATGAATATTATCAATTTTATTAGAAATACATAATATTATAAATTAATTATTATTTATTGTAAATAATATTTTTTTTATTGTTGCCGTTTTAATTATGCTAATGAGTAATTGAATTCTTTTACATAATATCACTTTAATATGTAAATTCATTTCACACAAAAACGAGTTAGTTGAATGGATTTAATAAATGAAATTCAATACGTCTTACATTACATAAAATTATTTTGATAGAAATTTTATGTGAACTAGGGTTGCCAACTACAAAATTCTTCAAAACCAGAGTCCCAGGTTCAAAACAAATTTTATTCCATAAATTTGAGATTTATTTTTATAATATTTTCACTATACGAAAGGCCCTTTTTTGTATAAATTGTCCATTTACGAGTTATTTTGCGTTCTCACGAGCAAACAGTGATGTTTACGAAAAGATATTTCAAATAAAAGTTGTTTATTTTTTTTATAAGGAACATTTTATACATTTAAACTCGGTCTCACTTCTTACGCCCTAAGCACGCTTGAAAATTTCAAGCGTGATATCTCTTTTTGTTTTTGAGTTATCGTGTTAACAGACGGACGAACGGACGGACAGACAGATATCCAAAAATGTACCTAAACTTAGTATACCTTGATATATTTCATATATACATGGTATAAAAATAATTAACGATTTTCAGAATACTTAGGTTGTGACCTACAACTGATTCATATTTGAAAAATTCGATTGTTGATGAGACTTTTAAAACTAATTAAATTTGGACCGGGTGTTTTGATAGTTTGAATTTAATTTCGTTAATACCATATGCGTGGGAACTCATAATAAGTGAACCAACTCATAAAATAAAATTTGTAAATTAATTAATTGAAAATAATTAATGATAATTAATTTTACCATAATGAGAGACAAATTAAACAAATAATAATTGTATCATACTCTTGTAAACTCGCTATTTTCTTTTAAAATACCATGGAATCTGGTGTTACCATATTCTTGGCTATAGGCGTGTTCGAATAATAAGTGTCTTACTCTTTACAATAACAACCTTTTACTTATATTTTTATCACTATTTAAGGGTTAAATTTAAAATGTATTTTGACATATGACATTCTTTTGTTTCTCCTCATATAAAATTTAAATACTTGAACAATTGGCACATAATTTTGGACTCTTATAGATTCTTAAACTACTTATGGACTCTTTTATTTATAAAAAACACCTAATTTGATTTGGTAGGAACACGTCATAATTTTTTTTAATGAGATTATAAATTTTAAATGTAATTTTTGGCATATATTCATTTGATTTAAGTCACCCTAATATGTTTGTATTTTCGCTCAATAGATGGCAGAAATCGGAACCATTAAAATTAATTCAAATAATTGACCCTATTACATTTCAACTAAATAGTAATCCAATTCAAAGTAATTAACAGCTAAATATTTCTCATAACAAATTAACTCTTTATATTTTTAGTACCTTAATTGGTAGAACGTTCACCCAAAAAATTATAAGTCTATAATTCAAGTCCTAATGAATTTTTACCTTTTGTATTAAATTAATATCAAATTTCTCTTTTTGTTTCAGAGTATTGTATGGGGACGTGCCTACGAAGTAAAAGGTGACGCAGCTTTACCGTATTTGAACACGCGCGAATGTCGTTTAGGCGGTTATTTAACACAATTTGCAACATTTTATCCCCGTTCATCGTCGATGAAACCCTTCCCTACACTTTTGTATGTAGCAACACCGAATAATAATTTATGGTTAGGTGATGCTCCCTTAACGGAAATCGCTACACAAATATCCGAATGTCGGGGATCAAGTGGACATAATGTGGAATATTTAATACGTTTAGCAACATTTATGCGTGATACAATACCGGAAGCGATTGATGAGCATCTATTCACGTTAGAGTATCTAGTCCGTGCACGGATTAAAGAAATGAACCTTAATTTAGATACATTAATGGGTAATTTACCACAACGACGTGCCTCACAAGACAATAACCGTAATAATCGTCCAGATGATGGAGCTGTCGGAGGTGCTGTTGCTCCACCACAAATACCGCCACCAGTTGATACGTTCCAATTCACCGCACATGTGCCCGAAAAACAGTTACGTTGTCTAAATATGTGATTTTATATTTAATTGTTATTGTTTTTGTATGCAAGGGATGTTTCTAAACACGGGTGTACCCCATGTTACTATTATAGGCCCTAATTGTTACTTTTTGATATAGATATCAGAGTGTTTTTCGAAAAAAAATTCAAAATTCTGTTTTATTGTAAATATTACATAATCAACTTTGATTTTTAGTAGAAAACAGAGACCCTCCACTCCATTTTAACTTCTTTTTTACAAAAGTAATCATAAACTTTCGGATAATTTGTCTCTGTGCCGGCACAGAAGAGAGACAGTAACTTGACTTCTGCAGGTAGAAATATTTCCTAGTGACAGATTACAATGTAATCAAATAAAGCTAGAGAAATGAATAGTTGCCAAATAACAACCCAATTCACCTAAAATCTCTCCTATCTCATCCACTTTGTAATCTGAAACATCACGGACTTCTACTCAATTTCAGATAAAATGTGAATTAGTCATTAAAATATGGGAACTGGAAAAAAAGTCCTTTTTTAAAATTTCCGAAAATTCCTTCTTCTATTTTATTCTAGTTTCGAATAATACAGTACTCAATGAAACAGTAACAGTGGAGTTTGAAGTATCTCTTTTAAAAATTGAAGTTGATTTTAGAAATTTCCATTATCTCATTACAGAAAATTCGATAACGCATGAAAATTGCTCTGATTTCAAGGTATTTAAATTAGAAAGATGAAAAGAAGGGACATTGTGTATCTCCATGCGACAAATTTTATACGAACCAATTTCTTTCAGTTTATTAAAGCGAAGCAAGAACACAATCGATTATTTTCTCATATTTTTCTTCCCAGTAAGGTTGCCTACAATGCTTTATTATATTGAAATGTGTAAAATTGAAAACGCTTTTTATTGAGAACAACTTGACAGAGATCCAGCTAACAATCTCTAACGCTACGAGTCAGGCCCGTGCGCAGGAGTTCTCTAAGGGAGGGGTTCAAACTTTTGTTCGCTGTGTTAGATCATAAAGTCAATAAAAACAGTTCTTCTCTATCGGATCTATTTTTCTTATATTGTTCTATAACTTGAAAGAAATGGCTTTAGTAAACTTTGACGCATTTTAGAAACATCCCCCGGACATTGATTGGCGTTCTTCATTTGTTTTATTTTTTGCATTTATGTATATTTTTAACGATTCGACTAAATATGGCTTCGCTACGTGAAAGCATCCATGAGCAGCATGTTTTCATTAATTCGCCACACAGCCAAACCGTATTTTTGGACGATTAATTGATAACGATTGTTATTTTTAGATAATACATTTTAGATTCTAATTTTTTTAAATCTCAATATTTATTTATTTTTAATTTATTACAAAACTAATTATATGGACGTGCATTCGCAGTTTTCCAAGAATGAGATTAAAAAAAGCTTTCAAATGCTATCGTTAGAAAATATTTTGTTTAATATTTGTATTCGGCTGAAAATGGCGATGAAATACACTTACCGGCACATAATTTTAGTCAAAATAGAATCTAAATAGAATGTTGACGTAAATCTTCTGGAATCGCATAAAAGTCTGTCGTCTATTTTGACGAAATTCTGTTGTTGATGATTGTTAAAAAATATTTTTGCTCTTCGACCGAAAGATTAACTTAGACTTAAAATTTGTCTTCCTAATTGTATGTATAATTTAAACGAGTTATAGGGGAAAAATGACCCAATACAAATAGAAAGGAATTTCAGATTTTATTTTTGGATATCTAGTTAAAAATTTCTTTTTCCATTTGCGAAATTTTAAAAAAAAGGCAGCTTTTTACTAGCGTATAAAAAATAGTCTTAAGGTAAAAAAATAATTTTCAAAAACTCTTTAAACTGAATAACCACAGACTTATATAAAATATAGACCCGTAATACACGTTTTTCTATCACAATTATGTCTTTCAAATGTAAGTCGTAATATTGTATACTTCTCGTACGGAAATGTCGAATGTCTCGAATATCGATTCGCAATCGAGTTCTAGTTTATATAATACATGGTAGTCGACCTGGAAAACCTTGAAAAGTCATTCTTGAAATATCATGGAACAGTCATAGAGTTTCATAAGACCAATTCGATTGCCACCCTGTAATATGCATTGTTTACGATATGATTAATCAGAGAGAAGACTGCCAGTTAGTTCCTTGCCTAATCTATAAGTCGTTGGCTAGATATTATTTATATTACACAAAATCTCTATGCATCATACGATTATGACATATGACTATGACAAGGACACATAGGAACTGTCAGTCTTCTCTCTCATTCATCATATCGCATCCACTTACAGCAGGGTAGCATATCCTTCGAGATATCTATGTATAAATATTCTATGGTAATATGTTATCAATCTATATTAATTAATATAAGTCTGTGGAATTAAACATTAGGTGTTCACCGTGGAAAATACAAAAGAAAGTAAAAGTACGATTTAAGTCATATTGACTTGGAAAATAATGTAGCTTTGGCCATTTTTATTGGCAAATGTATGCAAAAAAAATTCCACTTTGAATGCTTGCATCATATCCAGAAATTTCGATTAGAAAATGAAAACAACTTCCCTTTCTATTTGTTTTTAAAAATACATGGGCAATCTTTGATTTGAATGTTTTTTTTTAAATAATTTTGTGACTATAGAATTTATTTTTGTGTGACTATTTTCATTTGAGTTGAACGCCAATCAATTTCTTTTAAAATATAAATTTCTATTTTTTTATAAGAAAATATTCGAAAGTTTTATTATTTATATTATTATTATATACTACAAAAAAAAAATATTGTTAGAGCAAATTTTTCTAGGTATAATTATTGTTAAATAAAAGTTTTTTAAAAATATATATTTCTTGTGTTTTATTTATGGGTGCAGTCTTACTTCAAAACCGAAACCGCAAATCTCCGGTTAAACAAAAATTTATTCCGGAGATTTGTGAATTTCATATTTATGATTTATTATTATTAATATCTGGATGACCGAGCTTTGTTACGTTCACGGACGGCTTTATCACTAATATAAGGCCGTTTAAAATGTCTCCACACATATACCAATTTGAATGTCTCGGTAATGTATTTTATTTCGTTAAATACGATATACACCAATAGATGTCAGGAAGAGTCATATTTTGCGGTTTATGTTTCAGTTTTTCCTGAAAACACTGATAAAACAACGTTTTTAAAAATAAAACCTAGCTAGATCGACTTCAAAATTCCCTGCATATCCAATTTCATTAAAATCGTTGGAGCAATTTCCGAGATCGTTGATATATATATTTTGCTCGTTTAAATATATAAGATATTTTCACTACGAAAAATTCCTTATCCTGTTTTATACCATGTATATATAAAATATATCAAGGTATACTAAGTTTAGTCTCAAGTTTGTAACGCCTTAACATATTCTTGCTACAAACATAATTTTGATATCGGTACTCATAAAATCACCTAATTAGTTCATTTCCGGTTGTCTGTCTGTCTGTCTAACAACACGATAACTAAAAAAATAAAGAATATATCAAGCTGAAATTTTTGCAGCGTGCTTAGGACGTAAAAAATGAGATCGAATTCGTAAATGAGCAACATGGTCAATTGGGTCTTGAGTCCGTAGGACTCATTCTGTAAACCGTTAAGAGATAGAACATGGTATTTCAATAGTTAACTCAGACAACTGTTTGTTTTCACTTATTTTAATTAACTAAACCCATTTATTGAATTTTAGGCTAATTAATTTAATTTAGCCTTAATTAAAGAAAAACTAGACGTTTTTCACTATTCGTAATCTACGTAAAAATCTACGTAATTTAATTTTTCCTAGCGTTCTAGAATCATTTTTAAGAAAAGTCTCTAAACTGAACTTTTGCTCAGGCATAAAAAGATTGTGTACATTTTTTGCGATACTCTGTAAAAACAATCTTTAAAGTCTATCAAAAATATTTGATAGACTTTGCAAGTTTCCTCTGAATATCTCTTCTATCGTCGAGTCGTATGAACTTATTAAGTAATTTATAAAACGCGAGTTTATTTATAAGCGAGCAAATATTTTTTGATCACGCTCAAATAAAATGATGTTATTATTGTTGATCGCCAAAATATATACGCAGCAAAAATAAAACTAGAAAATATTATAAATAATAGACAATAATTTTATAACCTCCATATACAGATCACAAAAATTGATGTGATAATTACTAATTTTGTTGTTATATTAAAGCTGTCAAAACTTAAGCAATTTACCACTGACTGACTCATCACGAAATCTCTGAAACTATTGGTTCGATTAACTTCAAATTTCGCATACTTACCTCTTTTGTGACATAGACGTCCACTAAGAACGGATTTTACGGAATTTCTATCCCAACGCACTTTCTGTAGTTCATAAGTCTGTAGATACAGTCATAGAGATAGAAGATACTGTTTCTACACACACTCAACTCACCGGGAAATCCACCTCATTTTCTTCATCTAAAAATTGGTGCACCAATAATGTTGTTGCGTAGTTTAAATTCCCCAAAATAGTGTAATGGCCCCAGACGAGTAAAAATCATACAAAGAAACGTTATCGAAGCAACAATTTTTCCAGGAAAGTATGAGGGTGAAAGTGTATTCATTCCGAGAATCTCTCTGCTTTCTTCGGACTCTCATTTTGAATTTAAGCGTTTACAGTTTCCAGTAAAATGTGGCTTTGCGATGACTATCAATAAAGCACCAGGTCAGAGTTTAAAATTAGCCGGTGTAGACTTACAAAGTGACAGTTTTTCCCGCGTGTTCAAGAGTGAGTTCTGAGATTCACTCAAAGAACAACTTCTATCATGTGTTTTGAATTCTGACACTAAAACATTTCACGATGTGATGAAAAATTCAAAAATTCAAATTTTATGACCGTTAAAAAAAGAGAATGAAAAAAGGGACCGTCTTTCCTCTTTGTCCCTCAGCCTGACAAAACTCTATATTAATATTTTTGAATTATTGTATAAACACGTGCATGTCTGTGTATTTCATAAAGGTAATATAAAACAAACGTAGGTAGCTATACGCGTACTTCTTTTAGGTCTCTCTCTATAACGATCAACCGTTTGAATGGCCACATTATGGTTCTATGTTATTACTTCTATGATCATATTCTATGGTACCAAGTATGTACTTTTTTGCTTCACAGAGAAGATTAACAAAGACAACAATATAATATTCAAACAGCTGACAGAGAAACACAAAACCATAGCATGATATTCAATGCGCATGATCGTATTGACGGAAGTCAGCTGCTTCAATAGTTACTTTTTGTATAATTTATCCTGTATAAAAGGTTAGTAAAGTTATGGCAATTATAGTGTTCTAAAACCGCGTCAGGATATTATATTGTATATTAAGACATGTGCATTAATAATCATGCTTCTTCATTTAATATCCTTCACAATCATCTTGGAGAGGTTACTCTCACTCTGTTGCCAACAATGCCAGTTACTATGTTTTCAAAGAATTTGGTGATGATAATTTACAATTGATATGCAATGTTCAATACAGATATGTATTATGAGTTACAGAGTTAAATAAACGATACTTAATGCAATAGTAATATAGATTATTACACATTTTGTGAAATATATATCAAGGTATACCAAATTTTAGCCCCAAGTTTTCTCATTTTTTAAACTTCAAATTCAAATAAATTAGTTCGAAGGACACGAAAATAGGTTTTTCTGAAATATCTCGTAAACTATCAAGTTTATCGCATTTTTAGTGATTATAAAATTTGTTTTTGAGTTAATTTTACATAAAAAAGGCTCTTTACGAAATTTCCGTATAAGTAATAGTTTTCAAAATATTTCACTGAGAAAACTTACAGTAAGTTTCATACTTTACTATACGACAAACATCACAATATTTTATTAATTAAAAATGCAAATTAAATTTATTTTATACTAGAGTGATACCCATCCGCTTCGCTAAGTTTAAAAGTAAAGATTGATAAAGATTTCGCTTATCCTCTTTCTATAACAATCGAAATAATGGTAAGGGTTGTTTTACACAGGTAAAATATATGTATGGTTTTCTATTTTTTTGAGTGTATAATAGTCATAATTATTCATTGAGTATATCAGAAAAGAAGGCCGTGAAATATTTTATATTGACTATTTTTACAGAAATCTGTAATTTATGGTAATGTCAAATTAAATTATTATTTTTTTATTAATATATCTTTATAAATTATATCTCATGTGTTATTCTGAAGTATGAGCTATATTGCTGTACAGTTTCATTAAAAACCATTCGCTAGTTTTAGCGTGAAAGCGTAACAAACAAACAAACATGCTTACTTTCGCATTTATAATAGATAGAGATATTTTAATTTTCTAATATTTTTTAGATATTTTTTTCAGCCAAATATCTGGAGAACTATTGCTTCTACGGATATTTTGTACAGAACCATGTTTAAGTATGTAAAATTAATTCACGAACAAATTTTATAAAAACTAAACCTGCAATAAACTTAATAGCTTACAAGATATTTGAAAAAAAAACACCTATTTTCGAGACCTTTGACTTTTATTTGCGCACATGACTTTGTAATGGACTTTTCATAGGTCACTCCTTACATCTTACATAAAGATAATCCCAGTGAAAAAACTTGGGTTTTTTAAGCAGATCGACTTTTTTATTGTCTTATTTTTCTGGGCTAAACAAACTACCTTCATAAAAAACAAATTTTTAAATCAAAGTTATATTATTTTTTATTCAATAATAAATTATATAAATTTAAACATTTAAACATTGGCCCTGATTAGCCGATATCGATTTACGACAAAACGCCAGATAATCAACCAATAAGAAATGCGATTGAATTATGTTACAGTATTTGTAGATCGATCGTTTATCGCATTATTGTAAATCGTATCGACTAACCATGCCCATTAATATACAAACATACAATTTTGAGTAACATTTCGAAAATATTGAGTATAAAATTACAATTGGCAGTTTATTTTTTCTTATTTCTTTTGTATGGAATGTAGAAGTGTAAACGAGAATCATCTCTGTATATAAAATGTGTCCGTCGTAAAGTATTAAATAAGGATGGCGCTGTTGTAGCAAAAGTGTACATTTTAAAAGATGTGTTCGAAGTTAGTAAAAGTACAAAACAAGTTATTAGAAAAGGACAGAGAATATCACATCTAACACCCTCTTGCTACACAAGCGCCATTCTAGACACTTTTTTAGTCAAACAGTCATAAGAGATGATCATCCTTTACACTTCTACATTTCATGTTCATTTATAACAAATTTTATTTTATTAATACTAAAATTTTATAAAAGTTAGTTTCATTTTTGTTAATTCGGGAATTGACTGAGCAGGAGTTTAATATTAAAATAAATGAATATGTTCTAAATCCAGAACAGAAGTACAACTTGTCAAAACTTCATTGATTTCTTGAATCGATAAATTAACATTTTGCTCTTTGAAAAAAGTTTTTGGAGCGCTAGATTGTCCAATAATGTACTTAAAATTATCTAAATATTGCGTACAATCGTTAAAATAAGATTTCAGTATTTTATTTTGATCATTTTTCAAATGTCCTAATCGTAAATGCACAAGTTTAACATGGCGATTAATCCGTAATTGATCGTATTTAGAAAAATTTTTTACATTAACGATATCTTTTAAAATTAACGAATATCGTTGTAACGTATGTGATAATCGTATCGGCATTAATGCCATCATTAAATTCGGTACAATCGCATTTTCATCCTCGTAATAAAAATTGATTAAATAGGGCATATCTTTAACGATTGATGCAACATTATAAAAAATATCGGGTGTTGATGATTTTATAGATATTTTAAACGTTTTTAACAAACAAGCTTGTGCGATCGCTTTAAGAAAAAGTAAATTCGTGAATTTCACATGATATAAATTTAACGATTGTAAGTTGCGTAATTTTGATATGTGAATCAAAACATTTTCATTCCAATTGGTTGGAGATTCATCGAATATTGATGGTCGTAAATTGCAACCGATTAATTCAAAATGTTCACAATTTGGTTTTAATAAGTTCATTAAATCTAAAAATTTATAACAATGTTTCACATCACCATCACAATCACGTTTATTTGCTTCATAGTATCGACAAACATTGCTGGAAAATGCACGTAATTCATGGAAATTGATCGCAGATAAATCATATTCATCTATTGGAACATGTTCTACTTCAAAATGTGATATGTTTAAAGATTTCATCAGTTTTGGATATGGTATTTTTAAATGTTTTAATATTTGTGAATTTTTATCCGATTTTTTAAATAAATAATATGTATGATTATCATTACGATAAAAAACCGAATACGGTTGTAAATTTGGACAAAAATTCATAAAATTTCTTAACAGGCCTTTTGGGCAACACATAAATATTTCTTGAATATTTGGGCAATATAATGGAATCAAATCTAATATAAATGACGGTGGATAATTCATTTTAGCATGGAATTCGTGATATTCGAACCAAATATATTGTAAATTACGGCCGATATATTGTAGCATGGTAGCCGTTTTATGATAACTTTCACTAAGATCCAAATAAATGTATAATGCTTTTAAATTATTTAACTGTACAGTTTTTGGCCAATTTGTATTCACAGTGGATATCCAGAGTACTTCTAAATTTTGATTGTTGAACAATAACTCAAATCGTTTTTCTTCTTGTAAATGTGTTGAAACCATCCTTAATTCTTGCAAAGACTTTATATTCAATAAAAACTTCAAAGATACATTTGATTGTTTTTTTGAAAAATTTAAATTTGATATATCCAATATTTTAATTTCTTCTTTTTTATCCAATGGGAAATTCTTCCAGAATCCATTAAAAGAATTATCCATACATTCCTTTTCAATTTTTAAATTGTAAATCAATGATTTATCGTATAAAAACGGTTTTATCCAATCATAAGTTTCACTGAAGATTACACGTGAATTTAAATCTAAATACTGTAATATTTTTAAATGAATTTCGAATGGTAAATGTTCCATATTAATATTTTGAATTCAAATATTTTGATGCTTGTTTTTAGTACGTTTTTAAGCTGGTAGATAGAGCATAAACTCAGTTTATTCACTGGACTCACTGTTTAATAAATTTAAAAATAATTTTCGATGACTTTTTATCACTTATTAATTTAGCTTGAATTGATATTTTGTATTTTAATTAATTATAGAAATTGTTTTATTTTATTAGATGACATGTCATTGTTTTTAAGATAGGTTATACTTCCAATGGTAGTTTGATTATTGTTGTTTCGAAAATAGCAAATAATCGTTACTGATTTTACTTTTTTTTTAATTTTATACTTTTTGACTATAAACACAAAACATTTCCTTTAAACTTTTATATTAAAAAGCTCTGTATTTCAAATTTTAATGATTGGGAAATATATTTTATTTCAGATAATTAAAAAAATCAGTTGATGAGGCCTTACGATGTTTTGCTTTTGATCAGTTTACAAAAGATCCATAGACATAACATCTTATAGTAGATCAAGCAAAAGGGAAAGAAAGTTTATTCACTGGACTCACTGTTTAATATATTTAATAATAATACAGAGGCCACCCCCATCATTATTTGTTAATTTTTATTTATTCAATTACAAACTTATTTACAATTACATTTTTGATGTGGGTAGAGTCGGTTACTTCGTTCTTATCCAAGCGACGATAATGTGATCAATTCTGTCAAAATGTTTCGAATCAATGTGTCAAAACGTTCTAAGACTGGCGCCTAAGACCGCTCAACCATTTAGGCTTTCATAATAATTACTAACCACTTAACTAAGACATAATGTTGTTTGAATTCTCTATCTATATTTTTATACCATGTATATATGAAATATACATAGTATATTAAGTTTAGTCCCAAGTTTGTAACGCTTAAAAATAATGATGCTAGGAAAAAAATTTTGTCATAGGTGTTCATAAAATCACCTAATTAGTCCATTTCCGGTTGTCCGTCCGTCCGTCTGTGGACACGATAACTCAAAAACGAAAAAAGATATCAAGCTGAAATTTTTACAGCGTACTCAGGACGTAAAAAGTGAGGTCAAGTTCGTAAATGAGCATCATAGGTCAATTGCGTCTTGGGTCCGTAGGACCCATCTTGTAAACCGATAGAGATAGAACAAAAGTTTAAATGTAAAAAATGTTCCTTATCAAAAATTAACTTTGCGTATTCCATTCAAGATTATTAATTATTCCAAAATTACAAGTATTGGTTTTTTCGATTTTTTGGAATTTTTTTAAGGGGTACCCCTTTATAAAAAATCGAAAAAATCGAAAAAAAATGTTGGCTCCGATTTCGATAAAACTCTGTTTATAAGGTAATTTTGACCCATAATTTACAAAAACCGTATTTATATAACGATTAGGAAACTAGTTTCGGAGATATCGAGCCAAAATATGGGATAATGGGTGATATTTCAAAAACTATGCTTCCAATCATCAAATGAATACGATTTTTGAAATTTTTGGGTCAAAATTACCTTATATACTAAGTTTTATCCAAATCAGAAACCATAAATTTTTTTCGATTTTTTGGAATTTTTTTAAGGGGTACCCCTTTATAAAAAATCGAAAAAGCCGAAAAAAAAATGTTGTCTCCGATTTCGATAAAACTCTGTTTATAAGGTAATTTTGACCCATAATTTACAAAAATCGTATTTATATAACGATTAGGAAACTAGTTTTGGAGATATCGAGCCAAAATATGGGATAATGGGTGATATTTCAAAAACTATGCTTCCAATCATCAAATGAATACGATTTTTGAAATTTTTGGGTCAAAATTACCTTATATACTAAGTTTTATCCAAATCAGAAACCATAAATTTTTTTCGATTTTTTGGAATTTTTTTAAGGGGTACCCCTTTATAAAAAATCGAAAAAGCCGAAAAAAAAATGTTGTCTCCGATTTCGATAAAACTCTGTTTATAAGGTAATTTTGACCCATAATTTACAAAAATCGTATTTATATAACGATTAGGAAACTAGTTTTGGAGATATCGAGCCAAAATATGGGATAATGGGTGATATTTCAAAAACTATGCTTCCAATCATCAAATGAATACGATTTTTGAAATTTTTGGGTCAAAATTACCTTATATACTAAGTTTTATCCAAATCAGAAACCATAAATTTTTTTCGATTTTTTGGAATTTTTTTAAGGGGTACCCCTTTACAAAAACCGAAAAAATCGAGGAAATTTTTTTCTCTCCAATTTCGGTAAAAGTCAGTTTATAAGGTAATTATGACCCACAAATTACAAAAATGGTATTAATATAACGGTTAGGCAATTAGTTTCGGAGATATCGAGCCTAAATATGAGAAAATGGGTGATATTTCTAAAACTATGCTTTCAATCAACAAATGAATACGATTTTTGAATTTTTTGGATCAAAATTACCTTATATACTAAGTTTCATTCAAATCAGAAACCATAAATTTTTTTCGATTTTTTGTTTATGTACTTTAGTTTATGTATATGAAATATACCAAGGTATACTAAGTTTTGTCCCAAGTTTGTAACGCTTAAAAATATTGATGCTATGAACAAAATTTAGGTATAGGTGCATAATCATAAAATCATTAAATTAGTCCATTTTCGGTCTGTCTGTCTGTCGTCTGTCCATCTGTCATCACGATAACTAAAAAACGAAAAAACATATCAAGCTGAAATTTTTATATAATGCATCTAAGTGAGCAGTATTATATACATGTGTTCTCTCCCACTCTATGCAGGCACACAACAGAAGAACTATTGTATAGCTGAAAAGACATCGAAGCCACGATACAAGTCTTTTTTGCAATTTCATATAACATCTATAATATCTCTTACTTAGATGCATTGCTTAACGAATGTACTTTGTCATACTCGCGATATTTATATGCCTAGATGTAAATCGAACTAGTGGTATATGTGTGACATGTATGTATCTGTAATGTGAAAGAGTAATCAACACTGCCTATACATGGTATTTCAACAATTAACTCAGTAAATTGTTTGTTTTCACTTGTTTTATTATATCTATGAATCTTAAGGAGCATTTCTTCAAGTTTCCATAGAAATGTTTTGACATTTATTTTACTTTTTCTTTGGAGAAATGAGGTTAGAAATTTAATTTTAAGTTGTTATTGATAATTAATAATCAAAAAATGTCGTTTTATTCGTTTATTAATGGATGTAATTCATCGCTAAGTGAAAAATTTGAAGAAGATATAGAAACAGAATTAATAATTCCAGATAAATTACATTTAAATGAAAATGAAACAATTAAAACAGAACAAGAAATAAAAACAGAAGAAAATTCATTCGAAGGTGAAAATATAAAAATTGAACAAGAAATCCAAAATGAAATGCAAGATAACGCACGTTCGCTTAGACATGAATATTTGGACAGTGAACAAATCAAAACTGAAATTCGGGATTGTTCGGAAGAATTACATTCTGAATTGATTATCAAAGAAGAAAATACTATTCAAACTTTACACGAAGAAAAACAATATTCATGTGAATTATGTGAAAGAAAATTTTTCCATAAAATGGCCTTAGTAAACCATGTAAAAGCTCACGTGAAAGAAAGGCCATTTTCTTGTGATATTTGTACAAAAACATTTGCATATAAGCGAGCTTTGGTAAATCATGAATTTCTACATACGGACGGATTTATCGAAAAACCGAATTATGATTGTGATATATGTGACAAAGTATTTGCAAATCACACAAATTTGATAAATCACAAACGAACTCATACCGGTGAAAAACCATTCACTTGTGATATTTGTACGAAGGAATTTTCTCAGATAGCAAATTTAACCGTTCATCAACAAACTCATAGCGATGAAAAACCATTTTCTTGTGATATGTGTGATAAAACGTTTAAATACAAACGAACTTGGGAAAATCATAATCGGATTCATAGCGGGGAAAGACCATTTTCATGCGAGTTTTGTGATAAAAGTTTCACTCATCAAGGAAATCTCATCCAACATCGACGTATTCATACGGGAGAAAAATTTTCATGCGATTTGTGTAAAAAAGTTTGTACAACGAAGAGTAATTTGCAAAAACATAAGCTAATTCATACTAGAGCGAAAGTATTTTCATGTGATATCTGTGAACAGACATTTTCGCTTCAACACGAAGTTATAACTCATAAGCGAACACATATCGAACAAAAACCGTACTTATGTGACGTTTGTGATCGAATATTTACCTCGAAAATTTCTTTACAAGAACATCAACGCTATCATACTGGAGAAAAACCGTTTGCATGTAATTTTTGTGACAAAGCATTTGTTAAACAAAGATATCTAGATACTCATATTGGAATTCATACCGGGGATAAACCATATTCCTGTGATGCCTGTCATCGAAATTTCGCGCAACATAGTACTTTGGTTCGACATCGCCAAAATCATATCGAAAATAATTCTGATCAAAAAAGTTGTGATGAAGAAAAACCATTTTCATGTGATGCCTGTGATAAAGTTTTCACCGATCAAAATAATTTAAACGAACATCAACGATTTCATACGGGCGAAAAACCATTTGCTTGTGATCTTTGCGATAAGATTTTCGTTCAAAATAGTCATCTACGTGTACATAAACGAATTCATACCGGGGAAAGACCGTACACTTGTGACATTTGTAATAAAACATTTGTGACTATCGGAAATTTGAATAGTCATAAAAGAAATCATACGGGGGAAAAACCATTTTCATGTGATGTGTGTAATGAAACATTTGCATTTTCATATGCTTTAAGTGTACATAAACGATCTCATATGGGAGGAAAAACTAATGGAAAAAGAAAACGTACCAAAAAATCCGAATGATTTTGAAATGATTGTTTTAAGATATTTCGTAAGGAAGCCTGAATGGCTCAGAATTAATTTATGAGAAAGTGGCGCTACACTAGCTTATTTTTTAAATGTGTACTACCCACAAGTATAAAACCAACTTTTAAAAAAACACTATAGACGAATCATTTTATATCAAAAAAGGCTAAAATGAAGAATTTTTATATACCTCAACCTATCGAGCCAGTTTTTTTTTTTAAATGTTCAGGAAGGTCCATACATCAAAATCTACATCTAACTTCTTGCCGCTAGAAAGTTTGGTCATTGCTGTGGGCCCAAAAAGCCCATTATTATAATAGGTGATTTTTGAATATTTCAAAACCTTGAAAATATACAACATAATTGGCCAGAAGCGTACATTTGGAGGTTTTCGGGATCGCTATTCTGAAGTCAGAATTTCGATTTACTCTCCCCCTCCTGGGGTAATTCATCCCGCTAGTCCAAAATGAATATTTACAGAAAATTGCATTGTTAGATCAACGAAGGGCGAAAAACCCTTCTTTTAAATTTTGTTATCATTTTCATTTCAACTCTTTAGGGTATTTCGATATCGTAAATTAAAATTGATACCAAAGATTTGGAATTTTATTTATCAATAAATCATCCTTTTATACGTTTTTTGTGAAAAATTCATATCGATTTTCTGTACGGTTTAGGAGAAATTAACTATCAAGTCAGTGTTTTTACTAAAAAAAGGTTTTTCATTTTTATGCACAGTTCTTAATTTTGGTATGATTTTAAAGCTTAAAACTTGAGAAATATTGATAAAAGTTTTTTATATAAATGATAAAACATTTTTAAAAGCATTCATTGACTAAAAAATTAACATTTATTACGACTTCCTCATATACCACCACGTAAAAAGGGATGTTTTTAATTAATAATTAATCGTTAATCGTACAGAGAATCGATTAGAAATTTATACAGAAGGCGTATACTTATTAATTGACACACAAAATTTCAGCTTTTTGGTAACACTTTTGTTTTAGATTCGAATTACCTTAAGGAAACCCCCCACATGTCTATTATTATGTTACAGTGTGTTTCATAAAAATAGATAATATGTAAGGTGTTTCCGAATTGCACGGCTTTAGATTTGGTGCGCCTTCTCTTGCTCAAACAATCAAAAAAGTACGTCTTAGCATATGTCCGAAAATAATTTATTACTGGCATATAGCTATGATATATCAAAAATAGAAGATACACAAAAAATAGTGCCGTGCAATTCTGAAACAAACTACATATGATTAATTTTTTTGAAACACACTTTAAAATAATAGTAGTTATTTGGGGGGCCTCCTTAAACAAACATTTCAAAATCATTTGGATTTTTTGCTATGCTTTTCTATTTTTTTAAGAATCGGACATTACTTCAACTAGCTAAATATCTAAAAGGAAAAAATTAATGCATCTTTTAAATTTTCCACATCGGCGTACCTAACCTTCTTTTTGGGAGTTCTAGCTGAAGCATTTGTGCATATTTTCGTTTCTTTTTCGACTTGCTACCTTCACAATTGATCGAGATATGCCAATTTTAAAATGGTATTTTTTTACTCATCCAATCAAATGAAAAAGTAACCCATCTTGTAAACCATTAGAGATAGAACAAAAGTTTAAATATAAAAGTTATTCCTTATAAAAAAATTAACAACTTTTATTTGAATGATTCTTTCGTAAACATCACTTTTTACCCGTGAGGCCGCAACTTAGGAAAAAACTTTGGTGTCCATTTTCTCCAAAGCTATAAAAAAGTGTGTTGATTTTTTTCAAGTTAACTTCAACTAGTCATCAAAATCAACACACTTTTTTTTATAGGTTTGGAGAAAGTGGACACCAAAATTTTTTCCTAAGTTGCGCCCTCACGGGTAAACAATGATGTTTACGAAAGAATGATTCAAATTAAAGTTGTTAATTTTTTTATATAACTTTTACATTTTAACTTGAATGAGCAAAAAAATTTCATTTTAAAATTTGTATATCTCGATCAATTTTGAAGCTAGCAAGTTGAAAAAGAACCAAAAATGTGCACAAATACTTCAGCTAGAATTTTTAATTGAACTTTTTTTTATTTGATGCATAGTTACCCCTAACTACCTCCAAAAAAGGGGGTTAGGTACGCCACTGAGAGATCGACTTTTTTTTTACGAAGTTTTTACAACCTAATAAAAACAACTGTGAAAAATTTCAAAAATGCATTAATTTTTTCTTTATTGCCATGATATTTTACTTAATTTTGTTGTACTTTCTTATAAATTAATGGCAAAACAATTGCAGTCTGTTGTAGAAAAATTAAATTGTTTTTCGAATTGTAATTTTTTTTTTAAATAAAATTCCTTTGATTAATATGCATTAAAAATAATATTATTTTTAGATTTTTAGTTATAGTTAAGAGAGCTGGCCATATGATTTAAAGATGGTCATGGTTACTGTTTGCTGAGCCTTTCATATCATAGTAGGTAATGCCCCAAATCGCTCTGTAAGGATCCTAGAATTTCTACGTCGAATATTCTCCCCAGGGGGAGTTTAAAAAGCTGTCACTATGTGGTGGTACTAGAAATTGTCTGCTTGTTTGATAATTAATTAGATGTGATTCTTAACAGTCATTCTGCAAAGTTTGAGTCCAGCAAGTGGTTCCAATACGGAGCTATGCCGAAAAAACCAAAAATGTCGAACATTTATGTAGCCATTTTTTCATATGATATTTATTGACATTTTAAAAATACAAAATGGAAATTGTAAAAAAAATTAAAAGTTCTTCGAATTACAGGCCGTTGAAGTGGGGCCTACAAAAAAAACACAGCATCTCGGTTGATACGGTTCCAGCACTCGTAATGGTTTGAATAAAAAATTAGTTAAGATGTCGTTATCGTCTGAACCCATTGACTTTAGAGTTATATAGACTGAGTGTCAAACGATTTTAAGCATGCCGACAAATGAGGTAATTGCTTAGGTCCAACCATTGAAGATTCGTAAGAAAAAATGTAAAATGATACGTGATAAGTATCACTATACATTTTTAGCTTATCTTTCCGTACAATGAGAAGCGTGCCAACATCTGGTGTTATTTCTTAGATCAGCTAGGAATATTTATTAAAAAAATATATTTATCAAAAAAAAATATTGGGACATTTATCAAAAAAATATACATTGAAAATAGGGGCATTTATCAAAAACACATACATTGAATGTCAAATTTTGATATCACAACAAGTTTTACATAAAACATCGTGATTTCACTGAACTTTTTCCCTTTTTGACTTAAAATACTTATCACATATCACTTTACATTTTTTTGAATCTGCAATGGTTGGACCTAAGCAATCTTGATACTATTTAAACAAATAAATTTCAAAAATCCGAAAATACAGAGTTAGGCAGGGAGGTATGGATGATTTCAAATAACAGTTACACACTCATTTTTAAACTCAAAATTTATTTTGTTAATGTGTTGCCATTATAAAAATTAAAGAGGAAAAAATTAAATGCTGTCCGTTTTTGTCCATTTGATTATGAGTGACGAAGCCCATTTTCATTTGTCAGGATTGGTAAACAAGCAGAACTTTAGGTATTGGGCTTCGGAAAATCCACGCCAACTACATAAAAAACCTCTACACAGCGACAAATTGATTGTTTGGTGTGGCATTAGTCGAAACTTCATTATTGGCCCTTACTTTTTCGAACCGTCCCATACTGATCGTTACCTAACGATGCTGCGTGAGTTTTTCTGCCACAATTGACATGCCATACATCAAGAGCAGCTATGGAATTTTTGAGGCAGACCTTCCTTGGACACCTCATTTCGTTGCGGGAGATGTGGAGTGGCTTCCTCGGTCACCGAACCTGTCACTTTGTGACTATTTTTTATGAGGCTACCTAAAAGCACATGTATACATAAACAAACCACGTACACTTGAAGCCCTGAGTGAAACAATAACACAAGAAATTCGAACGGTACCACGTGCAATGCTTCAGAGGAGTATGGACAACTTCTCACAACGTCTACAACTGATATTCCCATATTAATACATACTACAAAATTTGCATATAATTAGCGCCCTCGTGGGTAAACAGTGATATTCACAAGAAACTGTTTCAAACAAAAGTTGTTTATTTTTTATATGGAACATTTTTTATATTTAACCTTTTGTTCTATCTTTAACGGTTTACAAGATGAAAGACCCAATTGACCTATGTTGCTCATTTACGAACTCGACCTCACTTTTAACGTCTTCAGCACGCTATAAAAATTTCAGCTTGATATCTCTTTTCGTTTTTAAGTAATCGTGATGACAGACGACAGACAGACAGACAGACATACGGAAATGGACTAATTAGGTGATTTTATTTCAAATCATCCATACCTCCCTGCCTAACTCTCTAAATTTATTTAAAACAATTGAATAAAAGTAATTGTATTTGTCAAATATTTATTTGTTCAAAAAAGAAAACAGATCAAAAATATCATATTTCATTAAAATGAATCAATTTCCTACAGAAATTTATGTAGAAATCCTAAAAAATTTGGATTTACACTCACGCATAAATTTCAGTATGGTTTTTGATTGGATAAAACCATTTTTATATAATAAATACCTGATTAAATCATTAATAGTGGATGAATATTGCATGGATGTTGTTACTGAATTCTGGAAGAATTTTCCATTAGACAAAAGAAACGATGTTGAAAAATTGGAGATATCGAATTTGGATGTTTCGAGATCATCAATGGAATTTTTATCGTTTCTACGATCGCTAAAGTCATTAAAGGAATTAGCGATCACAACAAGTGACTTTTTCAACTCAACTGGTGGTAAATCAGAACTATTAGCATTGATATTTAATAATAAAAATTTAAAAACACTTCGAGTATACGCTGTACCATTTTTCCATCCAACCCATTCAGTGAATTCGTATATATTTACTCATTCACTAGAATCCCAATTGAATAATTCAATAACTTTTAAGATAGAAATAAACGATCCAGCCATACTTTTATATCTACACTTAGATAATGGCAAAATAATATACATCCATTATTTTATGCATCTTCCACAACTTGTCATATTAAGAGATTCAATTCATTTACATTTTGAACCATTATATTCGTCAGAAGAGCTTGTATAACTTTAATTAGATATTATTCAAACAAATTGTACATTTATGATAAACTATTTATGATTTGCTAAAAAAAAATAAAAGTATTTTATTTTCTTATCGTAATAATGGCCATAAATATTACTTATTTAAAAAAAATGGATAAAAATTCAAATAAATTAAAACATTTTCCAAATCCAGAGCTTGTGAAATCTTTAAGCATATGTGTATTTCAATTTTCATGTAACAATATTTAGTAATTTTCATGTTACAATCGCTGTTAAACTTTATGTTCATTTACGATTAGTAAATTTAAAAAATGATCAACATAAAATACTGAAATCTTATTTTAACGATTGTACGCAATATTTAGATAATTTTAAGTACATCATTGGACAAGCTAGCGCTCCAAAAACTTTTCTCAAAGACAAAAATAATAGTTTATCGATTCAAGAAGTCAATGTTTTGACAAGTTGTACTTCGGTTCTGGATTTAGAACATATTCATTTATTTTAAAATAAAATTTTTGCTCAGTTAATTCCTGAATTTACGAAAGTCAACTTTGATAAAAATTTAATGTTAATAAAATAAAATTTGTTATAAACGAAATAGGTTATAAAATTTGTTATAAAAAAAAAAACTGTATTACCTTTAATTTTATATTCGATGTTATCGAAATCTTACTCAAAATTGTTTGTTAATTAATATAATTAGCCGATACGACTCTCATTAATGCGTTAAACGATCGATCAACAAAAACTGTATCATAATTCAATCTTTATTTCTTGTTAGATGATTATCTAATGCGTTAACGTGCGTCGTATCAGAAAATATCTTAATGTTTATGGAATAAATTTATATAATTATATTGTTAAATAAAAATTGTTACAAGTTTGATTTAAAAAGTTTATGGAATAAATTTATGTAATTATATAGTTAAATAAAAATTGTTACAAGTTTGATTTAAAAACTTTATGGAATAAATTTATGTAATTATATTGTTAAATAATAATTGTTACAAGTTTGATTTAAAAACTTTATGGAATAAATTTATATAATTATATTATTAAATAAAAATTGTTACAAGTTTGTTTTAAAAATTTGTTTTTTATTAATATTTTCAAATCTTTCAGACTGAAATTACAATTTAACGGAAATAATCTAAAAAAGGAATATGAATAAACATAAAAAATACATTGGGAACTCCATAGAACAAAAATTTTTAGTCTGCCAGGGCTTGGAAAATTTAGTTCATTCAGGAGTCTTGTTTGATCGAATCATATTATCGAAACATACTAAAAAGTATAATTTTTAAATAATAGTTTGTAGTGTCATCTGACCTTTAGAATCAAATAATCTCAGCATGTGCTTGGAGTGTACGCTCTAAAGAGTTTATACAATCCACTTCACTTTTAATAAATATTATTAAAAGTGATTTCCATTAATTATTTCCGTAATAATAACAGTACAAATTGCTGTTACCCTCTATAAGTTTTTATCAGAAAAAAAAACTATGAAAGTATTCGTTGTGTAATTTTGATTTTAAATCGAACGCTTTGTCGCTCGTACGTCGTACCTTTGCTGGTGTGAATTCAGCATTATAATGGCATTGTCAAAATGTCAATTTGATAAAAAATCCATGTAAAATTTTCAATAAGTTGCAGTTTCAGTTTAAAAAAATTATTCGAAATAAAAATAATCAGGCACCTAAATAATTAGAAACAGGTAATTAAGAAAATTAAATAAACTTAAAAAAATAACAATGTCGAATCATTATTTTTCTGATGAAAATAATTCTGTGTTTATAAAAGAAGAATTTAAAGAAACTAAAAATCTAACAGATGTTGTATCAATCAAAGAAAAATACGCAGAAACTGAAGAAAACTTAACTCCAAACTTATCAATTAAAGATAAAAATATACAGATTGAACAGATATTGCATACGGAATTGACAATAAAGGAAGAAATCCCTGAAGAAACTGTTTTAGTTGAATCAATAATCCAAGAACACATTGAAACTGAAGAAAAACCAACCCCACAGTTATCAATTAAAGATGAAAATATAAGAAATAGACAGATATTACATTCAAAATGGATAATAAAGGAAAAAATCACTGAAGAAACTGTTTTAGACGAATCAATCAAAGAAGAATACGCAAAAACTGAAGAAAAACTAACCTCAAATTTATCAATTAAAAATGAAAATATAAAAAATGAACAGTTATTCCACACGGAATTGATAATAAAGTAAGAAATCACCGGAGAATACGCAGAAATTGAACAAAAACTAACCCCAAACTTATCAATTAAAGATGAAAATATAAAAAATGAACGGTTATTACACACGGAATTGATAATAAAGGAAGAAATCCCTGAAGAAACAGTTTTAGTTGAAAAAATACGAATTGGTTTTGGGAAAAAACCATATTCATGTGATATCTGTGACAAAACATTCGTTTTTCAAAACAGTTTAATCGAACATCAAAAGATTCATAATTCGGGCTCGTTCACATGTGATATTTGTGATAGAAAATTTACGCTTAAAAGCAAAATGATTCTACATCATAAAAGAACTCACACAGGAGAAAAACCACTCTTTTGTGAGACTTGTGGTAAAAAATTTACACAGAAAAGTCAATTGAACGAACATAGAAAACTTCATATCGGTGACAAACTTCATGCTTGTGATATTTGTGATAAAAAGTGTACACAGTTAAGCAGTTTAATTTTACATAAAAAAACTCATTTGAAAGAAAGACGTTTTGCTTGTGAAGTTTGTGGCCAAAAATTTGCTTTAAAACACGTTTTAAATCAACATAAATTAATTCACACGGGTAAAAAAATATTTGCTTGTGATATGTGTGATCGAAAATTCGGACGGCTAGCCAGTTTAATTTTACACAAAAAAACTCATTCGAAAATAAGTTTTGCTTGTGAAGTTTGTGATAAAAGTTTTACTTTAAAAAACAATTTAATTAAACATAAATTAATTCACACGAGAGAGAAATATTTCGTTTATGACATGTGTGATAGAAAATTTAATCAAAAAATACATTTAACTAAGCATAAGAAAATTAACACTGGAGCAAAACGATTTTCTTGTGATAATTGCGATAAAAAATTTATATATAAACATAATTTGGCTAAACATAAAATCATTCATGTTGCTTACGCTTGTGATATGTGTGATAAAAAATTTAATAAGAAAAGAACTTTAGATGAACATAAAAAAATTCATGTTGGAGAAAAACGATTTTCTTGTGATGATTGTGGTATAAAATTTATACATAGATTTAATTTGATTAAACATAAAAGAACACATAGTGAAGAAAAACTACATTCTTGTGATATTTGCGATAAACAATTTTCTCAGCATGGCGGTTTGATATCACATAAAGAAACGCACACACATATTATTATGAAAAACATGAAATTTTATTAAAAATGTTTTTGTTTTATAAATTATTTTCTTTATCAAAAACCCACCCACTTTGTTCTAAGAGACGGTATAAGGTCGATATTCACTCATTGAAATTTTATTGATTTTTAAAACAGTCCTATCATAAATTTTCTATCGAAAAGTGTTTATTAACTTCCCAGAGATCGAGTGGTCTAAGGCATTAGTCTTTGACCGTTTGGCGACTGACTGAGAGGTTGCGGGTTCGAGTTCAGGCAGCGGCAGTGTGAACAATTATAATTAATGGGGGTGCAGAATTGATCACACTGTCGTCGCTTGGATGAGAACGAAGTAAACGAATCCATCCACAACTTTTTATTTTCAACTTTGATGATGAATTTTGTTATAACTTGAATTTTGTTATGAATGTATACGAAAAAAAAGATATCTATGAAAACATATAATCCATCCACCGTTTTCCCATAAGACCAATGTTAAATATGCCTCCTTTTGCACTCATTTATTTATTTAAATAATCAGGCACCCGTCACTCCTAAAATTTTCAGAATTGATTTAGACCTCGCCCAGATATGCGCTTTTTTTCCTTAAATGTTCTTGGATAACGCATTGTTCAGGGGAACAGGTAAGTTAGGTTAGTAATATATTACATACTAGTGATATGTAGTCCGTCCATATCAATGTGCAGTCCGCCACCAAATTAGCAAAGAGTAACATACACGATAAAAGTAATTACGATTAGCTAATTCATACTGATGATGATTACTTGGTAATCGAAATACGTATTTATGTAATACCAAAAATTGATCAAGGAAGTTGGCATTTGGCAAAAAAATTACCTAAAATTTGTGTATGTTTTATTTTAACTGGACTATATACTGAATGAATGTTTAACTGGACTATAACACTGAATAAACCCATTTAAAAATCAGTTATTTTAATCGAACTATATGTATTATAATACAAATAAAAACAAACAATTGACTGACTTAATTGTTGAAATACCATGTATAGACAGTGTTGATTACTCTGTCACATTACACATACATACATGTCACACATATATAACCAATATTCACATATAATACATACAATTTGCGCTCTCACGGATAAACAGTGATGTTTACGAAAAAATGTTTCAAACAAAAGTTGTTTATTTTTTTAAAAGGAACATTTTTTACATTTAAATTTTTGTTCTATCTCTAACGGTTTACAAATTGGGTCCTACGGACTCAAGACCCATTTGACCTATGTTGCCCATTTACGAACTCTTTTTATGTCCTGAGCACGCTGTAAAAATTTCAGGTTGATATCATTTTTCGTTTTCGAGTTATCGTGTTGACAGACAGACGCGGTTCTAGAATTTTTTTCCGGAGGGGGTCACAAGATTAAAAAAAATCAAAAATAACTTTTATACAGAGGAGGACATTGAAGAAGTTCATCTTGTAGCAGTAACGTACCAGAAGCTGTCCGCCGGAAAAAAGGCGGGTTCTTGAATTTCTTGGAAAAACTATTGATTTTCCATGGTAACATTAAGAAAAGTTGAAGATAATTCAAAAATAAATATTTTAGGTAAAAGTTCGATCCTGTATCTTTACTCGTTCTCTAGGTAAAAGCAATTGAAGTTTTGAAATTGACAAATTTTTTTCTCGGAAACAGCGGGGCTGAAGGGGATGATAATAGTATGAGAAGGTTAAGCGAGTTAGCGACCTTCGAAGAAGTAGAAGTTAAGTTCAAGTTAGAATTTTGCATGCATATATTTATATATAAAAGATTGATAAAGTATACAAAAAGAATAATATTTTTTTTTTTTTAGCAAGGATGTGAAATGCGTTTTCGCACGGAGTGCTGGGCTCAAACAAGGACATAAATCTCTGCCTCTATGACAGCCCTCCAGTCTTTATTTTCTCTCTGTTTTCCTTTGTTTCCTTTTTTTTCACTCTCGCATCCAGTGATTACCATTACTTAGAATTAAGTCTACGATGATTTCGGGTGTTATCTCATCAAATTCTGCTTCCAGAGTTGTTCTATTTCGTTCAAACCTGTAACTTGAAAAGGAGGTATGCTGTGCATCATACGATACACCTGGTAGTTTTGAAAAAATAATAACAAATATTTTAGAATAATAATTTTATTAACAATTTCAAATTGTAAACTAACTAAAATAATATAACAAATTTTCTCCATCCATCTTTTCTTTATAAAGAACTATATAATTAACAAAATATATCGAACACATGTAATTTTACAGTCGGAAAATGTCTAATAATAAAATAATAATAATAAAACAAGTGAAAACAAACAATTGACTGAGTTAATTGTTGAAATACCATGCATAGACAGTTTTGATGACGCAATCGTTTGTTTTTTGACGTTATGTAAATAAAGAAAGATTTCCACTCTTAAATAGCCACACACATAAATGATATTCCCATATTAATACCTACTACAAAATTTTCACCTAATTAGCGCCTTCGTGGGTAAACAGTGATGTTTACAAGAAAATGTTTCAAACAAAAGTTGTTTATTTTTTTATAAGGAACATTTTTTACATTTAAACATTTGTTCTATCTCTAACGGTTTACAAGATGAAAGACCCAATTGACCTATGTTGCTCATTTACGAACTCGACCGCACTTTTTACGTCCTCAGCACGCTATAAAAATTTCAGCTTGATATCTCTTTTCGTTTTTGAGTAATCGTGATGACAGACGACAAACAGGCAGACAGACATACGGAAATGGACTAATTAGGTGATTCTATGAACACCTCAACCAAAATTTTTTTCGTATCACCAATATTTTTAAGCGTTACAAACTTGGGACTAAACTTAATATACTATGTATATTTCATATACATGGTATAATTATTTTATGAAATTATTAGAGTCGATAATTAGAGTATATAATTTTCTATATTACGAATACGTTAAAATAATTTAGAAGTATATTTAGAAATTTTCGCACATTAATAATTCGAAAAATATGCATCACAATGTAATTAAAATAAATTTTTGAACTTCGTAGTCGTGTTCGGGTGATACGTTGTTTTCAATGAATTCAATGTTTTATTATTATTATTCGATATTATTGTGAATTAAAAAATTTTTCTGTATCATAATAATTATAAGAGTTACAGACACACACAAAAAAAAGAATGTACATACATTTCTTTTGACACATTCTGTATTAAAATAACAAACGATTTGAATAATTTTTTTTCTATTCACCAAAATAAAAATTGTGAGAAAATACCAAAAATTTAATCGCTTGAATTTAATTAAACATTAATCGATGTTGTTTAAAATTGGACTTTAACTGACTAAATATTTTTTACCATATAGCGAAGCACGTTTCTCAAACAAGGACGATTTAATTTTCGAATTAACGGTGTAAAATGGATTTAGCGTGTATTTGATGTATGCCTCGTAGATATCATGAAAGAAATTTTTAATACCATCTTCGTTTCGGGTATCGTGAACCATTATGAAGCGCATTTGACTTGCTGTTACAAATGCTGAGACAAACCATTGTTTAAATTTATCCACGGATTTCAGGTACATACTATTTGTCTTCCACATATGTTCATCCACTAAATCTAAGGCAGCATGCGCAATGAATTGATTTAAATGACGATGGTCCTCTTTCTGAAATCAATAAAAATTATTTTAATTGAAAAAACATTTCTTTTATTTCTAATTGTTCAATTTTAGCCGTTAATGGTCTACATATGTTACGGTCAAAGAACGAAATCGCTCATTAAACGTTTTGATAGGTCTCAGTACGTCGTGCTCTCCTTAATAGAGGCAATAAAACCGGAAAAACAGTTTGATCCAGGAATCGACTCCGTGTCAGTAGATTTTTATGGAAGGCGGGGGAAAATGTTTGACTCAGTGTACTCAATAAAATCATAATCATGATAGTTAGAGAGCTGGCCATATGATTTACTGATGGTCATGGTTACTGTCTGCCGAGCCTTTAATATGATAGTAGGTAATTTCCTAAGTCGCCCTGTAAGGATCCGCAAATTTCTTCGTCGAATATTTCCCCCAGGGGGAGTTTAAAAAGCTGCCACTTTGTGATGGTGCTAGAAATTGTCTGCTTGTATGATAATTAATAAGATGTGATTCTTAACAGCCATTCTGCAAAGTTTGAGCTCAGCAAGTGGTTACAATACGGAGCTATGCCGAGAAAATAAAAAATGTCGATTTTTCGACATAACTCCGGATTGGGACCACTTGCTGGGATCAAATTTTGCAAGATGACTGTTTAGAATCACATCTAATGAATTATCAAACAAGCAGACAGTTTCCAGAACCATTAATTAGTAACAATTTTTCAAACCCCCACCTGAAGGCGAATATTCCACGTAGAAATTCGCGGAACCTTCCAGGGCGACTCGGGCCATTATCTACTATCATATTAAGTTTCAGCAGACCATCATGACCATCAGTAAATCATATGGACAGCACTCTAACTATGAGAACCAGTATTTTTTCGACTTACGCCCATAAAGTAGGACAAAATGCCAAATTCGAAAAACAATTTCGCTTTTAAAGTGTTGAAATCTTCAAAAATGAAAACACTGACATCAGTTTTTCACAAATTTAAATTTACTCGATATGTTTTTATTGCAACTTACTCGATATAAAATTTTTGACGTAGATCAAAACAAAATAAAAACAATTATAAAATCTTACCTTAGCTTCTTTTAAGTTAATAAATTCCGTTTCAAAAATTGGTGAATCATTTTGATTAACAATTACAAAATAATAACTTCCCATTTTATTTATCTCCACAAAAATTTACAAAAAAAAATATATTTAAAGATGAATGTACAAAAATAAAAGACAAAATATTTCAAGAAAAAACTTATTTATTACGAATATTTTCCTCAACTTTATGCATTTCTTTTAATAATGTTGCAACTTGAAATCGTAATTCATGAAACTTTTGTAAACTGACGTGAAAACATTCATTACGGCCGTCAATGTCACTTGCATCCAATACAATTGATGGAATGACTCGATTATCCCTAAATTTTAGATAAAAAAACAAAAAACACTAAAAATGTCATCATGTATTTTTTTTGTGTAGACACCTTTTTTTAAATTTAATTACTTACTTGTTTTTAACGCTTATATCGATAAACCAATCTAGTTCTTGTTTTGAATTATCAGCCATAATTACTTTTATTTAATTAATGTTTTTTACTAATTATTATATTTTGATAACAACAAAATAACAAAATACCTAAATAAATTAATTTTAAATTGGGTTGCGTTCATCGAATCATTTCGTATGTTTTAATTGGAGTATTTAATGGTATGGAAAACATAAGTTGCGTTTAGGTGCTCGGTGAGTGCTGATACCAGGACTCGATTTATGATATTGCATTCCTGTTTTAAGATACATAAGATGGCAGTATAGGCAGTATACCGATTGTAAGTTATCTAGTTAACCATTTAAAATATATGAAGTAAGAAGAGTTTCTATGGACGTTCTTATGTATAAAACAAAAAGGGAATTTGTACTATGTGTTATGATGTGTCATGGTTTATGTGTTACTGTGTGTGATTAGTATTGTATGTGTACAACTTCAAGTGATGAGTCTGACCGGCAGGGTTCATGTATAGATATATACAATCCCCCTTTTTTTTATACATAAGAACTTCCGTAAGAACTCTTCTTACTTCATATAATATAAATGGCTAAAGATATGGTTTACAAACAGTATAAGTTTATGTGAACTTTAATGCTTATTTTGAATTAGAAAAACCGTCTCTAAAATAGTGGTGATGTCATTTTGAAAAATTATTTGTAGTATTCTTGGCCATCGCTAGTGCCGGATTAACAATAAGACGGGTTAGCAAAGGGGAAAAAACAAACTTGTACGAGAAGGTACCAAGCTAATTGACGAAGACTGGCAAAACTGGATAATTTTCATGAGAAGAACACAAGAAGGTGCAAGGGTGATATATTAAGACTAAAAAAACATTACCTAGGGTTTTCGACATGGGTTAATCCGACAATGGTCGTCTTGCAACTCTCAAACGACTAGAAAGATTTTATTTATTGAGGTATTGAAATGTCCAGTTTTTAGGCCACTCTTAAATTTTTCTATAGTAATATAGTAAAAGGTAGCTTACTATAATTGAAGTATGTAATGACACGGAAACATAGTTTAAAATATTTTAAGGACGTGGAAACATAATTTTGGTAAGCGTTAACCTACCAAAAAAGTGCAGATACCAGCACCCCATTCATTTTTGCTTTAAGATACATCAAGTATCAGTATTATCTTTCCGCTCAGCATAGGTCACTTCGTCTGGACGTAGCAAGAGACTAAAATTTTACTATAGAAAATTTAACGAACTTACAAATTGCTTTAATGAGGCCCCCTTATTCTTACTCTTTTCCGTTACCTTCGATTCAATACTTCAATACATAATTCTATACTTTCGTTTCAAGGAAAATACTCACGTTTTTTTTCCACTGTATAATAAAACTTCTGCTATGTTTTTATTAGGCCTGACAGCTGTCAAACTTGCTGAACGTACTTAAAATATAAATATGCGCAAATAATAAACAACTTTGATACCATATAAAATTCCACCAATCAGAGAACGACAACGCAGTCTTGGACGTGTTCATATGGAGACGTGTTAGTGTATTAGGTACATTGTCTTAAAAAAATTTTCATAATTAGTAAATTCGGTGTTTGAAGAAGAAATCACGGCACGAAAGTGATTAAATCAACGTGCTAACATTTCTTTTTTTCATTTAATTCATTTAAAAACTTTTTTTAAGTCTAATTATAAAATATAATTATGATTTTATTTAAGACATTTGTATTTTTAACGTTAAGTGCGGTTTGTTTTGCCGGCGAACAAGACGTTCTAGAATTAGGCGACAGTGATTTTGATTCAATTGGTGAACATGAAACTGCCCTAGTAATGTTCTACGCACCATGGTAATTATTTATTTTATTTCATCCCGTTTTTCGATTTCAGATCCAAAAAGTCCACACCCAAAAATTGTGGATTCTCTTTTTATGGTAATAATGGTTGTTTTCTGACGAATTTTGTGACACGTTTACAAAAAAATTTTCTTGTAGAAAATATATTACAATTTGATTCAGATTCCATGTAAATTTATGTAGAGACTTATTTTCCAAAAATTTTCATTTCGCGGTTTTGTTTAAATTTTCCGTCAAGGCCATAATATACCTGGTAATTTTATTGGTTGTTTTTTCCAATTAAACGCCGGGTCATTGTCTAACATACCCATGATAGAATTTTCGGGAATTATACTTTCAAATCTTAATTTTAGGAAAACGTTGATGATTTTTAAATTATTAATTTCACCCGGCAAATTTTTATTACTTAAAAAGATTTAATTTTACCGTTTTTCAGTTGTTAAATTTTTGAAGTTATGTATTACTACAGGAAATGGAAAAAGTTTTGATCGGAAATTCGTAAAACCAAATTTGATTTTATCAAATATTTTAACTAAATTGTTTTATTTTAGTAAATTTTTTCTATGCTGCTTTTAAAAATATGTGAATTTTATACCCTGTAAATATGTAATATTTGTTAAGGTATACTAATTTTAGTCCCTAAGTTTGTAACGCTTTGAAATTTTGATGATACAAAAAATTTTGGTATGTTCGTGTTTATAAAATCACCTAATTAGTCCATTTCTGTCTGTCCGTTCGTTTGCCAGCACGATAATGCAAACACGAAAAAAGATATCGGAAATTTATTGCGGTTTCAGAAAATTTCGTATTATAATTTCATTCACCGTTTTTTTTTGCTTTAAAGTTGGAAAACGCAAAAGTTTTTTAGAAAAATTTAGATTTATTAAAAACAAAATAAAATTTTTTCAGGTGTGGACATTGTAAAAGACTGAAACCAGAGTATGCAAAAGCTGCCGGTGAATTATTAAAGAATGATCCTCCCGTGGTACTCGCCAAAGTTGATTGTACCGCAGCGGGTAAAGATACATGTTCTCAACACTCTGTGAGTGGTTATCCCACATTAAAAATATTCCGTAACGGAAAACTATCTCAAGAATATAATGGGCCACGTGAAGCAGACGGTATTGTTAAATATATGCGAGCACAAGTTGGACCTAGCTCAAAGGAATTAAAATCCGTACAAGAATTAGAGAAATTCTTAGAGAAAGCAGATCCCGTTGTGGTTGGATTCTTCAAAAGTGATAGCGATTTACAAGTTGCATTCAAGCAAGTTGCTGAAAAATTACGAGAACGTACCATATTTGGACACAGTTCAAGCGATGAAGTTCTTAGCAAACAAGACCTTAGGTAAGTTGAATTAATACACTGTCTTACAAATATCTTGTAAAAAAAGTGGTTAACAGCTTTATTTTGGTAAAAAATGATTCAAATCCGTTATATGCAGAATGAAAGTTTCTATATTCACAACTGCCTATAAACTCCAGGGAAAGGTCAGAAGAGAAAAAGTTAAATTTGCTCGAAAAAGACGCCATATGGAGGTGCCAAGTAGATTTACAAAGAATGAAAAAGGGGAAAGGATAAATTTTTCTGGGAAGGGCAGCACATAACGGGACGCCAAGTTTACTAGAAGGCTGTATCCAATTGCGAGCGCAAAGAACCACAAAGCGCTTTTTTTTTGTTTTAATCACCGAGACAACTCTTTTTGGAACAGTTTATGAGACAAATTCGATGGCCACTCTGATGAATAAAATGTTAAAGCAACTTTTTACAAAACGATTTTGTTTTTTTCACAGTGATAACGTTGTTTTGTTCCGACCAAAAGTTTTACACAACAAATTCGAACCAAGCTCAGTTACTTACAAGGGCAAACCAGACGCAGATGCACTTCAAGCATGGATTGCTGCCAATACGTAAGTCAAATAAGAAAAGAATTCGCCAAGATCGAAATTTTCATAAAAAATCTTATTTATTTCAGTCATGGCTTAGTTGGTGTACGAACCCGTGACTCTGCTAAAGATTTCAAAGAACCATTAGTCGTTGCATACTACGCCGTCGATTATGTCAAGAATCCAAAAGGCACAAATTATTGGCGTAATCGTATCTTAAAGGTTGCCAAAGAATTTGCAGACGATTTTAGTTTTGCAATCAGCTCCAAAGATGATTTCCAACATGAATTAAATGAATTTGGTGTAGATTTTGTTAAAGGAGAAAAGCCATTAGTATTTGCACGTAACGCAAAGAAACAAAAATTCAGCATGTCTGATGAATTCTCGTAAGTATTATTTATGTTCAATTATGTTACTTCTAGAATTCTGTTACACGACCCACAACCATTTTTCGAGGTATCGAAATGCATAATTAATACATAACCAAGTAAAATTTAAAAAATCCCCGACAAATTCGGTTTTTTTTCTTGTATCTCTACAAACTGAACCGATTTTTTTGAAATGTAGCTAATAACACTTCATTAAATTACATCAAAATTTAATCTCTAGATATAGGACCAGGCACAATATTTGACCTTCATTTTCGAATATCTAGAAATTTGAGAGATTTTGTCTAACAACATTATCCTTGTCGGAAACTTCTTTTATTTTATTCCTTCAGAATTATAAATTTTTCAGGCCCTCTGATAGAGAGCTTCTTGTTTATCAAAACTTTCGTAAAGAGAAATGTTGTTACATTCAATTTTTACAATAAGTATCTCAAATTTTCAACGGAAGCTTTCATTTACCCAAAACGCCTTTCATTATTCTATATAATGTGAACCTAAGAAAGGCGAAGAAAGCCAATTCATTATAACTTATTTAGGGCTTATATTGCAGGTTTCGAACTCTTACGTGAACTTAAGAGCACATATTCAATATGTTTGCCGTGCTACGGTCCCTTCAAGGGAGTATACTACTTTTTAGGGTTCCGTTGCCAAATGGGAAAAATAAAACCTTTATAATTTAATAATTTTTAACTTTAGAGGATTAAATCCTTGAAATAGTTCTTGCAAGGAGAAGTCATTGAAGACTTTTTATTTGATTTTTAAAAACTTGTCCAATGATGTCCATTTCCTCAGAACCGAATAGGTCACTGGGGGCAGACATAACGAAATTGTAAAAGTTTCATTTGTTTGTTAGCTATGGAATTCTAAAAGTGGAAGACATGTTTTTTTTTCTCAAAAAATTAAGTTTCAAGAAAAAACGTGTTTTAAGTTTGGTAGACATAATATTACTTACTCACTTTGGTTTATCGGCAATCCCAGATCAATATACAGAGCCTTCTACTTCGTATGCAATGTCTTACAACGTTATACCTGCTAACCGAACTGTTTTGCCTTCTTTTGGAGCAACAGAATTTACCAGTACAGAGCGATCAATTCAAACTTTGTTACCAGAAAATCTGCTGTATCTCCGAAAACAATTCGAATTTTGAAAAATCCGTTTAAGGACATACTGTTAAGGATCTGACTTTTAAAATTATGCACACAAAGAAATCGAAAATTTCTAGACCAAAACACTGCCAGCATTTTCTTCATAACAACTTTAAATGTACTTATCGCTTTTATCGAATATCGGATATAAAGACCATTATTGTAAATCCGTTTTGTGGTTATAACCGGTTTCCGGTTTTGATTCTTTGAAAATATACTAACTGAAGTTGGCAACAGAGTGAGAAAACCTTTTCAAAGAAGATTGAGAAGGATAATAAATGAGAGTATGATTATTAATGCGCATGTCTTAATATGTAATATAATATCAAGGCGCGTATTTATCATATAATAATTGCAAATTAATAATTAAATTTTACTAACCTGTGATACATGTCATCTTTAAAATATTCCTTGCAAATAAAACAATATTTAATCATTTTCTAGAACTTTAACACAGAATTAATTAATAAACAAACAGTAACTATTGAAGCAGCTGACTTCCGTCAATACGATCATGCGCATTGGATACCATGCTCTGTTATTATGTTTCTCTGTCAGCTCTTTGAATATTGTGTTGTTGTCTTTGTTAATCTTCTCTGTGAAGCAAAAATGTTCATACTTTGTACACATTGGGACCATCTAGTATTAGATGATCTAAGTTTTGACTGGATATTAATTTCAAAAAATTATCCTTTTCAGAATTGAAAACTTCCAAAAATTCTTAACAGACTTGAAAGACGGTAAATTGGAACCATTCTTAAAATCAGAACCAATTCCAGAAGATAACAGTGGACCAGTAAAAGTAGCCGTTGGTAAAAACTTCGATGAAGTTGTCATGAACAATGGCAAAGATACACTTGTTGAATTCTATGCACCATGGTGTGGACACTGTAAAAAATTGACACCAATCTACGATGAATTAGGTGAAAAATTAAAGAACGAAGATGTTGAAATTGTGAAAGTTGATGCGACAGCTAACGATGTACCTCCACTATTCGATGTCCGTGGTTTCCCAACATTATATTGGTTACCAAAGAACAGTAAAACATCGCCAGTACGTTACGATGGTGGACGGGAATTAGACGATTTTATTAAATATATTGCTGAGCATGCAACAGAAGAATTAAATGGATGGGATAGAAAGAGTAAACCGAAGAAAACGGAATTGTAAACTAGTTATTAGAAACAATAAAATACTTCATTCGAACACACAATAGTTACTAAGAGCAAATTTTTCAAGTTTTTCATTCCCATCATTAAGTTTTTATTTTATTTTTTTTCAATTAAATTCGTTGTAATTTTTTTCATAAAAAAATTTTATTATTATGTGATAAAATTGTGAGTATAATATTTGTAAGTGGTGGAGATTATGATTTTTCTAAATATACTTTTTCTTAAAAAATTTATTTGTTTACTTTAACCGATTTTACCAAAAGGATAACACTAGTTTACAAAATTTTAATTTTTGCCTGTTGCCGCGAATTTTTTGGTGGTTTTTCTGTGCTTATGACATGTTAATTTCAAATATACCCACAGAAATTTTTGTACAGCTCAAATTACATAGGTCTGCGACTAAAAAACTACATAGGATTTTTTTACATTTTCTTATAGATTTTGACCTCCCAAAAACAGGAAAACTATTCAAAACATTCTATCACAAAGGTTTTTATAGATATTAGTAACAACATAAACTAGTCTTATTATTATTGCACAGTAAAAATAAATTAGTTTCGTTTCCAATGGGGTATTCTGTACATATGGAAGAAAAATAACTATAACAATTTGGCCATTATCCTGGAAAGAATCAAATATCAGGACCATAAAGGGATGGTTTGTGGGGGACTTCCAAATACTCACGATACTTTTGGGTCAGCAGGCAGGCTATAATAAATACCCTTGCTTCTTATGCTTATGGAATAGTAGAGCCAGAGAACAACATTGGAATAAAACCTGGAGAGAAAAATGCTATCAATACTACTTTGGTGCCGCCAGAAAAACTGTTGCCACCTCTCCATATCAAATTGGGGTTGATGAAACAATTTGTAAAATCACTGCAAAAGGATGGAGACTGTTTTAAATATCTATGTACAAAATTTTATTACATATATACAGGGTATAAAAATACAAAAAATCCAGGTCATTTCCAGGTTTTCAAGGACTACTAGACATCCTATTATCCATGTTGAATGTGAAGGTAATTTTGAAAGAAATAAAAATTTTTGATGGCAGAATTAAAATAAGTTTATTTTATATTTATATAAAAATTTACTTCAACTCAAAAGGCAATCAAATTTTATTACATAATAAAATTATACAATTTTTTTTTTTTTTTAAATATAGTATAAAAATAGAACTTTACAAAAAGAACTTAGAATAATAATTACACAAATTTAATGAATTAAATGTTGAACTCTATGCGAGAGCATCGAATGAGTGTCACATATATTTCCTTCGAGATTTCTGATATAAGGGACTCCACTAACGAGTTTTCCATAAATAATTTTAAATTTAATAACTTGTGTTTGAGATATCATGAACATATTTTTTTTCAAATAATATTTTATGGCAATTTGTGACAATACAAATCAAATGTAATCCATGGAATCAATAAGAGGGGGTTAAATGCTTGGAGAAATTGAATCTCCTAGAACTGAATAACAGTTAGACTGATCAAGATAGCCTGGTTACAGGCTTTAAAGCGAACAAAACACCGCACTCGTTGGCGCACGAGAGGGGTTGTCTCAAACGCTCTTTTCACCCGAGATTGTTATTCCCATAGTGAGATGCTCCATAATTTACCGAATCATCTTGATTACTGGGAAACCACAGCTAGGTCATTTGACTGTGCTTGAGAAGGATGGTGGAATTCTTGACAGGACACTGTCAATTGAATTACTACCTTCATAACTTCTCTGATCTCTGATGATCCCACTTGTAGGGCCTGTATGGCGGAAGATGAAACATATATACATATGATTTGCACCTGTAGACACTTTTAAGGTGTCAAGTATAGAAAGTGTGGGTCCGAAATCTTGGATTAATTAATTTTGGGCGCAATCTCGCGGAGCAGCTGTAGGCTTTGTGCGCGGTGTCTCATCTTCTCTGTCACTGCCCAGCTCTTGCCATGAGAAAATGGACTTACTTAAATCAGCCTCTCTTTGACGAGCTATTATATACAACTCCAATTGGTTCATGGAGTAGTGGCCGGGGATGGGAAAACCCTCCTTTTTTGGATACAAAATTTTTCATAGCATCTTGAAACTTCACCTTTTTCTAATACATCCTTTTCAATCGCCATTATCGACAATGAATTTAAACGGTTCTAAGACATTGACGAATGAAGGCAGTTTTGACAGACAGCAAGCGTCGAAAAAAGTCAACAATAATTATTGTCACTAAAGGTCAAAATTTTTCAATTAAAATTTCTCTCCATAAAACATATCAATTTCTTTTGTGCGCACACGAGGCCTCTAGCTGCGGGTTACATTTATCTGACATCATGTATTATACAAATTGCCATAAAATAGGACACAAAGCACTTGGGTTTTCACGATTCCAATTGCAGATTGTCTATGAACGTTTCGAAGAACTGAAATATCTGACACTAAATAAAATTATCAGACTGCTCTAGATATCGGGGCAAACTCGCTGGTACTAGAGGGGTCTTCCAAAACGCTCAGAGCCTTTAATTCTTAAATATTCTGTAATATTCTTACAACATCGCAGGAAAATAGGTGAAAATCTATTAAAAAAAAGAAGTAGCGTCTACCTTAAATCTTAATTTTTCCCAGAGATCAGCTTTCTCGTAGATGGAAGATCAACATTTAATTATTTTAAACATAATTATACAAAATGAAAAAATAATTCTAGCCGTATGAATACATGCAAATTTTGATATATAACAAAATGAACCCTCAAAAATCACTATTTCCAAATTTTTGTCGGTAGAAGTTCGTCCGAAAGTTTATTTTGCTTCCTTCACACTCTTGAAAAGTAGCATGTTGAAGTCAGGCGAGGGACGAGAATGTAAAGTCGAAATACTTGTCTCGACTATCCTCGCCTCGTCTTGTCCAACTTCGCTAAAGTTTTTTTTTTGTATGCAAGTCAAAGGGAACATGCGATTACAGGCGAGTACATTCTCGCGAAGTAGACGCGAGCATTATCTCCACATTCTCATGATTACTTTAGTCGCGTGAAACGAAGCATTGAAGTTGCATTCGATTCGCTAGAGCGTTTTCAAACCGAACAAAGAAAGGTTCATCATTAAATTTTATAAATATCGGACGAAGTTGTAAACTGCAAAATTTTAGAATGATAAAACGATTAATTCGTTTTAAGCTATTTACTACCCCTCCCCCTTTCTTAAAGCAGAAAAGTTACAAAAAATTGTGGATTCATCTTGTAATAATTTCATAAAAAGAAAATTTCGGTGTATATTTTCACATGCTAGCATGATTTTGCAAATTTTTGATAATCGAAAGTAGGTCGTTTTTCGAGCCCATTTATTAAATAAATTGTAAATTTTCGATTGAATTTTTATTACATGCAATTACAAGCTTTTTGTATAAAATTTTAAATCACTAGCTAGCGTGTGAATAGGCTACGGCAATATTTTGTTAAATAATGGCCTATTTCTGCCGAATTTTTACACATTTTATTGCTAAAATACATTTCAGTCGATTAAAAATGATTTAATATAGAATATATTTTAAATACTGAGTATCCTCGAAAAGACACAATCAATTTTACCGATTTTCCACTATTTTATTATTCTATTTTTATCCGTGTAAATCTTATAAAATCGAATGTTTCTTTTCGAAACACTCTGTACATTTTGTGAAAAGTTACGTTTGCAATTTTTCTTCACAAAATATTTGTACAAAACTCTTTTAAAGGACCCCGCACGATTGGATAGGCAAATAGCTTTCTGTGGAAACTTTTTCTAACCGCTTCTAAAATGTTCTTTAAATCGTTCTGATCAAAAACTGCCACGAGCACAAAATTTTTGCGGGGCCCTTTACTGTTGTAAAAATATTTTGTAATCAAAAAGCTACTCTAAACTAAAACCTATATTTTTTTAGATGTGTCCAAAAAATAAAACAAACAAAAATCTTCGAGTGATTCTATTTCAAAAAGCTATACGAATTTGAGTTCGAGAAGAATCTAGAAAAAATATCTCGATTCATGAATTTTTACATCCAAAATTATCCACTAGAAATTTAAGGCAAATTTTTATTATATACAACCCGCAAAAATAAAAACTGGATACTTTTTGTTTCGTTAAAAATATATTTACAGGCATGCAACTTTGGTATCCTTGGTCCTTTTTGTCTCTACCAGGACTCCTTTTTAAGGGTAGAGAAATGAACTTTCAATGTTTTTTCAATGAAGTTCAATGTTTGTTCTGACACACGGCACGTGTACTCAGCGCTAGATTTATACTAGACGCACGCAGTGGCGGCAAAATTTGTTTCGTGGGAAAAAATCAAGACAAACATTAAACTTGTTTTCTTTTACAAAGGGTCTTTAATATTCGAATACCATGACAACACTTTAGAATATATTGAAGGAATCTTAGAACATATTGAAGGAGCGTATCTTCAAGTTCACTTCTGTACCCCTAAAATGAGCCGTAATAGAGTTAAGCCATAAGTTACATGCCTACAAATATTGTGTATTTTTAACGAAACAAAAAGTTTTGCGGAATGTATAATCCCTTTTATAGTCAGAACGCTTCATACAAAAATGGCTGTTAATCAAACAAATATACAATCATGGGGGTACCGATGGGTTGTTATTATTTATGCCGATGCATTTCTATCTAAATTTTATCGTATTTATTCTTATAATCGTCGTGCCTTCAATTTTTAAGAAACGTTTGTATATTTTGATGTATTTATTTAATAAGATGCTGTATTATAGACAAAGTTTAGGCTAGGTACTAAACATTCTAAGACGTATTATATTTAAGGGGTTAGATGTAGTCAGAATTTTCAACAAAAAACGCGCTCTAGAACGTTCGAAAGCAGGTAGCTAACAGTAGCTGCTACGTATAATGCTACGTAGACAACATCAAATAGATAATTTTGAAGCAGCTACAACGGCTGAAGAACTATTATATGGCCCAAGAATTAACGACTCAGAGTAAGTAGTTAAATAATACGTATTAATTTACGTAAATTGAGTGTAAAACTTCATAAAACTTCAGATGCGTTTTTCTCAAAACTATGTTTTTTGAACTGACGCACACGAAAATTGACGCACAATATTTACTAAATTTCAAGATATCGATGAAGAATGAGATCTACAGAATTCAAATCTAGAGTATTTTTTATCATTTTAACTAAAATAAAAATTCCAGATTTTCCCGGTCGGTTGCCACTCTGTGGAAACACTTTCCTCTGTAATTTAGTCAATAGTAATTCGACAATCGGATATAACAACCATATTTGAACGGCTTTTCTATGTCTATATATCTATAACAACCATATTTGTACGGTTTCTTCAATATCGATTTTGATTGTAATGCAAAAAAAATAAAAAATAAAATAAAATAAAATTCTGAATTTCTCAATAAAATTCTAAATTTCAACAAAACAAACAAAATTTGATAAACGTAACAGTTTCACAGCCATGTTCTCAAAAACAAACAAACGAATAAACAAACACAAAATCTTTTTTTAGAATAACTTAAAAACTAAATAACAAATTTCTATTAAAGTGGACTTTATACCAAGAAATGCGTAAATTTTTTCGAAACTTTTACAAAGTGTCCCAAATAAAATGTATACAACGATGAAATTTCAACGAGACGGATCAACGCGACACATAATTATTTGTTTGCGAGATAAAATAAAACAAGAAATATCGTAAAGAATCATTCGGAAGACCGTGATTTTCCAACGGCCCCATAAAAGAAAGAGAGAATGTGAAGCACAAAATTAGCTACAACCACTGATTTGAAGGAACTATCGTAAACAACTATTCGGAAGACCGTGATTATGCAACGGCCCTATAAGAGAAAGAGAAGTCAGAGAAAAGTCTCAGCAATCTCTTAGAAAATCTACACGGCAAGCTACTTTGTTGGGGAATGAGAAGCACAAAACTAGCTACAACCGCTGATTTGAAAGCAACCATTGATTTGAAGGAACTGTCGTTGATTTGAAAGAACCATTATACTGACGAATGTGAAGCACAAAACTAGCTACAACCACTGAGTTGAAAGCAGTTATTGAAAATAAATATGCCCAAATACCAATAGCAACGACTCGGAAAATTTTGAATTCCATCGATCAACGTTATCAACTATGTCTGTACTATAAAAAGGTGGCGAGATTTTGTGATTAAAATTGTTCCAGAATGATACTAAAATTCCCTGACATTTACCGGTTTCTCTAATCGATCGCCACCTCCTAGACAATGATCAATAATCTGAACATTTTCGATAGGACCCTGGGTTCCTACATTAGTTCACAGTATTTAAAATTTAAAAATTTTTCTGTATCATAATAATTATAGACATTACAGGCATTAGAAGTATGTATACATTTTTTTGAAACACTTTGTATATTCGAATAATTTTTTTTTTTTTAGATTATAAAATCATATCGACGAGGATTTCGCTTTGTTAGATGTCAGTTAATGACAAGCTAGTTTGATACACTCATTGACGTAGCTAAAGATTTTTCCGGTCAATGGCCGCCATAATATTATCAATGGAAAAATAATATTTTTGAGACATAAAAACTTTGATTTATAATTTCTTTTTATTTTAAATTAAAATGCATTTTTTAATCTTAATAAATTTGAACTATATTCAGCCATTCAATCAAATAGCTAGGCAATTGACTTAGATCGATAACGTTTAACTACTTGCCTAGCCCAGTCATTTAAATTTAGTTCTACTTTCTGCCACCTAGCGTTGAAACCCAAACACTTTCTCACAGTTTGATTGCGTTGACGCAAAAAAAATAAAAGAGTGTAGTGAAAAAAATTGGAACATGATAGCAATAAAAACTGATTAATCTGTGGCAATTCAGTTACCTTTTGATGGTCAGGGATTCCAAACTGTAAATGCACACTATAATGTTACGCTTCGAAAAAAGAAAATAAGAAATAATGAACATTTTCAAGTATATTCAACCTTTAAATGATGCAATAATATCGGAATCTTGTCCTTGGTGTCACTGTCCCCAGTTACGCCACTGAAAAGGATAGTCTTGGTATAAAACCACTTTAAATAGAGAAAAACGTCAATCTGCTGTGAATATTCTTCAGTATCGACTCGAATAGATTTCTTCGAAAACTTTTACATTAATTATTAATATATTTTTATTGCGAAGACGAATTTTTATATAAACTTTTCGAAGTCGATATGGACGAAAATTTCTGTTAAAACATTTAATATGGCGGATTATAATTTACATTTTTTTTTTTGTTAAACATAAAACAGAATTATAAAAAAAAAGTTGTCCAGGAAGTCTAACGTCGTAACAAGTATGGATTTAAGGGTCAGATAACGCTTGTATTTGGTGAGCTTTTTTTTTTTAGTGAAAAAATAATAATCAAAAAGCAACTCTGCTCTGTTTTTACAAGGTGTTTTAAAACTTACGTATTGTGAAATAATGACTGATTCGTTAATATCAACAAGGTGATGATCGAATTGATTTCATGAAATCCCTTTACTTTTTTCTAGTTATTCCACGGTTATGGTAAAACTCAGGCTGTTTTTGAACTTTCATACAGAACTTCACCAAAATTTCCTGACATTTCCAGAATCTCAAAATTCCCTACCTTATCCAGATTTTAAAAGTTTTTCAAATTATGTGTTTTTGAGAAAAGCGTCAAAGTTCAAACTTAGGTAATAATACACGCTTTTAAGAGCGTAGATATGGTATAATTTTCTGATCCAATTACCTCCAAAAATTGTATGGATAAAACTTTCTTGTCAACAAAAGTGAGTAACGACACTTGTTTTCATTCACGTTATTGTAAGAGGTATTTTACAGAGGTAAAATAGTGGTTGTCGGATCACTGTAGCGTGAATGTATAAGACTGAACACTCTTATGTGTAGTGGCATTGCTATCTTCACCGACAGCCAAGTACCGCTAAAATCCTTCAGCTCAGTCTATCCAACCCCAAAGGTAAATCTGGTATGGGTACCTGGACACAGGGACATTCCAGAAAATTGTGAAGCCGGCGAGCTTGCTAGAAATGGCACAATGCTGCCGGACAAAAGCATCAATAGACATCTGCGAGTTCTATTTTCGAACTTCAAGTTACTCCTTAAAGAGAATACCTTACAAAAGGCCAATCTTAGATAGAGGGAGGAACGTGCTTCTACACTACAAGACAAGACAGAAATGATCTGAGTACAGCCGTAGCCGTTCTGAAGATCTTTATATAACTTCCAAGGGCCTCTATTAGCAAAATTGTTGCGGCTACTACAGGATACTGGCTAGGTGGCAGGCACGCTGAACGCCTGGGTCTGAGAGCGTATCATGACTACTGCTGAAGCTGTTACAGTGAGGAGGAAGAAGAAACGATATCTCATCCTCTCTGTCACTGTCCAGCTCTTGACACGAGAAAGTGGACTCACTTGAGCCAGCTTTTCTTTGACAATCTTATCGACCTGAAGTCCGCTGACGTCAAAGCATTCCTACTGTTCCTAAACAGCTACAAATGGTTCAGGAGTAGTGGCCAGGAATGGGCCAACCCTTTTTCGATATCAAAACGGACCCTCCTATGGCCTAAGTGTGTCCCACCCCAGGACAACCACTCTAACCTAACCTGACCTAACCTAACAAGTATATTTGGAGATTTCTTGAAAAATATAATAATTTAATTATCAGGTGAATAATACAACAGATATACGCTCTCAATACCATATAGTACTATTTCCTATTCAATCTGGTATACCGCAGGGTATCGTCCTGGGTAAAATTCTCTCTTTGAGTTAAATCGCGGACTGATTCCAAAAAAAAGACTTTGAGCCTGTAGAAAGTTTTGATCTAATAATAAAAAACTATCAGAATCCATTGTATCAGAAAATTTCAGTGAAATCTCAATTTAGACGTAACAGGGTCCTTTAAAATTAAAAATTGAAAAAATACAAGAGCGTTTTGACTTTTGATGTCCACCCAACAACAGTTTTCGTCACAAAACAGATGCAAAATCTCATGCTGTCGTATTTGAGATAAAATCGTAAGCATTCTTACAAATCACAGCCAGTATATCGTTTACGAATTAACTTTTGCCAGTCATGTGGACTTGGCCGAATAATTTTGCAAATATTTACGCTTGAGGTTGTTGAAAAAGAAAAAAAATTCCTTTAATAAAGTTATTAAAAGAAACAAACGTATTAACTTTTAACCAGAGCCAAAATTGTGTTTTGTTTTGCACCCAATAAATACATACAATTTTTCTACATTATTTTGGGCAGAAAATTTCGATCGTTAGACCTCCGTTTATATAATATAATTTACACATATGTATATACAATAAATAATTTACAGGAGAAACAAAAAGTCTCGTTATCGAAACATGTTTCATTTCACAGAATCAATATCCCCGTCACCCTTTCAACAACCCACAAAATTAATTTTTTTGTCCCGCTCAATTTTTTGTAAAACACACAACAACCCATTATTGATAATCTGTTTGTTTTTTCAAATATTTTTGATTAGTTCCTAAATAAAGATTTATTCATTTGTAAATCCTAATGCCTGATTCAAACCGTTCAAATCTCTATTATCTAATAGATGTTTTAAATCTTGTCGTCCCATTAAATTACAACACGTTCGAAAAGTCATCCATATTGCGTCGGACATTATTCGATGTACGTCTTTTGGTATATTATCACCTAATATTAATCGTTCTTGAATTTTTGCTTGTTGATTTAATGCTTCGATAAAATGTTCAGCTGCTTCCCTGTAAATCATGAGAAATTTTTTAAATTATCTGTTTGAATATCCTGTATATACCGAGTTGTTTTGTTTAAACATGGAATTCAAGTTTTCTTTTCTTGTGAGTGGAATTTCAAGCAGTATAATCTGAACAGTAACAATAAATTCATCATCTTCTGGGTACAAGGCTATGCAGTAAAGTAAAAGAACTTAATCCTTCGGAGGGCTAGAACCAGTTACCCATGGGAGAACCTTTTAAAGTTTAGACAATAAACTTCTCGGAAATTTTTTATCGGTTGGAATGGCTCAAAGAATATCTCGAGAAACTAAGAATGGAAAATGAAATTCATTAAAAATTCCGTGGAAAAAGCCTTCAATCAATAACCTTAAAATAATATATAGGCCTAAGTGAAGCTCACTGACTGACCGAAACAAATTCTAAGACACTTCCAGAAGTGTTCGAAAGATGCGGTTTTTTTTGCAATCGACGCGGAATTGATTGAAATCTACTGGAAAAATCGGAAAAATTCAACGTTTTTCATTGCAATCCCCCCGAAAATCGGAAAAATACTCCTAAAAATTACGTTTTTCTGATTTATACGTGCTAGGAAATTGGGATCTTCACCAATCGACCCTTAATAAAGTCAAATTAACAGAATTCTTTAAAAATTTTTATTACCTACACAGTAACCTCCCGAAAATAGAAAAAAAAAAAACACCCCAAAAACTACCCTTTTTACTTTTATTCACGTTAGGAAGGTCGGGTTTCTTCCATTAGACGTGAAACATTTTCAAAATAACAGGATTTTTAAAAAACGTAAATTTATCCTTCGCAACCGTTCACAAATGGGAAAAACACCTCTAAAACTACCCCTTTTTTTCTTTACAAGCGAGAAATATTTTTTTTATGTAATGATTTTTTTTTGTGACGCAGTCAAGACCCAGACAAGATAGATTATGACACGAGAACTAACAGGAGGATTGAATTAGAAGAAACTCCTGGAAAAAGTTTTATAAAAACTCTTACGCGATAATCCTTGGAACGAAGACTACTAGACTGGACTGAAAGTGGCTTCTCATTAGAGACTTAGAGAGAATATTGAAAGCGTATAAAGAATTTGAAGAGGCTTCGAGAAAATTTTTTGGAAACAACGTTCTTTTTAAATGTAAATGTTAATATCCAAGAAAAATAAAACTTTTAGTACTCACCGATAAGCTTTTAAATTAATACATGCAATGCCCAAATTATATCTGGCTCGAATAAAACCAGGATTCAATTCTAGAGCATGTCGATATGCTGTAACTGCTTCTTCTGACTGACTATTATTTGCTAAAGCAGCACCAACACGATTCCATAAGCGCGGATCCTAATAAAAATAAAAAAATAAACAAACAAAATGTGGAAATCGATATAAAGTTCGTTTTTGACGAATAAAACTTACATTAGGCTTTACTTGTAAAGCTGTATTAAAGCAATCAACAGCTTTATTATATTCACTAGATAAGCAAAATAAAACTCCTAAACATGTTTGAACCTCTTCATCAATTGTTGACCGATCCATGTTTACAGCTTTAATTAATAAATCTTCAGCTGCTTGAAATTGGCTTCTAAAATTTAAAAGAAAAACTCGTGAGTAGCAGAGCTTCGCCACTATGGTCATATTTCCCCTCATTAATAATAATAATAAAACATAAGAGGGATAAACCAAGGGGGTCCTCTGTACCCTCCTTGAAAACAACCTGGTACATTAGAGCTAAAAATAATACATTATTTGACTATAAGCGTGCATACTATTACCGTGCATATAGTCCAAAACATTTTAACAATATTGTACGGAGATAATAGCCTTAAGGTCGTTTACTTTACTTATTGCGTTACATCTGGTTACTAAGGCCTGGTTAAGTATGTAATAAATTACATAATTGATTAAATGCCCTAAAAATAGTGACCACAAGTTGCTAAAACATGTGACAAAGACAAATCGTGACGATAAAAGCATAAAATAAAAATTAAATAAACTTACTCTGACATAAAACTTGTAATATTATTTTTTATCGGATTTTCCACATCGAATGTGACCAAATGTGAATATTTTGGATGGTTTTTAATCCAACGTATTAATGTATTGCATGCTTGACTTTGGTAATTTTCATTTGTTTGACTAATTGCTAACGCTTGTAATGCTTTCAAATTTGTTGGATCTAAACGTAAGCATTGTTCTAATGCTTGTATCGCTAACGGGTCTTGTTCATTTTCAGCTTGTGCCATACCTGAAAATATTTTGAATTTTTACTATCAATAATAGCTCCATTTCCAGAAAACGGGAAAGCATCAACCGAATGTTTTCAGGTAGATTTTTACCGTACTGTCTATGACAATTATGGTAAATAGAGAAAACTTACCCAACAGTAGCCATGCTTCAGCATTCTCTGGTGTTTTTTGACATGCAGCTTCAAAACATAACACTGCAGACGGTATATCATAGTTTGATAATCTCACTTTACCCATTTCAATCGGATTTTCAATTTCACTCATTGGATTTGTTGTGGAAAATTTGTAGTCCTAAAAATGCGAAACGAAAATTTAGTTACTCTAAGCACACAGTCCAATAATTTAAGTCTATGGTTTAAGAATGAATTTAGATAAAATAAGAGAGAGAATAAGTCTTGGATATGGTAAATCCCTTATAAAAGATTTTTCATTTAAAATGAAATGATAGTTTACTTACATCCAGGAAGTTCGGTTTTGGCCAATATTGACTTTTTCAAACAGTTGCAAGAAGAAATAATAAGCTTGTCTCAAAGACATCCAAAGGCAGAAATAATTATGGGTGGGGATTGGAATGCTCGAACTGGAAATGCAGAAGGTGATGATCAAACTGAAGTGGATAGATATTGTTGTTCTTTTGCGTATGATGTGTTAAATACTAAAATAAGGAACAGGAAAAGTAAGGATAAGGTTTTGAATAAGGATAAGGTTTGCCTTGTTGTACTTGTGACCATATTTTATTTTATTTTATTCATTTATTTCTGATTGGACATTTAGTTTAAAATTTCTATTATTTATATTTTTCATGATGTTTCTTTTTGTGCTATGTAATCTTTCAGTTTTATTCTGATTTTCTGTGTATAACTTATAACAATGTATTACTTTGATTAGCCAATTGGCATATCAATAAAGTTTATATATATTTAAAATGATAGAATTTTAAACATAACATGAACAATTTTTTTTTTTTTTTTTAATTTGAAAGAGCATTTTTATGATGTCCACGTCTATTCCACCCACGGACAAATCATCCTACAACGGGGGAAAAAAAATTCATGTATAAGTTGTTTGAGTTTAAAATTCGATCATTTTTACTGGAAACCCCTTTAGTTTTGTTTAATATAAGGTCTAGTATCGATACAGTACCTGTGATTGTTCATTAAATGATAGCCAGTCGTGTTCATCTTCTGATAATCGTTTCCAATTATCTTCCAAGGTTTTCCAAAATTGTGCGGTGCTTTCTATAAAGTAAAAAGAAAAATTGAAGTCCTTGACTTTCTAGTTAAATATGAGGTAACGTTCATGAGTTAAAAAATGTCCATCGGTTGAATTCGCTGAAATAGGATCTTCAAATAATCAAACGGTTTTTGGAAAACAATGGAAAATGGAAAGCCTTCTTAGTGCTACAAATTCAACTGAAGGGCATCAGGTATATGAATATAACGGTTATACTAAATTTAATTACCTGCTGTTTCACCGGTATTGGATGTAGAAGTTGTAAACTCTTCTACCCATTGATCTTCTAAGCCCCCACGCTCCAAAACCTTACCATTTTCAATTAATACTTCTTGATTTTCCAAAAGTTGCATAAACTTTACAAACTAGATTAGGAAAACAATTTTGCTTTAAATTAACTAACAGTTTACAGGGTGTTTCAGGTTGAACGGCACATTAAAGAGTGATGTCAAATCAATAATATCCCCTTGTGGGAACTGAGAAGATATAGGGGCTGTGAAAGATATAGCGTACTCTTGTGGACGTTGGAAACCTTTGAAGGGAACAATGAAATCATTTCTCAAAACCCTTTATTTTAATTCCATTCTATTATTTAGACGGTCAGGCTGCATATCTGTCGCAACTGCCTTTCAGCAGGACGGATCACTGGTAAGGCTAGATAGGCAAGTCTTAAGCCAATGATAACCTATTTCTTTTCAAAAACTTACCTTCGAATATTGCATATCCGGATCACCTTCTAAGGTTTTGGCAACGGCCCCAGCTGTTGCTGCCAAATCATCAGTTTTTAATTCATCTTGTTCACTAACATTGACAACCTCACCCCCACTTACTGTCGGTTGCTGTGATAAATATTGTTCGGCCCATTGTGGTCCAAATCCTAATTCAAAATTTTCATTTGTTTTTCCATCACCTTGTTGTATATTTGACCAAACTTGTTCATTATTTGCAATTGATTCCTAAAAAAAAAACATAATAAGCACTAGAACTCTGCCATTAAGCTCATACTTTTTATTGATAAAGAATTTATGTTTTTTTCATGTTTTTGAGCAAATGAAATGTAAGTAGAGAAAGATAGCCACTCTTAGATAGCTACACATACATTCAAGTCACACACACATAACTGATATTCCCATATAATACATACTATATAATTTGCGCCCTCAAGGATAAACAGAGACCCAAGACCCAATTGATTTATGTTGCTCATTTACGAACTCGACCTCACTTTTTACGTCCTAAGCACTCAATACAAATTTCAGCTTGATATCTTTTTTAGTTTTTGAGTTAGGAGTTATCGTGGCCACAGACAGACAGGCGGGCGGACAACCGAAAATGGACTAATTATTTAATTTTATGAAATATGGGTGTTAAAAAATTGTTTTTTTTTTTTATGAGAATCAACTTTCTAATTGAAAGTTTTATTCTATCTCTTACTGTTTATAATCTAAATTGGCTATTAAAGCAACCCGAAGAACTAGATCCAATCTGGTGTCAGAATATAATGCCTCCGATCAAATTCAACAATTTTTTTAAAGTTATTTTTTGATTGGTTAACTAAGAAAGATCAGACCATAAAACCAAAATTTATTGTATCGTATAACTGAATTGTTGAGTCCCCTCAACAATTTCATTTTACCGACGCTTATGCTGAAGAGTGAACATTTTATTTTTGTATTTAAATGATTGATGTCAAATTATTCGATTTTAATTAAAAACAAATTGCAAATAGTATTTAAATTAATTTGATGTGGATTACAAAATTATAATTGATTGATTAAGTGATTTACAAAATATTTAAATGTGATAATCCAATCATGGATTAAGCATTAATTAGTTTTGTATTTTAGGATTCCGTTTCCAATGGGCAACAAAAAAACTCAGAGCTTCATCATTACGGGAAAAAATATGACCTAAAATGCTCTAGTTTTAAATGGAGTTTTTGTCTAAGATTTTTGGACGCATGAAATATTTACATAAATAAATAATTTAGAGTCCTCCAAATTGTACTTTCTGGGCGGCTAATTTAACTCTAAAATAAATTTTCAGCTCCCTAGCGCAATTTTGAAGAACAGGGAAGATACACAACGCCTTAAAGACAACAAAAACATGAGAAATGGCCAATATTTTGAAATTTTAATCTATACACGGTGTTCTGTTATTGACTGCAGATCGTGGGCCTACAGAATAAGCTCTCATAAAGACGATAGAAAAAGTTATTTACCAATTTTGGATCTGAGCCCTAATTTGAGCGCTACAGATATGACAAAAATTGATAAATTTGTTTATTCACTGAATATCATTCGATAACCAGCAGTCAATGATAATCAGTAGATATTAGTAAATTTCATTTAACTTAAGAAGGGATATCAACTGATTTCATTCGATTATATTATTTTGAAAAAACATTTTAAATTAAAAAATTATTTCATTGGTTTTTGTCAAATCCCTACTTTTTATATTTTTATTATATTTTTGCAAAAAAACATTAGATTATTAGTAAAAAACAAATTACGTCACACAAGGCATGTCTTTAATTGAACGTAAACAAACAAAATTGTTAAAACTTAAAATGCAACTAGTAAAAAACTTTTGTTTGTTTAGGTTAAATTAAAGACACACCTTGTGTGAGCAATTTTTGTCATCCCTGTAGCAACCAAATTAGGGCTCAGATCCAAAATTGATAAATAACTTTTTCTATCGTCTTTATGAGCTAATTCTGTAGGCCACCGATTTGCAGTCAATAACAGAACACCGTGTATATATATATAGAACAATTTGTGTTGGATCTTTGAGAACCGAACAGATAATTTTCTGGTTTACGAAACTACATTGAGCCCTACCCCGAAGATCCACAACTTATGTGATTTAATTCGAGTTCCACATTTGGCAAAATTTTAAAATAATCGCATTATTTTGGTCACGCATCAAAAATTTGACCAGAGAACGTTATACATATATTTTTTTAAGAATTTTATAACATTACCTATAAACATTTCAAAAGTAATTTCAAAAAGATATTAAAAAGTTTTTTATTTCGATTTTTGGGATGAAAGCTGTTACTAAATATATTAACATTATCCTCGAAAGCTAACCCAATATCGATTAGTTATAAATGATTGTCACGAATTACCCGAATATCATTCGATAATTTCAACAATATAAATTTGTTAAAAAAAAAAATTTTATAAACATATTTGAACTTACATTAAATGTGGATCCATTATTAATATATTCATCCGCCCATAAATGATCCGTAGGCTCTTTTTGTCCAACTTCCTCTAAATGTAATGTTTCTTTAACACTAGGTCCTAAAATTGGTCCCATCATATGATGATGTTGATTCTCGATTTCCCGCATCTCCTCTAACAAGTTATCCATACGAAATGTTTGCGGGACAACCATTGTCTCTTGCATAAATTCCTGTACCAATTGATCAGCATTTGGATGAGTTTGAAATTCTAATGGTACTTGACCAAAATTTGGTAATTTCTCTGTTTTTGCTAAGTCTTGTGTAAAATGTCCCGCAATTTGTTGCAGAGCATTATCTTGGCCACAATCACCCTCGATTAATTTACGAAATGCCATTTTTTTTTAAAATTATTTTTACACACGTTATTTTGAAAATTCACAAACTTTTTTTTTGCACTTTGTGTCCAAATTCTTTAATTATTATTCAGAATTGAATAATAACTCTACAAGAGTTACATCGACTTTGAACTATTGCCATAACCTTAAATATTCTAACTTTGTGTTAGTTTAGTTTCAAATCATTACACGATTGGCGAAAATGACATTTGACAATTTGTTTACAAAAAAAAAAAAAGTTATATAAACAATTTTTTTCCTAATTAAATTTGTTTTATTCTGGAATAACACTTAAAAAGAAATGTTTCAAACAAAAGATCTAATACTTTATTTTCTTTTATTATCACAATATTTACTTTTATGATCTTTTTATAAAGAAAATATCATGACTAACAATTTTTTTTAAACTGAAAACAATAGTTTGTTTCAGAAACATATAAAATAAATTGTCATTGTAGTGACACCTATTATTTTCCTTTGCAAACTATTTTTATAATACAGTTAAACCTCTCAACAATAGATCAGTCTCGAGCACTTTTATGTTAGTAAGATTGTTCGCCATGTTTATGCAAATGTCAAATAGACAAAATTTTCACAAATATTATTTTTAAGGTCAGTTTTTGTAACTAATAATTTCTTACAGGAAAATTGACGCATGTAATATTTATTAAAATTAAGTATTATAATTATTAAAAAAACTTACCTTTACTTAAAAATAGTGTTTTAAGAACAATTTGTCTGTTTGACATTAGCTGAAAAATGGCGAACTATCTTACTCACATTTATGTAGGGCTGTATAAATGTATAAATTTGCATATATTGTAGGATTTTGTTGAACTTGGCGTTCTGTTCAAAATATGGAGAGTAGAGATAAGGAGAACTATCTTAAAAAGGAGTTAAATTAAAAAAGTTTCCATCTAAAAACAGCAAATAACAGTTACAAAATTGATCAGAACGGTGCTTGTGTAGCAGGAGTTTTTTGGATCTTTATCTTACTCTTATTACTTTGAGCAATTCTTTTAAAACTAACACTTTTGCTACAGCAGCGCCACCCTTATTTGCTGCTTTTCGATGAACACTTTTTATATACAGAGATGGTTCTCCTTATCTCTACATAGTTCAAAAGTCTCAATGATCACGATGATTAAAAAATGTAAACCATTTTGAGTTATGAACAAATAATAAAAAACGCATTAGTTCTAGTTCCTCCATATATTATCACTTTCTTACCATAAAAAAAATATATAACGTGTGCCAAAAGAACTAATGGACTTGTTCAGCAGAAATTAGCGGTTTTGAGGACGGACGTTTTTATGTGCAAAGATAAACCGTTCTCTCTTCTATTGTATCTTTTATTTTGTTAGATAGAATTATTTTTCTACACATGGCTGTGGTAGCATAAAAGTACGCGCAAAGAGGATTTTTCATGTATTGGGCTTACTTTGTTAACAAGTTGACGTCAATTTGATAATTCGATAACATACATTAGAGAATTATGAAGATATCTTCTTTTACATTTTAGAAAAATTCGCTTAAACTATGTAGTTTCTGCGTACATTTTGATTTTTTCTCTGTATAATTTGTTTTACTGAAGTTTGACTGTAAAAAAAGTTCATATTTAGCTTTCACTATGGCTGTGTGAACTTTGGAATATGCATTTATCTACTGGACTGATTTTGATAATATATAAAATTGCAAGTCATTTCTTTTAAACATAGAAATAATTCAGTTTTACGTTATCGAAATATCTTGTTCACAAACATGCCCTTTCCGCGGAAAATGAAAAATTAAGTTTTGCCATAATTTGGACCCTCAGAGAAAAATAAAGATTATTTATGAAGAAATGCTTCAAACAAAAGTTTTTTTTTATTTTTATAAGGAACATTTTCTATAATTAAACTTTTGTTCTATCTCTAACGGTTTACAAGATGGGTCCTACGGACAAAAGAACCACTTTTTATGTCTATAACACGCTATAAAAGTTTCAGCTTGATATCTCCTCTTCGTTTTTCAATTCTTGAGACAAACAGAAATGGACTAATTAGGTGATTTTATGAACACCTATGCCAAAATTTGGTTTGTAGCATCAATATTTCTTAGCGTTACAAACTTGGGACTAAATTTAATATACCTTAATAATATATTTCATACATAGGGTATAAAAATACATTTTTTGAAAATGTTTATTTTTATAAACATTGGTACCATGCGTTTATGTGTGTGTATTTATACAATGAATACACAATGTTGCCAGATTATTATTATCTTGGCCTTGTCTCTTACCTCTAATAACTTTTACCCCTCTAAATGAAACGAGTGTCCTTAAAGGTAAGTTCATTCTTGTTAACCATCATTTACATCTTATGCAACTTCAATTTTTATTTTTGATAACAAACTCCTTGGTGGCTAGGAATCGACCTCTACAGGGTTTATATAGGCCACTTTAGGGATGACTGGTATAAGTACACAAAAATAAATTAAAACGCAGAAATTTGTGTCAAAAACATTTATTTTATTTGATTTTAGATACATATTACATAATTTTATATTTATTTTCCATGTTTGTGATATTATTACATATTTCAAATAAAAAACGGCGACCGTACGTTGCACCCACTTGAACTGCAGTATGTGCGTTTTTTCAACGCGATAATAAGAAGAAAAATAGTTTTTAAGAATTTTTGAATAAATTGGAGTGTAGGAAGTTTTAGGGGATTTTAACACTTAATTAATCAAACAAAAAGATGAGACTAGCAAATTCGTACGAAACTTTACGGTTTATTTATTTATTTTTTTCTTTCGGTTTGCATGACTCACAGGAAATTCGCGAGATAAAAAAAAAATAATAATAATTGTTGCCCTGTAACCTCTGCATAATTATTAATCTCGTAGATGCATGATGAAACCGTGAAAACGCAAAGAAAAACAGGAATTTAAAAACTTTAACACTTGACCGACACAACACTGGACAGTGTAAATTCTCGTTTTTCTTTGCGTTCTCACGGTTTCATCAGAGATCCCCATGTTATGAAGGTAGTAGTTCAATCGACAGTACCCTGTCAAGAGTCCCATGATCCTTCTAAACTGTGCTCTAATAAGTTTCAGGCAAGCACAGTCGAATGAGCTGTGGGATAATAGACAGTTAATCCAGTCGTAAAAGTTGTTTATTTTTTTATAAGAAATAACTTTTATATTTAAACTTTTGGTCTATCTCTAACGGTTTACAAGATGAATACTTTTACATATGATTGAATGAGCAAAAAAATTCCATTTTAAAATTTTCACATCTCGGTCAATTTTGAAGCTACAAAGTCGAAAAAAAAATGTGCACAAATACTTCAGCTAGAACTATTAATTGAACTTTTTCTTAATTTTTTGTATAGTTTTTTTGCAATTTGTAAAACACCGATTAAAACTTCCAACTACCCCCAAAAAAGGGGATTAGGTACGCCCCTGAGAGGTCAACTTTTTTTTACAAAGTATTTACATCGTGGAAACACAACAACAACTGTGGAAAATTTCAAAGATGCATTAATTTTTTCTTTATTACCATGATATTCTATTTAATTTTACCCTTATATATTATAAAAGTGAAAGTAAGGATGTTTGTTTGTTTGTTACGCTAAAACTAGCGAATGGTTTTTGATGAAACTGTACAGCAATATAGCTAATATATCGGAATAACACATGAGCTATAATTTATTATGATTATAGAAAAAATTATGATTATAGATGGAGTAGATCTACGATCATCATTTTGAACCATAAATTAAAGAATTCTGTAAAAATTTAAAATAGTAAATGTCAAACAATTCATTGCTAACTTTTCTGATATACTCAATGAATTATGACTATTTTACATTTAACAAAATTGAAAATAGTGCATATCAAGAGATGTGGTTGGGCGACAGGCATACTGAATCGTGACTACTGCAGGATCTGTCACATTGGTGAGGAAGAGGAAACAATGTCTCATCTTCTCTGGACTTATTTGAGCCGGCCTCTCTTTGACGACCTCTCCGACCTAAAGTCCGTCGACGTCAAAGCACTCTTGCTGTTATACACAACTCCAAATGGTTCATGGAGTAATGATCGGAGATGGACCAACCCTCTTTCGGTATCACAAAGGACCTTATGGTCTAAGTGTGTCCCACCCCAGAACAGCCACTCAAACCTAATCTAATCTAAGAGAGGTTGAGGCTATAAAGCGGAGACTTTTACTTTTAAGCCCAGTGAAGCGGGTGTGTTTCAAGCTAGTTAGACTACATTGTGTGAAAAAGATCTAATTTCCATTGTGGCACAATTTATGTCGAATTAAATTGATTTTTTGAATAAATGCGTTATCACAAATATCACATTTAAATGGTTTTTCTCCACTGTGAATTCGTTTATGTACAATTAAATTATTTTTTTGAGCAAATGACTTATTACAAATTTCGCATGAATATGGTTTTTCTCCCATGTGAATTTGTTTATGGTGAACTAAATAATCGGAATAATTAAATGATTTATTACAAATATCACATAAAAATGGTTTTTCCCCACTGTGAATTAGTTTATGTTTAACTAAATTACTTTGACAAGTAAATAATTTATTACAAATATCACATGAAAATGGTTTTTCTCGATTGTGAGACACCCGTTTATGTCCATTTAAACAGCTTTTTTGAGTAAATGTCTCATTACAAATATCGCATGAAAATGATTTTTTTCTACTGTGAATTAATTTATGTTGACCTAGATTATATTTATTTCTAAATGATTTATTACAAATATCACATGAAAATGCTTTTTCTCCAGAATGAATACGTTTATGTTGAACTAAACTTTTCCGAACAGTAAATAATTTTTTACAAATATCACATGAAAATGCTTTTTCTCCACTATGAATCTGTTTATGTCCATTTAAACTGATTTTATGAGAAAATGATTTATTACAAATATCACATGAAAATTGTTTTTCTTCATTGTGGGTTCGTGACAAGGGTTTTTTTGTATAATGAATCCATTGTGGTTCTAAAACTTTTTCGTCTAATACTTCATCTTTAATAATGAATTCTGTGTTTAATTGTTTTTCAAGTTTTATGTTTCCGTTGTTGATAGTAGATAAATATTCGTCATTTTCATGAGTTTGTTCATATTTCACATTAATATCATTACTGTTGTCTTCTAGTTGTTCATTTTTAATTCGTCCTTCTTGCACTGTAGCACTGGTTAATTCTAATGTTTCATCTTCTAATATTTCCTCTTTGATTAAGACTTCTGAATTATCATGTTTGTCAAGTTTAATATTTACCTCATTGATAATAATATTTACATTCATATTTTGAAGTCACTTTTTTTTTCCCAAACTTTTAACAACAATTTCAATTTCACTACGACTTTTTATCAAAGATGATCAAAGAATACGAAAAATCGAAAATAAACTATTCGCCCCAGCAAACGTTCGCGGTCAAACATAACAGCACAAGATTGTACTAACGTCAACCAGTGCCATTTATCAATTTTTTCGGGCATGTTAACCATAGACATTATAGTATATGGACTGCTACTTGAATATCGACTATAGTATATGGACTACTACTATGGTACATGAACACGAATCCTAGTACATATGAGGTACCCATGAAGAATTCCACAGTACGATGCCCGTCAGTTACTTTATTTTGATTTACAGACAATTATATTATAGATATACAAATTAAGTAATGAACAAAATTAAATGGTAAAATTTCCTCTAGCCTGTTTTTTCATAAGGAGTATATTTTTATACTGTGAGTCGATTATGTCGGTAGCCACCACGATAAGCTTGAAATTGAAGGGTATATTATGGAATTTGGTGAAGGAATAAGGAAGAATCGTATGGACAGGAAAACGGGCTAAAGAAATAATATACAAGATAGGTTTTTAAAATTAAAACTAACTATTTTCGAATATGGTAGGATGACAATTTATCAATATTCACCAGTAACGTACGATGTAAATACACCATTACACTTTACGGACAAAAAAAAATTGGTTGTAAATATGCCTTTAGAATGTACTAATAATGCCATCTAAATATTAAATCATGAAACATACAAATTATTATATTTTTGACAGGTGGTTGACTTGTAAAGTGTCTTTTAGAAATAGTTTTTTTCGTAAATAAGTTGTCAATAAATTTTCGTAAATTTCTATGCAAATATTAAAATAATTAATAATGGCACAAAATTCAAAACGTGCACAAGCAATACTACAAGGTTTTCAAGTGTATCCTTTTAAACATATGTCCATTTTTTAAGGTTATAATTATATTTATCGGTATTTTTTTGTAAAATCGTTGTTATTAATTGATTTTAATTGACTACTGATAATCAGTTTTATTAATTTGTTAAAAATGCGTTTTAAAAGTTTATTTTTTATATATACCATATTCGTTTTAGCAAATCGGCCCCAAAACGGCGAGGTTACGATTTCCTAACAATGAATTTCGACGATTAAATCTACAATAAAATGGGTGAGCTTATTCGGCCAGTATCGTGTGGGTCTCATGTTAAGATAATTTGAAGTAGATAATTAGCGTGAACAGAATATTAAAAGTTTTTAGCACTTTTCTCAGATTTTCTGATAGTTAGGGAATGAATGAACGCAATCACAGGGTTAACCAAATAGCCAATAAACCCGCAGATTCGTGCTAACTCCGTGGATCTCATTGAAGGAATGGCCAATCCGTGGATCAGTGTATGAATGCAATCACAGGAAAAAACTGTTAATTTTCAACGAGATATCACAAAAAGGAAGAATACAATTTTTTGAGATATTGCTTGTCCAAATCTAGAGTGGGGCAGCTTCCCACCCATTCAGCCTGTACAGTAGAACACGGATATTTTAATTTCCCAGAGATCTACCTTTTTGAATTACAAAAACTGTATAATTTGAAGTAATAGTTTGAGCATTCTTCCTCTAGTAACTCAGCAGAAATGGAGGAAAATATTATTTCTTAATACAAATCTTTTCTAGGTTAGAAACTATGACTTAAAATTTTAACGTATATCTTGAACTTCAACTTTGATTTGAGCTAGCTTTAAATATTTGACTATTTAACGTACACTTTTCGAAGTATCGTGTGAATTTCTGCAAAAAATTTCCAAAAACCTAGTTTATTTGACAAAAAAATTCTACCTTCCGACAGTTTAATCTTAATTTGTTTCTGTATGAATATGTGAAAGTCTAGAAAATGACTTTGGCGGTATTTGATCGTGCTCTTCCGGAATAGGTTTTTGGTAATCGTGATCAGTCCCTTCTTCCTCAAAATTATTTCACAAACAAGTTAATAATTGTGAGTCATGTTGGTACATCTCATTGAAACACATATTGCATAAAATTTTCCTTAATTCAGTAATATTAGTAATTGGATGAATTTAAGAGATGTGGATACTGGTAAAATATATTGGCAGGGATCTGAAGATTTAAGTGTACCGGATGTGGAGCATGAAGCTCGGGTACCGAAGAAAATATTAAAATGTCGAGCTGTATCAAGAGAAATTAATTTTAGTTCTGTCGAAGAAATGACTAAATTACGTTTAGAACAAGTATGATTTAATTTCTAATTATATTCCGAGAGATGAACAGGAAAAATCCGTGCGAAATGGCTTATTCGAAATTTTAATACAAATCAAAGGTATCGTTCTATCTGCCCTTTTGCACCAAAATTAAATTTTGTATCCCCAATTAGAGGAGAAATAGATAGATAGTAATGAAGTTATTTACCACTTTGCATCAAGTTTTCCCATCTAAATTCCTTGATCTTATGATTTTTGAAAAAACTTTGGACATATGTATCTTCCTCCCGATTGAAGGTAAATGAATAAAATTTTGTACAATATGGCATCACTATCTATCTGTCACAAGTTTTGTGATGTTGCTATGTTTTTATCTTCCCCTGGTTTGGGAGGTTGTAATTCACTGGTATTAAAATATCGACGTAGCCATCTCGTTCGAAATTTTCGGGTGCACCCTGGACCATTACCTTAAAAGTGGTACCATTATGTAGGTAAAGATTTTTTTTTTTTAAATAAACAATTTTTTTTACAAGGGATCGGATAATCTTCAATATTTTTTCGATCTCTATGATACCACTTCAAAGGAAGTTTTGGTAAACTTGAAATTATTATACCTAAAATTTCTTATTTCTTCATTTCCAGAAAGTATTATTTAAAGGACGATGCCTCGAAGAATGGTATTTCGAATTTGGATTTGTAATACCAGGTTCAACAAACACATGGCAAAGTTTGATAGAAGCTGCACCTGAAAGTCAGATGATGCCTGCAAATGTTTTAAAGTATGTTTTTTTTTTTTAATGAATGATATTCTATAAAAAAAAATTACTTAAGGTGTCGTGGGACACCCGGTTGGAACACAGATTCTTTTGCCACATATTATGTATTAAATAAGAAGCACAATGCAAATTGTTTAGCTCTGACCAAAGAGATACTTTTCCATAATCAAACAACTTTGGTGTTCAAACTCTTTCTTTCTTTAAGGTCAATAGATTTAAACAGAAACTTTTTCGTACACTCCATTAATATCGATTTTTGTTTTAAATTTCAGTGGTAATATTGTTATTGAAACCAAATTCTACGATGATGATCTCTTGGTATCTACTTCAAAAGTTCGGCTGTATTATATTTAAGAAGAAATCTCATGAACAAATTTATTCCAAGTTATTCTTAATTCAAACAAAAATTCTTTTAAAATGTATACGAAATTATTTCGAAAAGGTCAATCATAAAATTTATATTTTCCATATTTCTACTTGTCGTCCAGCCTTCAACAAGCAATAATTAACTTTTACTAGAATGGAAGTGTCTTTATTGAACATTGTCGGTAACAGATTGTCTTATGTAAATTTGTCTAAAGTTGTACCTTTTTCTACCAATAGACGAAATCATATCTATCGAAAGATTTTCTAGTATTTTATATCAGATACATTTTGAATAGTTCGGGTTGACATGCGAACGTATAATCGTATGATAAATGAGAATTTTCATTGCCGTTGCCGAAAAATGAAGACACTTCCAAAAACCGAGTCAAAATCAGTTATAACGACATTGAAGGGATCAACAGTCGTTATAAGTGATATGTACATTTTTGTATTAAAAGGAAAGTATGTGCATATTTTCTCATGTTGGATCAATTTTAATAGATCGTCACTATAATCGATTTATGCGTTAATAAGGTCCAAAATAAAGTTAAAATGTTCAAAATAAATTGTATAGAGTTCAGAATAGTATTGTAATGTTGTATTTTTGAATTGATAAAATGTGTATGCGCATGCGTCGATTGTTATAGCCGATATATCAGCCGATAATGATTATTGGTCGCTATAGTCTTTATAACCAATATTGTTATAGCTCAGGGGTGACGAATCTTGATCACGAATGACTGAATCTTGGTGATCGGTGGCGTGCCCAAAATACTGTATCACGTTCCATTGGTTCGCCATCCCTATAATATAGTCGATAGATACATATATGTGTTTGGGATTCAGCCGGGACCTTTTAATTTCGTCGTTACAATCGATTTTGACTTTATCTCTATACCTGTATAGATTTTCGAATAATTTTTTTATTTGGATATGAAAAATGGTATGAATTTGGAGTTGAAAATTTTGCATTTAATTTTTTTGGTAGGATACTTCCAAAATAAAAATAAAACTTCCCACTCAACTAGAAAGGAATTTTCTAAAATAACTGTTAAGAATTGTATGAGAAAGTTTATTTAGAAGGCCTAAGTTCTATAACGTTTGAACAAATTGTTATAATTCATAGACTTATAGATTTGGATAGAACGATTAATTCTTGGACTGTCGGATTTTAACAACAGTCAATCGATTCGAAGAATCGAATAATGTGTTATCGGATTTGCGAATCTTATTGATTATTTTTATAGAAAATAATGGCGCTTAATACGATGGTGAAAAAAAAAATTACAAAACCACGGCTTCATTGTTAAAAATGATGCACAAAAAATTACCTTTTATCTAGGACCGTTCAATAAAAGGTCGTATGGATATTTTTTTCGATCAAAATGTTTTGTTTTGTTCACAGAACTCACAGTTTTATTTTATGTATAATATCTCACGTATTTTGAAATTTTTTAAACAAATAATTTAATTTGTTTATAACGGATTTGCATCTTTTCGTGGTATTTTTGGCACTTCCCACTCCTCAACTATTTATTGCACAAAGTTTTGCCTCAAATTTTTTATTTTTTACTATAAAAATAGTCAAGGAACTTGTCTTTTAAATTTCCTGGCGTAAATCGATGATTGTGATTTTAAGCCGCCGACTAGCCTACCATGAATTGGTACAGTTTGTTCTATTCAATTCCATAAGTCTATGGAATAATGCATTTATTTATAAATATACACAAATTGTAAATTGGAATTATAACAACACTAGCCGACAAAAAAATTGAGGCAGCACTATCCAATTTTTTATAGTGATAAATGTATAAAGTTTGAAAGTGAAAAATCATAATCTTTTTCACGGAGAAAATAATCTTGAAATTTGTAATTTTCGATTCAATTCGGTCAATTTTCATCGAAAAGTGGTATTTAACCTCTAAAGTCTGGGCTCATAATCGAATATTTTAGATTATTCTTTCTGTGAACGAGGGTATGGTCGTTTAAAAAGCTCAAATGAGTTAAGTTAAAAGCATTTAAATTTATGGATTTTGATGCAATTTGTAAAAAAAGTGCAGAAAAGTTTCGATAATCGGTACTCACTAAAAACCAGGAGCTTTACAATTCCTGAGAATGTATGAAAAAATTGATTAAAGATAAATTAACAATGATACACAATGACTGTATCATTGTAATTACAATGACTGTACGCACAGCATTAAACATAACTTCTTAGAATTCTTAGAATCATAACAAAAAATAATATTAGATGTATATACAAACAAACAAAATCATTTTTGACTGATTGGAAGAGAACGGTGTGGAAAGTGCAGGCGGTGTTCCGATCATTGTACGTTTCCGAGTATTGAGTGTTCCGATCATGGAGAGTACACAAGGAGTTGAATCTCCATGCAACCAAATGTCTTTATTTGCACCGGATAGTGGAGCGAGTATAAGGCGCAAGTAATAACAACAATAATAATGGAGTTGACCTACGTTTCTCAGACCATGTCTATAACAGAGGCCACCCACATCATTATTTTTAATATTTATTTATTTCTTAAACTATATCTGAATATAAAATTAATTTTGTGATCAAATTACCGCCCCATTAAAGGTGTGATCCTAGCCAGTAGTCAAAGCAAGTTAAGACGTCTTAAAGGAAGCGACACTAACTTCTACCATTTCGTTGACAAATTTTGTAAATTCTCCCATTTGAGTTGAATCTCTTTCTGTAGTCTCCATGGTTCCGACTATCGAGATTCTACTGTAACCAGAAAGAAAGAAGTTGTATTCATATTTTTGCCTTATCGATTCAAACAGACTCTAGCACAATATTGAGTTCGACTTTTGAACTATAACCGTATTTAAAATTCAGCAAAATTAGTCCTATTTTACAGATTGCATTACAATTATTCAAATAATTCTTCATTTTGGATTATTTAATTGCCCTAAAAAATTGTAGAAATAAAAATATTTTGACGTTTTCTGTGAAAATTTTAAAATATTTAGGGTGAATTTATATTACGGCATAAAAATATAAATAGAGAAAACGGTTATAGTACAGGTAATAGAGATTTTGAGGTTAAAAATTTTAAGAATTCGCTGAAAATTGGATTATAGATAGTTAGAACGATGTAAAATAACATGTTAAGTGGTTGTTCGTGTATCTTGACGAAAATTAGGCAATGGAAAATGTAAAATTACAAAGCAGTTTTCCTCCAACTTAAAACTGTACATTTAATTTACTTTTTTAGTGTATAGTTTTAAATTGTCGATGTAAAACTGATTTTAAACTTTCCATTTTACAATTTTTCTCAAGCTCCACGTCACATCACATTTGACAAGTTATTATACCATGTATATATGAAATATATCAGGGTATATTGAGTCTAGTCTCAAGTTTGTAACGCTTAAAAATATTAATGCTACGAAAAAAATTTTGGTTGAGGTGTTCGTAAAATCACCTAATTAGTTCATTTCCGATTGTCTGCCTGTCCATCTGTGAACACGATAACTCAGAAATGAAAAGAGATATCAAGCTGAAATTTTTATAGCGTGCTTAGGACATAAAAAGTGAGGTCGTAAATGAGCGACATATTGTTTTTGAAATGAGCAGAACATTTCTTATATATGAGAATATCGGTAATGTGTGTATGGCTATCTAAGAGTGGCTATCTTTCATTATTTACATGACGTAAAAAAAACAAAGGATTACGTAATCAACATTGTCTATACATGGTATTTCAACAATTTACTCAGTCAATTGTTTGTTTTCACTTGTTTTAAATCTTTTTTAATTACCTCTAACTAAATTTTCAAACAAATTCTTGAAATTTTTTAGCTCAATGTTCATATTTTTCTTTATTACTTGTACTACTAATTTAAAGATACATTTTATTTTGACTGTATAAAAATTATTTTAATGATTTATCTTGTGAAATTATGTAAATTTGCCCCGAGAATATTGATTTCAAAAAGTATTTGATAGGTAGGCGTTTAAAGATGAATTAGTAATTTAGTATGTATTAGAGTTCCTCTACATGAGAGTTGAAACCACTCAGTGTGAATATAAATTTCTCATCCTGCATCGATAAAATCATGGAGTCAAGGAAATAAATTTGTAGAGTCAAGAAAACTGGAGTCTCCAGTTTGAAAAATTTTTTTGTACGGAGATTTTAAAATTTTTGTTTAAAGATTTATTATTATAAAATGTTCATAACTTTTGTTTTCTTTGTGCGATTCAATTTGTTTTCTTTACACCACGATTGAAATTATGTATTACGGATTTTAGATAAATAGGAATGCGTAAAATATGTTCGAAAAGTTCCACGCAGTTATGCAAATCAATCATACGATATAGTATAATAACTATTTTATAAACTTAATGTCGAAATTGTAAATTTTAATTAAAAATAAATTAGGACTGAACTGCTGTATTTTTCAAAATCACAGACTTCTAATAAACTGGACCTAAGCTAACATTACATTCTGGCTTCTTAGTCCTGGCAAAATCCATCATTAAGCATGCTTAAGCTTAATTTTTGCAGGATCCCGTTTAAAACATGCATGTCAGGTGGATAACCCGGTAGGATATTGTTTAATTTTTTTTAATTTGACAGAATCGCTTTGGAAAAAAATAATCACACAATGGGGGTCAAAATTAAACAAAAAATGTTCTTAGACATTTTTATCGATTTCGAGTAAAATATTCGTAAAATTTGAAAAAACGGGATTTTTACGATTTTCATCCCTCAAAAACTATATGAAAAATCAGATATTTAATCAGAAATTATTTATATGTATAAAATTTTCATTTGTATTGTAAAGCTTACTCAACAACCATCCCGCAAATTTTTGACCTAATTACATTTTAAGTGCTTGATTGTGAATTGTTAAAAGACCACGCGAAAAAACACCCCACAGTAAAGATTATCTGTTCTATACATGCTATAAGGATGGGATTTTCCCCAATCGCAAAAACCACCGAAAAATCGCAAAAACCATTTTGCCAATTTTGAGGGGGGTTGCGCTGTGGAAAAAAGAAATTTTTCAAACTTTTCGGTTAATTTGACTTTACTTCGAGTAGATTGGTGGAAATATCATCTTTCTAGCATGTATAGGTGCTAATTGTTTGTTAATTTTGAACCCAATTGTATGATGAAATGTTTTCCTAAGCGATTTGGTCAATGTTACTTAATTGTTAAAAAAAATTAGTTTAAACAATATCCTACCGGGTTACGCATGGCCAACCTGCACTTTGACGTACAGGAGCATGCTTTAAACGGAATCTGGCGAAAATTAAGCATGCTCTATGAAGGATTTTGTCGGGACTAACTGTCAGTTCAGTTTATTGGAAGACTGTGAATGATAAATGGGTACGTTCAGTCGATAATAGTTCTTGAATACAAAATTAAAGAGAGCACTGAAAGTTCAGCGCTCAGAAGTTCTTTTATCGAGTGAACGCAACTATTATATTAATATTATTTATGTAATTAAATATAATTATTTGGCTGAAAATGGTATCGTTTTTGTAGCTCTCGTGAGAGAAACTTAAATGTAGTGTTAAGCAATTTCTTTGCACAATTTTTATGTTTGAAATATTTAAGAAAAAGGAACTTTTAAGCACACTTAATAGCATATAGTTTTAGTGTTCAAATGAAATATTTCAAGTATTTACTTAAATTGCTGCTCGTTTGATATTATGTTTAGTTGTGGTGAATTTCATGACGATGGCGTCCTAAATACGTGATGATATGGCGTCTTTTTAACGAAAAAACAAATTTTAGCAAACTTTTTAAATTTTGGCGCTCTGGGCACGAACCTAAGCCTAAATCCAGAACAGATTGTTGATGAAAATGTTTCAAATAAAAGTTGTTAACGTACAATTACTAATAATTGATAATAACTATCCTTCGCCTCGTATTATCGATAGGTAACATTAATAAAACATAATATCAAATGATAAAAATTTTATGTGTACGATAATACACTGACTAGCAAAGAAAATGAGTATAAAAATAAAAATCTGCAGTTTTTCCTATTTTCGATTATAGTTGTCTGTGCCCAGATGAGGCTGTTATAAACAGGAAAAGTCTGCACTTACATTATAAACTCATCACTACTCCCGATCAAGGAATTAAAAGATATTGATGAAATCGTAGGTTTAACTTCGTAACCAAAATCAGGTAAATCGATACTCAGATCGATAAATATTTCATAGGAAACTGCAATAGCCCTCCATCCTTCAATTCGGAATTGCGTGATATTTTCTTCTCAATTATTAACGTTGCGAAACACTCTGCGTGAATCAACTTACGAACAAGAAAATTCGACAGGGTAGAGGAGAAAAATTAGCAATCTTATACTAGTGCTCTCTGAACTGATTGACATAAGAGGCAGTTTAATATGCTTGAAAGATTCCTTAACAATCTGATGGCATAACGAAGGATATCGAAGTGGTATAGTTTTACTGGAAAAGCATGACCTTAAAAAGATAAATGAAAAATGGAAACTCTAAATGTCACTAGAAGAAAAACGGATGGAATTTGAGACTTGAGACGCCAAGAGACCAATAAAAGAGTGTCTACCCGAGTATAAGTTGTCTGTGATTATCCTTCTAGGCCCTAAATCTTATTGCGACCTCCATAAATTTGAATGCTGCTAAATTAAGAGCTGGAATAAAACACTACTGCCTGTTAGTCGCCATATTCTATTTTTACCACTGCCATATATTTAGTGGCACTCGTAAGGTTAAGACAAATCAATTGACGTCAGAATCATCAAAATCGACCGACGCGTTTGGTCTCTAATGTACCACATAGGAACAGACATTATCACTACTTTGCCTTGCTCAGTCGAGTAAAAGCGAGATGGTTTAGTGTACTTTTCTTGAAAAAATGATGCATTTGTCTCAATTTCTACGCTAGTCAGTGTACTTTAAAAGTTTGAATGAGTTTGAGTTTTAATTGTAAATAGAATTTTTATGGTATATTTTCTCTAATTTTATGATTATATATCCAAAAAAAGTAAATAAAATCGATAATTGCGTTTAATCGAACTGTGCGCTCGGTGGGTAATTTATTAAACGATCTTCAAGCATCCGGCAACGTATCAGAAAAATTGGATCTTTGATGTATGAGATGCTAATCCGAAACTCATGAGCACTCAGTTCGACCAAACGCAACCTGTATAGAGTTATTGTACCAATAATTATACAAAATACTCGGTGTATTAATTTAAAAAATTTGTTTGTACATACAATTTCTTAATTTGTGCTTAAAGATATTTATTTTTGAGATCATTTTACAAATATCTCAAATGGATGTTACACTCAGGATAAAAATATACACCGGAGTATAAACTTATTCTTCTAGTCCAAAATATTTTTATTTTTTATGGATGTATAATGTTTTGATTCAGTGGCGGATTTAAGAAAAAAGGATCCGGAGTCAATTCCTATCGGTCGTCAGGTTTTAAAACTAAAAATTGAGTTTTCATAGAAAACGTGGAATAGTTCAAAAAATATTCGAACTATTTGAAAAAATAATTTTAATTACAGTCAAAACCGGTTATAACGACATCAGGGAAGAGAGTATAGGAGCTAATTTCAAGACTCTCACTAAAAATTAGCCCTCTACCAAGAAAAACGAAAGAACTGACTCTGTAGAGAGGCCGTGAGATTCGTCTGCTAGGAGAACTTACGATACAATTGCTCCTAAGCCAACCGCTTAAATTCACCACTGTTTCGATTTTGTTTTGAATGCTGAATGATTTCTTTTTAGTGCTAATTTCGATGTTTTTATGTTTAATTGTAGGGACCAAAAATTTTTATTTATCTATTAAGTTTTTTTTTTAAAACAATATTTTTTTCTTTGTTTTTTTTTTTTTTTTTTTTGTTCTTTTTTATTTTTATTGTAATTTATGTGTTTATAAATAAACATTTACATTAATTATATAAACAAATGGTTTTTTATTTATTTATAGATTGTGTTTTTAAAAGGAAGTGACACTTATATTGCTTAGGGCTAAATCAGAGGTTGTCAAACTTTTTGCGTCACTCAAACTTACCCCGAGAGAATCAATTATTATTCTATTACATTTATCCTATAAAATTTACCCTTATCCCTCTCCCCCTGTAGGCCTATAGCACCCACAAGGAATCGGGGAGCATGGGTCTGAGATAACAAAAAAGAAAAAATATTTTTGTGATCTTTTTACAGAGAATCAAGAGACTAAAAATACCAAAAGTACTTTTGTTGTAGCCAGTGCCGGATTAACCCATGCCGGTATCGTATTTTAGGTCTTCGTAAATCATCTAATTTGCGCCCCCTTGTGGCGCCCTTCTCGTAAAAAATTGTCTTTCTCTCTTTTGATCTTTACCTAGGGTCCCTAAGAAGTTGTCTAATCCGAATAATCGTTAATCCGCTACTGATTGTAGCATACAATTAACTGACTCTAAATTCAACACTTCCAATCCTTTACCTCTATGAATTGATGATAGTATTAATTTTTATGTGGGCATTTTTATCCTTAAAAACAAAATTTAACATACTCAACTTTAGCTAAATCGACTTATTTTAATCCTCATTATATCTGGTAGTGCGTAGTACAAATGGGGTTGCCGCCAGCTCGGCAGTGGCGCGCTTAAAAGGTTTTATTGGGCGGCCCGGTTTTTGGAAATTTTGCCGGGCCACCGCGTGGTCCGGGTCGACAAAGCAAAAAATTAGCATTATGATTGCTGAATCGCCACCACGATGGATTTGACCTCAGCAACTAGAGTAGTGAGAATTGATTTTGTTCATGATTTTAGTGTTTAAAGGACTTTTCAGCTTATTTCGTTGATATCGTCTGTACCTTGTGATTAAGTGTTGATAGATACTTAAGGATTAACGCCAAACCAAACAGGCCGATAGTTTTCGTGCAAAATGATGGACAAAATGTGCAAATTTTTAATATATTTATATTACTTCATCTTATATTTTTGATTTAGTTGAAATAAATTAAATATAACGAAATTGGACTTTTTTGAATTTAACCCGTCACAGGGTTGCCAGAAAGTTTTCATTCAAGTCACCCCATCTGTGATCGAAAGTCGCAAAATATTCGCAAAAGTCGCAAAAGTAATTGATTTTTTCTAAATAAAAATGCTGAGAAGAACTAAAATAAATTTTTGTATACTCTTTTATAATATAATAATTCCAGAGTCAATGGAAAACTCAAGAATATGAATTTGATATATATCTTTATTTAAATAAGTGAAATTTATTACTTTTCACACTAAAAAATACAGAGTACAGCAGATTTTCATGCAGAATTTTTATGTATTAAATACATTTTTTTAGGTTTCACCTGAGGAATGAAAAGCGCCTAATTTGCGACTTGTTGCCCAAACTCAAAAAAGGGTGGGTATCCATGAAAAAAATCGCCCAATTCGCGATAAATCGCCCCATCTGGCAACCCTGATCCGTCATGTCCTAAATGTTTTAGTAAGAAATCTGACGCAAGCGCCTTGTTCAATAAATTGACACAATGTCGCTGTCATAATAAAAGATTCTCAATTTTAAACATTACATTTTCTGGTAAGTACAAATCTTTTTACTACTACTTAAAATCTTAAACAATTTTGATTTTGCTATAATCATTTAATTTTTATCTTAAATGGAATTATAGAATCGTATTTAGTTTTGTAAATCTATCTTATTATTAAGTTAGTTAAATTCATTTTCATATTTTGACATATAACCTTAAAATTATAAATGACAGTTTATAACGAACTTTTTACGAACCATAGACATAAAGAATAATAAACTAACAAAAAAACTCTTTTTCGTTTCTAACAAAAACAATTAAAACAGAAGAAAATTTTACCACCATAGGCTTTGACTTATAAACTTTAGATCAAACCGATGTAACAATTACCGATTTTCGTTACCTAAACAGCTTCTAACCGTAGAAACAGAATCATATAATTCAAAATTTATCGATCCAATACAATGTTTTTTTTTTTTAAATTTACCTCGACATTTTAAAGAATTTAAATTAAACGTTTATTGTGGAATTTTGAATAGCTGGGTAGCGTGATGAAATTAGATTTTAATGTATTTACACAATACAGACATTATTACTGATATAGTTATCGACTGGTATTCTTCCTTTTTGAAATTTAATCGTAATCGATAAAAAATTCGAACTGTCTGCATATATTAATTAATACTACAGTCATTTAAAACAGATTATTCTACAAACCTCTTACTTTCTGTAAACAAGGCAAACTTTTGGTTACTTATCGAGTTTGATGAGCCCTACATTTACAATATAAAATACAAATGTTACACAAATTGTAGGATCAAGTCTGACAGATCCATAATGTCAGCGGTTTTGCTTATCACTGAAGGAACAACCAAGCCGAAGTTCAGGTAGCTACAGGGAAAAGAATTTACTAGCCCCCACTAGTCTTTATTGAGATTTATCAAGAAAAGTAATTATGCCGAGTTTGTGAGATTTGGCTACACTGTTGGTAGAACTTCTTGAAATTATTATGAATATTTTTACGTGCCCATAACTCCTAATTAAAAAAACGAGCTTCACTTTTGAAAAAATTTCAATTCGTGATATTCGTTTTTTCATAAAATGTGTTGAGTCATTTTCTTTACTATCCAAAAAATTTAGTTTTTTATGGTATTCCAAACCCTGATAATCACTTAGGATGATATTTTTGCCATTTAAATTGTGTATTTCTGCTAATAGTAGAGTAAATGAATCTCAGTTTTGCTCGTTGTTAGGAACTTTTTGTCTCTGATAATCCTATATGATTTTAAGTGTGCAAACGATATAAACGAAAAATTTATATATAAAAACAAAAGAAAACTAACCTATAAAAACCAAGTTTTATTATGCTCCTTTATTTACATAATTTGACTTGATGTTGATTTTATTGACGATTATAACAAAAATATGTGACGTCGTAGCAAGGAAGGGAGGCTTCAAAAATGTGACCATCTGTGACAAGGAGAGGGTGGTAGGTGCGTTTAAAAATCGTTAAATTGGTGTGACGTAATTTATGGATGGCCCCTAATTAGCCCATTTCTGATTGTCTGTTCGTCAGTTTATAACACTGTCTATACATGGTATTTCGACAATTGACTCAGTCAATTGTTTGTTTTCACTTAAATTAATTCTCTCTCTCTTTCTCTCTGCCTGTCTCTTTAACTGAATGCAAACATCGCTCTGCTCTCAGTTTAATTGAAAAAAAAAAGATTTAAGAGATTTTTTTCTGTTGAAGTTAGATTAATACAATGGGGAGTTGAAAGCCGACAATTTTGAATACCGCTTACAAGCGGCTATTGCTTATATGAATATGAGAACTAAGCGTATGTAACTTGTAACTTAAAATAAACAATTAATTGATTTTGATTTTGCCTTTAAGCATCAATAAACTTCTTGGTTCAAAATGTAATTAGTTATAAACCTCCAAAAATATTAATGAAAAAGAAATATTTTGCGAAATTATTGTTATAGTATTTCAAAATTTTCAGTTACATTTTATAATCGTATTTAAATAGCCCGCCAATTTTTAAATAAATCAAAATTTCAAATAATGGGTGTATATAATGCACATAGGTTTAAACGTGTGATACAATTTCAGAAAAAACATTTTTTTGTTTTGTTTAGTTTACTTTAACACAAAATAAACATTAAAAAGAAAGATTTACGTAATATTTGATGATAATAAATATACTCCTTTCGTAGAATGGGAAAAAAAAGTCAAGTACCATTACAAAAAAAAAAAATTTAAATAAGATCATACTTAAGATTTAAGATGAAATCATTGTAAAAGAAAAAAACGATCATATTACAAAGGAACGAAAATCTCTTGTGTTTTGACTAAAAACACAAGAATATTTTTTGTTGATAAATTTGAGTAAAAAAAATGTATAATAATATGATTAATTTTAAAATTACTTCGTTTACAAATACAAGAGTAAAATGAAAATATTCAAAACGCATCGGCGCAGTTCGGTTTTTATATACATTTCTATTACAAATGTGTAATATACAATATAGTGTGATGGGCATATTTGTTCGATATTTGATTCATGATTCACTTGTAAAGTTATGTATTTTTATCTGTCTTTAAGGTAGTACTATCGGTAATAGACTTTGCATTCGGAACCTAATGAAACTTGGCATAGTTGTCCATTATTATATTATAATTAACCAGTTAAATTTTTAGGGGGCAGACAACTGAAAAAAAGATATTTTAAAGATACTTTAACATTGATCCTTACGGGAAATCACAGATTTTATTTTATTTCACAAAATTGGACGTTCAGATTTTCAGTTTTCTGAAGGCCCCTAAAAATTTAACTGGTTAATTATGGTATAATAATGGACAACTAGGCCAAGTTTCATTAAATTCTGAATGCAAAGTCTATTAGCGATAGTACTACCTTAAAGTAGTTTATATTCATTGAATTAAAATCGAAGTTAATCGAATAAAAATAATATTTGTATCACGTAAATGTTTTTTACTGCTTTAAATATATCTTAAAAGATGAAATTTATACGTCAATTTGACTAGTTTTAACGTTTAAACGTCAAATACCAAATTTTTTTTATGTTTTCTTTTTGGAAAGCGCCGTAAGGTAATGTTTTTTGCATAAACGGAATCTGTGATAAATTTTCTTTATGATGAAAACTTTTTTGAAGCTCAATCGATTAATTTTTGTACAATTAACATTATTGTGAGTTCTTCCGTAAGGTACTGTGTTAAAAATCACAATTTTAAAATGAAATAACTCACAATTTTGCTCCCACAAGCTGCCCCAAAACTGTGTTTATTGTGATCAAGGGAATTTGCTCAACCACCCGAACTAATTTAATCCTGCAGGTGTCACTAAAAACATATCAGTAATCAAACTTCGATATGGCGACAACCAGATGTCGAATTGTGAAAAAGAAAAAAAATGAAAATCGACGATTTATGTTAAGTAGGGTATCGTTGAATAGGTATTAAATAGACAAAAAGAATAACGTAAGAATCAACAAAATCGACGCAAGCCTTTAGGCTATACAGCGCCACACAAGCATAGACTGAAAAGGAAAGTCGTCGAACTATGTTAGCTTAGGTTAGGTTAGAGTTTCTGTCCTGTACATTACTCCATGAACCATGTTTAAGCATTACTCCATTAACCAGCTGTTTAAGAACAGTTATGAAGTTTTTGATGAAACAATTGAATAACGGCAGTTAAAATTAATAAATAAATGTACTAATGGAATTGTTTTCAATTCAAAAAAAACTAAACTAAAATTAATTAACTAAATTAAAATCCTTACACACACAATCCAAAATCGACTTTTGTATAGATGGATTCGATTTTTTCTAAAGGGTTCCACTGTGCCCTTCTTAAAAACAACCTTTCATCCCAAGAGGGATGACAGGTTGTTTTTGTATGTGTTATCTGCTATGTAAGCAGATAACACATACAAAAAAATTCTCTGTCGGGATTGCTTCTAGGATTTATGGATCCATGATTTCGAATCCAAAGATTTTATACCTGACACCCTGCAGGTGCAAATAACGTGTATGGAGGTTTTGATGTCCTTCATGCAGCCCCTACAAATAGGATAATCGGAGATATCCAAGCTATGAAGGTAATCGTTCAATCGATAGTGTTCCATCTTTCTCTTCTCAATTGTGTTCTAGTGAGTTTCAACAGAGCACAATTATAGGGCACCTTCACCCTAATGGCGCGAGGGTTAAAACTAAAAAGTTCCGCTATAAAGCATACAGACTTTTTATACCATGTATACTTGTAATAAACAAGATATACTAAGTTTAGTCCCAAGTTTGTAACGCTTAAAAATATTGCTGGTACGAACAAAATTTTGGTATAGGTGTTTATAAAATCACCTTATTAGTCCATTTTCGGTTGTCTGCCCGTCTGTCCGTTCCTCTGTCTGTCTATCTGTCAACACGATAACTCAAAAACGAAAAATGATATATAGCTGAAATTTTTACAGTGTGCTCAGGGCATAAAAAGTGAGGTCGAGTTCGAAAATCGCTAACATAGCTCAATTGGATCTTGTAAACCGTAAGAGATAGAACAAAAGTTTAAATGTAAAAAATGTTTCTTATAAAAAAATAAACAACTTTTGTTTGAAACATTTTTTCGTAAACATCACTCTTTACCCGCGAGAGTGTAAATTAGACGCAAATTATATAGTATGTTTTATATAGAAATATTAGTTACATATGTGTGACATGTATGAATTTGTAATATGACAGTGTTATCAATACAATCTATACATGGTATTTCAACAATTAACTCAGGCAATTGTTTGTTTTCACTTGTTTTATGATAATTTTCGGAAGTCAATACACAGTCAATACCAGCAAACAATTTTTTCGAAGCAAAAAGGTTCGTTTACTATACTAAAATATAACTGGGGTAAAGATTTCAATGCTACCAGATATGAATCACACATGGTAGCCCCGTACAAAAAAGAATATGTGTAAATGGGTAGCATACATGCACACACATACGGTATACGGAGCTAAACAGCTAAACAGCTAAACTGAACTGAACGTATAGTACTTATGTTACACAGCATGATATGAATTTCACCATTTCAAATAATAATACTATACCGTATATACTACATACTAGTGTAAAGTGTTGAACATACCGAAGACAGTTGAATCAGTCGACGAAGTTGATATTTATACCAACCGAACATTGAACGGCGAAAGGCTTGTATGAAAATCAATCCACAAATTCTTGCTCTGCTTGGTACATGGTACTATGTACTGAACGATACATACATACATACATACATGTTCACACATACATCACATACACGAGCACACCATCAGAGTACTATTTAGAAGCCATTTTGTTTTCATGATTGTGAGAAGATTATTACAATAGAAGAGACATACAACCGTGCTACAAAAATGCAATATTCAAACAATTGAAACGGGAAACAAAAGTGTGTTTTTTGTTTTGTAAATTGTATATGGTGTTCTAAAGAATAATTTTGAACAAAAATTAATTTTAATTTTTGAACAAAAAAAAAAAAAAAATAAAAAACAAAAACATGTTATTAAAATTGTGTATAGTGTTTTGCGCTGTTAATTACGTGTTTTGTGATACAGATTTAAATAATTATGATTCAGATGGTAATTCCCTTGCAGGTAAATTATTTACCTTTTTATTTTTCATTTAGAATTAAAAAACAATTGTATTTGTTTATATTTTTCCAACTTCGGGTTATTCAATTCAAGAACTTCAAATTTTTTGTATTTGAAAATCATTGGCACAAAAAATTTGCATTTACAGCAAAACTTCAAACCAAAAATTAAGGCAATTTTTTTTTGGTCTATCTGAATGCATAGATTTTTAAAAAAATATTTTATCACGAGGACACCTGCAAGATTTTTTGTGTTTGCATTTACGAGAAAGATCTTTTTAAAAAATTATGCGGATATGGCCTCTTTTGTTCTTTAAACAACAGGTGGTATTCGTATTTAAACCCCAAAAAAAAAGATCTGGGTTTTAAAAAAAAAAATCAGAACGATCTGTGGTTCATATGTGTGTAACAGTGATTCTTAAACTGTTTTATTTTCGATTTGTTCAATTATGATATCCCGTTAGGGCCGGTATTATAAGTACCGGAAAATCCCATGTTTTATAAAGAATTTTCCAAAATTTGCAAAATTATTAATAATATCAATAAAAGTTTTTTCCTTGTTTCAAGTAAAAGTTGTTTGATTATTGAATGTTTACTTAAACTTTTCAGTGTCTAAATTTTGATGCAAGTAAGAAAACAGAATAAATTTTATTTCTAGAAAATATTTTTGTTTAAAAATCGGTAATTTTTAGGACCATTCTGGTTATAATATTTTCAATTTTTGTATTTTCTCAATTTTATAAAAAATTTAAATTAAAAAGTGTCCAATTCAAATTTGGATTTTTTTTTTAATTTTCGTTTAATTTTTCGAATCGAAAGTAATTTTTCTTTAAATAAATATAAATTTGTAGAGAACGCAAGTTCGAAAATTTTTGAGATCAAATAAAAAACGTTGGCATACACTAGAAAATTATTTTTTATTATTTTAATTATTTATTATAATATAGTATGTACTACCAAAAACCTAATATAAATTCAATTAATAAATTTGTGATTTTTGAATAATTTTTTTTGGTTGTAGCTTAATATTTGTAAAAATCAATTGTAATCTTCAATTTTTCCCTAAAAAAATCTTGGTATTTTTCGTTATTTCATCAAATTTTGTTTCAAATAAAAAAAGTATCTTAGTATAGAAAATTTTTAAAAGATTAAATGAAATTTTTCAAATAAACCGTTGAAAAGAATATATTTATATTAAATTTTTCTCTATTAACATTTTTTCTAAGCGTCTAACTTAGTTTTAGATTGAATCATTTCGCTTAATTTTGAATTTTAAGTCAAATATTCAACTAATTAAAAAATATAAGAACTTACACAGTTGCTTTTTTAAATACTATGTATATACTGAGAAGATATCGATGGCTGATTGATTTACATATAATTTCAAAAATAAACCTCTGTTATTTGATTATGCCGGTGAAATTTTTGTTTTGTGAAATTCTTGGATTGATGAAACAATTGACCGATTTTGCTGACCAAAAAATGATTTTTTGAATTTTATGTCTAAATATATCTAATCGTTAATTTTAGATTAAACTTATAATACCGTTACATTTATTTTATATATGCATGGAATAATAATCAAAAATTGACGAATCGGAAATTTCCAATTCAACTAATCGGAATGAGTAGTATTCAATTATAAAAAAAGTTTTCATTCATTCCAATTGAAATCAATTAAAATTTTGAATTGAAATTTAATTGAACTGAATCGGGTTTAATTGGAGAAAAATTTCCAAACCATTGAATCCGATTCAATCCAAAAGAACGAATCGGAAATTTTCAATTGGTTGAAATTCATGAATGAGATCGAATTGGAAATTTTATATTGGTTTCTATTGGATTCAATCGGAATGAATTGGAAATTTGAATCGGAATTATTAATAAAATAAAGAATTAGGAAAATTTATAAATCGAAATATTGCGTCTATAGGCAAGCCGCTTTGACCAATTAGTCGAGGAAATAAGGCATTTGATCAAGGGAAAAAAAATTTGATTTGAAAACCGCATGATCTTATATTATAGGCCATTTTAAACGCTTTTTGACTATTGATATTTTTTACTTTACCGTTTTTGATAAATATATGAGCGTTTAAAAAATAAAACGTTTTTTAGACTCTATTTCAACCAAAACAAATTTTTAAACTTATTTTTTGGCATTAATTATGAATTTTGATATATAAATTAAAAAATGTTTATATTTTAGGTTTTCTAATAGTTATAATGCTTTTTGCCTTACTTTTGAAAAAATTTTTTAAACGCCTATATATCGTTAGCGGTGAAAGTTGGTGAAAATTTCCCAAAGTAAAAAAATGCTTAGAATCGTCCAAAATATAAAATCCAATAGTTTTTTTTTTTTTGTTAAATGTTAAATAAAAGATTGAGGTGTCAGGAAGTAGGGTACTTCTGTCCCAATTTGTTGGCGTCAATTGAAAAAAACACATTTTCGCATGATTATGACTTTGTTGAGTACACTTAGACAAACTTATTCCTCGGTTGAATGTTAAATCTCTCAAATTTTCAAAATTCATTTAAAGTTCGTGGTCATATTTCCTTAATTGTAGATTATAGAAAAAATATTGTAGCCTTTTTTAAAAGAAAAACCTATTTTCTTGTGGATAGTAAATTCACTTCGAATAGAGATTATAAACTCACGGAAAATATATAACATGACAACGCATTATTAAATTTCAAAAACTATTTTCTTACATCATCGATAAATAGTTTAAGAAAACTTCGGTTTTTCCAACACACAACTTTTCTGAAAACTTTTCTAATTATTATTATGTTCGATGAAAATAATAATTATGGGGGGAGGGATGTTATCTATGTAGGTACATGTCGATGAAACAGATCAAATCAGAAAATATACATGCAATTCATAGAAAAACTTTTACAATTCCCATTACACCGAATACCTTCTATAAAAAAATAGTCTAGCAGCTGGAGCCTTCTTTTTTACCCCGAACGTAAAAAGAGGGGTGCTAAAAATTTAGTCTGTCTGTGGCATCATAGCTCGTAAACAGATAAACCGATTTCAAAAAAAATCTGTTCAATTTGGATGGATTCTCAGGGAAAAAACAGCATTTTTTTGATGTTTTAAGGGTCATACTTATCTGCTTGATAGAGAGTTGAGATATTCTGGTCATTTTGGAAAATCTTCGAATTTACTTAAAAAGATCTTCTAGAGTAGAAATGGCAACCAATGGCACGCGACACAATATTTTGGGCACGCCACCGATCACAGAATTTACTATGAAGTGTTATATTACGAGCGAACATAACACTCGAAGGGATTGTTCTACACAGCTAAAATATATGGAAAGTTTTCAATTAAAAAAAAAAAAGAAAGTAAAATAGTCATTGATTGAGTATATCAGAAAAGATGGCCATGAATTGTTTTACATTTACTATTTTAAATATTTACAGAAATTTTTAATTTATGGTTCAAAATGATGATCATAAATGGAGGAGCAAAATGTCAGATTAAATTAAATTTTTTTTTTTTTAAATTAAATTCTTTATAAATTATAGCCCATGTGTTTTGGTGATATATGAGCTAAATTGATGTACAATTTCATTAGAATCCATTCGCTAATTTTTGCGTGAAAGCGTAACACACAAACAAACATCCATACTTTCACATTTATAATATTTAGGGATAAGATAAAATTTGTGTACGCTTTTTTATGAACTAGACTGTATCAATACCTTAATATACTTAATAATTATTAATTTTGTATATATAAAATAGAAAATTATACCTGCCAAAAATTAATTAACCTTCTTAAGTGCTGCTCCGTAAAATAAACAAAATATTCCTGATACAACCTTTCATGAAATTATAACTAAATTCGAAATAGATTCCATTATTGTTTAAGATGTTTTGCCATGGGCATAGTGTCAGAAAATTCGACTTATTAAGTATAGAATCTATATATGGAGATATATAACTGAGAGCATTAGAGAGGTTGTGTTTTTAACAGGTTTTTAATTCTAGAAATAAAAAGTTTCAGAAATTTTCAAAAAACTTTTAAGTTGGGCTGTCATATGACTAGTCAAGTAAGCAACTAACTCATATCCATTGAATTTAAATTTAAGTTATGAATAAAAATAATATTTGTATCACGTAAATGTTTTTTAATTCTTTAAAAATATCGTAAAAGGTAAAATACGCCAATTTGACTAGCTTTTGACTTTTAAACGTCAAAAACCAAAGTGCCGGAAGTTATTGTTTTTTTTGCATAAACAGAATCTGTGATAAATTTTCTTAATGATGAAAACTTTTTTGATTGACATAACCTGAATACGATTTCGTCTTGTTATTTCCCGAGAAAATTCCGAAATTTCATCGAGAATCGTCGTGAACGGTTTAACTTTTATTATTATTATTAATTAACACAAAATGTTACCTCGGTCGAGTACAAAACAAGCATTTTTGAAAAAAAAAAAAGAAAATTTATTAGAAATTAAATCGGACATTGCCCGGGATTGGGATGACCTACAGAAACGATCGGAAAGGATAAAAAAAAGGATTGTATTATCATGTGCCGTAAGAAATGTTTTTTATCACTTTATAATCTTAAGGATGTATGAGCATGGTAGTGGGGGCACAAATTTAAAAATAGATATTTTCAATTTTGATGATAAATTTATATTATTACTTGACGATATAAGACGAAAAGTAAGAATAAAATTTTTCGATATCTGGCTTAATTTTCAAAATATCGAAAATTGAAAATTTTGTTTAACTATTTAGCTTTCGATATTTCGAAAACCAAGACACATATCGAAAAATTTTATTCTTATTTTTCGTCTACATTCATGAAGTTATAACAAAATTCATCATCAAAGTTGAAAATAAGATAAAAATAATTTCAACCCTTAATCTACCCTGCTCTTACATTCCTTATATGGACGGTGACACTTTTCTTTTTTTTTTCTTTTTTCTTTTTAATTCATTGCTAATATGTTTACTTTCTATTAAAAAGTTTTTTTTTAATTTGTTTTCATTCATTCCAAATGAAAATTATCAAAAACTTCCAAAATATGTCGTTTTTTGAGATTCCTCCATAAGAGCCAATGTATTTTATATCGATTTTTAATGACTTTTTTCTTAAAAATTTGCACGGATACCTAAGCTGAAATTTTAACCACATATTCTTTGAGTAAAAGACTACCTACAAACAAATTTTGAACCTTTAAATCAAACATTGTTGTCATGCTCATACATCCTTAAATAAAACGAATTAAAATTTATACCTATAATGGCCGTACAACCTTAAATAGTTTTTGCATGAATTAGAGAAAATTTTTTGATTTTAGTATAAAGCATCTTTTAAATGAACGTGGAAAAACTAAATAGGTAATCTAATAATAATCAAAAGAAAAATTTTTTAAACATCTAAAAAAAATTTTTTTTTATTAACTGCTTTAAATTTCAAACCCCGGGCGAAATAAAAATCGTTGCTATTTTTTTTGTTTTTAAAAACGTTTCAATGTTATAAATTTTGACGTGCAGATGTCAATTACTCGAAGAATATTTAAACTATGGAATATTTTATCACATCCGTATACATCTCATAACGTAGTTTAGAGGTTTTGTGTTCAATTTCGGAAAATCTGATCCAAGGGAATCGATTTTTGTAGAGTTTTATGTGTCAAAATTATTTGAGAAAATAATTTTTATCCAAATCGAAATCATAAATATTTTTCCAAGATCGTAAAAATTGTTTTGTTTCGGATTTTGATGTAGTTTTGTTTTTAGAGTATATAAAAATTAGGTTCACTTAATGATCAATAAGGTTGAAAAGTTTTGGAGATGTCGCTTAAAATACTGTATGTAAAGCTTTTATATCGAAGCAATGTTGGAAATATTTCGAAAAGAACTCATTTTATCGTCAAATGAGCTAATTTAAATGTTTTTTTGGGTCCTTAGTACTCTAAATAATCCATAAGCATGGAAATCTGGTTGATTTAGAGATAAAACGAAATGTTCGAGGTATCGACTTAAGCAATTGTTCCGCAATATCACCCCTTTGCACACGTTTTTAGTCGATATCTCGGAAATTACTAGTCCAATGTCAAAAAAGTAATTTTTGGGTCAAAATTTTTCGGAATTTTTGCAATTTTTCTAAGAGGTACGTACTCCTTGGAAAAAATCGAGAAGATTCCAAAAATTTTTTTGTTTCGGAATTTGGTGAAACTTGGTACATAAGAATAAGTTTAACCCAGAAAATTCAAAAATCGGGTTCATTTATCGATTAGGTGAATATTTTTTGAGTTATAATAGCAATACCACCCCTTGCATACGTTTTCAGTCGATATCTCGGAAATTACTAGTCCAATGGTCAAATAGACCCGATTTTTGTAATTTTTGGATCAGAATTACTCTAGAAAGTATTTTTTATCCAAATTGGTTTTTGTCGTGCTACCAACAAAATAAGCTGAAAAGTCCTTTAAACACTAAAATCATGAACAAAATCAATTCTCACTACTCTAGTTGCTGAGGTCAAATCCATCGTGGTGGCGATTCAGCAATCATAATGCTAATTTTTGCTTTTTCGATTCTGACCAGGTGCTAGCTCAGCATAATTTTCAAAAACTCGACCGCCTGGTAAAACCTTCTAAGCCCATCACTGCCGTGCCAGGCCCGAGCAGGTCGCAATCCTAATTTCTACCTTAAATAAAAGTCTATATATGGAGGTGAAGTTGAGTACTTTGTACACAGATTTTTAAGGGTATACTAAAAATTTATTTGAATATATAAATATTTAAAACGAACCGAGAGGGTACATAAGGGCATTCTCTACGTATATACACTTGAATTATTATTTGAGTCAAGGCATAATACAGACCTGATTGGTTCGTTGTGCGAGTGTGAGTCATCATACCAATATACTACACTAGTGACTACACTACCTAGAACCTAGACCACCACGGTACCACTTCCATAGCACTTCACTTCACTTCATTCTACTCTTCTATGCTATCGTTTGTTTCATACCAAACTATGATTTACTAAAAAAAAAAAGGAACATTACGTTTTTTGTTTTATTTGTTCAGAGTATTCGATTACCAAAGGACCTCGCACAAATTATATGTAATTTGCATTTCGGTCAAACTTTTTCAAATTTTGAGAATGATAGTTTGGTTATTCTGAATAAAAGTTCCCATGGACAGAAGTCATGAAAATGACAGAATTTCAAGTTATCGCTAAGTTAAAGTTGGAAAATGTACTCATTTATATAAACAAAATTATTGTAATTTAATTGTCAAAAATCATGTACGTAAATTTGTAGCTGAAAATATTGATCTTAACAATTCATATTATTGATCCACTGAACAATTAACACTGCTTCATCTTTGAATTATGTAACATATTCTTCATAAAAACAAGTGAAAACAAACAATTGACTGAGTTAATTGTTGAAATACCATGCATAAAAAGTGTTGATTACTATATAACATTGCACATACATATACAATTTATATAATACATACTATATAATTTATGCCTAATTTGCGCCCTCACGGGTAAACAGTGATGTTTACGAAAAAATGTTTCAAACAAAAGTTGATTATTTTTTGTTAAGGAACATTTTTTACATTTAAACTTTTGTTCTATATCTAACGTTTTGCAAGATGGGTCCTACGGACCCAAGACCCAATTGACCTATGTTGCTCATTTACGAACTCAACCTCACTTTTTACGTCCTGAGCACGCTGTAAAAATTTCAGCTTGATATCTTTTTTCGTTTTTGAGTTATCGTGCCCACAGACGGACGGACAACCGGAAATGGACAAATTAGGTGATTTTATGAACACCTGTACTAAAATTTTGTTGGTAGCATCAATATTTGTAAGCGTTACAAACTTGGGACTAAACTTAGTATACCTTGCATATTACATATATGCATGGTATAACAAGAATTAAAAAACAACACTCTTACATTAAAAAACACACTTATGCATCTGTATATGTATTTGCCTATACACATATAGGCATATATTATACAAATAAGTATACATTTTCCAACTTTAATTTAGCTATAACATGAAATCCTGTCATTTTGATGACTTGTGACCATGGAAACTTTTCTTTAGGATGACTTAAACTATCATTTAACAAAATTTGAAGAAGTTTGCCCGAAATGCAGATTACATCTAATTTGTGCGAGGTCCATTCCAATTTTAACACTCTCATCAAATTAAATGAAATTTCATATGATTTTCTGATAGTCTAGTTCAGTGGTCGGCGATAGATCTGCGGCTCTTTAGTTCCACACGCAAAAATTATTTATACCTATCCTTATATATTATAAATGTGAAAGTAAGGATGTTTGTTTGTTACGCTTTCACCCAAAAACTAATAAATGGTTTTGAATGAAACTTAACTATAATATAGCTCATACATCAGAATAAAACATCAGCTATAATAGGGTACTTTCGGTAGTGAAAAATAAATTATGAAATTGGAAAAGTTAAGTAAAAATATACTTAAAATATTCTGATTTCGAGTCATAAAAGCACATTTTTCTTTTAAAATATTAAAATTAAAAATCGTAATTTTTAAACTGTATATCACGTGACCTAAAACGCGAGCAAGCCCTGCTGTGATGTCATATCGGTATGAACCATAGACCATCAATTAGTTCAGTGTAGCCAGCTGGGTATAATATATCCATAGATAATATATATTTATATTATAATGTCTATGAATTTATCTGTCAAACTTATCTGTGTTATTTCGTATAATGATACCGATATCACGTCACGTTTGACAGTTTAAAAAAGGTTTAAAACTTAATTTAAGTTTCTTGGCAGGAAAGCGTGTGTATTTTTCCGAAATAAATCTTTTGTGGCTTTTTATTAGCAAAATCAACATTTTGAAGTACTTTTTCAAAAATAGTGGTATACCCTATTGTTGCTCACAAAAATCTTTTTTAAAATTTATGATGTATTGGTGAAAATGATTTAATAGATAAAAATAATTCTCAACAGATATTATATATACAGCTTATACTGGTTAAATTTTGAAACGATTAATCAGACAATTTTGTATTAATTAACTTTTTAATATCGTGATTCGGTATCTCTACTATTTAATCCTATATAAATTGTACTATAATATAGTTATATTTATATTTAATACCTATAATCCTAATTTTAGCTCGTAAAATACCATTATTAATTGTTTATAATAAATAAATGACATTTTCTATTTTATATTTAATTAATAGCAAAAAAAGTATATACCTTTTTTTAATTTTGGATTAAAGAGAATGTCAAATCAGGAAGAAAAGCCTAGTAAAGGGTTTTTCAATAAGAGTGATACTTTTTAAAAATTGAATAAAATATTTGTTAGGCATGCACAGATTTCTTTAATTTAACCCTTACGATGTCTTGAAGTGTTTAAGTGTTGAACTTAAAGTATCAACATTTATTATCAACTTGAAATAAATATGTATTAATCATAGAGGTAATATAACATAGAGGCGTAAAAGCATACTAAACGCAATAAATAAATTATTGACTGCTAAAAAAGAGACCGAAAAAGGGACTTTCTTCTCTATTTGACCCTGGATTTTTGAATGTTCTTGTTCTTCCAAAAAAGAAAATTTTCAAAATATTAATATACCTAACCTAAAATATCACTAAGCCAAAATAAATTGACATATCATTGACAACACATGTATGTACAGGGCGTTCTCTTATTAACTGCATATCGTTGGCCTACAGAATAAGCTCATAAAGACGAAGGAAAAAGTTATTTATCAATTTTGGATCTGAGCCCTAATTTGGGCGCTACAGGTATGACAAAAATTGATAAATTGGTTTAGATACTAATATCTACTGATTATCATTGGCTCTTGGTTATCGAATGATAGTCAGTGAATTTACCAATTTATCAATTTTTGTCATACCTGTAGCGCCCAAATTAGGGCTCAGATCCAAAATTGGTAAATAACTTTTTCCTTCGTCTTTATGAGCTTATTCTGTAGGCCAACGATCTGCAGTCAATAACAGAGCACCTTGTATATGCTGGTCTAGAGACGAAGACAGCTATACGCGTACTTTTTGAGGTCTCTCTCTATAACGATCAACCGTTTGAAATAACATTTTATGGTTAATGTTATTACTTCTATGGTATTAAGGCAATACGTGGGGTAGCAATTTTCAGTAAAAGACTTGATTTTTTTTGTACCTTCGATTCACCTAATTTTTTTACCATGTATATAGAAAATATATTAAGGTATATAAAGTTTAGTCCCAAGTAGTAACGCTCAAAAATATTGATACTACAAACAAAATTTTGATATGGGTGTTTATTCAATCACTTAATTAATTCATTTCCAGTTGCCCGTCTGTCTGTCTGTCATCACGATAACTTAAAAACGAAAAGAGATATCCCGCTGAAATTTTTATAGCGTGCTCAGGGCATAAAAAGTGCGGCTGAGTTCGTAAATGACCAACACAGGTCAATATTTAGAGAAAGAATAAAAGTTGTAAAAAACCGTGTACTTTAAAAAAAAACAGCTTTTGTTTGAAACATTTTTTCGTCACTGATTACCCGCGAGGGCGTTTATTAGAACAAAACGTTGGTGCCTATTTTCTCTAAAACTATAAAAGATATGTAGTTGAAAATTTGCAGGTAGCTTCAACTGTGGTCTTGTGAAACATTCTTGAAAAACGAAAAAAAATTCGACAAAATATTTAAGAAAATTTTCGAAAACCAAATAAAGGCAATCATAATTGTGTTTGGTTGCACTGATATTCAACTCTTTGTATACAGGGTATTTCAACAATTAACTGAGTCAATTGTTTGCTTTCAAGAGATTTTTTAAAGAGATTTTGTTTGCTAATTTAAAAAAAAAAAAATTTAATTTTTGACATATATGTTCATTAGTTTTAAGTTTCTTGAGTATTTGTTTGTATTTTTGCTCAATAGATGACAGAAGTACTTTATATTAAGAATTTTACTCCGGGCGGCTCTGTATTTACATTTACAAAAAACAAAAACATAACTGACATCTATACGGAACAAAATTCCAACTAATATGTTGTTTTAAATCGATTTGTTAACGAGATTTTAACATTGTTAGTATTTTGTTTTTTACTAACTCTTAACACAATATGCTGTAGCCTGTAGGCTGTACATGTACAGTTTACAGTGTACAGTCTTTTGCATTGTGTGTGCTCGCTAATCTGAATTTACCGGTTTTTTGTATAGGGTCTTTCAATAAGAGTGATACACAGAAAAAATTAAAATAATGACAACCTCATCCCGAAGTTGACCGTTTTATATTGAAATAAAGTAAAAATACTTTCAAACAATTTAATAATGATTGGAACAAGTACAGCTAAATATTTGTATTTACAATAGAATGGGATTGAATTTAAAATATGAATTCATTGATACAAAATCACTGAAGTTAAATAAACAAAATCATTACTTCTATGAAATAGATTGATTTTAGTTTAAAGTCATGCATTTTATTGATGGAAAATAAAATTGTACTTAGTTGAAATATATAATCATGTTAATAAAGTGAATTAAAAGAAAATTTCTTTGCGTTTGCTTTAAATATAGGATTTGGTTACTACGAACACATACCTGCCATGTCTAGTCCTTGTGCGGTTGAATCAACTACATGAAAATTGTTGTTACTTATTTACAGAGAGTTTGAAATAAACTTATTGATCATTTTTAACATATATAACTTATTTTTTTATATCATGTATATGAAATATGCAAAGGTATATTAAGTTTAGTCCCAAGTTTGTAACGCTGTTTAAAAATATTGACGCTATGAACAAAATTTTGGTATAGGTGTTCATAAAGTCACCTACTTAGTCCATTTCCGGTTGTCTGTCTGTACGTCTGTCAGTCAGTCATCGCGATTACTCAAAAACAAAAAGATATATCAAGCTGAAATTTTTATAGCGTGCTTAGGACGTAAAAAGTGAGGTCGAGATTGAAAATGAGCAACATAGGTCAATTAGGTCTTGGGTCCTTCGGACCCATCTTGTAAACCGTTAGAGATAGAACAAAATTTTAAATGTAAAAAATGTTCCTTATAAAAAAATAAACAACTTTTATTTAAAACATTTTTCGTAAACATCACTGTATATCCGTGAGAGCGCAAATTGTGTAGCAAATATGTTATGGCTATATCAGTTATATATGTGGGACATGTATGGATGTGTAATGTGACAGAGTAATCAACATTGTCTATACATGGTATTTCAACAATTAACTCAGCCAATTGCTTGTTTTCATTTGTTATACATATGTAACAACCATCCGTAGACAAGTTGGGGGTGGTTCAAGTCCAACTCGAAGACACTTATTTTTTTTTTTAAATAAACCTAATAATACAAGCAATGACATTCAATACTTTCTATACAGGGTATTTCAACAATTAGCTCAGTTAATTGTTTGTTTATTGAAATAGTAACACTCTCATTGAAAGACCGTATATATATTTTTTAACGTTTTTGCATGTTGTATTTTATATTTTGTGTTCCAGTAATGGTAATTTATTTTTCCATTATAAATAATATCACTTCATAACTGATAAGCTTACATTTTTAACAAAACTTTTTTTTTGTTCTATGAAAAAAATGTTCGTTTTTTTGTTTTCGCAAAATCACTTTTTTTTTGTGACGTATTTAATTGTTTTTTAAATAGAACAAATTTTAATACTGTGATGAATTTATAATAAAAATTTCGTTCCTTTTAGGGAAAACAAACAATTGACTGAGGTAATTGTTAAATACCCTGTATAGAAAGTGTTGAATGTCAGTACTTATATTATTTTTTTATAAAACGAATACAATTATTTATTTGAGCCTAAATGGCCGAGCGATCTAAGGCGTCGTCTATTTGGACTATTTAGGTTGCGGGTTCGAATCCAGGCAGCGGCAGTGTGAACAATTTATAATTGATGGGAGTGCAGAATTGATACCATTGTCGTCGCTTGGATAAGAACGAAGTAACCACCACTCCACCCACACCAGAAATGTAATTGTAAATATGTTTGTAACTGAATAAATAAAGATTAACAAATAATGGTGTGGGTGGCCTCTGTGATAAGGTGTATGTCACAAATACGGAGGTTAAACCCCCATTATTATTATATTATTTTCAACTTCCCGTCAGTTTTGGAAAAAATTGACTTCAAACTCGTAAGAAAAAATGTTTCAAACAAAAGTTGTTTATTTGTTTAAAAGTGACATTGATTACAGTTAAACTTTTGTTCTATATCTAATGGTTCACACGTTGATCTATATTGCTCATTTATGAACTCAACTTCACTCTTTTTATATCCTAACCACGCTATACAAATTTCACATTAATATGGACGGGCGGACAGATGGACAACCGAAAATGGATTCTTTAGACAATTTTATGAACACCAATGCCAATTTTTGTTTGCAGAATCAATATTTTTAAGCGTCACGAACTTGGGACTAAACTTAGTATTCCTTGATTGTATATACAGTGGAACTTGATTAAGAGGGATAAGTGAGAATCCTCCATAACTAGAACTTATTCTGAGGTCTCAACACTTTGGCATTGAATTACCTTTGTTAGTGGGGCGAAGCAAACCTCTATATCTGGGATTCATTCTTTCGATTTTATCGTCATAGTTACCTCTATAACTGAGACAGCGAGGTAATTTTATATGCATTAACCTCTGTAACTGAGAAGTAAGATAACATTTTTTGTTTGTTTACTTACTTATTCTTGTTCTACCCACAAATTCCACACTTATTTAATTTCGAGCCTCAATGGTCTTCAATTTTAGTTTTAACCAGGTTCCGCTGTACTACATATATACAGGGTATAAAAATATAGATTTATTTGTTTTGAAAATCTTTTAATTATGATTTTTTTTTTTGGAAGACACACCTAAACGAATTGTGTTGTTTATTTTTATTAACACAACATCAAAAATCATATATTAAGATCAAGAAACCCAATCCCCACTCAAAATTAATTAGTATCATTAAAAATAGATATTTTTGTTTTTGTTACGTTTGAATATTTCAAATAATTATTTAGATACAAGAATATATTAATTAGACGTTGTCATGACTTAACAAAAATGAAATCTGTCTTATCTAAAATAGACTTACTATATAGTATATATTTTTAACATATAGACAGATATCATAGACATACAAAATATAACACATTTTGTCTATTTAAGGATGTATGAGCATGATAACAATGTTTGATTTAAAGGCTCAAAATTTTTTTACTCAAAGAATATGTGGTTAAAATTTCAGCTTAGGTATCCGGGCAAATTTTTAAGAAAAAAGTCATTAAAAATCGATATAAAATACATTGACTCTTATGGAGGAATCTCAAAAAACGACATATTTTGGAAGTTTTTGATAATTTTCATTTGGAATGAATGAAAACAAATTTTAAAAAAAATTTTAATAGAAAGTAAACATATTAGCAATGAATTAGAAAAGAAAAAAACTAAGTGTCACCGTCCATATAAGGGATGTAAGAGCAGGATAGATTAAGGGTTGAAATTATTTTTATCTTATTTTCAACTTTGATGGTGAATTATGTTATAACTTCACAATATAAGACGAAAAGTAAGAATAAAATTTTTCGATATCTGGAGTAATTTTCAAAATATCGAAAATTTATCATTTTGTTTAATTATTTAGCTTTCGATATTTTGAAAATCAATTTAGTTATCGAAAAATTTAATTGTTAATTTTCATCAACATTCACGAAGTTATAACAAAATTCATCATCAAAGTTGAAAATAAGATAAAAATAATTTCAATCCTGGGTCTAAAATTGCTTTGACGGTCGTACTACCTTAATAGTAGAATAATTAATAACACAGAGAAGTAGAAACAAACGTTCATGGTTATGTACTTGACAGTACCGTTGTAAAAGGTCCAATGTTCAAACATTGAAATATGTAATGTAATTATTTTACAAAATTAATTATTTTTGCCTTAATAAATTTTATCTATACCATAAAAGTAACGTTTATTTTAAAATTTTACGATCGTTAGAGTTGCTAAAAAGTAGCTACTTTAAGGATGTATGAGCATGGTAGTGGGGGCACAAATTTAAAAATAGATATTTTCAATTTTGATGATAAATTTATATTATTACTTGACGATATAAGACGAAAAGTAAGAATAAAATTTTTCGATATCTGGCTCAATTTTCAAAATATCGAAAATTGAAAATTTTGTTTAATTATTTAGCTTTCGATATTTCGAAAACCAAGACACATATCGAAAAATTTTATTATTATTTTTCGTCTACATTCATGAAGTTATAATAAAATTCATCATCAAAGTTGAAAATAAGATAAAAATAATTTCAACCCTAAATCTACTCTACTTTTACATTCCTAATATGGATGGAGACACTTGGTTTTTTTCTTTTCTACATCATTGCTTATATGTTTACTTTCCATTAAAAAGTTTTTTTTATATTTGTTTTCATTCATTCCAAGTGAAAATTATCATAAACTTTCAAAATTTGTCCTTTTTTGAGATTCCTCCAGAAGAGCCAATGTATTTTATATCGATTTTCAATGACTTTTTTCTCAAAAATTTGCATGGATATCTAAGCTGAAATTTTAAAAACATATTCTTTGAGTAAAAGTCTTCCTATACAAAAATTTTGAGCCTTTAAATCAAACATTGTTGTCATGCTCATACATCCTTAACCATAAAGAGGTTACTTATTGAACCGAAACTTTCCCAAAAAATTTTTTTAATCACTTATAAAGTATCTCTATCATCTGTTGAGCAAATTTTGCAAGATTTGGCAAACGAAAATATAAACAAAAAGAAAAGTAAGTAATTTATTTAAAAAAAAATATATATTTCTTCAAGTCGGATTTGAACCAGAAACATATGGATACTAACTATTGATGTTAGTATCCTAGGTCTACAGACTAACCAACTACGCTATTGATACTTGTTACATGTAGACGAAAATATATAGTAAATGCTATAAAAATGATCAATATGTTTATTTCAAACTCTCTGTTAATTGGTAACAACAATCTTCATGAAGTTGCCTCAATCACATGTGGACTAAACATGATAGATATGTTTTCGTACTAACCTAATTTAAAGCAAACGTAAAGATATGTTATTAAAATTTGTATATTCACTTTATTTACACGATTTTATATTCCAACTAAGTACAATTCTATTTTCCATCAATAAAATACATGACTTTAAACTAAAAATCAATATCTTTCATAGAAGTAATGATTTTGTTTATTTAACTTCAGTGATTTTGTATCAATGAATTCATATTTTAAATTCAATCCTATTCTATTGTAAATAAAAATATTTAGCTGTACTTGTTTCAATCATTAGGAAATTGTTTGAAAGTATTTTTGCTTTATATCAATATGAAACGGCCAACTCGGGATGAGGTTGTCATTATTTTAATTTTTTTTTCAGTATAGACTAAAAACTTTTCTCAAAAAATAGAACCAAAAAATGTAAGTAAAAAATAATTTCCAAGTATCGACTCCAATCAATAATTTCCTTCTGAGCAATTACGAGTTGGTTCTATTTTTTGCAAAAAATTTTCTAATGGGGTACTTTCACTACTGAAAAATAAATTATGAAATTTGAAAAAAGTTAAAATTTTTTGTAAAAATATACTTAAATATTCTGATTTCGAGTCATAAAAGCACATTTTTCTTTTATAATATTAAAATTATAAACCGTAATTTTTAAACTGTATATCACGTGACCTAAAACGCGGGTAAGCCTTGCTGTGATATCGGTATGAACCATAGACCATCAATTAGTTCAGTGTAGACAGCTGGGTATAATATATCATAGATAATAAGTATTTATGTTTATTAGAATCATATGTCTATGAATATATCTGTCAAACTTGTCCGTGTTATTTCGTATAATGATACTGATATTACGTCACCAAATTGGATGCCCGCGTTTTTGACAGTTTAAAATTTAATTCAAGTTTTTGTCAAAAAAGCGTGTGCATTTTTTCGAAATAAATTTTTGGTGGCTTTTTATTAGCAAAATCAACATTTTGAAGTACTTTTTCAAATAAAGTAGAATTAAAGAAGCCTATTGAATCAATTAATTTTAATAAAAAATATATTTTCATAATAAAGTTTAGTGTGTCTGATTTACATTGGCAGTTTTTTAACGTTAATGATTAAATGTCACCTGTGAAAATTGATTATTCTTTGGGTAGAATTTAAAATTATATTCAGGTTTCTAGGTCACTTTATACACACACACCGAGTCTTTCTGCTTATCAATAATATTTTTCTTAACAGAAATATCTATTTCTTATGTAAACGTACATTTTATTGACAACCTATTTAGATAAATACATTTTTTTTTCTATTTTGTTGATAATACTACCTTAGGATTTTTCCGTTAAGTTTATTTGTTTTCTATTCGTTGCGTGCGTTGTCATGGTAGGGACAATAAAATCGATGCCAGCTCTTCCAGTGAAAAAATTTTGGCGATAAATTTTACATAGGCGATAGGTTCTTTACATGTTAATGTTATAGAAAATGTCAAATTAAAACTATTGAAAAACACTAATTAATTAATCTTAATGCATTAAAAATTGTGAAAATAAGAAATCAAATTGCACAAATATTATTTTCAAATGTAAATTATCATAATTATTTATTTAAATTTGTGAAACAATAATATTAAATGTTCAATGTAATTCATAAATGCAATCCATACAATTATATATGCATCCATACAATTCTATAATTAAATTAGTGTATCGTTACCATGGAAACACTTCCAATAAAAAGTATCTCTATTAAAACTTAAGTTATTGCAAGAGATGCCTTATTTTTTTTGCGGATCATTCTGATTTAAAGATCTTAAAAACACTTTTTTTTTTTGGTATACATAACCCTGAAAAATAAGACTGGTGTAAAAGATAAGCCAAATTTTAAAAATAACTTGTGTTTTTTTTTTCAGTGAAGTTGTCATTGAAAATAAGTAAGCAGTGACACATCGTATCACTGGTATTTGAAATCTATTATATATCACCTCCCTCCTCGTAGACTCACAGTCATTAGGTCTCTGGCTCTCTGCAGATGCATTGAAACCATACACAAGACACAACAACACCTGGTTTATTATAAATAAATTTGAAGGGTACAGGAAAAAAACATGCCAAGAAGTTCCACAGACATTTAACCAGGGTTCGAAAATATCCGATATTTATTATAAATATCAAAATATCGGATATTTTTTATATATATCAAAATTTTGATATTTAAAAAAAAACGAAATGTTTTATTTATTAAGGTATTTAAAATCAGACAAATGAAAGCAAAACAAAAAATATTCGTCTAGATCAGGCAAAATCAACTAAAAATCATAAAATTTTATAAATAAAACTCGAACACATAAAACAATTTTATAAATTCTATTCAGTCAATGGTCATACCTACACTTAAGTAACGCTGTAAAAATTTCAGCTGGATATCACTTTTCGTTTTTGAGTTAACAGACGGGCAGACAGACAGACAAAAATGGACTAATTAGGTGATTTGATGACCACCTCTACCAAAATTTTCTTCGTGGCATCAATATTTGTAAGCGTTACAAACTTGGTACTAAACTTTAGTATACCTTGATCTATATTACATATATGCATGGTATAAAAATCAAACCTTTTATTGATAGTTGCTACCGTGCTTGAACATCCTTAACTGAGTCTCGCATGGACACCTGCGAGCAAAACTTATATAAACACTTAGCTATGAATATTACAAAAACATTTTGGTTTAATAAGAGAAGACATCATGCGAAGAATTGTTTATTGAAAAATAAAAAGAAATGTTCGTCAACTGTGATGGCCATTATCAAAATAAGAGAAAGTTGATTTACATGTAAATCTTAATAAATAAAAATATTATTTAATTTACCACAAATAATCATATTAAAATAATGACAATTTCAAAGTTGGCCGTTTCATATTGAAATAAAGTAAAAATAGTTTCAAACAATTTAATAATGATTGGAACAAGTACAGCTAAATATTTGTATTTACAATAGAATGGGATTGAATTTAAAATATGAATTCATTGATACAAAATCACTGAAGTTAAATAAACAAAATCATTACTTCTATGCAAGAGATTGTTTTTTGTTTAAAGTCATGCATTTTATTAATGGAAAATAAAATTGTACTTAGTTGAAATATATAATCATGTTAATAAAGCGAATCGATGAATTAAAAGAAAATTTCTTTGGATATGCTTTACATAAAGGTCCCTAGGGACTCTAGTCCTTATGTGATTGTATCAACTACATGAAGATTGTTGATACTAGCTTATGAGTTTAAAATTAAAAATGATAATTTTTATAATATATAGCATATTATTTGTGTACGTATGTAACAACCATCAGTACATCCGACTCAAAGCAATTTAATTTTTCTTTAAATAAACCTAATAAGCTTGCTCATGTGATTGTGACAATCACATCAGTATTTGGTAGAACCAATCAAAAAAAGATTGTTTAAAACTATGTTGCATTTCAAAACAACAATATTTGAAATTTGTTAGACAGTATATTACTTTCATACAAACAACTCATGCGTTTCTGTCAATTTCGTTGTATCACATTCGTGGCCCCATTCGCCATGTTTGATCTCGCGATAAGGTCGAGACAACCTCATATCGGTTGATATTAAGAATTTTATTGTCAGTGTAGAAATGGATAATTTCAATTTTTATATAGACTCTCTCAAGCTGTGCATTTTATTAACAAACAAGTGAAAACAAACAATTGACTGAGTTAATTGTTGAAATACCATGCATAGTCAGTGTTGATTTCTCTATCACATTACACATACAAACATGTGACACATACATAACTGATAATCAAGTATAGTACATATTATAAAATTTCCGCCTAATTGGCGCCCTCACGGGTAAACAGTGATGTTTACGAAAAAATGTTTCAAACAAAAGTTGTTTAATTTTTGATAAGGAACATTTTTTATATTTAAACTTTTGTTCTAGCTCTAACGGTTTACAAGAAAGGTCCAACGGATCCAAGACCCAATTGTCCTATGATGCTCATTTACGAACTTGACCTCACTTTTTACGTCCTGAGTACGCTGTAAAAATTTCAGCTCGATATCTTTTTTCGTTTTTGAGTTATCGTGTCCACAGATGGACGGACGGACGGACAACCGGAAATGGACTAATTAGGTGATTTTATGAACACCTATGACAAAATTTTTTTCCTAGCATCATTATTTTTAAGTGTTACAAACTTGGGACTAAACTTAATATACTATGTATATTTTATATATACATGGTATAAAAACAAAAGCGCTAGGAAAATTGTATTCCTCCAAAAGACGAATAATTATTCTGGAAGAAGCAAGAAGGGCAAACTATTTTAAGATTACGGCCCTCATTTAATTTATTTTTGCTTATTTTTAATAGATATTTATACAAAAACTAACAAGTGGGAACAATTAAAAATTATCGTTAATAAGTAATCAACCGATAAGTCACGAATGATTTACCTTCTTATTTTTGTAAATGATAAACACGAAATTGCGAAGAAATTTTACGCTTGAGCAATTATTATTTTTGTATTAATCATATCAATCGAACCGTAAACTTTATGCAACATTACAAGTTCAAATGGTCCATTTTTCATTAATTTATTATGTTGATTGAAATTAGATGATCATGAATTCGATAAATTTGAAAAAAGTTTCAAGTTTATAAATATATATTTCCATAATTTTTAAGACATATAATAGCTTAAAAGCTTTTTAAAAAGAGAAGAAATTTTATTAGCGCAAAAAATTTGTCAACGCTACAACATCGGATACGATAGTTGACAGATTTTGATTTTTACAAGCTTTATTTTGTTTCACCTGTCTCGTTGTCTGTAATCAAATCTTGCAAGTCAAATTTGATCCACTTCCCGGTTTCCGATTGAGCTGAAATTTTGCATGCACATTTAGTTTGGATGAAAATGCATGGTAAGGTTGTGGCGTCCTGATTTATCCCATCACTTCCGGCATATTTGATATATATATACATTATTCTTAGTCTTAAATTAAAAATTTTAATAAAAAATACTTTTTAAAGGACAAGCTTTTATTGTACTAAAAAGTATAAAATAATTTCATCTATGAGTCACTCATACCCTACTATTTGTAAAAGCTTGAGGCGCTCAATATCAAGAATAAATCGAAAAATAATTAGGCATGTGATGGATGAGGCGTTCCGATTCATTCCGACCTTGCTCGACGTACTCTCTTAAATAATTTTTCTTATGTAACTATGCTATTTCATTTGAAATCAACGTTTAAAATGTCGATAATGACAAAACTAGGGTATATGTAGAAATTGTTACAATAAAAGCCATTTCCCATAAATATTTTTCATAAAATTCTATAATTTTTTTTTGATATGGTTAAACCTTTATGTGCATCTCCCTTAAAAAGGAAATAACCAATATTAATTTTTCTGTAATAACTGTTAGTTCGTTGAAATAAACGTTCGCAGTGGAAAAACTAATTCAATAAAAGTTGGGAAGTTGTTCCAATAAAACTATTTCCCTATTAAAATTTTTTCATATAAGTTTCTAGAAAATCTTTTCAGATATGGTTAAACCTTACGGTCCAACCTCCTTAAAAATGTAAATAGTTAGAAATGTAAAAGAAAAACAATCAATAACTCGAAGATTTAAAGTATTTTTCATTTTCCATGATTGTAAATAACATCCGTTATTCGGAAATGAAAATAATTACGAAATATATTTTCTATGTTCATGAAAATAAATAAGTACAGTGCCTCTCAGAAAGAGAACACTTAGAAATACTATTTTTCTTAGATAGTTTTATGACTTGGAAAGTTTTCTGGTAAAATAGTTATCAAATTAGCAACTGATAACATTTTCCCTGAAAAACAATTTTGTAATAAAGTTTATTCCTTCTCGGAAAACTACTTGTGATACTGACTGTTTTTCATTCGAAATACCTCGTATTTATAATATAATTTTTCTAGGGAATGTTATTGTTTTCGACATTTCACAAATGCCATAGGAAAGTTTGAGAAAATAGTGGATGTCAATTAAAAGGGGGAACTTTACCCCGAGAAATTCTTATGAAATAATTTTAACAAAATACTGGTGTGATTGTCACAACTACATGAGCAGGTAAAAAATAATAGGTTTATACCTGCTAATAAGTTTATTTTAAAATAAAATTAGATTACTTCAAGTCGGATTTGAACCAGCGATATACGGTTTACGGTTGATTTTAGTGTCTTAAGTCGATATATTATAAAAATGATCAATTATTTTATTTCAAATTCTCTTTCTATTGATAACAACAATCTTCGTGTGATTGTCCCAATCACATATGGACTAGACATGATTGATATGTTTTCGTACTAACCTAATTCTATATTTAAAGCAAACGTAAAGATTTGTTATTTTAATCGGTCATAAGGCTAGCGACTGGAGTAAAACTGAATGCATACTGTAGTTGTTCAATTTTTAGTATGAGCGCAATGGAGCAACTTTTTATGTATAATTTGAGTTATTGTGTTTAAAACGTGTTTTAATTAGAAAGTCTTAAATAATTCGAATTTTGGTGAAATTTAAAGTGTAAGATCTTAGATAACAAATAACTACTAGAATAATGTAAAAAATTTTGATGAAAACGTAAAATTTTCATTTTTAAGGCCACAAAACCCTCTCTTTTGACATTCATTCTTTATTATACGACATAAAAAAATTACTTTAAAATAATTCCTGATACACTCAGTACATTTTTAGTATTCAATTTGTGTAAAAAAAACATAGGAAAAAGATTATTTTTGAAAATAAAAATTTATGTGGATTATTAGTTCAATTTATCGGAAATGTACTGTAATTAAATTCATATAAAATTGAGTTAAAAGTTTTTTTTAATAAATTTTTACGACTGTTATAAACTCGTTTTTAAAGCTAATAAAATTGGATAATATTTTGAAATCAGTTAAGGTTGTTCGCTTCGGATATAATAAATTAAGAAATAAAAAATAATAATTTAATTTTTTTATTAATTATTATAAACTAATCGACCCGTGCGGAATTGCACAGTGTGGTACTTGTGGCTAAAAATCGGCTAGGGAAATAGTAATAATAATAAGTAATACAAAATAAATTTTTCCTTTTTATTGTGTATAGGCAATTTTATTACAGATATGATACACAAATTATATACTGAACAAAATTAAAAACTATCTTAAAAACTAAATCGGTGCGTTACATTTTTAGACCGTGGATTAAGCGGATTTTTTTGCCCATTATTAAAAAATTTTATTTTTATACCATGTATGTATGAAATATATCAAGGTATACTAAGTCTCAAGTTTATAACGCCCTAAAAATATAAATGTTACGAACAAAATTTTGGTAAAAGTTTTCATAAAATCATCTAATTAGTCCATTTTCGGTTGTCTGTTCGTCTGTCTGTCAATATGTCTGTTTGTCAACTCGATAACTCAAAAACGAAAAAAGATATCAAACTGAAATTTTTATAGCGTGCTCAGGACGTAAAAAGTAAGGTCGAGTTCGTAAATGAGCGCCATAGGTCAACTGGGTCGTGGGTGCGTAGGATCTGTCTTGTAAACCTTTAGAGATAGAACAAAAGTTCAAATGTAAAAAGGGTTTGTTATAAAAAAATAAACAACTTTTGTTTGAAACATTTTTTCATCACCCTTTATCCTTGGCAGCGCAAACCAGGTGCAAATTACATAGTATGTATTATATGGAAATATCAGTTCTGTGTGGCTATCTACTTACATGACGTAAAAAAACAAACCATTCCATAATCAATACTATCTATACATGGTATTTACACAATTAACTCAGTCAATTGTTTGTTTTCACTTGTTTACTTTATTTTTCAGTCTTGAAAGCAATTTTTTTCGCTTTTTTTCTAACTAATCCGACTGGATTGTTCTCAGATTTTTTGATAATAAAAGTTAATGATATTTTTCACGTCGAAAATCACCTTGACATATCTCAAAAACCGAACAGATGAAACTTCTACCAATTGGCTATGAAAAGTATGCTGGCGCTCTGATTATTTCTAAGTATGTCACTTTATATAAAATAACTGTTTTTTAACAGATACAATTGTATTATAGTTTCTAGTTTCCATAAGTTTAAACAATAAAAATTACCACACATTTCCCTCATCGGAAAATGTTACACCATCTCAGTTATTATTTAAAAAGTTAATTAGGTTGACAACTTTTTAGGTTATGTAATAAGTATTAATAGTTAGTTATAACACACTTACATAACCATACATGTGGCATGTTACATTTTCGATTCCTATTATACTTGTCACAGGAATTCCGTCACATTCATATATGGGAAAAAAATATATAACAATTCTATCTTTCATTCTCAATTGTTATATAATAATCATTATATATCAATTGTAGTGGAAAAACCAATGGAAAATTGTTCATTTTCCAAATGATGGAACATTTTCTATGAACATTTTAAATCAATAAAATCTCGTATAAAACATATCAGGAATTAATAATGTAATTACATATGAAAAACTTTAATATATATAATACAGGGTGTTCTGTTATTGATAGCAGAAAATTATACCAGTAAATTAAGCTTATCAAGACAAATGGAAAAGCTCTTTACCAAATTTCGATCTGAGGCCTGTTTCGGGAGATGTGGCTATGGGAAGAATAGAAAGATTTATGAATTCATAGATCTATCAAATTTATTAAATTAGTAGGTGTCACTTTAGAATATAGAGAGGACTATCATAAAAAAATGATTGATTGTTAATTGATTTAATTGGGTACCTCTCTGAGTTTTATATGTCATTTCTTTGATTTTTTTTACAATTGATTTATTGGATTAATAGATTTTTAACATTCGTAAATTGTTCAGATAAACTTTTTTTTTTATTATCCTTCCTGATGTATTATAAATATGAAATTTTTTGTGGATGTACAGATGTATCAACTAACTATAACTGCTTAACCAAAGGTATATATTTTAAACATATAGGAACATGTCACATTTGAGAGTTACAATAATTTTGTTCTCTTAATTCTGAACTTTTTTGTAAGAATCCCGATTATATACTGGCCAAACTTGCCTTTATACGTAATTTAGCGGGATCTTTAAATCATTCTAACCAATCCTAATCAATACCTATATATTTTATTTGTTTCTTTATACAAGTCAATACTATAAGTCAATTATCCTGCAGAAATTATTGCAATTTTACTTACTTTAAATCAAAATATATTTTCATTTATGTTCCTTGATAATATTTTTCAAACAATCACTCGTAAAAATTTTCAAAAAATTCTTCAATAATTTAAATAAATTTTAAAAATAATTGATTGAAATGTAAAAAATTCCAGGTCATATATTGAAGATGTATTCAGGGTACTATTCATTTTGTTGTATCAAAATTAAATTCATTCATCCAATTCAAATTTAGTGGATTTAACTCTACCTAAAACTTAACTTCAATTCCCACGGGCAGTTGGTTTAAAAGAAGCCACATAGTTACTTGGATTCCGACAGACTTGTGTGATGCATAATTCTTTGACTAAACTTCAAATTCGTCAACTCGACGCGGAGTTGTCACGATTTTATAATCCCGATGCAATGCTCTTATTTCAATGGATTTTCCAATTTTCTAAACACTGGTTGTAGTCACTTTCCGGGATTGCCTTCAGTTCCGTCTTTACTGCGGTTTGAATCTCCTCTATCGTATCAAAACAGTGTCCCCGGAGCGGTCTTTTGAGCTTGCTGAACAGCCAGAAGTCGCACGGCGCCATATCAGGTGAATACGGTGGTTGCGTAACGATATGGGTTGAGTTTTTGACGAAATGATCACGAATTATGAGTGTAGTATGGGATGGTGCATTATCGTGGTGTAAAAACCATGAATTGTCTTTCCACAATTCCGGCCTTGATAATATTAAAATAATATTCCTTGTTGACTGTTTGGCCGGGCGGAAGGAATTTATAATACACAACAAACGCGCGTAGTTTAAATTCAAATGTCACCTTATTTTTTGGACACAGTATGTATAGCTTATAACGACCATAATTGTTGGTCCCTTCAATGTCGTCATAATCAATTTTGACTGTAGGAAGAATTTGAGTAAACAGAAATGAACGAACCGTGTAAGGCGTAGTTTTATAACAAACTTGACAATTGATTGAATATTCAATAAAAATATTCCTGACATAATTAAATATAAGTAAGAAAATTTTTCTTATATAAATATTAATGAAGCATCTGTGTAATAAGAATCTATTTTCCATGCTTGCTGCATTTATCTTTGCTAAAAGTTTATTTTTTTTCCATCCTTTATTATTGTACAGAATGTAACAAAACTTTTGTGACACATATAAACTTATATTTCAAGAAATAGCAAAAGGTTTTGCCGTTCAGTACAGCGAATAAAGATTCGTTGTAGTTCTTTCGGCTCAAGCGATTTCTTAACGAATATGGAATGCTATTTTTTCAAAAGCCATAGCATCAATTATTTATAACAAATTTTTATAAATAAATGTATATTTTTCATATTTCCGATTCCGTTAAACCCCATTATTAATTATAAAATAAAAATCTATATTTTCATTAAAAAGAAAAGATAATGGAAATAAATAAAAAAATTAATCAAATTTATTATGATTCAATTTACATGATTGGGACGTACTGTACATTCTAGAAAGATGGATATTCTGTAACCTTTATATCTTAGGAGGAAAATATCTGGTTTTTTGTTTTAACTCAACGTTATACATTATAGTAAAGTTATGAAAATGCAATATTACAATACCGGAAGTAATTTATCACGTAAATCATATAACATAGACAAGGATAATGATACATTTATTCTACATATTTTTACAGGATGTCACCCACCCACCCAAACATACCTGAATACAACAATTTTATAATTATTTTGTTGGAGGAATTACAGTTAAAATTATGGGCTCTATAGCCTAAGTGTGTCCTTCGTGGACAGCCAATATAACCTAACCTAACCTACAGTTAAAATTGGTTATGCCGATACATACTTATAAAGACGAATTGATGAAATCTCTACTGTTGAAAATTATTGCATCGTCTTTTTCATCTTTAGTGCCTTAATTTAATACCAACAAGTGAAAACAAACAATTGACTGAGTTAATTGTTTAAATACCATGTATAGACAGTGTTCGATTACTGTATCATATTACACATATACCTGTCACACATACATAACTGATATTTCCATATAATACATACTATACAATTTACGCCTAATTTGCGCCCTCACGGTTAAACAGTGATGTTTATGAAAAAATATTTCACAAAACAACAAAAGTTGTTTATTTTTTTATAAGGAACATTTTTACATTTAAACTTTTGTTCTATATCTAACGGTTTACAAAATGGGTCCTATGGACCTGAGACTCAATTGACCTATGTTGCCCATTTACGAACACGATATCACTTTTTATGTCCTGAGTACGCTGTAAAAATTCAGCTTGATATCATTTTTCGTTTTTGAGCTATCGTGTTGAGAGACGGACGGACGGAAAATCGAAAATGGACTAATTAGATGATTCTATGAACAACTATACCAAATTTTTTTCGTAGCATCAATATTTTTAAGCGTTACAAACTTGGAACTAAACTTAATATACTATGTATATTTCATATATTCATGGTATAATAATTTTAAGGGGATGAATTCGATTTCTGAGAAAACAGCTCTCAGAAATTTCATCTCTTTAATATTGTCAAAACCCGATGGTATGAAATAAGGCACAATAACTTGAACTCTCCTACCAAACGAGAACTTTCTTGCTTTTGTAGTTTCAGAGAAAACATCTGGAAACTAAATTGCGTAATTTAGTCGCGAATTCTTCGAAACTATGAAAGATTGCTAATCGGTATGTAGGTTAGAGTACCAACCTCATCTGATAACATCAAGGACGTGGAAGATATGAAATTTGGCCAAAGAAATCACCTTCGGTGAATCCTACGGCTTCGGTTCGAAACTTGAAAAGTTAATTTTTTTAATCGTATGTAAATCAACTCCTTGAGATGAAATAGAGAAGAATATTATTAAATTTTGAACACAATTTCTTAGAGCTTTTAAGTCTTCGATTTCGGCCGAAGGTTTTCGCGATAGCCGATTTATCAGAAAACGATCTTCGGTCGGACTCTACTTTCCCACCGAAGCTTTTATCATTTATAGTTTCAAAGAAAAGCTTCAGAAACATCAGGGCACTAGAGAGCGTAGTTTAATTTCAAAAAATTTTCTCCGAATTTTCGATCCTTATTTCATATCTGAAAAGAAGGTGAAAGGAAGTGATTCCCCCCCCCCTCAAGTTTAGATTCCACGTTTTATGAAGGTATAATAGATATTAGATTGCAGATTATTCTAATACCATGCAAAAATATTTAGCAAAGACCAAAGACCAAATTTTTTTCTAAGAAAGAAAAACATCGGGATAGAAAGTTTGTTTCCTTTTTATCATAAATTTTCATGTCGATTTGTTTTTACACCCGGTAAAGATATTATAATTTTCATTCAATCGAAAATAGTATATACATATATATTTACAATATTTTTCTTTTAAGAAAATTGAGTTTTATTTAAATATGTAATTTCTATTTTTGAAATATAAAACCTTATATCAATGATTCGGAGTTTTCTCTTTTAAAAATTTATACTCGAGTTTGTAACTGTAAAGATGAAAGCAACATAACGTAACGTAAATGTATTCTGTGAATTCAGGATGATTCTAGTAAATGTTCGTTTGTTTAAAAAGAGACAGAAAAGTATTTTCCTTGGTATTTGTTTTTAATAAACCCAGTAAAACTTTGATGTTATTTCAATTATAAAATATAAATATTTTTTATTTCGAACTATGTAGTTAAAAGTTCAGGTTTTGACGTAGAAAATGAAAGGGTTTGGGTAATTTTTTTAAAATTTGATGTACTGAGTGCTTCTGAGATTCAATATTGAAGAATTTATGGTTGATTCCAATCCTTTTATCCTTATCAATCCAATTTTTTTAACCCTCTTTACTTATTTTATATATTTCAACCCTCTGTTAATCACTTATACCCGACTATTTGTAAAAACTTGAGGCGGTTATTATCAAGAATGAATTGAAAAATAATTAGGCATGTGGAGTAGATGAGCTTTATATTGAGTAGTAGACAAGCTTTTACAAAGTGTCGGGTATGACTGACTCATAGATAAAATTATTTTCCACTTTTCAGTACAATAAAAGCTTGTCCTTTAAAAAGTATTTTTTATTAAAATTTTTATAAATAAACTTTTTTGTTACATATTTCAAATGACGGTCGTTTAAAAAAAAACTTATATAGCAAAAACAACCACTAGAAAACGAACACTGGTCATATCCGAAAAAAAAATAATTACGGTAATTATCCACCACCAAAGTAATAGTTAAAATTATTACAGTTGATTAAATTTGATGACGTAATCAATATATAACTTGGGATCCAATTAACTAAAATAATGTGAATGTTACAAAAATATCAGTGACTATCAAACTTTATTTTAAGGTATAATGTCCGTAAACCCACTTTTATTTACAGAATGGAATAAAATTTTGAGTAGATGTTAAGACGAAGTGTCCCTTTGAGAATTGTTTCTTTTTTTTTGTATGGGAAAGTTGGAATTTTTTTACCCAAAGTCACCCAAAGACGTCTGTCTTTAAAATCCGATGAAGATAAAGGATTTCGTCGGTACGCAGAAAGCTCACAGGTTCTCCGTCGGGATCTCTCCCAAGATTGATGGATCCAAAGTTTCGGACCTAAACATTCTAAATCTGACGCTCTGCAGGTTTCTGCAGGTGCAAATAACATTTATGGAGGTTTTGTCATCCTTCATACAGGCTCTACAGGTGGGATCATTCGAGAGTCCCATCCCCACCACTCTTTTCAATTGTGCTCTAGTACGTTTGACGAGCACAGTCAAATGGCCTAGCTGTGGTTTTACACAGTTCGGCCTGTCGCATGCTCTGCAGCAAAGTCTTGTCGTACATTTTGCTATGGGAATGACAGCCTCAGGTGAAATGGGCGTTTGAGACGACCCCTCTCATGCCAACGAGTTTACTGCTTCATTCCATTTGACGCCAGAGTGACCGGGAACTCAGATCAGTCTGACTGTGTTATTCAGTGTCGGGTGATTCAGCTCCTCGAATCATTCATAGAAACACGATATACACGTTAAAATTATATAACACCTCTCTCTTGTGTTAAGGGTTAAAAAAACTATCGTATTAAGTACACCCTGTTTGATTACCCTCTGTATTTACATAACAGATTATTGAATTGAGAGTGTAAACCAAAACAAACAGTTTTAGAGCTGCTGTTGTAATTTACAAGTTTAAAATTGTGTATTAGACAGAATGAATTATTTCAAATGAGTGATTCATTTTATGTTTGAAACAAAAAATGTACACACAAAAAAATATTACTTTTATAGTACTAATCAAATAATAAAAACTGTTCAAGTATGAAATTTTTTTTTATCTTTAAGAATTCGTATTCGTCGCCCTATTAGCTCAGTTGGTTAAGGCGTAACCAACTCGTCCGCGGTATGCTTGGGGTAGCGGGTTCGATTCCCGCCGTCGCAACAAAATTAATTTAATTAATAGTTGTGATGGGCTGCTGTAGTGCATGGTATATGCATGAAGGAGGGGCACTCATCTTCTGAAATTGAGGGGCTGATAAATGAAATTATCAGTGGAAAGGTGGTAAAACACATATATGGTATCACAATGGGCTCTATAGCCTAAGTGTGTCCTTCGTGGACAGCCAATATAACCTAACCTATCCTAAGAATTCGTGTGTAACAAAAACTTAATAGTCAAGGTGCTGAGTGGATTTCGTATGCAATTACAGGTCCCACCGAACAAAGCGTGTATTATTTCGATGTATTTTGACCCGCTGAATCTGAATTTTCAACTTGATCATCGCTCAGATTTGGGGGGAAATTTGTTGTATAAACAAATTAATTGTTTACGGCCGTATAAACAAATTAATTGTTTATACGGCCGTGAAAATTTTAGCCAATAGAATCGAAGATATGGTTAAAATTGTAAACAAAAATGATCGTGTCTAAGGTCGGCGCGTAGCGCTTGGTTTGAAATGTCCGTAGTATTTGCCAATAAATAATATTTTTGTAATATAAGGTACTGATTTTAAAGGTATGAGTGAGTCTATATTTATACCATGCATATATGTAATATGCAAGGTATACTAAGTTTAGTCCCAAGTTTGTAACGCTTAAAAATATTGATGCTACGAACAAAATTTTGCTATAACTTTTCATAGAATCACCTAATTAGTCCATTTCCGTTGTATAACTCAAAAACGAAAAAAGATGTCGAGCTGAAATTTTTATAGCGTTCTCAGGACGTAAAAAGTGAGGTCGAGTTCATAAATGAGCATCATAGGACAATTGGGTCTTCTTCATCTTGTAAACCGTTGGGTCTTCTTCATCTTGTAAACCGTTAGAGATAGAACAAAAGTTTAAGTGTAAAAAATGTTCCTTATAAAAAAATTAACAACTTTTGTTTGAAACATTTTTTCAAACATCACTGTTTAACCGTGAGGGAGCGGAAATTTTATAGTATGCACTTGAATATCAGTTATGTATGTATGTGTTATGTGAAAAAGAAATCAACGCTGACTATGCATGATATTTTAACAATTAACTCAGTCAATTGTTTGTTTTTTTAAATATTTAAAAATATTTTTTTTAGCTCTAAATGAGGAAGCCCCCCCCTTCTAATGTCTATATGCAATTATATTTTCTCTTGTATTTAGATTTGTGTTAGTTGGTATTTTCAAGGTTTTGTTGAACAAGGTTCAAATTTGTTTACCCGTATCTGTAAATTAAATAGAAAGTGCAACATTATTAATTAATTACACTACATTATACATTTTTTAAATTATTAGAATTTGTTCATGGAGGTAGAACATTAAAATCGTAAATATCGTTATAATTCATGGAATTTTTCTTATCTAAAAGCTACGGAAGAAAATGTGTCTAATTTCGGCTAGAAATGGACTATTTAGATGATTTTATGAATATCTATACCAAAATTTTGTTCGTAGCATCAATATTTTTAAGCGTTACAAACTTGGGACTAAACTCATATACATGGTATAAAAATTTCAATCCCTAATCTATGCTGTTCGTAACCACTTTTTTTACTTTTTCGTTTGCCGCAGATTACCGGTGAAATAAAATCGTTATCTGAAGTGCGCTATAATGTTTTGGGATAATTTTTCCACTTATCACTTACAATAATTAGACAATATTTTAATGTTGTTTAATTAGTGAAAAGTGAAAAGAATTTTCATGGTTAAAATTTATATAGATATATTTATTTAAAAAAAAAACTTGTGAGCAGCAGACCTCCGTCGTGAGGGTCATATTTCTCTCTTATTAGATTTTTCTAATAAAAAAAATGGAATAGAAAGGGGGTCGGGAAATCGAAACTACCAGAAGAGATCTCTTTAATATTAACTTAATTCTGGATTCATCTGCTTCAAGTTCAGTTAACTGTAAAAAACTTATGCTTTTTCGACATTAAAATGGGGAGAAAATGTTGGGAAGTTGTTACTTCCAAAAGGCACTTTCTTGGCACTAACTCCTAACAGATTTCCAACCCTCTAGTTAAAACTGGAGTGATGTTGGAGGGAATAATACTAATAACTAATATTTAATAATAATTCCACAACAACCCTGGATTATCAACCGTCCACTTATACTGTCCATATCGACTGTTCATACTGAACTCTCCATATCGGTTGAATTGAGAAACCATGTACCATACAGCTATTTTATATACCAGACTTAACTGTATATTTCTAGAAACGACCTTCACAGCCAAAACCAGAATCGTTACATTATGAAACATTCTTCAAACCGTTTAAATAATCTTCTAAAAAGAAATTTACGGATTTATAACACTCGCATCAGTTACGGCCAAATCCGTCATTGAGCATGTTAAATTTTCACATGGAAAATTTTTGCAGGATCCCGTTTAAATAATCCTGAACCTAAAAGTGCAGATTGCCGGGTAACCTGGTAGGATATTGTTTAAGCAAATAAGTAAAGTTGAATAGATTCAGAAATTAAAGGGATGAAAATCGTAAAAATTCGAAAATTCAACATCCTACCGGGTTACCCATTGGCAATCTGCACTTTTGCATTTGGGAGCATATTTTAAACGCAACCCTACAAAAATTTTCCATGCGAAAATTAATCATGCTCATTGATGGATTTTGCTGGGACTGCATACATTCTCGTTGACCTTCAATGTTATGCTTTAGTCTATATTTTCGAGGAAAAAATTCTTACATTATGGCGTTATAAAAATGGTAAAAAAAAAGATAGATTATTTTAATGGTGGGTCACCCTACGTTTGATAAAAACACTGTGAAACCTTAAAATAAACGCGGTTATCTCTCCGTATTTTTCATATATATACTGCGTACCCTCTCAAATTACCCTCATTATTCTGGTGTGTTGTTATTGCTGTTGCCTGACCACCTGACACCCACTCTCTCCCCCTTTTTTACTGTAATTTTTTTTTTTTTTTTTTTTGTGAACGTTGTTAGGCCAATTATTATCATCAATTTTAAAAAAAGAACTTGACGAATAATTAGACGTGTATACTAATATTTTTTTTACACTAAGAAAAAGGATAATTTGAGTGGAATGATTTTCTTTTGTCTCAATTGCTCGGCAGAGTAGGATACGGCGAAGCTCGCATATACGCTTACTAAATTCCTTGACGCACATGGCAGATCAATATTGTCAACTCTGTAAGGAATTGAGATACGTCAGTAGCAGTTCATCCTAATAATTATTAATTTAGTTTGATTATTATTATTAATGATTCCAAAAAACGAAATATTTGGTTAAATTGAAGAAATGTGTTTGGTTAAATTAAAACTGTTTACTTTTCCAACAATATAAAAAATAGGAAATATTTATGTTTAATTTTGGTTCAAATATTTCTTTCCCGTAACTTTATTAGCTGGACATTTTAACTAAACCATTATTTTAGTAATAAATATCTTTTTAATTACTTAAAATTAATAAATAAAAGTACAAATTCAGTGAGAGAAATTCAAATTTATAAAAAGGAAATTCAAATTTTAAAACGGACGTGACCTCATAGTTTGTGGCTTGCCAGATTTGTTGACATACTGTATGGTATTAATTACATATATTTTGTATGGTATTACATTGAGTTATATTATTTTACGACTTTTTATTAGAAAACTTAATAATAACGTGTGTAAATTCTGTGTTGTAAATTCATTTTTTTAAATAGATTTAAATAAATTATACATTAAACTGTCATCAATTGACAGCTCACATATTAATACGTCATCAACAGAGAGCGCCAAAACGACTGCGTTTAAACATCTCAAAATTATTCTCTATTTTAAATATTTTTACACATAATTACAGCATTTTTAAACAGTATTTATATTTTTTACTATGTTATAACGGTGTAAACAATGAATTAAAAATATTTATAGAAAATACATGAATATTTTCTATTGTTTATGAAACCGTTGGTAGTTTTGAATTTTTTTTATTTATTGAGTCCCGATGATCGAAATCTGTATTTTCAAGTTTGAAATTCGTATATTTCCCAGTGACATTCGAGCTATTGAGGTTGTATTGTAAAATTACTTTTTAATTGGAATACTTAATGATGGTCATATTAAAACCTTCAAAGAAATTTTTACAACCTTAAGGGCATTAGAACAGGCAGAAATACAAATCGGTAACTATCTTGATACACGTTTGACCGTTTTTTCCTAATGAAATCAATTTTAATAAAAAAATTCATTAATTATTGTTTATTCAAATATTATGTCATTTAAAAATAAATGTATTTTAGATCGTCGAACATGATTGGCTAAACATTTTTTTTATCAATTTAATTATACAGTGGAACCTGGTTATAGAAGTATTCTATTAACCCAGTATCTCGGATATCCAGGTATAAAGAAATATCTGTCTTATTTACAGAGGGTTCCATTAATAGAGAAAAAGAATTTCTCTTAATCTAAAACCGACTTAATAATTTAACAGGAGATGTATTGAGGAGACATGCAAGGATTTGATAATACTAGGGATTTCAATAAAACTTTATAAATACATTTTTTGATTAACAAAGTTTCCAAAAATCACAAAAAAAGATCACCGGGCTTTTTATTATTATTTTAGCGTTCAAAGCTGGCTGAAAAAATGATGAATCATATAAGTTATCCTTTTCAATTAGATATTTCTATTATCAAAGAGAGTGTGATAAAAAACTATCTAAAATATTTCGACAATCTTGTAGTTTATAAGACTACCATAAAAATATAAGATTGTCGATGATATCAAAACAAAAAATTTTAATTTAATTATGAGTTCATCGAAGATCCATCATTTGATGAACAGAGACGACTATAGTTAGAGTATGGATGATTGAAGAGCGATATCTATATTATCAAATTTATAGGCATCACTTGCACACAATATTTTATATATTTTTGTAGTTGCGTGGTATTGTAACCCCAAAAATAACTCATTACTTCATTACAACGCATCTATTTGGTTTATATGTAAGTACCGTGCAACAAACCAAAACTTTTTTACTATACTGTAAGTTTACAATCATCTTAAGTACACATTAATTGATATACAAGTTTTCATACGAAATTCCTTAACTTTGGACTAAATTTCATATAGGTACTCCTGATTTATTACATAAATACAGAGTGTTTTGTAAGAATGTCAGAAAACATGACGAAACTAAAAAAAACATGCGCGATCTTTCTCAATCTCGCTATAATGTTCACTTTTTTAACAAAGAGATGCCGCCAAAGGTATATCCAGTCTTATATGTCCATGTCATCTCTTGTACTATGAATATTTAAATTATTGATTTTCGTTTAGACAGTTCAAAGTAAAACATTTGAAGGATGCAGTAAATAAAGAGAAAATATTTTACATTTCTCGCATTTCAATAAAACATTTGGATATCTTAAAGTACTCTACGTTATAGTTGTAGGGTAAGGTGTAGTACCTACAGAATCCAAATTGACATTAAAACTTTTTACATATTTACTTTAAACTCTGTAAAAAATGTTAATAATGTGTTATATAAATTTAGCTACTGACGATGGTTGCTTTGCAAACGAAATAAATTTATTTCGAGTATCGTGGTGTTTATTTCTACATTTATGTGTTTTAAGGCATGCATGGGCAAACGTGGCTTAGAGAAGACACTCATACTTCTGTATCTAAAATACGAGTAAGACAGTGACAACCAAAATAACGAGTAAGATAGAGAGGCAACATTTTTTTTTCTACCTATCTCATTACTTTAAGAGAAACTGAGATAGTTAGACGAGTCTTATACCCGTCTTGCTTCCTCCTCTATGAGCAATGCGGACTTGGATAAAGAGACATACAATAAACTTTATGGCACCCAATAAAGTTAAAACAATGGTGATTTCGACTTAAAATAACTTTCCCATGCCTATTTTAAAGCCATGCATTAATAAAATATTACAATTTTTAAATAAACCTATTAGCAGGTATAAACCTTTTATTTTTTTACATGCTCGTGTAGTTGTGACAATCACATCAGTATTTTGTTATAATATTTATAAGTGGTAGAACTAATCAAAAAAAGATTGTTTAAAACTATGTTGTATTTCAAAACAACAACATTTGAAATTTGTTTGACAGTATATTACTTTCACCCAAACAACTCATGCGTTTGTGTCAACTTCACCACTCAATCTCGTACGGTAGTATCCCTTCGTGGTATCATTCGTCATATATGATCTCGCGATGAGGTTGAGACAACCTCATATCGCTTGATATTAGGAATTTTTGTTCAGTGATATTGTTGACTAGACTAATAGATAAAAAATCCAAATTGCACTGAAATATTGGAGTACCCTTTTGAAGCTTTCCATGGTTTATAGTGATGTTCTTATGATAAAAAAAAACAATATTTTATCTAAAAATAATTAGAAAACAATCGATGTAATGACATAACAATATCTTATGGTCGAAAAGTGATACTAACATTTAAACATTTAATTGAACGTATGATGTCATCGCAAAATACAATTAATAACGTTCTCGATTTATTATTGTTTTGGGTAAGGGGGTGAGTGAGTTAGTATGTGTAATATGTTTCATTTCGCAACAGGAAGTTTGAACAACAGGAAATTGTAATAATTGCCTTCATTTATTGGAAAAATATATATTTTTATATATGATTCTATTTTATTTTATGATAGGTTAGTAGTTTTTTTACATGCTGTGATAATTCTGATTTCTTGAATTCTTTTAATTGGCAAAGATAAATATTCTGTTTTCGCTTATTCAGCATTTAAAGGAATTTAATATTTACTCCAAGTAAATTAGCAATTACTCTGAGAAAAAAGATATTTTTAGTCAAATGATTTTCTATTATCTCAACTGTGCAGCGGAGTTGGGTACGGTAAAGCCCGCATAGATGCTTACTCAATTCCCTGACGTAGTTGGTAGGTCAATATTGCCCATTCCGTATGGAATTGAGATTCATTATTAGCCGTTCATCCTAGTAATTATTAATTTAATTATAATTGTTATTGATTCCAAAAAGTAAAATATTTGGTTCAATTGAAGAAATGTGTTTTAAATTAAAACTGTTAATTTTTGCAAAATATAAAAAAATTGTTTATGCAACCGTTGGTAGCTTTGACTTAGAAGCAACTATTTGCCGTAAATTCGATTATTTTAACCACAAAATGCCAGTAAAACAGCTACTTTTGGCCATTCTAGCGTTAAGTTTAAGGGTAAGAGAGTAAGCTTGAACATGCAATGCTTCAATATACTCTTGTGATCCGAAGTGTTTTCTGGTAATTGGAATTTAAAACTATTTTTAATAGACAAAATAGTTCAATGTTTGTCCTGACGCACGAAAGTTTTCGATATAAAGGGTAATTCTGGGATAATATAAAATCTAAAAAAATAGCCCACTTTTACTCAATATTTATCATACCCAAGGCTTTTTTCTTTCAAAGAAGACACAATCTACTGTGCCCAAAAAATAAATGACATTGTATTTATTTTGAAAATTCTTTATTTATTCTTCACAATCAATTTCATCCCCTTCAAAGTAGTCCCCTCCCAATGCAATGCACTTGTGCCAACGGATTTTCCAATCTTCGAAACACTGGTTGTAGTCACTTTCCGGGATTGTCTTCAGTTCCGCCTCGCTGCGGCTTGAATCTCCTCTATCGTACCAAAACGGTGTACCCGGAGCGGTCTTTTGAGCTTGCTGAACAGCCAGAAGTCGCAAAAAAACCATGAATTGTCTTTCTACAATTCCGGCCTTTTTAGGCGGATAGCGTTACGCAAATGACTCATAACGTTCAAATAATATTCCTTATTGACTGTTTGGCGGGCAGAAAGAATTCATAATGCACAATAAACGCGCGCAGTTTAAATTCAAATGTCACCTTATTTTTTGGAATAGTATGTATATCGACTGAAAAATCTTCCTCGATTAAAGGGAATCAAATTGTCTTATAAAACCACTGATACAGAGAAAAAGTGTCAAGTTTACCTACGTAAAGTAAAAAGTTTACATACTATCCCTATAAATCTTATTTGTTGATAAACAAAATTATATATTCAAAGCTGATGCTCCGCCCCGGTTGTTCAAATATTAATAATGTTTGGTAATTAAATGACAATTTATTTACAGTAAAAACATGGATCAAAATCCCAATTTTCCCCTACTACTATCGATGTACGAATAAAAATATTATATATTGCACAATCATCAGTGGCGGATACAGGAGCTTTTATACTCCATATATGAAATATATCAGAGTATAATAAGTTTAGCCCCAAGTTTGTACCGCTTAGAATCGCGAGAGCAAATATGGCGAATGGGGCTACGAATGTGATACAACTACTGTACGGGGTTGAGTGGTGAAGTTGACACAAACGCATGAGTAATATACTATCTAAAAAAAATACAAAATATTGTTGTTTTATATTGCAATATAGTTTTAAACAATCTCTTTTTGATTGGTTCTGCCACTTATAAATATTATAACAAAATAGTGATGTGATTGACACAACCACATTAGCAAGTTTATTAGGTTTATTTAAACAAAAACAAAGGTCTCTTCGAGTCGGACTTGAACCAGCGACCTATGGATTACTATTTTATGGATTGTAAACCAAAAAACAAAAAAAAATCTATCAAAATTTTCGGGTAAAATGGCCACAATTTCTATCCTTCATGAATCTTTCATTTTAAACTTATCTTATTTATAAAAATAATACAAAAACTGTTATTTTACATAGGATGTTTCAACAATTTATTCAGTTAATGGTTTATTTTTATTTATTTTAATGATTTTCAAATCTGTACATTTACTCAAGAATTGAAAATTGAATGTTTTTTTCGATATTTCATTTTATCATTCGCTAAATCATCCGCCACTGGCAATTGTACAGATATTCTTTTTCTAATCGAAGAATGTAATTAATGTTTTTTTTTTCTATTCGATAAAAGCTCAATAACAATCGATTCAACTCAGTGAATGTCGATAAATACAATAATACAGAAAAACTTGTTTAATTTGGTTTTTTGGATTGTAATTGGTTGATAAAACAATCAATCATCGGTAACTTAATCCAATTTTAATGAAATTTGAAAAAAAAAAAAAAGTAGTAGAAGAATCATAAAAGAAAATTACAAATAACTGAGTTACTTGAGTAAACACTCTTCATGCGCTTTAATATTAATGTTTGAACTATTAGTCTAAGAGCTGAGTGGCTTTTTTGAGTACATATTTGAGACTAATTGAAAATATTAAAGTTGATAACTTGCGAATGTCTGCATGGTGAAATCGACAACCTGACTGGGAGGGGAGCGTTAGTGACCTATGAAATTTTTAACTAGCATTTTTCCTATGTAAAAAATGTTCTTGAGGCACTTTGAAACTTACACCACTTTAAAGTCTAATTTTCAATCATACGAAATATTATCGCCTGGTATGATTTGGTGGGGGCTAAAATAGCCTGGCAGATGATTTAAATGCACTATTTAAATCATTTGCCAGGCTATTTTAGCCCCCACCAAATCATGCCAGGCGATCATAACTCGTCTAATCGATTATAAGACTTTAAAATGGTGTAAGTCTAATTGAATATTAGGCATAACCTTTGAAGGGCCGTACATAAGAACTTTTGACCAGCATGATCAAAACTATCTTAATCCATAGTTTTACAAAAATTTTAACCGAAACCACAAATCAATGTATTGTATATGGGGTCCTTTTAAAAAGTATCAATCTTATTGATAGATTCTATAAATTGTTTTTGAAGAGATTTTACTGTATATTTGATCAATATAAAACAAACATTTTAATTGGTGTATATAGGCGATAGAAGGCATCATCATTGGTTGATCGGACATGTAAATAAATGATCACCAAGGGGAAATTACGTAGGAAGTCAATAGGAAATTAGAAACATTTAATATGCAGTTGTCTTGGTATACAGTAAAACTTTTCAAATCAACTTTGAACCTTCGAACTTGTTAATTATAATAATGAAATCTATTTACAAGAAGGGTTTGTTGGTTGCTCTCCTTTTGTTAACCTTTCTAAACAAGGTGTATTGTAATACCTATGTTGTTTTCAATTCTGTAACTGTAGAGAACCTAAAAAAAGGCGATGATTTTTGAGAACAAAAGTTTAAATGTAAAAAATGGTCCTTACTAACTAAAAGTATAACTTTGTAATGGCTCGCGAATGGTATCATATAAAATAGATATTTCTAAAATAAAATTATACTTCAATTATTGACAAATATTTTCAATTTAATTGTTCCTCAACAAACGTTAATTTCTTTAAAACATCAGGTTGTAAACCAGGATCCATGTTATTATCCGCTGTGAAAATATTCAATTCATTTTTGATTTTAAATTTATGACAAATACAACAAAACCCATCTTTATTAATTTGTAAATCAAACCAACGGCGATGACATACATTACATACTTCAAAATTCTAATTCTTTTGAGCAATCTCAAAATTTTCTGCATACATTTTAAAATTAATATCATCTTGATAAAGATATAATTCTTCTTGATCTTGTTTTCGTCGTTTCCGATGATCACGCACTAATGATCGATTACGATCACGCTCTTTACGACCCGTCAACGTACGACGTCGTGGCATTTTATTGCTAAAATTACAATTAATTAATAAATAACTTTAAAATTATAATAACTATAATTAAAATTTTTTCATTACTTGTATTAATATCACTGAATTTTTTTAATTATTCTATTGTAGAACTGCAAAAATTAATTGTTTATGTTTTGTTATCACGTTTTTTGTATTTTCATTATGACGTTTTTTAATACTTGAAAGAATCTACAGATGGCCACTCAATTAAAATTAATATAAAATGTAGCCAATTATATATTAGTATTAGATGTAGCTCACAGATGGTGCCACTGTCTCTGCATATATATAGATTGTATACATACATGTAATAAATAAAAAATACTGTTGTTTTTTATTATTTATATAATTTTTTCTAAAAATAATGATTGATAACACATCTAGACATAAATATGGAACTACAACATTTCATTTCATGTCTAAATCTTTTGTATTTTTTTGTAAAGTTTATCACCAAAAAGTTACATTTTAATCTAGTGGAGGCTCGCTTCGCTCGCCTGATAAAAAAATAAACAACTCTTGTTTGAAACATTTTTTCGTTAACATCACTGTTTACTCGTGAGAACGCAAATTATGCGCAAATTGTATAGTATGTATTATATGGGAATATCAGTTATGTATGTGAGACATGTATGTATGTGTAATGTGACAGAGTAATCAACACTGTCTATACATGGTATTTCAATAATTAACTCTTGTTTTTAAATTCAATTTTTTATTAAATATAACGTACCCATTGATAAATTGAATCAAATTTCATCCCGAAAAATTAAAACTCACAAATCAAGAACTTGATATTTTGATGTTCCTATCATGAACGATGAACGATGTCAGTATAATCGATTTTGATTGTACATATTAACGCCTATAGTTAGTGTTGGCGATGGGAGATTGCCTATTAAAATCAAATTTAATATATTTGTGTAAATGATGTAAATGACCCTATCGTGAATAATTATAAATCTCTAATGACAAAAATTAACACTAATAACAAAAGGGTTGGAGGGAGGGAGCTCGAATGAATAGATTTCAATTATTCATAGATAATTTGATAATTAATTTATTAATCTTGTAAGAGTACAATGTTATTTAAATATTTAATGTGTTACATAATGCATATGGATATGTGTTACATAATGGATACAGCTTGAACAATTAATTTCAAGAAGTTTATTAAGGACGTTCCCAAACAAATAAGTGCCGCTTGTAATACTTTTCCTTGTACACTAATATTTGTCATGGTATGGTATGGTATGGTATGGAGGTTAGCGGGCCATGCTCGAGCAACGTGCCTCGAAGCAATGGTTCAGAGCACCTAGCCAAATAGACCCTTGTACTCTATCCCCGCTACGCTTTTCAGTGGCTACTATAACCAACTGATGTACTGAAACCCAGGATTTGCCTAGCGCTGAGTTTCCTAATTTCTTCTGGTTCGACTATGGGCGGACCAAACCATTTCCTTCGCTGCTGTATGAGCGCCAGGCAGTAACAGAGAAAGTGGATCGATGTTTCTTTTGATTTTTCTCCGCATCTGTCACACGCGGGTGATTGTCTTTTTCCAATTTGATGTTGGAACTTGTTCAGGTTATCATGCCCTGTGAGTAACTCTACGATGACTCTAATATCAGCTCTGTTTAGTTTCAAGATCTCCTCGGCTCTGTTACCGAGCGAGTTTCCTTCACCCAACAGGCTTTTGGCGATTCGCCCTCCCTCGTAGCTGGTCCTTGCAACTGCAATGACTATTTTATTAACTTGTTTTTTACTTTTTAGTTCATTTTTTGACAGGGGTGCCTGGTTAAACAAACAGACAAGAGAAAATGAATCAATGGGATGATTTTTTTAATATTCTTTTCCGTATAGTTATTTTCTAATCATCCTATAGAAAATTACAAAACCCTTGTACTTGTATAAATAATGTATGACTCTATGGTACCCATTATTAGAAGTATTAGAATTCAATCATTGTTAAAATTTTTTATCTAAGTTTAGTTCATCCAGAGTGTCAGGATACTCTATTATCCTTTTTGGCGCAAAATTAACCAAAAGACCTAAAATGATTTCAAAAATTTAGAGTCCTTTATAATTGACTAGCTTTATACCCGCTTTGTATGCCATTTCCCTTTAAAAGTAAATATTGTTATAGCCTTCACCTCCTTTGCTCTCAATTATTCCCCTTCCATAACACACGAAATTATGGTAGAGATTAGTTGACACAAGTAAAATAGATGTGCAGTTTAAATAAAATAGTCATAGTTCATTAAGTATATGAGAAAAGATGGCCATGAATTTTTTACATTTACTATTTTTAAATGTCAGATTAAATTTAATTTTTTTAATTTTTGTTTTTTCTCAATATTTCTTTAAAAATTATAGCTCATATATTATTCTAATATATTATTGTTAAATTGAATTCAAATCTATTCATAGCGTAACAAACAGATAAACAAGCAAACAAACACACATGTTTATTTTCACATTGATAATATCTAGGGGTTTTAAAAAACTGGACCAGATTTTCGACTGACAAACTCTTGAAGCTTACTAAATGACGTCTTTCGAACGAGAATATGTAAAGTTTGCCCTCCACTAACACCCAAAGCATATTACAACGTGTTGTGGTTAAACATAATCTGAATAATGGGTTAAATTCGTTTGGGGCGATTGAAAATAGTCTAGTATACACACAAAGTAATTGTATGATTAGTTATTGGATAATGCTGTTACTTGTAAAATTAATTATATAACATGGTTATAGTATATGGTATATTCATCACGTTTTCACAAATACAATAATTTGATTACATAATACGTCATTTCAATTAGTTAAATAATACAAGCATCAAATTAAATGAATAATATTTATAGGAAACATATTCATTTAGGTATATGGGTCGTTCATCATCAATACGATTTCAAAATGTTCATATTCTAGTTTAAAGTTTGGTTCATGTAACAGATGTAGTCGATTCACGAAATTCGACTAAATTTATGGTCAACCAAATTCTGTGTTCAGTGCCAACACTTGGGCACTGAATTTGTTTCTGCCAGTGGGACGAAGCAAACCTCTATATCTGAGATAGGGTATTCTACAATATTTGAAAAAGTACTTCAAAATGTGGATTTTGCTAATAAAAAGCCACAAAAAATTTATTTCGGAAAAATACACACGCTTTCTTGCCAAAAACTTAAATTAAATTTTAAACCTTTTTTAAACTGTCAAAAACGCGGGCATCCAATTTGGTGACGTAATATCATTATACGAAATAACACAGATAAGTTTGACAGATATATTCATAGACAACTAATTATAATAATTATAAATATGTATTATCTATGGATATATTATACCCAGCTGTCTACACTGAACTAACTGATGGTTTATGGTTCATACCGATATGACATCACATCAGGGCTTGCCCGCGTTTTAGGTCAGTGATATACAGTTTAAAAATTAAGATTTTTAATTTTAATATTATAAAAGAAAAATGTGCTTTTATGATTCGAAATCAGAATATTAAAGTATATTTTTACATAAATTTAACTTTTCTCAAATTTCATAATTTATTTTTCACTACCGAAAGTACCCTATTCGTTCTTTCAATTTTATCGTCATAGTTTATATGCATGAACCTCTGTAACTGAGACGTCAATGTCCGTTTATAAAAGTGGAAAGACAAGCGATGAAGTCTGTGTCGAATTTAATGTTATTTAAATCTACTCTTTGTGGAATAATTCAGAATAAAGATAAAATTAAATCACAATGTTCTGAAAGACAAGAAAAACTAAAACGTGTTCGTTTATCAGAATATCCTGAACTTGAACAGTGTTTGCTAACATGGGTCAAGTAACTTCGTATTTAAAACGTTCTGCCAAGTGGACCGATGATTAAAGAAATAGCAAAAGATTTCGCGCGAAGGCTCGGTTTTATAATTTTTGTAGCAGCAATGGTTGGTTGGAATAATAATTTTATAAACTTTTTGTTCTATTTCCAAAGGTTTTACAAGGTGAGTCCTTTTTCATCTGATTGAATGAGCAAAAAATGTACCATTTTAAAATTGACATATCTCTATTTTGAAGCTAGAAACACGAAAAAAATATATGCAACTACTTCAGCTAGAACTAACTATTCTTCTTATAGAACTTTTTTTGTAATTTGTAAAAAACTTTTTTTTTAATAATAAAAAAAAAGGTAATTAGACTATTAAAACCCCCAACTACGCCCCAAAATAGAAGGTTATGCGCGCCCTCGAAAGGAAGATTTTTTGGTACGATGTTTTTCAATCTGATAAACAACTGCGGCAAACTTCAAAGATGCAAGACTTTTTTTCTTTATTAGCATGACTTTTTATTTAATTTTGTTGTCCTAAATATGGAAAGCTGGTATCGCATACTAAATGAATATACCACCATAAACGTTTACAGCACGTTCAAAAATAAATCATGCGGTTTCACACATATTCAAACACGCAAAAAAATGAAAATTTTATCGATTTTGGTTTTTGATAATCGCCAAATGAAAATATTTCAATAGTAAATCAAATGATTTAATTTTTTTTATTAATAAATTTGTTTATTTTGAAACATTGATGAGGCTTAGGTTAAAGGAAAAATAGAGCACAGTATGGTGTTTATACCAAATTTCCGGACAAAAGAAAATGAAGCAATTTTATGCTCAAAAATTGATTCAAAAGACTATTAAGATGCAAAAGAAGTACCTATTATTTGGCAATAATAAAAATATTTGTCATATTCGTCTTCAAACCCAATTATTTCATTTTCTTCTTTTCACTGGAAAACTGCTTGCTCGTTTTTTTGGTTTTCGACTTAAGCTATCTTAATCTCTATTCTTATCTTAGTCTTAAAAGAAAAGGCACAAGTTCGCGCAAGAAATTTTCCCTTTTATAAAAAATTTTACCGTACAAAAAGGGACACATAAACAAAAAGCTTTGAGTTTGAAAGTTAGCTTTTTTAATAGCAAATATGAATCACAAATATTTAATTATATTAATAGAAACATTAACATTAAATACTAATAAATAAAGCACAAATCTTCGTCTCCAATATAAAAAAAAATCCTTATTGCACTAACAAACACAGTAAACATAAATTTAATGACACGGTAAATCAAGAGCAACAACAAAAATTAAAATGTATTATTAAGAGCAGGTAGATTACGGTTTTTAAAACAGGCGGGGGGGGGGGAGAGGTTAAGGTAACTCAAGTGGCCTCTTTGTGATGGAGTGCTTATCAAGGTACAACAAAGAACAACTTTCAATGCAAAACAAAAGAGTTGAGTTTTCTGACTTTTGTCCGGAAGTAAAATAAAAGCGTAAACCATACTGTTAGACTCAGCTGATTTTATCATTGAATAAATAAGACAAAAATACCTACTTCATTATACATTTTAATGTACTGTACCATATTTGCTCCCCTAATCTTTTATAATTGTCCACTGTGCAGCGCATGGTCAAATGAATAAGATCTTTTAATCAAATAGGAAACTTGATAAAAGATCCATAACCTTCTCAATGTCTTGTCTACTATAATTAATACCCATGAAAATAATTCAAGGTAATAAGTTTGTACCTCATGCCACTTTTCTTCATAAATTCAACACTGGGTTAACCCATTTCGAACCAAAATGAAATATAATACGGTTTGAATGCTCTTCGGTCGCCTAAATATGTGTCATGTCAACTCTTAAAATATTCACAAAAGTTTCAAAAGTTTTTTTCTTTTTTCGTTGTTGTGAAAAATGAAAAACCACTACACACAATATGTATGAAAAATATGGAAAATGTAAAGAGAAAATGATAAAGAAAAACCAAAAAAGGCTTTTTATTTAATTGAATTTTATACATAAATTATAAATGTAAATAAAAACATTTCAAAGTAAAAAAAAAAAAGTGAAAACAAACAATTGACTGAGTTAAATGTTGAAATACCATGCATAGCCAGTATTGATTACTCTACCACATTACACATACATACATGTCACACATGTATAAATGATATTACCATATAATACATACTATAAAATTTACGCATAATTTACGCCCTCACGGGTAAACAGTGATGTTTACCCGTAAAATGTATCAAACAAAAGTTGTTTTGTTTTTTATAAGGAACATTACTTACTTTAAATTTTTGTTCTATCTCTAACGGCTACAAGATGAGTCCCAATCGACCTTTGTTGCTCATTTACGAACTCGACCTCACTTTTTTTGTCGTGAGTACGCTATAAAAATTTCATCTTGATATCTCTTTTCGTTGTTGACAGACAGACAGACAACCGGAAATGGAATAATTAGGTTATTCTATGAACACCTATACCAAATTTTTTTCGTTGCATCAATACTTTTAAGCGTGCGTTACAAATTTAGGACTAAACTTAGTATACCTTGCATATTACCTATATACAGGGTTTAAAAGATTTTCTTCCTCTGTATGTGAAAATATTTTCCACACAACTGCTAAAAGTTTTCTTATTTAGTATGCTTGCCTCCGTTATCATAATCAAACGAAAAATTATAATCAGTAAACATATTTTTAATGTAATGTGTCTATACGATATGATTTATTATACTTGGCACAAAATTTTTATTTTAATCCCAAACAAGTGAAAACAAACAATTGACTGAGCTAATTGTTGAAAAACCCTGTATAGACAGTGTTTATTACTATGTCACATTACACATACATACTTGTCACACATATATAACTGATTTACCCATATAATACATACTATACACCGTTTGACCGTTTGGCTACTGACGCAAGCTTTGTATACAATCTTGGATGTGTTCCGTAATATTCGCCAATGCCGATGACGTCATAAACCGACGCCATACTGGTGAATCGTTCCGAAATATACTGGCCAGTACTTGATGTCATATTTTATGTTAGTCAACAAAATAACTTAAATGTATTTGCTCTATGATACTATTCAGGAGTTACTTTGAGCGTATATAAGTTCTTATTGTATTCGTCAATTACGAGTAAGTCTTTTTCAGACGCCATTATTCCTTTTTAATGAACAATAAATAAATAAATTTCTTGTAAAAAACCCCGGTGAACACATGTACACTGTCATGTCCGTTTTAACAGTACAATATGGCGTAGTATACCAGTATAATATAGAGTCGATTCCTGACGTCATGAGCACTGGCCAGTATACTGGTGAATATTACGGAACACGCCCCTTGTAAACCATACACATAAAAGCATACCATACCAGATATAAAAGACGTAACAATTTTGACAAAAAACAACTTTATTAAAAAATTATATAAAACATTAAAATGATTGTTTTTATTTTAATTTGGGTCACTATGTCATTTAAATATCGTTTTAGCGTGCCAATGTACAATTCTTCGAAAAAAGTAAAATCGTGATTTACAATTTTCATAAATTTCCAAATTGTAGTCATGAAATACAAAAATGGAGAGTAAAATAATTAACAGAATTGGCAAATTTGTAAATACTTCAGTATGCGCTGACATCTTAGCGTTAAAATGCAATATCACCGCTAATTTTATGAGCATGTAATAGTGATTTTTATACTATGTATATATGAAATATACATAGTATATTAAGTTTAGTCCCAAGTTTGTAACGCTTAAAAATAATGATACTAGGAAAATAATTTTGTCATAGGTGTTCATAAAATCACCTAACTAGTCCATTTCCGGCTGTCCGTCCGTCCGTCTGTGGACACGATAAAACGAAAAAAGATATCGAGGTGAAATATTTACAGCGAAGTCAGGAAGTAAAAAGTGAGGTCTAGTTCGTAAATGAGCATCATAGGTAAATTGGATCTTGGGTCCGTAGGACCCATCTTGTAAACCGTTAGAGATAGAACAAAAGTTTAAATGTAAAAAATCTTCCTTATCAAAAATTAAACAACTTTTGTTTGAAACATTTTTTCGTAAACATCACTGTTTATCCGTGAGGGTGCCAATTAGGCGGAAATTTTATAACTATACTTGATTAGCAGTTATGTATGTGTCACATGTTTGTATGTGTAATGTGATAAAGAAATCAACACTGATTATGCATTATATTTCAACAATTAACTCAGTCAATTGTTTCTTTTCACTTGTTTTTAATAGTAACGGAATTTTTCTGTTATAAATGAAAATTTTAGCAAATAAGAAAAATCAATCATGCTGTAAAAATTGTTGTCATATTAGATTTCATTCCATTTATGAATGGATATATGCACGTCAAAAGCTTACACTAGACATGCAAAGAGATTTGTTGAGATTTCAAATTTGCTAATTATTTCTATTACATATTATACCGTGTGCTTTTTATACCCTGTATTACGGGTGTTCAAACAATTCAAAAAATTTAATTGTCTGTGTTCTTTTTTTGACCGTCTTTTCAAGTTTGCATCCTCGACATTAAGATTCTAGAGGCAAAAATACAAAAAAGCAAGTTGACTGAGCTAATTGTTGAAATACCATGTATGGACAGTGTTGATTACGCATTCGTATGTCTTGTAAGTAAAGCAAACAAACACATACATAATTTTTTATAAGGAACATTTTTTGTATTTAAACTAACTTATTTAACTATCTCTAACGGGTTACAAGATGGAGTCTACGGACCCAAGTCGTTGACCTTTGTTGTTCATTTACGAACTGTCCTCACTTTTTACACCCTGAGTACGCTGTAATAATAATAATTTTAGCTTGATAACTCTTATCTTTTTTGTGAGCAATCGTATTAAGGTGATTGTAAAAAAGTTTTGGGTTATTGCAAGGTATATACATATAGACCAAATATATGCTTTCTAGCCAAGTAATGAGTTATTTTTGGCTTTACAATACCACGCAACTACAAAAATATATAATATATTGTGTACAAGTGAGGCTTATAAATTTGATAATATAGATATCGCTCTTCAATCATCAATACTCTAAATATAGTCGTCTCTGTTCATCAAATGATGGATCTTCGATGATTAAATTAAATTAAAATTTTGTTTTTATATCATCGGCAAAGCTATATTTTTATGGTATTATTTTAAACTACAAGATTGTCTAAATATTTTAGATTGTTTTTTATCACACTCTCTAGATTTTTTGATATAAACATATCCAATTGAAAAGGATAACCTTTATGATTCATCATTTTGTGCGTAGCAGTAATATTTTTAAGCATTACAAACTGGGACTAAACTTGACTATTATTCAAATATAGCTTCGATTGGTTTCTATTGATCTTTAAAGTTTGTAACTGTTCTGTGACCAAACTTCCATATTACATTAACGGGCGGACAACCAAGAAATGGACTATTTAGGTGATTTTATGAACACTTATACCAAAATTTTGTTCGTTGCATCAATATTTTTAAGCGTTACAAACTTGGACTAAACTTACTATAACTCGATATAAATATTGGGGTGAATTCAGCGATATCAAAGGAAATCACTCGACCGCCTTGGCTATTAATCAAATATGGCTTCGATTGGTTTCTGTTGAGCTTTAAAGTTTGTAACTGTTCTGTGAACAAACTTTCATATTTCCTTAACGGACGGACAACCGGAAATAGATTCTTTAGGTGAATTTATGAACACCTATACCAAAATTTTGTTCGTAACATTTATATTTTTAAGCATTACAAACTTGGAACTAAAATTAGTATACTTTGATATAATTCATATATACATGGTATAAAAATATTGGGGTGAATTCAGCGATTTCAAAAGGAATCGCTCGACCGTCTTGACTATGAATCAAACATGACTTTGATTGGTTTCTGCTGAGCTTTAAAGTTTGTAACTGTTCTGTGAACAAACTGTAGTTAAATATGTTGATATGATACTAATTAGACATATTACTAATGAATAGAACTTGAGTATTATAATCAAACATTGCTAAATATATATGTTCTGTATTTTATATGAATATGTGTTTTAATATAATTTCTCATTCTATACAATAAAGATTATTAAACTAGAAACATTCCGAATTTTAATCTTTGTGTAGATAAACTTTAATTTTAAACATCTATCTAAATATTTAAATATTAAAATTCTAGAAATTTAATCAAAACTAATTTATATGTCTGTAAAATATACTTCTTTTTACATGTTAGGTTTATAAATTAAACATTCTTCCAATATTGAAAAGGATTAAAGACGATTACTCGTTCTAATTATTTAGAAAAGAGAAATTTATTCTTTTAAAGTTATTTTTGTCTTCATAGAATTTTTTTCTTACCGATCTTTGTGTTTATTTATTATACCATGCATATATGTAATATGCAAGTTATACTAAATTTAGTCCCAAGTTTGTAACGCTTAAAATCACCTAATTAGTCCAATTCCGGTTGTCCGTCCGTCCGTCTGTGGGCACGATAACTCAAAAACGAAAGAAGATATCAAGCTGAAATTTTTACAGCGTACTCAGGACGTAAAAAGTAAAGTCGAGTTCGTAAATGAGCAACATAGGTCAATTGGGTCTTGATCTATGGGTCCGTATGACCCATCTTGTAAACCGTTAGAGATAGAACAAAAGTTTAAATGTAAAAAATGTTCCTTATCAAAAAATAAACAACTTTTGTTAGAAACATGACAAAATTTTTTTCGTAGCATCAATATTTTTAAGCGTTACAAACTTGAGACTAAACTTAATATACTATGTATATTTCATATACATGGTATAAAAGTGTCGATCTAAAAACAGCAAATAACAGTTACAAAATTGACCAGAATGGCGCTTGTGTAGCAGGAGGTGTTTGATGTGAAATTCTCTATCCTTCTCGAACAACTTGTTTAGAACTTTATCTTACTCCTATTACTTTAAGCACTTCTTTTAAAACTTACACTTTTGCTACAGCAGCGCCATGCTTATTTGCTGTTTTTCGATGGATATATTTTTATATACAGAAATGGTTCTCCTTATTTCCACCCTCCATAGAGTATAGTAATAATGATTTTTCAGATTTTCTTTAGATGTATTGAATTTTTTATATTTTTCAAAATTTTTAATCTAATCAACATGTAGTAATATTTTTAATTCAATTGATAAAATTTTTTGAATAATTGGAATTTGTCCTTGCTTGAATGAAACTATAGATCAGTTAATTCGGCTTCATTTCCTGCTTTTATCTTACACAAGTATTACGCTCAATATCAAAAGGAAATATGACAATTAACAAAGTAAATTAATTAAATACTCTGGACATATAACCGGACCTGGTCCAACGAACAGGTAACTGAGTCTAGCGCTGTTGGATTTACTTACTTATGTAAATGTAAATTTTACTGATTTCAATAAATAAATAAATATAGAATTAAACATAAATATTTTTGTAATATATAATTTTAAAAAATAATTATATATACAGGAATCAAACCCAGGTCTTTTGGATTCATGCCAAGCGCCTTAAACAACAGGACTGGTTGCTCAAAATACATAGAAGATATCGAAAAATGTTATTCTTTTTTTTCGGCTGATAAGATAAAATTAATTTCATCCCTCAATCTACCCTGCTCGTACATCCCTTATGTGGATGGAGACACTTGGTTTTTTCTTTTCTATGCCATTGCTTATGTTTATTTTCTATTAAAAAAATTTGTTTTCATTCATTCCATGTGAAAATTATCAAAAACTTTCAAAATATATCGTTTTTTCAGATTTGTCCATAAGAATATTTTATATCGATTTTTTCTTAAATTTTGTATGGATAAGTAAACTGAAATTTTAACCGCATAATCTTTGAGTAAAAGTCTACCAGTACAAAAATTTTGTGCCTTTAAATTGACATGCTCATACATTCCTCGACTTTTTATTTGTTTGTTTACTAAATTTTTGGTATAACTTTTAAGGCTTAAAGTTTTATTTGAAAATGCGTTAAAACCTTCAAATTTTATAATTAAATTTTATACCACTTTTCTTCACTTGAAAAAAGTACTCTTAAACGAGTTTACATTAACGACTAAAAGCGGTGAAAGTGGGGGGTATTTTATAAAATAAATATAAAAAACGTTACCATATTTTTAAGATTAAATCGTTGAACGAAATACGATAAAAATTTGTATAAACTCCGCATAACTTCTATACGTATGTATTTTCTTTCGATTAAATGCACTGAAAAACCAGTGAAAACAAACAATTGACTGAGTTAATTGTTGAAATACCATGCATAAACAGTGTCGATTACTCTATCACATTACTCATACATGCATGTCACACATACATAACTAATATAACTGATATTCCCATGTAATACATGCTTTACTCACGGGTAAACAATGATATTTACGAAAAAATGTATGAAACAAAAGTTGTTTTGTTTTTTATAAGGAACATTTTTTACATTTTGAAATAAACTTATTGATTTTTATAATATATAACATATTTTTATAGATATATAACAACCATTGGTAGCCTAGTTGGTAGAGCGGTGTACTAAAGACACTAAAATCAAGAGTAATCCATAGGTCGCTGGTTCAGGTCCGACTCGAAGAAATCTATTTTTTTTAAATAAACCCTAATTTCTATTCCAAGAAAAGAAACGCAACCTAAGTTGTTCCGGCCTACTTATGCGATTGTGTCAATCACATCACTATTTTGTTAAAATATTTATAAGTGGTAGAATCAATCAAAAAAAGATTTTTTTAAAACTATGTTGCATTTCAAAACAACAATATTTTAAATTTGTAAGACAGTATATTACTTTCATACAAACAACTCATGCGTTTGTGTCAACTTTACAACTCAACCCCGTACGGTACTTGTATCACATTCGTGGTCCCATACGCCATATATGATCTCGCGATGAGGTTGAGACAACCTCATATTGGTTGGTATTAAGTATTTTTTCCTGTGTGTAAAAGTAAATTAGATTGACGTATTGGCTTTTAATAGTTAAGGAGTACGATTATGGCTACTCTCTTGTATATGGAAGTTTTAAAATAAACTGAAACGATTCGTGTATATTTTAGTCTTAATTTATGTATTCAAAGCATGTTAAACAGAAATAACATACTTTATCGATCGGTAAATACGAATGAAACGTACATAATACGGGTTTCACGTTCAACGTTATACTACATTCGCATTCTATATCAAAAATTTATGAGCTATTTCTAAAATGGTTTCGAACACCTTCTCAACTCAAATTAATTTGATAGTGGTTAAGAAGAATATATAAAAAATTCACTGTATTTCGTTCGCATTCGAAATCTTCTATTTATTCGAACTGAAAGATTAAAAAAAGAAATTCTCTTAGCATTTCAAAATAATATATATATTAGTGATGTGACGGATCGAATGAAGTTCCAAGAATACGAGAAAAAGTAAAATATCGAAGATTGAAAAGTAAGCCAGATATCACAAAAAATTTTTACTTATCCTTACTTTTCGTTTAAGATTTCGCTCTATTAGCCCAGTTGGTTAAGGCGTAACCAATTCCGTCCGCGATATGCTTAAGGTAGCGGGTTCGATTCCTGCCGTCGCCAAAAAAATAATTTAATTAATAGTTTTGAGGGCTGGTGTAGCGCATGGTATATGCATGAAAGAGGTGCACTCAGCCTCTGAAATTGAGGAGCTGATAAATGAAATTATCAGCGGAAAGATGGTAAAACACATATATGGTATCACAATGGGCTCTATAGCCTAAGTGTCCTTCATGGACAGCCAATATAACCTAACCTAACTCAACCTTTCGTTTAAGGTAGTACGAGCAGGACGTTAGATTCAGAATGTTGGGATCCGAAACCTTGAGTCCATCTATCCTGGGAAAGATCCCGACGGAGCTGTGTGCTTTCTGTGTGACGCCTGGCCTCGACAGAATTCTTAAGCTTCATCCGACTTTAATAGTGCCTCCTACCCGAAGACGTCTCGTCTTGGGGCTACAGATCGTTCTCAAGGAGGCCACAGAAGACTCTTGGTCTAGGTGCTAGGGACTCACTTACGGAACCCTTCTTTTGTTTTTATTATTATTAAGGTAGACGAAAAATAAGAATAAAATATTTCAATATATTCCTTAGTTTTCGAAATATCGAAAGCTAAAAATAAAACAAAATTTGCAATTTTCGATATTTTGAAAATCATGCCAGATATCAAAAAATTTTCGTCTTATATTGTCAAGTTATAACAAAATTTACCATCAAAATTGAAAAAATTTTTAATTTGTGGGCCTACTGCCGTGCTCATACATTCTTAATTAGTCGGCCACAACAGGTTTTTTTTCTATTTTCAATTATTTATTGAGGTTTTATCTTTAGTTTCAATAGTTTTTTTTTTAATTTCCTCCGACCAGTTTTGGAGATAAAAACATATCATCCATCTACCGTTTTACCATAAAATCAATGTTAAATGTGTCTACTTTTGAATTAATTTTTTTACTTGAATAATCATGCAGCCGACCCCCCTCCAAACCCTCGCTAATATTTTCAGAATTGATTTAGACTTATTCCAACTTCATATAAATTGCCTTGGTGCTCGTATATCCTAAACCTTAGCTCGCAACATCGAATATTTACGAGTTTATAACAATAATTAAAATGTAGGAGTTGCATTTGAGCCAATTTGATGACGTAATATCGGTATCATTATACGAAATAACACAAATAAGTTTGAGAGATATATTCATAGACATCTGATTATAATAAATATAAATACTTACTATGTATGGATATATTATACCCAGCTGTCTACACTGAACTAACTGAAGGTCTATGGTTCATACCGATATGACATCACAGCAGGACTTGTCCGTGTTTTAGGTCACGTGATATACATATTATAAAAGAAAAATGTGCTTCTATGACTCGAAATCAGCATTATTTGATTTAGACTTATTCCAATTTCATATAAATGCCTTGGTGCTCGTATATCCTAAACATTAGCTCGCAACATCGAATATTTACGAGTTTATAATAATAATTAAAATGTAGGATAAATACGTGCCTGTAATCTCATGCTATGACGCTTTCTATCCTTCAAATAGAAGTCAGAATTTTGAACAAACACTACATACATTGTTAAATAAACAACAATAGCTCAAAGTTTTGTTTGTTATAAACCAAACAAAGCTTTTTATATGCGAGAGAGAATATGTTATATGTAACATTTTAACATTAAATCATGGTTACCAACGTATTACATACGTTTGTTTCATTTGTTTCCATGCATACAGTCAAAATCGATTATAATGACATTGAAGGGACCAACGTTATAACTCACAATTATTATACGCGATATGTACATTTTTATATTAAAGTAGTTCGGCTGTTTGAGCAAGTTCGGCGAATGTTCACTAATTTTTGCGGTAAATGATCGTTCAAAGCCCCTTGATCACAAAAAACTCAGTTGTTGAGCCTCTTGCGGGACAAAATTGTAAATAATTTCATTTTAAAATTGTTATTTTTAAGACAGTACCTTATGGTAGAACTCGCAATAATGTTAATTGTACAAACATTAATCGGTGATTGAGCTTCCAAAAAGTTTTCATCATGAAGAAAATTTATCACCGATTATGTTTATGTAAAAAAAACTTTACCTAAAAAGAAAACATAAAAAAATTTTGGTTTTTTGAAGTTTAAATGTCAAAAACTAGTCACAATGACGAATAAATTTTATCTTTTACGATATTTTTAAAGCATTCAAAAACATTTACGTGATACAAATATTATTTTTATTCATAATTTTATTCATAACTTAGGATTTAAATTCAATGAATATAAATTGATATTGCTGATTAACTCAAAATGTTGATTTTGCTAATAAAAAGCCACCAAAAATTTTTTTCGGAAAAATACACACGCTTTCATGCCAAAAACTTAAATTAAATTTTAAACCTTTTTTAAACTGTCAAAAACGCGGGCATCCAATTTGATAACGTAATATCGGTATCATTATACGAAATAACACAAATAAGTTTGAGAGATATATTCATAGACATCTGATTATAATAAATATAAATATTTATTATCTTTGGATATATTATACCCATCTGTCTACACTGAACTAACTGAAGGTCTATGGCTCATACTGATATGACATCACAGCAGGGCCTGTCCGTGTTTATAATAAACGATAAAACCTTATTCCAATAATTATTCGTCGCTGTAACCGATATATGCGTTTATAAGGTTCAAAGTAAAGTTAATAAGTCTCAAAATAATGTATATGATTCAAAATAGTCTTATGATTTTATTTAACTGAAACAATATTTTCATGTAATAAAAGTATGTAAATAGTTCGAGACACCGCTTATTAAGGGGCTCAGCGGAAGGGAATGGCATTTTTTTTCGACTTACTGAGGATTACAACTTCACAAGGTTCGAGTTATCGAGGGTTCACTGTATAATATAATGACCATAATTGAACGGCCTTATTCAAGTGTCCTTATAACAGATTTTGACTGTACATTTCGAATAGAATAACCAATGTTTTATTCCGATGTAGGAAAGTAGTTTTCCAACTGCATTTAATAATGCTAATATCAAAATAATAAGCTTCTTTTTTTCGAAAAGCTTTCTTCTTATATCAGTAAAATAATATTTATAAAACTCACAGAAGTACGTCACAGAAGGGATTATATATGGTAGAGACGGATTTAGATTTTTTATATCATCCCTATGTATGGTAGAAAGTTTGCCAGCGTAAGGTCATAAACTAACTGATTTTCGGCCTTATTTACTGTGTATCATTTTGTGCTTTTGACAAGCACAAACTTTTTATTTAGTTTCACCTGTCCCGTTTTTTGTCTGTAATCAAATCTTGCAGGTCAAATTTAATCCACTTCTCGGTTTCCGATTGAGCTGAAATTTTGCGTGCACATTTAGTTTAGATGAAAATGAATGGAAAGATTGTGGCGTCCTGATTTTCCCATCGCTTCCACCGTATTTGATATTAAAAACATTTTTTTAGTCTTAAATTAAAATTTTTAATAAAAAATCTAGAATGTGGGTGCACAAAATTTTGAAAGAAAAGTTTGAGAACCTTTGGTTTAGATCATAGTGCCCATAACGATTTTGATTAGTCGGCCAAGATCTACAATATCTTATGAGCAAATTTGACACAGATCCAATTTCCAAAGATTAAGTGTGGGGTTCTTTAGAATAATTTAAAAAATAGTTGTTTTCTCAAGTCGCTAGACACCCCTAATAAAAACAATTCGAATTTTATGGAGTGTAATTAATTGAAATCAATTAATGATAAATGAACTTGGTTTATTTTATTCCAACACCAAAGTAACACATATAAATAATCTAAGCATCACATTACTTCCATATACAAGCATAAATAACTCAAAAAGAAATTTTTAGTGTATAAAGATCTAATTATTTTCAATAGGGTATTATCGTATGTCAAAAATAAATTATGAAATTTGAAAAAAGTTAAAATTTATGTAAAAATATACTTAAATATTTTGATTTCGAGTCATAAAAGCACATTTTTCTTTTAAAATATTAAAATTAAAAGTCGTAGTTTTTAAACTGTATATCGTATGAACCATAAACCATCAGTTAGTTCAGTGTAGATAGCTGGGTATAATATATCCATGCATAATAAGTATTTATATTTATTATAATCAGATGTCTATGAATATATCTGTCAAACTTTTCTGTGTTATTTCGTATAATGATACCGATATTACGTCACCAAATTGGATGCCCGTGTTTTTGACAGTTTAAAAAAGGTTTCAATTTAATTTAAGTTTTTGGCAAGAGAGCGTGTATTTTTCCGAAATAAATTTTTGGTGGCTTTTTATTAGCAAAATCAACTTTTTGAAGTACTTTTTCAAAAATAGAAGAATACTCTATTGGCACACAGAGGTAGAAATAAATAATTTTCTCTGAATATAGTTTCAGATCATATAAGATTACAACACAAACCAACTTTGCCCTCCCCCTCCCCCCCCATTTTTCTACACGCCCCCTCTCCTTAAAGTACTCAAAGATAGTACACTACACAATTGGTATTTGTAAATAGAACGTTAGACCGTTATGCCTCTTGTATCGTTACAACTAATTCACTTTCTAACCATTGAATTTGTTTTCGTGTGTATATATGTGTATAGTATATTGTCGAATCGATATTTTCGAAATATCACGATTTTCGTTGTCGAAATAACTATACAAAATTAATTCACCCCTCATACGGGAATCTATTCATAACACTAAATAAATACGATGTATATTGTATAGTGTATCTATCTTTTTTTAGAGAGTGAGATAGTAGCAGCATTTCAATCGTATGTGTTATCTAACTTTCGAGTACCTCCATAAAAAAAAAAGTAGTATAGTTTTCTATAACGCCATTGTATCGAAATTTATAGTGAAAATCGGTTTATAAGGACATTGGGGGGGGGGGCAACAAATATTCTCGTTATAAAGTGAAAGTAGTCACCCTATTAGCTCAGTTGGTTAAGGCGTAAACCAATTCCGCCCGCGGTATGCTTAGGGTAGCGGGTTCGATTCCCGCCATCGCAACATAATTAATTTAATTAATAGTGGTGATGGGCTGGTGTAGTGCATGGCATGTGCATGAAAGAGGTGCACTCAGCCTTCGAAATAGAGGAGCTGATAAATGAAATTATCAGCGGAAAGGTGTAAAACACATATATGGTATCACAATGGGCTCTATAGCCTAAGTGTGTCCTTCGTGGACAGCCAATATAACATAACCTAACCTAAAGTGAAAGTACAGTGGAATCTGGTTAAGTCCGATCTCAAGGGATCTGGAAATTTTGACTCACTTATAGAGGCATTCTACATACCCAGGATTTTAGATATCTAGGTATAAAAAAATATCTGTGTCATTTGCAGAGGGTTCCATTAATAGAGGCTAGAATACAGGTTAATTCAGTTATAGAGGTGCGGTTATTAAATAAAATAACGTTTTATCAATATCATTGCTGCTACAAGAATTATGAATTCCGAGCCTTTGCGCGAAATCTTGTGCATTTTCTTTAATCATCGGTCCCCTTACCGGAACGTTTTTGTTACGAAATTGTTTGACCCATGCTAGCAAACACTGTTCAAGTTTAGAATATTCTGATAAACGTACACGTTTTAGTTTTCTTTGTCCTTCAGAACATTGTGATTGAATTTTATCTTTATTCTGAATTATTCCACAAAGAATAGATTTAAATCACATTAAATCGAAACAGATTTCATCGCGTATCTTGCCACTTTCATAAACGAATATTAACTTCAACTTTTCACGTACTGATAACGATTTGAGCCTCGTTTTGGCATTTTTCAAATAAACATCCGTGATATGATAGTAAAGCAAAAGTAAAATTGAAGGTCATTGAGGCTCAAAATTAGTTCAGTGCGGAATTTACGGGTAGAATAAGAATAAGTAAGTAAACAAACAAAACGATGTTATCTCAGTTCTCAGTTACAGATTATTGTATATAAAGTTCACTCGTTATCTCAATTGTAGAGGTAACTCTGACGATAAAATCGAAAGAACGAATCCCAGATATAGAGGTTCACTTCGTTACACTAACGGAGGTAATTCACTGCCAAAGTGTTGGAACTTCAACATGAGTTCCAGTTATGGAGGTTTCTTCACTTATCTAGATCCCACTTATTACTCTTACTGACGAACTCTGTACTATATATTTTTAATAAATCTGCCTGCGCTATGTAATCATGGATTAATAGTGAATGTACAAACGCCTAACGGTAAATGACAGAACTACTTTTTTATATTATATCAGCTCTGTATACAGTAAATTGATTGTGTTTATGGGTCGCTTGTAAGGACTTTACTCGTGTGATTTTTTCCCCGCTTAGAGTAAATATACCCTAGACTTTTAACCTAAAGGTCATATGTCAATTTATTTTTTAATTTCCATCGCTATTAAATTAAGTCCTTTATATACTCATCAATATACTAAATTAGGATTCGATTGAATGAACGAATTGTAACAGATGGCATTATTAGGGTTCCGTCACACAGTGGAGCATTGATATCAAATTTCCGGACAAAATATATAATGAAGGGATTTTAATGCTCAAAATTGATTCAAAAGGCTTTTTAGATGCAAAAGTACCTTTTGTTTGGCAATAAAAAAAAATTGTCACTGGTGATTTTGGAATTATAAGTTACAAATTTTCACTGGAAAACTGCTCCTTTTTTTGACTCTTGCCTTAAGCTATCATAATCTCTATCTTTATCTTAGTCTTTAAAGAAAAGTCGCAAGTTCGCGCAATATTTTTTTTTTTTCATAAATATGTTATAGAATACTTCAACTTTGCCCCGTTATCAAAAATTTTACCGGACAAAAAGGGGTACATAAACAAAAAGCTTTGAGTTTAATCAAAAAAAATTATTGTCAGGTTCATACATTCTTAAAAACAGGAAACATTAAAATTTGCCTCTATTACAATTTTTGGTTAGAATGATCTTTTTCTATACTAATTAATTTTTAGCGAATTTCCGAAGGACATAGAGCTATTGCTTTTGTATTGATGATGGAATTTTGAAAAAATTTCCTCAAATGTACATCGATCCTACCAAGTAAATGTCAAAAATGACCATCGTTAAAATTTATATATATGTATAGATACATATGTGTTTGTAATAAATGAATTAATAAAATTTGGTATCAAGAAGGGTTTTGGTATTTGAAAGGTCAAGTTCGTTAATGAGAAAAATCAACAGATGAACAAGGACGGGAGGGGGGGCGTAAAGTGCATAATACAAAATTTTTTGTATTTTTTTATCAGTTTTAAGTTAGTACTATCGGTAATAGACTTTGCATTCAGAATTTAATGAAACTTGGCATAGTTGTCCATTATTATATCATAATTGACCAGTTGAATTTTTAGGGGCCTATGGATCAATGTTAAAATATCTTTTTTTCAGTTCTCTGAAGGCCCCTAAAAATTTAACTGGTTAATTATGATATAATAATGAACAACTATGCCAAGTTTCATTAAATTCTGAATGCAAAGTCTATTGCCAATAGTACTTACCTTAAGCAAATCTTGTGATTTTTTCTTAGTTTTCGAATTTCTTGATGCAATATTCAATTTTAAGAAAAATATTTTTTTTTCAATCTCTGACGGAATTTGCTTAGCTAACGCAAATCCTGCGCTACGATTTTTTTAATGATTAATTTTCCAAAATATATTCACATTAAACGCCGCTTATTTTTAGAATTATGAACCACATGCTGAGTCATTTTATCTTTAGCACAATTTTTATTTTCTTCATAATCGTGTTTGTATTGTTTTCAAAGTCGATTTTTGTGCCAAATTTCAACGAATGAATAATTAATTTTCTGTGTAAATTAGATCATCGTTGCTTTTTTTACCCAATAATTATACAAAATTTTGTATATTATTATCAATAGAACGATTCCTTCGTTAGATAAAATCATCAGTTGCGTTGTGGAAATATTTCAGGCAAAAGACTTAAAAAACACCACAAGGGTTTCGATGAAAGAAATAATACAATGAATCAAACATAGAAAAAAATGGTTTAAGGATGTATGAGCATGACAGCAATGTTTGATTTAAAGGCTCAAAATTTGTTTGTAGGTAGTCTTTTACTCAAAGAATATGTGGTTAAAATTTCAGCTTAGGTATCCGTGCAAATTTTTAAGAAAAGTCATTAAAAATCGATATAAAATACATTGGCTCTTATGGAGGAATCTCAAAAAACGCGATATTTTTGAAGTTTTTGATAATTTTCATTTGGAATGAATGAAAACAAATTAAAAAAAAAACTTTTTAATAGAAAGTAAACATATTAGCAATGAATTAGAAAAGAAAAAAACTAAGTGCCACCGTTCATATAAGGGATGTAAGAGCAGGGTAGATTAAGGGTTGAAATTATTTTTATCTTATTTTCAACTTTGATGATGAATTTTGTTATAACTTCATGAATGTAGACGAAAAATAAGAATAAAATTTTTCGATATGTGTCTTGGTTTTCGAAATATCGAAAGCTAAATAATTAAACAAAATTTTCAATTTTCGATATTTTGAAAATTAAGCCAGATATCGAAAAATTTTATGCTTACTTTTCGTCTTATATCGTCAAGTAATAATATAAATTTATCATCAAAATTGAAAATATCTATTTTTAAATTTGTGCCCCCACTACCATGCTCATACATCCTTAATCCTCAAATTACTTGAAAAACGGCTTTGGAGAGTTTTACAGAACAAAGTTAAAAAAAATAATCCAACGGGAATCGATACCCATTAAAAACGTGCAATATACCTTTAGCATTATTGAATTAATGGTTCCTCCCTCCGTGTGACGCCCCATTTTTTAAGAGAAGAGATTATGTAAAACAAATTTAAAATAAAAATGATCTTTAAAGCGGAAGTTACACCAGTCTCGAAAAAAACCGCTTCGAAAAGAACAACGCTGTCTTCCTCCACGACATAGAATGAACTAGAATCAGTTGAAAAAATTGAAAATTAGATGTTTGACAGACTGCTGAAAAAAAATAATTTCAAATGGCATGATTTTGGTTGATGAGTTCATTCCAGAGTCTTCATTCCATGCGAAAACGAACAGAGATATCAAGCTGAAATTTATACAGCGTGCTAAGTCCGTAAAAAGTGAGGTCGAGTTCGTAAATGAGCAATATAGATCAAGGTCTTCGATCCGTAAGACTCATTTTGCAAACCATTAGAGATAGAACAAAAGTTTAAATGTAGAAAATGTTCCTTTTAAAAATATAAACAACTTTTGTTTGAAACATTTTTTCGTAAACATCACTGTTTACCCGTGAGGGCGCAAATTGTATAGTATGTATTATATTGGAATATCAGCAATGTATGTGTGACATATATGTATGTGTAATGTGACAGTGTAATCAACACTGTCTATACATGGTATTTCAACAATTTACTCAGTCAATTGTTTGTTTTCATTTGGTCTCGAAACTCCTTAAATACCCATACTGCAAAGGATTATCGTACAAAAAAATTCTAGAATCCCTCTAAATTTAAACAAACAAAAACAACACATCAGGTAAAATTCAAGCATACCCAGGAAAACAATTTTCGTCATTTGAATAGAATACTATGTGTATTTTCTTGGTATTATTTACCTCCTTTGCAGCCTCTCTATTTACCTCTGTTTTAAATAAATTTGCATATTATTGTAATGAAAATTAAACAAGAAAATTGTGTTATATGTTGTGTATGTAGATACATAAAAGTGCCATCATGTGCGTCATATGTCTAACCGCACCGCAGAATGATTAAAATATGTTTCTGAGATTATACACAGAGTGTCCTCGGCGCACCTTTACTTGTATCGATTCACCCATACACTCTGTAAATAATTTAACCTATATTTAAGGAAATATACAAGGATTGAATAATACTAATAATTTCAATAAAACTTTATAAATACATTTTTGGATTAATAAAGTTTTCCAAAAATTACTAGGTCACCGGGCTATTTTAATTATTATTTTATCGTTCAAAGCTGGCTGAAAAATGATGAATCATATGGCTTATCCTTTTCAATTGGATATTTCTATATCAAAAAATCTAGAGAACATGATAAAAAACTATCTAAAATATTTAGACAATCTTATAGTTTATACAAGCTTGCCGATGATATAACAACAAAATTTTAATTTAATTATGAGTTCATCGAAGATCCATCATTTGATGAACAGAGACGACTATAGTTAGAGTATTGATGATTGAAGAGAAATATCTTTATTATCAAATTTATAAGTAGCACTTACACACAATATATTATATATTTTTGTAGTTGCGTGGTATTATAAAGCTAAAAATAACTCATTACTTGACTACAAAGCATGTATTTGGTTTATATGTATGTACCGTGCAATAAATCAAAACATTTTTACAATACTGAACCGATTTTGATGTTTTTTTTTTATTTGAAAGCTGGTGCTTCCGTGTGGTCCGATTTCAATTCAGTCCAGAGGAACGTCCTTAAAAAAATTATCATTTTCATTTTAATCATAAAGTTTTATCATATATTAATTTATTTATTTTCTTTTGTTCACAGGTATGTAAGAAAATATCTTTCGGAAAATCGAACTTGGTAAGATTTTCTCCAGTTAATTTGTTGATTTAAAATACTCATTTATATGGTTTATAAAAAATAAATCTAGATGGTGCAGTTCCAAAACACTAACTAATTTTTAAGAAATACAATTTTACCATCGAAACATTCAAACAAGAAATCAGTTACCTTTTTTAACACTTCTTTCGTGATAATTTTTTGAAGTCAGTTAATCTTAATTTTTTGAAGTTTGTGAAATTCTAACCATAAAAAATATAAAATGGCTTTTTCTTGTAAAGTTTGTAATAAAACATACGCAAGAAAAGTAAATTTTCTGAAACATCGTAAAACTCATAGAAAACCAAAGGAGAAAATTTTAAAGGAAAAGAAATTTGCATGTGACATTTGTTCGAAAGCGTTTACATGGAAAAGTAATCTAGTTCAACATATCCGGATCCATGGTGGGGATCGTCGATATACATGTATGTACTGCGAGGAGTTATTTATACAAAAAAGTCATTTGAATCAGCATCAACGACTTCATACCGGCGAACGACCTTTCGAGTGTGATTATTGTGACAAAACATTTACGCAACAGAATAGTTTAAATCAACATAAACGAATTCATACTGGAGAAAGACCGTATGAATGTGATCTATGCCCTAAAGCATTTACTAGAAAAGCTCTTTTAGATTATCATAAGCGAAGCCATAATCGAGAAAAGTGAATTTTACATGTGATAATTATTGTGATAAAAATAAGACATTCAAAGCATATACAGTCGAGTCTCGATAATCGGGACTCAATAAAAATTGGGGGCTGTTCCGATTATTGGCGCTGGAAAAATTGTTAAAATTTCAATTTAGGTATCCTAGCAAATTTTTAAGAAATTAATCATTGAAAATCAATTTAAAATACATTGTTCTTATGGAAACATCTCCAAAAACGACATATTTTGAAAGTTTTTGATAATTTTCACTTGAAAAGAATGAAAACAAATTTAATAGAAAGTAAACATATTGGAAATGATATAGAAAAGGAAAACCTAAGTGTCTCCATCCATATAAGGGATGTACGAGCAGAGTAGATTTCCACACGGAGTTAACATTGATAAATCATAATTAGATATAGTTCCAGTAATAAGACACAGATGGACATACGGTTAGTATGACAATGCTGACTCGATCTGAGAACACTTGAAATCAAATACCAGAATTTTATCGCGGAATAGGCAGAACGCCGTATTTTTGAAGTCCCAGGACAATTATAAATAAATATTTAATTTCGAGATATAATAATCGGAATTGAAATTATTTGATCCTACACGCTCATACATCCTTAATAGTTGGAAATGTAAATTTTAAGTATTTTTAAAAAAGGAAGGTTTCGCATATTACTTTCCAATGAGCTATTTGTTTGCATAAAACAGGCGTTAAAAATAGTTTAATTAATAGAATTAAGTGTTCATATTAATTTTTAATTAACCAAATAAATAATTTAAAATATTAAACAATACTTGATAAGACACTCAAGTTGCCAGGACAAGGTGATTAACTGTTTTTAAATTAAGTGATATCAAACAAGTACAGAGTTTTCATATTTCAATACTACCCCGCAAAAATAGCGTTAAAACAGATTTTCAAACAGATAAATCTCGACGAAAGATGATTGGCTCTAAATGAACTATACATGGTGTTCTGTAATTGACTGCAGAACTCTTGATTTTCTAAAAAAGCTTCTAAGGACGAACGAAAAAAGTTATTTTCCAAATTTGGATCCGAGGCCTAATTTCCGAGATAATTAACCAAATCAGTTAATAAATTTATTCAATACCCGAGCACTTAGAAATAGAAGGATGATATTTGAGACTTTTTTATCTACTTGACATTAGCATAAAAATGGCGTACGATCTTACCCAAATATGAATTAACCTAAAAAAAGGAAAGAGCATAATTTAGATTATGTATAAATAGGCTCTATAAGTGTGTTCTTCCTGGACAGCCAATATAACCTAACCTAACCTAGATTATGTGTAAAAATAAGTATCTAATGTAAAGTTTGTTTAGAATAATTTATTAAATATATTAATAAATACTTAATAATTAGAAAAAGGTTTTTTTTATTTCTTAATAATAACAGTGTGCCAATCGACCCAGAAAAGCTGAAAATGTCAGGGATAATAATAATTTGTTGTTGGGGGGGGGGGGGGGTTTGTTTCCCGCATGGGTCGAGATAATTCATCTATATTAAAATGGGACCATTGAATTTATCGGGTCAAAATTTATCTCTCCTATTGGCATCCAAAACTACAATTTTCAGTGTTATCTCAACGAATCGCAGAATAATATCGAACAATCGTTAAAAAATCTGGAAAATGATTATATTTGATATATGAAAATAATTTATTATATTTGTTATATAAAATATGAGTCACGTAAAGAATTGACATATTAACAAATACTGATATTATCATGACTTTACACATTCTCTGATGATATTTTTCGAGACGTTTAAGTTCATTTAACTGTTGGTGAAAGAATTCAACTACAAATAAAACTGACAGCTTGAAGAGAGTATCAAACCATATTACACATATACTGAATGATTTTTAAGAAAGTTTCCACCTTTATACTTCGAAAACAGAATAATAAATTCATCGTATTTTCTTTTTGTTTTTATGTAGGAGTCATTTCAAGATCAAACAAGAGTCTTACTTATTTTTTTATTTTTATTTTTAATGGAACTACCTACACTCAAAATCGCTTATAGCGACATCGAAAGGACCTACAATAGGATATTTTTCGAATGTCGATTTCAATGTATCTTTCGTTGAAAGGACCCCACACACAATATATTGCTTTTTGATTTCGGTTAAAATTTTTTGAAAGTTCTTATGGACTCAACCCTCAAAAACCCTTCCCGTCAAAGCTACGACCCCATGTAGGCATAACTTTTGAAGGGTCGTATAACTTTGAAAAGGTGCGAAAATAAATGATAAGACCTGAAATAAAAATTAAAATTGATTGATAAATGTGAAACATTTAAGAGGCCATTTATTAATTACATAAGTGTTTGGGGGGGGGGTAAAAATCTATATTTATCCCTTATGTGAGGGGAGGGTGTTACAACCATAGTCTTTCGCGAACTTTAATCTCTGTGTAATAAAAATCTTTAATTTACGTCGAACTGTGAGTTTTAGTGTAACTGATCCTCTTCTAACAACATTTTATTCGGAAAAACGAGATTAATCGGGACGGGCTGGTTCGAGAAATCTTATGTATGCTTACGTGGGGTGGAGGGGGTCAAAAAATGAATGGTCACTAAGCAATTAAATAATTTTTTCTCTCTCTTGTAAAACAATTTTTGATATGTAGTCTCTATGGCAGTCGCTTCATATTTAATTCCTTCATATTTTCGTGGTTCAAAATAAATTTTATAGGACTCAAAATACTATTGTGATCTTGTTTTAACTGAAAAAGTATGTACATGTAACAAAAGTATGTATACGCTTGCGTTGATCGTTGTAATAATTATATTCATCTATAATTCCAATTTTTATTAGTAGCCGATATTATAGCCGATATGGCGTTATAATCGATATTGTTATAGCCGATACATTCATATATGTGTTAAGAGATTCAGTTAAGACATGTCAATTCCGTCGTTATAACCGATTTTGAGAAGACAACTTTTTTGAACAATATTTTCTTTAAACCTTCATTTTCGGTACCTGATTTTACGGTTTTTCAAAAAAAATAACAATCCTTAAAAATATTACATATTTTGGGGAATTTGATGGTTCGAAACTTTCTTGGGGAAAATTATTTAACCTGAAAATAAATGTAATTTACAAAGGTATGTATTTCTATGTGGATTCGTCGTTTTAAGCGATATTCGTCATTATCAACGCGATGTCAATATAACCGAATTTTATTGTATAAATAAAATTGACAGTTTGAAGAGGACCAAAACCATATTACACATATAGCGTAGAAAAGATACCATGTGTTTGATGAAAGAGTGATGAAACAGAGGGTAGGGTTATGGTATGATAAGAGCAGAGTGGGGTGAGTTCGGTGGTCTCGATCACACAGAGCAGTATTGGCTTCATAATGATCGTTTTAGACGCGACATGTTGCTTGCTTTGCTGCCTTTTTGTTATGTGTGTTGTTAAAAAGAGATCAATATAAAACTCATGAGCAGCAAAGCTCCATCACTAAAGTCATATCTCGCTCATTTAATTTAGCCTTAGATGCTTTATTTATATATATATATGAAATATATCAAGGTATACTAAGTTTAGTCGCAAGTTTGTAACGCTTAAAAATATTGATGTTACGAAAAATGTAAAAAGATATCAACTGAGTCCGTAGGACCCATCTTGTAAACCGTTAGAGATAGAACAATTTTGGGTAGGATTGATTTGACCACTTTTGACTATTTCATCCCCTCCAGGGGGAGGGGTCCCAGAGGGGAGTTATATCAAACCTAGGACCTTGTTGATATAAACTCTGATACGAAGTTTCACTGATGTCCCCTCAGCCTCTCCCTAGAAAATCCCATTTTCCTGTATTTGGAAAGGTTTTCCCTAGGGTGTGGGTCTTCTCGACTTTTCCCGGTTATGTGGCTTATACCAATCCTAGGAACACCTTAAGGTTTAGCCTTGTGCCAATTTTAATCGAAATCGTTTGAGCCGTTTTTGAGAAAACCCCAAAAATCCTGTTTTGTTCTAGAGGGAAGTACTCTTGAAAAAAGCCCTAGAGAAAAAATGAAAAAATCGTCCGGAATTATGACCATACTGCACCTATGTACCAAGTGTGAGAAAAATTGGTTGAAAATTGAAGGCTCCAGCTTAGTAACAGACATACCGACGGACGCAATATTTTTTAAAAACCACTTTTTTGGAATCAAGGACCCTCAAAACGTGTATTTACGTTGAAACCCCGTTATCGATTTTTTTTTTCGGTTAAAAAAATATTTTCGAAAAAGTAAAAAACAATTTAATTTGCTAAATATTTGACGCATGCGATCACACGATCAAAGATTACCGAACGGTTAGCGTGAATGCTGGCTGGTTAACCTCCGATAAAGTACATAAGTTTATATTTTCGCGATAAATATGACCTAAAACGTGTGTAAAAGGCTCGTAAGGTGTGATGATGACTCTGAGTGTGAAATAGAATAGCATCACACATTCACAGATATAGTCACACAGTCACACAGTACTGAGTACACAGTTAGTAGTTAGTGAAGCTGATAGCAGTTGTAGTAGACTTGACATGGTATAACAAGTAAGTATTTATGTATTGATGAATATGTCAATTTTTGTGCAAGTAATTGGAAAAGAAAACGAATGATGTTTGAACAAATCTGATGTAAACAGCCGTATACAACGTCCTTATATAGATGATTCTACGTTCAAAGAAGGTAACGAACCCGACACTTATCTTAATGGAATTTGGTCTCCATCAAATTCCTTCATATTGCGTGATTTTAGATCTTGCCATCTCGAACAAATTTCTAAGCTACAGAGACCCAGTAGCTTAGTGGCAGAACACTAGAGACCGCTCCGTTGGGCTTCAAAGTTAAGACCAACGCGTTATAGCCTCCATCTCTCCTACTCTCACTTATTCCCCTTTCCTAACAATCGAAATAGGGGGAGGGATTGTTTTACACAGGTAAAATATATGTACAGTTTTATATTTTTTTTAAATGTAAAATAGTCATAATTCAATGAGTATATCAGAAAAGATGGTCATGCATTGTTTTACATTTACTATTTTTACAGAAATCTTTAATTTATAGTAATGTCAGATTAAATTCAATTTTTAAATTATAGCTCATGTGTTATTCTGATGTATGAGCTATATTATTGTTAAATTTATTTCAAATCCATTTATTAGTTTTTGCGTGAAAGCGTAACAAAAACAAACAAACATCCTTACTTTCACATTTATAATATAAAATAGGGATAATCTTATAAATAATATTGATTCTATTTGTAACATGTATTTACACCAAAAGATGGAGCTAAAGAAGTTTTATTTCAGTCGTGTGGTCAAAGAACAAAAGTTTTTTTTTATCAGGAATATTTAAATTTTTGATCTTTTACGGTTTGTGAGATTCAAATAACCTATGTGTGTTCATTTACGAACTCAACTTCACTTTTATGTCCTGAGCACGCTATGAAAATTTCAGCTTGATATCTTTTTTCGTTTTTTAGTTATCGTGTTGACGGGCAGACATGCAGACAATCGAAAATGGACTAATTAGGTGATTTTATGAACACCTATAAAAAAAATTTGTTCGTAGCACCAATTTTTTTTAAGCGTTACATACTTGTGTCTAAACTTTGTATACCTTGATATATTTCATATATACATGGTATAAAAAGCGCCAGCGGAAATTTTAAATTGATTAAATTATACGAGTACATCAATTTTTATTTTATTTTTATTTTATACAAATTTTTGTTTTTAAATAATTCGAAAAAATTGTTGGTAAGTTAATTTTGATATATTGTTTACTAATCGAATAACCTTAAACGATCATACATCATTTTTTATGATGACGTCATAATACGGTTTTGAAATTTACATATGAATAGCATATAAGCAACGTGAATTGTACAAGTATTATTAATCAAATAAAAACACATGCATACCTATATACAGGATCTTTTTCCAATACATACACTTATTAAGTTTGGCTTTTAAGGATGTATGAGCATGACAACAATGTTTGATTTAAAGGCTCAAAATTTGTTTGTAGGTAGACTTTTACTCAAAGAATATGTGGTTAAAATTTCAGCTTAGGTATCCGTGCAAATTTTTAAGAAAAAAATCATTAAAAATCGATATAAAATACATTGGCTCTTATGGAGGAATCTCAAAAAACGACATATTTTGGAAGTTTTTGATAATTTTCATTTGGAATCAATGAAAACAAATTAAAAAAAAACTTTTTAATAGAAAGTAAACATATTAGCAATGAATTAGAAAAGAAAAAAACTAAGTGTCACCGTCCATATAAGGGATGTAAGAGCAGGGTAGATTAAGGGTTGAAATTATTTTTATCTTATTTTCAACTTTGATGATGAATTTTGTTATAACTTCATGAATGTAGACGAAAAATAAGAATAAAATTTTTCGATATGTGTCTTGGTTTTCGAAATATCGAAAGCTAAATAATTAAACAAAATTTTCAATTTTCGATATTTTGAAAATTAAGCCAGATATCGAAAAATTTTATTCTTACTTTTCGTCTTATATCGTCAAGTAATAATATAAATTTATCAAAATTGAAAATATCTATTTTTAAATTTGTGCCCCCACTACCATGCTCATACATCCTTAAGGAGAAATGCAACGATTGAATAATACTAGGGATTTCAATAAAACTTTATAAATACATTTTTTGATTAACAGAGTTTCCAAAAATCACAAAATGTTCCTAGGTCATCGGGCTTTTTATTATTATTTTATCGTTCAAAGTTGGCTGAAAAAATGATGAATCATATAGGTTTCTTTTTCAATTGGATATTTCTATATCAAAAAATCTAGAGAACATGATAAAAAACTATATAAAATATTTAGACAATCTTGTAGTTGATAACAATACCATAAAAATATAAGGTTGCTGATGATATAACAACAAAATTTTAATTTAATTATGAGTTCATCGAAGATCCATCATTTGATGAACAGAGACGACTATAGTTAGAGTATTGATGATTGAAGAGCGATATCTATATTATCAAATTTATAAGCATCATTTGCACACAATATATTATATATTTTTGTAGTTGCGTGGTGTTGTAAAGCCAAAAATAACTCATTACTTGACTACAAAACATGTATTTGGTTTATATGTATGTACCGTGGAATAAACCAAAACTTTTTTACAAAACTATAGGTTTACAATCACCTTAATATATGGAAATGAAGTAGGGTTGCCATCTGCCCAATTTTAGACCAGTCTCTGGTTTTCGGACAAAAGTATACATTTCCGTATTTATTTTTCATCACAAATATAAGAACCGTTTAAAATATCTCCACATAAATACCAATTTTAATGTCCCGAAGCGAACCGCATTCCTGAAATCGATGTAGTTTATGTTTCAGTTTTTTCTGAAAACGCGGATAAAACGACGTTTTCTAAAAATGAAACTTAGATAGATTTTTTGCCCCAAAAACCTCCTTCATACTAAATTTCATGAAAATCGATGTAGCCGTTTTTGAGATTCAAAATAATATATACAAGAATTGCCTGTTAAATATATAAGATAGCTCCTTCAGGCTCTGAACCAAATATAACTACAACTCGTTAAAAGATCCTGTATATAAAATGAGTTATTTGTAATAATTTTGTATGTTGTTTGTTGTTTTTCTGTTGAATACACCCCGCGCCGCACCACCTTAAAATTCACATTTCGTTTTAATGGTTAAATAAAAACAGGTTAATTTCGTAATAGTATTATTATTATATTTATATTGTATTATTATTACACTTAACGTATTTTTTTACGTTTCATTTCATGAATAATTACTTCAGTAAATCAATAAATTTTATTTTATTTTATTCTAAATATAGAGAAATTGTTATATTTTAACATTTAAATTGTAAATTATAATTATTACTTCAACACCGATAATAGTATAAATATAGGTTTTCATTTAGGAAGTTAAGTCTCCGGAGTTAGACAAAAGTATGAATAGGGTATTCTACTATATTTGAAAAAGTACTTCAAAATGTTGATTTTGCTAATAAAAAGTCTACAAAAATTTATTTCGGAAAAATACACACGCTCTCTTGAAAAAAACTTAAATTAAATTTTAAACCTTTTTTAAACTGTCAAAAATGCGGGCATCCAACTTGGTGGCGTAATATCGGTATCATTATACGAAATAACACAGATAAGTTTGACAGAAATATTCATAGACAACTGATTATAATAAATATAAATACTTATTATCTATGGATATATTATACCCAGTTGTCTATATTGAACTAACTGATGGTCTGTGGTTCATACCGATATGACATCACATCAGGGCTGGCCCGCGTTTTAGGTCACGTGATATAAAGTTTAAAAATTATAATTTTTAATTTTAATTTTATAAAATAAAAATGTGCTTTATGACTCGAAATCAGAACATTTAAGTATATTTTTACATAAATTTTAACTTCTTACAAATTAATAATAATTGATTTTTGACAAACGACAATACCCTATTCTCCGGATTTTATTATTACCAAAAATGTAGACACACTCCAATCGGATTAGTTTTAGACGTTCCCAACTAAGTGATGAAATTATTTCATACTTCCATTTCCATTTTTCAGGGTGGATTCTGTTAAAACTTACGAAAATTAAGATTAATATGTTTCGATTTGGAAATATCGATGCCTAATATTTAATGGAAAAACGAGTTTTGCTTGTTATAATTTTCTTTATAGGGTTATATTTCATTCGATGCTGATATGCGATTGGACCAGTTTTTGTTTCCATGCCTGGCCTGATGTTCAACAATCTTATGCTTGAAGCAAAATTGGCCCGGTTGTTATTTCCAATTTAGGAAGGGAAGAGAAGAGAAAACCTACTCATGTAAATCTTTTGTCTATAATGATTTGAGCAAAATATTGATTAGTGATGGGACGAATGTTGAATTTTGTACATTTGTGAATGCAAAAGTTTATTTCCAATATTCGCGAATGCGAATGTTAACTTTCAAATGAAGCGCCTACAAATTCTAAGTTTTCATTTAATTAATCCTTATACCATGTGTGTTTGTACCATCTAGGCATATACATATCTGTAGTATGACAGAATACATCCGTTTAGTAATGCATCTAAGCGAGAGGTAACATTTTTATAGATGTTTTCCTAATACTGAATTAAGAAATGAATCAGGAACTGTAAAGATATTTTAAATGAAACTATTTTTAAAACATTTTCTCCTAATATTAATTTAATAACTTTTGACTTTTTCCACCACTTTTCTACGAAATTTGTTGTTGTTTTTTAGTCACGAATACAAGATAGCCATGGGTTATGGTAGCCACGGTAGCGAAATTCCTCACGGGTTGAGCTAGTACATTTAATTATTCATTAGCGGTAAATAGTCCCTCGTATAAGTCCATTAAAAGCAAAATTCAGTTTTTTTAAATTTGAAGTTAGTTTACTATAATTGCATTTGTCCAACATTGAAATTTAACAGTGATTAAAAAGTGATCTTAAAATATGAGTAAAGTACATTCTGCGTCACAAAATCTGCATTAAGCAAATGTAAAAAAAGTGCCTTACTTTTTTCTCTGAAATATATTTGGTGAATACATGTGATATACCTATCATCAAAACCTTGGAACTTTTACTGATTTAATAAATATGGATAATCAACTTGTGCAAATTTTATGACGCAGAGTGTACATATTAATGAAGTTTGGGGGTTTGCACTTTATGATATAAAATGATGATGTTTTCATGTCAAAAACATTCACATCATTTTTAGCGAAGGCGAATGATAAAAAATACGCGAATATTCGCTCCATCACTAATATTGATATCAATTACATGAATCCCATAAAGATGATAATAATAAGGTTTCTTGGAATTACCGCATGCAGATAATACAGAAATATTTATTACAGAATACAATTCTAAGTAGAAAAGCTCCCCGAATCTCATTGATTTGCATCTGTTAGAAATTTAACCACAAGATATTTAATTTTGAAGATATCATTTATTTACTATGTCTTATAGAACTTGGAAATAATCCGAAAGGGCGGTAAATCGCCCTGTTTTGCTATGTGCGTTCATAGAAAAACAGTAAGTAAATTTTAATTAATTTTAAATGAATAGAAAATTGAAAATATTTGTGAAATTCTGAAAGTTTAATTAATAATTATTAACTGATAAGAAATTCAAGTATAGTTATCGAAGTTATTTTTGAGAAATATCGATTTATATTTTTCCTTGAATCCCATGTATAACCTTGCTTTTAGTCTGTTTTTAAACTTAAAATTCAACGAAATTAATTTGATAACTGTATATTTTTTCTTTCTTAAATCATTCAAAATCACTTTTGTATTATCATAATTTTTTTTCTCTATTAACAAGTCTCATGAATGTATGTCCTTAAATCATTAAGGATGTGTGGCATCCGGGCGTAGTGACCTAGATAGCGATTGCTTTGGGATTTAAAAACTCATTCATGCTACAAACAGAAAAATTATTTTCGATTAACTTTAACAATCAAGATAAATCTGTCTAATTAGTAGTCTAATATCTGTCTAATTAACGCCTTCATCATACGTATTTCTTGACTGATTTTTAACTTCCCAGACGAAGCTAAAGTAATGCGAGGCCGATTTTGAAAATCTTCAGTTTTACATATTTCCTTGGATTCAAGGCCGCAATATCCGAATTAAACCTTTTCAATGTGATGTCTGTGTGTGTGTGTGTGTGTGTGTGTGTGTGTGTGTGTGTGTGTGTGTGTGTGTGTGTACGTATGTTCGTATGTTGGTTCGGATTCTTTCGCCGCGATTGTCTCGCGAACCAGTTATGACATTAACACGTGACTAAGCTTATTCGACGCGTAATCGCGTATTTAAGAACTGAAAGAGTTTTCAGCATAATTAGTTGAGCCGTTTTTAAATTGGTAATAAAAAAACTGAATAAACAGAATCGGAAAAGTGAATAAAACACATTATTTATCTATGGAGATAATTATCGTTCCAGCATAAGCTGCAATACATGTTCGAAGAATAATCTATGAAGGCTAACAAGCCCTTTTTTTAATGTTTTTTCCCCCTCTGGGAAGTTAGTCGTGTGGACTACAGGTGTCTCACTCACACAACATCACTACCACACCGACTATGTACAGCCAATTTATAATTTCAGTTTTTGTCATCTCTTTTACGTTATTTTCATATTTTGTTAAGAAATACGAACAAAAATCATCGATATTGCCTTTTTTTGTTCATTCAAATTTAAAAAAATTCCACTCTTAATGAAAGATTCTTTATAAGCGATATATGAGTGTTCCTTGACCACCAGAGGTGTATAAATTAATCAGACTCACCTATAAAATTACATATAAAGTTTTCGCTTTTGGCTGCCGACATAAGACAAGAATGACTCGGTGATACAAATCGTTTCGAATAAATACAATTGAGATTTATCGTATATTTTAAGTTTTAAAACAATTGAACATTAATTGGAAACAGTAAGTGGTACAAATTGGATTGACGGGAGGTATGATTTTAAAATTTTGTTTTATTAACATTTCATATCTTTTATCACCTCTATGTATAATTTATCCTCCGTACATATGAAAAGATTACATCCTCTTATTAACTCTTCTAAAAAATAATCCATAAACACCAAGTTTTTATTATACTCCTTTCCTTTGATTAAATTTTTTTAACAAAAAAGTCTGCTGCAAAGTTTAAGCTCGATTGGATACGGGAAAAGGGTTAAAAATCGGTCCAAAATTTACCTGTGAGGGTGCAAATTAGGATACAACTTTGATGTCCATTTTCTCCAAAACTATAACAGACAGGGAGTTGAATTTTCAGGTAGCTTCAACTAGTGGTCTTGTGAAAGATTATCGAAAAAACGAAACCAAATTTTAGAAAATACTTTCGAAAAATGACGCCATAATTGTGCCAATTTTAAAAAGTATCACTCTTATTGAAAGACCCTATACTTTTCATAAGAAATGTAAAAATACAAAAGGTTTTTTTTTATTTTAAAACGATAACAAATTGGTTTTGTCATAGAATAATTTTTTTTTAAGGTAATTATTTAATACACAGATCTGTAAAAAAAATTTCAACTGCATAGAAATTCTATCCAAATGAAAAATTTTGATGAAGACTCTTGCAGTCAACTTGTCGAAGCTAAGCTTTGGAAAAAACGCATTGCTGAACAGTATCTCAAAACTTCAAGCGAAACATTCGATATTTCCAATAAACGCTCATTTTCAACCCCGACTTATCGATTTAACTCAACTTTTTGGACCATACTCTTCCATTTTGCAAGATTTCTGTGACATCTGCCAAAAAAGGCCAGACAATACCTTAAAAATTCACTCGAATCACTTTATATTTGCAATAAAAATGCGTTTCCAAATATCTACCAGATGCTTCGCGTTCTGACAGTTTTACCTGTGACAACAGTGACGAATAAACGCTCCTTTTCAACTTCGTCGTCTCAAAACATATCTCAGATCAACAATGTCAGAAGATCGGCTAAACAGTTAAGTCTCGCTCAAGATACATCACGGCGTAGAGATCCATACACACAGATTTTTGCAAAAGTTTTTTCGGTACCTCGCAGAATTTACTTACAAGTGACTGAATATCACATTTTGCGATAATAAAATATTCTCTTCCTCGAAAAAAGAGTTGTTTTCTTGTTTTTATTAGGTTAGGTTAGGTTTGGTTATATTGGCTGTCCACGAAGGGCACACTTAGGCTATAGAGCCCATTGTGATACCATATATGTGTTTTACACCTTTCCGCTGATAATTTCATTTATCAGCTCCTCAATTTCGAAGGCTGAGTGCACCTCCTTCATGCACATGCCATGCACTACACCAGCCCATCACAACTATTAATTAAATTAATTTTGTTACGACGGCGGGATCGAACTCGCTACTCTAAGCATACCGCCGACGGAATTGGCTACACCTTAACTAACTGAGCCTATAAGGCGACTTGTTTTTATTAACACGATGAGTAAAAGTTTGATCCCCTCTTGGATGATTCCTGTCCACGGACCTTTTTGTGTGACTTCATTTTACATGAAACTCTTGGAACACTGTGCTCATGATAAATTGAACATAAATGTGCTTAGTCAACAGTTTTCGTTTCTCTAGAGTTAGACAAAACATCCAATATATACAATTTATTATTTTTATACATTTTCAATTAGTTTAGATGTTTCATGCTATATCAGATGTTTTTAAAATTTCCATTATGGTGGATTTTAATATCAATATAGGACCCTGCACTAATCTTATAGAAACTGGGTCTCGGTAAAAGCTGCTCAAATTGCAAGATTTTGTTTGCAGTTTGATCATCGTGAAAATCGAGACTTGATCAGGATGCCAAGATCTACTGTGGGGTCTTTTTACAGTCCTTATGTACTGTATCAATGGTCAATTCCCCCCCCCCCTCAAGTTAAAAACCAATCCAATTGGAATGTTTTTAGAGTTTTTAATAATGATAAATGTTATTTATTTTTTTTGAACGCATATTATATTTTTCGCTTATATTCGGAGTATTTATACCTTTGTCCGAAGACTGGAGAGGTGGAGCAACTATGGACTCTTATGTTAACAGGATGTCTAGCGGTCCTTGAAAACCTGAAATTTCCTTGATTTTTTTCGCATCCTTGAAAATGTAGAAGTGTGTTTTACTACTTAAATGTGTATTACTCGGAGCTATAAGTTAAAGAAAGAATATTGATTTCTAAAAGTACAATTCAAGTAGTACTATCGGTAATAGACATTGCATTCAGAATTAAATGAAACTTGGCATAGTTGTCCATGATTATATCATAATTAACCAGTTAAATTTTTAGGGGCCTTCAGGGAACTGAAAAAAGATATTTTAACATTGATCCTTATGGTAAATCACAGATTTTATTTTATTTCACAAACCTAGACGTTCAGATTTACAGTTCTCTGAAGGCTCCTAAAAATTTAACTGGTTAATTATGGTAAAATAATGGACAACTATGCCAAGTTTCATTAAATTCTGAATGCAAAGTCTATTACCGATAGTACTACCTTAATAGTAGACTAAAAACTTTTGGTGTTAAAAAATATAAATTGGATACATTTTTATTTGAAACTTTTGAAACAGAAAACGCCCCAGAAGGATTACATGCTCCATGGGAATGCTGACGTTGAACGTAGTTTTTTCGTAGTTGAAATCCTTGAGATGTTCTTAAATTTTACTTTACAAATTCGCTAACACTCTGTTATATATCATATAATATTTTTGGGTCCATTTATAGTATGGTTTATTCACAGGCTTATCGGAATAAACAAACACATATGTAAGATATTTTACTCTGAAATGTCACACTATTAAAAAAAATTGGTTACTCAGCATGTAATGTATTGCGTCACCTATCGCACCGCAACACTGCGATCACAGCCGTTCTATGCTCCGTGTGCCTGTTCATGAATATAATAATTATTTTTACATATAAATGATGTCAAATCTAAGAAAACATAATTTTGTTATGTTTGAATAATATAAATAATATTTACAAACTCGGACAAGAGCGTGTCGGCCATGCATGTAAAAAGGATTCCGTAGCTATACTGTCATATAGTATTTTTGCCATCTATTGAGAAAATAAAAAACAGATTTGAGAAACTTAAAACAAATGAATATATATGTCCAAAATTATATTAGTTTTAAAACTATCAAACAATTTCTTGAAAACACGTGAAAACAAACAATTGACTGAACTAGTTGTTGAAATACCATGTATAGACAGTGTAGATTACGCAATCGTTTTGTTTTTTAACGTCATGTAAGCAAAGAAACATAGTCCCTTTTAGATAGCCACAGTTTGTGTATATAACAAGATTGTGAAATCTATATCTTCTATCTTTTATTATAAAGCTGAAGAGTTTGTTTGTTTGTTTGAACGCGCTAATCTCAGGAACCGCTGGCCCGATTTGAAAAATTCTTTCAATATTGGATAATACATTTATCGTCGAAGGCTATAGGCTATATTATATTTTCAAAAAAAATTAGGGATCCTTACTAAAAGTCCAATAATGTAATCCAAAGTGTAAAAAAATGACCCGAAAAAATTCTTATCCTTACACGGCGAAGCGGGAGGGTATCAAGCCAGTGATAATATAGATAGAGAATACTGATAGTGAGTTCCCCTCTTATCTTGTCCATTACATACAAAAAATAATACAAATATAATAGCAGACACAAAATCTCTAGCATCATATGATTATGACAAGGACACAGGGTAACTCACTGGCAGTCTTCTCTGTCGTTCATCATATCGCATCCACTTACAGGCCCTCGCGTTCTCTATATGTATTATCTCTATGTATAATGCATACTATATAATGTTCTAACCTAATTTGAATCCTCACGAGTAAATAGTGATGTTTACGAAAAAATGTTTCAATCCGAAGTTGTTTATTTTTTTATAAGAAACATTTTTTACATTTTAACTTTTGTTCTATCTCTAACAATTTATAAGATGGGTCCTACGAGCTAAACCTTACTTTTTACGTTGTGAGCACGCTATAAAAATTTCAGCTTGATACCTCTTTTCGTTTTTGAAAGGAGTAAAGAATTTTGTAAAAGAACAATTACATGTATGAGATAACTGTTTAGGAATGAATTGTTAACGATGGGAATGTCTTGATCCCTTTCAATTTTAAATTAAATTTTGCAAATTCAACTTATAAAACACGTTATCTGTTATCCTAATTAATCAGTCATCGTATTTCAAATGTTAATTTGCTTATTTGACATATTTATGGAATGATATGTAACTAATTATTACAGAACATCTATTTTTCATACATTCTATTACAAATACAATTACTACTGTTGACGTAAGTAATAAATAATAATGGGGTTTAACCTCCGTTTTTCATATATCTATCTATATCAGAAGCCACCCACATCAGTATTTTCTTAATCTTTATTTATTTTACTTTAAACTACATCCAATATTTAATTAAATTTTTATGATGAGATTGGAGTCGGTTACTTCGTTCTTATACAAGCAGTGTCATCAATTTTACCGCCCCATTAAATTTTAATTGCTCACACTGCCGCTGCCTGGATTTAAATCCGCAACCTTCCAGTCAGTAGACGAACGTTTTAAACACGATTTATATCGCATGACCACTTAACTGGTGCTAGTAACAACAATTAACTTCAGTTCGTTTATGCCTCAACGTATCCACCTTCGCGTGTCATACATGAAATTGTTCTTTTACAAATTTACAGGCCAGCCTGTAAATTCGATGTCAAAAGTGGACAGCTGAATTTAAATATTTTCGAAAGCAGAGATTTTTATAAAGAATAACGTTTTTATGAACAATTTTTCCATATGGAGCCAATTTAAGTAGACACGCTATATACACGGGTATAAAAAAAAGTATTTCTAACAAGTTAAAAATGTTTTTTAGATAAAAAACTAACTAATAAGTCCAAAATACTTTACTAAATTGTTTATAATCAAGTATTTAAATTTTATATTATTTAAAACAAATGAATGACGTATGTCAAAATACATTTTGAATACCTTTAAATAATGTCAATGTATAATAATGTAAATATTTTGATTAAATTTTAAATAAAAGGTTGATATCGTATAAATATTGTTTAGTTTTTTACTATTTGTTATCATTTCTTTCAGGTGAAATCGAAAATTTATTAAGTCTAGTTCTAATGCATAAAACACATTATTCTAATTACACCGTGCGGGAGTTTTATTAGAGCCGTTTTCATGGTAACGATACACTACTTTAATTATAGAATTGTATGGATGCATATATAATTGTATGCATTGCATTTATGGCTTACATTAAAAATTTAATGTTATTGTCAAATTTAAATAAATAATTATGATAATTTACATTTGAAAAATAATATTTGTGCAATTTGATTTCTTATTTTCAATTGCAAATTAGTCATAACAGCCTCCTTTATTGCCAAAATTTTTCACTGGAAGCGCTCGCATCGATTTTATTGTCCCTACCATGACTACGTACACAAAGAATAGCCATCAAAAGAATTAAATTAAAGTGTTAGTGTCCTCCACATGGGTAACATCAGATGACATGGACATGGCATAAAAAATTACATACTTTAAAAGAGTATATTCTAACAATATCATTGGATTACATCGTTTTTTTTCTACAGAACCCTAAACAAATTCATTTTAATCATAACTATATTTTTAAAAATTAGCACGTCTTTTTCAGGATGTCCGTTTTTGTATGAAGGCACAAGTTATTATTATTCATAATTACAAAAATTATTTTGGATATAATCAATTACGCTATTTTATTTTTATTCCTCTTAATTTTTAGCCTCTTTCAATATTGGGTCACGTGATTATTTCGAGACAAAATTGCAAAATATTAGAAGTACCTGAATTTAAAAATTTATTAATTTTTATCAAATTTTATTATTTTAAAAATTTTTTATAACACAACCCCCACTTCCCCCATTGATTTTCGATACAGTGCTTGAGTCTATATTTTTGGTTAAAATATGAGTAAAAAAATATGTTGGAATATTTGTCGAAAAGATTGAGAACCACTGACATAATCGTATTGATTTGTTCAATATTGAAAATGATTGAATGAATTTTCAAAATTATTCTTTATATAATTTATTAAAGAAAGCTTTACTTTGTCAAATTCTATTACGATAACTTTGAAGAAAAGCAAGTGTTATTTCTAATCTTTACATTTCACAATCCTTTGATTCTTATACAATCAAAAGTATTTACAAAAATTAATCCAAAGTGTCGCCCTGGTAGCTCAGTTGGTTAAGGCGTAATTCCAATTCCGTCCGCGGTATGCACAAGGTAGCGGGTTCGATTTCTGCCGTCGCAACAAAAATAAATTTAATTAATAGTTGTGATAGGCTGGTGTAGTGCATGGTATATGCATGAAAGAGGTGCACTCAGCCCCTGAAATTGAGGAGGTGATAAATGAAATTATCAGCGGAGAGGTGGTAAAATACAAATATGACATCACAATGGCCTCCATCGCCTAAGTGTGTCCTTCGTGGAAAGGCAATTTAACCTAACCTAACCTAAGCTCACCTTGAAAACGATGACAATAATTGATCATTTGAAATTCCCTGATAGTACAGGCTGAGGAATTTCATTAAAAAAAATTAACTCGTCCTGTTTTTCAACGAAATAATTAGGAGAAAAATAGTAGTTTTTATGAAAAAATACTTTGGGAAAACCGTTTTTATGCATAAAACAAGTGAAAACAAACAAAACAATTGCCTGAGTTAATTGTTAAAATAATTTTGATATAATATAGAAAAACTAAAATTCCGCACCCCAGAAGATGACTTCGATTTACAAAAATACAAAATAGCTAATAAAATTTTATTAATAAGTATTTAATATTAAACAGTGGGCAACATTTTTGGACACATTGTTGAACGTACATAAATTTAAAAATTGAGTTGAATTTATCATCATTAATGTATATTTTTCTTTAGTAAAACTTTTCCAAGAAAACTTTTTTAAATGGAAAATCTCTGTATTTGTGTAGTGTATACTTTGAAGAATTATTACTGAATGCATTTTCCGATTATATCTCGACATGTTTATAGCTTTTAGTTACTCTACACTGCTACACAAATTTTTGTTTAATGGTACATACAAATGATGATGGTAAAACCATAGTGATCCAAGTATCATTACAAGCTTTTATTTAGTTTCATCTGTCCCGTTGTCTGTCTGTAATTAAATCTTGCAAGCCAAATTTGATCCACTACCCGGTTTCCGAATGAGATGAAATGTTGCATCTATTTAGTTTGGATGACAATGCATGTTAAGGTTTTAGCGTCCTGATTTTCCCATCGCTTCCACCATATTTGATATATATATACAATTTTAGTCTTAAATTAAAAATTTTATTAAAAAATACTTTTTAAGAGACAAACTTTTATTGTTCTAAGAAGTAGAAAATAAGTTTATCTATGAGTCACTAGTTGTAACAGCTTGAGGTGCTTAATATCAAGAAAGAATCGAAAAATAATTAGGCATGTGGAGTAGATGAGGCGTCCCGATTCGTTTTTGATATTTTTAAGTGAGCGCCTCAAGCTTTTATAAAAAGTCGGGTATGAGTGACACATAGATAAAATTATTCCACCTAAAACTTAACTTCAATGCCCCCGCGCAGTAGGTTTAAAAGAAACTATATAGTTACTTTGTTTTCTACAGACTTGTGTGAATCATAATGACTCAACTTCGAATTTGACAACTCTGCGCGGAGTTGTCACGATTTCATAAATTTTTCTCAGTGTAATGTTACTCAGTTTCGGTGGGTAAAAATCTGTAAGAAGCACTAATATCCTTACTTAAACTTAAAAACACATTATCTTTATTTTCTCACAAATATAAAAATGTTACTTGGATCACTATAGTTTTACCGTTCCCACATATTTGATATCTACATCAACTCTTATTTTGAATGTTACATCTTTGTCACTGATTTATTTGCATAAACATTGAAAAAATTATGGCATGTGAATGCCATACAATGTCTTTATTACAACCGAAAAGGTTGCATAGGGGAGACCAATGAGATGGTTACCTAAATGTCTGCTTTGATACCTTTATTTTTATTTTTTTCGAACTATGTTCCTTATCGCACGTTATCATTCTGATCTGTTTGTGTCTGTGGGAGTTGTTTAACCAAGTATATAATCCTACTAAATTTGGGTCATACTTTTCAAATTTGTGATCAAAATTAATCTAGCTCTAACAGTTTTCGAGAATGTGGAGTCCTGGTCCCGGAATTAAGCACTTAAGTGATAGCTAGCGAAATACTGACATCACACCTGAAAAGAATGACCCAAAACTAGTGGGTTTCAAAAAAAATTCCATTAAGATCGGATCAAAATTACCTATGTTATCAAAAAACACAAATTTTTTAACTTTATGACGTCATCAGAATCCAAAAAATTTAATTTTGCTCTATCACATCCAAATTTTATCCAATTTTGATAAACCGAGTATGTTTTCCTACTAAATTTGGGTCATATTTTTCAAATTTGTGATCAAAATTAATCTAGCTCTAACAGGTTTCAAGAATGTGGAGTCCTGGTCCCGGAATTAAGCACATTAATGATAGCTAGCGAAAAACAGGCATCACAGCTGAAAATAATAACCCAAAATTACTGGGTTTCAAATAAAATTTCAATCAGATCGGATCAAAATTGCCTGTGTTATCAAAAAACACAAATTTTTTAACTTTATGACGTCATCAGAATCCAAAAAATTTAATTTTGCTTTATCACATCCAAATTTTATCCAATTTTGATAAACCGAGTATGTTTTCCTACTAAATTTGGGTCATATTTTTTAAATTTGTGATCAAAATTAATCTAGCTCTAACAGGTTTCAAGAATGTGGAGTCCTGGTCCCGGAATTAAGCACTTAAGTGATAGCTAGCGAAAAACTGACATCACAGCTGAAAAGAATGACCCAAAATTAGTGGGTTTCAAAAAAAATTCCAATAAGATCGGATCAAATTTGCCTGTGTTATCAAACAAATCGAATTTTTTTAACTTTGTGACGTCATCGGTATCCAAAAAATTTAATTTTGCTCTATCACAACCAAATTTTATCCAATTTTGATAAACCAAGTGTGTAATTCAACTAAAATTGGGTTATACTTTTCAAATTTGTGATCAAAGTTAATCTAGCTCTAACAGATTTCAAGAATGTGGAGTCCAGGTTCCTTAATTAAGCACATCAGTGATAGCTAGCGAAAAACTGACATCACAGCTGAAAAGAATCACTCAAAATTAGTGGATTTCAAAAAAACTTCCAATAAGATCAGATCAAATTTGCCAACCCCACCCCCCGTAAAATTTTCAGAATTTTTTTAAGACTTAATGCAACTTCAAATCAAGTTTTTTATTTAAAATTGCCTTGCCAAATTTAATACAGATAAAAATGCTCAATTTACTTTCTGTATTTTGTATACAAGTAAAAAAAAATTAGCCTTATAACAGGGTCTTTCAGTAAGAATGGTGATTTTTTAAATTTGAATAAAAATAAAAGAAGTCAACGTATCAAACTTAATTGTGTTTTATTTTTTAGCTTATGCATTGAATTTTTTTTGTGTACTATATCGTTCAAATGTTCACTACAGCATTTTTTCCAGGCCTGCATTTGAATGTCGAGTTATAACTTGATTGTTGATTTTTATGACATTTTACTCACGCTCGATTTAAAACATGAATATCTTGTATTTTTCAAATGATAGGTATTAGTGATGAGACGAATATTCGCGTATTTTTTAACATTCGCATTCGCAAAAAAACGGATGCGAATGTTTTGACAAAAAATCATCATTATTTTGTATCATAAATTGCAAAATAACCCCAAACTTCTTTAATATGTACTTTACTCATATTTTTAGATCACTTTTTATACCATGCATATATGTAATATGCAAGGTATACTAAGTTTAGTTCCAAGTTTGTAACGCTTAAATATATTGATATTTAGGTGATAAAATCACCTAATTAGTCCATTTCCGGTTGTCCGTCCGTCTGTGGGCACGATAACTCAAAAACGAAAAAAGATATCAAGCTGAAATTTTTACAGCGTACTCAGGACGTAAAAAGTGAGGTCGAGTTCGTAATTGAGCAACATAGGTCAATTGGGTCTTGACCTATGGATCCGTAGGATCCATCTTGTAAACCTTTAGATATAGAACGAAAGTTTAAATGTAAAAAATGTTCCTTATCAAAAAATCAACAACTTTTGTTTGAAAAATTTTTTCGTAAACATCACTGTTTACCCGTGAGGGCACAAATTAGGCGTAAATTGTATAGTATGTATTATATAAATTGTATATGTATGTGCAATGTGATCAACACTATTTATGCATGGTATTTCAACAATTAACTCAGTCAATTGTTTGTTTTCACTTCTTAATTTGAATGTTGGACAAATGCAATTATAGTAAACTAACTTCAAATTAAAAAAGCTCGACCGGTGAGGAATTTCGCTCCCGTGGCTACCACAGCACATGGCTACCATGTACTCGTGACTAAAAAACAACAACAAATTTCGTAGAAAAGTGCTGAAAAAAATCAAAAGTTATTAAATTATTATTAGGAGAACATGTTTTAAAAATAGTTTCATTTTAAATATCTTTTCAGTTGCTGATTCGCTTCTTAATAATGTTTTCAGTATTAGGAAAACATCTATAAAAACTGTTACATTCGAATTATGTTTGCCTGATACACTTTAATTCGTTGAATTATTATTTTATATTCAAATTTTTAAAAATATCACTCTTATTGGAATACCCTGTATAAACTTTTGAACAAGTATCCTTTCAAATTAAAAAGTACAAATACATAAATGCTGTAAAATACTTTTTTTTTTCATTTCGGTGAGAAATGAGTTTTTAAAAAGAAATTCGATTAATTTATCAAGAGGAAGAAAACTCGTGTGTATGTGATAATAATTCAATTTCACTTATAATTTAATCAATTCTTATATAAAAATTCATAAATATGGTATTTTCATTTTTCCCTATTGAAAATAAATAAATTAAATTTTATTATTTAGTGTTGAATAACGTTGACATAACATCTTTTGAAAAGTTTTTTTTTCTATATAATCGATTTATTCTATAAAAAAAAATTTTCTTATCTTTTTGATTTTGACGGTCAAAATTTTATTGACGTATGACTTTAAGCGAATGATAATTTTTCTTCAATCTACAATAATTCATACCTGCAAGTAAAAGTTATGAGAAAATAAGAAAATATTTCTAAGAAAAGTTTGAATTTTAATAGAAAAACAAGTGAAAACAAACAATTGACTGAGTTAATTATTGATTTATATCATAATTTACTATCAAAATAGGATATTATCATTAGTCAAAAATAAATTATGAAATTTGAAAAAAGTTAAAATTTATGTAAAAATATACTTAAATATTCTGATTTCAAGTCATAAAAACACATTTTTCTTTTATAATATTAAAATTATAAATCGTAATTTTTAAACTGTATATCACGTGACCTAAAACACGGGCAAGCCCTGATGTGATGTCATATCGGTATGAACCATAGACCATCAGTTAGTTCAGTGTAGACAGCTGGGTATAATATATACATAGATAATAAGTATTTATGTTTATTATAATCAGATGAATATATCTGTCAAAGTTATTTGTGTTATTTCGTATAGTGATACGCATATTACGCCATCAAATTGGATGCCCACGTTTTTGACAGTTTAAAAAAAGTTTACAATTTTTGGTAAGAAAACGTGTTTTTTTATTCCGAAATAAATTTTTGGCGGCTTTTTATTAGCAAAATCAACATTTTGAGGTACTTTTTCAAAAATAGTAGAATACCCTATTGAAAATATCTATATTTTTTAAATTTTTAACCTGTAAATACTTCACGTTCATGCAGGCTCATACATCCTGAATAATATGTATCTCAATTCAATGTCTGTGTGGTTTAGCATGTTTTTCGCCAGTGCCCTTCATATAGGTACTACCCATTTCCTCTGCCTCTTGCATTATTTTTATCAAAAATTCATAATATTAAACTATTAAAGTAATATTGATTGATTATTTGTTAAATTAATTCGACCGATTGAAATAAACAGACAGACAGACAAGAGACTGCATCATTTCATCGCGTTCGCCTCCAGCCATATCATTATTAATATTAACAATTTAACATTGAATATTTTATAACTAATTAAAATTTACACTAAATTGATTCGATCGCGATGATGCAATTACAGGAGAGTAGCCATCACTATCATATCATTTAACTTTTATAAAATCTGTGCATAAATCCCAAGCAAAAATTTATTTATAACAAGTGAAAACAAACAATTGACTGAGTTAATTGTTGAAATACCATGTATAGGCAGTGTTGATTACTCTGTCACATTACACATACAAACATGTCACACATATATAACTGGTATAGCCATAACATACATACTAAATTATTTGCGCATAATTTGGTCCCTCAGTGATGTTTGGGTAAACAGTGATGTTTACGAAAAGATGTTCCAAACAAAAGTTGTTTATTTTTTTATAAGGAATATTTTTTACATTTAAACTTTTGTTCTATCTCTAACGGTTTACAAGATGAGTCCTACAGACCCAAGATCCAATTGATCTATGTTGCTCATTTACGAACTTGACCTCACTTTTTACGTCCTCAGCACGCTATAAAAATTTCAGCTTGATATTTCTTTTCGTTTTTGAGTAATCGTGATGACAAAAGGGCAGACAGACGACAGACAAACAACCGGAAATTGATTAATTAGGTTATTTTATGAACACCTATACCAAAATTTTGTTGGTTGCATCAATATTTTTAAGCGTTACAAACTTGGGACTAAACCTAATATACTATGTATATTTCGTGTACATGGTATAATCAATCATTGATTTTTTTTAAATGATAGAGGAGAGTGGGATAAATACGAATGCACGTTATTACGAATTTTGGAGTTTCAAGGATAATATCATGAAATTATTGGAAAAAAAGTTTTGATTATCATTGTTTTTATTGTAAAACAATTTTTTTTTATACTCAAACAAAACTCGTTTTTCGGCAAATTTACAATACATGATTTTGAGCCAAGTCTTATAATTATCCGACGAATTATTTAAGTACTTTCCGAGAAAATGTGGTTTTCTTAGGATCATCTTTAAATCGTATATTTATATGCATTTTCATTAATGGCCAAATAAACTGCTGCCGAAAGGCCGCCATAATAGAGTATTCTACTATATTTGTAAAAGTACTTCAAAATGTTGATTTTGCTAATAAAAAGCCACCAAAAATTTATTTCGGAAAAATACTCACGCTTTCTTGCCAAAAACTTAAATTAAATTTTAAACCTTTTTTAAACTGTCAAAAACGCGGGCATCCAATTTGGTGACGTAACATCGGTATCATTATACGAAATAACACAGATAAGTTTAACAGATATATTCATAGACATCTGCTTATAATAAATATAAATACTTAATATCTATGGGTATATTATACCCAGCTGTCTACACTAAACTAACTGATGGTCTAAGGTTCATACCGATATGACATCACATCAGGGCTTGCCAGCGTTTTAGGTCACGTGATATATAGTTTAAAAATTACGATTTTTAATTTTAATATTATAAAAGAAAAATGTGCTTTTATGACTCGAAATCATAATATTTAAGTATATTTTTACATAAATTTTAACTTTTTTCAAATTTTATAATTTATTTTTCACTACCGACAGTACCCTATTGTGTTGGTTTTTCAAGCACTGATATTCAACGTATTCTATACAAAGTATTTCAACAATTAACTCACTCAATGGTTTGTTTTCTCTTGTTTTTTATTTAGATTTAGCAAAAAATTTATTATTTATGAGAAAATCGCCCGGTACGATTTAGTATGCAATAGACAACTATCTACTATTATTTATATTAAAAATACGTAATTAATGTAAATTTTCTTTTATCTGTTACAGTTCCACGTTTAGATATACCAAATCTAGAAAATGGTTATCATGGTCTAATCAAAGAAAATGAAACGGTTGTTGAAGTAACCCCAAAAATACGTGCTATTGGTGCGGAAATATGCAGTTTTCATATTGTGAATAAGCATCATGGTGAAGCACCCTTCCAGGTAAATATTTAATATACTTCCATTATTTCGTTTATTAGAACTCCGAATGTAAATCGGGAAATATTGAATTGGATAAGTGGGACCTGTATAAGTGAGAAACCGCCATAATTGGAACTCATGCTGAGTTCTCAAGACTGTGGCACTGAATTGCCTCTGTCTTTTAGAAAAAAGACATTCTCGAATATTGACTGGACGTTTATTCTTTCTCATGGTAGGGAAAATTTCATTTTATTCAAGGCCGCCTTTAACTTATAACTTATAAGGGTTACTTTTGGTCCAGCCAATTTCCACGAAAACTTTTTGGTCCAGCCAACTTCCAATCAATGTTAGGGGCTGAAAGGAATTCAATGATTTCAAAGACGTTTTTTTAACATCTCTTACGGGAGGAAAAACGCCCAACAGTTTCCTAGAACTAAATCACGAATTGAGAAAAAAAACAATAATTTGAGGTATTTTTTCCCCTCTTGAACTTTTACTATACATTTTGTGAGCTCGTGTTTGATAAATTATTACTACTGGCTTTTCAAATTACAAATTTCCTATACTTTAACACAGAAATTAGTAACAGAGAGTCGTTGCTTCTTCATGATTTGAAAAATTAATTATTGTATTTATTTTTCAGATTGTTTTAAAACCACACGGCTACGCTCAACTTAAAGCAAAGAAAACGTTAAACTGTGAAAAACGTAGAAATTATAAATTTGACATTGCTGCAATCAGTTGCGAAGGAAAACAAAGCTTGAAGTAAGTAATTTTTTGAAAATTTTTCTTAGAAAGTAACACCAATATCTTCGATTTTAAAAATATATAATATATATCGAACCCTAAAACGCTCTTGCAAAAAATGGACGATCCCTCGGCATTGCTGGATTTACCGGTAAGCCAAGTAAAACTGCTCCTCCGGTTAGTGAGTTATTTAAGCTTAGGTATGCGTATAATAGGACGGCAATCACGTAATCAAGCTATTTTTAATTAGCTAGTGCATTAAAAAATAAATTTATATAAAACTAGCAGCCAAACTCGGCGTTGCTCGGGTTAAAATACATCGCATGTTTAATGGTATAATTAATAACAGCTCTCGGCGGTCAGTTTAAAGTTGTTCATGATTATAGTTGCCGATTTAAACAAACTTTCTAGATCATAGAATTTTCTAGAAAATTTCGAATCGATTTTGACCGTTACTCACATATTAGAACTTTCTAGATCATTACAGAAATTTGTTCTGAAAATTTCCGAAAGTTCACATTAGTAAGAAAAAGACAGATATATATTTTTCACATTTTTGTTGCCCACCGCAACCAAACTCCTTTACTTTCACCAGGAGATCAATTGGTATTTACCGCCTCAACAGGAAGTACATTGGAATTGGTGGTCATAGAGAAAACCCTGTCTTCAAGTACCAACATTTGCATTTTATATATATATGTATATATTAGATTATGTAGAGGTTATGATTTATAACAAAAGATTACCGAACGGTTGACGCCAATACCTCCTAAACTATTGAATGAAGTTTTGTAACCTTCAAACTTAATACATAATATCTTATTGATTTATGTTTACTGAAAAAATAACTGTAATACATTCGCAGGCTAAATATTAGATTATTAACATTTTTTTTTATATATTTATGAAGGACGTTATAAAATTGGATCATTTTTCCTAATAGTACGATTTTCCGTCGTAGATTTCCCAACTAATTCAGTATCAATATTAAATTTAAACATTTTTTCAATAGTACAATTCAAAATCAGCTATACACAATTTTCACTTAAACACTTTTTTATTGGGGAAAATTTATAATCTAAACTCAGGATTGCTTTTCAAAACTGTATGATTTTTCGTTTTCGAGATGTTAGCAATCAGTTAGCAGTCAATTTTAGTTTTATTGTATATACAAAATTTACATATTAATCGAGGAAATAAAATTGGAAAAAAACAGTCTGATCCAGTAATCGAAACCGGTGGAAAATGTAGTTTACTCAACAAAATCGTATTCTTGAGAACCTGTGTTTTTCCGATTTTCGCCCATAAAGTGTAACAGAAGTACCCTATTTTCGGACATCATGTCTCTTTATTTAACCTTTTTTTTATATTGATGTTTTTATTTTGGACAATTCTAAACATTTTTTGATACTTGCCATTTTTTTACCTAACCTCAACGTTTTCGAAAATACTTACTTGCGTGAGACAAATATGAAAAATAAAGTTATTATAAACGATAGCACATGATCAGGAGCGTCGCCAAAGGGGGGAGGGGTAGCTACCCTCCTCTACAGGTTCTAGAGATTCACAAAAATGATTCAAAGCACCCAAAAAATTAAAGTTCTACTGAATTCAAAATTTTAGTTATCGGATGGATTAAGTATGAAATTAGAACCAATCAAGCTACTTTCATATTTTCAACTAACCATCTTTTATATTTTTGGAGAAAAAAAGAACTAAATTTTTGCCCTAATTTAGATAATCACGGGAAAACAAAGATATTTAAGAAAAAATGTTTTAAACAGAAGTTGTTTACTTTTTTATATGAAACAATTTTACATTTAAAATTTTGTTATTCTTCTTGTGGTTTACATGACCTAATGGACCCACGTTGCCAATTACGAACTCAAACTCACTTTTTGAATCCGGAGCACGATATAAACAAAATTCAGCTCGATATCTCATTTTCCTTTTTGAGTTCTCGTGTTAACTGACAGAAAAATGGAAATGGACTTATTAGGTTAATTTTATGAATATCTATATCGAAATTTTATTTCTAACATCAATATTTCTAAGCGCTGCAAACTTGGGATGAAACTTTTCCCATTCTCCATTAAGCAACTTGCCCCCTCTTTTCACATCGGCTGGCGACGCCCTTGTTTGTAGGAACTTTTTTTATTTCTGTATTTATTAACAGTAATATCATTAAATTGGTACCACTGTACCATTGAATGTTTCCACTAAAAACAATACCATTACCGATTATCGTTTTTGATAGAAAATAAGAAAAAAATATATATCACATGTAATCAATCACATGTCACATGTCATATTTGTAAAAATTCAGGACATTTTCCATATTTTTCATAATTTGTATCTGTTGTTGGTATGTTGTACGTAATACAAAGTGTCCCAAAAAAATGTTTACACATTTTGCGTAGCTATAAAAACAGAATATATTTAGTTGGATTACAGATTAAAAATATAAAGAAGAAAGATGTAGAATTTGATTAGTCAGAGCAAATGTTCAAATTGATACCCATTTTGATCCAAACATTGCTGATAACACGTAACAATGGAATCGCAAACTTCGTCGAATCTTTTCATTGGGAATTTCCTTGCATTCTCTATGAATTGCTGAATTCAATTGATCGACTGTTACCTGTTTCGATAAATAAATCTTATTTTTGATGCATACCCACAAAAAAAAATCCAGTGGCAAGATGTCTGGGGTGGGCGGAGGCCATTCGATAGCACCTCTGCTGAAAATAATAGTCCCCTTCATCATCAAACTGCTCACGAATACTTGGCATGATATTTTCATGCAACAAATTCAAGTAAATAGCACCATTCACAGTGTTATCAAAAAAGAATGCTCCAATTAAACCCTGCACTGACAATCAACACCACACTGTAACTCCTGGTAAATTTAAATGATGTTTTTCTGTAACATAAGCATTCTCTGGTGTCCAGTATCTGACATTGTGGCGTTTGTTCGACCCGATTGTGATCCGTTAGTTAATCTATCTGAAAATCCCTTCTAAATCGTCTTTACACTTTCACAACGTTCTCAGACTTATGATAACACTTTAAAATTAATTTACGTATTTCAAAACCAGTCCAGCGTTGCCAACTCAAAATCTGTCTAAGTGGTGGATATGATTTAAAAAGTTGGTAGATTTCAACAAATTCTGCTTAAAAGTTGGTAGATCTAATTTTAGATCTAGTTACTTTGAATTACTCAATCTACCAACTTTCTATTCTAAGAATACTCAAAGTTGGTAGAGTTGGCATCACTGGTCCAGTCTAATATCATATGAGTAATTAATTTCACCTGGTGATAGAAAAAGGTATCATTTAAAGATATTTTTGTGAAAATTAGAAAAACGCAAATTTTACAATCAAGGTTCACAGAAAAAGTAAATTCAACAATAAGGAGTGCCCGTAGGCAACATCGATTCAGGACCACTCAAAATGTATATTTTCGTTAAAATCTGAAAACCTTAATTATTTCATGTCAAGTCGAATTTTAGTTTTTTAACTTTTATTTTATTAACGTTTGATGTGTGTGTGTGTGTTAGGGAGAAAGAAGGAGGGGTAGGAGCATACTGTACCTTATAAGTTCTAATACAGCCATGTATTTTTGATGGAAGTTTAAACTTGAAAAAGCAATAAAATTGTAAAGTTTGTTATTTAAAAGATCTGTGATGAAGATGAAGCTATGAGTTAGAGAATGAATTATTTTCAACCTTACATACATAATCATTGTTTTTTAGTCATATTTCCCCCAAAAATATAGACTTATACACTATATCGAAGGTCAATGGAGAAGGTTGGGGGTGTGTTATAAATTTGTTTTTACATTTGGGTGTCTCAGGCCCGCCGTACGCGGGCGTGCAAGGAATAGAATGGCGACAAATCGAGAGATCGATCGATAGTCATTGTCATAATACTTGCAATATGCAATATGATTAAAAATCAAAATTAACAACACTAAATACCCAGAATTATAGTTTCAACTGTACTGGTATTTGCCAATACCTCAGTACCTGATGAAGTTTTTAGCGGCAAGATTTCAGTGAAGAAAGTCTACAATCTGAACACAATTGTTTTATCATTAAATTACTGGTGGTAGAGTTTTACAAAGTATACTTTTATTTTAGAATATTAGACCAAGCTTGGTATGGTATGGTATGGAGGTTAGCGGGCCATGCTCGAGCATCGCGCCTCGAAGCAATGGTTCCGAGCACCTAGCCAAATAGACCCTTGTACTCTATCCCCACTACGCTTTTCAGAGGCTATTATAACCAACTGATGTACTGAAACCCAGGATTTGCCTAGCGCTGAGTTTCCTAATTTCTTATGGTTCGACTATGGCCGGACCAAACCATTTCCTTCATGCTGTATGAGCGCCGGGCAGTAACAGAGAAAGTGGGTCGATTTTTCTTCTGAATTTTCTCCGCAACTGTCACACGCGGGAGATTGTCTTTTTCCAATGTGATGTTGGAACTTGTTTAGGTTATCATGCCCTGTGAGTAACTTTACGATGACTCTAATATCAGCTCTGTTTAGTTTCAAGATCTCCTCAGCTCTGTTACCGAGCGAGTTTCCTTCACCCAACAGGCTTTTGGCGATTCGCCCTCCCTCGTAGCTGGTCCATGCCTTTAATTGTTGGTTTTTCAGATTATCTTCCAATTTGTTAAGACCTTCTTGGTATGGCATCCTCGCAAGCTTTTCTTGACTGGGAGCCTTAAATTCCTTAAAAATAGATTTTAAGAGTTACATTTATTTGCGGACGTATTTGGCTTTTGTCACTCTACAATCTAAATGAAAAAATCCCATTTTATAGAAAAAACATCTTATAATAAAACATATGAAGGGGAAATATGACTTGGGTGATGGAGTTCTGCTGCTCAGAAGTTTTTCTTAGTATAAGTAAAACTTTTTAATTGTATTTTATTGATGTAGTACCAGAGATACTACAAGGCAAAAGTCAAGAGTTATATGTATTATGTATGTACTTTGTCAAGTATACTAGGTAATTTATTAGCAAGTGTCTCCATTACCGCCATCATCAAATTTTCATGAAATCTCACTTATATTCATGGGTGTCGCCAAAGGGAGGCATATGCCCCTCTTTAGAGAGATTCACAAAAATGGTTCCAAGTACCCACGAATTTTTAAACAATTTTCTCCCAAAAGTTGACTCCTGTAACCCTCATAATATTATCGAATGAGTTTAGTATGAAATTAGAATCAATGAAACTACCTAAAAATTTTCAACTCACTATCTTTTATACTTCTAGAGAAAAAAGAAATTTAATTTTTGTTCTTATTTGAACCCTCAGGAGAAAACTAAAGTTATTTACGAAAAAATGTTTCAAACAAAAGTTTAATTTTTTTACGCTGACACTTTTGTTCTATCTCTTATGGTTTACAAGATAGGTCCTACGGATCCAAGATCAAATAAACTCACTTTTATGTTCTTACGATATAAACAAATTTCAGATCGATATCTCTTCGTTTTTGAGTTACTGTGTTGATCTATAGACAAACGGAAATGGACTAATTAGGTTAATTTTACGAATACCTACATCAAAATTTTGCTTCTAGCATCAATATATCTAAGCGTTGTGTGAATAAATGAGACTTGTGAATAAAGAAATAAAAAAAATTACGATAATACAAAAGTGCTATTGAATGATTGAAGGTAGTACCAGCATGAAATCACTTTTCGACAGATTTGGCCGAATTTTTTTTCTCGGGTTTATAATAGCTTTATTTATGAATTCCTAAAATTTCATAATTTTTGACCGTTTAGATCGCGAGATATTTAAAGACAAAGTTCGCGATTTTGAGGGTCATGTCCCATTTAAAGCATGTAAAATGTTCGGTCTCTCCAACTATTTTTTATGATATTATTATATATTGAAGAAAAAGTAGAAAAAAATGTTTATACAATACAATTCTAAAAAAAAAATTTAGAAATTAATTTTTACTTTCGAGATATTAATTTTGACGTAAATTGATCGAAATTGGGACGTTGGCATAATTATTTCCCATTTTAAACGGTCAAAATTTCTGAAACTTTGGGAATTAATAGTAAGCATTATTAAATTCTTAAATTTAATTTTTCGTTAAATTCTGTCGAAAAAAAAATTGTACCATTGCTTTAACATAGAAACTGCAAATACCATGCTGGAACATCGTTAAGAAAGAAAAATAAATATACTGTTATCGAATTAATTTCTTTGAATTTTAAGTTTAAAAAAAGACAAAAAGCAAGATTATAAATGGGATTCAATAGAAATCGATATTTCTCAAAAATAACTTTGATAACTACACTTGAATTTTTTATCATTTAATAGTTATTATCTAATTTTCACAAAATTATTCAATTTTCTTCTAAATTTATTTAAAATTTACAAACTGTTTCTCTATGAACGCACATAGCAAAATAGGGTTCATTACCGTCTTTAAAGAAATAATTCAATAATTTGTTACATTTTCATGGAAATTGTGAAATCAAAGTTTATCTGTAAAAATTTTCTAAATTTATCTCAACCACTAACCATTATATACAGCGTGTCCCGTGACTCGATGGACATAGCTTAAGGGTGTATTCTTTGGACAATTTTAAATCGAAAGTACCTTTTGTCCAAAACCCAATAGTTAAAGAGTTATGTGTACTATTATGCCCCCAAAGGTAATCGTCAAAGATACTAATAAATCTTTGATGGCTTTTATCTTGGTTTGTTTTTATTTTTTATAGTTATTCGAAAAATAAGTCGCCCTATTTGCTCAGTTGGTTGAGGCGTAACCAATTCCGTTCGCGGCATGCTTAGGGTTGCGGGTTCGATTCCCGCCATCACAACAAAATTAATTTAATTAATAGTAGTGCATGGCATGTGCATGAAGGAGGTGCAATCAGCCTCCGAAATTGAGGAGCCGATAAATGAAATTATCAGCGGAAAGGTGGTAAAACACATATATGGTATCACAATGGGCTCTATGGCCTAAGTGTGTAATAATTCGAAAAATAATTTTTCTTTACTGTTTGTACATGAATGAGCTTTTATTATTATGAATACCTGTACTAAAATTACGTTTCTACCTTCAATATTTCTAAGCGTTACAAATCCTGATATATTATTACGTGTACGCAGGGTATAAATAAATACTTCCATTAATTATTTCTTTATAAACAATAATTAATTGGGTATCTGCATTGAAATTGAAGAAAACCAATACCGTTTATTATACTTTATATAACTTCTTTATATAAAAGTATGCCATATCTTTAATTAAAGATGATTACATAATTACTACCGCCAAATTCATAAAAAATGTATAAACCAAAGTATTAGGTACAGCTATGATCAAAAAAAATTCATGAGCAGCTGAATAAGATAGTCTCTCTCCATAAAATACTTCCTATTAATCCCCGACCAAAAAGAAGGGTGTTATAAGTTTAATGAGTCTGTGTGTCTGTCTGTGGCATCGTAACTCCTAAACGAGTGAACCGATTTAGTTTTTTTTTGTTTGAAAGATGATATGATTGTGAATCGACTCATTTGTTTAGGAGCTATGTTTCTGTCTGTGTATTTGTCTCTGTGGCATCGTAACTCCTAAGCGAATTTCCTCGAAACACAATTAAGATCACGCTCAAATAACCTTTCAAACACAAACAATTTGTAGCGTAGGAGCTGCGTTAGCTAAGTGAATTCTCTTAGAGATTAAAAAAATAACACATTTTTAAAAAAAACGAATAGGGCATTTTTAATTTTTCTAAAATTTTTATTTCGAAAACTAAGCGCCTAGTAAAAAAAATTCTGAGAGTACTTTTTTGCTTAAAGCTGTGTAAAGTGTAAAAAGTTATTTTAAAAAAAAGTTGGAAAGATACGAAATTAAGCCGGTTTAAAAAAAAAAAGACAAAAAACTGAAAATTTGAAATTTTAATTATCAATTAATTATCTTTTTATACGTCTTTTGTGAAAAATTCATATCGATTCTCTGGACGATTTAGGAGAAATTAACTGTCAAAGCCAGTGTTTTTACCAAAAAAATTTTTCCATTTTTATACAAATTTCTTAATTTTGGTATGATTTTAAAGCTTAAAACTTGAGGAATATTAATAAAAAAATTTAATGTAAGTGGTAAAACATTTTTAAAAGCACTTATTGACTAAATTGTCGCCCTATCTGCTCAGTTGGTTAAGGCGTAACCAATTCCGTCCGCGGTATGCATAGGGTAGCAGGTTTGATTCCCGCCGTCGCATCAACATTAATTTCATTAATAGTTGTGATGGGCTGCTGTAGTGCATGGCATATGCATGAAGGAGGTGCACTCAGCCTCTGAAATTGAGGAGCTGATAAATGAAATTATCAGCGGAAAAGGTGGTAAAACACATATGTGGTATCACAATGGGCTCTATAGCCTAAGTGTGTCCTTCGTGGACAGCCAAAATAACCTAACCAACATTTATTACGACCTTCTTCACATACCACCATGTAAAAAGCGCTGTTTTTAAACATAAATTTATCGTAAACCGTACAGAGAACCAATTTGAAATTTATACAGAATATTATTAAATATTTATTAATTGACAGAAAAAAATTCAATTTTTTGGTAACACTTTTGTTTTGGTATCGAAACACCTCAATAAATAAACAAAAAAATAGGGGCTTGTAAAGCTAGATAAACGAAAAAATCAGATTATGTGATACTTTTGGAACACCCCATATTAAAATACTATGCTGCAGTTATTTTTAAAAAAAATGGTAATTGCAGAGGTCAATATCAGTCATCGTTTGAATGCTTGCTATTTTAATTAGATCAAGTATTGAATTTCAGTGTTCTAATTGTGGTTCATATAAATTATTAACTACAGTTTAACCTCGTTAGTCGATAATTATTGTTAAAAAAATCAATGCCGGTCAAGCGTGAATCAGACGCATCCATATATTATACTATGTATATATGAAATATATCAAGGTCTGGTATACTAAGTTTAGTGCCATTAGTGCCCGAATTAGTCCATTTCCGGTTGTACGGTTGAATCACTTATACCCGACTATATGTAAAAGTTTGAGAGATGAATCGGAACGCCTTATCTACTCCACATGCCTAATTATTTTTCGATTCATTCTTGATATTAAGCGCCTCAAGCTTTTACTAATAGTCGGGTATGAGTGACTCATAGATAAAATTATTTTCTACTTTTTAGTACAATAAAAGTTTGCCCTTTAAAAAGTATTTTTTATTATGATTTTTAATTAAAGACTAAAAATCATAATAAAAAATACTTTTTAAAGGACAAGCTTTTATTGTACTAAAAAGTAGAAAATAATTTATATATATATATATATATATATATATTATATATATACATTTTTTTTAGTCTTTAATTAAAAATCATAATAAAAAATACTTTTTAAAGGACAAGCTTTTATTGTACTAAAAAGTAGAAAGTAATTTTATATATATATATATCAAATATAGTGGAAGCGATGGGAAAATCAGAGCGCCACAACCTTACTTATTGTCATCCAAACTAAATGTGCATGCAAAATTTCAGCTCAATCGAAAACCGGGAAGTGGATAAAATTTGACTTGCAAGATTTGATTACAGACAGACAACGGGACAGGTGAAACTAAATAAAAGCTTGTAAAATATCCCCGATTACCACGCAAACAGGACGTAGATTCCAATAACAGCATCTTAAAATTATGTTAATTCATGAAATTTTATGAATTTCATCGGGTTATTACAGAATGCATCATCCTATCTCTAATATTAATGTAGAACCTGTTTAAGCATACTTTGGTAGTAGATACGGAATCCTAGAAATTGTTATAGAAACAAATGATACCACCATTTATTATATACTACCTACCATCAAACAAAAACCTCCCTTTATTACTCCATCCCAACGCTCTTGTAAAATTGAATTTATTTTTCTATTCAAAGTTATTTTATCCCATTTCTTCTTTATTTTTTTTAAAACAAAAGAAAGTTTTTATTTTATTTTAGCAATTTGTTGATGCAATTTAATTTAAGCTTATGTTATCGATTATATTGCCATTTTTCGTTCCCCTCTCAACCATATACAAAAGACAGAAGGGCTAACCCTTCAATATACCAACCCTTAAGTAAAAAACACGTATGAACTTTTTATTACTTTTTCGGAAAATAGAAAAAATATTATTGTGATTTTTCATATTCAAACGCAGTTCTGTATGTTATTTTTGTTGTATAGCAAGTAAAATTAACATAATTTTAAAAACCCCCGACAAAACATTTACTTCCTGGGCACTAATTGATATCACATCAAAATTTCTAATTGTCTTAAAAATAGCAATAAATATTATATTTCGGTATAAAAGAGAGGGGTGGTTACACTTTGCGGTGCTCGTAGCCCGAAACTATTTAATTTATAAAACAAAAATTCTGGGCATAAGCTAATAACTCCCAGAAAACTTTCCATATAACCGCGAATTTTTCGATTTTTTCTAAGGGTTACCCCTTAATAAAATTACGAAAAATCGAAAAAATTTTTTTGTCTTCGATATCAATAAAATTCATTATATGAGATAATTTTGACCCAAAAAATCCAAAAATGGGGTTTATTTAATGATTGGATGCATGGCTTTTGAGATATCATCCAAAATTGGACACAAAGAGCGATTTTCTCAGAAACTATACATCCAATCGATACATACACCCGATTTTTGTATTTTTTGGGTCAAAATTACCTTAGTTACAAAGTTTTATCGAAATCGGAAACAAAAACTTTTTCCCGAATTTTTCGATTTTTTCTAAGGGGTACCCCTTAATAAAATTACAAAAAATCGAAAATTTTTTTTTGTCTTCGATATCAATAAAATTCATTATATGAGATAATTTTGACCCAAAAAATCCAAAAATGGGGTTTATTTAATGATTGGATGCATGGCTTTTGAGATATCATCCAAAATTGGACACAAAGAGCGATTTTCTCAGAAACTATACATCCAATCGATACATACACCCGATTTTTGTATTTTTTGGGTCAAAATTACCTTAGTTACAAAGTTTTATCGAAATCGGAAACAAAAACTTTTTCCCGAATTTTTCGATTTTTTCTAAGGGGTAACTTTGTTAAATAAGCGTAATTTTAATTTTCTTCTTTCTTTTGCAGTGCCACTGTACATATCACCGTAATTGATATCAACGAATATCCACCAACATTTTTGGAACCATCATATGTCCGTCAAGTGGATGAAGGTCGTTTATACGAAGAAATCTTACGGGTCGAGGCATCTGACAGAGATTGTACACCAAAATATGGCGATGTTTGTAAATATGAGATCCTTACCAATGATCAACCATTTGTTATTGATAGTGAAGGAGCTATTCGTAATACAGAACCATTGGATTACGACCGTTCCCATAATCATATCTTAAGTGTTGTGGCCTACGATTGTGGCATGAAACAATCCTTACCTGTTATGGTAACGATTAAAGTGAATCGATTATGCCAATTAGGATGGAAAGGTAAGTTTTCGAATATCTTTAATCTAATTTCTCGATACCTAGCCAAAACTTGATTCCTTGCGAAAAAACTGCTTTTTGACAGCAAAATAGAAAAAAAAAACTGGAAAAATCCAAAGAATCCATATACTTTTGTCTGGAGACTCTAAAACTGGTGACTCCAGGCTCAAACCAGCGAGTTGGAAACTCTAAAACAGTTTCTTGGTAACAACTATCTATCACAAAAATTTTATAAAGAATTTTTATTCCTGGAATAAATATTTGAAGAAACTCACTTTGATATCTATCATCATTTTCTTAAAACTTCATTATAGAAATTTCTAAATAATAGATTGTTTTAAATTTCTAGGTATTTCTGAACGAATTGACTACGCTCCAATGAGTGGCAAACAATACATGTTCCCGTCAGCAAGTTTAGATTTATGCGACGTACCATGCAACGTAAAGTCGTTACATACAAGTGTCTCACTTGTGACAGGTAAATATCAAATACAATAATATACAGTGTGCACGTAAAATTTAATAAAATACAGGATGTACCATCAACAATTAAAAAAATGGCAACTAAAATATTTATACAAAATAACAAAATATATTTAAAAAAATTATATCAAAATATTTTTTAGTATCACGGAAATACTTTCCTAAAATTTTATGAAGAAATTCGAGGTAGAAAAAAAAGTGATAGACATATACGAACCTGTGTATGATTTGAACCGATTTGGCAGCTAAATAAAATTAAAATAAGAAAAAACTTAACGCGATTTTCTTGAATTTACGTTTTTCAAACTTTTACAACTTTTTCTTGTAGTGTACGCGGCCGTTGTTTAAAAAGTTAGAAAACTACTCCTCGAGGGGTAGTTAATTCACCCCAAAAAAAAGATTTTTTTTTACAGGAGTTTAACGTCTAGTTTTTTATTGAAAAATTGTTGACTCTCTTATATTAGAGAGTTATTCACCACCTCCTTTCTATGACTTTCAAAGTATATATATCGCACCCAGCTATCTTAATTACCCGTTCAAATAACAGTCTAGCCTTTTTACTAAACGGTGCCGTTCAACTACCGGCTTAAACAATATTCAGTCAGTCAATCAAAAGGCTAGTTAAATGACTTCAATCGATAACGTTTAACTACTTACCTAGTCTATTCATTTAAATTTAGTTCCACCTTCTACCATCTGGCGCTGAAACCCACACACTGTCAATATGGCGTCGAGAAAGCAATAATATTGTTGGTATTTCTGACAGTTTGATTGTGTTGACTCAAAAAAAAGTACCATGGAAGAGTGTAGTGACTAAAAAGTTGGAACATAACTTTTAAAAGTTCAATTTTACGGCTAGAGTTACAGTACTCAGCCAGTCATATTTTGGTGGCCAGAGATATCAAAAATGTAGTTGTAGGCCTACTACGAACCAAAGTTTTTGTTGATCTAAACGCCATGGAAGTTTAATTTACGTTAGCAAATAATATTTTAATTACTTACATGTGTTTGATCTCTTGGTTACCGAATAACAATATGTTAGTTTTTAAATAACGTATTTCTAATGTCAAATATTTCATCTTGTTTTGTCAAATGGCCACCCTACTATAGTACGAATGGCCTAAGCATCAACCAGCCAGTTCATTAAATGTTATATTAGAAGCTACGACTAAATATCATTCAGACCGCTAGTTGAACGGCGACGTTTATTAAAAAGACTTGGCTGTGACATGCACATGACTTGGCTATGAAAAAAATTTGATGGAACCAACCTGTATTATACAGCAGTTAAGAAATGAGGTTACTATGTCAAACAGGTGTTTGACATCATGACCCAACATGTCATGTACACACATAGACAAGACTGCATAAAAAAAAGTCCTTATTATTGTTTTTTTTTTATCAAACAACACTTGAATCTCTTTTGTTTTGAACAATTACAGGACATATTGGTAAAGGATGCGATCGTGACACATACAGTGTACAATCCCAACGTAAAATATGCGGAGCAAGTCCTGATTCAATTGATTTATTACCAACACCGGATACTGGATCAGAATGGACGAAACCATTAATATCAGATGAAGGACATGAATCCGATCAAATATTTGAATTTGATGGACAAAATTCAGCTGTTGCTATACCAAATAATGTATTAAATCATGAATTAGCTAGTGTTTTTACTATTTCCACATGGATGAAACATAAAAATCATTTACCTGTTGATAAACATCGTAAAGAACATATCCTATGTTTGGCCGATGATCATAGTAAGTATAATTACATACCCCCCCCCACCCTCTTATCACTATGAGCTACGAAAAACCTTCGAAATCGTGTGATTTTTCCAACTTTTCTGACTTTTGAGAGAAAATTTTCAATAGACTTAATAGTGGAAGCAGTCCTGTACCCACGAATCGGTTCCTTTCCCATTGAGAATATTTCCACATAAATTCGAACTAGCACTTTAGTTGTTTAAATTCAGCCATTTATGAAACGCATTTCCACTGACTAGTTCAAGCTGTCTCGCCATTTGTTGACATTTATTGATTTTTTAATCATGAGACTGTTGATAGTGGATTTTCGTCGTTTTTTGTGTAAAAAACCGGAAACCTGTGAAATTGCGGAAGCCAAGGCTTGCGGTAAAACAGACTCAACGCTCGAATGTGCAAACTGATTCAGTTAAAGATTATCTCCGGATCACATTCTACATACCGTACAACGATTTGGAACCTCCCCCATGCCTAATACTGCTGGTGTCCGGCAACCTTATGCCATTTCGAATAAACTCGCCGATTTCACAATTTCCTGGTATATCCCTCGAAGTCTCGGTAGCCATACCAGGTTTACACTCATTAGTTCCGCCAGTTCATTTAAGGATTTATTTTAAATTCAAAAAATTTGGCTATAGAACGAAAACCTGGTATCATTTATTATTATTAATATTCAACAAGGGTCGACAAAAATTTCATTGAATTAACCTTCATCTTATTTAATTACCCCTCATCCCCGTTGAATACTGTTGAGCATATTTGAATGGCTTAACTTTGTTAATCTTCCTACAGTATGAGTCTAAAAGTGGAAAAAAGCTAAGTAGGGCGAATTACGGAGAGTGAATTCCTTAAAATAATTGCGATTTAATGAAATATTAAAATTAATATAATTTTTTTAGAAATGAATCGTCATCATTACGCTTTGTTTGTAAGAAATTGTCGCTTAATTTTATTATTACGTCGTGAACGACGGTCCGAAGGTGACTTAAACATTTTCCGTCCAGCTGAATTCCGGTGGAAGATTCACCAGGTATGTAAATTATTTATTTTCTTATGATAGTATCCAGTTTTTTTAAATTATAGTATATATATTTAATATTGGTCTATATTTTATAGGTCTGTGATAATCAATGGCATCATTATGCAGTCAATGTACGTTTCCCCGATGTCGAATTGTATATTGATGGTGTTTTATTCAAGAATGAAAAGAAAAATCCAGAAATTATTGATGATTGGCCATTACATCCCACAAAAGGCATTAATACTACTCTTACTGTTGGTGCTTGCTGGCAAGGTATGTTTTAAACCCAGTCCCTAGAATCTAAACCCAAAGATACAATAAATCCATCTAATCTTTGACGAAGGTAGATTTTTATTAGTTACTAAGTTGGGTTAGGCTAGAGTGGCACACTTAGACCATAAGGTCCGTTGTGATACCGTAAAAGGATGACGAAGGATTCCATGAACCATTTGATGCTGTTTAAAAACAGCAGCAGTGCTTAGACGTCAACGGACTTCAGATCGTGTAGGTCTTCAAAGAAAGGATGGCTCAAGTAAGTCCATCACATTGCAAGAGCTGGGCAGTGAAGGAGAAAATGAGACGTTAACTCCTCGTCCCTACTGTGACAGCTCCTGCAATAATCGTGGTGCACTAATAGGCCCACTCGTTCAGCGTGCTTGACGCCTATTCAGTGTCCTGTAATAGCCGTATCAATTTTGCTTATAGAGGCCTTTTGAAGCGTTGTATGGCCTTGAAACGCTTACGATTGTACTCAAATATTTGTTTTGTAGTACAATAAGTGCGTCTTCCATCTAAGATTGGCCCTTTCTAAGATATCCTCATTAAAGAGCTTGCAGTGTTCGCAAACGTAACTCCCGAATGGCTATTGATACATAAATTTCTTCTGCCAGCTCATTTAAGGACGTTGAGCAGTCTTGTGCTATTTTTGAGGTTAGATAGACAGAGCTGAAGAATTTTAGCGCTGCTTGGTTGTTCGAGATTATAGTAATGTCGCTGCATCTCGTAAATAGCCATCACTTTCGCTTGATACACGCTACAGTGATCCGATAGACGAAATGATAGCCGCAAATCTAGATTTCCAGAGAAAATCCCACAACCCACTTTCCTCTAACTTTCCCATCTCATTCCTTGTTTGTCATAAAATTTTTGTTTGTTTTGCAGGATCAGACAATAAAATGAAACATCATTTCAAAGGATACTTAGCTGGTTTAAATGTTCTTTTAAAGAAAACCGAAAAACCAGAAGTATTAAGTTGCCTACACAAATGTAAAGAAAGTTTAGAAGTACCTGCCATGGAATTGTTGCAACCAGGAATGGAATTGTTAACTAACTCAGGTAAAATAATTTTTATCAATTATTAAACAGGCGGAAAAAAGGACAAATTCCTATAGGTTGTCCGATTTTTAGAGATAACTTCAAAAAATTAAAACAATTCGATAAAAATTCGAAATATTTGCTAAAAACTTAATTACAATCAACACCGGTTATTACGGCATTAAATGGATTGATTTTCTTAATTGAAAATTCTTTATGTTTCAGATTTAACGGAATTGAGTATCGAAGGTGACAATAAAACAAACTTAGAAGTACTTATGCGTAAAGTTGGTTACTCAAATACACGAGAATTCCCAACACCTGGACGTCGTAATATTCACGTAACTACTTCCGTAATGTGTGATAATGGTAAATCGGTGAAAATCGCTCCAATTGAATCATATGTAATGGTACTCCAACCACAAACACCGACCATCAATGTAAACGGTACCACAAATATTGCCCGTGAATATTCCGATTTCCGTCAAGGTGTGCGAATATTCGCTGATATTCATGTACAAGTTTTGTCCAATGATCGATCAAAATTACGTGCACCCGCTCAACAGAAATTAGATGAATGTTCAATATCTGTGTATCCAAGTTTGAACCCAGATCATGAGAGTGTTAATTTACCAGAGAATTTGTTACAAAACTTTGGCATTGTCGCTAAGATCACTAAAGATGGCATCTCTTTGACTGGTTCAGACATGATCTTGAATTATGAACAAGTAAGTGTAATTATTAAGTTCAATTGTTTAATTATTGGATTCTGTCGAGACTAGACGTTACGCAGAAAGTATACAAATTATATACCGGGATTTCTCCCAGGATTGATAAATTCAAGATTTTAGTCCCAAACATTACAAAACCTGAGGCCCGCCCTGCAGATTTCTGCAGGTGCAAATAACATGTGTGGAGGTTTCATCTTTCTCCATACAGTATTACTTCCCTATAAGTGGGATTATCAGAGATCCCCATGTTATGAATGTAACAGTTAAATCGACAGTGTCCTATCAAGAGTCTCGCCACAGGGGAGCCCAGTCGAATGTTCTAGCTGTGATTACACAGCTTGATCAGTCGCATGCCCTGCTGTAAATGTTTTAACTCCATTGGAGGAAAACAGAAAATTTTGATTAAGATGATATTTCAAGGCTAAAAACTTAATAAACACCAACTAAACCAACTAAATCAATGGCAAATCCAAGCTCAGGGAAGGAGTTACTTTCCCGTCGGTACGCTCATGAACGCCAAGTTTCTGAGGTTTCGATTGAAGAAACTGGTTCGATATTTCAACTTTCATATACGATTTTAGTCAATATTTCAGAAATATCTCGCCCAGTCGTCAAAGTGACCCATATTTTTCATTTTTTCGGTCAAAATTACTCTAGTAAACAATTTTTAACCAAATCGGAGACAAAATAATTTTGCTGATATTTTGCAATTTTCTCCTTTGAAACTCCTTTCGGTACTCCTTTAAGAAAATCGAGAAACTACAAAAAAAATTTTGTTTCGGAATTTGATGTGTAGTTTTGACCTAATAAGTACAAAAAAACGACAATTTGGTTGACTTTGCGATTGAACAACAATATGGGTGTATCTTATTTTTGATCTAAAAATTGTATAAATATACAATTACATAAACATCAATTAAATCAACGGGAAACTCGGGTCTTGGGGATGAGATTGCATCTACCCTGACCTGTTCTTATCCTCAGTATGCTTATGGCTTATATTTTACTAATAGATGTAACTGGCGTTTGACATTTGAGAAATATGTTTGGAAAATTGTTCCAATTTTTATTTTTTTATTCGTTTGTTTTAGATTCTTCGTGAAATTCAATACATCAACCAAAAACCTGCATACTACTTGAATCGTGTATTCAAATTAATTTGCTCTGAATTAAATGGACGATTTGTCAGTAATGAATACGCTCAAACAGTAAGTATTTTTCTTGGAATCACTTCAGTGACATAGATAGCATTTTTGAGTGAAAAAAATCAGCCCAATCATAAGTTATTTGATCATACCCCTTCAAAAAAGTTTTCTTTGTGAAAACGACAATCTGATTAATTTAATTTTTTAATTAATTAATCTGCTTTTTTTATAATAACTATCGTTTTATCAATCTTTGCCTCGAAAATGTCTTAAAACTTTTGACCTTTTCTTTAAAAACTCAGTTTTGGAGAAAATCTCTTGCGAGTTGGAACCTTGGAATATTAATTCGCAGTATATGGTCGATTTTTTTAGAGTCCTTCTCATACAAGCTTCAACTCGAGTTGTCCTTAGTAAAACTGTCCTAGGAGTCGAGTTAAACTTTGAACTATCGTTAAAACATCTTTGTGAATATTTTAGCTTACTGTAATTCATCCACGATTGGTTGCCGCTATCAAGAGTATGGAAGAGAACAAAGATAACGAAATGGAAATACCTAAAGAAAATGATGACCAATCGAAATCAGAAGAAAAGAAAGGTGATCATCTTGAAGACATTGCAAAACCACCAATTAATTTGGATAATCAAGCCGAATCAATTATTGCTAAAGCCATGGTATGTTGTTTGTCGAAATTTTCGTAATTTCGTTTTAAATTTCTTACCTGGATCTTAAACTATAATGTATTTATTTTAGGTACATCGACACAATGTGGAAATGAAACCAGCTCAAATTTTACCAGAAGAATATTTATCAGCAAGCTTAACCGATCGTACTCAACAAGTTCTAGCTAGTGGTAGTGAGTATATTTTTTATATTTAATTTAGTCATCGAGTTATAAATCTCTCACACTGTCGAGTTTACAACTTGAATAACGCCTTGTTAGCACCAAACGATATATTCCTTATCTCTATTTTTTACTTCATCACTTCAATCTGCTTTTTAATCTCTATTCAGAGCACGAAAGAATTATTTGGAAGATTGTCTTCGGAGGTACTCGACCTATTTCTGTTGGGACTAAAATGTGTCTTCGAGTTTTAATCCACCCAGTATAAATTTCAAATTTTTTTAAATTGAAATTAAATTTTCTAGGTCATGCAGTAACAATCATAATTGTTTTATGCGTTGGATTCCTCTTATTCATGATTGTTTTGGGTGTAATTCGTATACGTTCTGCACAACAAAATGGCGCTCCATTTACAGGTATTTTTGTTTTGTTTCCATTTAAATTATTGAAACAAAAAATAAAGCTTAGTTTATTTATAATATTTATATTCTAAATGAATAAGAAATTTTAGGATCTGGAATTGCCGGCTCCAAACATCATAATGTTGAAACTGGTGACATCCAAGATACTGAAATGGCATGGGATGATTCCGCTTTGACAATTACAGTTAATCCAATGGATGTAAGTAAAAACTTCATTATTTAATAATACAGAGTCATCATTTGATCAGGATGACGATTGACCTGCAAAATCTGAAAAAGTCAGGGTATTTTGAAAATTATGGAAAAGCCAGCAAATTTTTCAGGGAAAATGATAAAAAAAGAGTCTTTAGAATTGAATTCTTAGAACTTGAACCTTCATCGATAACTTGTAATGTATTACAGTGGAACTTGGTTAAGTGGCACCTGGATAACTGAGAAACCTCCATAACTGGAACTCACGCTGAGGCCTCAACACTTTGGCACTGAATTAACTCTGTTAGTGGGACGAAGCAAATCTCTATATCTGGAATTCGTTCTTTCGATTTTATCCTCATAGTTACCTCCATAACTGAGACATCGAGGGAATTTTATACGCATTAACCTCTGTAACTGAGAATTGAGATAACATCGTTTTGTTTGTTTACTTACTTATTCTTATTCTACCCGCAAATTCCGCACTTAACTAATTTTGAGTCTCAATGACTTTCAGTTTTAATTTTGCTTTACTATTATACGGATGTTTATTTGAAAAATGCCGAAACGAAGGCTCAAATCGTTATCAGTACGTGAAAAACTGAAGATAATATCCGTTTATGAAAGTGAGAAGACACGCGATGAAGTCTGTGTCGAATTTTATTGTGTTAAAATCTAGTCTTTGTAGAATAATTCAGAATAAAGATAAAATTCAATCACATTGTTCTGAAGGGCAAGGAAAACTAAAACGTGTACGTTTATCAGAATATTCTAAACTTGAACAGTGTTTGCTAACATGGGTCAAGCAACTTCGTAACAGAAACGATCCGATAAGTGGACCGGTGATTAAAGAAAAAGATTTCGAGCGAAGGCTCGATATTCCTAATTTTTGTAGCAGTAATGGTTTTGATAATACTTTATTTTATTTAATAATCGCACCTCCATGACTGAAATAATCTGTATTCTGACCTCTTTTAATTGAACCCTCTGTAAATAAGACAGATATTTATTTATATCTGGATATCAGAGACAATGGGCAAGTGGAATACCTCTATAAGAAAGACAAATTTGCAAGTTTCTTGATGTCTCGCTTAAGCAGTTTCCACTGTATGTGTTTTACCACTTTTTCCGCTGATAATTTCACTTATCAGCTCCTCAATTATTTTGAAAGGCTGAGTACACCAACCCATCACAGCCATTAATAAAATTATTTTTTTATTGTGATAGCCAGAATCGAACTTAAACTGATTCTGCTAGAGTGGATCAAAGAGTTCCCCTGGCTGCTAGGAGGATCTTTTACCGACCGCTTAAGTCCACCAGTAATGATAGGCGTCGGATGCAGCTGTATTTAACTAATTTAGTTTGATCTTTTTGTATTTTTGTTTTAGATGGATAATGCCCCAACTGCAGCTGGTGTCAAATTATCAGACTCAAGTGGACATCGTATAGCTGGTGTTAAGGACAACACAATGGTAAATGAATTAAGTTGCAGCGAAGACGATGATTCATGCGATGAAGAGCAATCAGAAGATTCTGATGATGACTCACAAGATGATAGTGAATGTGATACTGGAAGGCGCAGGTACGAAAATATTTAAGAACTAATTTTTTCCAAACTTTGCACGAGATAAGCGTCAATTTTAAAGCACGGTTTTTTCAAAGCACTTACATGACACAATTTTGTTCAAATTTTCATTTTTTCTCTTCTAGATTGGATCATTGCGTTGGCGAATCAAGCGATGATGAAGAAAATTGCATCGCAGGAACTAACGGTGGTAAGAACCATTGATTCTTAATATTAAATTTTTAACATAAAATATAATGCCATTTTTACTACTACAGCTAATTTTTAATTCAAATCAGTGGCGTATTAAGGAAAATTATCGGGAGGCGTAACAATATAACTAGCAATAATAACTCGCGTTAAAAAAAAAAATAAAAAACTCGATTTCATTGTTACCTGTTATCGAATATTTCAAAATATAAAGCTCAGTAAAACACTTTTGCCTGCTTTCGTAGAAAGTCTGTAGAAAATCTAAAATTATTGCATTGTCCAGTTTCCAAATTTCTATATTTATCTTCATAGTTCTAGACAGCAATCTTCAAAGTAACGATTTTAATAAAGTTATCTGAGACATTTATAATACGAGTTAATTTCTTTAAATCTCCATAACTCGAATCTTCGAACTTAAGATTCGAATTATCGAAGCTATATTTATTTATCACTAGGACATTCCGGACCACTAGGAACAATTCGAAATGTTTTTGACATACTGAATCCAAATCTAAACTCAAAATTGCTTCAACACGTCACGTTTCCGAGAAATTCTGTCCTAAACATGGATAAACTTCGTTTATTCAAAGTCGTATTATACCGGAAAGTAAGGTTTTTCCTCGGAAAAATTTTCGTCATCTGAAAGTACCATTCAAAAACCATTTTGAATTTTTCTAATTTCTTTTTTTCCTCCAAAACAATTAAAGGAAAAAAATTTGGAAATATTCAAAATAGCTTTTGCAGGAGAATGTGCTGGAGAAATTTTGAGCACAGATTTGAATTCAGAACGTCAAAAATTTTCCGAAAAATAAACTCACGTTACTTGACGAAATTATTGTTGACCAGTGTTATTAATTTTAACTAATTGTTTAAAATTTAGGTATTGCCCTATAGGAAGTAAACGGAGGGATCATATGTCATGTATGTATGCCAGGCCTAAAACGTCACTGCTTCACACATCACTTAAAATATAATTTAATATAAAAATTAAACTTTCTAATCATAAATATAAAAAAAGCTCATATAAGAAGAGCTCTGAATCATATTTCCCCCTCATTCTATGCTTTATTGAAATGAAATTTGTTTATTTTCACGTTTTTGAACACACTAAATATTTACATAAAATAATAGAAGGGAAGAAGGAACTCATCTCTCACACAAATTTTTAACCATATAGCTCAATTTGGACGAGCTGTAAACGTGCACAAAGCCTTAAAAATCACGAAAATTCATGACATTTCGACTTAAAAATGAGAAAAAGAAGGATTGGAAAGCTGACACTACCAAAAGACACTTGCTTGACACTAATTTAATATTGTACGCAAAACTTTAAAATTCGCACAAAAAACATGATATTTCGATATAAAAAGGAGATAGAGGTGTTAGACAGTTGACACTCCCAAAAGCCATTTATTTGACACCAACTCAACCTACATACAAATTTTTAACCCTCTAGCTCAGGAGTGGCGAACTTTTATCTAAGAAAACAAATTTTGTACACAAAAAAAATTACCAATTGTAATCCACGATATAACTACAATAACAAACGAACGTAGGATTCATAGGATCACTTGCGTTCGTAAATAATAAATTTCTTTGTCATCGATGGCGTGCCCAAAATATTTTGTCGCGTGCCATTGGTTCGCCATCCCTGTTCTAGCTTAATTGAGAGGCTCTGTATATGTGCAGTCTTAAAAACGTGATTTTCCTCCTAGGAATCATCTCTGAATTACTGAATTCTATGACTTCGTCTAAGATCTTGTTCTGACTAGTATATAACCTTAAATATCGAAATTTATCTTATTTGAATTTAACAAAATTCCCCGAAATCGTGTTCTAGGTGGTTTTCTATTATAATTTCGTGGAAAATATGACTGAAAATAATGATTCATAAATATTTTTTCAGGTCGCCGTAACAAATATCAAAATGTAAACCAATTAGAGTGGGATAATTCAACAATGTAAACGGTATGCAAATCATAAGCACACATTTAGTATACAAAAAAAAGTATAATTATTAATTTTCTTTCTTAAAAAAATTGCTATTATTATTATCTGCCAGCGGTTTTTAATTAGAAAAAAAACAAAAACAGAGCTCATCATTTTAGATATATTTAAATATTTCTCCAAAATTTTTATTATAATTTCTCTTTAAAATAAAAGAAAAAACGTTTCAGAAAAAGTTGAATTTTTGTTTGTTAATGTTTGTTAAGATAAAAACAATTTTATCATTTTACTTTTTTTTCGGAGTGCAGCTATTTTAAAAACAAAAGTAAAACAAAGACAGCTCTATTATAATGTAGTGCAGCAAAAAATTTAAACCTAACCTTAAAAAAAAAATTTAACTTTAAGCAATTTTAATACATATGAAATCAAAAAATTTAAAAAATAAAAAAAACACAAAGATATATCAAATTTAAAAATAATAAAAATGCTGTAAAAATTATCTTAAATATTTTAGATAACTGCGAAATAAATGCTTCTTTCCAACAAAAAATGTTCACTCAAAGATATTTGACTGACGATCAAAGAAGTCTCCAAGAATTTTTGTATTTATAAAAATGGCTCATCTAATATAATTCATTTACTTAAAAAATGAGTTCTCGCGAATGGTCATGGTCAACGAAAATTCGAGGTTTTTCTAAGTTGGGAATATTATCTGACCATAGTCTCGAAAATCAAAGTAATACACCTGCTTAGTTCAAAACAGAGAAAATTTAAAAGAAATGAAGATAACAGCTAATTGAATTAATTGTTTAAATACTTTGTATATGTTTAAGTATCAAAGTTTGAACTATTTACAATTATTAAAATTAGATTAAAATGAAAAAAGATTTTAAATTCTAAAAGTAGACATATTTTGATGCTACATGTACAGTCTATATTGGTTTAAGTCTATGGTTATTGTATTCTATTTATTGGGGTGCGTTCACCATGAATATTTAAATCACACAAAGTTAATGATTGTTAATTTTAATAAAAAAATGAGGCTAAAGTCGTAAATGGGGTTACTGCAATGAAGTAAATAAGCAAAGTGATACTGCTTAATCAAATAAATCTGTATGGGAAAGTTTTTTGAACTTTGATCAGCATATAATTTGACCTGCGCCTAAAATAGACTATCATTGAGAAAAGCTTCTCGAATTACTTAATTATTAACAATTGTACGTCAGAAAATTGTAAATTGACGAATAACGTGAAGGTCTCTTTAACTATCAAATGACCGTGACTCTTAGATCATATTAGTTCCTGGTTTGTTTTTGAAGCATACTTTGAGAATAGAATTTAGCATTTATATCGCATTAGTAGCACAGATGGGAAGAAAATTTTTTCGTAAAAAAAATTCGTCTAAAACAAATTCGAATCACACAAATCACATACCTGCCACACCCACTGACCCACACACTACTAACAGTTCTAAGAAAACAAAAGCAATAGATAATATATGTTCTTCACAAAAGTTTTTAGATATATCATTTTTATGCTTTTCACACACTAAAAGAAAAATGAAAATATCACATAACCTATATGTGAAAATTCTCATCTGAGTGTTAAGAAAAAATTTAGATTTTAATTAATAATCGATAGCCGTAAGATTGAATATATTTAAACTTAATCGTCCAATCAGTGTTAAATATCAGAAGATGTCCAAATATGGTGTTTTAAATGTCCTCAATGTGTTATTAATTGTATAAAAAAAAAAACAAAACAACTTTAAAATAATTCCTTCATTTTGAATTTATCCCACCATTTTAAGAAAAAAAAAAAAAAAACAAATAAAAATCACTTCCTCTTTTTTTAAATTTTATTCTGTTTAAATTAACAAGGAATAAATCTGATCCATTTTAGATGTAATTCTTAGAAATGGATTTGAATCTTGGCTATTTGTTTCAAAATGACAACGCAACGCAATTTTTGAATTGTCAATGAGCCCAAAATAATTTTCATTAAAAGAGATAAAGCTTTGTTAAGCGTTTGTAATTTTGGAAATTTTTCTAATACATTAGTTTTAATTTACGGGCACAACCGAAGTATAACGAAGCCATCCGAATTGAGGTTTTTTAACCGATTTTACTGAATTGATGAGAAAAACTTTGAATTAATTAAAAAATTTTCAAAATTAGAATGATTTGCGAAGACTTGACTTTCTTGTTAGAATTTAATCTCTATATAATTCTAATTTTGGGATGAAAGTCCCAAACATTGATAGAAATAAAGGGCAAATTTCTATGTGCTCAAATAACTTTTACTAGCTTGCGTTTTTATGCTGTTTCTATTTGAAATAATAGGAGAGTAAATTTCATCTAAATCAGATTTAACTTGTTAATTTAACATGGAATAAATAATTTCATTTACAGAGTGTTCAAGTAAAAATATACATCCAAGATTATTTCCCATGTTTCTTTTTGAGCCTAAAAGAATATTTTTATACAACAAAAAAAAATTAAAAAAAACACAATTGAATATCATAACGTCAGTCAACAAAAAAAATGCCTCTATACATCCATCTTTCATCATCGATCCATATATTTTACACTGGAACACTCTGTCTCACCCATTTTATTAATTTTCCCACACTTATAAATATATATATAAATAATTATATAAATAAAAATATAATAGAAATAAGTTCAAATATATATATATATATATTTTTCGTAGCTTTTCGTGAAGGGAGTATGAATTGATTTTTTTAAAGTATAAAAAAAAACATTTTGAGCTTACTGTGTCATAGTTTCCTTAATAGTGCTGAATAATTTTAAAAATATTATTAAATATTAAAAAAAAAAAGTATAAAAAGTATTTAAAAAAACAAATATTTAAAATGAAAAACAAAAAACTATTAAAAAACGGTATCAAAATGTAATTCCAAATGCAAAATAAAACGATCGGTTATGTTTTGAATAGAAAAAACATTGTCTGTCACTACTAATTACGGTTATCCATAACGCCCCCCCCCCACAGCTCATGGATTGAGGACGAGCATACTCATAGATTTGCGATCTGGTGTTGTCTGCCAGGTCGTTCTCAAATATATATCAGCGGGAATGAATTTAAACGAGATCGTTTGAACTGAGGTGAACTGAAAGCTTTCATTTATCGAGCTATAAGCCTTTAATGTCGAAGACATTTACCAATAATATACGAAAAAGGTTAAGCTAATTTTTTACATTCCCACAGCATGAAGTTTGACAAACTTCATTACGTAATTCATCAAGCTTTAAAAAATCACACAGCTTGAGTAATGGATTTAGTATTCGTTCTTGTAAATGAAAATCTAGTAGTGAGCGTTCACATATATAATGTAAGTTCATTTCTGACAGCAAGTAAAATGGTGATTGGAATAATGTTACAGCTTTAATATGACTTTGAAAATAATTCAAAAAAACTTTTCGCAAAAAAATTTGTTTCACACCATGTATTCAATAATAAAATGGAAGGGGTAAATATTCGGTTAAACGATGGATAACTGTTTAATTCTAAATGGATAACCGTTTAATTCAAAACATGAACCGAAAGTTTTTATACACAATTGCGTAACCTATACAAGTAAAAGGATCCGCCCAATTCGATTCTTAATTTATAATTAACTTCAATTTTTAATTTATCGACACACAGGAATTTAAATTAATTGAATCTTGTGAGTAATTGTAGTAAAAGATGCAGATTTAATCAGCGACCTACCATTTTGTTAGTATCAGATTTACGGTTACTCATTTATTGAATATCAAAATCGGATCGGCCTTTAAATTATTAATTGGCCTCATTATATCTGAGTTATGTAAATTTGATACCATTTCAAAATGGGAAAACGCAATTTAGATACAATTTTTTCACAATAAATATATAAAAATAGCTTTGCTAATATTAATAACACTTTTCTTTTTGATTTTCTAATATTTATTCTTTTCGCTAAAACAAAAATACACTAAAAAAATAAATATTACTAATTACATACACAAAATCGCAAACTGCACACTTGTAACTATATTCAAACAATTGCTTTATTATGAACTAAAAGAAGATGGCATTATTAATACTCTACGATTCGAATGCAAAAAAAGATTTTAAATTCTATGAGCGCTAAATATAAGTCTATATTGCTTTAAGTTTATGGCTATTGTAGTTTATTTATTAGGGTGCGTTCACTTAGTTTACGATTGTTCATTTTAATTTAAAAATGAGACTACTGTCGTAAATGGGGTTGCTGCACTTTCGAAGTAAATAAGTAAAATTGCAAATCTACAAGGGAAATTTTTGTAAACTTTGATCGGCATATAATTTGCACTGCGCCTAAAATAGAGTATTTTGGAATTGTAGAGTTAAAGTTATGCCGACTTCTTTAGATTAAAAAAACAAACAAATAAAAAAACTAAAAACATTTTGACGAAGATATTATTTATAAAATTATCTTGCCTATTCGAATTGTTATGGTCGAAAAAAATAAAGCACATATCAGTAAAATTTACATCGTATTTTCATGGCTTAAAAAAATTATGTTCGAATCAAAATAGACTATAACATATTCGTCGAAATTTTAAACTACATATACAATGCGAATCCAATCTCTCGAAATAAAATTGCGTGCATGTATAAAGTTTAAAATAATTTATTTTTAATCAACCCCACTACATCCCCCTTCTCTCATAACTAATAAGATGCTCATTCTTTTGTGACTTTTCTTCAAAAATCCATCTCTCACAAGCAAAAAAAAAAATCAAACTGCATTACATTTTTTTTTTTAAATAAAAAATTTTTATTTAATTATTCACATTTATATTCGCACAAATTTTTTGGAAATCATCATTTTTCTTAGATATTAAAATAAACGGGAGTGGTTAAGTATTCGCCGCCAAAATTTCGTGAACGGCAACTTAATTTTATTATTCCGATGCGTAACGTTTAAAACAATTTTATGCGGAGTTTTAAATTTGTCGGATGAAATTTCGATAGCGAATAATTAATCCTTACCGTAGAAAAAGAGTATTTTGCACTTTTTAAGATATAAAAATTTATTGAAATTTTTCTATGCCATAATTATTAAAAAGAAAAACATTTTTTTAAGTTTTTCCAGTTTTATTTAAGTTTTTCTTTTAAAACGAAATATATAGACATTAACTACTGTTGCAATGGGAATTTTTAGCATCCCTTAACATTAAAAAAAAAAACAGAATGTATATAATTTAACAATTGTAAGTTCCTCCATGATGGGTTATTTTTTTGTAAAATCTCGTTGTTAATCTTAGCCATTGTGCCATTTTGTTTTTTTCGTTCAACGATAATAATTCTATACGCATCCATGATATATTCATTTCTTGCAGATTTTTCCATCTTATTTCGAAACTAAACACAAAGGATTCATTTGTTTTTTACACTCTCACGTTCTTTTCGTGAAGCGGAAGTAAAAATATTACTTGGCGGCATATTTTTAGAATTTAAAAATTAATCGGAGGAATAAAATCAATCAATTGAGGTTAATTCGATCAAAAAAATGCTTTTTGTGTTTTAAATAAATAAATAACACGGATATTTTGATTTCTGCACTTTAAGAACTTAAACTGAGGTCATTCGAAACGTAAAACATGCAAATTTTTGAACGTGCATTACAGCAATATGTATTCTTCAATGCACGTTAGAGCTTTAGTTAACACTAAGCAATTTTAACAAAGCTGTGCAGCTTAAACCAAGATGCGTTGAAATTGACGCTCGTGTGACTTGAGTTTTAGGGGCACTTTAAATAACAAATCTAAATCTAATAGCAATCATGTCCGGCTTAAAACAATAGGGCCGATAAAATATCGAAATTATTATCGGAATTTTGCACACTCAAATTCGAGAATAAGCATTTCGTAAGATTTTATTGATTTATGAGTCTGATATTTTGAATTCTATTTTGTCAGTCAAAGTTTGTTTTCTTTTTTCTGCACTTTTCAGGTAGCGCACACTAGAGTTTAATTGAGTGTACTTATCGCAGCTAACTAACTTTATTAGCTGTTCAGTTAATAGCCTAGCCTTTACTAAAGGCCGCTCAACTAGCGGCCTGAATTACATTCAACCGTAGCGTCTAATACAACATTTAATGAACTGGCTGGCTGATGCTTAGGCCATTCATCCAATAGGGTAACCAAACAAAAAATATTATTGATTAACGGAAGTTAAACTTCCATGGCATTTGGATCCGCAAAAAACTTTGTTTTTAATTTAACCACATCTATTATTGCGACACTGATTCACAGTTGGCCTAAAACTTAATTTTTGGAATAACTGACCATCAAAAGATGACTGACATGACAGTGAAAACCAGTTTTTAATAGTATCATACTTAGTTCCAACTTTTTGTCACTACACTCTTCCATTTTAATATTTTTTGCGAAAACGCAATCAAAACTGTTGTTAGAAACACAAACAATATTGTTGCTTGCCGACGCCATATTGGCAGTGTGAGTTTCAGCGCCAGGTAGTAGGAAATGGAACTAAATTAAAATAACTAGGCTTTGGAAGACCTTAAACGTTATCGATCCGTGTCATTTGCCTAGCTGTTTGATTGAATGGCTGAATATCGTACAGTTGAACGGCGCCGTTTAGTAAAAAGGCTAAACTGTTAATTGAAGGGCTAATTAAGCTACGATATGCGCAAGCTCAAAAAAATGTAGTAAAAAAAAAGAAACAAAATGACAATTTAAAACAATGTGACCAAAAATGTTGTCAATGTAAGAAAATACAAATTCTTAAAGAAGAAATAAAATGGAGGGGATGCAGAATTTAATGCGTCATATGCGTATAAAGTATTAAATTGTTTATTTAAAAAAATTGTTAAATTATACATATTCTTTCTCCTTGTTAGTATTAATATTAAAAATAACTGTTTTTAAATTTAAAAAAAATAAAAAAATAACATTCCATTTTAAAATCTAGTATTGAGTGTACTTAATATTTAGTTTTATTACTGTAAAAAAAAGTATATTTAAAAAAAAAAAATTCTAAAAAACTGCTATTTAACTTGTCGAATACACATTATTTCTACAACAAAAAAACAATCGAAAATGTTTCTAAAATGTTCTATTTATTATTTTTTCTCGATTTATTTTTATAAATGGTGAAATTTTTCCGTTACATATGGTGACACATACACAAACACAAAAAAAACGTGCACAAAAAAGTGGTAAGATTATTTTTGAAGGACAATAAAAAATTTTTTGGAAGGAATTCACCACCAATTTTTTAAGTCTCCTCGATCCCTTAAAAAATATATTAAATGCGTCTAATATTCAGATTTGAAAACATTTTAGAAACATTATACAAAAAATATTTTGGAAATATCAAATATTTAAATATTAATTATTAAAAAATATGAAAAAAAACTACAAAAAATATTGCTTTTAATAAAAATTTTAAAAATAAGGACAAAAAGAAAATATTGTTAATTGAACACCATACAGAAAATCGTTTTTTGTGTTATAAATACATTGGAAAATATATGTACCTATAATACAAAGAAAAATGAAAAAAATAATATAATGTATAACAATTATCATTTTTTCAGTTTTGATTTTTTTTTCTTTTTGGTATAATGAAAAATAATAAAAACATTGCCTGTGTTATAAAAATCATTTGTTTTCTTATTTATTACAATCCTTTCCAAAATCCTTAAGAATCTCGACTTTTTCATCACCTAATAAAAAATAAGATGAAAATTCTCTCTTACCAAGAGTCCAAACGCAATCTTACGAAATTATCTATTTTTCACATTCGACGTAAAGTATTCAGTAAAAATATTCCATGGTAAAATTGACACATGGTATGATCTTGCGAAGGTAGGTGCTTGAATTATACTTCAGTCAAAGATGTAGCAGATTAAGGAAAATGAAATAAATCGCTTAATTTTTCCTCAAATCTGGTGGAATATGTTTCTTAGATGTCAAATGTCATTCGTAAACCATGAGTTAGTTGCACAAATGTTTCTATTTGTTAAAAAACAATAAATTTTTTATTAAACTTAACGATTCATGTAAAAGTTTACCGTTTAAATTGATTAACAATTTATTAACAAATACAAACTTTCATTTATTAACAAATAGAAACATTTGTGCAACTAACTCATGGAATGATATTTGACACCTAAGAAACATATTCCACCAATGTAAAATATTCGACTAAATTTCAAATTTGATATTGTCACAGATACTTTAAATTTGATATTAAAGCCCTCGTTTGAATAAAAACTTAAAGTTTTCTAGTTTGGTTTCTATTTTGTCAATAACTTGTCAATGATTTCTATGTCATCACATTCATGTACTGGTACTATATTTTGCAACCCACCAGATGCCCTAAAACGAATTATATTCGCCTGCAAGCACAGTATAGCTCACAGACATATAATATTATAAACTAGAAATACAGGAGTAAATCGTCAGGTCGGCGTTCTCAATATATTTATAATGTGAGTTAAAAAAAGGCGGTTGTATTCAATTACAGTATATACCTCCCTCTACAGTTTTTTTGAAAGCCATGGTAAGCAGAAAACGATCTTCCCATTCGTTATGTACAAAGTTCGGCGGGGTATGTTATTTATACTATAGTAAGCCAGGAAGATAGCTCACTAAAATATGGCATCCTGATTTGAAAGTATTCTACACAAAATATCAACGAGCAGATTTGAGTGAAAATAGTTGTATTTGATGTGTTTCGTCAAGTTGACGCCAGTTCATCACTTTGATGATACTCATTGAATACAACTATTATTGTATAACCAGCAACGACATCTACCCAAAAAATGGCAGAAGCTCGAGAGAATATCATTCACATTCTAGAAGAAGACAAGAAATCGGACTAAGGCTGCACTGGTGTCATATTACATTGTGACCAAAATTTAAATAAAAAACAAATGAAAACAAACAATTGACTGAGTTAATTGTTGAAACACCAAGTATAGACAGTATTGATTACTCTATCACATTACACATATACCTAAACATGTCACACATACATAATTGATAATCCCATATTAATACATACTATAAAATTTGCATCTAATGTGTGCCCTCATGAGTAAACAGTGATGTATACAAAAAAATGTTTCAAACAAAAGTTGTTTATTTTTTTATAAGGAACATTTTTTACTTTTAAACTTTTGTTCTATCTCTAACGCTTTGCAAGATGGGTCCTACGGAACCAAGACCCAATTGACCTATGTTGCTCATTTACGAACTCAATCCTCAATCTCACTTTTTACGTCCTGAGTGCGCTGTAAAAATTTCAGTTTGATACGTTTTCGTTTTTGAGTTATCGTGATCACAAACGAACGGACGGCCGGACAACCTAAAATGGACTAATTAGACGATTCTATGAACACCTATACCAAAATTTTGTTTGTAGCATCAATATTTTTAAGCGTTACAAACTAGGGACTAAACTTAATATACTATGTATATTTCATATATACATGGTATAATAAAAATTTTCATTTGTCTTGCAAAGCGCGTTCTGTTTCGTATTTTCTACTACCCATAATTCAACTCTAGCATAAAAAAATACATGGAACGGGTTGTAAAAGAGGAGTGCCCGGCAAAGTTTTAAAAAAATTTAGGAATTAGAAAAGTTAATTTATTACTATAACAGAGATCTATAAGTCTATTTAGGTATATGTTCAAGTCATATATGTAATACTCCTATATGGTCAGTTGGCATGGGACAGAACGTCCCAACATTATCTGACAATATATTATTTTCTGTATCCTTCACGAGACTTTGACCACCACGCTCATGCTTGTCAACATGACAATTCTCTAAAATAATCCAAAACAACAGTAACAGATACGCAGAACAGGCTTAGTCACTTGAAGGAAACAGAGCACTAGTAGTTAAGTAAACCCGAACACGATAGTACTATCACTTGTTACCACTACCCTGGATTTGATCTGGAGTCTCCAATTTATGATATTTGTCTTCAGGCGATGGCTCAAATTTTCTGGATTTAAACAAAAAATATAATTTTTAGCATAATCATCAAAATAAATTGTAGGCGCAATGATCCCTTTATTTTTAAGGTAGGTTTACAATCAAAAAAATTAACATTTTGCAGAAGTTTCCAATTTTACAGATCCTTTGAAATGTGAAAATGGAAAAATTACTTTTCTGAAGTTTCATTCCTTCAAAAAAATTCTTTGAAATGTATAGAAAAGGAAATTCTTTTGAGAAACAATATTCCTTAAAATATGCTCTCATTTCGTCTACATGCTGATATATATATATGGAAGTCATATGTCCAATAAAATATTTTCATATATACAGAGGAAAATTAAAAGAAAAATTTATTTAATTTAAATATTTTTTCATAAAAATCAAAAATATTTGTCTACCTTAAAGAGGAAAAAATTAAAATTTTTTCTGAAAATTTTATTCTAAATAGAGAACAAAAAAATTTATTTAAACATGTTAAAAATTTGTCAAGTAAATTGTATTATTTAAACGACACATGATTAGTTACACATACTGTAATTAGTGAACATAATCGTTGAACACTTGAAAATCATAGAGATGAATACTCAATGTAGGTCACACTTCGGTACGAAAGTCGTCGATATTCAGTAATCAGCCATTCCTGCTAAAACGCCACAGGAATTCACTAGTTCAAAATGTTATCTGCAACAGTAAGGGCGTTGAAACCGGCCCTCGGGCTCGAAAAATTAACTCAAGAAACTGCCAAAGCAATTTCTGCATTTTCAGTGAACAGTGAGTTGAAAATTTATTCATTTTCATTTTTAAATGTTTTTTTTTTATCGCTTTTTAAAAAATCCATGCGTTCATTTTCATATCGATTAGTTCACGTAATATATTCGATCATGTAATAAAACTTACTTATTCATTTGTTTTAAACATTCAATTGTCTCATAAAATCGTATACATTTGTTTTTAAAAGTTAATGTTTAATTTTTTTTGCTTAATCCATTCGATTTTTAATGTCCGGCCGCTACTTGCATAACACCTCACCCCAGTAACATTTGACAAATATGGCTTTAAAAAATGTTATTTAAAGTTCATTTAGGACAATTACATAATCATAAACACATGTTAATCGAATTGTATGTGTTTAATTTCATAAAAATTTGTTAAAAAATTTTGTTACGTAACCAAAGTTTAATACAAGATTTAGAGATATTATAATTCAGCCATCTTTAAAATTTAATCAAATTTATTTAAATACTAAATTTTTTGATAAAATTCATCGATTTTTGAAAAATTTTGAGATATTTCTTGTTTGCATGTAAAAAATTTCGTTTTTAAGCTTATCTTTCAAAAAAATTGTGAGTTTTTCGAATGTACTATACTGCTTAAAATTATTGTTCCACTCATTTTTTGAAAATATTTCAAATTTATTTCGAATGTATATATTGTTCGGAATTAATGTACCATCTATTTATAATTTGTTTATAGGTTAAATGTTATGTAAAATTAATAACCCACTAGAAATAAGCAAAGTTTTTGTTTCAATGCAATAATTAGTTATGTAAAGTCATTCATAAGCTTAAATTGTAGGTTTTCGGTCTTTGTACGGGAATAAAAAACCCGATTACCCTTGTATACCCGATTTCTTTATTTCTCGATAAGCATCAATTTAAACGAAAATTTACAATAGCTAGAACTTTAAAAATATAATTGAGAAAACTTTTTTGCTTTTAGTACATTTTCGATTAAATTGTTATTAATTAATTTTTTATTTCTACTATTCGAGCTCGAAACCTATAAATTTAAGCTGCAAACGGCCTACATATTAGTTTTTATATGTTAGTTTTTCTCTGGTTATCATTTGTATTGTCATGTTCGGAATTAATGTTCCATCTAATTATAATTTGATATATAGGTTACATGTTATGTAAAAGTAACAAATTTAATGTTTTGTTTTAGAACGCAACTATGCTGCAGCAGCAAAAACACCCCAAGGCAAAATCGTTGCGGTCATTGGTGCCGTAGTCGACGTACAATTCGAAGGTGAATTACCACCAATTCTAAATGCCCTCGAAGTACAAGATCGTCAACCACGTCTTGTACTTGAAATCGCCCAACATTTGGGTGAAAGTACAGTACGAACAATTGCCATGGATGGTACCGAAGGTTTAGTTCGTGGCCAAAAGGTAGCCGACACCGGTTTTCCAATCAGAATTCCAGTTGGTGAAGCATGCTTGGGTCGTATCATCAATGTAATTGGTGAACCAATTGACGAAAGAGGACCTGTACTAACCGATAAGCGTGCTTCCATCCATGCTGAAGCTCCCGAATTCAGTGAAATGAGTGTCGACCAAGAAATCTTGGTAACTGGTATCAAAGTCGTCGATTTATTGGCCCCATACGTAAAGGGTGGTAAAATTGGTCTTTTCGGTGGTGCTGGAGTCGGTAAAACTGTATTGATTATGGAACTTATCAACAACGTTGCTAAAGCTCATGGTGGTTACTCAGTATTCGCTGGTGTCGGTGAACGTACCCGTGAAGGAAACGATTTATACCATGAAATGATTGAATCCGGTGTCATCAATCTAAAAGACAAAAGCTCCAAAGTAGCCCTTGTATACGGTCAAATGAACGAACCACCAGGCGCTCGTGCCCGAGTCGCTTTGACTGGTTTAACTGTTGCTGAATATTTCCGTGATCAAGAAGGACAAGATGTATTGCTTTTCATTGACAACATTTTCAGATTCACCCAAGCCGGTTCAGAAGTATCCGCTTTGTTGGGTCGTATTCCATCCGCTGTAGGTTATCAACCAACTTTGGCCACTGACATGGGTACCATGCAGGAAAGAATTACCACAACCAAAAAGGGATCCATTACCTCCGTACAAGCTATCTATGTACCAGCTGACGATTTAACTGATCCCGCTCCAGCTACAACATTCGCCCATTTAGACGCCACCACTGTATTATCCCGTGCCATCGCTGAATTGGGTATCTATCCAGCTGTAGATCCACTCGATTCCACATCACGTATCATGGACCCAAATATCATTGGTGCTGAACATTACAACATTGCCCGTGGTGTACAGAAAATCTTACAAGATTACAAATCACTTCAAGATATCATTGCTATCTTGGGTATGGATGAATTGTCTGAAGAAGATAAACTTACTGTCGCTCGTGCTAGAAAGATCCAACGTTTCTTGTCACAACCTTTCCAAGTTGCTGAAGTTTTCACTGGTCATCCTGGAAAATTAGTACCTCTTGAAGAAACAATCAAAGTAAGTTAACAAATAAAAATGTCTACAGGGCGATCAATTTTATAGGAACTAGGCTTTTATCATTGACATTTTCAGTCTATGTATGTATCTTGCGGACAAAAAAATTGCAACACAATCTATGTATCACAAATATTTGGTTATGGCAGCAAAATGTTGTTTATTGCCCGCAAGAATATGTTTGTTATTTTGATGCTCTAGAGGCCAAAGGCTTGGCCTGATTTCAATGATTCTTACGTCAATCAATTTGTCTATTTAATACTCATTTAACATAGTTCGTCGACTTTCATTTTTTTCTCTTTTGTACTATCATGTCCTTAGTGGTGACATTTGCAAGGCTAAGACAAATCGATTAACGTAAGAATAATCAAAATCGATCCACGCGGTCCTTCATTCGGTTATTTAATTTACTCTTCAAATTTCGATGCAACTTAAGGAAGAAAATATATAAAAAAATACACGTATTTCTCATTTAAAATTGAACACTTTGTCAAGTTTTACTGTTTTACCGAGAGTTCAAAAAATCCAGTAGCTTCAATTAGCGTATAACATTAACTATCACATTAAAATGGCAGGTTGTTTTTAAGCAGGACAAAATATTAAAGGTTAATTTTATTAATTTTTTTTAGGGCTTCACAAAGATCCTCGCGGGTGATTACGATCATTTACCCGAAGTAGCCTTCTACATGGTTGGTCCCATTGAAGAAGTTGTAATAAAAGCAGAAAAATTAGCAGCTGAAGCCGCCGCTTCAAATTAAGAACATTCTACAAAAATTTTAGAGAATAAATGAAAAAAATTTTTTATATTCGGTTAGAAGAAACTGATTTTTATTTTGATCTATTTTAATTCCCCCAACAATTAATTATGTCACTCTTAGCGAAAAACGTACATGTGTTATAAAAAAAATGTGATCATTTTAAAGGAAACATCAATTTTTATGGCTTAGTCAAAAAATAATTCTGTAAGATCAAAAATAAGGAACTACCTAATTGTTAACAAAAAAAAAAACTTTAAATAAATGAAAAAAAATTCCAAAAAAATTTATATCTCGTTTTTTATTTTATCTGAATTTTTTATATTACAGTGAAACCTCCTTAAAATACAAATTCATGGTGAGCACATCACTGGTAAATCTAGAAATGTCAGGGATTTTTTTTAGTTTCGTAAAATTTTCATGCCACTATCAAAACAGTTTAAAAGTACTAATTTTTTCAGGCAATATTTGAATTATTCAACTGAAAAACCTGGAAGCAAATTTTATTTTTGGAAAACAGTGGACACGGTGAAATTGTTATGAAACTTTTTCTGAGGACACAACTGTGAAATTAGGGCATTAAAGGTCATAAAGATTCATCCTTAAACGAATTGCGGATCGTTTGCTTTAATAGTCAAATTTCTTCTAAGAAAATTTTATGTTTTATTGCTGAAAAATTTGAGGACGCTGTGGAACTAGAACATTATTGTAGGGATGAAAGATCGAATACCTAAGGTCAAATTGCATAATCATTTTATGTAATATTTAAAATTGAAGTACTGAAGACTTCGTACTTTAAAGAAACAAATTGCGAATCGTGTGGCTAAAGAAAATTATACCTTATATTTTATTTAATGGATTTTATAAACGGAGTGCTTTTTACAAACTTTTATTTAGTTTTCCCGTTGCCTGTATGTAATCAAATCTTGCAAGTCAAATTGGACCCACTTCCCGATTTCCGATTGAGCTGAAATTTTGCATGCACATTTAGTTTGGATGACAATGTATGGTAAGGTTGTTTCGTCCTGATTTACTCATCGCTTCCAAGTAGAAAATAATTTTATATATGAGTCACTCATACCTGACTATTTGTAAAAGCTTGAGGCGTTCCGATTCATTTTTGATATTTTAAATTGAGCGCCTCAAGCTTTTACAAATAGTCGGGAATGAATGACTCATAGATAAAATTATTTTCTACTTTTTATTACAATAAAAGCTTGTTCCTTAAAAAGTTTTTTTTTTTTAGTTGACATGCTTGCAACTAGAAAAATAAGTTTATCGATAAAAAAGCTTCAAACAAAAAATGTCGGGTGTGTAGGCGCACATCTTACGCAACATTAAACTTGACCTAGAATTTTAGGCTCAACGAAAAGCTGTCTCTACTCCATAACTGGTAATCAATAGATGAACACTTTAAATTAGAAAATTGTTGTTCATTTATAGGTTAACATTTTTTGTTCGAAACACTTTTTCCGCAAACCGTATTGTTTAGACAATAACGGGCTGAAAAGTTCTACCCAAAATTGTTTTTCATTACCTATATCTTATAATTGATTCTACGGAATCTAGACACTGTTCGAAAAATATTTTCCAATAAATCCAATAAAAGTGGTTTGTTTGCCATAAAGACCATTTTTGTTTAAATTCGCTACCTACTCAAATATTTCTCATATAATATTAGTGTACAAAGTCTACGAAGTGTTGTTTAAAATTCTGTTAATATAGTTATCTCTCTTCAACCATAATACGTATCGATGGATCTCTGCTACTCATGAGTTTTTTTAGTTTCAGAGGTGCATAATTAAATTAATTTCAGAGTGTCAAAAGGTCGATTTTTATGGCAAAACTTTACTTATATTTGATTCAAATTTTAGACTAAATTTGTAATACTCTTAATTATAGATTTATTTATGTATAAGTGCGTATAGTGTTTGCATTATTATTTATAAAATACGACATTTACAGCCAAAATTTTTTGGGTTTGATACAAAATCAGAATCTATAGACACACAATATTTGAAGATATCTGCAAATTAGGAACCTTCTATCTTTTATAGTTTGGGAAAAAATAGATGTTTTGACTAATTTCGAATAATTTAAAATATTTATGACATTACAAAGTAGTGGTTGTCCCATTTTACCCTCAAATACTACGGACATGGTTTTAAAAAGTATTAACTCTTTTAGAGATGTAACTGTACCACGCGGCTTTGTCACGTGAATTTTAATGTGCATAACAATTATTAAGTCTAGTATAAAACGGCTTCACCTTATCAAAAATTATTTTTGTGACTAGCCTTGAATTAAATATAATTTTTAAATACACATAAACACGGATTTGTTCTATACGTGCGTTAGTGCTGAAACTACGTGTGGCACTTTGTCTAATAACAAAATAGAAGCTACTAATATCCGGAAAGTCTCAATTATGTGCTGACCACCTGCAATTGGCCAATTTGAAGGATAATGTGATTAGTATCTGCACAGACAGTCAAGCAGCACTCAAAGCGCTATCAAACTGTACAGTGTCATCGCGACTCGTCAAGGAGACTAGAAACAGTCTAAACAACCTGGCGAGGCACAACAAAGTCAATATTATCTGGATCCCCGGACACTTTGGTTGGAACGGTAATGAGAGAGCAGACAAGCTGGTCAAACTGGGAACCACCATGGCTCCAACTCAAGAAAAGCTTGCGAGGATGCCATACCAAGAAGGTCTTAACAGATTACGAGATGATCTGAAAAACCAACAATTAAAGGCATGGGCCAGCTACGAGAGAGGGCGAATCGCCAAAAGCCTGTTGGGTGAAGGAAACTCGCTTGGTAACAGAGCCGAGGATATCTTGAAACTAAACAGAGCTGATATTAGAGTCATCGTAGAAAAAGACAATCTCCCGCGTGTGACAGATGCGGAGAAAATTCAGAAGAAACATCGATCCACTTTCTCTGTTACTGCCCGGCGCTCATACAGCAGCAAAGGAAATGGTTTGGTCTGGCCATAGTCGAACCAGAAGAAATTAGGAAACTCAGCGCTAGGCAAATCCTGGGTTTCAGTACATCAGTTGGTTATAATAGCCACTGAAAAGCGTAGCGGGGATAGAGTACAAGGGTCTATTTGGCTAGGTGCTCTGAACCATTGCTTCGAGGCGCGATGCTCGAGCATGGCCCGCTAACCTCCATACCATACCATACCATACCAATATACACAAAGTCTCAATTATGTTACTTTTTGAATAAAAAATAAATTACTGATTTGTCGGTTAATTTCACTTTTAACGTCCTGAGCTATCGTGTTTCAAGGCAGATAACCGGATATGGACTCTTTGGGTGATTTTATGAACACCTATACCAAAAATTTGTTCTTAGCATCAATATTTTTAAGCGTGTCAAACTTGGGACTAAACTTATTGTATACCTTGATATGTTTCATATATATATGGTATAAATATAACGGTATACCCAAACAACTTTTATTTGAAACTTTTTCGTAAACTTATTTTATACAGAATGTTTCAATAAATGGTGTTTCGAATTTTAATAAGTGTCGGTTCTAATAAATATGTTATTCTATGATAAGTACAATATGAATGATGGATATTCGTAGTAAATAATTCGTATTTATTCATCGTAATAAATACAGCCGCCATTTTAATTTTACTGTAAATGTAACTACCAACTCTTGTAAAAGTGTCAAAAAATTGATTGAACCAAATGTATACTCAAACAAATTGATTAAAATAAATGTAACAAAAACATTTCATAAACATATCCGTCATTATTATTCAAAATATTATAACAATGTTATTTATAAACAAAATTGTTTGAGATATTCTGGTATGTGCGAGTGTGTATACATATATGCAAAAAAAGTTTATGTACAATTTTTAATATTTTTTTTTTAACCAAAATTTTTACACATTTTGGATATTAATTAATAAAATCGATGAATTTGTATGCTTTACCGTAGAATTCTGAATCGTGTTATATATATGTTATTTGGGATGACGCTTAAAAAATGCATAGCCCGTTGAAAATAAAATTAACGGATCTGAATCCGCATCTAACATGTATCATCTGTGAAGGTTATTTTATTAATGCGACTACAATCACCGAGTGTTTACATTCTTGTAAGTTTTTCCGTTTATTATTTTACGCTTGTCATTTTTTTTTTTAGAATAAGTGAAAATCTTTGTAAATTATAATTCGATGTAGCAATTTAGGTGGCTGTCAGATCTCTTATGAAACGGGATTTCAGATAGTTGACATTCAATTAATCCTGATAAAATTTCTCTATTAATTGAATGCTTGAAAATGAAAACTTTTAATAATTTCAAATGCGTATTCAATTAGAGGTAAAAAAATTGTGGCAGTATTTTATTGGGAGCGAAAAATTATTAGTAATTTAAAGTTTTTAAATGTTAATTTTTTGGTAGAAAATCATTTTATTCACCACGAAAATCCAACTAAAATTTTGGTAATATCTATACGTTTTGAATCCTAAATGCAATATTTTAACCTGCTCGGGAATAAATTTTTGGTGATGGCTTTTGAAACTTTTACGATTGATTCGAAATCTGACAGATAGTAAAAAGCTCCGTAAACCGTAAGATATCATCCGGTATTGCCGGTAGATTTTTAAGACCCTAGGGCCCTAAAATTTCTCCTTAGATAAAGTTCAAATAATGAAACATAGATGGACCTACGGTTATGTTGAGTATCTGACAACACTGCATTCAAAATTAATTACCAAACTTTGGTCGCGTAATAATCAAAGCCCCGCATTTTTCTAATCCCAGGATACTTAAAATTAAATAATTAATTTCGAGACATAATAATTGGAATGAAATTTGATTTAACTAGAATATTTAAAATATGTATTACATTTATTGAGACCTTCTGACGTTTATGGTTATTTCATAATTTAAAATAAACTTTTAAATGTGGCGCGTCGCGCTTATGACGCGACGGTCGAAGGATTAATCTTATAGGCAATATATATTACATCTATGTACCAGTCATGGATAATTTTGGTTAGCGTTTAAAAATTAGACTAGCAGGATTGTATTTAGAATCTTTTTTTAATAAACGAACAAGTTTGAATGTATATTTTAAGATGAGAAGAATTCGCTAGAAACAAAAGGACTACGGATTCACTTGTAGCTTTTCATTTAGTAAATCGCCCATTCAAATTTTCCCAACAACAATCGAATTTCAGGTTTTTGAATTCAGTTTTGATTGTGAGTCAACATTCAGGCAATTAAATTCCTACTAATATTTCAAATCTGCGCTGCATAAAGGAATATTTAGCCTTCAAAATTAGATAAATCTTACCAATTCTAGAATTATTGTGTTTTTAAACACTACAAAGATTTTGAAAAGTTTTAGAAATGATTTCATAGTAAAATAAAAAATTTAATATTATAAATTTTCTTTTTTAGTTTGCCGAAGTTGTATTGTGAAGTACTTAGAAACAAATAAATATTGTCCGATTTGTGAAGTGCAAATTCATAAGACCAAACCGTTGTTAAATTTACGAAGTGATCAAACATTACAAGATATTGTGTATAAACTTGTTCCAGGACTCTTTCAAAGTAAGTAGTTTTTTTATTTCTGACATTTTTTTAATCATTACGTTCCTTTTGCCTTGTGAATTTGAAAATGGAACAAGCCCAAAGTATTGTAATATTCTTATTAAACTGAATTAACGAAACGTTAGTGTCAAGGATGTGCCTTTTGGGGGTAGAGGCTTCTCAGCTCCTCTAAACTCTCATTTTTTAACCACAGAATCATGTTTTTAAGCAGTTTTTTTTGTAAAATTTCATGGTTTTGACAAAAGACAAAAAAATCATATTTATAAAAAGCATCTTAGTTAAGATTAGGGGGGAAATATGACTCTAGTGATGAATCCTGCTGCTCACGAATTTTTTGTTTTTTTAGATGAAATGCAAAGACGGAAAACATTTTATGCATCAAATCCAACAGTTACAAAACCAGCAGATCCAGAATTATCTGGTGAATTATCGGAACGAAGTTATATTTATACTAGTGATGACTATATTAGCTTATCACTGGAGTACTACAATAATAACAATAACGAATCTTCAAGCGATGTTCAGGTAGTAATCATACATCTTGGCCTATCACTAGCTCAAGGATCTTAACTCACCTGAATCGGGTTTGTAATTCTAATTATGATTTAATTTTGTTTGTTTGTTTACAGTCAAGAAGGTATTTACGATGTCCGGCAGCTGTTTCAATATTGCATTTACAAAAATTAATTCGTGCGAAATATGGTTTAACGAAAGATCATAAAGTTGATATTCTGTATCAGAATGATGCTTTATGTGAAGATTTTACGCTTATTGATGTGGCGTACATTTATCTGTGGAAAAGAGTAAGTTTATTTATTTTAGAAATTTTATACAGTACACTCCATACTTTACAGAAAGCAAGATCTATTCAGCCTCTCTGAATTACTGGAACTTTGCGCGGGGCATACGACAGACCAAACTGTGTATATTACAGCTAGGCCATTCGACTGCACTCGCCTGAAACTTAGTAGAGCACAGTTGAGAAGGGTGGTGGGACTCTTGACAGAATACTGTCGATTGAACTACGACTTTCATAACTTGGGGATTTCTGATGATGCCATTTGTAGGGCCTTTATGGAAGGGCCATATTATTTGCATCTGCAGAAATCCGTAGGGCATCAGGTTTAGAATGTTTGGGTCCGAAACCTTGGGGCTATCAATCCTGGAATAAATCCCGGCAGAGAAACTGAATCCGTTCTGCGAAGCGCTTGGCATTGAAATCGTTTACCCGAAAACGTCTCGCCTTCGCTTAACAGATTGTTCTGAAGGAGGCATAGAAAAATCCTTAATCTAGGTGGCAGGGACCCATTTGCGATACCCTTCTTTATGTTTTATTATTATTATTATTAGTAGAAACTCCATGACTTTCAGGAAAAAATGCTTATCTAACTACCTGTCATATTTGTTTTTACAGAAAGGCCCTTTGCACTTAACATATCGTATATTCGAAACCGAATGTCGAAAGAAAATCAAGTATGATTTTCAAAATCATGAAGATGTTACATCAATCACAGCGGATGATTGTAACAAGAATATATCTGTATCAACTGCACCAGCAGATGATACGAAATTATCAACAGAAGCAGCACTTCCAACAATCACCACAATGGCAGCGCCTCAAACAACATCAGCTTCGATGTCAACAACACTAGTAACTGCTTCAACCACATCAGTGTCGATAACAATGACAGTGCCGGTAACGGATCCAATTAAATCCGATAGTATTACGACGACGGCGACATCGGTGTCAAGTGCGACCGTGATGGTACCTTTGGTGCCGGTTGTACCAACGCCAACAGAAGTTAGTAAAACGGACAATAAACAAACAAATTCAAATTTTTTAGATAATAATTTAATAAATGAAGTGACAACATCAATAAATAATACTACTACGTCTACAACATCATCTTCAATAATACCTAGTGCACTAGTAACTGATAGTAGTTATTTGAATAATAATAATATAAGTGATAAACAATTGAATGACGTTGTTTTATGTGATAATATACAGCATGAGTCAGGTGATAAAGAAGTACATTTACAAATTAGTGAAACAGGTAAGTTTTAGTTATTACACCCTGTAATCTGTTTTAGCAGTATATTTAATTTAAACCTTAGTTTGTAATGCTTAGAAATATTGTTTCCATTTCCGTCTGTTCGTCTACCCGTATGAAGATAACTCAAAAACGAAGAGCTGAAAATATCGAGCTGAAATTTTTAAAGCGTATTCAGAACTTAAAAAGTGGCTGGTCATAAATTAATTGGGTCATAAATCCGTAAGACCTAGCTTTAATATTAAATATGAAAGAAAAGTTTAAATCCCAAATACGCCCCTTACAGAAAATATAAACAACTTTTGTTTGAAACATTGTTTTCTAAACCTCATTAATCTTCCGTGAGGGCGCAAGTTAGGACAAAATTTTAATTTCCGTGGTTTTGGAAGCCTACCAAATTCACTCGTTTTTTAGCAAAATCACGGTGGCCACATTACTGGAAAACCTGGGAATGTCAGGAAATTCAAATTCTGTTAGAAAAGTTAGGGAATTTCGTGAAAAAGAAGAAAAGTCATTATTTTTGCCTATTTTTGCATTATCACAAATTGTGCGGTAACTATTATATTGCGACGAAAATTTTTTTACAAAAAGAAGCCATTAATTTGAGCTTCGAACGAATTTCCTGCGAATCATACAAGCCGAAAAAAAAAAATGGTGAAAAACGCG